>NC_140594.1:674275871-675475871 GCF_964204655.1 Triturus cristatus | reverse complement strand
TCCAGCCAAAAACGTGCATGTGTTCCATTGCCTACAATGGCAACGCATGCATGTGTGGAGATTCCCTTGCGGGAGCGAGCTTGACACCATATGTTTGTAATTAACTTGCAAACACATGGTGCCCCTGGCTCGCTCCCGCAAGGGAAACGCTTTGTGTGCTCTCGCTCTCCCCCCACCCCTCCCACCTTCAGCGCAAGGCGCGCGCTGGTTTAATCAGACCGCCAAAAACGCCACTGTTTATTCACGTTTGTCAGATCTGACAGTTGTTAAAGGTTATTTTCTCATGTTTACCGTGTGTGCGCCATGCAGTAGCCTTCAGTCGCATTCTAATGACTTCAATAAGGAGATAACACCCGCAGTAAAGTTATGGGGGTGGGGTGAGGTGGCACTGTCTTTTATGGCCCAGCTGTACAACAGTGTGATCCTGTTTAGTCTGGAAGTATCAGTGAACAAGACGGATCATTCATAGGAGTGGTGAGCCAGAGCTGAGCCAGGCGCCTGCCTTAGCTCTAAGAGTAGGACGACCAGATGCCTCTATGTCACCAGAATACCACTTTTTTATTCCTGGACTTTGCTTCTATTTCAGGGCATTCTAGGAACTGTAGTCATGGTTATTTTAATTGAGCCAATTGGACCAACACACCTGTTATCAATGATGTGTAATAGCAAAGCCTAACAGGGGAGAGGTGGTATCCCGGTGGCATGGAGCCATGTGGCCACCCTGTCTAAGAGCCAAGGTACGGAAGGAACCATTCTTATGAATTTCCTAGCATTTCCTAGTTCCATGAGATCAGACCTGGTCTACGGGTACAGACCTGGAGGACGGGTAGTCCATTAAGATAATATGAAGAGCAAACTTATGTTGGCCCGAGATGACGGCCCAAGTTGTAAGACAGTCAGAGTAAAATCACAGCATTGAATCAAATGCGAATTATAGATGTTCCCACCACAACATAAAAACATTCATACTCAGACATGTATGAGCACCATAAAAATTGGCTAAATTTGCAGCATCAAGCATACAAAATATTACCAGCATACTGTTTCGGGCTGTCTCTTTAAAGCACGTAACCAAGCTTCATCAAAATGCTGTGTTAGATGTAATAGGTGATGGTCCTGTGTTCCGAGCAGTTAGCTGGATACTGTGTGCACGTCATCCGCAGGCCAGGAATGGCCTGTGGGGTTGAATAAAAGGGGAGGACCCGCACGTGGGTTATCTCCAGATACAGTTATACTGTGTGTGCACTCCCCAGATTCCTCTAGTTATATTGCAGAGGCCTAACCGGCATAACCAGCATGAAGGGCGCCACATTAGGCAACCAAAACATCCCCAATAATTCCCAAATGCCCCCTTAATAAAAAGCAAGTGCCTTTAAAACACTGCTCACTTTAGGCAGCCACAAGTGCCCAAAATGCTTCCAGGAGCCTTTTGACTATCGCCTCCTGCTTAAAAGATTAGAGGTGAAGAACCGTTGAGCCCGGTCTCCACCTGGACTCAAAGTGTACTCACTGCCAACTCAACAGCTCACCTGGCCTATTGTCACCGAAGAGACCTAACCCTGCTTCATGCTGACTGAAGAAGCAAAAGCCAGACTTTCAATTTGTGCCACTTGGCCGTCGCTATCAGAAAAGCCAGGGTGAGTAGGCTGAACCTAGAATAGTAGGCCTTGTCGAGCTGAGGAGACCCAAATGAGGTGCTGTGCCGTATGACAGAGAATGGATTGCAAGGCGAAGGTCCAGTGAATGGCATGCCCTGGACATCCGGTGTAGTTCACTACTAAGCTCAAGAATTCAAACTACTGACCCACCCCCTACTCAGCCAAGATATCTAATTGCACTCCTCCCACTGCCAGACATTGGCCTCTAACACCACAATGCCCCCATATGGAGAGCAGCAATGCCATTCTTCTCCTACCAGAACAAAATATATTTTATCCAGAAAGTAGTTGCCAGATGTTCCTGCTGAGGGTTCCTGTTCCTATCCCAGGTTAACTACCAAGCCTACATCTAGCCAGAATAGTGGGATGATTGAGCCCACTGGGCATTGCAGCTTCCCATGTTTGTACTTGGTTATTTATTCATATGTTTGTTTAAGCTATTTCTGACTGTTTGTTAGTATTAGGATCCCTCCTAAAAAACTGACCGTTACAATAAGGGTACAGTATTTTCAGAAATGCAACAACTTTCCACATTATTCCAGGGTCAACATTGCAGGCTGGAGTTTAATTGACTACCATGTCAGTAAGGTAATTAAGATGTACCTGGACCATGTTGGATGTATGCTAGGAGTTCTCTCCTGGTGGGAAGTGCTCCTGGGAGAATGGTGATAGGCAGCTATAAGTTGCATCTATGCTGTGTTGGCTGTATGCAAGCTGGTCTATTTAATGCCTTCTTTTGGACGTTTATGACTTTGTTGCCAGTTGTGCATTGTGTTCATAACACCTGTGTGTAAGGTGTTTCTACTTTTTGCATGAGTATATACGTCTAATTAGGTCAAATTTAGCCAGAGGGATAGTGGAGTGCTGTGTGCGTTTCCACCGAAAAGTGGAAACAGAGTAGGCCAACTATTCTATAGTAGGCCTTGTATTGTATCTGGAGATGAGAGATTCGTCAACATCCCCTTTTAAAGACAGCTACAGTGCCTACTGATGTAACTTTACACCAAATGAGCACCATAACAGATGGATCCAACTAGGTCACTTGGACAGAATCTATGGCAGTTTTTTAAACACAGGATTCTGATATGGGGTCTTACATTAATAAGGGAGACATCCTTTACTACGCAACCTTTACAACGCAATACTTTTACATCACGTTTTTCACAATGCAAGTTGTTACAACGACTTGCACTGGATGGCGCTGTACACTAAGGAATAGTATGATATACTATTCCAACACCTTCCCTACTGTCTGCACAGGCTGGTGTTGGAATAGTAAATCATATTATTCCAAAGTCCAGCGCGTCCAGCACAAGTGGTTCTAACGACTTGCGTTGTAAAAACCGCGATGTAACATACCGCGTTGTAATGGAACGCGTTGTATCGTCATATAGTCCATTATTATCTCTGTTGATTCATTCTTTTAAGTAAAGAGATTAATTAATGTAATTCTCCACCTCTGCCACTGCATTGAGCTTAGTAGAAATTGAGGCTTAGCAAGAGTAAGAATTTGGCGACAACTGTAGATGGCACTACTGCTTACACAGCAGAAACAAGCACAACAAAATGTGCACATAGAACAATTAAATAGAGATCCAATAGTAATACACTCACTGACTCAGATTCAAGCATCCACATATATTGTCTACCGAAGGATTTGTTGACCTGCAGACGTAGAAGTCATGAACCACTACCGGGGATCAAGGCAATAAGTCAGAAAGAAAATAAGAGATTGAAAGACTCAGCTGAAGAGCAGCCCAAGAGATGATGAAGCTGGACACAAAATCAGAGCTGGATTAGTAACAGAAAGCAACAGCAGTTCAGAGGTAGGTACAGTACTAGAGGAGCTGCAATAAGATGACAGCAGTAGTCACTGATATGTTTCCAAGGTTTTTTTACATCAAGGTAGAAAGTGTCATGTTCTCTCGCAGGTAGCCGATGTTTACCGCTGGAGTCCCATGGCCATAGGTATTATTACACTACTTGTTAGGTTACACGTATTCCTGTTTGGATCTTGGCTCTCTAAAGTGTAGTGAGGTGAGGTGATGATACAACCAGAGGGTTATGATGAGAATAAAGGGTGAAAAATAGTAGCACTCCAGAGTGACTGTCTATTCACAACTATGTCTCTAAAAGTGGATGGCTTTGTTCTCAGCAGATAAATGGCAGATCATAAAAATGAAAATAAGTCCAAGATCTCAGAAGGCACTACAACCTAGTGGTGATGAAATATGACACAAACAATGTTATAGTCCATTGAGTTAAGGCAATATGATCCTGAATGGATGGTACCCGTTTATCTTGAGGGGGAGAGATTGTGGGTTCCTGACAAACATCAGAATCACATGGGTGTCAGTCGTCTTACTTTTGCTTTGTTTACCATCCCATGTGAACATAACAATTGGGCAAGCCAGAATGCTGAAAGTGTATCTGATTTCTTAAGCTACACCTATCCTTTGATCTCGATTTTCTGCAGCCCTTGTTTCAAGGCGTGACAACTGACAGTTTGATTCCACTCATCTGAGACTCTGTTGCAATTGCCACTGAAAAAATATATATTTTGAATAACTCAAAAATCCCCACACAGAAGTAAACTGAGATTCGTACTCACAGAAAAATGAATGGCTTAGTTTGCTAAAGTTCTGGTCTGGAGTGTCCTGTCAGCAGGAATAACGTACTCTGGTGCTCGATGACAAAGAAACACTTGATAGAGTGCTTAAGGAGGAGGGTTACTGCTCAAATTGGTCCCATAGTCGCAGTTCATGCAGAGGGCCACAGGTGCTGTAATAAATTACCACCCAGAGCAGATCTCCCAACTTATCAGACTTTGAGGCCCTTTTTCATAGATGGCTTGCCAGTGTTGACATTTTTAGGTAGGGGGCCCTGAGGACATTATGGTTCACAACACGTCTACTTGGTGAATTGGTATTTAAAGTAAGGTTTGAACCACAGATTTAAAATTCCATCTTTCTACAAAGATGGTTCAAACAGATCTGCTGTGAAAGTGACTCTGCAGAAGATAAGGGTCCTAGGCAGATTTGCTGTAGGACAAGGTCTGCACTTCACATGGTGACGGGATTGAAGGATAAAAATCACTTGTTCTGTTTATTCGCACCATGTAAAGTTAGCACAATGTATCTATAACGGTAATTCTGATCACATAAACACCTATATGATATGCTCTAGAAGAAGCATTTCCTTTCGCTTCTTCCTGTATGACAAAAAGGGCCGAAAACCATACTGTAGCCATCTTGGTCTGTGATAGACCACGTGTCAGATCACATGGTTCCTTTCGCCCACCGTCTTCATGATTTAGTTCGTACCAGCCCAGAGACAAGTTGGTTGTATTTACGGCCGAGGCCCAAGGTCACATCTGCTGTAGGGAGTATTAAGCAAATTCCTTCAGGCCCTGGGACGAAAAGGGAGTCACCCCGCTGACCTTCTCTGTATAGATAGCAACCTTTTGTGTAAGACTGAAACTGAACACTGTATGAGCTCATCCAGGAGCCCATGGACTAACTGGTATTTTTCCACTTGTAAGGCTTTGTATGCTGAATCTGTTATGTATACAAGTGTGGTTTTGTCAAGGGGCCAGCAGTCTTCCTTGGCGCACCAGATGGGTGAGGATCGATGAGGCTCCTCTATATAGAGTTTTTGCATTGGCCAATAAACTTTTGAACCTTCTCCGTTGCCAACTAACTATTATTTAAAGGCTATTGCGGGCCACTGGTAAGTGTGACCCTTGGGATATTTATTGAGTACTTCAGTTGGCGTCTCCGCCGGGACCCCGTGATAGGGTCTTTTCCCGTATTCGGGTGGTAGGATTGAGGGCGTCCTGGTCGGACGGGCGGAGAAGAGGGATTTTATTTTTCCTTCTCCTTGATTTTTGACACTTCCACTCCGCACTTCCGATCAGGGTGTCCTCTGCTGCTAGTAGCCCTTCACCGGGGTCCTACGGGCCTAACCCAGCTTAAGAAGTTGGCAGCGGAGAACGAACATTCGAGCCTGGGTGCACCCGGTGAGTAATTTGTTTGTTTGACGCACGCTTTTGAGCGGTGCATTTGGAACAGTTAACTGTATTTTGATTTGGGGGTCATGAGTACCCTAGGAGAATTACGGAGGTCTTGCAGGGTGGTCCGGTAGGGACTGACTGTAGAGACTCCACGGATCTTTTATGATTTAGAGACACTGATCAGATGCCTAGTTGTTACCTGTGTGTAACACACGGCCGGATTGTATTCGGAAAAGCCTGTGGCTGTAATTGGGTAGCCATGAGACATACCCGAGGTGAGGCTCGCACCACATCAGAACGGTCTCAGTGGTGAACCAAGGAGGTCATGGGATGGTCTGTAGTCCAGTCCGTGGTCGCACCTGTCTGACTGCCTCTTGCCAGTCATGGTGGAAGACTGCTCGTTGTGATTCTGTCGGTCCGGTATTTTGAATAATTCTCCACGAACTGGAGTCGACGGGCTCGGTTCGTTTGTTTAGATGCATCAGGTCTGAATAAGTAGGTTGAGTTTGAACTGCAGAAAACGTTATATAAGAACCATCAATATGTGTTATATGTGATACAAGAATCTGTTTGTATATTGTGGGTGTTTGTCTGCTAACTAACATGCCGTGCTTCAGTAAATTGAATTGTTTTGGTTGCTGTTGTCGGACTAGTGACTCTCGTCTGGCCGAAAGCCAGCCTGCTCCACCGGAAGGCAGTCCTAGCCATTATATGTACATAAAACATGGAATAGCTCCGTTATTGTTCAATACTTTGTGGCATAAGTATACCAGAAGTAATGAAGAATTGCATTGGCCTCAAACGGGTTCTTTTGATGAAAAGAAAATTGCTTTCTTACAGGATCAGTTATTTGCTAAACGCAGTAGGCAGTCTATGTTTGAAGCGTTAAACACCTGGCAGAAGGAATCGAAGCGAAGGCGAATGAGAGAAGAGAAACTAGCTAGAGTCAAATCAGGGCAAACCATTACCCAGAAGGCTGTTGCCTATGATAAAGCCCGAACGGAAGAAGGAATCGAATGTGTAAATCGTGAGTTTAGATTACAGGTTGATAAAAGCTATGTGGCCCGGCCTGACGCTGAAGAAGAAATAGGAGATCTATTAGACATGCGTCCGCCCCCCCATATGTTCCGCAACGGTTATACCCGGCAGCGCCAGCTGGCCCGGTATCAGCCGCTGCGGGGCCAGCCGTCCCTGCGCAAGTTTCGGCTGTGTCAGTAGTAGCTCCTACTGTGTCAGCGCCTCCAGCCCCTCCCCTCCTTGCGCCTCAAACCAATTTGCCCCGGTTGTCCTCGTCTGTTTCAGAGATTATGACTTTATTGCCCAATTTGTTGTCATCCGCGGCAGCTGAAACTCTTCAGCTGTCACCCGGGTCAACCCATCCTCCCCATGTGTTGACCTCTTCCTCAGCGAGTGTGACTCCTTTACCAGCTGTTTCCACTCCGGTACACCTGCCCGGTTTCCTTGAGGGCAAGAAACTGTTTACCAGCTCAGCCTTGGGATTAGAGGAGAAGGAGGTCATTGCACAACAAGCATCACAATGGATGCGACAGCCTATTTATACTTTGTCCGACATATGGAGCACTATGAAGGACTATGAACCTGTGATGCAACAACATGCGTTAGACCATATGGCTGCACGCCTGATATCATTATGAGAACAGGTTCATGCAGGGGGGAAGGCTCCAGCAATATTGTATGATATTCATGATCAAGCCCATAAATTCCACTTAAGCCCGGAGGAGGTGTACAGAAATATTGGAACAATGATTAGTTATAGGACTCGACTTCACTCTGCTGTTCCTGCGGGCTCCACGCATTTCCCAATGCGTGAGGTCCACCCTATTTATCATCCAGAAATCACCGAAATAGTAGATGCGACGGGGGCGGTTACCCGCCCGCGAGTAGATGCTCGTTTTCAGGAGCAGTGGGTGTACACGCCGTGGAAACGCAGTGAAGTACTGTCATTAAAGGCTCATTTACCCGATCCTAGGAAAAATCCTACAGCATATTATAAAGAACTTACTGAAGCCGCCTCATCAGCGGTAATGACGTTGGCCAATATAGAATTATTCTTTGCTTTATTACTACCAGTGGATATATGGCGTCAGGTACATGACCAAGATCATGTGACTGAATTTGGGGGAACATGGGATCAATTGAAAGATTGGGATAGAGATCGAAAACCAGGAGACAAGCCCAAGGCGGAAATATTAACGTTACCTGACAAAATAATTACATACATGCATTCGTTAATCCCTCCTAGAAAGGTTGATTGGGATAACTTGACAGCGTGCCGACAAAAGAAAGATGAGAGTGTGTCAGATTTTTTCACCAGATTCGAAGGTGTTTTTATTGACTTCATTGGTCAAGATTTATCTAAGGAGGGCGGTATACGCTTGTTTGTCAATAGATTTGTAACCAATCTACTGCCTGAAGTTTCTGCTCGACTCCTGGCAGCTGAAAGTACTTGGACGACATCTACTCCTTCGATTATATTAAGCATGGATCAATACTATGAGCACCGAGGGAATGAAAGTAAGGATAAAACGGAAAAGAAAGCAAAAGATTTGAAAATGCGGGTCCTATTACAGCAGGTTGAGAGAGGCCGTGGAAGGGGTCGGGGAGTGCCGACCTCTGCTCCACGAGGGGCGGGCCAAGTACCGGGTGGAGGAAGAACTGATTTAGGAATAAACCAATGCGCATTCTGTAAACAGGAAGGACATTGGCGTTCCCAGTGTCCGTTGTTATATGCGCAACACAGTGCTACGCGAGGCCAAGGGAGAGGACGCGGTGGTGGTAGTCGGGGTGGACATACAAGACAGGACGAGTCTGGGCAAGGTGGGAATAGCCAAAACTATTTTGATCATGGTCAGGGAAAACAGTACTTCAACGAATAATATGCCAGCGATGCACCGGCAGGCTATCCCCATGCATAGGATAGCCGAAGGCAGAGTGGGGGACGTGTGTCAATTCCTATAGATCAAAATGGACCTTATGTTAATGCACATTTAATGGGCGCATCGGGTAAGTTTCTAGTTGACACGGGAGCTATGAACAGTTCTGTTTCACATGCTCTTGTCCCTGGGGCTGCTCTGTCTGGCCAGAATAATGTGTCCGTAGGTTTCTCTGGAACTCCGGTGGTAAGCCCCATTTCCCAACCTCTTCCTTTCACTGTCGGCCCTATTTCTATCGATTCACCAATTCTTCTAACCTCGCAGTGTGGTGAGAATTTATTGGGTATAGACTTATTGAAACAATTAAATGCTCGTATATATTGTTCCCCAGATGGTGTCTACTTGACTATAAAACACCCTTTTTCCCCTTCGATGCAATGCTTTTCCAAATCGGACTCCTTACCTCTTGAATTTGCGAAAATTCCAAAACGACTTTGGGCTACGGGGGACACAGATGTGGGGTTGTTGAAAATACCCCCAATTTCGATCACCTTGAAACAAAATGCTCGTCTACCGAGGATACCGCAATACAAAATTGCACCTGCGGGTGAACGAGCTTTGTTGTCCATTATTCACGACTTGATTCGCACTGGAGTAGTGGAGGAAACAGCCTCAAAACTGTGTAACAGTCCCATTCTTCCTATTCTTAGAAGGGCCCCCATAGATCACAATCCTGATTATGCGGATACGTATCGATTTGTGATTGACTTGCGGGAAATTAACAAGATTGTGGTCCCTCAGTATACCGTGGTGCCTGATATAACCACCATTCTAACTATGATTCCTCCCACAGCTAAATTTTTCTCTGTAATTGATTTAAAGAATGCTTTCTTCAGTATTCCCATCCATCCTGATAGTCGATATCTTTTTGGCTTCTCATTAGCAGGCCAAAGCTTCAGATTTTGCAGCGCTCCCCAGGGCTATACGGAGAGCCCTAGTATTTATAGTCAGGCGCTGAAAGCCCTATTAGATACTCTGATTTTGCCTGCTGGTAATGTCCTATTACAGTACGTGGATGACCTACTGGTGGCTTCGGATACTGAACATGGTTGCCGAGATGCTACAGTTAAACTGTTGCAGCATTTGGCCAAACATGGTAACAAGGTCTCCTTGTCTACATTTCAATATTGTCGACCGGAGGTGACTTATTTAGGTCATCTCCTGTCGAAGGAGGGTAGGCGACTAACTCCTGATCGTATAACAACTATAGTTAATATGCCTGTTCCTTGCACGCAACGTGATGTCCGCGCTTTTCTTGGCATAACCTCTTAATGTCGCCAGTGGATCCCTAATTTTTCTCCCTTCTGACTAAACCCCTTCTATATTTAACGACTAAGGATGTGCATGAACCTTTACCTCGGACTGTTGAATGTCAGGATGCTTTTGTTTCTCTAAAAACTGCTCTGTGTTCTGCTCCTGTGCTTGGCACTCCTGACTACCGGAAGCCTTTTACACTCTACGTGCACGAGGTGGACGGTTGCTCGCTTTCTGTGTTAACGCAGGGTTTTGGTGGTAAGCAAAAACCTTGTGCATATTTTTCGGCGGTATTGGACAATGTCGCTAGAGCACTTCCCAGTTGTCTAAGGGCCACGGCCGCTGTGGCGGTGGCAATTCGGCAATCAGAAGGGCTCGTCCTGAATACTGACCTCACAGTGATGGTG
Organism: Triturus cristatus; assembly: GCF_964204655.1. NCBI lineage: Eukaryota > Metazoa > Chordata > Amphibia > Caudata > Salamandridae > Triturus > Triturus cristatus. Next base: position 675,465,586 of record NC_140594.1, on the reverse strand, counting down.
CCCCACGCTGTGGATGTATTGCTCAACAGGACCAAGACTCAGCACTTAACCAGTGCGCGTCTTTCAGGGTATGAACTGACCCTGTTTGCACCCCACATCACTATCAAAAGATGTGCCACTCTGAATCCTGCCACATTACTACCCCTCCCTTCGGAAGAGCAAAACCAGGACATACATGACTGTATATTTCGGACAGAGGAAGAAACGAAGGGACGGATAGACCTGACAGACACTTCCCTATCTGACCCACAGGGAGAGTTATATGTCGATGGCTCATGTTTTAAGTTACGGAATGGCACTACCACACCCGCCTATGCGATCAGCACCCTCCAAACTGTAGTTGAAACAGCTAAAGTATCTTATCAATCTGCCCAGGCTGCCGAATTAGTGGCCTTGCTTCGAGCTTGTGAGTTAAGTGAAGGTTTGAGAGTAAATGTCTATACTGATAGCCAATACGCTTTCGGTGTAGCACATAGTTTTGGTAGGTTATGGGCAGAAAGAGGTTTCCTCACTTCACATGGTCAGAAAATAAGGAATGGCCCGTTAGTCTTGAGATTGTTGACTGCTCTGACCTTACCAAAAGAAATTGCTGTTGTTAAATGTAGCGCCCATAAAGCTGTAATCAATGCTGTAGGCAAAGGAAATTCATTTGCTGACAGAAGCGCTAAAGAAACTGCCCAGTCAAACACCACCTCTATGTTTGTAACCAGTTCATGGAGAGGAATGGTGGAAACAGAAATATTCAATAGCACTATGGATAGTGTTAGGGAAATACAACAAGAAGCGACCCCTGAAGAACTAGAATATTGGCAAGATCAGATAGGGAAACTAGACGAAAATGGATGTTGGATTGACCTGTCAGACAAATGCAGGTGGTTACTACCAAATGCATTCGTGAATGTAATAGTATCCATGGCACATGGCCCTGCGCATATAGGGGTTAAAGGAATTTGTGCAGTACTAGATCCTGTTTGGTACAATACCAATATCAATAAGACAGCAACACATTTGGTTCAGAACTGCATGATATGTTTACAGCATAATCCCGGGGGTAGTGTCCCTGTTCTGAAAGGTAATTTTGCGCCTCCTACCTTACCCTTTGAGGTGTTACAAATGGACTTCATTCAGTTAGAGCGGGTACATAATCTCAAATATGTTCTAGTAGTGGTTTGTGCTTTCAGTAAATGGGTGGAAGCATAGCCCACCAAGGAGAATACCGCCCTAGCCACAGCCAAAGCTTTAGTGAAGGAATTTTTCCCTCGCTATGGTTTGCCACGCGTAATCTGGAGTGATAATGGGAAGCATTTTAATGCCAACCTTATCGAACACATTTGTAACGGATTGTCCATTAAGCAGAAATTCCACGCTGCCCGTCACCCTCAATCAGCGGGGTTGGTAGAAAAGTATAATGGGATTCTAAAGTTGAAATTGGCAAAATTACAAGACACCACAGAGTTGAAATGGCCTGATCTCTTACCCCTAGCCTTGTTGTCTGTAAGAACCACTCCTCACTCTCGCTCTGGAATATCACCGTATGAGGTGGTATTTGGTAGACCTGCTAATATCTGGGGTGTACCAAGACCGAAATCTTTTAGAGACATTGAGTACCCGATGTTGACAGATTATCTTTACGCATTAACTAAAGATCTTCGTTCCATTCATCAACAGATATCAGCAGTATTGCAGCCCCTGCCGGAGGGTCCTGGACGTCGTCTTGAACCTGGACAGTGGGTTTTGATCCGGAACTACCAGCGGAAATCCAGTTTGGATCCACGATGGACCAAACCACATCAGATACTCCTTTCTACGAGAATGGCTGTTAAGGTTGAAGGATAGCGGCACTGGATCCACGTGTCACACCTGAAAAGAGTTCCTAACCCATTGCCGGACGACCAGCAGGATCAGAGTGAAGGGTTGGTGCATGACGGTGAGCAGCTCATTGAAGATTTATCTCCCTCTGAAGCCCGAGGAGAAGCGAACGGGCGAGAGGGAGACGCTGTGAGTTCAGAAACGCCTACGGCAGCTGACTCAACTGTCAGCTCTGCTCCCGGTAGGGCTGCATCTGATCAGAAAGATCGCCCATCCAGTAGTTTGTTTGATCATACAGTGCCCATTCTTTTTCCTGATCCCAGAACACCTGGTCATGTTCGCTATAACCTGCGGCCCCGGCAAGAAGTGCGATTACCAGGTTCAGTCTAGAGAAGAAAGAGAGAGACTTGAATAAATCCTGGTATAAATCAAAGAACACTGGACTGAACCAGTTGAGAGCTCAGAACTTTCAGTGAAGCTCTGTTCAGAAAGAAAATAGAGACATTGATTGGTTAGAGGGGCCCAGGTGGAGTCTTTCAGTAAGAGTTGCGTCAAGTGCAGCTCCAACGCGAGAAGTTTTTGCATTTTTTTCTTTTTGTGTTTTCTTTTTATGAACAATAGGAGTCTGCCTGTGAGGCTCTGAACGGACACAGGAAAGAAGCACCCCCTGGCAGGTTGGGCTGCAAGTAGGCTTATTTCCCCTAGATTATATTTGAACTTTTAGTAGGAATGTATCCTTTTGCCTGCTTTGTTCACGAGGAGGAGCGACCTATAGCACCACGCCCTTCGCACCCTATGTTTTCTAGTTGGAGTTTACGGATTAAGATAGTATTCATAACTATAATAACTATATCACTAGTGACATGCCTAGGTGTGTTCATTTATTTAGAATGTCGCCACCCTGTGCGTACCCTTGTAACTCCTACTCCTGCTCCTGAAGAGCATCATTTCCATACTCTGGCCCCGCATAAGGAGAGACATCGTCAGACATATGAAAAGAATGCCTTTATTGAAATGTTGCACCAGACCCATAGCTCGACTAACGCTGCAAATTGCTGGGTCTGTGGCCTCCTCCCCACGGTTATGCACAAACATGATCTTTTTATTTCAATGCCCTTGTCATATCTAGGTAGTTGTGAAGCCTGGTTTAAGTTACTGTCAATGATATATACGCATTATACTGTTGATGAGCACCGATTTTCAGAAAAGGATTATGAAATGATTCTAGCATATATAGAAGTACATCAGGGATTCACTCCGAACGAAGATGGTACAGATGGTACACTAGACCCAACTGCTTGCATGAATGAGTATACTGAATATGCAAATGACACTTGGTTAAGGGATGAAGTATTGGATTTTATGTCTTTTAATTTCACTGAGTATTTTAAATATTTTCAGGAACGAAATTTATCAGATGATAAGGTCATTCCGGTCCCTGTATTGAGTGCGTCATCTTCATTTTGTATACATGGTACAGGTCACCTATCAGTTGGGTTTAGTAAATGTAATTATACGTACAGATTACGAACATTCAGCAGCCCACCAATGCTTTCTTCCCCGAATGTGTATTTTGTATGTGGGGGGAACGCCTACACATGGCTCCCTAGAGGATGGTCAGGTAGATGCTATCTGTCTTTCCTATACCCACCGGTCTATATAGCCCCTTCTGACTATCATAAAACCCATTCACTGAACCGGCGGAGTTTGGGAAAACGAGCTACTGTGGGGGATGCCACTGACCAGACCGATACCCCTGCACAACATTTTGTGGACATAATGAAATGAGTCCTGCCCATATGGAGACCCATTTTGACCAGTAAAGAAATCAGAAGACTATCTAGAGTAGTAGAGGGAGTAGTGAATATCACTACAGGAATACTAACTAACATAACTGTTGAGCTTCAAGCGACCAGGCTTGTGACACTTCAAAACCGTATGGTTTTAGACGTTATCTTAGCTGATCGTGGGGGGAGCATGCAGAGTGATTGGCAGTTCTTGTTGTGTGTATATACCTGACTCTGCCCCTTCTGTGCATTTAGCCATTCAAAAACTGCACCGCTTAGCATCTGAAATACATACAGATACCGGTACCTGGTCTCTTTCTAGTTGGTTCTGGGGTCTCTTTGCCACTTGGGGATGGAAATTACTCATGATCCTTTTAGGTATAGCGGGTTTCCTTTTCACCTGTTGTGTCTGCATACAATTTGGACCTGCCTGTTGTTCTTATTGCACCAATCGACTTCTTCTCGCCCTTACTGAACCTAAACCAAACTCCGCAAAGACAGACACTCAATTAGTACAGAAGGAAATACATGACATGATGCAGATAGATGAAGGCATCTTTGAAGATTAAGTTGGTATGTTAGCTACATTATGCTAAAAGGGCCGTTCTGAAGGATAAAAATTATTTGTTCTGTTTATTCGCACCATGTAAAGTTAGCACAATGTATCTATAACGGTAATTCTGATCACATAAACACCTATATGATATGCTCTAGAAGAAGCATTTCCTTTCGCTTCTTCCTGCACGACAAAAAGGGCCGAAAACCATACTGTAGCCATCTTGGTCTGTGATAGACCACGTGTCAGATCACAAGGTTCCTTTCGCCCACCGTCTTCATGATTTAGTTCGCACCAGCCCAGAGACAAGTTGGTTGTATTTACAGCCGAGGCCCAAGGTCACATCTGCTGTAGGGAGTATTAAGCAAATTCCTTCAGGCCCTGGGACGAAAAGGGAGTCACCCCGCCGACCTTCTCTGTATAGATAGCAACCTTTTGTGTAAGACTGAAACTGAACACTGTATGAGCTCATCCAGGAGCCCATGGACTAACTGGTATTTTTCCACTTGTAAGGCTTTGTATGCTGAATCTGTTATGTATATAAGTGTGGTTTTGTCAAGGGGCCAGCAGTCTTCCTCGGCGCACCTGATGGGTGAGGATCGATGAGGCTCCTCTATATAGAGTTTTTGCATTGGCCAGTAAACTTTTGAACCTTCTCCGTTGCCAACTGACTATTATTGAAAGGCTATTGCGGGCCACTGGTAAGTGTGGCCCTTGGGATATTTATTGAGTACTTCAGGGATGATGTCTTTGTCTGTGCCTTAGATCGCTTCCCTGAGTTATTTGCTCTCTCCTATGTTATTATATGCTTCTGCTTCCACGTGCACATAGTACAGATCTGTGCAAGCTTAAAATCAGCTACCTCTTGAGGATTATCCTGTGTATTCACCTTTCACCAGCATCCACGCTTGCCAGGGGTGAAGAACAAGTGGAAGATTTGAAAGAAAAGGATGGTATCAAGGGACAATAAAAAACGGTATAACAAGTGAGATAAGTAAACGAACGATCAGGACAAGTAAAATAACACTTGAAAAGGAGTGGAAAAGAGATTAAAAGAATCCACAAAAAATAGACCTAAGCTACAATATGGGGCATAGATAGGGGACAAATGGGAAGACGATATGAAGGGAAATGCAGCTTCACAAAACACGAGAATGAGAAACAAAGAGGATAAATCTCGATGATTGGAAGATAGGCTATCAGCTAGAGAAAAAGTATGACACCTGATAGAAATAAGCAAATAGCATTAAAGCATCATGGAGTGTTCCCCTTGTATGCAGCCATGTCATTACATTTGAACACGGCAGCGATATGACGAAAGGGGAAGCCCTCCATGAGCGAATTGAAGTGTAGTCCAAGCACTCTTCTGTCAGAAGCCCACAACTGCTGCACAATCAAAAGCTGTACTCCATGTTATCAGCAAATGGACTGAGCAAGATCCAGTCTCTCAGAAGTGTTTTTTTTTAACATTTTGTCTGTTGATCGCTGTGCTGTCATGCCACAAGTAAAGGAGAGACCAAAGGTAACAAGCATTTGCAATGCAATAGGTCTCGCATTGACGCGAGTTTGAGATATTGAAAATAACAATGCCTTTAATTTTTGTTTTCTTTTTAAAAACATAAATAAAAGGCATTGTTATTTACAATGCCAGTAGCTTAAACTCGCGGAACTGCGAGACCTATTGCATTGCAAATGCTTGTTGATATTTGCATTAGGGTCCATGGAATCCTTGCATGACCACATTGTGTGGTCATTCATTTTATAACCAAACTAATAAAAAAAATATGTTTGAAAGTAATGTGAAGCGTCTTAGGGGCACATGCATCAAGCAAACCAAAAGCGATTCCTTAATATCGAGAAATAAGGAATCATTATTAAGGAATCGCTTTTTAGGCATGCATCAACAGATTCGGTAAATTCTAGCTATTCCTTAAAAATCGCTATTTTTACCGATTAATCAATAGCGGGGCATGCAAACTCCGAATAGCTAATAGCGAGTTCGGTAATACCGAATTAGCTAATAGCGAATTCGGTAATAGCGAAATCGCAATTGACCGCGTCGCACCGGGAACGTGCAGATGACATCACCAACCAGGAAATACTGCAGCCCCACCCACATTGCCTCGACAGAGGAGCAAACAGGAGCTGTGACTGAAGACTGCCTGTGCAGAGTGAAGCCACAACAACTGAGCCATCCTCAAAACAAATACCTGATGGAGAAGGAAGCACCATCCAGCGCTGAGGCTGCACGCAAGCGGAAGTGCAAGTTCTCCGACAGGGAGCTGGAGCACCTGATAGAGGGAGTCAGCAGCAAGCACGATCGCCTCTTCGGTAAGCTGTCCCTCAAGGTGCCTGAGCAAGAGAAGCGCCGCATTTGGCTGCGCATCCGGGAGAGGGTGAATGCTGTAGGTGTGACGCCCCGCAGCATCGACGACCTCAAGAAAAGGTGGTACGACCTGCAGAACCGTGCAAAGGAGAGGATTTCAGAGAGGCTCCAGGAGGCAAGCAGAACCGGAGGCGGCCCTTCCACGGTCCCAGCAAACACTGCTCTGGAGGAGCTGGTGGAAGGAACTATCGAGCGGGAAGCCGTCGTGGGAATGACCCAGATGGACACGTCCGGCGCAGCCACAAGTGCCCAAGGTAAGATGCATGCCTGTTGTGGTAAATAGTTTAATTACCGGAACTTAATTTGATACAGAACATAATAAAAATAGCTCAATAAATAAGAGGCAGAATCCGTGGTATTAGAGGTTCGGAATGGGCTTTATTCCAATAAACGATTCGGAATCGTGGTCTCCAGGTTCCATCACCACGGAGGTTCAGGAAGTGAAGTACATACATTATTGATAATTATTCACTTTTATACAATAGGCATTACAGTGGAGCAAATGCGAGAGGCGTAACAATTGATAAGGAAGATAACATTATTCATGCGTAATCGAAAATGGGCGTGATTGGGCGTAACAAAGGAACGTCATCAGGCATGATGTCATAATGGGGTGGTTCCATGAAAGAATTTCGCAATGTCAGCAGAAATATTTGGCAGAGATGCGCGCGCAGCAGCATGACGTGTGATTGACGTGCAGCTAGGGGGTGAAGGGGACTTGACATTTAGCTCTACATGTGGCGACAGATGTCTGGAGGGTCAAGTCAACCTAATCCCAAATCATATCTAACATCCTATGTTTAAAGAACTATGTTATCCAAAAAAGAGGCCTTCTTGGAGTAGAATCTTATTCTATACTGACTATACTGACTGTTAGTGCGTGTACAAGCGTCTAAGTGTCTACACTAGATGCGAGGGCAGGAATCTTCCATAGTAACAGGACTATGAATTACTTGTAAAAAGACAGAGAAGCCGGGCCTTTGCTCGGTAGCTGGCAGAATGTTTACTTAAGCTACTAGACAAGAATGCATTGGGCAGGGAGCGGAACAGATAATTTCCGAAGGTGAAATACAGTTCTTGGCAGGCAGCAAGCTGATGTCAGGCATCGTGAGCCGCGCAGAGGATGAGACAAAGTTCATGGTCACAGATGCAGGCTCGGACTGGAGCTTCAGAGATAGAAAGCAAGAAAAGCTTGATGACAGAATCAGGGCCTACTTGCCTGGATTGTAAAATGGCATAAGTGAACCATATAAAGGCGGTGGCCTTTCGTACTTAGGAATGGAATATCCGGCCCATTCATGGCGGATCTGAAAGAGGACATGTTAACGATGGACGCACATGTATTTGCGTCTTCATAACTAGAACTGGAGGGAACATACATGTACTTGTAACATGCACATAGAACCGTTGGGGTCCAAGATAGGGGACATAACTGACCAGAAAAATCCATATTTCCACATTCCCTCCTTGTCCCCTACTTGCCCGTCAAGAGATATCAATCTTCATCAATCCATTGATCTGTTCATATAGCATCATTTGTTCTTCTTTCTTCTTCCGGGATTTTGAACGAAGATCTTGATGTGGAATACACGATGTGGCACACAGACCACAAATCGCTGGTCCACATTGCAGGCATAAGCAGCAACTGAATAGTATGAGAAGGCCAATACCTAGGAAGGATAGAACTCTCCATCCCCAGGCTGATAACACGCTCCAAAACCATCCGGACCAAGTCCAGGTGCCTGGATTCTGGTGTATCTGGCTTATAATCTTATGAAGGCGGGTTATGGCTTTATATACAGATGGCGAATTTTCTGGTATGAATACGCAACAGCTTGATCCGATGACCCTACAAGCTCCGCCCCTATCGGCCAGGATGACGTCAAGGACAAGACGATTTTGAAGCACAACAATCCGCATAGCAGACTGCTCTTCTGTTAAATTGCCTAAGGCGGAAATAGTTTCGTTCACTACTGCTTCAAGGGTTCTAGTCAATCTACGTATCAGCTTACTATTAGTAACGGTACCTATATAGGGAAAGAGACCTTTATTGAAATCTGTGTATTTTTCCCATGCTGTTTCAGTGTAATCGACTATTGGGAGATCTCTCCTTTCTCCATTGTGTACTAAATGAGTATTTCTGTGATAATCAGGAGGAGCTAGAAAAACAGGTGGTAAAAGGAATCCAATGTAGCAGGTACCATCCCAATCTAGAGGCAAACGTACATATGCCGTCTGACCACATATAAAATAGGAATGGCGGGAAGCTCTAAATGTCGACTTGCCTTGATCACTAAATTCTATTACAGTGGTGCATCTACTATGGCCCATATGTATGGATCCATTCTTTCTTACACATAATTCACCTTTTACTTGAAATACTGGCATGGCGGGCAAACTTGGAGTGACTTCGGATTCGACATTCAAGATCAAGAGATTAAGCGTAAAATTACCTAATCCATATACTTCATTTTCTAGATCAGTTCCTGTTCTTTTGGGAAGTCCCTCCTTGTTGGGGTGGCAGACTTTAAGTAAAACTAAGTTCAGATTTCCCCATACCCAGTTGTCTTGATAAACTGCAGAATTTGAATCTAAGGAATTAATTAAACTAAACCATGCTCCACAGGAGCCGTTGTGTGTGAATGGGTATGGAAAAAGAGGTAGAATTCCTTTATAGTTCTGATAGGGAGGGAGTCGGCCACATATCCAACAATTTGTAGCATTGCTAACCTGATGGGAATGATGTAACATACTAATAAAAGTGTTATTGCGCAGCGCAAATCTGTATGACAATTCATGCGGAGGTAATTCGCTAAAAGAATGTTCAGCAGTAATATTATAAACATGTCTAGAAATAGGATAATATATGTGCAAAAATATACTTGCAATAATTATTAAAAGACTTAAGGAAAACAAAATTAATAACGTCACTGTGCAATGACTACGCAGTGATTTACAGTAAGCATGTCGTTTCAACATTTTTCGGGTTTTTCCTCTATTCAGATCTAAGGGATACATGTCGGAGACAAATTCAACCGCTTCACCTTGGAGAGGACTTAAACAATCAAATTTCCCGGCTGATTAGATCTGAGTTTTAGTTTATAATGTTCGTGACTACCTGAGTCAACCAAAGGAAGTTTTGAGTCAATGGGTGAAGACACACGAGGTGTAGTTTTTATATCCGATGGTAGTCCATAAAATTTCTTGATATGACTTGAATGTACCCAGCCTTTTCTGCCTTCGATCTTCACGGCTGTCCTTGTGGTGAGCAAGACCAATTGAGGCGACCTCCACCTAGGATCCAGCTGAGTCTTTCGATCAAAGTTCCTCACTAAAACGAGATCCCCTGGAATTACGTCATGGGGTTTCACCTCAGTGTTGTCAGGAAAAGCTGCAGCTACCTGTGAACGACAAGATTGTAGTGCAGACATCAAGGAAGCCAAATAATCTGTCAGCATATTACAGTCAATATCAGTTATTTTACGTGGTATAGGAGTCCCCCACATATTTGGTGGTCTGCCAAAGATCACCTCATACGGGGATAGCCCTGTTCGAGAGTGTGCTACCATTCTCATGTAAAAGAGTGCAACTGGTAATGCTACTACCCAGTCGACACCTTTCTCCCTGCATATTTTGGACAATCTGATTTTCAAAGTTTGATTATGTCGTTCCACGAGACCTGCTGCCTCGGGGTGTCGGACACAATGAAACTTCCACTGATATCCTAACAAAAGTGAAACGTGTTTCATTAGTTCGGATGAGAACGGCTGGCCGTTATCTGAGTAGACAGCACGTGGTAAACCGTACCGTGGGAAGAATTCTCGAACTAACTGTTTGGCAGTAGTCGGGGCAGTGTAATCTGATACTGGGTACGCCTCTGTCCAACGGGAAAGAGCACAAACAACTACGAGAACATATTTGAATCCTCGACATCGTTCCATCTGGATGTAATCCATCTGGAGGATTTCAAAAGGGTGATCAGGAGGCTGAAATCCACCCTGCTCTACGGGGATGCTTTTTCCTGGGTTGAACTGACAACAGATCATACAGGTACGAACTTTTTGTTTCGCTGCTGTTCGTAAATGCTTGTTGAACCAAATATGTTGAATGCTGTCTAGCATAGCTTTCTCTCCTAGATGCGCTGGACTATGGACAGTGTTAATAATGACTTGGACCATTGAATCAGGAAGGAACCATACAGATTTTTCCTTCGTCATCCATCCTTGATCCGTTTGGATCCCTCCTAATTCAGTCCATTTCCTTATTTCGTCTGGAGTAGCATGTGTCTGTATGTCAATTACATCAAGAGCGGGATCCTTAACCATCATGCAATGTGTTGGTGTCTGGACTATTGTCTTTGTCATATCGGATGTTTGAGTTTGAGCAGTCTGTTTAGCTGTTCTGTCAGCTAGGTCATTGCCTTGAGAAATGATATCAGTGATTTTCGTATGAGCTTTGCATTTCATAATCGATATTGCAATGGGTAAATGTATTGCATCTAATAAGGCATGAATGAGGGGTCCGTGCTGAATGTGGGCACCGTGAGAAGTTAAATAACCTCTCTCTCGCCACAGCGCGCCGAAGTCATGTACAACTCCGAATGCATAACGTGAATCAGTGTATATGTTGACTCTTTTATTTGTGGCTTGAATACAGGCTTGTGTCAGAGCGACGAGCTCTGCTGCTTGAGCGGACAAGGTATTTATACACTTGGTTTCAATAATTTCAGTGTCTGTTGTGACTGCGTAAGCGGCCACTAACTTTCCTGTACCTGTTCTCATACATGAACCATCTACATACAACGTTAGGTCTGGGTCTGACAATGGGACATCTGTCAAGTCTTGTCTGGGTTTCGTCGTTATTGTAATAACATCAATACAATCATGAGCTAGTGGGTCTGTTCCATTTACAGGTAAAAGTGTGGCAGGATTCAATGTGTTACAACGTCTGATTTCTATATGTGGCTGAAACAATGTTAATTCGTAACCTGTAAGTCGCGCTATAGTCAAGTGTTGTGTTTGCGTTCGATTCACAAGAACCTCTACTGCATGTGGTACTTGTACTGTCAATGGATGTCCTAACACTATGGCATCGCTTTGTCTGATTGCTAAAGCTGTCGCTGCCACTGATTTCAGGCACGCAGGCAGAGCCTGAGCTACGGGATCTAATGTACTAGAAAAATAAGCACACGGTTTGTGTGATCCTGCTTGTTCCTGTGTGAGTACTGATAAGGCAGTACCTTCTCGTTCTGTAACAAAGAGTGTAAAATGTTTTCTGTAACATGGTGTTGCTAAAACAGGTGCTTGGCATAGAGCTTTCTTTAAGCTTTCAAAAGCTAGTGTGTGTTCCTGAGTCCAAGGGAGGACAGTCGATGTGGCTGCCTCCTGTGTTGTTAATTGAATGAGTGGTTTTGCTAGAAACGCATACTGAGGGATCCACTGCCTACAATATGAAGTGAGGCCTATGAAAGCCCGCACCTCCTTTTGTGTCTTGGGTATTGGCATATTTGCAATTAGCTGGATACGATCTGGTGTAAGCTGCCTTCCCTCCTTGGACAGCGAGTGACCAAGGTAAATAACTCGCTGGACACAGAATTGCAGCTTAGAAGGGGACACCTTGTGCCCCTTTTCGGCTAGAAATTGTAAAACCGTCAGTGATGCTTTTTCACATTCGGGTTCGCTTCGGGCGGTGATCAGCAGATCATCGACATATTGAAGCAGAGCAGTGTTGACTGGCATGTGTATACTGTCAAGTTCTCGTTTCAGTGCTTGGCTATAGATGCTGGGGCTTTCTGTAAATCCTTGAGGTGCGCGTGTGAATTTAAAGCTACGTCCATTTAAACTAAATCCGAACAAGTATTGGCTTTCCGGATCTATTGGGACGCTGAAAAAGGCATTCTTGAGATCAATTACAGTAAAGAATGTTGCTTCGGAATCAATAGCTGTCAGTAATGAAGAGATGTCTGGAACTACGGGGTATTGTGGTACAATACATTTATTTAATTCGCGCAGATCAATAACCAATCGATATACTGGAGGAGCCTTTGGATCAGTTCGTTTAAGAATCGGAATTATCGGTGAATTACATACATTGGAGTCGGTCTCCACAACCACTCCCTGGCCAATAAGCTCGTCAATGATTTGCAGTAAAGCCATTACAGCATCTGGGGGTAACTTGTATTGTCGCATTCGTGGTAGTACCACTCCTGCCTTTAGTGTGACTCGATATGGTGTAATGTTCATGCAACCAACATCTGTAGGGCCTTGTGCCCATAAATGTGTGGGTAAAGTCTGCAGTCGGGAATCCATGTCTCGAGACACATAGTGACCTTTGAAATCACGTAAAAACAATCTTACTCCTTCCGGAGAACAACATATTATAGCTCCTAGAGCTTTCAGTGTTTTTATACCTAACAAGTTTTCTGGACATGATTTAGTAAGCAATAAATCTGTAGTTCTGGTCAAGGGTCCTATCGTAAGTGGAAGAGGCTGTGATACTTCATTAACAATAGGTTTTCCTGAAAAACCAAGGGAAATATTCTGTGAGCCTGAGAGGGGTGCCCCTGGAACTTCACTACGTTTTATAGTTGTTCGACTTGCCCCTGTATCTAGTAAAAATTTTCTATCTTGGCCTAATAATTCACTATGTACATAAGGTCCTTCTTGGTCTACAGGGACCTCGATAAGGGGTAAGTCAACTTCCCTCTCTAGGCTGGTTCATGCATATCGTTGATAATCAGGATAGTCATACTGTGCGGTCTGGTACAGCTGTCGTGTCGTGGTTTGTGTGGCAGCAGCAGGCAACGCTGGTGCGGCTGGCACAAACTGTATAGACTGTTGTGGAGCTGGCATGGCCTGTGCATGCTGCGGTGCTCCTTGTTCATTCTGATCCTGTCTAGGTGGCCGTGGTCTTTCTTTTGTAATACCTGTGGCGATATTACGCTTCAGGACTGGGCAATCGTGTATGTAATGTCCTGGCTGTTTACAGTAGTTGCATGTCCCTTTTATAGGTCCTGCTGAATCACCGGAATGTGTCGTACCCTTTTTATGACCTTCAGCTGGAACTGTCTGGGAGACTAGCATTTTCATTTTCGTGTCTTTCATGCGTCTTTGTTCATGTTCTTGTTCTTCTCTAATTCTATTGTAATGGTACTGTAACATTTGTAACATTTGTGATGGGGTATTACCTTGCCAGGTACTCTCGAATTTTAATACTCTATTCTTCACTTGGGGCAAAGAATTTTCCACTAATTTTGTCACAAACAGATGTGGGTATGACTCGCTACTTGCTTTTATACCACTATTTATACCAAAACATTTTTCGAAACGGGCATAGAAATCACTAGTATCTTCATCTTGCTTTTGTTTACAGGCTGATATTGCACCCCAGTCTTCCTTTTTCGTGGTTAATAAACGTGGTAATACCTGTACTAGTAAACCTGGTAGTGCTTTAGTTTTGTCCCCAAGCCCCGAACCTGGACCTCGGGCCTTTTCTTCTATTCGTGAGTAATTCAGTCAATATATCAGGTAAGGGACCAGGATCTGAATGTTGGCCTTTATATAGTATAAGGAGTTGTTGAATCATATAAATCCCAGCTAAACGCTGTTCCTCTGGGGTGAGGTTCAAAAATGTGTGTGCTACTGTATCATCATCATACTTTCCGGGACTGTCAACCCAATGAACGGCTGACCTGGCTAATTCTTGTTCATCCATAGAATCGAGAAAATGATAACCCCTTCGTTCTCGCAGTAATTTGTCGGCGGCTTGGAACGAATGCTCGGGGGACCTCATATTTATTATAGGTGCTTGGAAATTCCTGTTATTATTTGGACATATCGGACGTATTGGATCAGTAAAGTATCTAGTATTATTACAAGATCTTCCTCTACCTACATAGGCTATGGTGTCTGACTGTCCTGTGGGCAGTCCTGATCCTTCCTCCTCCTCGTTTTGTTCAAACTGGTCTACCGCTAATCTCTCTTCGTGTAGGCGTTCTATTTCTTTACGGATCTTTCTACACATGGCTATTATACATTTTTGCCTGTCATGTCTCCCTTCTGATATATTCTGGCTCCATCTGGTAAGAGTTTCCATTGTTTCCGGGTCTACCCCCGGTCGGTCTTGATTTCTGATCACACAATTTATGAGGAAACGTAACAGTTCCCCCTGTATCTCCACTTTCTGGTATTCCATAGCTCTGTTAATACTTTCAGAATCTCGCCCTGTTTGGACAAAATGATATATATTATCTAGATGCATAGTCATTCCTGGTAACTTCCCTAAATACACCGCGGCTCGTCTGATACGTAATGATGCCAGGATCATTTCGTCCTCTTTGCCGGGCACAGGGTCATATCTACAATCTACAAGAAGTTCTTTAAGCGTGCGGGAATTTATGAGTTTGGGGGTACGTGGATGTGCTGACTCTTGAAAGGTAAGTTTATTTATTCTGGGTGGCGTAGAAAAAATATGGGTAGCACCTCCAGTAGCCCCGTCTGGAGTATCGGGCGTGAAAGGATTCGTAGAACGCGATACAGCAACTATAGGTGTGGACACAGCTATAGAAGTAGCTGTAGGAACAGATGTGGAAACGGACGTACTTGCCGGAACTTGTGTCAGGATTTGTTGTTGTAAGGATACAGATACAGGATCTTGGCGTTGAACCTCCCCGGCCGACGGTCTGTGTGGGGCGGGGTTAGCATACTCGGGAGCTGCGTCATCTAAATATGAGGAAAGGAAAACATCTTCTGCGGTTCTAGGATGCCCTTTAGGATGTACCTTTATTGGAAACAATGGGGGTGGCAAGTCTTTTGGTATCCCCGGAGTAGCCTTAGGTAATCCTTCGGCCAGAAGGGGATACATACCCTTCATAAGGGCATGTCTTTGTCTGTCTACTTGTTCCGATTTCACTCGTGTACCTTCTTCAATTAATAGATTTTCTTGAACTTTATTTGAATTCTCTTTACTCTTCTCTTCCTGTCTACGTGCTTTTTCTGTACGTCTATACGATTCCTTACGCCATAATTCAACGGCGTCTTTCTGTGATTGTCTAGCTTTCTTTTTCCATAATTCTTCCTCTACTTTCACGATGCACTCTGCATCCCAGGTCCCAGCTGCGGGCCACCTCTGACTTTCTGGTAATTCCTTAGTGTAGTCTACCCATAGATCAAGAAATAATATAGCGTCTAAGCCGTGTTTATGGTACATGAAGTACCCTGGAGTGTCCCTAGGAGGAATGGGAACAGCTTCTTCGAGTACCCCTTTTCTAGTTGTGATCTGTCTTAGTTTTGAAAAGAGCGGCATATTGAGAACTGATCTGATACTTGGTTTTGAACAAACTTAATACAATAAAACACAATAATGAACAGTCATTCATACCACAATATGCAGGACATATCAATACATTTAACATTTAACATTTAATGAACAGCGATGCTATTGATGATCTAAGAAAACTTAATCATAAAACATAATTCTCGACATTAACGGAAATTATTCTGAATTTATATACTTGATATACTAGATATACTGCTAAACAGTACAGATACACTGCTAAAACAGTGCAGACCGGATTTGTGTACCCAAACCCGTCTGGACCGGCACAACTTATGTGCACGCCAGAACGCCTCCCCAGTAATGGTACTCACCGGGTAGCTCGGAACGGAGGGCCTCGGAACGGAACTGAACTGAACTGGACCGGACTGGACTCGACTCGAAAACTTCAGACACTTCAGGACATCGGAAACCTGGTGGGCCTCTGTATACCTCGGATCTTGCTCTCTCAGCTAGGCTCTGGTCGGGATACTTCGCACTTCTCACCGCCTCGTCTGGGTGTTGATCGCAGCCTCAGTCGCCCCCGCTTGACCGGAGGGAGATACAGGAAATCCTGCTGGTACGCGTTGTTGTCCGTCCAGCTGTGGCAGGAGACCGGGCCTGCAACGCACCGCCGGCGCGTGAGATGAGAAAGTGTCCCTATTCGGGCGCCATTTATGTGGTAAATAGTTTAATTACCGGAACTTAATTTGATACAGAACATAATAAAAATAGCTCAATAAATAAGAGGCAGAATCCGTGGTATTAGAGGTTCGGAATGGGCTTTATTCCAATAAACGATTCGGAATCGTGGTCTCCAGGTTCCATCACCACGGAGGTTCAGGAAGTGAAGTACATACATTATTGATAATTAATCACTTTTATACAATAGGCATTACAGTGGAGCAAATGCGAGAGGCGTAACAATTGATAAGGAAGATAACATTATTCATGCGTAATCGAAAATGGGCGTGATTGGGCGTAACAAAGGAACGTCATCAGGCATGATGTCATAATGGGGTGGTTCCATGAAAGAATTTCGCAATGTCAGCAGAAATATTTGGCAGAGATGCGCGCGCAGCAGCATGACGTGTGATTGACGTGCAGCTAGGGGGTGAAGGGGACTTGACATTTAGCTCTACATGTGGCGACAGATGTCTGGAGGGTCAAGTCAACCTAATCCCAAATCATATCTAACATCCTATGTTTAAAGAACTATGTTATCCAAAAAAGAGGCCTTCTTGGAGTAGAATCTTATTCTATACTGACTATACTGACTGTTAGTGCGTGTACAAGCGTCTAAGTGTCTACACTAGATGCGAGGGCAGGAATCTTCCATAGTAACAGGACTATGAATTACTTGTAAAAAGACAGAGAAGCCGGGCCTTTGCTCGGTAGCTGGCAGAATGCTTACTTAAGCTACTAGACAAGAATGCATTGGGCAGGGAGCGGAACAGATAATTTCCGAAGGTGAAATACAGTTCTTGGCAGGCAGCAAGCTGATGTCAGGCATCGTGAGCCGCGCAGAGGATGAGACAAAGTTCATGGTCACAGATGCAGGCTCGGACTGGAGCTTCAGAGATAGAAAGCAAGAAAAGCTTGATGACAGAATCAGGGCCTACTTGCCTGGACTGTAAAATGGCATAAGTGAACCATATAAAGGCGGTGGCCTTTCGTACTTAGGAATGGAATATCCGGCCCATTCATGGCGGATCTGAAAGAGGACATGTTAACGATGGACGGACATGTATTTGCGTCTTCATAACTAGAACTGGAGGGAACATACATGTACTTGTAACATGCACATAGAACCGTTGGGGTCCAAGATAGGGGACATAACTGACCAGAAAAATCCATATTTCCACACTGTGCCCATACCCAGCATAGCGTAAATCCATTTCCATGCCCCCAGCAGGATCTGAGTGTGTATGCAGCTTTGGCACCACAGCTTTACTCCCAACACTAGTGCATCATGGGAGTTGTAGTCTAGTCAGCCCAGTGTGCATGTACAGGCGTAAATGCAATGACCATTCACCACATCAGTTGAACATGGATAGAGACTTTATTTAGTGGATCACAGAGGGACATGTATGTGTACAACACTACGTAGGTGTAACAATCCCACTAACCATGCTCTGTTTCACACACAGATGCATCTCCTGGGGATTCGGACGACAGCGGGCGGCTGTCGTCCGAATCCCGGCGGCTGATAATATCCGAGACACCTGTGGATTCCGACCTGGAGACAGCGCAGGATGCGCATACATCACCTCCACCTGCCACCCCACCAGCACCACCAGCACAGGCACCAGCGCCAGCACCAGCCACACCCGCTGCAGCTACAACAGCCACAAAAGCGCCGAGGCGCAGGTCCCAAGTTGCACCCTTGCAGGTGATGGAAACACCCTCCACACAATTGGGACACAGTCTGCGCACCATCACACTACCTGATGCACCACCTGGACGCGCAAGACTCACACAGCGGCGCAGGGCTCGGCCAAGTTCCGTCTCCTCAGGCGACCTGGATCTCCCACACACTTATGCCATCGAGGAGAGGATGCTGCGTGTACAGCGCCTGCAGGGACGACACATGGCAAACATTAGCTGCAATATCGTGCGCCTTGCTAGAGAAATGTGTGCCATGACTGCGGCGGTTACGGACATGAGCACGGCGGTTAGGGACATGACCACTGTGGTGGCAGAGGGCAATGCTCACCTCAGGGAAGACATCCATGAGCTCACCCGTGCCATGAGGGAGGGCCATGAGTGCGAGAAGAGGAGGCACCAACAGCAATTGGTGCGTTGGCACGCCGCTCTGTGTCCTTGCAGGTGGACCTTGGGCACTTCTGCGGGGATGTTGCCAAGGCACTAGGGCAGATGACCACTGCTGTTGAACACCTACAGAGCAGCACATGCAGTGCTGCTGCTTTGGGAGGGGATGACGCCAGTGAGGCTGCCTCCAGTGTCAGCAGCGTGTCACTGCCAGAGGCCAGCACCAGGCGCCGCAGTTCGCGGGCCTCCACGGGGACAGGCCGCGGTGAGGCATTGGAGACACCTGAGCGGAGGCTTGGGGTACGTGGCAAGCGCCACTAGACAGATACACAGACATGCCGGACCATGGTGGGGCAACCATGGACCTCCCCTTTCTGAGTCTGCACAGGCGTGACTTTAACGCACATTTGATTTTACTTTTTTCCTGTGGAGCATTATTTCCATTGCTTGTTTTGTTGCACATACCGCAGTGCTACTGTGCATTAAACAGTTGCACCCCAAACAAACTTGTAATGTTTCATTCTCACCTGATTCAGAAATGATGTTGCATGATGTATGTCCGCCTCCTGTGGCCCTCTGCTGTGTTAGGGACGTGTGCCTGTCGTTGTTGGGCGGGTGGTTGTTCATCCCGGTGGTGGTCATTCCTGTCAACCTCTATGGGTATCCCCCTTCTGGTCGCAATGTTGTGCAGCATTGCACATACAGCAATAATCCGGCAGCAGGTTTCAGGTTTGTATAGCAAGGCGCCGCCAGTCTTATGTAGAATTCTAAAGCGACTCTTCAGAATCCCAAATGTCCTATCTATGACATTCCTAGTGCTTATGTGTGCTGCGTTGTGGCGTTGTTCCTGTGGGGTTGCTGGATTGATGTATGGGGTGAGTATATATTCACGCAGGGTGTAAGCACTGTCACCTAGAAGATAGAAGCAAAGACTTAGCATTGGTGATGTCCATACATGTGTGGTGTTGGTGTGGGGAAGCGTAATTTGTACGTACCAAGCAGGAGTCCCTCTCCAAATTCTCCGTTGATTAGACGCCTGTGGATTCCACTGTGGCGGAATATGTAGGAGTCGTGTGTGCTCCCCGGGAATTGTGCCACTAGGTCCGTTATTATGTGATTGGCATCGCACACAACCTGCACGTTGATTGAGTGGTAGGACTTGCGGTTCCGGAATATGTACTCATTTGCTGCGGGTGGACATATGGGGATATGCGTACAGTCGATGCATCCAATTACATGGGGGAATTGTGCCACCTGGTAGAATGCCTGTTTGTTGCGGTCCAACTGCTGTGGGGTTGTGGGGAAGCTGATGTGGGTGTGTAGCATTGTCAGCATGGCATCTAGGAAATTTCTTGAAGAAGCGTGAGAGTGCGCTTTGCGATACGCCTCCGGCTACCGCAATTACCCCCTGGAAACTCCCTGAGGCCAGCAGGTGCAGGCTGCATAGGACCTGGACGTGCGCAGGGATTGCATTGGTCCGGTGTGTCTGGTGCTGCAGTGATGGTTCCAGGTCTGCAATGAGGCGCATGATCATGGCACGATTGAGTCGATACTTCTCGTACACCTCGTCCTCATTCTGCCCGAGCAAGGTGATGCACAGTCTGACAACTCTCTCCTGGACCCTTCTCCTGCGCTGTCCTGCCGCATTGATACGCATCCTCCTTGCAAGCACGTAGAGGGCTGCCATTTTGTGGTAGCCAACAGGGTCTCCTGGGCCACATTTAAGGGTTTGGTGATTGGCACAATCAGTTGCACATGTTGAAAGTGTTTTTTTTTATTCACGTGACTTTTTTTTAACTTTACCTCCAGGTTCTGATTCCCCTTATTTAGCTCAAGCAAAATAGCGATTTTTGGGGTTTTCGGCATTTGCGACTTTTGTTGCATTGGGGTGCGATTCGTTATATGCCATTGGCACTTTCCAGGAGCTAATAGTGATTTCGGTATCTGCTCATTCGGTATTTAGCGATTCGGTAAATTTGTTTTTTGGTTATTTGCGATTCGGTATTTTACCGGATTTATTTTGCGATTCGTTATTGGCTCACATTTTGGGTTCATGCATTGGAAATCGTTTTTTTTTTTTTTATTCGCTAACGGGTGTTATTAGCGATTCGGTATTTTACCAACTGGATTTTTGCTTGATGCATGAGGCTGTTGGTCTCAAATTAATAATCTCTTAAACATTTGACCTGCAAAACAGACTACGCAGATCTATAGCAATATGAAAGATGCAATTACCTACTGCATTTATCGCTGGCATGTAGTGCGAAGGTGTCAAGCATAAGATAAAGCACTGCCCATTTTGTCCATACAGTCCCTTTTATAATAAATAATTTATCAATCGCACCACATCTACCCCATGGTCCAATTTACAGATTGCAAAGTCGTAAACCCAGGCAAGGAATCAAGAAGAAGGCAAGAGGAAAGGCAGCTGTAACTAAAAACAAATACAATGTTTTCACATTTGCAAGTAATTCATACTTTATGGTCATTTGCTTTAGATTTATATTAAGAAATCTGATCTCCCCTTGATAATCCACTAGATTTGTGCTTTTTGAATCTTTTGATTTTGCCAACTGCTAGGGCCTGCTGAACAATACCATGACCACATAAATGAATCTCTATACTCACCTTCATGATATTGTGTTAGTCTGTATTCTTGATACAATATTTTGGCAGAAGGATATTTAAATTCTATGTTGCAGCAGAACAGCAATGACCCTGACACATACTAAGGGGTTGCCTACATCAATGTCAGGAATGTATGCCTCCACATGATTAATGAGGTAATAGTCCCCAATTTCCCGTCTCCATGAGGACAACTATGCACAAATACGGTGGGGGTGGCAGGAAACAAGACAGATCCTTTTCCTGTGCACAAGGGCGTTCATCAGGGATGTGTGTTAGCGCCCACGCTGTTCTCTCTTTTTATAAATGGCGTTGCAAACTTCCTTGATGCCATTCATACTGATGCCCCTGTTGTAACTGGAAGGAAAATTCCCATTCTCATGTTTGCGCATGACACGCTGATAATCTCTAAAACACTGAGTGGATAGCATAGTGCCCTCTACCGCTACACAGAGTTTTGTCTTTTGAGAGGACTTAAAATCAATTACGCAAAGAAAAAGTTTATGGCATTTAACCAGCATAGATCATTCAGAGGGTAAATGATGATGGATGGGCTACCTCTGGAGCAGATGGATGCGTTTGTCTATCTGGGCAGCAAATTCTACAAGGACATGAAGTGGAAGCCTGATATTGAAGTTTTGGCACTAAAGCATCGGCAGCTAGCTGGTATCCTTAGAAAGGAAGTTAAAACCTCCTTGACGAAGCTTATTAGCCCGGCTCTTCAAATTTATGATAGTAAAGAGGTGAGCTCAGTCCTTTACGGGGCTGAACTGTGGGGCCTAGGAAACCTGAATTGGCTCACACTAGCCGAGAATGCGTTTCTACATGCAATCACAAGTCTACCGAAGAGCACACCTACCCTCCCTCTAAGGAATGATCTAGGTAGGAAAGCCTTAAAGGATTTAGCTAGGCTTTGCCCAATTCTATTCTGGAGAAGACAATGGGTTACACAGGAATTGTCAGTATATACAGAGGGCCTAAGGGATGTTATTAATTTGGATCAATTTCATAAAATCAGCTGGTTGCGAGACCTGAGAGATAAGTTTTATAAAATAAGCTTTTCACACTTGTGGGATCTCCCCTTTATCTTGACATTCCCGTAAAAAAAATATCCTTAAAGAAAGGCTCCTTCTCCAAATCAAACCATGCCCGAGCCAAGAGCCATACTGGGATATACCTACAAAGCCTTTGGATCTGAAACTCTACTTCCAATTTAGATCTGGTACTTTGCTGTTGAAGTCTTACTCATCCAAATGGTCTTCCACCGGGGATAACAAATGTCTTGCTTGCGCTAAACAAGTAGAATCAGATTCCCATGTGCTCTTTCGCTGCCCAGCTTACGTGAGCCCGCGGAAAGTTTGGCTGGCCCAGCTCTGTAAGAATCTGGGCACACGCTCACATAATGTAGCCTTACTAATTCTATGCTCTGATTCATCTCCCAGGTATGCAATCCCCGTGGCTAAGTTTTTGCAGTTGATGTGGCAAGATTCGCTCTAAATCAATCAGGGCTAGCAATTGTCCACAATGAAACCACCTATTATCCAATATGAATATGGGGGCATACCTGGCTAAGTGGGGCTCACCTAAGTCTACTATGGTGCATGTGATCGGTTGCAATCAATGTTTTTTAAACCTGGTTTTAATATGCAACTTTTGAAAAGAAGGCACGGTTTGCTTTTTTGCACAAATGTACTAATTTAGATTTTAATTCAGACCTTAATTCTTGTATTGTCGAGTTTTTTTTAACTTATAGGTTTTTATCTGCATCTGCTTTTATGACTTGCTTAGTCAAATAAAGCTTCCTTGATGATGATGATGGTAACAGTCACAGTAGTAAGTGTGTCACAGCAGTAAGTGTATACTAGCACAAATAAAACCTCCAAAACTCTGAACGAACTGTCATTGAAAGAGAAGTTTAACTATATTTGGGATTTTCAATCATCTTGTTTCCAACCATCAGCATATCAGTTTCTCAAACTAAATGGTTTTGTCTCAAATATGCACTTGAGACATTCAAAGAAAATCTGTATTTTCTATCCAATGTGACCTTCAATATGGTTAGAGTAGACCCTCCAAATACGTACTGTGGTGGGGTGCACTTCAGGAAGCTACTTCCAGGATGCTGATGAGCAACCAGTACCTCCCATGCTACTGATTGGAGACCTCTGATCTATATACAATGGTACTGTAGGAGAGTGGAATCTGACTAATGGTTGCCCCCAACTTTTTGCCTGGTATTTAAGTGGTTTTTGACTAGTCTGGCTGGGATCCTGCTATCCAGGACCCCAGCCTATCTGCTTTCTCCCTAAAACTGTTGTGAGTACTCTAGGTACAAACATAATTGGATGCTGGGCATGCCCTACCAGTCCCTTGAAGATGGTACCCTAGGTACCCAGGGCATGGGTCCCCCAGTAGGCCTACCAGGGCTGCAGCACTTATTGTGCCACCCTGGGACAGCCACCCAAACTGACACCACCAGGCCACTACTGTAGCCTGGGTAAGGTGGTGCTAGCACCCCTTACAGGGATGTAGGTACCCTATGTCCCATACCATACAACACATATACTCCCATAGGTCACCCCTATGGCAGGCCCTGGTAATCCTACAGGGCTGGGTGCTGAGGTATGTGTGAGGGGGGACCCCTACGTGAGTAGGACCTCTCTGCAACCTTCGTAAAATCGTTACTGGGTTGTTTGTAGTGTAGCCATACCATATACTCTTAACCGCATTATAAGTTATTGCGTCATCGCTGTAACTTAGGAATGGCTACACAGAACCATATCGTGTTTGGTGTCAAACATGAAGGAATCATACCCCCAGTCCAGCCATGGGCATGGGGGCACGATTCCCCCTTGCTAGGAGGGTGATATGGGAAAAGCGGTAGAATTTGGACACCAATTTAAAAGTGCACATGTACCACAAAATGGCTACTGTTCGCCACCTACACGACTCTGGCTGGCTGTTGCTGGGGAAAACCCCAGCCTCGCCATCTGGACAATAGGGCTCCTGTGGCAGGGAGGTGCCAGCACCTCCCCAGACAGGATATGTGGATTGGAACAGGGCGGGTGCACCAAATGTCCTTTCAGAGTTGCACGTAGGCAGCTGCAGAGCCCCAATTCTGCATACACCGCCTGGAACCGGTTCAGGGGCATCCTGCCCCTCGCCCAGGCGGGAAACACACAAAGGGGAGTGGGTGTAGCCACCCTTTCCCGCCTCTACTCTGATTGGTAGGCTCTCTTTTGGACCATCCCCTAATCTGGGGGATATATGGGAATAACTTTGCCCTAGAGCCTTAGATTCGTACAGGACTTCACAGAACTGACCTTCGACGAGCTGCTGCCCAGCTGACTGAAGAAATCTCCCTTGGGATAAAGGAGTTATCCCCCTGCTTGGCAGGCACCTAAAAGACTACAAGATACCCGGTTGGAACTTCGTTGCTCTCACGACCTTCGACGCCTTCCAGCAACCTCGAGGTGGGTCTCCAGTGCATCCCAGCGTCCTGTGAGTGTGCCCAGCAAGTCTGAGCACCCTGGACCACGTGGGTGTCGAGATCCCCGCATACCCCGAGACACCGGCCACCTCTTGTCCAGCACACGACCCCGACCAGTGGGGAAGTTGTGCTTTGGCCCATTCTTGAGCCAACCATCAAGCAGCAATTGTGCCGACTCTCAGCTCCCTGGCCCGCTCCGGTGGCCCGTGGGAGCCCTTTTACGCACTCCATTTTGCTGCCTTCTGCGGTCCCTTGTCTCTCGACTTGTGGGCCCTGACGGAAGACAATCTTCTTTTCTAAGAGTTCCCCTGGTTGCTCCAGGCCTGCTCTACGCTCCCTGCAAAGGAGAGCACCCTCAGACCGCGTGGGTCTGCACCAGCAGCTGCTTTGTTCATCTTGCGTGGGTTGCGGTTGCCAATGCTTAGTGGATCCAATCGGGACACTAACACCGCAGCGACCCTCAGCCGACGTGGGACAGTCGCCCTCCAGAAGCTGGCCTTCCTTGAAGCCTCCCGGAGCCCGTGACTGCAGAGCCCAGCTGTACCTTCCACACCTGAAGCACCCGACATCCACGAGCTCCTTCCTGTGAGCTCCCTGGTCACTGTGCTGTGACCCAGACTCTGTCCCCTCTGCTTTCAGGTTCCTCTTTGTCTTTTCTTCAACTTTAATCTTCACGACTTCAACGACACTTCCAGCTAGCAGCAGTTTGGACTCCTTTTCCATAGAAAATCAGCCCGCGACCCGACACCAGAATCGACCTATGCACCCGGCTTCCCTGGGGCAGGTAACAGTGGTACTTCGGTACTTCCGTGGTGGTGGGCTCTCCAAAGCCTTAAGTCTCAAGCCTTAACTTTGTACTGTTGTTAGAAGTGTCCTTAAACCTTAATTATTCAACCGCGACATTCTCCATAGGCTAACATTGCGATCCTGATAGCAACTTCTCGCACTGCACACGCCTCCCGTGGGTCCCCTTCCTCTTAACTGTGGGTGGATTCTTAAGGGGCCAGCGATCCTGAATGCCCTAGGCATTGCCTGTAGAATTGTCGTGGTTCTTATACCACTATTTTAGTATATGGTTTGGTCCCCCCCTGGGGCCCATTGATTTCTGTGCTATTTATTGTGTTTATAAATGCTTGTTTGAAGTGTAACTGTGCCACTAGCCACATAAAGTGACTGTGGGATTCTGTCTAGAATAAATACATATATTTTATATATATACCTGTGTGGGCTACTCTTTCATTTGGTTATTCAAGAGGTTATTATGGTAAAACAATAAGCTTAACACTCCTTCAAGACTTAGCCTGAAGGCTGCTCTCCACAGCTACCACTAGGATAGCTTTCTTTAAAGGTTGTCTTAAACCTATCATCAATAGGAGTCGAATTGGACTGGTGCAAGGTGTCCCTATAACTAGGAACAGCATATGCCAGGCCAACTTCTCACATTGGTGTGCAGCGGTTGGATTCAAGCTTGCCATTGTTTTACCAGATAACAAATTGAATTTCTAAAGTGAAAGCCACAAGGTACCAAAGGTACATATAAATTCAAGCTAGAATACAATAAGTTCTACTGAACTTGGAGTTGTGTGTAGAGGGTTTAGCACACCTTGACTACAACTCAAGAGAGGGTTCAGTAGGCCACACTTAGTGTAGGTAGATACATCACTACACTAAACATGTCTTCAGGTGGCACTAAGGCTATGGAAGGACCCCGGAGGGTCCCAGTAGATAAGTATGATAATTTCACCTTTGCAGAGCTCAGGGAAATGTGCACCCTTAGAAAACTGAAGACAAACAAAGGTGCCAACACAAAACGTCTCAGGGAAATCCTGCTCATAGCAGACTTTATGGAGTCCATAGGGTCCAGAGGGACGGACAGAGTGGGTGGGCATACTTCAGAAGAGGACACTCCCAGAGTGGACTCTGATGAGGAACAGGAAGAGGATGAAAATCCTGACCTGGAAGAAACAGACCACTCACAGCATGGAGGTGATGGCTCAAGAGGCACTCCCTCCACCCTTAAAAGGAGAGTAGTGGATCCAAGAAGGAACAGATCCCCCTCAGTGGGATCCAACCATTCTAGGAGATCCAAAGGGTCCTCTGCCTCTTCTCAGAGAAGAGAATCCTCCCATGAGAGGAAATGCAGACTGATCAAATTTGAGCAGGCTAAGCTTGAGCTTAAAAGAGAACAGTTAGCATTGGACAGGGAAACCCTGGAGCTTCAGAAAGCTTCAAGAAAGTGGGGTCTAGAGATCCCTGGTGGCAGTAATGAAACCCCTAGAGTTAGAGAGAAAGTCCCTGACAATAGGAACCTCCACAAGATTGTGCCCCCTATCAGAATGGGGATGATATCCACAAATGGATATCTGCTCTTGAAAGGGCCTGTAGAGTACAGAGGGTCCCAGTAGAGCAGTGGGCAGCAATCCTGTGGCTCTCCTTTTCAGATAAAGGAAGAGACAAGCTCCTCTCTGAAAGAGAAGAGGATGCTGATGACTATTATATCTTGAAAGATGCTTTAATAGATGGGTTTGGCTTAACCACTGATCAATACAGACTTAAGTTCAGAGACACCCAGAAAGCACAGAATCAAGATTGGGTAGACTTTGTGGATTGTGCAACCAAGGCACTGGAAGGTTGGTTAAATGGCAGTAAAGTTAATGATTATCAAGGATTGTATAATCTCATTATGAGGGAGCAGATTCTTAATGATTGTCAGAACCAACTTTTACACCAGCACCTGGTGGACTCTGATCTGACCTCTCCCCAAGAATTGGGAAAGAAGGCAGACAAATGGGTCAGAACCAGGATTAGGCCTAAGAACCAAGTTGGTGACCAGAAGAAGGATTCCACTAAGCCCAAAGAGAAAGGTGGGGATGATAAACAAGAAAAGTCCTCTGAAGGGCCCCAACAACCCAGTGCTGGGGGTGGGTCCCAAAATACTTCCTCTAATAACAAGAAACCATATTGCCATGTGTGTAAGAAACCTGGCCACTGGAAAACTGACTCCAGCTGTCCAAAGAATGGCAATAAAGAAAATGTTCCTCCAAAACCAGCTCCAACACCTCCTGTTGCTACTAGTAGTAATCCCCCAGGTGGTGGGAGTGCACCCAAAAACTTAGTTGGGTTCTCTTTGGGGACACCAGTGGACTCTGGCCTAGCCAGGTCCCCTGCATTAGCAACTATGGTCTGTGATGGTGGCATGGGGTTTGCCAACTTTACCATGAGCCCCAGTATTCTGGGCAGGTACAGACAAGAACCAATAATCAATGGTCAGAAGGCTGTGGCCTATAAGGACACAGGGGCCAGTGTCACCATGGTGACCAAGAGGCTAGTGCCCCTAGACCAGCTTTTACCTGGGTTTAGCTACCAGGTGACCAACATAGATGGAATCAGGACAGATCATCCCATGGCAGTGATAAATCTCAGCTGGGGAGGGGTCACTGGCCCCAAGAGAGTGGCAGTGTCCCCAAACTTGCCTGTAGATTGTCTACTGGGGAATGATCTAGAAATCTCAGCCTGGGCTGAGGTTGACCACAAGGCCCATTTGAAAATGGTAGGAATCCCTGAGAAAGTGGATGAGACCCTGAGGGCCTCACCTCCACCCCAGGAGAAAATAGAAAGAGTGAAGCCTGAAACTATGGATCACTCTACCCAAACAGAGAGCATAGGGGAAGAGGAACAGTCCTCCCCCCACCAGACTACAGGGAAGGGTCAAGTTTCTCAGGGAACTGATCCTACCCCTTGTGAAGTAACTGCCCCAGAAGTGGACAGGCCTGACCTGCCCACCTCTCTGATGGCAGGGGATCCTTCCAAGGTGGTACCCAGTCTGGAGCAGGTATCCTGCCCCTCTCTACCCTGCCTCAGTCAGCCCAGGGCTGCAGAGGTCAGGGAGGTCAGTGGACCCTTATTGGGCCCCTGCCCAGAGGAACTCCCTCATCAACAGATTAGGGACACCCAGCAGAGTAGTCTCAGCCAGGTGAATATTCCTCTACAAACTGAGGGATCCCCCTTACCCCTAGGTATAGGCACCCCTCAAATGGATGTTGTTGAGCACAGGGAAACCTGGGGCCTAGCTGCCCCAAACCTTCCAGTGCCCTCCACTATTCCAGCCAAAGGGATCCAACCCCCAGCTGTAGGCAGCCAGAGGTTGACCCTTAGGGCCAGATATGACACAGTCATGGGCAGAAAGGCTTCCATAGTGGCCAGTGATCTGAGGAGGTTGAGACCAACCCAAGTAGGGTCTCACTTCCAGACTCAGACACCCCACCAGCCCACCTCTGACCCAAAAACCAATACAGGTAATTTCCCTAGACTTTGGAGAAACTCTAGAACCCCTTGGGGTAGGATTTCCCAAGTGGACCATGACACAAGGAGCAACCATGTTAGTACAGGTTCTTCCTTATATGGCCACTCCGGAAATAAAGGCTTATCTGGACAAGGTTAGCCTTATCTCCTTTCGTTCGGGGGGGGGGGTTATGTAGGAGAGTGGAATCTGACTAATGGTTGCCCCCAACTTTTTGCCTGGTATTTAAGTGGTTTTTGACTAGTCTGGCTGGGATCCTGCTATCCAGGACCCCAGCCTATCTGCTTTCTCCCTAAAACTGTTGTGAGTACTCTAGGTACAAACATAATTGGATGCTGGGCATGCCCTACCAGTCCCTTGTAGATGGTACCCTAGGTACCCAGGGCATGGGTCCCCCAGTAGGCCTACCAGGGCTGCAGCACTTATTGTGCCACCCTGGGACAGCCACCCAAACTGACACCACCAGGCCACTACTGTAGCCTGGGTAAGGTGGTGCTAGCACCCCTTACAGGGATGTAGGTACCCTATGTCCCATTCCATACAACACATATACTTTCATAGGTCACCCCTATGGCAGGCCCTGGTAATCCTACAGGGCTGGGTGCTGAGGTATGTGTGAGGGGGGACCCCTACGTGAGTAGGACCTCTCTGCAACCTTCGTAAAATCGTTACTGGGTTGTTTGTAGTGTAGCCATACCATATACTCTTAACCGCATTATAAGTTATTGCGTCATCGCTGTAACTTAGGAATGGCTACACAGAACCATATCGTGTTTGGTGTCAAACATGAAGGAATCATACCCCCAGTCCAGCCATGGGCATGGGGGCACGATTCCCCCTTGCTAGGAGGGTGATATGGGAAAAGCGGTAGAATTTGGACACCAATTTAAAAGTGCACATGTACCACAAAATGGCTACTGTTCGCCACCTACACGACTCTGGCTGGCTGTTGCTGGGGAAAACCCCAGCCTCGCCATCTGGACAATAGGGCTCCTGTGGCAGGGAGGTGCCAGCACCTCCCCAGACAGGATATGTGGATTGGAACAGGGCGGGTGCACCAAATGTCCTTTCAGAGTTGCACGTAGGCAGCTGCAGAGCCCCAATTCTGCATACACCGCCTGGAACCGGTTCAGGGGCATCCTGCCCCTCGCCCAGGCGGGAAACACACAAAGGGGAGTGGGTGTAGCCACCCTTTCCCGCCTCTACTCTGATTGGTAGGCTCTCTTTTGGACCATCCCCTAATCTGGGGGATATATGGGAATAACTTTGCCCTAGAGCCTTAGATTCGTACAGGACTTCACAGAACTGACCTTCGACGAGCTGCTGCCCAGCTGACTGAAGAAATCTCCCTTGGGATAAAGGAGTTATCCCCCTGCTTGGCAGGCACCTAAAAGACTACAAGATACCCGGTTGGAACTTCGTTGCTCTCACGACCTTCGACGCCTTCCAGCAACCTCGAGGTGGGTCTCCAGTGCATCCCAGCGTCCTGTGAGTGTGCCCAGCAAGTCTGAGCACCCTGGACCACGTGGGTGTCGAGATCCCCGCATACCCCGAGACACCGGCCACCTCTTGTCCAGCACACGACCCCGACCAGTGGGGAAGTTGTGCTTTGGCCCATTCTTGAGCCAACCATCAAGCAGCAATTGTGCCGACTCTCAGCTCCCTGGCCCGCTCCGGTGGCCCGTGGGAGCCCTTTTACGCACTCCATTTTGCTGCCTTCCGCGGTCCCTTGTCTCTCGACTTGTGGGCCCTGACGGAGGACAATCTTCTTTTCTAAGAGTTCCCCTGGTTGCTCCAGGACTGCTCTACGCTCCCTGCAAAGGAGAGCACCCTCAGACCGCGTGGGTCTGCACCAGCAGCTGCTTTGTTCATCTTGCGTGGGTTGCGGTTGCCAATGCTTAGTGGATCCAATCGGGACACTAACACTGCAGCGACCCTCAACCAACGTGGGACAGTCGCCCTCCAGAAGCTGGCCTTCCTTGAAGCCTCCCGGAGCCCGTGACTGCAGAGCCCAGCTGTACCTTCCACACCTGAAGCACCCGACATCCACGAGCTCCTTCCTGTGAGCTCCCTGGTCACTGTGCTGTGACCCAGACTCTGTCCCCTCTGCTTTCAGGATCCTCTTTGTCTTTTCTTCAACTTTAATCTTCACGACTTCAACGACACTTCCAGCTAGCAGCAGTTTGGACTCCTTTTCCATAGAAAATCAGCCCGCGACCCGACACCAGAATCGACCTATGCACCCGGCTTCCCTGGGGCAGGTAACAGTGGTACTTCGGTACTTCCGTGGTGGTGGGCTCTCCAAAGCCTTAAGTCTCAAGCCTTAACTTTGTACTGTTGTTAGAAGTGTCCTTAAACCTTAATTATTCAACCGCGACATTCTCCATAGGCTAACATTGCGATCCTGATAGCAACTTCTCGCACTGCACACGCCTCCCGTGGGTCCCCTTCCTCTTAACTGTGGGTGGATTCTTAAGGGGCCAGCGATCCTGAATGCCCTAGGCATTGCCTGTAGAATTGTCGTGGTTCTTATACCACTATTTTAGTATATGGTTTGGTCCCCCCCTGGGGCCCATTGATTTCTGTGCTATTTGTGTTTATAAATGCTTGTTTGAAGTGTAACTTTGCCACTAGCCACATAAAGTGACTGTGGGATTCTGTCTAGAATAAATACATATATTTTATATATATACCTGTGTGGGCTACTCTTTCATTTGGTTATTCAAGAGGTTATTATGGTAAAACAATAAGCTTAACACTCCTTCAAGACTTAGCCTGAAGGCTGCTCTCCACAGCTACCACTAGGATAGCTTTCTTTAAAGGTTGTCTTAAACCTATCATCAATAGGAGTCGAATTGGACTGGTGCAAGGTGTCCCTATAACTAGGAACAGCATATGCCAGGCCAACTTCTCACAGGTACCTTTCCCCTCACAAAAGAAGCACCTTTGTGGCTAGTTTGACAACTGACATAGCACTAGATCAACATTGAGAGGAGTGAAATATTAATAACTGATGCATGTTCAAAATGGGGGCTCTGGTTTGTACCTTTGACCAAGTGGGGGCCCTTCTTTCTAGTCAGGGTAAGGGGGATACACTTCTAAAATAACCCCTGCTCACCCCCTTGGTAGCTTGGCATGAGCAGACAGGCTTATCTCAGAGGTAGTGTGTAAAGCATTTGTGCATGCATACAGTAATACAGTGAAAAAACTACAAATGGACACCACACCAGTTCAGAAAAATAAGTAATCTTTATCTAAACCAAACAAGACCAATACGACAAAAATCCACAATACAGTAATACAAATATGACTTTCAAAAAGGTAGAAACAGTTCTGTTCAAAGCAAATTGCAGATGCCACACTTTTCACACAAAGTACCTTGGATGTATCACGCGCACAAACAAAAAACTGTTGCAGGGAAGGTGATGTGTCGGTTCCTTACACCCAGGGGAGGTGATGCGTCAGTTCCTTACTGAAGGAGAAGTGATGCATTGGTTTCTTACTGCGCTGGGAGGTGATGCATCAGTTTCTTACTGCAGCCCCGATTTCTTGCAGACGTGGCACCCAGATGTGATGCGTGAGGATCGGGGATGCGTCGGTTCTTGAAGCCGCGGCCCCACGATGTGTTGGTTCTTGCAGCTGCACAGCCAGGCCTGCATCGGAATCGGTGCGGTGCGGTGATCTCGGACTCTGTAGATCGTGCACTCGATGTGGCGATTTCTCGAGCCGCGGGCAGGCGCTGCATCAGTTTCTTCAGTGATGCATCTGAAACAAATGCGAATGCATCACACTTCTCTTAGTTGCATTGCTTTTCCAGCTCCCAACAGCAGGAACAACATCCAGAGGCCCAGAACAGCAGCAGGCACCTCTTGGTAGGTCAGAGCTCCCAGCATGGAAGTTCAGGGGAACTAGGGGTAAAGTCTTTGTGTTCCTGAGACTTCAGAACAGGAGGCAAGCCCTACTTCAAGACCTTCGAGATCTTCCTCAAGCAGTGGACACAGCAAAGTCCTTGTCCTTTCATTAGCAGAAACAGCCACTGCCGGCCAACCCCAGGCAGCACACAGCAAAGGGGAAGTACTTCTCCTCATTTTCTCCAGCTCTTCTCCTTGGCAAAGGTTCCTCTTGAATTCCAGAAGTAATCTAGAGTTCAGGGGTCTCGGCCCCACTATTTATAGCACAAAATCCTTTGTTCTCTGGAGGCAGGGAAGCTCTTTGGCCAGCCAAAACCAGTTCTGTCCTCTCTGGTGCAGCTGCCCGACAGGAGGTGGAGACCCCATTGTCCAAGGCAGACCAGGCCCATTCAGGTGTGAAATAAATCTCCTCCCCCTACTCTGAATGCAGCCCTGGTCTATACAGCCCAGCCCTGACTCACCCTAGAAAGGCAGGACACATCTAACCACCCCAATTGGCCGTCTGAACAGAATGCACATCCCCAGCCCCTGTCACTCCAAAGCCAGTCAATACACAACCCTAGCAGAGGCACACTGGACGGTTAATCAAGAACATACCTACTTTCTAAAAGTGGTATTTTCAAAGATAGAAGGTAAAAATCATCCTCACTTAAAGATGCATCTTTATATTCGGAGTGCAGGCATACTAAACTTTACCTTCACATCTTGTCCCAATGGGAAGTTATATTTATAAGAGTTTATAAATGAACTCCCATTCTGTCCTATGGGATATATAGCCTTTCAATAGTGAAAAATGAACTACACTGTAGTTCACCATCAGGACATGTCACACACCTCAGTACATGTCCTACCTTTCATACACACTGCACCCTGCCCATTGGGCTATCTTGGGCCTACCTTAGGGGTGTCTTACATGTAAGAAAAGGGACGGTTGAGGCCTGGCAAGTGGGTGAACTTGCCAGGTTGACATGGCAGTACCAAGCCTGTAGCCTCCGCCCTCAAATTATATAGTTCTAAGGTAGTGAGTAGTGTGCTTTATGGGGCTGAGTTGTGGGGTGCAGTTAATGTAAACATGCTTTCAATAGTGGAAAATAGGTTCCTTAGGAGCTTGATATTACTTTCCCAAAGCACCCCTCTTCTCCCCTTGGAACTAGATTTGGGCACCAAGTCCATTAATGACCAAGTGAGCCTACGCCCATTGCTCTTTTGGCATAGACTGGTCAGCACTCCTGATTTGGCTCCCTATTCTGCTGCCTACAGTGAAGTTTCTGCCCTGAACAAAAACCAAAAAATTGGGTGGATTAAACATGTGGACACCCTCCGGGCATGTATAGGCCTGCCAAACGAGTTTGTTGGTCCTTCGCCTTCATACTCTA
This sequence comes from Triturus cristatus, assembly GCF_964204655.1. Taxonomy (NCBI): domain Eukaryota; kingdom Metazoa; phylum Chordata; class Amphibia; order Caudata; family Salamandridae; genus Triturus; species Triturus cristatus. The sequence goes on along the minus strand of NC_140594.1, from coordinate 675,431,262 downwards.
AGGATCAAATAAAAACTCAGTACTGGGCATGGGTAGAGCAGAATAACTTCTCGAAAATCCATCACAGCACCTTAACTGATGTCTTCACTGACATAAAATCCATTAATCGGTTAGAAAATTACCTCAATATCATTAAGGTGCCAGTAGACAGGAAATTGTACATCCAGTTCAGACATGGCAGTTTACCTATAAATGCCTTCACCAACTCCTGGCTGACAAACAACTCTCAGCCAAAGGGCTGTCCTTTCTGCTTATGTCCCCAAGAAACTATAGGCCACTTCTTCTTTGTCTGTGCTGCTTATGCCAGACCGAGAAGGAATTGGCTGGCCCCTGTATGTAGACAACTTGGGACACACAGACACAATGAAGCCATACGTATTTTAAAGTCAGATACGAGACCACTTTTTGTTTGTGTAGTCGCGAAATTTTTAGGCCAGTTCTGGGCTATTAGAAGGGGGTCTTTGTCTGTCTCCCTGACTGTTATGGACTAAACAAACTGAATCTATAATTATTAGTCAAGATGGGTGTGTTCCCAAATTGTAATACTTTTATTGTGAATTGGTTTTATGGCAATATTTTAAGTGCTTTTATTTCTTTTAATTTGTTATTGTGACAAGGGTTTTATAATGGCTAATGAGGTTTAGCTAGGCTGTACATCGCAGTGATTGTGACGCAAATAATATTTATTAATGCACTAGCTCCTTAGTCAGTGTCCCTATAGGCTGAACCAGTAAAAAGCAAGACTTGTCTAAGGTTGATCTTCTCCTTGGTCTATACAAGTCAAGTCAAAAAGTGCTTTATTCGAGTGTTACTCATAAAAGCAAACATACAAACATATAGTAAAAAACAATTAAATCTGAGATGTCATATTGACATACGCACATTGCTAAAAAGAATACAAATTATTTTCAGAAAAGAAATATACATAATCACAGGAATAAAATTCATTAATATTGATAATACAATTAAGTACAGTTTGTAAGATCTTTGTACTAATAAAAGAACCATTTAGAATTTCATTTCACAGGTGTAAAGTTCATTGATATTGATGATACAATTAAGTATAATTAGTAAAGTCTTTGTACTAAAAAGAATCGTTTAAAAATTTTTTCCAGATGACACGATAAATTACACTGAACAGAGAAGTACTCTAGCAGTCTCTGGACGTCTAGGCAGAGAGTAGTCACCGGACTAGCAATCTCTGCCTGATTATCCATGCCCACCCCAGATACTTAGCGGTGGCAATTATAATCCAAGTTAAAGTAGTCGATCTAACTATGCGCAAAGCCACCATACTACTTTTAGTACCCAGGTTCCTACACATAGGTGCCAACCAAACACGCCTTGGAGTAGAGTATGGTTTGCAGGAGAACAAAAAATGTCCAAGTGTTTCATTACCTTCCCCACAAGCTGGGCATGTAGCAGGGCCTCCTTCCCTCCACTTAGATGTTAGGTAACGAAGAGGAAGAGAGCCCGCCCTTAGTTGAAAAAGCAGTTTCCTATCCAAAGGTTTGGATATATAATCCCAATACAGTTCATACATGGGGTACAGTTTAACCTCAAGAAAACTAGCAGTCATGGACCCACAGTTAATACTGAGCAAACTTTTATTAGCAACATTTTCCCAAAAAATATTTTTTAGGGTTGTCTTATTAGGAAATGATGCCCCAGCTGGGTCGGACCATAGTGCATTCAGGCCTAGTTCAGATAGTGCTAGTTTTAATAATTTGAACCATCTAATTCTATTAAAGCAATCTGCTTTAATAACGTCAGTAAACCCGGCCGCATAGTGAGTGAGCTCAGGTGTGGTCCATAACCTACGCCAATATAAAATTGGTCGTAGTTTGCCCATTTCCGAGATTTCTTTCCTACCAAGCTCGTATCTCAGAGGCAATAGCGGACTACTCTGTGGAGTACCCGTTAGTTTCCTAAAAAATTTGTTCTCTGAGGTTTGTAACTCCTGTAGGTTATCATGCCCCCATAACTCAGCCCCGTATAATGCTGACCCAATTGCTTTTGCCTCATATATGATCAGGGGTGGTTTGATCGGTTTAGTCCATGATTTCCTATGCTCCTTTATAATGGTTCCAGCTAATTGCTTATGCCTTAAAATTGCAATATTTAAATGCTGGTTCCACCTCTTATCATTAGAAATAAGGATCCCCAGGTATGTAAATGATGATACAACCTCAAGAGTGCGTCCACTCATGGTAATGTTAGGTTTAAAATTTCGATACGGATTAAAAACCATGAGTTTTGTTTTAGACGCGTTCACCTCCAGTCCGTGATCCCCACAAAACTTATCGAAAATGTCCAATGCTTTTTGCAGTCCACTTGGAGTTTTAGATAAAATTAACGTGTCATCGGCGAACATTAAAATCGGAATTTTTACACCTGCAAGAGAGGGAGCATCCACTGCCTGTGATTGAATGCGGGGGACAATGCCATTGATAAAAAGGGTGAACAAAGTTGGTGCCATTGAGCACCCTTGCCGAACCCCACGCTCAACAGGAAATTCGGCTGTGTCTTTACCGTATCCACCCCATTGGATTTTAGCATAGGTGCCTTCATGTAATCTCATGATCATAGTCAACAAGACTCCTGGGACCCCTAAGGCCACAAGTACTTCCCACAGTTTCGCCCTTGGTACCAGGTCGAAGGCAGCCCGCAAATCGACAAAAGCCGCATAAAGACTGCCCCCACCTAGCACCACAGTCCTCCACTGGATCAGCTGGAACCGAAAAACTTGGTCCACAGTACTAGTGGCCTTACGAAACCCAGCCTGAAAGGGAGATAGAATATTAAATTCTTCCGCCCAATCAAGCAATCGATTAACAATCACTCGCCCAACGATTTTTTGCACTGTATCGATTAGGCTAATCGGGCGGTAATTACAAGGCTGGGAACGATCACCCTTTTTGTACACAGGGATAATAATAGCACCCCGCCATGATACCGGGATAGCTGCACCCCTAGCTATGTGGTTTATTAACAAGTGAATATATTTACACCACCTTCCAGTGTCATTTAAGAAAACGTCCGCTGGAACTCCATCAATGCCAGGAGCACGTCCACTATGTACAGTTTTGAGGGCCAACAGAATTTCACCCTTCGTGAAGACATTGTCCTCAGAAGTTGTATAGATAGGGCTGATGTTATTTACAATCTGATCCCTGGTAGCATACTGATCACTAAAAAAGTTTATCCAGGCATCCTGCGGGACATAATTATTACAAGCCTCTTCAGACCTTTCTTTCCCCCATTTGACAATATGCCAAAATAATCTAGAATCTTTTCGATCACTAGCACACTTCAACTTATCCCAATGGGCTTCGTCCCAATCTTTTTTTGCTTTGGCAATACAAATTTTGTATGACTTTCTGGCAGAGCGGATGGCCCCCAGGTTTTTGCTCTTAATTGCAACTCCCAAAGAAATTCGTGCCACCTTGCAAGCATGGTTATACCATTTAGCTGCTCTATGAACACGGGTCACCTTAGAGTTTACTGGTTTCAGAAAGTAGCTTTTAATTTCTTGGAAAAGAGACTCATGTACTTCAATAGTGTTGACTTGACCTGAAGTGATCCCTACTTCACCGTCTAGGGCCATAATGGCCTTATCGGTCGCAACTCCTATATTTTCTATAGCTTGCTGGTCCGTCCTAACACTTGTCCATCTTAGCCTACGCATATCATTTGTTGGTACAATAAGCGGGGGTAGGCAATCATCCAGAGGAATAGAAGCATTGGATTCAGACAGCCACCATTTATGAGTAACACATAGCGGATTATGGTCACTCTCTGGCATTTCTGTTACAACCATATCTCTAACAGTTGGCCAAAGGGAAAAGCTACAGATAATATAGTCGATACGACTTTTGCTTCTCCCATTGTTAAAGGTCATAGCTGGTACTCTATCTGACTTTGTCCTTCCATTCAAAGCTCTTAACCCTTGTTCAAGGCACATTGCATTCAAACCCAGAATATCCTCTGTCCAACGAGTTACTGGGATAGTATCTAGTAAGGGGATGTCCCATTGTTTGTCTTCCTCTGCACCTAAAAAGGCTTCGCCTGTGTCTAGAGGTTCAAACGTACGGTTTAAATCCCCTGCAATTATTATGTTTTTCCCACCAGAATGTGTCTCAAGGAGATTATACAGGGTAAGAAGAACCTCAGATTTTCCTACATTTCCACCTCTGGCATAAATGTTATAAATATCGATGGATAAGGATAAATTACTCGTGAGTCTAATGAGCTGAATATCTTTTTGACCAGTCTCCACATTTTTTACAACAACCTTTAAAGATTGTTTGACCCATATAGTAAGGCCCCCCATCGGACGCCCTTTAGGGCCCTTAGAAGCTGGTACATAAAAATTTAGGTACCCCAAAGCAAAAGCGGGGTCACAAGCCCATGTTTCCTGAAAAATACAAACGTCAAAATTGCTAACAAACCTAAACCAATCACCACAATCCAGCTTTGAGCATAGCCCAGCCACATTCCAGGATAATAAGTTCCCAATATCATGTGCCATTACAGGTTTGGGGCTAGAGACAAGCCCATTCATCACGGTATCGTTTAAACCATTGTATTTTACATTTTCAGTAATTAAACCAGCTATGGCCTCCATGTTAACAATCTCAGGACGAGTACCTACTCGTTGACCTAGCTCATCAATACAGTGTGACTCAGATGAATGGTGGGATGGTTGTCAATCACAAGCATCCAGGTTTGACAGGGCAGAAAACCTATTTTCCACACATAGACCCCATTCGCGAAATCCAGCATCATTACTACTCCTATTGGTCACAACATTCCATTTAGTTCTTAGAATGCTAGGATTCGGACCTCTTCCTTTCCGAGGATAAAAAAAGTCCAGGGTCAGTGGTACAATTGAAGTTGACCTTCGCTGTGGAGGCAAGATGTTAGGCAAGATGTTTGATAAAACCTCGGGGTCAGTGAAGGTAAGAATAACACAATCCCCTCTGAACCTCTTAACGCTGTTACCAATCCACTCAACCCTTCTGGCATTAACAAGTTCTACAGATAATTGTTGCTTCCCCCAAGGTGATATTACCATGTTGTTAGTAAGCCACGATAAAGATTTATTTAATAAAGAGGGGGCAGATTCGACCTCCCCAGAAGCCAAAGGGGGGACATTTGCAAGGACAAGAACTAATGGAGAGGCTTCAACTACGAGCTCGAAAGACCCTTTCCCCATGTTAGAATTATTAGTGGCAGAGACAGGGGGTGTATCTACAAGGGCACCACTAGGTACATTAGGCAGTGGTACAGGATTAGAGACAGATCCACTATTCTCAACAAGTGTTGTTTTACTCATTACTGGCTCTACCCTAGATACAACAACTTCAGCAATATTTCCTGTCTTCACCAAAGTTTTCTCTAGTAAACCACCTAGTCTATTGACCTCGGCGGTTAATTTATCAATTTTACTAACCAGGGGTTTGACTATACCTTTAATTTTTGTGTCCATCATGCTCCATAGTTTAGTAAATTGAGCGTTAGAAAGGGTAACGTGAGCTTCACTGAGCAGATCAACCTCCTCCTCCTCGTCCTCTGATATTTTCCTCGAAGGGGTTGCAATTTTGTTTCTGCCAGATCTTAGACCCCCTCGTTTTGGGATAACCTTGCTTTTACCCCTAGTAACCCTCGGAGTTGGAACAGGGGTAATAGAAAAAGGGGACTCGATGTTGGTGGATGTCACTGACACCCCTTCGCTATCACTGTTGGCTTCAGTAAGAACAACTACGCCACTAGGCAAAATGGGGTTTGTATCGTAAAGAGGGTCATGAGCCACACAAGATGTACTACTATTGTGTAAAGCCGAGGAATCCCCATACTCTTTATCGGCCATATGGGATTGGTTAGATGAATCTAATCCCAGTGAGGATCTCCTGTCGCTGTTAATTTTAGCCACAACTTGGATAAGATAATTATCTATAGTATTATTAGCTGGGGTTTGTTTTTTCCCAGGCATGAGTAAGGTCAATAAGGTGGCTAAGGTAATCAATACACTTGGAGCACAAGATTCAAATAGATGTTATAATTACCCCGATTAGACCAAACTGCTCGTATGTACAAGGATAGTACAAATAGATTTTCAGGCAGGGTCCCTGGCCCAACCCAACCTAGTCCAACCTCGGACGGCCTCAGACGGTCCCGCCCTTGTCCCGGGCTTCTCCCGGCGCAGTCCCGCGTGCGGTCCCCGCGTGGCGGTGACACAGTTTGATTTTAAAGGGCTCCAAGTGCGAAACTGCGGTGGGCGGGTTCCTGTTCCGCTTCCTGTTCCAGCGCTGAAGATGCTGGGAAGCGTAGTTCCCCTCCGCACAGCGGCCGCGTTAGTATTGCGGCGGCGGGAGGGAAACAGACAGCGTGCGCGGGCCAAGAATCAGGGAGAAATCCAGGTATGGTGTAGCCTCCAGCAGTGGTGTCAATCCTTTAGAAGAATGCTCTATACAATGTAACATGAATATCTTATCTTTAAGAGTGTGTATATGGAGTATTTTACAGTATTCTTATTCCGAATAATATCGACAAGGTCTCATGTGTTTGCATCTGTTATGGTTTAATAAACCGAAATAAAGATTTATTGAAGGCTTGTCAAGTGGGTGAACTTGCCAGGTCGACATGGCAGTACCAACCTGCACACAGACACTGCAGTGGCAGGTCTGAGATACGTTTACAGGCTGCTCATGTGGGTGGCACAATCAGTGGTGCAGGCCCACTAGCAGCATTTGATTTACAGGCCCTGGGCACACACAATGCACTGCACTAGGGACTTACTTGCCCCGCTGCCTGCTTCGGGCCGCTTCCTGCCCTCGTGCCACCGGTATACTTGTACTCTATTGTGCGTCTCTTGTGCTGTAATACCGTAATATTGTGCCTCTTTCTGCTGTAATTCTGCTTTAGTTCCTCCACTTGTTGTTTTGCCCTTCATTGTACCCCTGCCCGCCGTTTTTTGCCTTCTGTATCCCCCCTCCCACTCCCCTCCCTCGCACTCTCCCACCGCTGTGTCCCTGCGGCCCCGCCCCCCTGCAAGCCCATTCGCTGTCCCGCTCCCGCCTCCCAGCTGCTCCTCCCTCCCACTGCCCTTCTTATGGAGGCCGCGAAGTGGCCGCGCAGCGGACGCGTGCAGCGGGTGCGCCGCTGTCGCGCCGAAGGCGCGCCAAAGGCAAGCCAGTCAGCGCCCGTCCGCGCCTGGACCGCGTCCAGCACCAGAACCCCTGGCCCCCACAGGAGCCAGAAGCCCCGCCTGAGATACGACACTGCCGCCCTCCACGCACTCAACACCGGCCGAATTCCCGCCTGTCATCGAGCCACCCCGAAACACACCCACGGACCCTTCACCTGCCAAGCCTGCAAATTCACCTGCCTCCGAACCTGCACCGCGCCCCCCAGACCAGGCGCCAACAACAACCTCCTCAGGTGTATCCTGCTCAACACCCGCTCCGTCCACAAGCACGCCGTCGAACTCTGGGACCTCCTCGACACAACAGCGCCAGACGTCGCCTTCCTCATGGAAACCTGGATGAACGCTTACTCAGCCCCCGACATCGCCATAACCATCCCGGACGGCTACAAGATCACCAGGAGGGACCGTGTCAACCAAACCGGAGGAGGCATCGCCATCGTCTACAGGAACACCATCCTCATCACGACAAACTCCGATTACACCCTCACCGCCGCCGAACACCTTCACTTCCAGATACACACCGACCCAAAGACCACCCTCCGAGGCACCCTTATCTACAGATCCCGGGGCCACGCACACAATTCAGCGTAGCCATCGCAGACTTCATCAGCCCGCATGCCCTCGCCTGCTCAGACTACATACTCCTGGGGGACCTGAACTTCCACCTGGAGAACAACAATGACAACAACTCCACCACCCTGCTAGACAACCTCGTACTCAGGCAACTGGTAGACACCCCCACACACTACGCCGGCCACACGCTTGACCCCGTCTTCTCCACCAGCAACCTCGTCACCTACAGCCACTCCACCGGACTACACTGGACCGATCACAGCTGCGTCCATTTCAACTTCAGAAGGACCACGACTCACCAACACGCGCAACAGGCTCCCCGATGATGCTGGAGCAAGATCACCACCAACCAGCTTACAACTTCCCTAAGCCAAAACCCCCCTACCTACACTACGGACACCAACGACGCAGCCCGCAACCTCACACAGTGGATCACCAACTGCGCCAATGACCTGGCACCACTGAAGAACCCTCGAAGCAAACCTGGCAGCAGGAAAGACCCATGGTTCACCGACGACCTCAAAGACTCAAAGAAATCCTGCCGTACCCTCGAGAAAGCCTGGCGCCACGAACTGACGGCAGATAACCTGACTGCCCTCAAGAACGCCACCCGAGAACATCACCAGCTGATCCGAACAACCAAAAGGACATTATTCAGAGAACGACTGGACAACAACATCCACAACAACAAGGAACTCTTCAGCATCGTTAAAGAGCTCTCCAACCCCAGCGCCAGCAGCAACGACATCACGCCTTCGCAAGACCTCTGCAACTCACTCGCCATGTTCATCCACCACAAGATCGTTTATATACACAACAGCTTCGGCGCCCAGTCCACGTACCCCACCACCGCACCAACGCCCCCCACCACCACCCTCTGCGCCGGGACCCCCGTCAGCACTGAAGACACCACCCACGTGATGACCACCATCCACTCTGGCTCCCCAGCCGACCCCTGCCACATCTTCAACAAAGCAGACTCCATCATCGCACCCCAACTCCGGAACATCATCAACAACTCCTTCGCATCCGCTACCTTTCCGGAGAGCTGGAAGCACGCGGAGATCAGCGCCCTCCTGAAGAAACCCACCGCGGACCCCACAGACCTCAAGAACTTCCGGCCCATCTTGCTCCTTCCCTTCCCCGCAAAAGTCATCGAGAAGACAGTCAACAAGCAACTGACCGCCTTCCTCGAGACGAACAACTCCCTCGAACCATCGCAGTCCGGTTTCCGAGCGAACCACAGCACCAAGACCGCCCTCATCGCAGCCACCGACGACATCAGGACCTTGCTTGACAACGGGGAAACTGCCGCCCTCATCCTCCTCGACCTATCGGCCGCATTCGATACAGTCTGCCACCGCACCCTAACACCACGCCGGGATCCAATGAAAGGCCCTGGAATGGATCACCTCCTTCCTCTCCGACAGAACCCAGAGAGTCCGTCTCCCGCCCTTCCGCGCCGCGGCCACCAAGATCATCTGCGGCGTACCCCAAGGCTCCTCGCTCAGCCCTACCCTCTTCAATGTCTACATGAGCCCCCTCGCAGCCATCGCTTGCAACCACAACATCATCTCCTACGCTGATGACACCCAGCTGATCCTCTCCCTCACCAAAGACCCCGCCACCGCCAAAACCAGCCTCCAGGAAGGAATGAAAGACGTCGCGGAATGGATGAAGCTCAGCCGTCTGAAACTGAACTCAGACAAGACGGAGGTCCTGATCCTCAGACCAGCCCCCTCCGCCTGGGACGACTCCTGGTGGCCCCCTGCTCTGGGCACCGCCCCCAAGCCCACGGACCACGCACGCAACCTGGGCTTCATCCTTGACTCCTCCCTCACGATGACCAAGCAAGTCAATGCCGTCTTATCTTCATGCTTTAACACCCTTCGCATGCTCCGAAAGATCTTCCGGTGGATCCCCACCGAAACCAAAAAGGCGGTCACCCAGGCCCTCGTCACCAGCCGGCTGGACTACGGGAACGCTCTCTACGCTGGAACCACAGCCAAACTACAGAAAAGACTCCAGCACATACAGAACGCATCTGCACGACTCATCCTGGACATCCCTCGTCACACCCACATCTCCGCCCACCTGAGAGACCTGCACTGGCTCCCCGTCAGCAAGAGGATCACGTTCAAGCTCCTCACCCACGTACACAAAGCTCTCCACGACATGGGCCCCGAATACCTCAACAACCTCCTCACATTCTACTCGCCAGCCCACCAGCTCCGCTCCGCCAGCCTCGCCCTCGCCCCACGGATTCGCAGAACCACCACCGGAGGAAGATCCTTCTCCTACCTGGCAGCCAAGACGTGGAACTCCCTCCCCACCCACCTACGACTGACCCAGGACCACCTCTCCTTCAGGAAGCACCTCAAGACCTGGCTTTTCGAGCAGTAGCAGCCCCCCCCCCCCGCCCCTCCCAGCACCTTGAGACCTGCTCGGGTGAGTAGCGCCCTTCTACAAATATTCTTGATTGATTGATTGACCAGTAAATCAAATATGCCAATCATGGAATCACCAATCCATAAATACAATTTACAGGGAGAGCATATGCACTTTAGCACTGATCAGCAGTGGTAAAGTGCCCAGAGTCATAAAACCAAAAAAAACAGGGTCCAAAACAGGAGGCCAAAATGCAAAAACCCGCTGGAAAAGCCATGTCTGACAATGCACTGTAATGCTGAATGTCCTGGTACAGAGCTATCCCTGCCTCATCAGATGTGCACCGTTTCTTCTTATCCAATCAAATCAAATTGTATTGCATCTTAATAAAACTCATACAATTTAAAAACTAGAAAAAATACCAGTAGTTAAAAAACAATTAAAAGTCTGTGAAGAAAGTGCTGGGAGTTCCGTTAAAACAACATGTTAGAGGGTAAAAGCTAAACTGCTGTATAAAAAATGGATTGCTAGAAGACCAGTATATCTCAAATCGTGCTCATATGTTTGGTGGATTTTGATGATTTAGAAGCAGTACCATTTCTTTTCATAGCCTAGTTTTGTCTCGCATGAATTTTAACAACCATGGTTTGCTGAGAAATGGATTTTACAAAACACCAAGTTTTATATTTTGCTGGCACACTTGTAAGTCTCTCCTAAAATCAATTTTCTATTAGATAGTAACATTTGTAAACTGCCAGACAAAGGGTCAATGTTCAAAGGTTCTGATGTGCCTTACCCTTGTGACACTACAGAATTCCCGGATTGGCTTAGAACACGAGACCCTGGTAAAAGATTTGGACTCCTGTGGCGCAGCGGTAGTTGGAGGAATGTGTAGTTTTGGGAAGTTGCCAACCATGATTGTTCCTAAACTTCCTTTCCTGCTCATGAAGTGTATTATTACAGCAAGAGGCAATATCTCCGACTTTAAAAGGGTACATGGCTGCTTCTCAAACCACCAACTTCCATGTTTGCCCATTTGGCATCATGCTACTCATTTGACAGCATTTCTGCCATGAGCATGATGTAATTTAAATTATTGACCCTTTTACGATTACCTCACTTATTGATGTACATGCACACAGCTTCTTGCCGTTCCTCTGGTTAGGTTGGTGCCTATATGTTTTAATCTCCGTGACCCCCACCCACTAACTGGACCCCCTATAACATAGCCCATCCAGGTGAACCCCTGGCTCCAACCTAATGGAAAACAAGAACCATAGCACAGGTCGATCAGAGTAAATAACAACAATCAGGTAATACAAATTCGATTTTGCACATCTCTCTCTCATTGCTAGGCGCTGCACTCCAATACAAAATAAGAGCATCTCTCTGGTCACTTACCCTTGACACCAAAAAGCTTCCTGCAGAGAATCAAAACGACAAATATACCATGTTGTTAATAACATTTGCTAAACACTCAAAAATGTGCTTCTGGAGGATGATGGACTTCTATATAAGGTGTAAAATACAATATAATACTACAAGTGAGAAAAATCCTCCTCACATAAAGGGCAGATCAGAGTTGCACAATCCAGAAGACCGCACCAGCTAATACCTTGACCAAGACACTTCTAGTCAAAGTTAAATATAATTGCTGGCTTATAGGGCTCGAGGAACATTCATACTAATGCTGGTAGAGGCAGATTGTGGGTAATATCTCCACAGTGGTAGGGGTCAGCAGAATGGAGCCAAGCTTCTGGCATTACGATGGACAGCCCAAGGCCTTGCGACCAGCTTTGGAGTAGTAGTAGTAGGTAGTTGATTTTCCGTAAATGTTCCTACAGGGCCCAAGGCCGGGGTTCTGGAATGAACATGGTGGACAAAGGATCTGGTTTCCCTGGGCTGACGTGAGCTATTGCATCTGTAAGGCTCAATCAACAAACTTGTTTCTGAATTTGGAGCTACCTAGAACAGGAAATGGTGGTCGTTGGCTACAATTGTTTTGGAGAAAATGTATATTGCTAGAGGTGAGTGCAAACTTTGTGGCGAAGAGCGGAGAGTGGAAAAAGACCACACAGATGAGTAGGAATGAAAGTCGATGTGTGGAGGCATGTAGAAACATGTTTAAAAGTGTTTTATTTTTTTATTTTGGGGGGCGTGGCCAAGATGGCGAGCGGGTAAGACGTGTGCTGCTTCGTCTCCCCGCCCGCCGCTGCCCAGCTCGGCCCCTGTTTCATGCTTGCCCCCATTTAGAGCGCCGGGGGCGTGGTGGTGGCAGCCCCCAGCCTTCTTGTCGCCTGGTTCCTGAGTTTGGGCGGCTGGGGATGAGCGTTTGGTGCTCGTCGGACGCACGGGGCGGCCAAGATGGCGGCCGGACCCCGCACGTAGCTGGTTCTCTGCGGTGGCGGCCCCTCTTGTTGGTGACGGCACCGGTGGCTGGCGGTGCCACCGGGGCGAGCTGTTGACGGTGTCGGAGGCGGTCCTACTGTGAACACAGCCCGTGCTTTGGGGCTGCAGAGTTGCTGGCTCCATTGGTGTGGAGTGAGTGGCGGCGTGGGAGCCCGGGGCCACTCCTGAAACAGCGGAGGCTGAGTCCTGCAATTTGTATGAGCCGGAGGGCGTGGGGGAGGCCCGGGATCGGAGGGGGCCTCCCGGGCTACTTCTTCGGCTGCAGCGGTGAAATTTCAGGTTTGGTGGCGCCTACGGCGAGTGGTCTGCAGCGCAAGGCCGGGGGAGTTGCCCTCTCCCTGGGTCGGCCTGGTGTCATGCTTGCCGCGACCACTCCTCCTCTGGTGACGAACCTTCTGCAGCGTCTGGCTATCGCGCACGCGCGATGGCGGCAGACCAGTAGAAAAGCCTGCCATTCGGAAGGCTCGGGGCTTCGCGTTCTAGTGTTTGCCCCAGGCTGTTCCGTGAACTTCCTGTTCCTGCTTCCGGGTTCCGGTTTGCTCCTGTTGCGCGGGCGCTTCGGCGTCCGTTTTGGACTCTCATCTTTCCTTGCTTCTCCGTCCTCTTTCCTGGAGAGCGTATCGGACAGTCCGTTATTCGGACGTATTGCTGAGTGTTTTTTCTCGGCCAGCAGAGCTCTGTTGTATATTTTGCGGTACCGCTGTTCTCTTACTTTTTGCCCCGTCCTTCCGGATACTTTCCTGTTTTGGGATCCGAGCTCACAGGGACCAGAGCGCTCCGCCCACCTTGCCGGATTTTGTCCCGCGGGCCGGCCGGGTGTCTCTGCCCTGTCTCCCCCCATCTTCGAGGCCAGCTGTGGTCCTACCATTTATTCCTGTGGTAGACTTACCTCCAGCGAGTGCCAGATTCTCCCCTCCTTCTTTACGTGCACTTCTCCTGCTGATGTGTCTGGAATCTACACGAAGAAGCCTATCCAGGTGCCTTGTGTCTACTGTGATTTTCCCCCGGATTCTCCAAGGTCGAACTGCATCCACTCCAGTAGCAGATTACGACTTGCCTTGCCTTTGCTTGACCTCTTCTGATCTCCTGTGCATCTCCATAGGTAACGGAGGGCCTCTAGCCGTTAGGTATTCTGATAGGCATAACTACACAAGGGGTGGGGGTCTTAGGGTCTTTATAGGTTGTAGAGTCACTTATATTGTTCTTTTTTCACATTCACAGATCACTGTTTCACGAACATAACCACAGTTGCATAAAGACACAACAGAAGGAAGAAGACCACAGTCCTGTGTTTCCCCTTCTATCCTTGTTTTGTTCCCCTCCTTTCCGCCGCCACCTCTGTGCTCTAGGGCTTGATAGAGGCAGAGAGGGAGGTGGAAGGTTGGGACTTTCTCTACATTTGGACTTGGTGTTGCATGACGCCCCTGCGGAACTCTGACCGGGTAAGATCCTTACAGAACGCGAAGCCCACGTGGTGTGTTCTGCCCGGGCGTCATGGAGCAACAACACGTAACATTGGCGGATCTCGCCAACATGATTGGGAATCTTCAGGCAGAGACCCAGGCGTTGGCACTGCGAGTAAATTCTATACAGAGGGAGAGGCAGGGGGAAGGCCATGCTAGTGACTCCGCACCCACTATACAGGTCCATACTCCTCCGTCCATTCCTCTCGCCCCTCCTGAGAGGTTTACGGGCGATTCCTCCAAATTTGCCACATTCATCAGCCAGTGTCAACTGCATTTCACTTGTAAAGCCCCCTGTTTCCCCACAGATCAGGCTAAAGTAGCGTTTGTGATATCATACCTCGGGGGGTCTGCTGCAAATTGGGCAATTCCATTAATAGACCGAGACGACCCTCTTTTACAGAACTATGGGGCTTTCAAGAACGAATTCAGAAAGTTATTCGATAAACACACATATACTCTCACGGCCGATACGGAATTGCTTTCCTTAAAACAAGGAACTAATGAGATAGCCACCTATATTTCTTCCTTTCAGAAGTTAGTAGTTGAGGCAGACTGGCCCGAGGAGAAACGTGGTACATTGTTCTATAGGGGCCTGAGGGACGAGATCAAAGACGCCTTGTCTCAGATAGTGGACCTTCCCCGTTCCTGTAAGGACCTCATTGATCTGGCAGTGCAGATTGATCACCGCCTGCAGGAACGTAAGAAGGAGAGAGGAGGTAAAACAGAGGTTCGGGTAGTAACAATAAGGGAGAGAAGACCTGAAGTCCCCTCTACAGTAGAGGAAGCAGAACCGATGCAGATCGGTATAGTGAGAGGTCCTTTAACCCCGGAAGAGAGACGCCGACGGCGAGAAAACCGGCTCTGTTTATATTGTGGGAAGGCGGGACATTTTTTGAGGGCCTGTCCCACCAAACCAGTGTCAGGCAAGAAGTCGGAAAACTAGGAAGCCCGGAGACCTGTGAGACAAGGACTTCGGGTACATCTGGATTAAGTGTCTCTTCTTCCGACCCTATCACATTTTCCTCTGGTCATTTTTTTTGTCCCTGCTGATTTGGTATGGAAACAAGGACAGGCTGAAACCCAAATCATGCTGGACTCTGGGGCTTCAGGGAACTTTATGGATATAACATGGGCTCAGGAACACCGCATTCAGCCCCAGGACAAGGGGTATGGAGAGACGGTTACCACTATAGATGGGAGTGTGTTAAAATCAGGGCCCATAACACAGAAGACCGAACCCATCAGAGTCCTCCTAGAAACCAATCATGTGGAGCAGGTGGAATTCGATCTTATTCAGTCGCCTCAGTTTCCTGTTCTCTTAGGCCTACCCTGGTTAAGGAAACATAATCCTCTCATAGATTGGCATAAGGCCACTTTACAGTTTCGACCAGAATGTTGCAAGGCACACACCCTGGCTGTTAGTCAAAACCAAGAGAGTAGAAGTACTGGGAACAAAGAAGAGGTGCCTAAGGTTTACCAGGACTTAAACGCTATTTTTGACCCCAAGGAGGCCACTTCCTTGCCGCCTCACAGACCCTACGACTGTCGTATAGACCTTCAAGCAGGAGCCAAGATACCGTTCAGTCGTGTCTATTCCTTGACAGAAAAGGAAAACCTGTATCTACGGGAATATTTAGACAACATGCTTTCCTTAGGGTTCATCCGACCCTCCAAATCACCGGCCTCTTCTTCTCTGTTCTTCATTCCCAAACGGGAAGGGGGTCTACGCTGTTGCATTGACTATAGGGCATTAAATAAAATAACCATCAAGAACAGATACCCTCTTCCACTCATCTCCGCCCTCCTAGACAGAGTAAAAGATGCCCGTGTATTCACAAAATTGGACTTACGGGGGGCATATCATTTGGTGCGGGTAGCAGAGGGGGATGAGTGGAAGACGGCTTTCTGTACCAAGTATGGACTGTTTGAATACTTGGTAATGCCCTTTGGGCTTTGCAACGCGCCCTCTGCTTTCCAATTCTTTATAAATGAGGTGCTAAAAGACCTGTTAGATAATTGTGTAATCGCCTATATTGACGATTTGCTGATCTTTTCACAGTCTGTACAAGAACACATCTCACATGTACGACAGGTTCTACAGCGCTTGCAGGACAATCAATTGTACTGCAAATTGGAAAAATGTACATTTCATGTACAATCAGTTCCCTTTTTGGGGTATATAATCTCTCCCAAGGGGTTGCGAATGGATCCACAAAAGGTGGAGGCCATTACAAGGTGGCCGGCTCCTCAAAAGATCAAAGACATTCAGCGATTCATCGGTTTTGCCAATTTTTATCGGCGCTTTATCAACGGCTTTTCCAGATTAGTAGCCCCTATAACGCAACTACTCAGAAAAGGGGTCCCGTTCATTTGGTCAACCGAAGCCGATAAAGCGTTTCAAACCCTGAAGGAGGCCTTCACCCGAGCTCCAGTACTGCAACATCCAGATCCAAGTTATCCTTTTGTGTTGGAGGCTGATGCGTCACAGGTCGCAGTAGGTGGGGTACTCTCACAAGCAGATAGACACTCAGGAGAATTGCATCCAGTAGCCTTTTTTTCACACAAACTAACCCCTGCAGAAGTCAACTATGCAGTGGGAGACAAGGAGTTGTTAGCTATTAAAAAGGCCTTTGAAGAGTGGCGGCAATACCTACTGGGAACCAAACATACGGTGACTGTATATACAGATCATCGTAATTTGCAATTTCTACGATCAGCTAAGGCCCTTTCCATGAGACAGCTCCGTTGGGCACAGTTCTTTAGTGAGTATGACTTCACTATACAGTACCGGGCGGGTAGAAAGAACGGTAAAGCGGATGCTATGTCTCGTTTAGGGTTTGAGATACCAGAAGAGAAGGTAGAACCTCCCTTGATCATCCCGCCAGACAAGATCATAGGAGCCTTATCCGAGAACGACTTCCTTTCGGAAGTCGTGAGGGAACAGCAAGGTCCCGAGGGGCAGGAGTTGATTAAGACCACAGAGTATGAGACTAGAGAAGGGGTCATATATGTACAGGGAGGGCTAGTATTACCTACACATGCCTTACAGGAACAAGCTTTAGAGTGGTGTCATTCCCATCCCTTGGCCGGTCATCCCGGACTTAAAAAGACTTTGGATAATGTACGACGCCGCTTTTGGTGGTCTACCCTGGGCAAGGATACTGAACAATACGTTAAGACCTGTCATGTATGCGCTCAAAGCAAGGTATCGCGGCAACACCCCTCTGGGTTACTCCAACCCTTACCCACACCTCCTTTCCCTTGGCACACGGTGTCTTTAGATTTCATAGTGGAACTTCCCCCTACTATCAAGGGCTTTAACACTTTGTTGGTGGTGGTGGATTTGTTTACGAAGATGGCACACTTCATCCCCCTGAAGGGATTACCCACTGCAGCAGACCTAGCCACTGTTTTCTTACAGCATGTGATCAGGTTACACGGATTCCCCTCTGTGGTAATTTCAGATAGGGGTGCCCAGTTTGTCTCTCGATTCTGGCGACAGCTATGCTCCTTACTGCAGATTGATGTGAGACTGTCCTCTAGCCATCATCCGCAGACAGACGGGCAGACCGAAAGGGTCAACCAGTGTTTTGAGCAGTACGTACGAAGTCAGTCTTTACACTCACGCAGCGAGTGGGATAAGATGGTATGGGTGGCGGAGTTCGCATATAATAACAGCCAACATGCATCCACGAAGTACACTCCTTTTTTTTGTTCACATGGTTATCATCCAAAGGCTTTTCTATCACCTAGAGCCTCCTCTTGTAACGCACCAGCAGTTAGTGACTTCGTTCAAGAAATCCAACATATACACCAGCTGACACAGTCAAACTTAGAACAAGCAAAGGAAGCGTACAAAAAAGGAGCAGATCGCCATAGACAGTTAGAACCAGACTATAAGGAGGGCGATGAGGTATGGTTGTCTACCAAATACATTCCATTGAAGGGGTCCTGTAAATTTAAACCTAAGTTCCTTGGACCATACCCGATCTCTAGAGTCATCAATCCTGTGGTTATGGAACTAACACTCCCTGAAACCATCAAGGTACACCCTGTTTTCCATGTCTCCCTCCTGAAACCTGTGGAACCCGGTACTCGTTTACCAGCTCACCCTCCTCCGGTATTGGTTGACGGGGGAGAAGAATATGAGGTAGAATCCATTGTTGACTCCCGACGGAGTAGACGCCGTCTACAATACTTGATACATTGGAAGGGGTATGGCATTGAAGATCGCACCTGGGAACCTGCCAGCCAGGTGCATGCTCCTCGCTTGATACGATTGCTCCACAGACGACATCCTCAGAAACCCAAACCCGTGGGGGGTGCGTTAGGGGGGGTGTACTGTCATGCTTGCCGCGACCACTCCTCCTCTGGTGACGAACCTTCTGCAGCGTCTGGCTATCGCGCACGCGCGATGGCGGCAGACCAGTAGAAAAGCCTGCCATTCGGAAGGCTCGGGGCTTCGCGTTCTAGTGTTTGCCCCAGGCTGTTCCGTGAACTTCCTGTTCCTGCTTCCGGGTTCCGGTTTGCTCCTGTTGCGCGGGCGCTTCGGCGTCCGTTTTGGACTCTCATCTTTCCTTGCTTCTCCGTCCTCTTTCCTGGAAAGCGTATCGGACAGTCCGTTATTCGGACGTATTGCTGAGTGTTTTTTCTCGGCCAGCAGAGCTCTGTTGTATATTTTGCGGTACCGCTGTTCTCTTACTTTTTGCCCCGTCCTTCCGGATACTTTCCTGTTTTGGGATCCGAGCTCACAGGGACCAGAGCGCTCCGCCCACCTTGCCGGATTTTGTCCCGCGGGCCGGCCGGGTGTCTCTGCCCTGTCTCCCCCCATCTTCGAGGCCAGTTGTGGTCCTACCATTTATTCCTGTGGTAGACTTACCTCCAGCGAGTGCCAGATTCTCCCCTCCTTCTTTACGTGCACTTCTCCTGCTGATGTGTCTGGAATCTACACGAAGAAGCCTATCCAGGTGCCTTGTGTCTACTGTGATTTTCCCCCGGATTCTCCAAGGTCGAACTGCATCCACTCCAGTAGCAGATTACGACTTGCCTTGCCTTTGCTTGACCTCTTCTGATCTCCTGTGCATCTCCATAGGTAACGGAGGGCCTCTAGCCGTTAGGTATTCTGATAGGCATAACTACACAAGGGGTGGGGGTCTTAGGGTCTTTATAGGTTGTAGAGTCACTTATATTGTTCTTTTTTCACATTCACAGATCACTGTTTCACGAACATAACCACAGTTGCATAAAGACACAACAGAAGGAAGAAGACCACAGTCCTGTGTTTCCCCTTCTATCCTTGTTTTGTTCCCCTCCTTTCCGCCGCCACCTCTGTGCTCTAGGGCTTGATAGAGGCAGAGAGGGAGGTGGAAGGTTGGGACTTTCTCTACATTTGGACTTGGTGTTGCATGACGCCCCTGCGGAACTCTGACCGGGTAAGATCCTTACACCTGGTCGGCGAAGAGACGGTTGAAGGACATTGGGCCTATGTGGCCTCCCGGGGGGTCTCGGCCAGAGTGACTCGGCTGGCTTTTGGGGGCGGAGGCGGTGTTCCAAAGGTCCTCGGCCCCTTAGTTCCCCCTGGAGTGCTTGATGTGGTGGAGCTGACTGGCCCTTTCTACGTGCCTAGGCCTCCTATTCCAGAGAGGACGGACGGTGGCTGCGGGGTGGCTCTTCCCCCCCGCGCTTTCTGGTTTGGCGGCGTAATTTGGACTTCTAGTGCTGTCAGCGGAGAGCGGCCTTGAGCAAGGGGTCTGCGTCCTGCTTCTCTGCTTCACATCTTCCTGGGCCTGGTGATCCGGCTGCTCGCCTGGTGGGGCGGCTGGGGGAGGCGGTGTTTCCTGGGATGCCTCTCTGGGGTGAGTTGCCTCCTGCGTCCTGCCCCTGGGTCTTGCTTGAGCAGGGCCTTTGTTCCCCTGGTCGCCCGTGGTCCCTAAGGAGACAATATGTCCAGTCAAAGGGGCGGAAGGAGCGGACCTTGAAGGAGATGCTTATTAAGGGGCCCCACACTGCCACAGATCCCAATGGGGAAGACGCCCCCATTACCAAATCCTTCCTGGAGTCCCTCTTCAATACGCTTCGCGAAGACTTTCATACCCTAAAGAGCGAAGTGGCGGGCGAGGTGCGGGAATTGCGGAGGGAGGTGGATACCCTCGGAGATCGGGTGGCAGCTATCGAGGACCAGGAGCAGGCTAAGGAAGAGGAAGTCAGGCAATTGCAGCAAGAGGTCTTCCGCTTGCGGGAGCAGCAGATGGACTTGCAGTCCCACGCCGCGGATACCGACAAGGTTGGGGTGGCTACATAAGCTGTGGCATGTTTTGGGAATGGAGCACATTCAGGCCTCTCTTTCTGACACTCTGGGTGGCTTTGTTGATGCTTGGCAGCCGCTGCTGGCTCTCTTATCGACTGAAATGAACGAGATCACATGTCCTAAATATCTCTGTCTCCTTCGGCTCGCCAGATTGGCCCCGGCGCCATGATCTGCAGAGGTCTGGTTGGGGCCGGTCCGGCCACTTTGTCTCCTCTAGGTACATACGAAAGCACACCAGTTTGGGGTGGGATGGGAGGGTGGGGAGTGGGAGGGGTTGTTCTTTTTCTAAAGGCCTTATTGCTATGTCCCTCATGTTTGTATGCGGAGTACTGCTCAAGTGGCGACCGGGGGGTGATCTCTCGAGGGCCATTGCTGGATGTATAACTCTTGTTTCGCATGCGGGGGCCTTTTGATGGAGGGCGATGCTTGTCTGCCTTTGGGAGCGGTTGAGCACATGAGAGAAGCTTGGGCAGGGAATCCCTGCTCAAACTTTTGACGTCCTGTGCCTTAGTAGGAGCAGACGGAATCTGTGCCTTTTAAAGATTGCGTAGTTTCCGCTCCAGTTACCAGCTTTGATTGCACCTCCAGTTCTTTTCTCGCTCATAAGGCGTATTTCTATAGCAGCAGGCAGATGCCCTGCCTTACAAAAAGGTGCATGACTACAGCTTATATCATCAAGCTCAATTCTTGCTCAATTGTCATAAATGTATTAATTTGATGGCATCTCTGGCATATTGTTGTATAAATTATTGGGCCCTCCCTGATGTCCCACCTCTTTTTCATGTACACACACAACACAAACTCATACAGCACCCCACCGGTCCTCTGGCCAGGTTGATGCTATGTAGCTGCCTATGTATTTTAAGCCCTCTGCCCCTCAAATGGACTACATGTGTGCAAAGGCCATCCAGACAAATCCCTGGCTCAAGCATAATAGAAACTAGAAACATTGCACAAGTACATTATACCACCAGCAAATTGCCTTTATGTATTTGCCTATCTCTCACCTCCACCACACTGTTAAACACTGTGCCACAAGATAAGAGAACCTCCCAGGCAGTCACACCAAAACGCTTCCCTCTCAGGATCATAACAAATACAACACATGCTCCCTATAGTACATTAGAACATTGGAATGTTGGGAGCTCCATTGCAGACAATGGAGTGCTCCTTGCTTCTACGGGCCGGTAAAAGCCCACAGAGCAACATTCAAATATTTTCTTTTGTTCACAGCTTTTGCTATGAACAAAAGCCTCTTGGAGCTCGAGGGGATTTAAACCCCCTCGGGCTCCGAGACGCCTTTGTTTTATTTGTTAGAACATTCTGCCTTCTAGTGGCAGAATGTTCTAATAGACTTATAGCCCTTGTAGCTGGGCTATACCGGCTATTAAAGGCCGGCTCCCTTGTTAAAGGCACTCGCCTTCGGCTCCGGCCTTTTAAGCTGGAGCGGGCCTTTAATAGCTGGTATAGCCCGCTTCAGCAGGCTATAGTATGCTACTTATCAGAAGATGCCCTTTTGTGCCCTACAATGCTATGCATAAGCTATGTAACTGCTACAGTGCAATACCTAGAAGAGTGTGCAACCAGCAAAATAGTAACACTTCAGTCTAGGACTTTGTGAGGGTTGAAACGGACTTTGGGACATGCTGTGAACTCTGGTATTATTGCTCTGTAAATGTGCTCAAGTGAACTAAATTTGCATGGCCCAGTCCTGAAACAATGCCCATGGTCCCAAGCTAGAGTGCCACCATAAAAGCCAGAAAGGCTG
This sequence comes from Triturus cristatus, assembly GCF_964204655.1. NCBI lineage: Eukaryota > Metazoa > Chordata > Amphibia > Caudata > Salamandridae > Triturus > Triturus cristatus. Next base: position 675,409,141 of record NC_140594.1, on the reverse strand, counting down.
CACCACAATGTACCCTTTCTGCATGGTCACCCCAATTTATTTTATTTCAACCTTTTTGATAAACCCTTTTTGCTGGCTATAGAACTCTGTGCACCTTACCCCTGCTAATCAGTTGTAAAGAACGTGTGCTCCTCCTTACAACATGGCAAAATCAGTATACTCTTGAATGGCATATTTAACTTACGTATATGTCCTTAGTGTACGGTAGACACAGTTTACCAAGAATCTGTAAGTTAAATGTCACCCATGGGATGCAGCACTCATTTTGCTACCCATAGCAGTGACAATGCAAACATGACTGCAGGCCAGCCACAAGGAGCCTCGCTGTGCAGATCTAAAACTGCAGATAAAACAAGTCAAAATAACCCTTTTTCACAGGCCTAAAACTCTAATTTGAAACACCCCTAAATAAGTCTTACTGACCATCTGGGCAGGTTTCATGTTATTTAGAAGGCTTTCATGTGAAGGTTTATTGTTAAACATGTCCTTACATTGAAAAGAACCTGGAAGCAATCTCAGGGTTAGCCGTTTCATGGGAAAGCTCTGAAATACAATATTAAGTTAAATAAATGTTATGTCAGTCTCAGAAACAGCTAGAGAAATATTTCAAGGGCTCTTTTTAATAAGTAAGCCAAATCCAATTTAGTAGTAAAGCCTAATTGTGTCTATTACAGACAAGGTACATCAGAAAAGTTACCTTTTTACCATCCTAAATCCTTTAGAGGCCTTCCTGTAAGTGCTGTCACCTAGCAGCTTGATGGCTCCCCTATGGCGAGTTGTGTGAACAGGTTCTGACTGGCCTATAGGGCAATCAGGCAGTGCCCGATGGGCTGGTCTGACAGGACAGTGCGGGGAGTGGTTTTTTTTTTTTACTTTTTGCTGTTTGTGGGCCTGTTTTATTGTCTGCTGAGACTTTTCTTGCTATTGATTTACCGGATATTAAATCAAACGTTGTCCGAGGCAAACTCAGTTCCTTGCTGTCTTCCATGCCTTGCAAAACACTTATACAGTGTGTCTTTACAAGTTCACAACTGCTTCAATTTGGAAACAAGGGCCACTTTTTTTTATCTTTCCAATTCACTAAAGGGGGTTCTTTTATTTTGGTGCCCGGGCCTATTTTCTGTCCAAGTCCGACACTGGGTGTGAACTGCTCCCAGGATAGGGAAAATGGCCTTTGGGTCTGGGAAGGAATTGCCATTCCTTTGACAGGATAGCTTGGGGGCTGTGCCCACCCCTTTGTGCACTTCAAGGGGGCCTCCCCTGTCACAGACAAATGTAACTCACATCTGGGCTTTCTTTTGTCCTGCCAGCCAGTCAAGACTCAATTACAGTGGGACCCTCTTTAATATTACAGTGTTATTGTGTGTTTGACAGGTCTGCTGCGTTTACATATAACACTTGGGGCACACTTCAGAGGAGAGGAGCAGAATGCCAAAGCACTTAGTGTGTATCCACTGTCTGGTTGTTGCAAGCTTAGTTTTGATTTTACTGGACGTCTGTCTCCGAGGTTGCTGTGGATACAGGGACTCCCTAAAACTGGATTTTGGTGTTGAATGTGAGAGGAGACTAGGATTACTATGGTACACGCCCCATGAACACGTCCAGTCACCAGTTTAATATGGTCGAAGACTACGGCAATCTTGGAAATAACCAAAGTGACCATTATCATATTGGTTAGGGTGTCCCCAGTGATCATTCCCACTATCTAGCTCCTATCAGGCATAAAGGTGGCACCTCCAGGCACCCACTACAGACCACTCCTCAACCTGAGGAAGATCAGAAGAGGACTAAACCTGCTGTTTACAATCTGTAAAGAGCCCTGGACGACTGGAGCTGCTTTGTCTTGTACCCACGGACACAGAAATCACCTTCTGGAACACAGCAAGCTACAAGAGGCCTTTTATTGCAAATGCCCAGCTGACCACTGGCAGCTGGACTTGGATTGGACTCTCCTGTTGGCCTCTGCCTGACACCTTGTAGGTCTCCAAGTGCCTCCATGACTTCCTGGGGGGCTTTAGAAGTGTACACCTGCGGTGGACTAGGACTTAAAGGAGCTCCATTGCAGTCAGCGTCAAATTGTGCCTAGGTCCTATTCTACCGCAGCCATTGACTATCATCACGCTTCTTGGTGCTATTTCTACTTAAAACTTTAAAAATTCATGTCTATGGTCCCCCTTATAGAATTTTTATCATTTGGTGTCACTTTTTTTACTTAATTGTACTCAATTTTGTAAATTAATTTTTGGATTTTTATTGTTTTGTATTTCAAAGTTATTACTGTCTGTTTTAATACTACATAAATACTTTGCACATTGCTTTTAAGTTAAGCCTGCCTGCTGTATGTCAGAGCCACCAGGGGGTTGAGCTCAAGTTAATTTTCTGATTTTGAGGGATCATCTGACAAGGTCTGTAGTTATTACCCAAGGTGGTAATTACGCCCCTCAACTAATACCCCTGTTTTTTACAACCACTATCATGGACACACAGTCCGCATGCAACTAAATTTAGGCCTGCCTCACCGGTCTCTATGAACACTCTTCATGCAGTAAGCCCCTTAGTGAGTAATTTAGGTGTGTTCTTGCCCTCTGATGGTGAAAGATTATTTAGGGGGCAGAATGTTCCTCTCCGTCCTACCCAGCTGCAAAGTAAGTTAGGGTTTGTTTTATGACAGAGACCTCCTTGATTGTGACTTTGGGAGTTTGCTTTATTTTTAATCCATTTGAAGCAAAATTAAGTAAGGAGCATCAAATATTCTAGCGATATTTCTTCAGATTCGCTTAGCCTTGTTTTATCAAACTGTTGTGGCTTCTCGATAATATTTTTTTTCTACTTTTTTGGGAAGCGTGGCCAGTGTGTGAGGCCAGATGGTTCCATTTTGTGCATCCAGCTGGTGACCACAAAGGCCACTGTTCCACATTTTCACCTGGTGAAAATATGAAATCTAAAAAAATGGGGACAGCATGAGATAGAAACAGTAAAGAGTCATGACAGCATGACAGAAGGCTTCCTTCCAAAGTTGGGATATTTAAAGCAGAGCGACAACAGAATAGAGAGGATTCGTACTCCCCACCCCCAACACATCACTGAGGCAAGCAATGGGGAGAGGCAGAGACATCTTTGGGAATCAGAAGGCCTCAGTGTTTTTTTTAAACCCACCGGAGATGTAAGGACAGAAACACAGTTAATTTGAGACATACACACACACCCACACACACAGACACACCCCACCATTAGTATCACCACACTTAATCAACTGGGCATGGAGGGAGCACGGCAACTAGGAGCAGTGCTCCCAACTGAAACAAGATAGCAGATTCGGAAAGGTCATGAGACAGAGGAACTCCCTGCACTTGACAACACCACTCTTGGTCAAGGGCATGGTGAAATATTCAGCCCACAATTAGTGCCCTGAGATGCATAAATACACACATACACCCACCTGAGAAACATATCATAAAAGCTAAAATAACCATGAGGCCATAACCAAAAGGTTAGTAAAAAAAGACCTTGCTGAAAGTAGCATCTTAAGGACTCTTAATTCACAGTATATTCATGCCTCAATACAGAAGGGTTGGAAAGATCTAGGGATAGAACATGAGCTGGGCAGATCACATCAGAGGTGAACGGACACTAAAAGGGGTCAGGTCATCTTCCGCCTCATCGCATACAGCCTTTGATACTAGCCTGGATTAGGAATGCTGATCTCTGAGACAGGCCCTGTGTTCTCCAAATAAGACAAGTGTGGGGGGCTCCTCTGCTGTGCCTGGAATGCCTATGCAAACACTAACATGCATGCCCTGAAAAAATAAGATAGTAGTCAAATATGAGGTACTGCTGGCCAAGTGGACGAGTGAAACCAGTGTAGGGGATTATATTCCCACTGCTGCAGTCTGACCCTATCCCTATACACACACTAGAGCAGAGATCTTCAATCTGTGGGGCGCGCCCCCTTGGGTGGGCGCGACACCATCTCAGGGGGGGCGCGCACTCCTCTCTAATCTTTCCTTACGATCCCATGCTTTTGTTTTGCTAACTCTCCCAGAGGGGGGTTAATTCATAGAGCTGAAACGCGTCAGCTGCAGTGGGAGGCAGGATGTCTCCTCTGCTAAAACCGAAACCAAATGAACAGACAGTCCTGTTCCTTCGCGTTCGATATCACAGCAGAGGAGACCCCTTGCCTCCCACTGCAGCTGAAGCATTTCAGGTCTATGAATTAACCCCCACCTGGGAGAGATCGCTCTTCCCAGAAAGGAGACAAAGTTTCCAGGGATGTTTTAAGGCATGGGCAAGGTGGGCTCTGGCCCAGGGCCCCAGCCTTTTAAAGCAGGTGGGGGGGGGGGGGTAGGGGGTGCTGAAAGAGCCAGCTCTGTTCTAGAGTCTTGCCCTCATGACCTTGACATTTTCTTTAAACACAATGTTGTAAATAGCGTTTTTCTATCATTCATTTTTAATGTGTAAGAGTCTATTACAGACATTTTGCAGCCAAAAGTTGTTTATGCGTCATGTAACAACCATATAGAAAGTTATTTTAGATCAATACAGGACCTCGCATATGAGAAATGGAAGGGTGTGAGATTATTTGCAGTAACATTAGTGAAGTGCTGTTGTGTTACATACTGAAAACACACATCACTATCCCTGAATATCATATGTACACACATTTAGTATTTGACCAAAGAAGGCATGAAAGAGCTGAGACTGGATCATAAAATCAAAGCTGGTCCGAACAGGGGCCCCCAAAATACATTTGGCCCAGGGCCCTCAAAATCCTTAAAACATCCCTGAAAGTTTCTTTTAAAATTACACAGGCAGGCACGCAAAATGCCAGCCAGCCATGTGTTTAAACAGCATGCAAAGTGCTTGTCTTGACACTAAATATGGTTATAAATAAACTAGTATGTATTCAAATGTAATGTGACTTTTCTGTTTTTGTTCCCTTTTATTATCAGTCATGGATCATTCAGGCAGCTCTAGAAAACAATTAAAAGTTCTTTCTATTTATATTTGCTGTTCAAAGTATGCACAGATAAGTGCTGAAAATACGGCTTTAGGTGACTGCTTATTTTTATACCATCTGTAACATCAAAATAATGAGCTGGCTACCCTAATCATAAAACTGGAAGTTTGTTGAGGGATCAGCACACTATTTCTTTCCTCCACCCTGATCCCTGGTTACTGCCATAATAGCAATAGTTTAACACATTTGAAACCCTACGCTGCGGTCAATAACATGCTGAGATATTTCAAGTGTCTGGGATTGCACCTTGCATTCAGACAACTTGCTCCTCATTCTCGTCCTTCACTTTCACCCTCACCCTGCACTCACACTGATCCAATACACTCGCACCATTCACCCACTTACCCTCCACTCACACTGATCACCATGCACTCACACCATTCACCCACTTACCCTCCACTCACAGTAATCACCATGCGCTCACACTGATCACCATGCGCTCACACTGATCACCATGCGCTCACACTGATCACCATGCGCTCACACTGATCACCATGCGCTCACACTGATCACCATGCGCTCACACTGATCACCATGCGCTCACACTGATCACCATGCACTCACACTGATCACCATGCACTCACACTGATCACCATGCACTCACACTGATCACCATGCACTCACACTGATCACCATGCACTCACACTGATCACCATGCACTCACACTGATCACCATGCACTCACACTGATCACCATGCACTCACACTGATCACCATGCAATCACACTGATCACCATGCAATCACACTGATCACCATGCAATCACACTGATCACCATGCACTCACACTGATCACCATGCACTCACACTGATCACCATGCACTCACACTGATCACCATGCACTCACACTGATCACCATGCACTCACACTGATCACCATGCACTTACACCATTGACCCATTTACCCTCCACTCACAGTGATCACTCTGCACTCACAATGCACTTGCGCTGTTCACCCTGTACCTCACCCTGCAGTCACACGAGCCCACGACTCAACCTGCACTCGTGACACTTCACTCAACTGTCCCCCTCACTGATCAATCTGCAATCTCATTCAAATAAGCCCACCACTAACCATTCATTAATTTGTCCCACTCTGCACCAACATGCGCACCCAAATTCATATGGTCACCTCACTCACCCCTGTACACAAGTATGGGCATGTCCTGCCCCATCAAGGTTTTCGTCCTAAATTACAAAAGGAGACATCTAAATGCACTGCAATCCAGCCTTCCAGGGGCTCCTTGATAGAGACAGTTCGGTTTTTGCCTTGATGGCCTGGAATAATTCCTAATCAGATTCTTGCAAATACCGTTTTGTTTAATCTCTTTTTAATGTGATTGATGTGAGGGAGTCTATTACTATTTGCAGAGAAATGTGTTTGTTTCATGCAACAACCATAAAAACGTTAACCATAAAAAAAGTTAGCTCCAAGCGAGTCCTCACATATGAGAAATTGGAGGATATCACAGATATTATTCACTGTAAAATTAGTGGGCTGCTGCTTTGTTACAACAGTGAAAACACATCACTATCTCGGAATATTAGATGTAAACGCTTTTAGAATTTCCACTACAGTGCCTGTGCACCGTTAGTAGCCTGGCTAAATAGGGTATGGCAGAGCTGAAAGTAAATCATTTAAACTCAAAGCTGCACTGAACAGGGGCCCCAAAAATAGTTTTGGCCCAGGGCACCCAAAATTACTAACATGTCCATGCCATCACAAAGTCTGTCAGACAACATTACCATGAAGTAAAATAGACAACATCATTAATTTATTATTAGTTCTATTTTTTTTAAACATAAGCCCGACGTGTCCTAAACTCCCACTGCTTCAGGAAAGCAACTTATCGTACTACTTAGGAATTCTCAATTAGGTCCCTCTCTGTGGACTTTCAACTGTCTTCGGATCCATAACTGGTTGGTGGGCAATTATCCCATTATAATGCTGCCTAAAATATTTGTTAATGATTTCTAGAGAAGAATTGTTTCTCGTGTATGAGCTCTGAGCTAGGGAGTGCTCGAAAAATCTAACACTGTCTCCCTTACAGTCCCTGTCTTGGCTGAAAATGTCAGCAGTTTCTCCCAAAGCTGGAAATTCTGCAATCAAAACTCTCTTGCCTTTCAGCTCGTCCTATTTATGTGAGATTGGGTTTTCAGCACTTGCGGTGTTAAATACTAAGTACCATTCAAGACTGGATGTGGAGCACAATCTGAGGATGGCAGTAGCAAAAATCCATCCACAGATTGATCGTCTCTGAAAAACAGGCACACCTTGTCACATTTATGTTGAGGGTGTTAATATCAATCTATGTCATGTGTAAAACAAAGCATCCGAGTAAAAACAATCTGTGCACATTTTATCTTGAAAAGTGGTGTTTTGAGCTGTGTAATAAGCCTCTATCATTTCACCACACCCACTCACAAACCTGCAGTTTACTAAACACTCTTATTGTATTGAACATTATTTGCTGGATATGCCGGGAATATGCGCGTGGCGGTCGATTCCAGAAATTTCTTTCAGGTGGTGGGGGGGCCCAACATCTAAAGAAATTCAGCTGGGGGTGCTCAACGTACAAAAGTTTGAAGACCTCTGCACTAGAGTCATGTTGGGCTTCTTCCAGAAATAATAGGAAACACACTAGCAAATGCACACATCACAACATATGAACACAAAACACCACAACAACACACTAAAACAAAAAGTAAAACAGATCAAAACAACAAACAGACTAGAAAAATAACAAAACTGTGGCACGACATCACAACACTGCAATGCAACACAAACACAACTACGCAATACACCACAACAACTTAACAAACCACCTGAAGGTCCACAAGACAACCGGGATACAACTCAATAACGCAATACGTTTTTATTATTGTATTACAGGATTTTTTGTTGTACCTTTATTTTATATTGGTGTATTGAATTGCGTTTTTGATGTGCTGCTGTGTTTTGCTGTGGTGTGTTGTGCCACACGAACAAAAATATTTATGATGACTGAAAATGGTTTTATAAGCTATTACGGCGGTTAAAGACAAGTGTGCACTAAGTGCATACTGCACAGTCCTAGAACAAGACAATTGAATCAGATGGAGTTGTAGAGTCATAGATTGCCATAATATGGATAAGTGGGAAAATCCTCAAAAATGTTTGCATTCACCTGATGAATATACACTTACTTCATTTCCACTCAGTTTCACAATCTCATCTTTTGCCTCTAATGCTCGATCCAGATTTCTGCAAACCATATGGATTGTACCCCCTATGAGAGAAAATAAAATTACTTTAAGACTAAGGAATTAGAAGACAGCGAATATTTTAATTAGAAGTGTAGGACTTGTGAGATTTTTTGTGGCAAAGCCTTAAATAAGAAAATCAATTTTAGCAAGAATTGGGCAGACTGAATTACAATAAAACTGACTGGTATATTTTCAAGAGCTGAGTATATGGGGGTTGGCCCTTCATCTTTTTCTAAGGGAGTTTGAGGAAAGGCAACTCCTTTAGAAGTCACACTTATTATAGAAAGGATGCCATTTAGAAAGTAGTGCCTGCAAAAGTTTCTGGAAACAGTTGAAAACCTGTCGTTTTACTCTCTCATTTTAATTTCTGACCAGGCACGGTATAGAGTCAGTCAGTCAGTCAAAATTACTTTATTCGGCTCATATCAAGAACCATAAAAGTGCAAGTCATCACAATAAATACAATATATATTACAATTAAAATGAGCATGTGCACATGATTTTAAAACACTACATTAAAATAAGACAAGGTCGAGTTTGCTCATGATTCACAATTAATTTTAAACAAGACTAAGACCACATGATTTTTTTCCTTAATCTCATCGCAATGGTCAAAAAATTTGCAATGTTAAAAATCTCCCAGGTAGTACTTAGCAGCTGGAGATACAAAAGAGCAGGTTTGACTTGTCTGAATCCCTTATTCTTGATAAGAGGGATGATGAATTTTCTGCGGAGAGGGGACAAATGTTTACAAAAAAAGATAAGATGAACAGTATCCTTGAGAGAGAATCTGTCACAAGAACAGATCTCTAAGTCCCTATCCTTCATCCATCCTGCGGAATCAGTGAACAAAAGATGGTATTTGTTCAGTCTAAACCTTGTCAATAAAAAGCGATGATTCATGTTATTCACTATGGTCAAGTAAGGTTCTATGCTGTATGTAGTTATTAATAGCTGATGGGCCTTTACTGTAGGTTTTATTAACTCCTTTTCTTCTCTGGCTAGAGTGGTTCTGAGCTTATACATATCTTTTACCCATTTGAGGTCTCCCTTTGATAAATTATTGGGATTATCGAATATGTCTGGGCGGCCTATTTCATCACTTAGGTTCTTAACATAACGCAGCCATGGAATAGCCTTTCCGAACTCAAGCGATAAACAGTCTGTTATAATTTCGCGATTTAGTACAAGTTCCGGATTTAGCCAGATTAATACCCATTTTAATAGGGGGGCTAAAGCTATCCGATCAGTTAGGTAACCAACCCCACATTCTTGATGTACAATATAACCAGCGGTTGCCTGGGGAAGCGATAGAATGGTTTTTAAGAACTTATCCTCTACCACCTGAAGTTCCTTCACATTTTTAAAACCCCACAGGTCCGCACCATACATAGCTATGGAGATACATTTGGCTGCGTAAATGTTCAGTATGGCTTGCATGGGTTTCACCCCCAGTTTGCGGGCAAAGTCCAGAACACCTATAATGGATCTAGCAAAGGCATTACGTTTTGCAGCTAATTGAGGGGCCCAGGATGATTTATCAACAAAAATAACCCCCAAATATGGGAAGCTTGTGATTCTAGATAAAACGTGGCCCTCACATAGCATGGTTTTAATTTTCTTGGGTTTACAACCTACAGTCATGACGTGCGATTTAGAGAAGTTCACGCTTAAATCAAGTCTTTTCATGAAGTCAGCAAATGTGTCTAAAAGACTTTGAAGCCCTACTGCTGTGCGCGCTAACAATGCAGCATCGTCTGCATATAATAATGCAGGAATTTGATACTTCCCAGCCTTAGGGATATCCTTACAAGACTCTGTTAAGGCAGTGGCAAGGTCATTAATATAGAGTGTAAAAAGGAGGGGAGCTAAAATACAGCCCTGCCTGACACCATTGGAGATTCCAATCTTGCCAGTGCAGTTACCCAATCGGTCGTATCTGACAATGGCAGAGAGATCTCTATGAAGATCTGCTAAAAAATAGACAAGATTTTCGTCTACTCCCTGCTTGAGGAGGAGTTCCCACAGTTTCGACCGATTCACTCGGTCAAAGGCCGAGGATAAGTCCATAAAGGCCAGGTGTAACGTCCCTTTCTTAGCTACAGTATATTTGCCTATTAAAAGGTAAAGATTCAAGCTTTGGTCTATGGTGCCACGGCCCTTACGGAACCCATATTGTAGGCACGAAAGGGTGTTGGTGTCCTCCAACCAATCTGTTAATTTACCCAAAACTACTCGCCCCAGGACTTTAACTGCGGAATCAATGAGTGAGATTGGGCGATAGCAACTAGGGTCCCCTCTGTTACCCTTTTTAAAAATGGGTATGATCACGGACTCGGACCAAGTGTCCGGAATGCCTGCGACACAGACCCTGTTAAAAATGTTCATTAAAACTGTGGACCAAGTCTCGATGTCAGATTTAAAAAGGTCCGAGGGGACGCCATCGGGACCCGGACCCTTATTGCTCGTCATCTTGCCGATGGCCTCAACCACCTCGCCCTTGGTTACGAATAAAGTATATTGTTTTGTAGTGGGAAGAGGGGGATTTAATCCACCATTCATACCCACTTCGTAGACTGACTTGAAGTGAGAGTGCCACTGGTGAACCCCAATACCGCAATCTAATTGAGTGTTACAGGGATCGCGAAAGAAAGGTTTATTAACGACAGACCAGAACTTTGCACTGTTGCGAAGGACGTCAACGGAAGAGAGTTCCTCCCAAGCGTCCTCCCGGATCTCCTTTTTCCTAATAGCCAAGGTTTTAGTATAATCTTTCCTGAGTTGAGCTATGTTAGACCGATTCAAAGGTTTACTGCTCAGGGCCGCCCTCAATTTTCTGTTGGCCAGGGAACAGTTTTTGTCAAACCAACCTAACTCTGCCTTGTCCATTGTTTTCGCTGGACACCGAAGATCAGCTGAGATCTGGGAGCAGATTGCGGAATACGCCCCTAGTACTTCCATGTTCCCTGCTTCCAAGTCAAGGCACGTGGTCAACTCAGGGCCAACCTTCTTTTTCAAATTTGCAAAGAAATCATCGGGGATAACTTTGTCCCATCTGATTCTGCGATCCTGATCAGTTGGGCGAATGTGCGATTTGTCCGTTCTGTCGGCGACTATAACAGGTTGTAGAAAAAGATCAGACAAGATAAGGACCACAGGATTATGGTCACTGAAATGTGTCCAGACTGCCGAATATTCCTTAGTCCTGTTCCTCAATCCTGAACTGATAAAGATATAGTCGATCACAGAGTATTTCCCATTCCCTTTAAATGTTGGGATGTTCTCATCCACCATGGCAGGGAGTAACAAGCCATGGTCAGCAAGAATTGTTTCCAAAAGAGCACCCTGGGAGGAGTGCTCAAAATGGGCCTCCCGTGATTCAGTTGGGCCTAAGGGATCCACCAAATAACACTTCTCTGGGCATCTGTGAATATTAAAGTCGCCCATAATAATAATAGGACAAATTATCTCAGTTTTCTCTCTAAAATTAACCAAAAAACAATGTAATGCGGTAAGATGATCAACCGTGGTGTCTCTATGAAAAGAGTTGTAAAAATTAACAATTAAAAAATTACTACCCCCATTGAGGGAGATCTGAACTGCCAAACAGTTACATGAGCCTGTATCTAATTGAGTCAGCGAGCCAGAAATGCTAGCTGAGATCAGGGAAACCAAACCTCCCTTGGCCCTCCCCATATGAGACGGTACAGCAGATGCAAAAAAGCTTTTATAACCATCTAAACTCAAAGTGTTGTCCGTGTCCCAAGTCTCTTGGAGGCAGATTACTTCGCCTGAGCAGATAAGATCTCTCCAGGCCGGGTCATCTGACTTGTTTCTCAGCCCTGCTATGTTCCAGGAGACCAATTTAGTTAGAGGGCCCGTGGGACCATTACAAGCACTATTAACTGTCAAAGGTACCATGTCTGGGACTGCTGGCTGAGTTTCGGACACTATACTTAGTTCTTGCTGCCCTAGTCACTCGTTGTCATCCAGGGTGGATAGGGCAGAGTATCTATTAGAGATAGGGACGACATAGTCAAGGGGGGCGCAACTCTTTTGGAAGTTATTGGTCGTCCTTAGGTCAGGAACGGGGGGATAGAAAAAACCCAAGGGGAAGACATTAACATAATCATAATGGACTCTGGCAGAACCTGCCTGCCTCAGAATGTCCTCAACCAACCTGGGAGATCTGAAACTTATGACAATACAGTCACCGTCTAAGCACTTGTTAGTCTTACCCACCCAAGGTACTCGTCTAATCATCAAAAAATTACTGTGTAGATGTTGCCCCAATACAGTTTTATTTGACAAATAATGAAGGGCTTTATTTTTTAATGAGGATCAGTGTTCACTGTTCCCGTCCACAAGCTTAGGAACATTGGCTAAAATAATAGAATAGGGGCAGGCCTCAGGAGGTAAGTGTAGTGTCAAGTCCCTCCCTGGGGGCCGATCCGGAGAACAGATCCTCCCCCTTAGGTTCAACTTGTGTGTTTCCCTACCCAGAGATATGTGTTCAACGATAGGAGGTTGGGGAATGGTAGAAGAGCCTATAGCTGGTGTAGTGCAAGGAAGTGTGGGTTGATGGTGTGTAGTGATCATAGAATCCAGCATATTGTCAACTACGGTTGTACACGCATTTAGGGAATCAGCTACCTCAGGTCTTGGATCGGCATTTAAAACCTTAGTTTGGAGGTGTGACTCGATTTTGGTGATGCGGTCCTCTATTCGTTTCAAAATAGCCATTAACGGTACAGTTAATAGCTTAAGGCGAGCATCAATGATGGTCGCTATAACTGACCCTATATCTGACCCTATACACTTGTTACCAATGTCGGGGCCCTGAGTTATACAGTGGTTGACTCCCCCACACGTTGGCTCACCTACTAAACAAGGAATACTAAGGTTAGCCTGGGGCAACCCCTGATCAGGATTGCTCTTTCTGGGGATTTTTGCCTGTTTCCGTGCTCCCAGGGAGTTATTTGCCTTTCTTTTACCTGCCATGGTTTTGCCCCCCTTAGATGGCTGATTAGAAATGCCTCTTGATTGTCTAGTTCTAACAGCTACCGGAGAGGGGGCAGGACTAGGATTGGGTAACAAGGCAGGTATAACTAAAGTGGTCTCCGCCATTTCAGACCCATTTTGAGACATACAAGGGTTGGCATCATCAGGGAGTACAACAGCTGCAATGGTCGTAGGAGGGATACAAGATGCAACTAACCTGGGAAGTTCAAGTGATAGTCTACGTTCCACTGACGCAATTTCTTTTACAATGGCAGATTCAGCATGTTTTAGGTAACTATCAAGAGTTCCCAAACCCCCAGTCCTTTTACAAATTTTAGAGTTCATTCTCCGCTATGATAGAATACAAATGCAAGCCGTGGGAGACGCAGCCAGCCACCTGGAATCACCACTTCAATCACAACAGGAAAATTGTCACAGTTTTACCTAATGCGTACAGTCCGTTTGCAGATAATAGATGGTGTCCCACGATCACACACCAAGGAGAAGGGGCCCAGCCCAGCCTCTCTCGGCCTCTGAGGGCCTAAGAGGGCCCGCCCTTTGCCCGGGCTTAGCCCGGCGCCGCCCGCGCGCGTCCCGCGATGCGGGAGGAGCGTCACGCTTTTATGCGCCTCCGGGCGCGTGTAAAGCGCAAGGCACTCTGGGGGCTGTAGTCTCCGGTCTCCGGCCGCGAGAGATGGCAACGGCGGCGGGGAGACACAACGAGGAGGTCCCCGGTAGCGGCGCCAACAACGCCAGCCCCAAGACACAAAGGAAAGTTCTCCAGCAGGTAGGCAGCGTTCAAAGTAAACAGGGTTCCCGCTCTGCAGCACGAGCGTCGCGCTTTTATGCGCCTCCGGGCGCGTGTAAAGCGCAAGGCACTCTGGGGGCTGTAGTCTCCGGTCTCCGGCCGCGAGAGATGGCAACGGCGGCGGGGAGACACAACGAGGAGGTCCCCGGTAGCGGCGCCAACAACGCCAGCCCCAAGACACAAAGGAAAGTTCTCCAGCAGGTAGGCAGCGTTCAAAGTAAACAGGGTTACGGTATAGAGGATTCGTAGCAGATACTCAGTGCCAAGACGCCTTTGGGCATACGCCGCACTTTATAAATTGAAATTCAAAATCAATTAAATCATTAAAGGAGGAAAAACCAAAGGGTACCAAAAACCACCAGGGTGCTAGCTCCCAATTGTTGTATATTTCGTGCACAGCTGATGTTCTGGAGCTGGATAAGACCAGGAATGAAGTAGAGCTGGAAGAATCAGAGTGCAGGGGCAATCCAGAAGTATTGCAATGGACTGGCAATGATCAAAATCTCTTTATAAACTGGTAGCATGTAAAGTGCGATATGGTAGAACAAGAACCACTTGATAGGAAGAAGATGGTTATGCTGAAATGGTGTTGATGATTGGGTGCTTAAAATGGATCTGTGTTTGGTGACCAATTCCCACTTGCAGCCAAATATTTTGAAATCTGTATCCAGAACAGTGTTCACGAATTGCTGTTCCAGCATTGTGGTCTAGCTGTCCCCTACTATCGCAATCAATCAATCAATCAATCAGGGTTTGTGATGCGCAGCTACTCACCCAGAAGGGTCTCAAGGCGCTGGGGTGAAGGGTGTGGGGAGGGGCGCGAGGCTCAACAGCCTTCGTGGAGAATCATCAGAAGGCTACCATAGCCCATCAGGGTGCGCATGGTGCCGGACGCTCATGGTGTTTCGTCGAAGAGCCAGGTCTTGAGGTCCTTCAGGAACTTAGAGAGAGTTGGTGTCTGGTGGAGGTGGAGTGGGAGGGTGTTCCATGCTTTGGCCGCGAGGAAGGAAAAGGAGCGATATCCTGTGGAGGGACCTTTGGGGTGCGTGGAACGAGAGGCGGTGGTTCATGTAGGCGGCGCCGGTGTTCTGTAGGGCTTTGTGGGCGTGGGTGAGAAGCTTGAAGGTGATTCTCTTCTCGATGGGGGGCTAGTATAGTGTCTCAAGGTGTTGGGTGATGTGGCAATGGCGTAATAGGTTAAGGACCTGTCTGGCCGGGGCGTTTTGGATGTTCTGGAGTTTGCTGGTGAGGTTCTTGTTGCGTACAGTGCGTTGCCGTAGTCCAGTCTGCTGCTGATGAGGGCATGGGGGACAGTGTTCCTGTGTTCGAGGGGGATCCAGTTGAAAGTTTTACGTAGGATACTGAAGTTGTGAAAACAGGAAGAAGTGATGGCATTGATCTGGCGGTCCATTTTGAGTTCAGAGTCAAGGATGATTATGAGGTTGCATGCGTGGGGGTGGGTTCCCGAGGGTGGGGGACCACCAGGTGTTGTTCCAGGCATCAGGATGTGGGCCTATGATGAGTACTTCGGTATTGTCTGTGTTCAGTTGCAGGCAGCTGCTCTTCATCCACCTGGCGATTGCTTCCATTCCTTCTTGAAAGTTGTGTTTCGAGATGTTGTGTTCGTTGGATAGTGAGAGGACGAGTGGTGTGTCATCTGCGTACAATACGATGTTGAGTCACTGTGCTTGGATGATGGAAGCGAGAGGGACCATGTAGCTGTTGAACAGGGTGGGGCTGATGGAAGATCCTTGGTGGACTCCGCAGGTTGTTGGCATGGTCAGAGATGAAGGGAGGAAGTCTGACCTGCTGCAATCTCCCAGAGAGGAATGAGTGTAGCCAGTCGAGGGCTGTTAGAATCCGCGTTCTCTGGTTGGCACAGGTAGGTACTTGTGACAAGCAGGGAACCTTTCCTCTAGTCAGGGTAAGGTGTGGTAAATAATTTAATTACCGGGACTTAATTTGATACAGAACATAATAAGAATAGCTCAATAAATAAGAGGCAGAATCCGTGGTATTAGAGGTTAAGAACGGGCTTTATTCCAATAAACGATTTCGAAATCGTGGACTCCAGGTTCCATCACCACGGAGGCTCAGGAAGTGAAGAACATACATTATTGATAATTAATAACTTTTATACAATAGGCATTACAGCGAAGCAAATGCAAGAGGCGTAACAATTGATAGCAAAGATAACATTTCACGTGCTTAGCTGAAGGAGGCGTAATTGGGAGTAACAAGGAAACGTCATTGGTTGTGATGTTACATATGGGTGGACCTATGAAATAATTTCGCAATGTCAGCAGAAATACTTTGCAGAGATGCGCGCGCAGCAGCATGACGTGTGATTGACGTGCAGCTAGGGGGTGAAGGGGACTTGACATTTAACTCTACATGTGGCGACAGATGTCTGGAGGGTCAAGTCAACCTAATCCCAAATCATATCTAACATCCTATGTTTAAAGAACTATGTTATCCAAAAGAGAGGCCTTCTTGGAGTAGAATCTTATTCTATACTGACTATACTGACTGTTAGTGCGTGTACAAGCGTCTAAGTGTCTACACTAGATGCGAGGGCAGGAATCTTCCATGGTAACAGGGCTATGAATTACTTGTATAAAGACAGAGAAGCCGGGCCTTTGCTCGGTAGCTGGCAGAATGTTTACTTAAGCTACTAGACAGGAATGCATTGGGCAGGGAGCGGAGCAGATAATTTCCGAAGGTGAAATACAGTTCTTGGCAGGCAGCAAGCTGATGTCAGGCATCGTGAGCCGCGCAGAGGATGAGACAAAGTTCATGGTCACAGATGCAGGCTCGGACTGGAGCTTCAGAGACAGAAGGCAAGAAAAGCTTGATGACAGAATCAGGGCCTACTTGCCTGGACTGTAAAATGGCATAAGTGAACCATATAAAGGCGGTGGCCTTTCGTACTTAGGAATGGAATATCCGGCCCATTCATGGCGGATCTGAAAGAGGACATGTTAACGGTGGACGCACATGTATTTGCGTCTTCATAACTGGAACTGGAGGGATCATACATATACTTGTAACATGCACATAGAACCGTTGGGGTCCAAGATAGGGGACATAACTGATCATAAAAATCCATATTTCCACATTCCCTCCTTGTCCCCTACTTGCCCGTCAAGAGATATCAATCTTCATTAATCCATTGATCTGTTCATATAGCATCATTTGTTCTTCTTTCTTGTTCCGGGATCTTGAATGAAAATCTTGATGTGGAATGCACGATGTGGCACACAGACCACAAATCGCTGGTCCACATTGCAGGCATAAGCAGCAACTGAATAGTATGAGAAGGCCAATACCTAGGAAGGATAGAACTCTCCATCCCCAGGCTGATAACACGCTCCAAAACCAACCGGACCAAGTCCAGGTGCCTGGATTCTGGTGTATCTGGCTTACAATCTTATGAAGGCGTGTTATAGCTTTATATACAGATGGCGAATTTTCTGGTATGAAAATGCAACAGCTTGATCCGATGACCCTACAAGCTCCGCCCCTATCGGCCAGGATGACGTCAAGGACAAGACGATTTTGAAGCACAACAATCCGCATAGCAGACTGCTCTTCTGTTAAATTGCCTAAGGCGGAAATAGTTTCGTTCACTACTGCTTCAAGGGTTCTAGTCAATCTACGTATCAGCTTACTATTAGTAACGGTACCTATATAGGGAAAGAGACCTTTATTGAAATCTGTGTATTTTTCCCATGCTGTTTCAGTGTAATCGACTATTGGGAGATCTCTCCTTTCTCTATTGTGTACTAAATGAGTATTTCTGTGATAATCAGGAGGAGCTAGAAAAACAGGTGGCAAAAGGAATCCAATGTAGCAGGTACCATCCCAATCTAGAGGCAAACGTACATATGCCGTCTGACCACATATAAAATAGGAATGGCGGGAAGCTCTAAATGTCGACTTGCCTTGATCACTGAATTCTATTACAGTGGTGCATCTACTATGGCCCATATGTATGGAACCATTCTTTCTCACACATAATTCACCTTTTACTGGAAATACTGACATGGCGGGCAAACTTGGATTAGCTTCGGATTCGACATTCAAGATCAGGAGATTAAGCGTAAAATTACCTAATCCATATACTTCATTTTCTAGATCAGTTCCTGTTCTTTTGGGAAGTCCCTCCTTGTTGGGGTGGCAGACTTTAAGTAAAACTAAGTTCAGATTTCCCCATACCCAGTTGTCTTGGTAAACTGCAGAATTTGAATCTACGGAATTAATTAAACTAAACCATGCTCCACAGGAGCCGTTGTGTGTGAACGGGTATGGAAAAAGAGGTAGAATTCCTTTATAGTTCTGATAGGGAGGGAGTCGGCCACATATCCAACAATTTGTAGCATTGCTAACCTGATGGGAATGATGTAACATACTAATAAAAGTGTTATTGCGCAGCGCAAATCTGTATGACAATTCATGCGGAGGTAATTCGCTAAAAGAATGTTCAGCAGTAATATTATAAGCATGTCTAGAAATAGGATAACATATGTGCAACAATATACTTGCAGTAATTATTAAAAGACTAAGGAAAAACAAAATTAATAACGTCACTGTGCAATGACTACGCAGTGATTTACAGTATGTATATCGTTTCAACATTTTTCGGGTTCTTTCTCTATTCAGATCTAAGGGATACATGTCAGAGACAAATTCAACCGCTTCACCTTGGAGAGGACTTAAACAATCAAATTTCCTGACTGATTAGATCGGAGTTTTAGTTTATAATGTTCGTGACTACCTGAGTCAACCAAAGGAAGTTTTGAGTCAATGGGTGAAGACACGCGAGGTGTGGTTTTTATATCTGATGGTAGTCCATAAAATTTCTTGATATGACTTGAATGTACCCAGCCTTTTCTGCCTTCGATCTTCACGGCTGTCCTTGTGGTGAGTAAGACCAGTTGAGGCGACCTCCACCTAGGATCCAGCTGAGTCTTTCGATCAAAGTTCCTCACTAAAACGAGATCCCCCGGAATTACGTCATGGGGTTTCACTTCAGTGTTGTCAGGAAAAGCTGCAGCTACCTGTGAACGACAAGATTGTAGTGCAGACATCAAGGAAGCCAAATAATCTGTCAGCATATTACAGTCAATATCAGTTATTTTACGTGGTATAGGCGTCCCCCACATATTTGGTGGTCTGCCAAAGATCACCTCATACGGGGATAGCCCTGTTCGAGAGTGTGCTACCATTCTCATGTAAAAGAGTGCAACTGGTAATGCTACTACCCAGTCGACACCTTTCTCCCTGCATATTTTGGACAGTCTGATTTTTAAAGTTTGATTATGTCGTTCCACGAGACCTGCTGCCTCGGGGTGTCGGACACAATGAAACTTCCACTGATATCCTAACAAAAGTGAAACGTGTTTCATTAGTTCGGATGAGAACGGCTGGCCGTTATCTGAGTAGACAGCACGTGGTAAACCGTACCGTGGGAAGAATTCTCGAACTAGCTGCTTGGCAGTGGTCGGGGCAGTGTAATCTGATACTGGGTACGCTTCGGTCCAACGGGAAAGAGCACAGACAACTACGAGAACATATTTGAATCCTCGACATCGTTCCATCTGGATATAATCCATCTGGAGAATTTCAAAAGGGTGGTCAGGAGGCTGAAATCCACCCTGCTCTACGGGAATGCTTTTTCCTGGGTTGAACTGACAACAGATCATACAGGTACGAACTTTTTGTTTCGCTGCTGCTCGTAAATGTTTGTTGAACCAAATATGTTGAATGCTGTCTAGCATAGCTTTCTCTCCTAGATGCGCGGGACTATGGACAGTGTTAATAATGACTTGGACCATTGAATCAGGAAGGAACCACACAGATTTTTCCTTCGTCATCCATCCTTGATCCGTTTGGATCCCTCCTAATTCAGTCCATTTCCTTATTTCGTCTGGAGTAGCATGTGTCTGTATGTCAATTACATCAAGAGCGGGATCCTTAACCATCATGCAATGTGTTGGTGTCTGGACTATTGTCTTTGTCATGTCGGATGTTTGAGTTTGAGCAGTCTGTTTAGCTGTTCTGTCAGCTAGATCATTGCCTTGAGAAATGATATCAGTAATTTTCGTATGAGCTTTACATTTCATAATCGATATTGCAATGGGTAAATGTATTGCATCTAATAAGGCATGAATGAGGGGTCCGTGCTGAATGTGGGCACCGTGAGAAGTTAAATAACCTCTCTCTCGCCACAGCACGCCGAAGTCATGTACAACTCCGAATGCATAACGTGAATCAGTGTATATGTTGACTTTTTTATTTGTGGCTTGAATACAGGCTTGTGTCAGAGCGACGAGCTCTGCTGCTTGAGCGGACAAGGTATTTATACACTTGGTTTCAATAATTTCAGTGTCTGTTGTGACTGCGTAAGCGGCCACTAACTCTCCTGTACCTGTTCTCATACATGAACCATCTACATACAACGTTAGGTCTGGATCTGACAATGGGACATCTGTCAAGTCTTGTCTGGGTTTCGTCGTTATTGTAATAACATCAATACAGTCATGAGCTAGTGGGTCTGTTCCATTTACAGGTAAAAGTGTGGCAGGATTCAATGTGTTACAACGTCTGATTTCTATATGTGGCTGAAACAATGTTAATTCGTAACCTGTAAGTCGCGCTATAGTCAAGTGTTGTGTTTGCGTTCGATTCACAAGAACCTCTACTGCGGGTGGTACTTGTACTGTCAATGGATGTCCTAACACTATGGCATCGCTTTGTCTGATTGCTAAAGCTGTCGCTGCCACTGATTTCAGGCACGCAGGCAGAGCCTGAGCTACGGGATCTAATGTACTAGAAAAATAAGCACACGGTTTGTGTGATCCTGCTTGTTCCTGTGTGAGTACTGACAAGGCAGTACCTTCTCGTTCTGTAACAAAGAGTGTAAAATGTTTTCTGTAACATGGTGTTGCTAAAACAGGTGCTTGGCATAGAGCTTTCTTTAAGCTTTCAAAAGCTAGTGTGTGTTCCTGAGTCCAAGGGAGGACAGTCGATGTGGCTGCCTCCTGTGTTGTTAATTGAATGAGTGGTTTTGCTAGAAACGCATACTGAGGGATCCACTGCCTACAATATGAAGTGAGGCCTATGAAAGCCCCGCACCTCCTTTTGTGTCTTGGGTATTGGCATATTAGCTATTAACTGGATACGATCTGGTGTAAGCTGCCTTCCCTCCTTGGACAGCGAGTGACCAAGGTAAATAACTCGCTGGACACAGAATTGCAGCTTAGAAGGGGACACCTTGTGCCCCTTTTCGGCTAGAAATTGTAAAACCGTCAGTGATGCTTTTTCACATTCAGGTTCGCTTCGGGCGGTGATCAGCAGATCATCGACATATTGAAGCAGAGCAGTGTTGACTGGCATGTGGATACTGTCAAGTTCTCGTTTCAGTGCTTGGCTATAGATGCTGGGGCTTTCTGTAAATCCTTGAGGTGCGCGTGTGAATTTAAAGCTACGTCCATTTAAACTAAATCCGAACAAATATTGGCTTTCCGGATCTATTGGGACGCTGAAAAAGGCATTCTTGAGATCAATTACAGTAAAGAATGTTGCTTCGGAATCAATAGCTGTCAGTAATGAAGAGATGTCTGGAACTACGGGGTATTGTGGTACAATACATTTATTTAATTCGCGCAGATCAATAACCAATCGATATACTGGGGAAGCCTTTGGATCCGTTCGTTTAAGAATCGGAATTATCGGTGAATTACATATATTGGAGTCGGTCTCCACAACCACTCCTTGGCCAATAAGCTCGTCAATGATTTGCAGTAAAGCCATTACAGCATCTGGGGGTAACTTGTATTGTCGCATTCGTGGTAGTACCACTCCTGCCTTTAGTGTGACTCGATATGGTGTAATGTTCATGCAACCAACATCTGTAGGGCCTTGTGCCCATAAATGTGTGGGTAAAGTCTGCAGTCGGGAATCCATGTCTCGAGACACATAATGACCTTTGAAATCACGTAAAAACAATCTTACTCCTTCCGGAGAACAACATATTATAGCTCCTAGAGCTTTCAGTGTTTTTATACCTAACAAGTTTTCTGGACATGATTTAGTAAGCAATAAATCTGTAGTTCTGGTCAAGGGTCCTATCGTAAGTGGAAGAGGCTGTGATACTTCATTAACAATAGGTTTTCCTGAAAAACCAAGGGATATATTCTGTGAGCCTGAGAGGGGTGCCCCTGGAACTTCACTACGTTTTATAGTTGTTCGACTTGCCCCTGTATCAAGTAAAAATTTTCTATCTTGGCCTAATAATTCACTATGTACATAAGGTCCTTCTTGGTCTACAGGGACCTCGATAAGGGGTAAGTCAACTTCCCTCTCTAGGCTGGTTCATGCATATCGTTGATAATCAGGATAGTCATACTGTGCGGTCTGGTACAGCTGTCGTGTCGTGGTTTGTGTGGCAGCAGCCGGCAGCGCTGGTGCGGCTGGCACAAACTGTATAGACTGTTGTGGAGCTGGCATGGCCTGTGCATGCTGCGGTGCTCCTTGTTCATTCTGATCCTGTCTGGGTGGCCGTGGTCTTTCTTTTGTAATGCCTGTGGCGATATTACGCTTCAGGACTGGGCAGTCATGTATGTAATGTCCTGGCTGTTTACAATAGTTACATGTCCCTTTTATAGGTCCTGCTGAATCACCAGAATGTGTCGTACCCTTTTTATGTCCTTCAGCTGGAACTGTCTGGGAGACTAGCATTTTCATTTTCGTGTCTTTCATGCGTCTTTGTTCATGTTCTTGTTCTTCTCTAATTCTATTGTAATGGTACTGTAACATTTGTAGCATTTGTGATGGCGTATTACCTTGCCAGGTACTCTCGAATTTTAATACTCTATTCTTCACTTGGGGCAAGGAATTTTCAACTAATTTTGTCACAAACAGATGTGGGTATGACTCGCTACTTGCTTTTATACCACTATTTATACCAAAACATTTTTCGAATCGGGCATAGAAATCACTAGTGTCTTCATCTTGCTTTTGTTTACAGGCTGAGATTGCACCCCAGTCTTCCTTTTTCGTAGTTAATAAACGTGGCAGTACCTGTACTAGTAAACCTGGCAGTGCTTTAGTTTTGTCCCCAAGCCCCGAACCTGGACCTCGGGCCTTTTCTTCATTTTCTAATGCTGTCCAATCTATCTTTTGGTCTCCCACCTCCCATTCTTTTTCCTTGAGTTTTTCATAAATGCCAGCAGGCATTAATACCTTTAATATTGTCATAATGTCGGGATAGGTATACTCTCCCATGAGTAACATGTCTTTAATTTCTCGGTGGAAACCCGCTGGGTCTTTGTCATGACTGGGTACCACTTTCTTCATTTCTAACAATTCTATTTTAGATATGGGCGTATATACATATACACGTTTAAACTGATTGTCCTCGCCCTTTATTGGGTGTACTTCTCGTAAGGGATTCTGTCTGTCCATGTAATACATCGGTCTTTCCTTGATGGGCAATGAAACATGTTCTGGACATACAAAAAGAATGTACTGCTTTCTAGATTCTAGTATTTCCTTAATTAACTTAGTACCTGAACCTTTCCATCTATTCGTGAGTAATTCGGTCAATATATCAGGTAAGGGACCAGAATCTGAATGTTGGCTTTTATATAGTATAAGAAGTTGTTGAATCATATAAATCCCAGCTAAACGCTGTTCATCTGGGGTGAGGTTCAAAAATGTGTGTGCTATTGTATCATCACCATATTTTCCGGGACTGTCAACCCAATGAACGGCTGACCTGGCTAATTCTTGTTCATCCATAGAATCGAGTAAATGATAACCCCTTCGTTCTCGCAGTAATTTGTCAGCGGCTTGGAACGAATGCTCGGGGGACCTTATATTTATTATAGGTGTTTGGAAATTCCTGTTATTATCTGGACATATCGGACGTATCGGATCAGTAAAACATCTGGTACTATTACAAGATCTTCCTCTACCTACATAGGCTATGGTGTCTGACTGTCCTGTGGGCAGTCCTGATCCTTCCTCCTCCTCGTTTTGTTCAAACTGGTCTACCGCTAATCTCTCTTCGTGTAGGCGTTCTATTTCTTTACGGATCTTTCTGCACATGGCTATTATACATTTTTGCCTGTCATGTTTCCCTTCTGATATATTCTGGCTCCATCTGGTAAGAGTTTCCATTGTTTCCGGGTCTACCCCCGGTCGGTCTTGATTTCTGATTACGCAATTTATGAGGAAACGTAACAGTTCCCCTTGTATCTCCACTTTCTGGTATTCCATAGCTCTGTTAATACATTCAGAGTCTCGCCCTGTTTGGACATAATGATATATATTATCTAGATGCATAGTCATTCCTGGTAACTTCCCTAAATACACCGCGGCTCGTCTGATACGTAATGATGCCAGGATCATTTCGTCCTCTTTGCCGGGCACAGGGTCATATCTACAATCTATAAGAAGTTCCTTAAGCGTGCGGGCATTTATGAGTTTGGGGGTACGTGGATGTGCTGACTCTTGAAAGGTAAGTTTATTTATTCTGGGTGGCGTAGAAAAAATATTGGTAGCACCTCCGGTAGCCCCGTCTGGAGTATCGGGCGTGAAAGGATTCGTAGAACGTGATACAGCAACTATAGGTGTGGATGACACAGCTATAGAAGTAGCTGTAGGAACAGATGTGGAAACGGACGTGCTTGCCGGAACTTGTGTCAGGATTTGATGCTGTAAGGATACAGGTACAGGATCTTGGCGTTGAACCTCCCCGGCCAACGGTCTATGTGGGGCGGGGTTAGCATACTCGGGAACTGCGTCATCTAAATATGAGGAAAGAAAAACATCTTCTGCGGTTCTAGGATGCCCCTTAGGATGTACTTTTATTGGAAATAATGGGGGTGGCAAGTCTTTTGGTATCCCCGGAGTAGCCTTAGGTAATCCTTCGGCCAGAAGGGGATACATACCCTTCATAAGGGCATGTCTTTGTCTGTCTACTTGTTCTGATTTTACTCGTGTACCTTCTTCAATTAATAGATTTTCTTGAACTTTATTTGAATTCTCTTTACTCTTCTCTTCCTGTCTACGTGCTTTTTCTGTGCGTCTATACCATTCTTTACGCCATAATTCAATGGCGTCCTTCTGTGATTGTCTAGCTTTCTTTTTCCATAATTCTTCCTCTACTTTCACGATGCACTCTGCATCCCAGGTCCCAGCTGCGGGCCACCTCTGACTTTCTGGTAATTCCTTAGTGTAGTCTACCCATAGATCAAGAAATAATATAGCGTCTAGGCCGTGTTTATGATACATGAAGTACCCTGGAGTGTCCCTAGGAGGAATAGGAACAGCTTCTTCGAGTACCCCTTTTCTAGTTGTGATCTGTCTTAGTTTTGAAAAGAGCGGCATATTGAAAACTGATCTGATACTTGGTTTTGAACAAACTTAATACAATAAAACACAATAATGAACAGTCATTCATACCACATGCAGGACATATCAATACATTTAACATTTAACATTTACATGAGCAACGATGATGATGACGATGATCTAAGAAAACTTAATCACTAAACATAATACTCGGCATTTAACTGAATTATTCTGAATTTATATACTTGATATACTAGATATACTGCTAAACAGTACAGATACACTGCTAAAACAGTGCGGACCGGATTTGTGTACCCAAACCCGTCTGGACCGGCACAACTTATGTGCACGCCAGAACGCCTCCCCAGTAATGGTACTCACCGGGTAGCTCGGAACGGAAGGCCTCGGAACGGGACTGAACTGAACTGGACCGGACTGGACTCGACTCGACAACTTCGGACACTTCAGGACATCGGAAACCTGGTGGGCCTCTGTATACCTCGGATCTTGCTCTCTCAGCTAGGCTCTGGTCGGGATACTTCGCACTTCTCACCGCCTCGTCTGGGTGTTGATCGCAGCCTCAGTCGCCCCCGCTTGACCGGAGGGAGATACAGGAAATCCTGCTGGTACGCGTTGCTATCCGTCCAGCTGTGGCAGGAGACCGGGCCTGCAACGCACCGCCGGCGCGTGAGATGAGAAAGTGTCCCTGTTCGGGCGCCATTTATGTGGTAAATAATTTAATTACCGGGACTTAATTTGATACAGAACATAATAAGAATAGCTCAATAAATAAGAGGCAGAATCCGTGGTATTAGAGGTTAAGAACGGGCTTTATTCCAATAAACGATTTCGAAATCGTGGACTCCAGGTTCCATCACCACGGAGGCTCAGGAAGTGAAGAACATACATTATTGATAATTAATAACTTTTATACAATAGGCATTACAGCGAAGCAAATGCAAGAGGCGTAACAATTGATAGCAAAGATAACATTTCACGTGCTTAGCTGAAGGAGGCGTAATTGGGAGTAACAAGGAAACGTCATTGGTTGTGATGTTACATATGGGTGGACCTATGAAATAATTTCGCAATGTCAGCAGAAATACTTTGCAGAGATGCGCGCGCAGCAGCATGACGTGTGATTGACGTGCAGCTAGGGGGTGAAGGGGACTTGACATTTAACTCTACATGTGGCGACAGATGTCTGGAGGGTCAAGTCAACCTAATCCCAAATCATATCTAACATCCTATGTTTAAAGAACTATGTTATCCAAAAGAGAGGCCTTCTTGGAGTAGAATCTTATTCTATACTGACTATACTGACTGTTAGTGCGTGTACAAGCGTCTAAGTGTCTACACTAGATGCGAGGGCAGGAATCTTCCATGGTAACAGGGCTATGAATTACTTGTATAAAGACAGAGAAGCCGGGCCTTTGCTCGGTAGCTGGCAGAATGTTTACTTAAGCTACTAGACAGGAATGCATTGGGCAGGGAGCGGAGCAGATAATTTCCGAAGGTGAAATACAGTTCTTGGCAGGCAGCAAGCTGATGTCAGGCATCGTGAGCCGCGCAGAGGATGAGACAAAGTTCATGGTCACAGATGCAGGCTCGGACTGGAGCTTCAGAGACAGAAGGCAAGAAAAGCTTGATGACAGAATCAGGGCCTACTTGCCTGGACTGTAAAATGGCATAAGTGAACCATAAAAAGGCGGTGGCCTTTCGTACTTAGGAATGGAATATCCGGCCCATTCATGGCGGATCTGAAAGAGGACATGTTAACGGTGGACGCACATGTATTTGCGTCTTCATAACTGGAACTGGAGGGATCATACATGTACTTGTAACATGCACATAGAACCGTTGGGGTCCAAGATAGGGGACATAACTGATCATAAAAATCCATATTTCCACAAAGGGGTTACACTCCTAAAATAACCCCTGCTCACCCTCTAGGTAGCTTGGCGCGAGCAGACAAGGCTTATCTCAGAGCGTTATAGGTTAAGCATTTGTGAACACATACAGTAACCAAGTGACAACACTACAAATTGACACCACACAGGTTTTATATTAAAAATAAGGATTCTTTATATAGAGTTACCACAAGACCATTAAACGACAAAAATACACAATACTGTTACTTTAGATGGTAGAATTTTGCTTAGTTCTCTTAAGTTCTTAAATGCGACACTTTAAGTCAATGTACCTTAGATGCGACACGCAGGGCAACGAAAGTGTTGCAACGATGCTGATGCGATGAAGTTTTGGTGCAAAGAAATAAAGACGTGAAGATCTTCCAGATGCGTTACGCTTCTCCGATGTTGCGAGAAGACTCGACTCGATGCGTCAGCTGCAGCGGCGTCACCCTTTACGCGATGCGATGACAGCGGCCTTGGCAGCGGCACTCTTCTCCGACGTTTGCGAGACGCTTCCGCTCGATGCGATGTTGCAGCGGCGACACACCTTTACGCGATGTGACGACAGCAGCTCTGACGGCGGCACACTTCTCCGTGGATGCGAGGCGCTTTTCTTGATGCGGTGCAATGCGACAGCTACGATGGCTGCGATGGCGACACGCTTCTTTCTCGATGCGAGACTCTTCTCTTGATGTGGTGCGATGCGTCAGCTACGATGGCTGCGATGGTGACACGCTTCTTCGGCGTTGCGAGACACTTCTTGGATGATGCGACACGCTTCCGCTCGATGCGATGCTGCAGCGGCGACACACTTTACGAGATGCGACGACAGCAGCTCCGACGGCGGCATGCTTCTCCTTCTTGAGTCGCGCTTCCAGCTCCTTGCGACACGCAGTCCCTCAGAAGGCCTAACAACAGCAGCAGGCACTTCCAAAGAACTTTGGGGAGCTGGGGGGTGAAGTCTGTTGTTCCTGAGACTTCAGCAGGAGGCAAGCTCTGTTCCAAGCCCTTGGAGATCTTTTTAAGCACAAGTTGAAATAAAGTCTTTGTAGTCTTTCTCCTCTCCTTCAGCAGCAAGGCAACCACTGCAGGCCAATCCCCCAGGTCAGGGACAGTACTCCTTCCTTACAGCTTTCCCGGTTCCTTCTCCTCAGGCAGAGGTTCTTCTTGTCAAGCAGGATCTAATTTCTTGGGAGCAGGGTCCCAATACTTATACCCCTAATTCCTTTGTTCCTCTGGGGTAGAGGGGCCTTTGCCCAGTCCAAATCAGTTCCTGAGCACTTTGTTGACATGACTCTGACCTTCTATTCAGGGTGCAGGGCAGAGACATCAGCCGCTCCACAGAAGGTGGAGCCAGCATTGTGGTGGCAGAGCACAGCCCTATTCAGAGTCCAGGTGCACTCCTCCCACCCATCTGGATGTCAATCTCTCTATTCACCACCAGGCTACCTAGCCCTGCCCCTCTGGGTTTCCCCAGCCCTGTCACTCACACAAACCAGACAGGCAGATACACATCATAGCAGAGGTGGGCTGAAATGGTTAGGCAAGCAAATACCAACTTTCTAAAAGTGGTATTTGCAAACACAGAATATTAAAATAAACTTTACTAAAAGATGTATTTTTTTATTCTGAGTTCAGGCATACTAAACTCGATTTTCTACCATGTTCCCTGGGTCTGTTAGGATCATAGGATGTAACAATTCTAACAGCCCATTCTGGCCTATGGGAACAGGTAGCCTTACAATAGTGAAAAACTAAAATGGCTGTAATTCACTATTAGGACATGCCACACACATCAGGGCTTGTCCTACCTTATGCTTACAATGCACCCTTCCCTTGGGCCTACCATAGGAGTGACTAATATGAAGTTAAGGAAAGGTTTAGGGACTGGGAAGTGGGTGCACTTGCCCAGTCAGCATGACAGTACCAGACTGCACGCAGGCTCTGCAATGGCAGACCTTAGACACATTTTACTAGGCCGCTTCTGTGGGTGGCACAACCAGTGCTGCAAGCCCACCAGCAGCATTTGTATTTACAAGCCCTGGGCACTCCTGGTGCACTTTACTGGGGTCTGACAGTAAACCAAATAAGCCAATCATGGAATCCAACCAACACATACATTTTAAATAGGGAGCACTTGCACTGTGGCACTGGTTGGCAGTGGCACAGTGCTCTGAGCAGCTAACACCAGCAAAACACATGAGGCACAGCGACAAAAAGTGGAAGGGAAACTCACGCAAAGGTGCCAGGTCTAACAAGGGCTTTGTTCCAGATTCCTGAATTGTGGAGTCTGCTGGCTAGGGTGCGGTGTGAGACTATGTCGAAGACTGCGGAGAGGTCCAGGAGGATGAGGGTTACAGTCTCTCCTCTGTCGAGGAGGGAGAAGATGTCTGTCGCGGCAATGAGGGTGGTCTCTGTGCTGTAGTTCTTCCTGAAGCCTGATTGGGAGGAGTCGAGGATGTTGTTCTCGTCGATGAAGGAGGAAAGTTGGCTGTTGACAGCTTTTTCAATGACTTTCACCGGGTAGGGAAGTAAGGAGATCGGTCTGTCCTCACACTCAGCTTCTACTAGTACTGGTGCCCATGTATGCTGGTCTCCAGTGTTGAGGTCTGCCTGTGTCTCCTAGTATTAGTGTGTCCCATTCCCAGTATTTCATCATGTCGGTGAGGTGTTTTCCAGCCCAATGCTCCTTACGTTTCTCATAAAGCCCAGTTTTGGAGTCTCACCTTTCACACTGTAGGTGCCTGGCAGCTTGCTTCAGCAGTCATAATACCTGGTTTCAGAATGGCCCTATGCCAAATCAATCTATTTCCACCCAGATGTCTTTGCCCCCACCACACACACTTCAGTATTGGTGAGAACCAATCTCTGTTGCCTGTACCTCCATGTCTCAGTACAACCCAAAGTGTCTCTTAGGTCCCTACATAAGCCTTTCCAAATCTCCTGTGTCAATGTCTCTATATCCCCAATGTCACAGTGTCTCCAAGTATGGAAGTATCTCACTTCATAAGGGCACTGTCTTGCATTCTCCAATGCCTTCCTGTGACTAGTGCCAGTGAGTTAATGTTCCCTGTGCCTTCCTGTCTATTGCAGGATTACCTCATTACAGCTTCAGTGACTTTACCCAGTGCCACCGTCTCCCCAACCTCAGGGTCCACATTGTCAATGTAGCACCCTCACAAGAGACAGCCATTCCTTGCATCCAGCATTGTTCATGTACACCACCCTAGGGGTCTTGCAATTAGTGAAATTACGTAGTTCCAAAATCATCTTGTTGTTAAAAGTCACTTTCTTTGTGGTGGAGGTAAGCTGACACATGCTACAATTACCGCAGGGGTAGTGACCCATTGGTAGCGTGCTCAGCAATGGTTGTGTTTTATCGTTCCTAGTTTGGGGCAGGTGTGTACCAAAATGTCCCTTAGGTTTCTCGCTTTCTAATGTGAGAACATGGGTTTTGGGATGTCAAGCTTTCCACTGTTGAGGGTACGCCAATGTTTTTTTTTTACTATTTTGGTGACACAGTCCGATACAATGCTGAAAGTTGTGATACATATTGGTCTTCTGTCTTTTTATGTCTTGTTTCTGATGTGTTTCCATAAGCGCTTCTCTGTGGTTGTTTGTGGCTCTCTTCTTAGCTTTAGATATCAAGTTCTTAGGGTATTTCCTAGTGAGTCATTTTTCAGATAGGTCTTTGTCTTGTGCTCTGAAGTCCTTAGTCTCAGAACAATTTCTTCTGAGCCTAAGAAACTGTCCAAAAGGGAGGTTCTCCTTCAGTTGTCTGGGATGAAAGCTGTCAGAGTAGCGGACAGTTTTTTGCCGTGGGTTTAAAGTGTGTGGTTGTTTTCAATAGACTATCTGTAGCATAGATATTGAGGTCCAGAAAGGCCAGTTGTGATCAACTCATGGTATGTGTAAACTCAAGGAAAGGGTCCTGGTGGTTAAGCCACTCAATGAACTCGTTGGCTTTGGATTCATCACCTT
Source organism: Triturus cristatus (assembly GCF_964204655.1). Taxonomy (NCBI): domain Eukaryota; kingdom Metazoa; phylum Chordata; class Amphibia; order Caudata; family Salamandridae; genus Triturus; species Triturus cristatus. The sequence goes on along the minus strand of NC_140594.1, from coordinate 675,377,818 downwards.
CCCAAATTAGTAGAACATCTTCGATGTATCTTTTCCAGAGTTAAATATTTTGGCAATGTGGGTTGTTGTTGGACAGGATTTTGTGCTTTTCCAGGTGATGTACATACAGTCCTGCCACACTAGGGGCAAATGTGCTGCCCATACCTGCCCCGTGCTGTTGCCGAAACAGGATGTCCTCAAAACGGAAGAAATTCTCTGTCAGGGCCCACTTGAAGCACTCCAGGACTAAGTGCCTTGGTGTATGATAGGTTCACTCTTCTTCGTATAGGACCTCTTCAATGATTTCAAGGGTCGCTTTGTGGGGTAGGCTGGTATAAAGGCTCTCCACGTCCAATCCAATGAGGATACTTGTTGTAGTGTCAAAATGTAGATCTTGGAGGAGGCAGAGTCCTTCAGGTAAGTGATTGTTCCCTGTATCAAGGGGCGTAGGAAAGCATCCGCGAATTTGGAGAGAGGTTCCAAAATGGATCCTATGCCGGAAATGATAGGTCGTCCTGGTGGGTTTTCCAATGACTTATGGATCTTCGGTATAGTATAAAAATACGGGGTAACCGGATGGGTGTTGTCCAAGAATTCCCCTCCCTTTTTGGTGATCCAGTCATGTGCTGTGGCTTCTTCCACCATGCTGGCAATCTCTGTCCATAGGCGTTCCGTTGGGTCTTCTCTGATACGTAGGTAGTTCCGCTCATCCGCCAGAAGTCTCATGCATTCTCTGCGGTAGGCCTCTGTAGTTTGTAGGACGATGGTGCCACCTTTGTCCGCTGGCTTGATCGTATTTCTGGTTTTGTTTGCCAGTTGTTGAATTGCTTCATGCTCCTTTTTGCTAGTGTTGTGGAACACTCTTATGGTCCTGGGATCGATTTCTCACACTTCTTTTAGTATGGCCTTCTCGAAGGCTAGGAGTTCCACTAGTAGGGTAGATGGAGGGGTAAATGTAGATTTTTAATGCAGGCTTGTATCCCCAGTGTTGGTGTCCATTATAGGTTTGTTCTAAAAAAAAAAAAACACTCGTAGTTTGATCTTACGAATGAACTCATTCAACTCACAGATGAGTCGGAACTTGTCCAAACTAGATGTGGGGACGAAGCCTAATCCTTTATCTAGGACTGTCAGTTGAGTTGATGATAAAGCAATGTTAGACAGATTTACCACTAGGCTGGATGGCTGCTGGTAGTTGGGTTGTTCAGTGGGCCCATACTCCTCATATTCATCCTCGTTGTTTCCAAGGGGTGTGACCATTGTACTTGCTGTCCTTTTCAGGTTTCTCCTCTCTGGGTTCCTTTGCCTCTCCCTAAAAAAGGAAATGACTGACCAGGCTGCTCCGGTTGTTGTGCTGGCTCCAAGAAGGTATAGGGTTGTTGTTGATAATATGGTGGTCCGTAGAAGAAGGGTGCCGGAGGAAAAGGTGGGGGGCCTTGATAGGAAGGCCATCCAAAACACTGCCCTCCTCTGTTCCCCATCCTCGGGCTGTGGTTACGTCGACTCCTGATGTGGTTTCTTCAGCCGTTGCCATTGTTAGAGCAATCTGAGCCGGTATCCGATCCCTCTGTATTGGTGTTGTACCCTGGGTTCCTTCCAGACAGATGATAATCCTCTCATGTATATGGGTATACTTACGTGTGTGAGAAATTTTTGGAATCCTTTTCGAACTTCTGGTATTTTGTATCTTTAAGTGTTACCTCAAAACCTGTCATCATTTTATTCAATTCCTCCAGTCTCTTCTTTAACTCTGTGACTGTTTTGAAGCTCTTGAGGCGAACTTCAAGTGTATGTATTTCTTCTTTCATCTCCTGTGACAGTCGTGCTGCTGTTTTGAGTATGAGTACCACCCAAACTCTGGTGCAGTGCCAGGAGATTAGGGACCAATCTTTCTTGAATGATTTATCTTGTTTAAAGATGAATGGTTCATTGCGTACTATTAAACCCCGTGGTGCCGCATTTACCCTCAATTATTCGGTCATCATGACCCCATGGATTATGGTTTTGATCTGATTCCTCTTCAGTTCTATCAATTCTTCCCAACATTGACCTGCTTTGTTGGTATCTCTGTTGGGTGTCTCTGCGAAAGGGGTCATAATGGATAAGATTCTCTCCACTTCCTCTTCCGAGAAGGTGAGGCCAGTAACTTCGGCCATCGTGACAAATTTTGTGTAGTGGGTGGTGTCAGGAAAACACGGGTGCAAGGGGCAGGACCTACCACAGCTTCATGCTGTTTATAATGCAATCAAACGATGGGGGAGATGGAGGTTGAGGTTAGGTTCACCCTCCTAAGTGAATGAAGTATGTAGGTATGATCACTAGAAAGCTCAGCACCAGGATATGCGAGCACCGAAGCAACATCAGGTGCAATAGGATCACCACAAAAATTACACCACATTTTACAGAAATGCAACATACCCCAAACGATCTGCATTGGGTAGTGTTCGAACACATCAAACACACTGACAATCTAGAACACAGGTTACTAGAGAAAGAATAAAGATGGGTGTACAAATTAAACACGGACACTGAAGGTTGAATGACAACATTCTGTGGGGGCAATTTGTAAAATGATTCTTGATGCACGATCTACAATTTAATTACAGGGTACTAGGAACAATACTTCGCTACCAGTATCACTAAGGGGAATGATCAATCCCTTTAGGATACCCACATTTGGCACTATGTAATACCATTTTTTGTGGTCTCCTTGTCATCAACCGGATCACCACCGACATCCCACATTTAGAATGTATAAGCTATGTCTAACACCTGTGTTGCGGTGGTCCACTTGTTTAGAGCCCTCCCGTACCATTACATTATTCTTAGACATTCCAAGATGGCCCCCATCATTTTTAGACATTTTAAGATGCCTTCCTTCCATATTATCTCCAGTCTAGCCAACCTCTCTTTTTGAGAATTCGGTTTGCACTCAATAACCAGACCCTTGAGTATTTCGCTCTTGGATTGGTTTCATATCTTCAGTTCCCATTTCATTTATGAAATATGCCACTCGGGAGGTCTCAACGAAAGGCATCGGAGTCACTTGCGCAAGATGGCCCCCAATATTGCCATATGTAGCGGCCATTTTGGAGGTTTACGGTCTAGTTGTCAAAGCAATCATGACTGGACGGTTCTGGCAGTATTTAATGGACTCCGGGAGACAGACGCGGTAAGATACGTTCTCTCGGGTGCCATTAGGTGATTTGCCAGAGGTGCACTTTGATGAACTAAGTCTTGTTAACCCTTTTCTCCTTAAGTTGCTTTCTTAGGAACTAATGAGTTTCTAATATTCCATTTTATATTAATGTGAGACACCGGGAGAATTTTTCTCCGGTTTTTTCCTTGCTAATTACCACTCTGTGTCCCCATTATTTCCTTAGGGTGTGACTACAAGCCCCTCTACCCCTGCAGATCATGAGGCAAAATTATGCCTAAACTAAAGTGTGTGTCACTAATATGCTGACAATTAAGTGTTATATGTTGTATGTCAGGTAGTGTCTCTACACAAGTGCTTTTTCGTTCTGTATTTAACCACTTATTTATTACCAGGCGTCGCAAGTGTGAGTTCTTACCATGCTGCATGTTTGCACTAATTATTACTTTTAATTACACCCACCCACTATAGAGGAGTACATTGATTAAGTTAAGATGCCGCATGTGTCAAGAACATACCAGCCTGGTTGGGAGGCGGGTGCGTTTTTAATTCTCTCTTGGTTTTATTTCCTCAGATACTACGTGTCAGTGATTAATTGTATGTATTACATGTTAGGCGTATACACAGTGGGTGTGCACCTCATTAATTCCTAATTATAGGTTTGCTTAGGAGTGGCACGCACAGGGCTGGTCCTCGTGTGGTCCTGAAGAAGAGCTTTGAGGGGACAGCTCAAAACATGTTGACCGAATACTAGGGACTCTATACTCATTATAGTTAGACATTTCCTATTATTAACCCCTGATTTTAGTCATACCAACTAGGGACAGTAATAAAAAATTAGCACACTAATTAGGTATTTTTAACTTTTTGTTTTCCACTCCACTTTCACTGCACTACACATTTTCCACAACGTAGTGCTCCTGTTTAGTTCCGCAAGTCGCAGCAAGCCTCAGTCCGCAGCGGATTGAGAGGACCCCAATGATGAAGCATGCCACCTAGGGGAAACCCTGGTGGGTGAGGGGACTCTAGAAAATAATGTTTCTTTCTGGAAAGAGGATTTTCATACATGTTCATTGAAAACCCTGTTCTTCCCCACGGTTAGATTTTTATTTCTGGTATTCCAGATTTTGTGAAATTTAAGGTTGGTAAGATATCCTGCATTCAAACCATTTTTGACAATTTTCTCTTCTTATTTCCAGGTGGCGTTGACAAATCTGCCCCTCCCTCTGTAAAGGGGGTATAGCCGTCTCACGTGACTTAGTAATGCTGATAGTTCTAACTGAACAGCTGAGAGCACTGCAGGTACTTCTAAATGAATTAGCTGGTTAAGCTGGATGTAGCTTTCCTGTAGAATCAGCAGCGCTTCTTTATTACAATTGTATACTGTGCTTGACCGCGAGGTGCCTGCAGACCACCACCACTATTCAAAAATAGTTGTAAGTACAATCACTTGCAAAAAGAAAAATCACCAAGTATTGCAAGGCCATAAGCGCTGACCAGATGAATGAAATCCCAGTGACTCATAAAAATCAACGGCTTACATGAAACAGTGCATAACTTTGCAAAATAAACATGTGAATCCTATATCTGAAGACATATTGCACTACTATGAAGAGGCCCAGACTTACAAGAGATGCTTTAGTCAACGGCAAGGGTACAATCTGGTCCTTATATTTGCTCCTTGAAGTTACTATTTATTTGTATTTACCGAAAGATTCACTAACATTGGGACATCTTTTTTAGAGTACTGATCTTTACTTTACAAAATAATGCATTCTGCACCATACAGCCTTCGATCATTTCAACTGAGCTGGTTTGATTAACTAATCTGAAAATAATTACTTGTAAAAGGAACTACCAAAATAATGCGCCCAGGTTACATAGATTCATCATGTACCCCTATGTACGTTGTATAGATTATAAACATAATAGTACAGATGAAGGATTTAAAATAAATGTAAAATGAGATCACCTATACTGATCCGCTGCCAAAGGACTTTTGAATGAATGTTTGGTAAACACTGTCTAGTTCTTGGGTAGAACTCTAATTTTACTAGAAAGTAGTTTGAACTGTTTGAACACAAACTCCTAAATCTCACATTAAATCAGGGTCACTTGGTTGAATGGGCTTAAATTGACCTATAAACACCATGAGCGGGGCGTGTTATACAAATGCCTCTTTACAACAACACAAAACAGACTAGAATAATTATATTATGCCATGAAGCCTAAAGATTTTGGTTTTAAAAGAAAGTACAAAAATTGAAAACCAAAATATGGATTAGTTTAAATATGCATAGGAACAGAACGATTTTTCTTTACCTTTTTTGGCTATCTCTATTGCAGCTGCTTTGCCGATTCCACTGTTGGCTCCTGTGATCATAAAGGATTTTCCAGACACATTTACTTCAAGATCCTTGCTCGTGAAAGAGGCTGAAGCTTCATCGTATCCTCCCCTATGCATGAAAATAAAATGTGATACAATAATTTACTTTTGTTCTTACACTGTGTGGCATTCATTGACTTTTGTTAAGAAGGAGAAAGTAAATGTCCTATAGGTCAGTAGAAAAAAAATTATTTATGAAAGGCACGGAGGCTAATATTAGGCAGCACTTTGCTTTATTTCCCTCACACCGCAGCAATGCAATAAGGGAAGATTTCTCAAAAGGATAATTTCAGGAACACATACAAAACACTGGAACCCTCACCCATCTTACTTTTGTTATACAATATTCTTCAAATACTGAGGGTACTCCCAAGGCAGGTTGACATTTTTACCACTATACTTTGGAAATCAGTGTTTTCTGCTAAGGCATGGAGGTTAAACTTTATGCATGTTCAAAGCCTTGCCTTTACATCCACCATTGCACTCTAAATCTATTGCTAGTGATGATCTTGAAAGACAAGTTATTTGGCCAATCAGCCAAATTCACCATATTCTGAATCCTCCCCACACCAGGAGCACACTGGTAGCCATTGCTCCTGGAGCCGAATGGCCGCAAAACTTTGAATAGAATCAACACCCCGTTCGACACACTACGAACTTAAAGGCCATGGGCCATATGTAGGTACCTAAATACCGGTCGGTAACGGCCGAAAATCGGTAAATATCCCGTTACCGACCGCTATTTAGGCACTTGAGATGTAGGTGGCTGATTTTCAGGATTCGGTAATTTACCGAATCGGAATTTTAAGGAATCGTTAAAATACCGATTCGGTAAATTACCGAATCCTGAAATGCTATGTAGGGGGCACTCAAGTGAGTGCATTTCTGTTTCTGGATTCGTTATTTACCACCAACTACAAGTTGATGGTAAATGACGAATACCTTTGAAAAAGCAATTTTGTGCTTTTTGGAATGTGCCATGTGGCAGACATACATGCCCTTAGGGCATGTATGTGTGCCACATGTGCACACATGCACAATTCAGGGGTGCAACAGGGTGTCAATGTGACACCCTGCCACCCATGAATATGCTCCCCCTATTACCGATTCGGTATTTACCGAATCGGTGATAGTGAATGGCTTCCCATTCATTCCTATGGGCCTCCAGGCCCATAGGAATGAATGGGAAGGGATGCATTATTACCGAATCGGTAATTACCTTTTCATAAATACCGAATATTACCGATTCGGTAATAATTACCGAATGGTTACCTACATTCTATTTACCGATTCATAAATACCGAATCGGTAAAATTCGGTATTTAAGAATCGGTAAATATAATTTACCTACATATGGCCCCATATCCCTTAATGAGACCCATAGCCTTTGTATGTGGACACTCCAACAGTCCCTTAAACTTGAGTAACAATAGCAGCTAACAATATGGGCACTGCACTATGAATTTATTGATCTCTTGAGCCCATAACAACACATCTGTAAAGTTATGCCGAATAGCGGAATGCATAATAATTCACACCTTCCCAGTCCTAAACAAAATAATACACATCCATTGCCTTTGAATTCAAAAGCCAATGTAAAAACATGAAAACTGGGCATTTTGTCCGATGGCAAATACATGTAATTCTTATGGACCTTGCGTCCCTTGAATCTCCATAAACACCAAAGTATTCAAGTCCAATTGCTAAATTCCATGAAATTTCAGGAATCCTCATTCCTAGTGCACTGTCCTTGAAGAGTTATAACGTTCCCAAACAGAAGTGCGAACGTGTTTCACTATAGCTACCAAGCCCTTCAAAAGTGTGCCCACCAACCAATTGACAAACCTTACTGCTGGCACATTTTCCAATTCCAACACAACACAGTGCATCATCTTTGGTCAAACGAACCCTGCAGAAACTCCAAATAATTTATGTGCCACCCATTACCGGTCTCTGATCCTATTCCGGCCATGGTCACATCTCCACACCTCACTCCTTAGTCTTACAGATTGACTTTGGATGCTATTCCCATATCTGGGATCTCTCCAAGTACTGCAAACCCATTCTAGGCCTTCACATTTCTACCACTACTAAAGCTGCAGATCATTGTTATGCTCTGAAATTACTGAGACCGTAAAATAAGCTGCCTTCAAATCTTGGTTTATTAACCAAGCAGTTTTCCTCAACACATAAACTGAAGATAAAAAAAAGTAATCCTTCTGCAAATAGCAGTAGACCACTCAATCACTCAAATTTCTTAATGTATTTCTTAATGTATTCTTAATGGATTACAGGACGTGCCTTTTTTCCTCCACTAGTGTGTACTCCTGAGTGTCTATTATTGCTCTGTTCGCAATCAACCTTGAAACCCCTAACAGATCGAATATGAACTAATGGGCACCTTTCATCCATTACGCTTGGTCATCTGAGACCTACCATTACAGTTTCCACAGGTTAACGAGCTTCCCTTAATGACAGGCATCTAGTGGCATATGGAAATCCTAAATCCGAGTGTAATATTAATGCATGCTTGGTATCCTCAGACAGCTCAGAGCCCCAAAGCACCAAACAATTGAGCTCTGCAAAAATCTAATCATTTTGAATCACGGAAGAACTTTGGGCCAATATCACAAGAATTTTCTAGATGAGTCTGTTTTAACCTTACAATGTTTTTTGACAACCAGTACCACATGAAAAATCTGAAGTTTTCTCACAAGCAAATAACAGACATTTTACACACTGTTGCTCCCAAGAAAAACGAACTTTCCGTTATTGCTCGAGGAAAACCACAAACAGCAACTTTATATAGATGTAGGCCTTTACCAAAAAGTACTTACAGATGGATTCATACTGAAAAGAACATTGCAACATCTTAACACATGAAATTAACTATCGCACAAAGGCAGCTCAAGTCCCTGGATACAACATCACCTCAGATATTAGGACATAACAAACCAGATTGGATGATTGGACTCTGTGGGTGGGCACATGGTCAAAATGGCTGAAAATACTAATATATCTTTTAAAGAGACATCTGCCCTCCTTTAACGATTTTGTTGAGTTATCACCACCATACGTCTCAGAAGACCGGTATATCGCACACAGTATGATTTTTATATTATATATTAGAACATTGTAATGGTAGAAGCTCCATTGAAAACAATGGAGTGCTCCGGGCTTATAATGGCTGGTATAAGCCAGGAGCTCCAACATGCCAATGCTTCTTTGTGGCTGTGAACAAAGGCTTCAGGGAGCCTGAGGGGATTTCAATCCCCTTGCGCTCCCTGAAGCCTTAGTTTAATTTGTTAGAACATTCAGCCCTCTAGTGGCAGAATGTTCTAATAGCCTTATAGCCCTTCGTAGCAGGGCTATACCGGCTATTACAGTCCAACTGCCTTGTTAAAGTCCCTCGCCTTCGGCTCGAGCCTTTAACTCTGCAGCAGGCCGTATAGCCCACTACAGAGGGCTATAAGGCTATATTAAAGTCTCTGAATGGTACAATGTAAGAAAGAAGTGCATGCACTGCAACTATCCTCAAGCTGACACTAGTTATATGTTTACTAGCTGTATTCAACTGAAAATATTTTGGATCACCATAGTCGAACAATTAAGTGTAATTGTGACCATACCAATTAATTCAGGTTCTGCTATTACACTATTAGGGACTCATGTATATAACCTTGCTTTCTTGATTGCTTGAGTCCTAACAGCAAAAAAGTGAAAGTACTAAAGATTGAGGGCATAAAATTCATGAATCTTATGAAATGGAACAAGTTGCCGTTAAAAGAAGCTGCTCACTTCTCTTCCAGGTGGACATTATTTGCTTGATATCTGAAAAATGAGACTATGCCATACTTTCTTTTTTATTGGTCTCAGCATATTAACCTCTTCAGCGCTGCGCGGATTCCCGCACAGTGCTGAAAGTTCTGAGCGCGGGCGGGGCCATGACGGAACGGTTCCGTCATAAGCACAGCCCAACCGGCGTGCATGACGGAACCGTTCCGTCATCGGTGTCGAAGAGGTTAAGATAATATGGTCCTTTTTGGCCCTTAAAAATGTTTTTTTTTTTAATGAAGCCTGTGGAAACTCAAATTGAGGTTTGAAAGGTGACTACAGACACTGTCTTCGAAGATCCTAACCTAAATTTGGAATTTCTTTAACTTGTTCAGTAGGACAGCCTCCTAGCCCTCCGAGTCACTCTGGTGGTCCTGGGTTCAAGGTGCAGGTCGAGTCCTTTTTACTCAGGCCATAGGGCAGCAGAGCAGTAGGGCAGCAGAGCAGACCTTTGATGCAGCAGAGAAGTCCTTCTTCTGAGTCTTGCACAGGTATAGAAGTGATCTGAAGAGTGGGTCTGAGGGTCCCCTTTTAATACCTATTACCCACTTCAAAGTTGGAGAAGCTTCTGGAGTTTCCCCTACAGCGGGGTATAGAATTTTCTGACACTCTGCCCTGGTCCCACTTTGTCTAAGGGCACAATAGGCTAGTCTTAAGTCCTTTGTGTGTGAGCCGAGCCAGTGCTTTTGAAGTGGAAAGGTGGTAGGTGACAGCTTCACACACCCAATAAGTCAGAGAAGGCCCATCCTGCCTAAACCCAGACCCTTTATTGTGTTGCTGTCTGGGAGGAATACACAAAGGACAACTACACCTAGTCATATGACCCAGGGACAGATTGCAGGCACCAAATGGTTAGGACAAGAAACTGCCAACTTTCTAACAGTGGCATTTTCAAAACTGTGACTTAAAATCTGACTTTACCATTAAAGAGGAATTTAAATTATATTTCCTCAGATATCAAACTGGATATTCCTACCTTCGCCCAATCAAAAGTCAGCACGTATTAAATGTAATAAGATTACTCAATGTTATCCTACGGGAAAGGTAGGACTCATGGTAGTGAAAAATGAAGTTGTGAGTTTTTAACTACCAGGACATGTAAACATTAAAATTACATGTCCAACTTTTTAATTACGATGCACCCTGGCTGTTTAGGGCCTACATTAGGGGTGACATTTTGAAAAAGAAATGGAGTTTTAGACTTGCCATGGGGGGTTATATTGCCAAGTTGAATTGGCAGTTTAAAGCTGCTGGTAGACAGAAATGGCAGGCCTGAGACATGTTTTAAATGGCTACTAATGTGGGCGGCACAAGCAGTGCTGCAGGCCCACTAGTAGCATTCAATTTACAGGCCCTAGGTACATGTAGTACTACTTTACTAGATACTTATAAGTAAATTACATATGCCAGTCAGGTGTAAGCCAATATTGCCATATTTTAGGGAGTGAGCACAAGCACTTTAACTCTGATTAGCAGTGATAAAGTGCACAAAGTTCTAAGGCCAACAAAAACAAATTCAGAAAAAGAGGGTTGGTGAAGGCAAACAGTTTGGGCATGACCCTGCAAAGGGGGCTAGAACCAACAAAAACTGCCCCATCAGGGATCTTGAGATAATTTTTACCCTTGCGTTACTTTTGGTACTCACCCAGGTAATTACAAATAACCATTACAACTGGAAGTATGCGGCTGGGGAGGACCAAATTATGAGACACGATTTACTAAGCTATGCAGCTAGAAAAAGCAAATTATGCGGCGTAATTCGGTACATTTTGTGATAGTATTACCTCTGTGAAATATGGGAAACTTAGGGGAATCATCACATTCTGCAGGGGTGCCCCATCATTTTGCGTTACACCACTGACTATGCAGCAATAGTATCAAGCACACAGGCCTTCAATATTTCTGGTCGTGGGCTTCTGAGAAATAATGTGGGCTCTGGCACTTAGGCGTTGAACTGTACATACGGTTTGCTGACAGTAATATAGAGAAAAAAAATTTAAGTGGTATTATCCTTGTTTTTGAAAATATCTCTAATTTATAATCTGTTTAAATAATAATAGAATGCAAATAAAGGTGTCAAGAATTCCTGTCATACGAGGGGAGGAAAACGGTAACCAGCGAAAACGGACTACATCTCCCAGGATGCTTAGCGGTTGAGAGGTTATGTAAACAGGAGAGCTGTTACATAACTCAAGGGAAACACGCCCTTATGTAAACAGGAGAGCTGTTACATAACTCAAGGGAAACACGCCCTTATGTAAACAGGAGAGCTGTTACATAACTCAAGGGAAACACGCCCTTATGTAAACAGGAGAGCTGTTACATAACTCAAGGGAAACACGCCCTTATGTAAACAGGAGAGCTGTTACATAACTCAAGGAAAACACGCCCTATAAAGGGAGGAACCGGGAGGTACAAGGCTGTCGGATATTGTGTTTACACCGACGTACCTGCTTCGTGAAGAGCAGTGTTCCGGAGTGGTGCTCCAGTAAGGCAAGAACGGAGGTAGGTCGAGTCGTTACTCCCTGGGCCGTGTCTTGCCCCATCGTCACCTGTGAAGGACCCGGAAGCTCTACCGGTCAACCATTGAGCTTCGCTTTTTGACTCGGCTGAGTCCAAGCGCAGTGGCGCTTTTGCTGGTTGGAGTCGTAACTCCCAGCCCGACCAGAGACACAGGGACTGCCAGCTGTAACGCACACCAGGAGGTGTTTGCCGCGTTACAGACTCGGAAGTCCACAGGATCGATCGAGCGGCTGCTCTCGGTTCAGTCTTCTTGCTTGTGATTGGGGTATCGGTGACGCATCACCAGGAGGTGACTCCGCGTCCCGGTGCAGTCTGAGGAAGAGGTTGAGCGGCTGCTCCCTTCAGGTAGAGACCCCGGCTGGGTGTTTCCCTGACTCCTCGATTCTCCCCAACACTCTTCGTGCCCCTCACAGCCTACCGATTGGCATTGTCGGCCATTTCATTTCTGCCCTCTGTTGGCATACGCCGGGATCGGCGTATATGCAGAGGACGGTTAGGACCATCCGTGCTGTGGGCTGGTAACGTACTTAGCCTGGAGGATTCCAGTGACTATAACTTTTGTTTGTTCTTTGTATTTTATTTGCCTTCATTAAAAGAACTAACCCTTCACAAGTGGTTGCGTCCTCATTGTCGTGTCTGTTAAACGATCCTGAGACGTTCAGGGCGTTACAAAAGGTTAAAGGCTGTTTTTGTCAAGGATATATATTCTTCGTGATTTTCAACCATTATTTTCATCTGATCCCAATATCATGATTAAAGTATGGTTTCCATTTTTACAGATAAATAGGAACAAAATGTAATTGGTTTCAACTTCTATGTTTATTTTTGAAAACGTAGTTACAATTCAGTCACTCATGACTACCAGAGGAAGAGCTAGCTTTGCAGTATGAATTGTGTGCAATTAGCATGGAGATGCTCACAAGTGCCTGAACTTCAATACTAATGTTTTCAGGTGAGTGTAAGTTGTATTCTATAAGGCCATCTGCAGCACTAAACCCCTAGCGGCATTCACATGTGGGGTACGCATTCAGTGGTTAAACATATATGGATATATACAACTTCTTTATTTTACAAAACACAAAAATATGAATAAATGCTGCTACTATGAGCAAAAGTAAAAATGGAATAAGGGAAAAGCTCTTTCAGGACCTATATAATTTTGTTTGAGACTACAAGGAGTTCTCACCTGCCAACAGCGAAAGAATTAAACAGAAAGATACATATATTTATTAACAGTTTTTATTTATATTTTTTTTAATTTTTTAAGTATTCATTAAAAGGATTTCTCTATTGTTCTCATTGCTTGGTCACATATATATTCTCATTTGATAATATCCAAAAAACCCTATGTTTAGTGTTATATTTTAATATGAGTATGACTGAGGTATATGTGAGAGTATGATTTGTGTTTTTTTATATATGATTAACCACGGGATCATGTGTTAGGGTTTTTTGGATATTATCAAATGAGAATATATATGTGACCAAGCAATGAGAACAATAGAGAAATCCTTTTAATGAATACTTAAAAAATTTAAAAAAATATAAATAAAAACTGTTAATAAATATATGTATCTTTCTGTTTAATTCTTTCGCTGTTGGCAGGTGAGAACTCCTTGTAGTCTCAAACAAAATTATATAGGTCCTGAAAGAGCTTTTCCCTTATTGTTTAGTCCTTCCCCCTTTCTCTTGGACCTCAAAGTATATTAAGGGGGGCCTTGTGTTCAAAAGTAAAAATGGATACATAGAGATACAAGAATAAAAAAAACATACAACTGGGATGCGCCATTCTAATATCAAAACACAGTCTTTAGGGGGGTATATTTTGGAGTTTATACACTCATCCAACACTAAATAGGCAGAAATAGATAAATCAGTTTTTGGACCAGGGAATTATGTTGGTGGCTCAGTTTCTTTTACACGTGTATATACACTGTATCGAATATCAACAGATGCAAACCATTCTCTCAATTTCTTAACTACGTTTTTCTCCTGAACACTCACGGAATTTCAAACTATTCTAGAGGTTTTCTGCTTTAAATCAAGATATTATTTTAGGAAGTAAGTGACCCAACAAAACTGCACTGGATATGCACAAGACAAATTCTATAATACGACTTACAACTAATTAATCCTGGTGTAGGAGGCTCCACCAGGGAGTGGAGACATGCAAATATTCACATAGGAGTAACTACAGTCAGATATGATGAAAGCCCCAAAAATGTAAAGTTACTTCTAGCTGCAGTATTAAATATACAAATGAGTAAATCTACATGGGTATCTTTACCTTTGTAAATAGAGCCCCATATCGGCAGCTAATATGGATTGAAAATATGAGTGCACTGGGGTTCGATCCAATTGTCAACAGCCCATCGCATAGTTTAAACCATAGTCCTGACAACATTTTAACATCCAGATGCAGTCCCATATATGGTTGCTTCAATCAGAAATCACCCTTCTCCATCGTACTCCAAGGTCCTAGGAAAAACCCCATTGGGAAACAGTCAATCCTGATAAGAAACCCTGATGCTCTGAGTAAGGAAACATTTGTCACAGTTTTTCACAGTTGGGGAATGCAGGAAAGTAGGTTCTGGTTCATATGGTTACTTTTTGCTAAATGTAATACTGGTTTTGACTAGTATGACTGGGATCCTACTAAACAGGACCCCAGTCTATCTGCTTTCTCCTTAAACTGTTATGTTATGTACTAAGGTATACTCCAGATTGGATACTGGGGTACCCTTGTCAGATCCTAGTATATGGTACACATGTACCCAGGGCATAGGTACACCAGAGGCCTCCCATGGGCTGAAGCATGTATTATGCCACCCATGAGAAGCCATGTAAAATGGAACTACAGGCCTGCCTTTGCAGCCTGTGTAAGTTGGTGCATGCACAACTTACTTAAGATGTAGTTTTACTGTATCCAAGGGTCACTGCACTTAAAACCTATACGTCACCCCTATAGCAGACCTTTACAATCCTCAGGGCAGGGTGCTTGGTTCTATGTGAGAGGGTGCCTCTGCACGAGCAGGACACCCCTGCAGCCTTTGGAGTCCATTCTCCCAGGTTGTCAGTAATGCAGCCATAAACTAACATAGAGGGGTATTATGCGACTGCGTGATGACCAACTCAAAAACGGTTGAAACAAACCTTATCGTATTTGGTGTCACAAATGTTGGAATCATACCCCCCACACCGGTGTGGGAGGTATGATTCTAACCCTCAGAAGCGAGCTTCGTGGGGTCCCTGGTGTTCCCAGTGCCAGCCTTCTAACTCCGGACAGCACAATATGGTTGCTGCCGACCAGTGACACATTTCTGCCCTCTTGCTGGTGAGCCAAGCTCGAGCAGGGGAAGGCAGAACAATAGGCATCCTGTCACAGGGAGGTGTGACCACCTCCCAAACAGGATTTGGTGTATTAGGGCTGGGTGGGTGCACTTGCCAGCGACAAAGTCTGCATGAGGGGCACATTTGGTGTCCCTGTGCATAGTCCAGTTCAAACCAGTCCTGGGAGCCATCGGCTCCCGCTGTGGTGCGCAACTGGACAAAGGACATGGGAGTAACCTCCCCACTGTCCAGACCTTCCCCTGGGAGGGTCCCCTGAATCTTTCCAACCCTCTTCTGTGGGACTTAAGGGCTTACCTGGCTGTAGGACCTTAATTTCGACGTGGACAAGATTCTGAAAAAGAAACTGCTACTCTTCAACCGTCTGGACACGCTGGACTTTGTTTGGGACCGACTTCGTCTCCCTCTCAGTCTGCTGCATTGTCTGTGCCAGTGCACCATACAGGATCCATGTAGGACCTGTGGAGCATCAAGGACAACCAAAGATAATCCCCCTTGGAGTGAAGGAGTCACTCCCCTGCATTCGCAGGCACCTCAACACTGCTGACCGGTCTGCTGATCCAGAGCTCCTACAGACTCCGAAGGGTCTAGCAATATGGGAGGTGGGTTTCTAGGCCCGAGCTGCCCTCTCACCAAGTTTGAGGTCAGAATCCCTCGTGGGGGCTGCAATACCCGAACCCCTGTGCACTTTTGCAAGTGCATGTGCTTGTTGGCAATTCCTTAACAAGTGCATTGGGCTCTGAGTAGCCTCAACCTCTGGTACCATTTCCTACAAAGATCTTCAACCACCTCGCACCCAGTGCTCTGTGGCCTGTTTTGTGAAGCTGCTCAAGGTCCTCTCGCGACTCCTGTGGTTCCGGCCTGTGGGTCCATTTGAGGATCAACTTTGCTTGTTGGTGCTCCCGCCGGACACCGACCCCTCCGCACGCCACATCCTTCCTGGGACAGCTTGTATCCAGCTCCTGGTCAATTGTGACGTCGCCTGTTCCCAGCAGCTGCAGAGTCAAGGTCCCCGTCAGCTATCCTGAAGCACCAGACATCAGTGTGCATTCGTCTACCGTGTCCCTGGTCACCCTGAATTGACCCAGGCTCTGTCCCCTCTGCTTGCAGGTACTCTTCGACTAGAATCCACGTTTGGATTCCAACAGACATTCTTCTCCCTTCCAGCAGTGGCTCTTCTGCGAAGTCCTCCAATGGGTTTGACAACGGTTTCCGATGCCACTTCACACCTATGCACCCGGCTCCCCTCGGTTAGGTACCTTGGGCACTTCAGTATCCACAGGTGGGGTGGCTCTACAACCTTCTGTCTTCCATTGGGGCTCTTCGTGGTCCACTGGGAAGGGTCCTTAATCTCTAAAAACTCCAGCCACAATTTTCAAATAGAGTTGTATGGAGCACACGGTCGTGTTCCCACACTGCACCCGTCCGCCGAGGGGTCCCTATCTACACACCTTGGGTGGTTCCTTTTGGTCACAGCGATTGTACGTCTGCTCAACATCGTCCTGACTTGAGTCGTGGTTCTTATACCACTTTCTTAGTATATGGTTTGGTCCCCCCTGGGGCCCTCTGTGTATTAGTGCTATTTACTGTTGTTTCTGTGCTAAAGCATTGTGTGCTTTGTGTTTATCTCTGTGTAGGAGATACTGTAACGTACTAGATAGTGTTATATAATAAATACATATTTTTATCACTATTGTGTGGTTCTCTTTTCATTTAATCTATACAATAAGATTACATTCTGGTAAAACAAGCTGCTTTACACTACTTCAAGACTTAGCCTGAAGGCT
Organism: Triturus cristatus; assembly: GCF_964204655.1. Taxonomy (NCBI): domain Eukaryota; kingdom Metazoa; phylum Chordata; class Amphibia; order Caudata; family Salamandridae; genus Triturus; species Triturus cristatus. The sequence continues at coordinate 675,360,804 of NC_140594.1, read as the reverse complement.
GCTCTCCACAGCTACCCCTTGGGTAGCTTTCTAAGGTTGTCTGAGACCTCTTAAATCACCATAAGGGTTGTTAGGACTGGTGCAGGGAGCCCACTTTAATTAGTGGACAGCAGATACCAGGCCAGCCTCTCACAGTAAATATTTGAGATTTCTACCCTAATATCTGTGAAAGTCGCTGTAGTTCCCAGTGCACGTTTAACTAAGTCAGAATAATAATCTCTGGAAACTATTCTGTATTACTAAGCTTCTCGAGCCTCCTCCAGGAACAACTATTAACCACACTGATGTACACAGTGTAGGCTGCTGTTGCCGGTGTCTGAACCTGCTATGAACGCCACAGGCTCCTGATGGTGTACACATGACTAAAGGGCCCATCTCAAACCTCAATGCCATACTCATAGATGCGTTTGGTTCTATTGAATCTGGTTTGGAATTGAGGGGCCGAAGAACCCTTTATAATAGTGATGAGAAGGACCGGGTATTGTTTGTAATCAAAATCCACACTAAGACTGCTAGAAGGAAGGCTCCTCAATGCTCATCAAGGCCTGGTGGAACCAGCTCCCTGCTTCATGCTCATTCCCACACTCTCTGCTTCTAGTCAAACCAGCCAAGCATTCCAAGACCGCTCTCTGCTCTTTAGGCACTCATAGCATTCCCACTTTCATACAGAAAACCCTGGCTAAAATGTTACTACTTTCTATTATTAGTATTCCATAAAAATATCAATAGTAATTATAGCAGACATTCAAATAACCAATGCCATTGTCAAACGTATACCTTAATGCTAAAAATAAATTCCAAACTTTACTTCAAAGTGAGTAGCAATTTGGGCTGCCTTTTCCTTCAATTTTCCAAATTTACACAAACTTTTTCCGTTTGTTATATGCACAGCTAAACAGTGTGTATACAACTTAATGTTTTAATTTTATTTAACCAGGTATCAAAGTGGAGAGAAGACATGGAGTTTCACAATTGAGTGATCAAAGACCCAGCAATCAAAACTGAAATTAAGAAAAAGTACTCATCCCCATACTCCGGGCAGATGTGTGGGTGGGTACAGCCAAAAGGGGGAGACTATTCAAGAGAGCAGAGCCTCTATGGAGATCTATTTTATGACAGATAGATTCGGGGATGGTGCAGATACCCTCCAAACCTTTTCAAGAATGGTATAAAAACTTCAAATACGAAATAATTAAAGAACATATGGGACACTATTTGCGGACTACTACCTCTGTATACAAAAGGGAACTCTCAAAATATACCTTTTATTCCTTTCTAATTGATTCAGGTATTCCTGTGAGCATTCCAAGTCTCACACTACTCCAGAATTCCATGTTGAAGAAAATTAAACATCCTAGCCTCAAACTTCATACATGTAGAAATGCCCATCTCAATATATAACACCAACAAAGTCATGATACAACCCTCTGACTCACACTTCCAAATACTCTAGAACATTGAAAACAATTTACTAGGTGGAATCCAGCCCCCCCCCCCACCACGTTACCTACCACCCTATTGGGATATAGAAAACGTCAGCTCTCTCTCCTCCACCTCCTTTAAGATGTACAGACATTGCACAGCAATACCCTGCAAGACCCCAACATTGGCCAATTCATCACCCACTCCCCACCCTCAGCACCCCCTACTCGTCTCATCATACCCTCAAAGACATACAATTAGGACTCCCTCAGGAACCAACCAAATTTCCAAATGTCTGCATGTAGTAAAGGCACTCCAAGAGACAGCCACCAAGTTCCTAATCCCAGGCAGCCGTACCCCTACCCGGCTCCCAGGACCATCCTGTAATTACTGGGTGCATTAAATATCTACCCCTTTGTTATATTTCGGCAGGTCAAACATGCTAGAATTTTACACTGGGCAAGGGTGCAGTAGGCACCATACCTATGGTAAGCATCACAACCTAAGTGTGATTCCCCAAAAACTACTAACAGGTGCTGTTCATTGCACCTGATAAATAACAGAACGCGGGTATCGTTATTTATCAGTTTCAATAATAGCTCCTTCTTTCTGACAAACTTGGAATCAGGGAACGGTTCTGTTAGCTCCCATACTACTGATCCATCCTCTGCACATCTCACATGGCCTTCAGTAAAGATACCATTTAACTCATTCCTGTTGTTAAACCCTGAAGTCGCCATTATTACAAAACAACCTCACTTATTTCCAACTCACATGGCTTTGACAATAACTCCACTCTCACCTCCACCAATGTTGCTGACTCCAAGATTGACGCCTTTATTACATATAATGATGCCGGACCTAACCAAAAGCCACCCTAAACTTTCAAAACTAGATGACATAATTTGAGGTCATAAAGTTGAGACCTCAGAATATGTTGGATCCCGGCACCGAAGTACCACATCCCCTGACGCCAAGAGGGGCAGCGAGGACTTGATGTGAACCTATCAAATAAAGTGAGGACTTGAAGAAAACCTATACACGACAAAGTTCTCCTAACAACGCCAACTCGACCAGAGGAGTCTACAGATTATTGAGAAAATCACTACCTCACCCCACAAAGAAAAGGTGTACAGTTTAGTAGTCTGATTGATATAAGAGCGAGTACTTCTACCAAGCATATTTCACATCACTCTTAGATAAAGCTGCCTACTGCATAACTGCCTCAAGAAAAAATAGAAAGCCTCAAGAAACAAAAAGAGAGAGACACAACAGAACAAAAAAGGAGAGATAACAGAACTTGATATGACTCACTGAAACATTGCTCAATGAAACCACCACCCCAACTCTTGACTCTCTAGTAGTACCTTATGGATATTCCATCATCCAGCCACACAGAATCAATAAATCTGTGTGTGTGTGGGGGGGGGGGGTGAGATATCCACAGGAACTCTGTAATGTGCAGAAATGTATCAAAAGAGCAACTACCTATGTTTGAGAGCCTATCTGTAGAAATCAAAACAACTGACAGTAATCACACAAAATTACACATCCTTTACCACCCCCAGGAAACGACAATGACTGTTGAACAGCTAACTGAATTCCTCACTGAAAGTATGGTAATCGCTGACAACAACATATTCCTGCTAGATTTCAACTCACACTGACATGACAAAAATGACTCAGCCGTTTCTCTGTTGGGTTTGGATACATATTTATTTTAGGGCAGTTTTATATAGCGCAAACTCGACTCAAAGGTATTGAAGCAATTTACATGAGCACCAGTTACATTACTGAAAGACATATTCATTTATGTAGGCACAGGGAGGTTAAGTGATTTGCCCAAAATCACAGGATGTTGAGCCGACCCCGAGACTCGAACCTCGTTCCCCAGTTCCAAAATCGACAGCTCTAGCCATTACGCCACATCCTCTCCTACTGTCACCTATCTATGTAAGAAGCTCACTTGCTTAAAAGGCTCTACACCGGTCTTACTTATTGCAGAAGTTGAAACATTGCCAGTCAATTCCATACTCCTGGTTGTCTTGTCTAACACTCCATCCTCTTCTCACTGAATTCCATGAAAACTACAATACATGGGTAGCCAAAACGTTTAAAACAGTGGATCAGAGATCATACAAGAATTGATATATCATTGTTAGCATCCAATGCATTAAAAGGCTTACTGCCATGACTAGTGATCAATGATCTATAAACTAATACAGAATGCCCCATCATACTGGAAAAAGCAAAAACGTATAAAATGAGCACAAGGATTCTCAGTGATGAATGGAGAAACCTCAAAGACCACAGAATGAATCTTGTGAAAAAAATTCCTTTATGAATAAACTGATCTAACTTCGTCTAGCAAATAATAAATAACAAAAACTCTCCCTCAAAGCCAAAGTATCCCTATCAAGGCTGAAACAGACAAAGCTAATAACTATCCTAAAACTATTTTAGACAGTCACACATCACACAATTCCATTTCAAAATTCAATTACTGACACCACTCAAGAAAAGTTCCAAGAATTCTCCACCTACCTTTTGAAGAAGGTGGAAAAAGGTTGACCCTTCCCTTGCCGATGGGACGAAAACTGAAAGCTTTAAAAATCCTTGATCAAAAGAAAACGTTTCCTGGTGCGGCTTTAAGACTTCTCCAACAAGTAGCTCGTGAGCTACCGATAGCTCTCCAGCTACCTGTAAGCAGCTCTCTTGTGTGACCTCCAGTGTGCAGCCCAGCATACTAAATTAGGAGCCAGAAGCAAATGGGTATTCGAGATGAAAATCTGTATATTTTCAGAAGTCGTAAGCTGATATTTGTAGAAAAACTGCTGGATTCTCAAAATACATATAAGGCTGATATTTGAGTGATAAATCATGTGGTGCTGGAGAGACTTTTTACTGATATTATTGCCTTGATTCCAGGGGCATTGCATCTATGGCTGTTATGCATTATCCATGCAGAGGCATTTGAAATTGCCAAAGCTTATTTACATTACTGATGACAACCTTGTCTGATGCACTGAGGTGATGACAACTAGCAATCTTGCCAATAATATAATCTTGTCTAGTGGGGTCACTATTATAACACTACTAACATTAGTGGCTCGGTGATTTTCATTAAACATAAGTAGCTCATATTACCAAAGAGGTTGGAGACCTTTAGAATCTACCCAAGACTTTAGCACCCATGCTTTTATCCCCTTATTAAAAGAAAAAAAAAACACAATTACTAACTCCTCTGGATACCACCTCCACACAATAAAAAATGACGTATAACCCAACTAAGTGACGTGTAATTAGAGGTGATTAGATTTGTGAAGCTAAGGCTCTTGAAGCAGTAAATAGCATTATGGAGGGTTTGAGAGGAAACTAACAGATAAACACCACCTTACATGTTTGACTACTGTTTAAGCCTTCAGAGTTATAATACATTATTTATTATTTATTAGCTGGCATATTAGCAGCGTGTTAGCACTTCTCCGTAGTTTCTGGCCCTCAGAGATGTCAGGGCTTTAAGTGGGATGAAAAACGGGGGGGCTCTCGAAGGGGCGTGGCCAATGCAATTAAGGGCGTGGCTTAAAAAGCGTAAGCTAAAAATCTGTGCTTAGCATAGTGTGCCGCCCGATTTGTATTTTGCTGTGTCTGTCATTGCATCCAGATATATGATACAACAAGTAACATCCTACCTTTAACAAGTAATGACTATTGGCCTTGTCAATGGTTGCTAGTTGCACAAGATAAATAAGCAGCAACTTTGGCTTGTATGTAATATTGAAAAAGCTTCCACTTAAAGCCCTGGTGACACCACAACAATGTTGCAGCTCCAGAGTTTATAAAAAAAGAGAAGGGAAATCCAGAGAGAAAATTACTCTCCTTAAAGGATTTCTCTTGACCTACAACGCTCACCTGGCATGATATCAGCCGCAACTTCTCCACTAGTGAGAAGTGAGCAGTGTGAGCAGCGCACATGGATGTGCCTGCTGTCACTGCAGTCCGGAAAGACACGGCCAGGGCACAAAGCAGAGCCCGATAGAGACCCGTTTCTAGGCCCCTTTAAAAAACTGCCGGTGCTCAGCACCGGTGAGACCCGGCCCACTTAGAGCCCTGGTTTCTGGTTAAGGAAGTTTGAGCTCCAATTTCAATCCAGGTGAAGAATTCACTAGTAGATTTCATTGAGGCAAGATAATATTGCTACATTTGATCCTCTTTTGCCAGGATTCATTCCCATGATACTATTCTATTATGGTATATAGTGTGCAGCATTTCATCAGTCACAGTAAAAATAGTAAAGTGATCTAAATACTCCACATTTCCATGACAAAATAGTCACAAGGTCTTCTCTTTAAATAAACAGAGCCTACTTAGAAACTCTCATTCATTCACAAAAACTTGGGGGCAGATTTACAAGCCCCTTGCGCCACTCGTAAGTCACTTTTCCCATGTTAAAAATGACGCAAAAGTGGCGCAAGGGGCTTGTAAAAAAGCCCCTTGGTATTCTGCCACTATTGCTGTATGTGACCTACCCAGGGCAAGGACGGTTGTTAATAGGCAGAGTGGCTCGTGAACTTTAAAGCTAGCTGTTTGTGTACAAATGCCAGGTACCTCCATGTCATCGGGAATTCGTTTTTGAGTCCTGCCTCTTTCTTTCACAACTAATGCATTCTGGGAGTTGTAGCCTTGAGTCAATTCCACTGAACCAAGTGGCGAAATGCCCCCGAAAGCGAAAGCCCGGGAGTGGAAGTGATGCCCATGAGGGGATGGGAGTCGTCTGTTAACCCTGTGCTTGCGGTCACTGTGAGAATTTAAACAAAAGCAGAGATTCAGCAATGTAGATGTTCCAAGCATTAATCAGGAGTGGAGAGTATCGTGAAACGCACTCATCACTTCCCACTCGACAAGGCGTTCGTCGTGAAAATGTTGGGATGAATAATTAAAGCGCCTGACGAACAAACAAAGCACTAGACGTGAAACATTACAGAATTATCTAAAGCTCAGACATGGGTGTCATCAGACAAGAAGCAGCTGAGGGGCAGAAACACCCAAAAATAACTGCGCTGCAATGTTGCAATCAATCAGGCACCCCCACCCTTGGGGCCTCCACCACCCGAAAATGAATCCAGCAGCGACGTCTGGCCGGTTACCTGGTGAACTCGTGGATTCCTTTGAGGAAGAAAAGAGCATTTCTGTACAGCGACATAATTCACCGTCCGGCTGTGGCGACTGGGACAAACGGAGCAACAGCTAGCCTTTCCTACTTTTCTATCATTGCTTAACTCACAAGCTAATTAATAGAATTGTGTTACCCCAGTATCAAAATTTGAGTTGTATCGCCACCTGCTGGTATTGTCCTATCGTTACACACCGTAGACTAGCTGCGTGTTTACAGAACCAAAATAAATGAGTGTGAAATGCATTACTTTCCATTACTGGAAAGGCAACGTGACGTGACTCGTGCTTTCGCTCACGGGTGCAAAAAATATAAAAGTTTACACGCTACTCAGACTCTCAACTGCACCAAGGCTAAGTCACGTGCCATTTGTAGCAAGTAAACAGAGTGCAGATCGGCCAACTTCACAAAAACACTCAACGTTGAGACGAGGGAACTATTTGTATCCGTTGTCCCTCCAGCCACGAAAGTACGGAGCCATGGAGGGGCCACAATGTTGCTGCTCCTTAGTTTCAAACAAAGAAGGGAAATCCAGAGAGAAAATGACTCTCGTTAAAGGATTTCCCTTCCCCTACAACGCTCACCTGGCATGACGAAATGCCGTAACTTATCCACTAGTGAGCAGTGTGACCACACACACATCGATGTGCCTGCTGTCACTGCAGTCCGGGGTAAAAAAGGACCGCCTGTGCCTAGGCACAAAACAGAGTCCGATTGATATCCGTTTTGAGGCCCCCTTTAAAAAACTGCTGGTGCTCAGCACCGTTGAGACCCGGCCCACTTAAAGCCCAGATTGGAGCCATTTACACAGTCCACCAATTATGTTACATGAGGTAACATTCGCCCTTTTGGGGCACGGGGAGATTAAGTCTTTGGCCCAGAATTGCAGGATATCGAACTGACGTTGAGATTGGAACCTGGTTCCCCAGTTCCAAAATCTGGGGAGTCTGGCCCTAACGCCGCATCCTTTTATTTGGGTTGTTCTCTACTCTAAACCATCTAAACAACAAACAGAAACATCAGTTCTACTTCTGCCTCCAATGATTTGGAATCCGCCTGTACTGAGTTTCCAGCTCGCTTCACATACAAGTAGGAGACTTCTGATTTTTTAAATTACAAAAATGGCTTTATTTTGGCTATCTTTCGTCTGAAATTACCTCTGCATCAATAGAAATCAATATCGGTAAAACATTCTCTAGATAATTTTTCTTGACATCGCCCACGCTCCTCTTCTGAAATGTCGGCATGTATGTGTAGTGACCTGCTGGTCACTGTTCTAGTTCTGATCTACCAGCCACTCCCAGAGGGCTGGCTTACACTCCACCCCACACCCATCCACCACAGGTGTCACTGGACATGTGACCTTGCCAATAAAAGGGGCCGGGCGCACGTGCCCTGGGCCAGTTCTACTAAGTATCTAACTATGTCTGTGTCATTACTAATAGTGCATGAGAGCCTAGGGCCCTACATTACATTGGCGACGAGGGGAACCTGCCCGCATGTGCAGCCGCCTTGTTTAGTGGTTGAAGGAGGAGAGTGATGCCCGTGTCGAGGGCAACCCCCTGCAGCAGTTGTGAGAAGCATCGGAGCGCCCTTGGGGCGTGTGAAGAGCCCCGGGGTGAAGGTGAAGGAGCGTGAGCCCACCCCGCATCTGAAGAGCATGTGGCTGTGCCATCCAGCGTGATGTGAGCTCCCATGATGGTAGAAGAGAAATGCAAGCGAGGCCGGCCTGCCGAGTGAAACCCGACCAGTTAGTGGGCAGAAGGTGAGCCCTAAGTGGGGAGACGGGACAGCGAAGAAAGCCTAACGAGGAAAGGACGAGAGCAGAGCAGCGACCCTCTCCCTCCCACCCCTGCAAAGAAGAAGAACACTGCACTAAGCTCCGTGGTCTCTGTGTAGCAGCTCCAGCCCACCCCTGTGCAACGTGTGAACTGAGAGAGGCTGCTGCTATGGGGTGGTGTAAAGAGGAGACAGTATGCAGCCAACAGCTGACCTGAAAATACACACGTGGTACATGAGCGCAAGAAGTTCCATAGTATTGCAGGAGTTTGTTCTGCCGCATGTTGCAGCTGGCGGCAATGGGGCTCTGACCAGAACTGCAGGAAGCGTGTATCCGGCAACGGTGGAAAGGCCTGGTGCGCAGCCTGCAATCAGGAGGACGTTTGTGATGAAGGGGCAAGGCTGGTTGGGTGCCCACATGAGGTGAGGCCCACTCCCAGCAAAGTGAACAGACTGCCGACGAGAGAAGGTGGTGTCGGTCAGACACCTAGACTGCTTTCAGCACCCAGAAGACGCAATGGAGACTTCCTGTCAGCAACGCTTGCCCCCACGCAGCCCGTGAAGCGAGAGGGCCTGCTGCAAGGAGCGGAGTACAGAAAGTGACTGTGTGCGACCTGCGCCACTAAGAAAACCAAAAAATAAACCACTAAGAAAACCAAAAAATAAACTGAGGAGACGTCGGGAGGTGGAAGAGGTGTCCCTCCCCCAAAACACTGAAGGTGCGTTCTGTACTACTGCAGGGCCCCAAAAAAAGAAAAAACACAACGCGGTGAAGGGGTAGTCATCCTGTGGGATCCGGCTACCAGTATGTGTCCCGGGTGGCAGCCGTCTGAAAATGAGCCCCGCCCATGAGGTTGTAGAGCGCGTGGTAGGCAGGATACAGGGGGCAGACCTGGAGGTGCCCGCTATCACCTGGTAATGAGGAACACCGGCGAGGTAGAGGCCAGGTGTTGCCAATGCTGCAAGATGCCAGCAGTAGCGGGCCAAACTTCACGCGACCTGTGAAGGCCCCACACGGAGTGAGAGAGTGCCCGGAGAGAGAATAGAGGCGCTGCATCAAAGGTCACGGAGTTACAGTAAAGTAAGGCCGCCGAATGCAAAGAAAAGAGCAGCAGTGCCATCAAGTGGCCATTTTTGGTACAGCATGTGTGAATAAAGACCATTCTCTTGCATTGACAGGCCTGCAGCAAATGTACAACAGATTGATGTAGCCTGCAATCAGTGCCAGGGGAGATTCAACTAATTCCTCTCCAGAAGAAGAAAAGATGAAGATAGTAGGAAGACAACAGAAAAGAGGTACCACACAGATGAGCAATGAGGCAAGAGCAGTTTGCAGTGAGCAAGACTAATGTGGCGAGGACGTGGAGCACCCAGAGCTAGCTAGTGGTGTCAAGAGAGGGCTGAAAGGAACAGGCAGGATAAAGGCTGCCAGGGCTGGTGAGGAAAATGCGGTGATGACTAGTGGCCATAGGATGCGCCGTAGGAGCAGCAAGAATAGCCCTGGGATAGCGTGAACAGGAACATGGTGGTCCTAAATTGCTAGGTGCAGAGGAGAAGCTGAGAACACACTGTGTTCCATGGAGGGAGAAGCTCAAACTAGCCAAGGCAGATGTAAGTGCGCAGCAGGTGCACCCAGTGGCGAAAGGATGCCACCGCAAGTGGAAGATGAGGAAAAGGTGCAAGGATAGACGTTGCGCCAAAGATGTTCCCCAGACACGGACGGCACGGACTGAAGCACGAGAGTCAACGCCCTGCAAGGAAGAGGGCCCAGGTGGTCACACGGCGTGACTCATTCTGCGAAGCCGGCTCAAGTGGAGGCTGCCAAGTGAGAGCCACGTCGGTGTGGTATTGAGGTGCCCAGAGCGTGCCCTCAAGAGAGATGACCTGCCAGAGGTCAGTGGAGGATGAACTGCAAGAGATCGGTGAAACAGTGACCTGGGAAAAGGTCGTTGAAACAGTGTCCTGAGAAGAGGTCAGAGTGACGATGACCAAAGAAGTGGTCAGAGCAGAAAGACCTGGAATAAAAGAAGGAAGACCGAGAATGAGTATTAACAAGAAAAAGGTCGTGACGACGGGTCTGGTCAAAGAAGGAAGAGAATGCATTGTCCCAGGGGTAGGACATGACCAGGAAGACCCGTGTGAAGTGCACGTCACACGGACAGGCCTAGTTAGTGAAGACGAGCAAGAAGATGGGATTAGACCATGCCACGAAGTGAAAGAATAAGAACGAAGAAACTGTGTGGCATGAGGCCACCGCAAAGAAATCTCAAGAAGAGAGGAGTGTGTGATCTGCCAACTCGCACACCGGAAGGCAAAGGTGACAAATGCAAGAATCTCTTACATGGAACACAGTACCTGGAGAACATCAGTGGCACTTGGAGGAACTACCTATCCATGAGGCTTCAGAACACCTGGTGATTGCAGAAGTGATCAGGCTGGACCATGTCTGACATCCACCTTTGGGGTCGCACAGGAGACTGGACAGTGAGACTGTGTGGACGTCCTGAAGAAGAGGATCCGACCACTCCACACCAGACCGTGGAGACCCAGGGGCAGAGGCCTTAGGGACGCCAGTGAGAGCGGGCCCCGCCACAGGTCCCAGGAAGACAAAGATCTTGTGCTAAGTGGCAGGAATAACAAATACCCTTCAGGTGGAGCTAAGGATTTGAAGGTGGGACTTGTAGCGCTTCCTCCACACACCCAGAGGGTGGCGTTGGAGTGACATGGCAAAGTGCACCCAGTCCAGTGGTTGCCTGGTGAAGAGGGCCTCCGGGAAATTCAGTGAGAGGGGAACACCTGTGAGAGGGGCATCCTGGTGAGAGGGATGCTTTGCAACTACTCCACCATTTCGTAGAGAGAGGCAATGCTGCCTGTGGGGAGATGCCACGACAACCAGGACTGATTGGTGAAAAGTAACATCTATCAGATCCACCATCACTCCACCTGCTCCATCACCAAGAGATCGATGCCTAGAAAGACATTGGTATCAACTTCCATGCCCAGAGTCAAAAGAGGACCGGACCCGCAGGGCTCCACTGAACTGTGCCAAATAGAACTGGTGGTCCTAGCTGCTGTTGTACCATCGTCTTGCTTTGCTGGCAGCTAAAGAGACTCAGCAGAAGTTTGTTATTTTATTTTATTCTCTCCCACAGGTTGGACTTTATTATTTCCAGTTTGAATAAAGTCTGGGAGGGATGTAGTGACCTGCTGGTCACTGTTTTAGTTGTTCGGATGTACCAGCCGCTCCCAGAGGACTGGCTTACACTCCACCCCACACCCATCCACCATAGGCGTCACTGGACATGTGACCCTGCCAATAAAAGGGAGCAGACGCACGTGTCCTGGGCCAGTTCTACTAAGTATCTAACTGTGTGTGTGTCATTACTAATAGTGTATGAGGGCCTAGGGCCCTCCACCATTACAGTGTGCATTGTCTGCTACCGGAAACAGCGTTTACATCATCACTGTTGTTACCACGCATGGCATTACATCGCAAGTCGTTTCAGCGACTTGCGCTAGATGGCGCTCAACACCAGGGAATGTGTTGGATTTTAAATCCAACACATTACCTGCTGTTGCGCTAACTGGATTAGGAATAGTAATTTATACTATTCCTAAATCCAACGCCATCTAGCGCAAGTCGTAGAAACGACTTGCGATGTAAAGCCATGCTTGGTAACAACGCAGATGATGTAACATCCGCGTTGTAACCTACTGCGTGGTAATGGATGGCGTAGTAAGGTCATACATTCTCTGCTACCATGTGATAGATAACGCAGCCCTACCAAGTTTCCTGGGTCCATGCCTGATGATGTGCTGCTCCAGGCTGGTTAGGGTTGCCATCCTTCCCAGAGAAACAAGCATTTGCAATGCAATTGGTCTTGCATATGAAAGTTACAGCCATTTGTATTGCTGCTCTGCTGTTGGTGGACTACAAGCCCCAGGATCCTTCGCTCTTCCTGGAAGGAGGAGCGTGCCACCATCCTTGTGCTCAAATAGCGCCAACAATCTCCGCGGTGCAGGACGCGCTTGCTGCCTGCCACCATCTGCTGCTCCACTGTTGGGGGACTACAAGCCCCAGGATCTTTCGCTCTCCCTGGAGGGAGGACCGGGCCACCATCATCGCGCTCAAATAGCACCAACAATCACCGTGGCATGGGACGTGTGCGGGCAGCGCCCGGGCAAAGCCCGGGCCAAGGGCAGGCCCGTCCTTGCCAGCAAGAGGCAGGGCAGGGCCACCCCTCTTTCATCCGGCACCTGGGCTATGGGTTGTTACATGGACCCACACTAAGGTACTGATTATCCCTGCGCTCCCTTACCTTGCATTCTTAAAGAGAAGTTCCTGTGCTGAAATTTGAAGTATCCCTATCTGTTTCCAACGTTAGAGATTTTTGCATGTTAAAAAATACTTGTTCTGTAAATCTGGTCATAAGTGTGACCCGAGAATACACACAAATAAGCTGAGTGGGCTAAGTTATTTCTTACTACAGAAGCATGGGAAAAAGAAAATCCATGGAGGGATGTGGGGGGGGGGGGGAAGGTAGTGGTACTAGTAGGGGTAGTAAGAGGAAAAAAGCCAGGAAGTTGCATAAATATGCAGGTAGCAACTGTGTCCTTGACCGCATTGACACCCTTATCGGTGAGTGTGAGAAGATATTAGAGGCAGAGCCTAGCACACAAGCTGGCATTGATAAATCCCCCCTTAGAAGTACTCAACCCACTAATCTAGGCCCAAACCACTATCCCGCCATCCCAGCCATGTTTCTTAAATCATGTAAAAAGGGGCCTATTGTCACGAATGTTGAGAGAAAACAAGACACAACGAGGGCAGATCATTCCCCTATTAGTTCCCTTGGTACTAACCTTCCGCAAATAGATCCCATAATCACCTGCACGAACAGATTTTCACCCTTGCTGGTAGTGCCTGATGGTGACAGGGAAGAGAGACCTCAGCCACCGCAAGCGCTGCCACCTAGCAACGCCGGGGTACTTATAAGAATTAATAATGACTCTCAGGATTCGACCCAACTGGTCAACATGCTTCGGCTCGAAATAGGGACGATGAAAACCATGATTGAGGATTTAACCAAAATGGTTAAGAGTTTATTACAAAGGGATTTCTCCTGTATAGACAACGCCAACCCTATACCTCCCAAGCTTTACAGGCCACCATCAAAAGGAGTGAAATAGTTCCCCTTGCTAAAGATATCGGGGCATATTTACAAAAACTGGCGCATCCCTGCATATCAGCAGGGATGCGCCAGTTATTGTGCACCACAGCTCCGCCACCATCGATGCGCCGCATTTACAATGCGGCGCACCATGGGGCAAAAACGGTACAGATGCGTCACGCATCTGTGCCGTAAAAGTGGTGCATTGCTGGAGTTGCGTCGCAAGCGCGACGCAGCTCCAGCAATGGTCTGGGGGACCCTTCCTTGCTAATGCTGCGTCAATCCTTACGCCTGCTTCAGGCAGGCGCAGGGTTTTGACGCAGCATGGGCCTAAAAGTGACTGAGTGAAATCTTGCAGATTTCACTCAGCCACTTTTAGGAGGCATTCCTGCGCCGGAACGCCCCCCTTGCGCAAGAACGCCTACATGTGGCACAGGGCTTTACAACATGACGCATCTCCCAGATGCGTCACGTTGTAAATACCCCGCACCATGGCGCCGGATTTGCGCCGCCGCTGCGTCACAAAAGTGACACAACGGCGGCGTAAATGAGGCGCAAGGGGCTTGTAAATCTGCCCCCAAATTCCCAACAGTAGTTCCATTGCTTCCACAGTAGCCCCGACCCAGAATCCAGTGCCAACACCCTCTTCAGCTATGAGCTTACCCCATCATAAAGTAAGAAATCTTATCAATTACTGTAGTGCAGCAATCTCGAGGGACCAGATTTCACAGGGCAGACACACCTACTCTTCCCAGATTAAACAACTTCAGGAGAGTTCCCGAACTGACCTGACTGATTTAAACATTTCCAATGTGTCCCATACACATAAAATTTACATGGTGAATGTACCCAAATATGACCCCAGCAAAGGTACGGAAACCGCGGACTCCCTGACAAATAAAGCCATCCACTGGACTCGGTATGTCAGAGGATGCCGCTCAGTGATAAGGGAAGATATCATCAAGGCTCGTAGGCTTACCTCTCCAACCTATCAGCCAGATTGTATTGCGCTTACACTAGTAAGGGCAGATCTTGCTGAAAATCTCTTTGCTCTGGAGTTCAGAACCAGTTCTCTTGAATCGTAATCTATTCAGTTCAGATGATACTTACCAAATAACCAGTGTAGTCAACATCTTAGGCAGACTTACACCAGCCAGTTGGAACACTCCTCATTGGAGACTAACGATTGACTCAAGCATGTGCCTCAAAGGATTCAAGAATCCCAAATAGTCCATATATTTAACAGGGATGGCCCCCCCTAGTTCTAAGCTTTTAAGTATAGGTCCTGGTCGGACTGTAGGAACAATAATGACCTCTCCATGCTTGGCGGAGGGCCTGAGGTACATCCCCTAGCAGATTGAACAGGTCACTGACATCAGGTCACTCCTCCCAAAGGGAAACCTTGTTGTCATGGAACATTGCAGGGATGAATTCAAAGTTTACATCTCCTGAGTGGCATGATTTCATTGAGTGTTACAACATCTGCCTTTTCCAAGAAACCTGGTTACTGGCTCCCCTCCACTCTATAGACCATCTAAATTACTACATTACGGCTATAAGAGGAGTAAGGGGCCGCCCAACAGGGGTGTGACAATTTGGGTTCGACAAGAACTAGGCTATAATATTCAGGTACTTGTGACCCAAAATAATGATATTATGGCCATAAGACTGAACATGGGTCCCCATGGTAGCGTAGACATTTATAATATTTACGTGAGAGGAACTAGGGGGAAGAAGTCAGAAGTTTTAGAGGCTCTCGACGATCTTCTCGACCATTATTCGGGGGATTCCTATGTTTTACTTGCGGGCCATTCAATTTGCCATTTTAGCCCCTCGCTAACAATGAGTGCCACCTCAGAGAAGAGGAAGATGCCTAGTGGGCATCCCAAAGCTAGAGCTTGCACCCATAAAAACATGGACAGATGTGGCTGTTTAAGTTAACTCAATTTGCCTGGAGAAAGGCTTAAGGGCGATAAATGGAAGATCCGTATCTCACAGATGTGGGGCTAATACATTTAAACAATGGATTTAGTGGTTGTCAGGTAGATTTCCTACTAATTAGTCTGAAACTATGGCATTCCTTGGGTGACATGATAGTGAGGGACTGGCTAGAGAGTGATCACAACCCCTGGTGTCCCTCCCTGAGGCTACCACGACAGAAGGCACAAACATCAATAGATAGCGAAGTGCTATTTCTTGATGTTGTCCCCACCAATGATATGAGATGCTTAAAATGGGTGAAGATACTAGAGAAGCCTGAACTCATATCTAATATTACTAAGGACATTGACCATGCTATAGTTGAGTTAGAGGCTTACAGAGGTAAAACCGAGGTCCTCGAGTCTACTATCTCTACCCATAACACATTTTTTGCACTCTTGCGCACTTATTTCATTAAACAGAGCAAGACACCAAGTATTACAAAAACGAAAATCAGCCGTTGGTTTAATAAGGCATGGAGAACCACGCAAATCGTTAGGTAAAGCTATTAGATGTCGACGTAGCACTTAGATCAGTAACGGGGGTAGAGCCCCAGGTCCTGATGCCATTCCGACTGACATATTTCTGTATGATAACGCCAGATGGTGGCGATATATCCTCCTGCTGGCCAATGTGGTTGCTCGTGGTGCGCCTGTCCCCGACTCTTGGAAAGGGGCCATAATTATCCCCATGTTTGAAAAGGGGGATAAATCACACCCATGCAATTACAGACCTATTAGCTTAACAGATTTTCTACAAAAGGTAATGGGCGGCTTGTCCTTAATAAGGTTCAAGATTGGATAGATGAACATAGTATTTTATCCCCACAATAGGCTGGCTTTCGGGCATTTACCAGTACCATCGACCAGGTTTTTCGTCTTAACCTAATTTACTGGAAGACGGTGGTCCTGTGCAAGGACAGCCTGTATGCTGCCTTTGTTGACCTAAAGTCATCCTTCGACCTGGTCCCCTGTACCAAACTATGGATGCTCCTGCAAAATATGGATATGCCTCTTGAACTGTTAACTATCATTGTTAGACTTCATGAGGATAATTAGGCTAAAATCCGCTGGGGCTCACAGGGGAAAGTCACCAGTCCCTTTCCCATTGAGAGAGGCGTCCAACAGGGTTGATTCATGGCACCCACATTGTTTTCCTTGTTCATCAACGGAATTGTGAATTGCATGGAATCTATTGCTACTGCTGCCACAACATTAGCAGGTGAAAAATCCCTATTTTAATGTTTGCAGATGACACATTCATTATTTCAAAGACCCCCAGTGGTCTCCAACGAGCACTTTTGATATTTGAGGAGCTCTGCTGTACAAGGGGCTTGGAGGTTAATATGTCTAAAACGAAAAGCATGGCTTTTAACCCGCATAGAGCATTTATAGGTGGAATTTTAATGAATAACCGTTCCTTGAGGCAAGTTAATGCTTTTACCTATTTGGAGTCAACATACAGAATGACTTTAAATGGAACCAACAGATTGACCTGGCTATTTGAAACATCAGCAATTATCGGGAGTGCTTCAACTTGAGTATAATACTTCACTCGCCAAACCAATCAGCCCGGTGCTCCAGATATACAATATGAATGTGGTTAGCTCAGCCTTGTACGGGGCAGAACTCTGGGGCTGTGAGAACCTGTCAAAGCTCACTGTAGCTGAAAATAGTTTCTTACACAAGATTACCATTCTTCCACAAAGCACCCCTGCATGTCCCCTACTTTACGAACTTGGTAGAAAACCATTAGCAGATATAGCCAAATTATGCCCCCTATGCTGCCCCACGACGTGTATGGCTGGTGCCAATTTGTAAATCACTAGGCACTAGAAGGAGCGATGAAGCACTAAGAATTCTACGCTCCGACACGTCATCTTTTATTGTTGTTGCAGTAGCAAACTTCTTGAGGTGGTTGTGGGCTATAAGATCCCGTTCCCTCTCTGTATAAAAAGGGAGTGTTTGTAATTGCTCCTTTGCACATATATTAAGGGGGTAGGTAATCATTTACTATGCAATGTAGACATTAGTCCCAACTATTCAGATAGATTATTTTATCTATGGCTAAACTGTTGTACCCCTTTGGTAATGAATTTTGAAAAAAGACGATGTTTTAAAAAAAAGATTTAATCTGTTTTTAGAGGTATTTGTTACTCTTATTTTTAACTTACCTTCATCAAACAGGCTTTCAAATTAGATTTATTTTTTCATATATATTCAGTGTTTTACAATATATTTATGTATGGTGCTTTTATGACTAATATGTCGAATAAAGCTTGTTTGGATTGGATTTGTATTGTAAATGGTAATGTTTTTTACATATGTTTATGTGTTTGCAGTGGAATGGATGTATGTTGTTTGTAGTGATATTATGTTGTTTGTATTGGAATTGTGTGTGGTGGAATTGTGTGGCGTTTTGCATATTTGTGTTTGTGGAATTATGTCGTATGGTGAATAGATAGTAATTTTGAGAGGGTCAGGTAGTTTGTGTATTAATCACCTGTGTAGGAGGTGTATGGGAGCTGGTGGCAATGTGGAGACAGGGCAATCTCATGGGCTGCTGGAAGGAGTGTTGAACGCTCTGCTTGTGCCCTAGGAGGGATTAGAGAGGGGACCAAGTTGTGCTTGGTCCTGCAGCCCCTTATGGACCCACATTGATTTAACTAGGTGCAGATTCACACCTGGTAATATCAAATGCTGTGTTTTCACACTTGACAATATTGGATGCTTCAACACTGGTCCTTTTGTGATTGGAAACAGGAGTAGGAGGGGTGTACCCTTCCGCAGTGTATGTAATGAGGCACCCAGGAGTGTTGATGTAGTGAATTTCAAAAGCGGGGCTACTGGAAAGTTGATTGAGAGGTGCTTGAAAGACATGCAAATTCGTTATTGTGTGGATTCAGTAGAGGAGGGTACATATTATAAAAACTATTAAATACATCAAGGCTGTGAATCCTGTGGACGAGATGGAATACAAGAAGAATTTGAATATCTCATGGGTATACAGCAGAAGAGGAGAATGTGAGATTAGAGAGACATTTATATAAGTAGAGATAGGAGGAGGGAGATGAGAGAATTATTTAAATATTACCATTGTAAACCATGAAAATGTATTGTAGCAAGAACTATTTTGGTTCAATATCATGTACACTATTATCATTAACTAAATATTGCTGCTGATCTATGCCTGCTTGCAATGCATGTGCTGTAAAGCTAGGGGCGTGTACCTTATGGAGCCATGTTTCATTTTCAATTGTGCTCTCGTTACTATCATTTTAAAATCAATAAAGTTATGTGCATTTAAGTATACAGGAGGTCTAAATACCTCAAGACTATTGTTATGGTAGATGAAAGGGAGGGAACTGGGTGAGAGTGTGAAACATAATGAGAGTCTACCCTTACTTCCCAGGCCCTCTGCCCATTATTCCCCTTTCTCTGTTTGAACCATAACTGTTATGGGTTAGGGTGTGCATGATATTTGTTACAGGAGCCACCTTAGTAGGTCCATTTACAGGCCATTTTTTCAAGATATGTTATCCTAAAACCCTAAAACCCTAAAACCGCGCTCCATACATAGGCTCATCCACTGGACAGCGGATTCAGTCCACCGCTTGATAGGTGGAAGATCAAGAGGGGGAATATTTAAAGTAGAATCAACTTCCAGGGTCAAGGAATCCCAATCAGGGAACATCGGCTCAAAACAACAGTTTAAGTCACCTACTATTACAACATTGGAGCAGGGGTCAACAGTGTCCAAAAACCCGTCCAGTTGTAAGAAGGTATTAGTGCCACGCCCACCAGGGAGTCCCCTGTTATAAACATTGATGATTAAGATTAAAGGTTCATCATTACAGTGCAGAGAAATGATCAGTAGATCGGGATTGTCAATTGCCATTTCTGTGAGTTGATACTTCAAGGTTTGCCTAACCCAAATGCAGAGTCCGCCTGAGGGGCGGCCCCTCATGCCACTAGTGGCCCCCTTTGAAAAGTTCACATACCCAGGATAGAAAATAGGGTCAACAGCCCACGTCTCCTGAAAAGCCAGGATATCGTGGGAAGTTACCCACGCAGACCAGTCCTCTATGGTTAATTTACTGCGGAGACCAGCAATATTCCACGAGGCCAAGGTAAGGGCAGGGGAGCTATTGGGGGCTGTGGACAGTGGGGTACGCGATGGACTCAAGGCACCTTGAAAGTTTTCAGTATAGTCAGATGCCGTACTCACAATCACAGGGACACAAAAGTCGATGGAAAGGGTGGGAGATTTGACAATAAGCGACTCACCATCAGCTGCTACCAACATAGTTTTTGGGACGTTGGCACTGCAGATGCTGGGGGGGCGGATAGGTGTCCAAACTCACCATAACGGGAATAGAAGAATTAAAATCCTTGTAATGGGCAGCCTGAGCAGCATGGACAAAACCAAAAGGAAAAGCACCCAGATCCATATTGGTTCTCCTAGACTCACTCCAACCGGCAAAACAACAAGGAACTGGGCCAACAAGGGGCCTAGACACACAGCCCTCCATGTGGGAATTAGAGGATGGTCAATCAACCCCGTCTAAATTGCTCAGGGGGGCATAAGTGTTAGACAAAGGGAGGTGAAAGTCAAAGCCTGGCGGGCGGCGAAAGCCCCTATTGACCCTTTCCCAACCAGATGACATGGCACCATGTAGAGCGCCTGAGTCACGGGGATAAAAGTGTGACAGATCCAGGGCAGATATACCAGTGGCACACAAAGTATTTGGATGGGAACATATGTGACTCACTACCCTGGGGTCCCGAAAATTAATGATCACACAATCACCCTCCACTCTTTTGACCCCATTTCCCAACCAACACACTCTGCGAACAGTCAAGATTTCAGCACAGGAAGTAGCCGGTAAAGGTCTATTTCGATTTAACCAGTGGATGACCTTATTCTTCAGTTCACTGTGGGACTCAGACTTGTCCTGCAAGAGACTTGGAACACCCACTAAAATGACAGTATATGGATACGACTCTGGTGGGAGATTAATGCAAGGGAGCTTTAAAAAGGAGCCAGTACCTTCAGTATTAGAGTGTCTGGTTGTAGGGATACTCAAATTAGTGACAGCGGTTCTATCTTTGTCAATGTTGGAAACATTACTGGCAAGTGGGTGAGAAGCATTCGCCGTATGGGCAGCAAGAGTTGGCCGATCAGTGGGTACACTAACCATGGGGGTATTGCCGCTAGAAACAGCCCCTGCCTCAATAACCGTTTCAGGTGCTAATAGGGTCTTAGAAGTGGATGGGATCATGATGTGTTTCTCAAGTAGGGCCAGGTTTGTAATCATCATGCCCTCTAATTTCTCTAATGAACGCGAGAGCCGATTGACTCTTTCGTATAAGGGTAGAAAAAAAGACTTGAGTAGTTGTTCAATGGGCTCGACATAGTCGGGGGTCAGGGGTAGAGAATTAGACAGGATATCAGAGGATTGAGATGGCACGGGGCACTCGACGGCAACAGGGGTGCTAAGTGGTAAATTATGAAGAGAAGTATGACGGGTTTGGACGGTTTGGACGCTATAGCACGTTTACCCTTAGGGTGCACACCCCCACGTTTGGACTTCCCCTGGAAAGGGCGGGACTTACTGGCCAATGGCTTGGTAGTAATACCTAACGGCTCGTTGATGGACTGAGGGTGGGTGTCACTAGCAGTTGGGAGCGGACCGCTGGAAACAGAAGCATTTAAAGTAGCAGGTAAGTTGACCAACGAACACAGGGCAGGGGGGGTCTCTAATCCTAGATCATTACTAGGTAGTTGATCAAGAATGGAATGAGGTAATCCACATACTGGAGAGGGAACAGCCATGATGTTGCCAAGTGACGATCTCTTGGCAAAAAGTTCAGCAGACAGTCTTTTTTCTGTTAGGATTATTTCTTGTTCGAGGACCCGGGCTGCTCTGGTGATAAAGTTATCCAATGTTTCAGTGACACAACCCCCTACGCTGTCCCGCGCGGTCTTTCTACCTGACCTCAGTGACGTCATTCTTGAGGTAGGGAGCACACGGTAGAGGGGGCTTCCAGGGAGAATTAAAGTATAAAGTACTGGGAATTAAGTGGCACTGGCGATGGCACGAGCTAATATATAGGCCCGTCCCGTCCACGGCCGTCCACGAACGGCCACAAACGGCCCGCTCTTTGCCCGGTCTTCGCCCCGTGCTGCGACCCGCGCGCGTCCCGCTAGCGCGCCCGAAGAGGAACCTGGGATAGTGCTGGAGGCAGGAGGGGGCCTGAACGGGAAGAGGAACCAGGTGAGACAAATCGGAGGGGCGCTGTGCACCGTGGTCCTCGCAGTCCCGCAGCAGTAGAAGTCCGCAGCCAACCCCCTTGTAGCAGCGTAGCGTCCAGGGAGGTCTGCAAGCACCAACAAACACACACGAAGTGAGCACCAGCCAGGGTTTTATACTGAAGAGGCCGGCGAGCGGCTCCCGCGATGCGGGGGCCGTGAGGCGCTGCGTGTATGAAGGAAGCCAAAAACGGGAAGAGGAACCAGGCGAGACAAATCAGAGGGGCGCTGTGCACCGTGGTCCTCGCAGTCCCGCAGCAGTAGAAGTCCGCAGCCAACCCCCTTGTAGCAGCATAGCGTCCAGGTAGGTCTGCAAGCACCAACAAACACCTCCAATTTCAATCCAGGTGAAGAATTCACTAGTAGATTTCATTGAGGCAAGATAATATTGCTACATTTGATCCTCTTTTGCCAGGATTCATTCCCATGATACTATTCTCTTATGGTATATAGTGTGCAGCATTTCATCAGTCACAGTAAAAATAGTAAAGTGATCTAAATACTCCACATTTCCATAACAAAATAGTCACAAGGTCTTCTCTTTAAATAAACAGAGCCTACTTAGAAACTCTCATTCATTCACAAAAACTTGGGGGCAGATTTACAAGCCCCTTGCGCCACGCGTACGTCACTTTTCCCATGTTAAAAATGACGCAAAAGTGATGCAAGGGGCTTCTAAATCTGCCCCTTGGTATTCTGCCACTATTGCTGTATGTGACCTACCCAGAGCAAGGACAGTTGTTAATAGGGAGAGTGGCTCGTGAACTTTAAAGCTAGCTGTTTGTGTACAAATGCCAGGTACCTCCATGTCATCGGGAATTCGTTTTTCAGTCCTGCCTCTTTCTTTCACAACTAATGCATTCTGGGAGTTGTAGCCTTGAGCCAATTCCACTGAACCAAGTGGCGAAATGCCCCCGAAAACGAAAGCCCGGGAGTGGAAGTGATGCCCATGAGGGGATGGGAGTCGTCTGTTAACCCTGTGCTTGCGGTCACTGTGAGCATTTAAACAAAAGCAGAGATTCAGCAATGTAGATGTTCCAAGCATAAATGAGGAGTGGAGAGTATCATGAAACGCACTCATCACTTCCCACTCGACAAGGCGTTCGTCGTGAAAATGTTGGGATGAATAATTAAAGCGCCTGACGAACAAACAAAGCACTAGACGTGAAACATTACAGAATTATTATGAAGTGTCACTTGCCTGCTTACCTGTCTTCCCCCCGCTGGATCTTGCGCCCACCTTCTGGTTCCTCCTGTTTGGCGCCATTGCTGCTGCTCCTGCTGCCTTTGCCCTCCCGCTGCCGCGTTAGCGTCTCTCGCGGCCGCAGTGAGGAGGAAGGGAGAGAGAAAAACTACCAATCCCAGGCGCCCCGGCTAGTCAACATCGGAAGCAGCGTCATCATCTCCCGCGCCTGGAGGCGCTTGAAATTCGGCTCCTCTCCCCGCGTCGCGGGCCCGCGCGCGGTCGGCGCCGGGCTAAGCCCGGGCAAAGGGCGGGCCGTCTGTGGCCGTCAGAGGCAGAAGGAGGCTGGGCTGGGCCACGTCCCTTGTTTCAGCTAGACCTGTGAGTACATATTCCGGTTTCGTACCCACTAAACTATGTCTACCCGTTCTGGTAAACTGTTAAGGAATGAAGGCGTAAGGGGGCCAAATGCACCAAGCCCCATTATTGGAACTATGGACCGCTTCATTACCAGGGTGGCGGCGGTGATTGATAAGGAGATTGCAATGTCTGAGCGGCGTTTATCTGAGGTCTTCCTCCCTTCGAGACGTTCATCCCTGGGGGGCGATGCTCAATCATCACTTATAACTGCAAGTACCCAGTTCCAGGGCGATACTGCGCCTAGTGTTTTTGGTACTTCCTCAAACCCACCCCAGTCGGTTGACATTGAACAAAATATAGGAAGGCTAGAAAGTTTGGCTGCTCTTTTTCCAATAGTCACCATGGAGCCGGATGGTCTTGGTAAACTGATTGCATCATCATCCATCAATGTCCCAAGTGAAGCTACTACTGATGTGGATCCTTTATTTTCGTCCACCTCGCTCTTGGGATTACCAGAAGGGGAGATAGTTAGGTCCCCCAATAATTCCCAAACAACCATCATTAGACAGGAGAATAGGCCCTTAAGCAAAAAGGTTCGTAAACGTAAAAGGGGCTGCCCAGTTAGACAGGCCGCGCTTTATCAAAATCCAAGAAAGCCTTTTGGAGTGGGTATGAGAACTTCAAGGCCCAAAGCTGTAGTGAATAAACTGGCCATACCCGGGGATGTTGTAAACTCTCCTGAGGAGCCACACTCTGGCCCAAATAGCGCGAAACTTTTAAAGTTTACGGACATAGCAACGGTAGAAAATATTCTTGACAAGGTTTATAGTCTCTTGAATCCGTTGCTAACTCAAGTTAAAGGCCTTGGGGATAGGATCGACAAACTCGAGCAATCAACCCTTGACGGCTTTCATTCACTTAAAGTAGCAGTTAAACAAATAAGTAGAGTGACCGAAGCTAAGAACCTGGTTGCAACCGGAAACGTGCCTTCATCTCAGCGAGCCTCTAAGCATCCACTATGTTGTGAGAAGGGAGCTTCTAATAGCCCATCTACTACAGCTTCCACACCCATTCCAAGTCCCAAAGCAGGACTTCTGCAAAAGGGTCCTCAAACCCAGATAGTGCCCGATAAAAATAAGCCTAAGTCTCCTCGACAGAAGCAGCCACAGGTAGTGAGTGGCATAATGGAAATTCCTAAAAAACAAGGGGCTTGTACCAACTCTAGCAGGTTAGCCTTAGAGAAATCCCTTTGGTCCGTCCCCCATCCTTCCACTAGATCAACCCTTTCACCTGCCTCTAGCAAACAAGTGCGTCAAATTCCCCCAGTAAACCTTCCACCAGACTGTCAACCCTTTGCGGCAGTCATGGTTAATGTGCCTCCTTTAAAGGACGGCCAGTGGGAAAATCATCAATCACTTAAGAATAAGTGTATCCACTGGCTAAAGGCAAATAAGCCAATCCCGCTAGGTGTGGATGGCATTATACTGAGTGTCCGTAGAGTGGACTGGGTTGGACACGGAGAAAAAACACAGGAGGGGGACTGTATAATTGTAAATTTCCAAGATCCAAGAGTGGTACCATCAATTTGTACCCCTGTTCCTAATATGGGGGTCCCGGGGGTTAAAGTGGTAGACCTTTCCTTCTTTTACCCCAGGCAAATCATTGACTCTACCGGTCGAGGCTTAAGTCCCCCTGTTCTTGATCAGGATAGGAATGGGGTTTCAGGGGACACCAGGGAGAAACATTTGTGTTTAGCGGGACCCATTTGACTGGAAGTTGGGCAGAGAGTAGATTCAGTGGAAATATTATCACTTAGCAAAAGTAAGCCTACAAGTGGGATAGGTGACCTTATACCCACCTTGCAAGACCCTTGCTGTCCTCACGTTTTCCCGAGGAGCCCTACAGGCGGGTATATCCCGGTGCCCTGCAGCACTCCGGCTGTGACGGCCCTTGCCTTTAAGGTTTTCAGCTGGAATGTCGCGGGGATTGCAGGAAAGCTGCCCCTGGCTGACTTTACTACGCAGGTTGACGAGCACTCTCTGTGCCTCTTTCAAGAGACATGGAGTTGTGTGCCGGTCCACAGGGTGGGTTTTTCCTCCTATTTCTCCCCTGCGCATGTCTCAACTTCAGGGAGGGGGCGCCCAGCCGGTGGCCTCCTTATCTGAGCTGCGGCATCTCTTGATTGCAGAATTATGGATTTCCCCACAGGTTCTCCTGACATTCAAAACATAACCTTAATAGACCAAAGGGGGAGAGTTGTTTTAAACGTTTATAATGTTTATGCCCGGGGAACCGTGGGCGGGAGCAAATCTCCTGTAATATCTTTACTCGAGACTTTGTTAAACAACACCCCATATAAGTCTTGTACATTGGTTGCAGGGGATATGAACTGCACGTTCGAGCCTTTGGGTTCGGACGTCTCCCTCGACCAAGAGGAGGAGGAAACTAGGTGGGGGATTCCGGCTCTGGAAATCCCACCGATCAAGAGGTGGTCAGAAGTGGCGCTTCAGTTATACTCCCTGAGCCTTGAATTCAATCTAAGGGCTGCTAATGGGAGGACATTCTCGGATAGGCTGGGCGCACACACGTATAATAGGCCCGGACATACCTCTAGGTTAGATTATCTTTTAGTAGACGTGTGTCTTTGGCCCTATGTAAGGGACATGCAGGTGGTCCCCTCGGTTGAAAGCGACCACAACCTGCTTTCTTTAAGTATGGTTCAGTGGTGGCGTCACTCAAGTAAGGATTCTATAAACCAAGTAGCAGCACCACCTGAGGTATCGGAAGTCTCCCCTTGTGGTAGGTGAATTAAATGGGCCAAACTGGTTTTATCAGAGGGGAAGGTAGAAGAAATAAAATCTCTCCTAAACTATACAGTATTAAACCTTGGAACATCCTCGGAAGGTGTGGGCAGAGCGAGTGGGCTCTTTGTCTCCCTGACAGATGCCTTGACTAATGTCTTTACTCTTCATCATAATAAATTGGGTAATAAACTCTCTAAAAAACCCCCCGATGGTTGGTATTCCCAACCATGTAGGGTTCTTAAAGCTAAGTTAGTTGAGGCGATTAAAGCTAAGTCCCGTCTTGAGATACAGGAAGCAAGAAGGGCTTACAATAACTCTCTTAAACTAGCCAGGAGGGAGTGGGAAGATAAATATTGGGATGACCTGCTCCAGGCCAGCAAAAGTAGAGACCCAAGGGCATTTTGGAAACTTATAAGTGCACGGAAAAACCCCGATGCACTTATGAGACCCTGTAACATCTCGCCACAAAGCTGGGTAAAGCACTTTGGGTCTTTATACCTCCCTCCAGATGGGGATTGTAATGCGGGGATGGCTCTTACGCATATAATTGAACCTCATGCCTACGACCTCTTTACTCCGCTAGAACTTGAGGGGGTTATAGGGTGGGTAGCCCCACGCAAGGCTGCGGGTCCTGATGGCCTCCCGGGAGACCTTATGAGGGCATTCCCAGCTGAATGGGCACGGGTCATAGCAGCGCTACTTAATGACATCATGATGGGAGGGGCAGTACCTGAATCCTGGAAAGGGGCGGTGGTGGTCCCAGTTTATAAAAAAGGGTGCAGGGAAGCTCCAGGTAATTACCGACCCATAAGTCTGATCGACTCCACCCAAAAGATAGCAGGTAAAGCTATCCTTGGAAGGATTCTCCATTGGGTGGAGGAGAATAAAATTCTTTCAGACTTTCAGGCAGGTTTTCGGGTCGGAATGGGGACAATTGAGCAGGTGTTTAGGCTGGTATTACTGGGGTGGAAGGTGGTGGAACTGGGCAAGGGCAGCCTTTATCTGGCCTTTATAGACCTGAAGACTGCCTTTGACCTAGTCCCCCGAGAAGATCTTTGGAGGGTACTTCTCGAGCTGGGCTTACCCCCTTACATCTTGTCACTTCTTATCAGCCTTCACGCCCATACCTTTGCCCAGGTCCGCTGGGGTAAAAACGGTGAACTTACTGAGAAGATTCCAGTCTCTAGGGGCGTAAGGCAGGGCTGCGTCTTGGCACCAACCCTATTTTCACTTTATGTGAATGAGGTGGTAAAACATCTCCAGCAAGAACCAGCCGACGCCCCCTGTCTCGGTGGAGTCCGGATCCCCACCCTGCTATTTGCGGACGACACGCTCCTGATTTCGAAGACCCCTCAAGGTCTCCAGAAATTATTAACACGATTTCAGGAGTTCTGTGATGCAAGAGGATTAACAATAAATGTGGATAAAACAAAATATCTAGTCCTAAATCCTCCTAAGAAACTGGGCCGCCCTCCGACTCTAAATTCGACCCCCCTTGAGAAAGTAGCCGAATTTGACTACCTTGGCATCCGGATTACGGATAGGATGTCCTGGGCTAGTCATATTGATAAAATGGTCCTCAGTCACAGGAGAGTGGGAGGTGCCCTTATGAGGGAGTTCAGGGCCTCTCCAAGAAGATCACTCACCCCAGTAGTTGACATTTACAAGGCTAAAGTTTTGTCATCAGCCTTGTATGGGGCAGAAGTGTGGGGCCATTGTTGTTTGAAAGACCTAGAGACAGCGGAGAGTAAGTTATTGAAATCCCTGATCTCCGTCCCCCTGAGTACTCCATCCGTACCTGTCCGGTTGGACATGGGCTGCAAAAATATTAAAGACCAGGCCCAGCTTCGCCCGCTTTTGTTATGGACAAGAATCTGGAGGGGCGAAGAATTGAAATCTTATGCTGATGCCTTGGGAGAAATTATGAGTTTGGGGGGCTGGGCTAAAATAAAGTGGCTTAGAGATACCAAAAAGCTTTTGGAGAATGTCGGTCTAGGAGGCTGCTGGTCATCACGTTCAGCCCCTACAAAAGAAGTTGTCAAGGCGCATTATTGGAACTGGTGTGCGGAGCGGTTAAATACAAACTCTAACCACTGCAAGTCGACTGTCGCCTTTTTGCAAATTAAAGACACTGTGGCTTTTGAACCCTACCTGGACTTGATAACTCTCCCTTATGACCGAGCCCTTTATTTCAAATTCAGAGTTGGATGCCTCCCCCTAGGTGCATTGGTATCGAGTTGGTCACCTGTGCCCCGCATTTCTCCCAATTGTGCATGTTGCCCTAGCAAGGTTGAGACTATTGTACACGTCTTATTTGTTTGCCCGGACTATGCAAGGCCCAGGGGTGTCTGGTTGAAACCCCTCTGTCGCAATATGGGCACACGTAGTCACCTTGAAGCCCTGCGTATTTTAACTACGGACACTTCCCCCCTTTTTGTGTGTGGAATTGCGAAATTTTTAAAGTGGTCCTGGCTTATTCGCTGCAAGAGATTGTCAGTAGCTGTTTAATTCTTTTTTTAGATAATTTATTATGGGAAATTTATGCCCTTTTTTATATTCTTATGTATTTCATACTGGCTTCTTGTAACTGTGATTTTTATGTGTCTATTGTATTTTTTATGTGCTTACAAGATATCTTGCATATCGAATAAAAGCTTATGACTGACTGAGAATTATCTAAAGCTCAGACATGGGTGTCATCAGACAAGAAGCAGCTGAGGGGCAGAAACACCCAAAAATAACTGCGCTGCAATGTTGCAATCAATCAGGCACCCCCACCCTTGGGGCCTCCACCACCCGAAAATGAATCCAGCAGCGACGTCTGGCCGGTTACCTGGTGAACTCGTGGATTCCTTTGAGGAAGAAAAGAGCATTTCTGTACAGCGACATAATTCACCGTCCGGCTGTGGCGACTGGGACAAACGGAGCAACAGCTAGCCTTTCCTACTTTTCTATCATTGCTTAACTCACAAGCTAATTAATAGAATTGTGTTACCCCAGTATCAAAATTTGAGTTGTATCGCCACCTGCTGGTATTGTCCTATCGTTACACCCCGTAGACTAGCTGCGTGTTTACAGAACCAAAATAAATGAGTGTGAAATGCATTACTTTCCATTACTGGAAAGGCAACGTGACGTGACTCGTGCTTTCGCTCACGGGTGCAAAAAATATAAAAGTTTACACGCTACTCAGACTCTCAACTGCACCAAGGCTAAGTCACGTGCCATTTGTAGCAAGTAAACAGAGTACAGATCGGCCAACTTCACAAAAACACTCAACGTTGAGACGAGGGAACTATTTGTATCCGTTGTCCCTCCAGCCACGAAAGTACGGAGCCATGGAGGGGCCACAATGTTGCTGCTCCTTAGTTTCAAACAAAGAAGGGAAATCCAGAGAGAAAATGACTCTCGTTAAAGGATTTCCCTTCCCCTACAACGCTCACCTGGCATGACGTTATGCCGTAACTTATCCACTAGTGAGCAGTGTGACCACACACACATCGATGTGCCTGCTGTCACTGCAGTCCGGGGGGAAAAAAGGACCGCCTGTGCCTAGGCACAAAACAGAGTCCGATTGATATCCGTTTTGAGGCCCCCTTTAAAAAACTGCTGGTGCTCAGCACCGTTGAGACCCGGCCCACTTAAAGCCCTGATTGGAGCCATTTACACAGTCCACCAATTATGTTACATGAGGTAACATTCGCCCTTTTGGGGCACGGGGACATTAAGTCTTTGGCCCAGAATTGGAGGATATTGAACTGACGTTGAGATTGGAACCTGGTTCCCCAGTTCCAAAATCTGGGGAGTCTGGCCCTAACGCCGCATCCTTTTATTTGGGTTGTTCTCTACTCTAAACCATCTAAACAACAAACAGAAACATCAGTTCTACTTCTGCCTCCAATGATTTGGGATCCGCCTCTACTGAGTTTCCAGCTCGCTTCACATACATGTAGGAGACTTCTTATTTTTTAAATTAAAAAAATGGCTTTATTTTGGCTATCTTTCGTCTGAAATTACCTCTGCATCAATAGAAATCAATATCGGTAAAACATTCTCTAGATAATTTTTCTTGACATCGCCCACGCTCCTCTTCTGAAATGTCGGCATGTATGTGTAGTGACCTGCTGGTCACTGTTCTAGTTCTGATCTACCAGCCACTCCCAGAGGGCTGGCTTACACTCCACCCCACACCCATCCACCACAGGTGTCACTGGACATGTGACCTTGCCAATAAAAGGGGCCGGGCGCACGTGCCCTGGGCCAGTTCTACTAAGTATCTAACTATGTCTGTGTCATTACTAATAGTGCATGAGAGCCTAGGGCCCTACATTACATTGGCGACGAGGGGAACCTGCCCGCATGTGCAGCCGCCTTGTTTAGTGGTTGAAGGAGGAGAGTGATGCCCGTGTCGAGGGCAACCCCCTGCAGCAGTTGTGAGAAGCATCGGAGCACCCTCGGGGCGTGTGAAGAGCCCCGGGGTGAAGGTGAAGGAGCGGGAGCCCACCCCGCATCTGAAGAGCATGTGGCTGTGCCATCCAGCGTGATGTGAGCTCCCATGATGGTAGAAGAGAAATGCAAGCGAGGCCGGCCTGCCGAGTGAAACCCGACCAGTTAGTGGGCAGAAGGTGAGCCCTAAGTGGGGAGACGGGACAGCGAAGAAAGCCTAACGAGGAAAGGACGAGAGCAGAGCAGCGACCCTCTCCCTCCCAACCCTGCAAAGAAGAAGAACACTGCACTAAGCTCCGTGGTCTCTGTGTAGCAGCTCCAGCCCACCCCTGTGCAACGTGTGAACTGAGAGAGACTGCTGCTGTGAGGTGGAGTAAAGAGGAGACAGTATGCAGCCAACAGCTGACCTGAAAATACACACGTGGTACATGAGCGCAAGAAGTTCCATAGTATTGCAGGAGTTTGTTCTGCCGCATGTTGCAGCTGGCGGCAATGGGGCTCTGACCAGAACTGCAGGAAGCGTGTATCCGGCAACGGTGGAAAGGCCTGGTGCGCAGCCTGCAATCAGGAGGACGTTTGTGATGAAGGGGCAAGGCTGGTTGGGTGCCCACATGAGGTGAGGCCCACTCCCAGCAAAGTGAACAGACTGCCGGCGAGAGAAGGTGGTGTCGGTCAGACACCTAGACTGCTTTCAGCACCCAGAAGACACAATGGAGACTTCCTGTCAGCAACGCTTGCCCCCACGCAGCCCGTGAAGCGAGAGGGCCTGCTGCAAGGAGCGGAGTACAGAAAGTGACTGTGTGCGACCTGCGCCACTAAGAAAACCAAAAAATAAACCACTAAGAAAACCAAAAAATAAACTGAGGAGACGTCGGGAGGTGGAAGAGGTGTCCCTCCCCCAAAACACTGAAGGTGCGTTCTGTACTACTGCAGGGCCCCAAAAAACAGAAAAACCACTTAACGCGGTGAAGGGGTAGTCATCCTGTGGGATCCGGCTACCAGTATGTGTCCCGGGTGGCAGCCGTCTGAAAATGAGCCCGCCCATGAGGTTGTAGAGCGCGTGGTAGGCAGGATACAGGGGGCAAACCTGGAGGTGCCCGCTATCACCCGGTAATGAGGAACACCGGCGAGGTAGAGGCCAGGTGTTGCCAATGCTGCAAGATGCCAGCAGCAGCGGGCCAAACTTCACGCGACCTGTGAAGGCCCCACACGGAGTGAGAGAGTGCCCGGAGAGAGAATAGAGGCGCTGCATCAAAGGTCACGGAGTTACAGTAAAGTAAGGCCGCCGAATGCAAAGAAAAGAGCAGCAGTGCCATCAAGTGGCCATTTTTGGTACAGCATGTGTGAATAAAGATCATTCTCTTGCATTGACAGGCCTGCAGCAAATGTACAACAGATTGATGTAGCCTGCAATCAGTGCCAGGGGAGATTCAACTAATTCCTCTCCAGAAGAAGAAAAGATGAAGATAGTAGGAAGACAACAGAAAAGAGGTACCACACAGATGAGCAATGAGGCAAGAGCAGTTTGCAGTGAGCAAGACTAATGTGGCTAGGACGTGGAGCACCCAGAGCTAGCTAGTGGTGTCAAGAGAGGGCTGAAAGGAACAGGCAGGATAAAGGCTGCCAGGGCTGGTGAGGAAAATGCGGTGATGACTAGTGGCCATAGGATGCGCCGTAGGAGCAGCAAGAATAGCCCTGGGATAGCGTGAACAGGAACATGGTGGTCCTAAATTGCTAGGTGCAGAGGAGAAGCTGAGAACACACTGTGTTCCATGGAGGGAGAAGCTCAAACTAGCCAAGGCAGATGTAAGTGCGCAGCAGGTGCACCCAGTGGCGAAAGGATGCCACCGCAAGTGGAAGATGAGGAAAAGGTGCAAGGATAGACGTTGCGCCAAAGATGTTCCCCAGACACGGACGGCACGGACTGAAGCACGAGAGTCAACGCCCTGCAAGGAAGAGGGCCCAGGTGGTCACACGGCGTGACTCATTCTGCGAAGCCGGCTCAAGTGGAGGCTGCCAAGTGAGAGCCACGTCGGTGTG
Organism: Triturus cristatus; assembly: GCF_964204655.1. Taxonomy (NCBI): domain Eukaryota; kingdom Metazoa; phylum Chordata; class Amphibia; order Caudata; family Salamandridae; genus Triturus; species Triturus cristatus. Next base: position 675,328,134 of record NC_140594.1, on the reverse strand, counting down.
GTATTGAGGTGCCCAGAGCGTGCCCTCAAGAGAGATGACCTGCCAGAGGTCAGTGGAGGATGAACTGCAAGAGATCGGTGAAACAGTGACCTGGGAAAAGGTCGTTGAAACAGTGTCCTGAGAAGAGGTCAGAGTGACGATGACCAAAGAAGTGGTCAGAGCAGAAAGACCTGGAATAAAAGAAGGAAGACCGAGAATGAGTATTAACAAGAAAAAGGTCGTGATGACGGGTCTGGTCAAAGAAGGAAGAGAATGCATTGTCCCAGGGGTAGGACATGACCAGGAAGACCCGTGTGAAGTGCACGTCACACGGACAGGCCTAGTTAGTGAAGACGAGCAAGAAGATGGGATTAGACCATGCCACGAAGTGAAAGAATAAGAACGAAGAAACTGTGTGGCATGAGGCCACCGCAAAGAAATCTCAAGAAGAGAGGAGTGTGTGATCTGCCAACTCGCACACCGGAAGGCAAAGGTGACAAATGCAAGAATCTCTTACATGGAACACAGTACCTGGAGAACATCAGTGGCACTTGGAGGAACTACCTATCCATGAGGCTTCAGAACACCTGGTGATTGCAGAAGTGATCAGGCTGGACCATGTCTGACATCCACCTTTGGGGTCGCACAGGAGACTGGACAGTGAGACTGTTTGGACGTCCTGAAGAAGAGGATCCGACCACTCCACACCAGACCGTGGAGACCCAGGGGCAGAGGCCTTAGGGACGCCAGTGAGAGCGGGCCCCGCCACAGGTCCCAGGAAGACAAAGATCTTGTGCTAAGTGGCAGGAATAACAAATACCCTTCAGGTGGAGCTAAGGATTTGAAGGTGGGACTTTTAGCGCTTCCTCCACACACCCAGAGGGTGGCGTTGGAGTGACATGGCAAAGTGCACCCAGTCCAGTGGTTGCCTGGTGAAGAGGGCCTCCGGGAAATTCAGTGAGAGGGGAACACCTGTGAGAGGGGCATCCTGGTGAGAGGGATGCTTTGCAACTACTCCACCATTTCGTAGAGAGAAGCAATGCTGCCTGTGGGGAGATGCCACGACAACCAGGACTGATTGGTGAAAAGTAACATCTATCAGATCCACCATCACTCCACCTGCTCCATCACCAAGAGATCGATGCCTAGAAAGACATTGGTATCAACTTCCATGCCCAGAGTCAAAAGAGGACCGGACCCGCAGGGCTCCACTGAACTGTGCCAAATAGAACTGGTGGTCCTAGCTGCTGTTGTACCATCGTCTTGCTTTGCTGGCAGCTAAAGAGACTCAGCAGAAGTTTGTTATTTTATTTTATTCTCTCCCACAGGTTGGACTTTATTATTTCCAGTTTGAATAAAGTCTGGGAGGGATGTAGTGACCTGCTGGTCACTGTTCTAGTTGTTCGGATGTACCAGCCGCTCCCAGAGGACTGGCTTACACTCCACCCCACACCCATCCACCATAGGCGTCACTGGACATGTGACCCTGCCAATAAAAGGGAGCAGACGCACGTGTCCTGGGCCAGTTCTACTAAGTATCTAACTGTGTGTGTGTCATTACTAATAGTGTATGAGGGCCTAGGGCCCTCCACCATTACAGTGTGCATTGTCTGCTACCGGAAACAGCGTTTACATCATCACTGTTGTTACCACGCATGGCATTACATCGCAAGTCGTTTCAGCGACTTGCGCTAGATGGCGCTCAACACCAGGGAATGTGTTGGATTTTAAATCCAACACATTACCTGCTGTTGCGCTAACTGGATTAGGAATAGTAATTTATACTATTCCTAAATCCAACGCCATCTAGCGCAAGTCGTAGAAACGACTTGCGATGTAAAGCCATGCTTGGTAACAACGCAGATGATGTAACATCCGCGTTGTAACCTACTGCGTGGTAATGGATGGCGTAGTAAGGTCATACATTCTCTGCTACCATGTGATAGATAACGCAGCCCTACCAAGTTTCCTGGGTCCATGCCTGATGATGTGCTGCTCCAGGCTGGTTAGGGTTGCCATCCTTCCCAGAGAAACAAGCATTTGCAATGCAATTGGTCTTGCATATGAAAGTTACAGCCATTTGTATTGCTGCTCTGCTGTTGGTGGACTACAAGCCCCAGGATCCTTCGCTCTTCCTGGAAGGAGGAGCGTGCCACCATCCTTGTGCTCAAATAGCGCCAACAATCTCCGCGGTGCAGGACGCGCTTGCTGCCTGCCACCATCTGCTGCTCCACTGTTGGGGGACTACAAGCCCCAGGATCTTTCGCTCTCCCTGGAGGGAGGACCGGGCCACCATCCTCGCGCTCAAATAGCACCAACAATCACCGTGGCATGGGACGTGTGCGGGCAGCGCCCGGGCAAAGCCCGGGCCAAGGGCAGGCCCGTCCTTGCCAGCAAGAGGCAGGGCAGGGCCACCCCTCTTTCATCCGGCACCTGGGCTATGGGTTGTTACATGGACCCGCACTAAGGTACTGATTATCCCTGCGCTCCCTTACCTTGCATTCTTAAAGAGAAGTTCCTGTGCTGAAATTTGAAGTATCCCTATCTGTTTCCAACGTTAGAGATTTTTGCATGTTAAAAAATACTTGTTCTGTAAATCTGGTCATAAGTGTGACCCGAGAATACACACAAATAAGCTGAGTGGGCTAAGTTATTTCTTACTACAGAAGCATGGGAAAAAGAAAATCCATGGAGGGATGTGGGGGGGGGGGGGAAGGTAGTGGTACTAGTAGGGGTAGTAAGAGGAAAAAAGCCAGGAAGTTGCATAAACATGCAGGTAGCAACTGTGTCCTTGACCGCATTGACACCCTTATCGGTGAGTGTGAGAAGATATTAGAGGCAGAGCCTAGCACACAAGCTGGCATTGATAAATCCCCCCTTAGAAGTACTCAACCCACTAATCGAGGCCCAAACCACAATCCCGCCATCCCAGCCATGTTTCTTAAATCATGTAAAAAGGGGCCTATTGTCACGAATGTTGAGAGAAAACAAGACACAACGAGGGCAGATCATTCCCCTATTAGTTCCCTTGGTACTAACCTTCCGCAAATAGATCCCATAATCACCTGCACGAACAGATTTTCACCCTTGCTGGTAGTGCCTGATGGTGACAGGGAAGAGAGACCTCAGCCACCGCAAGCGCTGCCACCTAGCAACGCCGGGGTACTTATAAGAATTAATAATGACTCTCAGGATTCGACCCAACTGGTCAACATGCTTCGGCTCGAAATAGGGACGATGAAAACCATGATTGAGGATTTAACCAAAATGGTTAAGATTTTATTACAAAGGGATTTCTCCTGTATAGACAACGCCAACCCTATACCTCCCAAGCTTTACAGGCCACCATCAAAAGGAGTGAAATAGTTCCCCTTGCTAAAGATATCGGGGCATATTTACAAAAACTGGCGCATCCCTGCATATCAGCAGGGATGCGCCAGTTATTGTGCACCACAGCTCCGCCACCATCGATGCGCCGCATTTACAATGCGGCGCACCATGGGGCAAAAACGGCACAGATGCGTCACGCATCTGTGCCGTAAAAGTGGTGCATTGCTGGAGTTGCGTCGCAAGCGCGACGCAGCTCCAGCAATGGTCTGGGGGACCCTTCCTTGCTAATGCTGCGTCAATCCTTACGCCTGCTTCAGGCAGGCGCAGGGTTTTGACGCAGCATGGGCCTAAAAGTGACTGAGTGAAATCTTGCAGATTTCACTCAGCCACTTTTAGGAGGCATTCCTGCGCCGGAACGCCCCCCTTGCGCAAGAACGCCTACATGTGGCGCAGGGCTTTACAACATGACGCATCTCCCAGATGCGTCACGTTGTAAATACCCCGCACCATGGCGTCGGATTTGCGCCGCCGCTGCGTCACAAAAGTGACACAACGGCGGCGTAAATGAGGCGCAAGGGGCTTGTAAATCTGCCCCCAAATTCCCAACAGTAGTTCCATTGCTTCCACAGTAGCCCCGACCCAGAATCCAGTGCCAACACCCTCTTCAGCTATGAGCTTACCCCATCATAAAGTAAGAAATCTTATCAATTACTGTAGTGCAGCAATCTCGAGGGACCAGATTTCACAGGGCAGACACACCTACTCTTCCCAGATTAAACAACTTCAGGAGAGTTCCCGAACTGACCTGACTGATTTAAACATTTCCAATGTGTCCCATACACATAAAATTTACATGGTGAATGTACCCAAATATGACCCCAGCAAAGGTACGGAAACCGCGGACTCCCTGACAAATAAAGCCATCCACTGGACTCGGTATGTCAGAGGATGCCGCTCAGTGATAAGGGAAGATATCATCAAGGCTCGTAGGCTTACCTCTCCAACCTATCAGCCAGATTGTATTGCGCTTACACTAGTAAGGGCAGATCTTGCTGAAAATCTCTTTGCTCTGGAGTTCAGAACCAGTTCTCTTGAATCGTAATCTATTCAGTTCAGATGATACTTACCAAATAACCAGTGTAGTCAACATCTTAGGCAGACTTACACCAGCCAGTTGGAACACTCCTCATTGGAGACTAACAATTGACTCAAGCATGTGCCTCAAAGGATTCAAGAATCCCAAATAGTCCATATATTTAACAGGGATGGCCCCCCCTAGTTCTAAGCTTTTAAGTATAGGCCCTGGTCGGACTGTAGGAACAATAATGACCTCTCCATGCTTGGCGGAGGGCCTGAGGTACATCCCCTAGCAGATTGAACAGGTCACTGACATCAGGTCACTCCTCCCAAAGGGAAACCTTGTTGTCATGGAACATTGCAGGGATGAATTCAAAGTTTACATCTCCTGAGTGGCATGATTTCATTGAGTGTTACAACATCTGCCTTTTCCAAGAAACCTGGTTACTGGCTCCCCTCCACTCTATAGACCATCTAAATTACTACATTACGGCTATAAGAGGAGTAAGGGGCCGCCCAACAGGGGTGTGACAATTTGGGTTCGACAAGAACTAGGCTATAATATTCAGGTACTTGTGACCCAAAATAATGATATTATGGCCATAAGACTGAACATGGGTCCCCATGGTAGCGTAGACATTTATAATATTTACGTGAGAGGAACTAGGGGGAAGAAGTCAGAAGTTTTAGAGGCTCTCGACGATCTTCTCGACCATTATTCGGGGGATTCCTATGTTTTACTTGCGGGCCATTCAATTTGCCATTTGAGCCCCTCGCTAACAATGAGTGCCACCTCAGAGAAGAGGAAGATGCCTAGTGGGCATCCCAAAGCTAGAGCTTGCACCCATAAAAACATGGACAGATGTGGCTGTTTAAGTTAACTCAATTTGCCTGGAGAAAGGCTTAAGGGCGACAAATGGAAGATCCGTATCTCACAGATGTGGGGCTAATACATTTAAACAATGGATTTAGTGGTTGTCAGGTAGATTTCCTACTAATTAGTCTGAAACTATGGCATTCCTTGGGTGACATGATAGTGAGGGACTGGCTAGAGAGTGATCACAACCCCTGGTGTCCCTCCCTGAGGCTACCACGACAGAAGGCACAAACATCAATAGATAGCGAAGTGCTATTTCTTGATGTTGTCCCCACCAATGATATGAGATGCTTAAAATGGGTGAAGATACTAGAGAAGCCTGAACTCATATCTAATATTACTAAGGACATTGACCATGCTATAGTTGAGTTAGAGGCTTACAGAGGTAAAACCGAGGTCCTCGAGTCTACTATCTCTACCCATAACACATTTTTTGCACTCTTGCGCACTTATTTCATTAAACAGAGCAAGACACCAAGTATTACAAAAACGAAAATCAGCCGTTGGTTTAATAAGGCATGGAGAACCACGCAAATCGTTAGGTAAAGCTATTAGATGTCGACGTAGCACTTAGATCAGTAACGGGGGTAGAGCCCCAGGTCCTGATGCCATTCCGACGGACATATTTCTGTATGATAACGCCCGATGGTGGCGATATATCCTCCTGCTGGCCAATGTGGTTGCTCGTGGTGCGCCTGTCCCCGACTCTTGGAAAGGGGCCATAATTATCCCCATGTTTGAAAAGGGGGATAAATCACACCCATGCAATTACAGACCTATTAGCTTAACAGATTTTCTACAAAAGGTAATGGGCGGCTTGTCCTTAATAAGGTTCAAGATTGGATAGATGAACATAGTATTTTATCCCCACAATAGGCTGGCTTTCGGGCATTTACCAGTACCATCGACCAGGTTTTTCGTCTTAACCTAATTTACTGGAAGACGGTGGTCCTGTGCAAGGACAGCCTGTATGCTGCCTTTGTTGACCTAAAGTCATCCTTCGACCTGGTCCCCTGTACCAAACTATGGATGCTCCTGCAAAATATGGATATGCCTCTTGAACTGTTAACTATCATTGTTAGACTTCATGAGGATAATTAGGCTAAAATCCGCTGGGGCTCACAGGGGAAAGTCACCAGTCCCTTTCCCATTGAGAGAGGCGTCCAACAGGGTTGATTCATGGCACCCACATTGTTTTCCTTGTTCATCAACGGAATTGTGAATTGCATGGAATCTATTGCTACTGCTGCCACAACATTAGCAGGTGAAAAATCCCTATTTTAATGTTTGCAGATGACACATTCATTATTTCAAAGACCCCCAGTGGTCTCCAACGAGCACTTTTGATATTTGAGGAGCTCTGCTGTACAAGGGGCTTGGAGGTTAATATGTCTAAAACGAAAAGCATGGCTTTTAACCCGCATAGAGCATTTATAGGTGGAATTTTAATGAATAACCGTTCCTTGAGGCAAGTTAATGCTTTTACCTATTTGGAGTCAACATACAGAATGACTTTAAATGGAACCAACAGATTGACCTGGCTATTTGAAACATCAGCAATTATCGGGAGTGCTTCAACTTGAGTATAATACTTCACTCGCCAAACCAATCAGCCCGGTGCTCCAGATATACAATATGAATGTGGTTAGCTCAGCCTTGTACGGGGCAGAACTCTGGGGCTGTGAGAACCTGTCAAAGCTCACTGTAGCTGAAAATAGTTTCTTACACAAGATTACCATTCTTCCACAAAGCACCCCTGCATGTCCCCTACTTTACGAACTTGGTAGAAAACCATTAGCAGATATAGCCAAATTATGCCCCCTATGCTGCCCCACGACGTGTATGGCTGGTGCCAATTTGTAAATCACTAGGCACTAGAAGGAGCGATGAAGCACTAAGAATTCTACGCTCCGACACGTCATCTTTTATTGTTGTTGCAGTAGCAAACTTCTTGAGGTGGTCGTGGGCTATAAGATCCTGTTCCCTCTCTGTATAAAAAGGGAGTGTTTGTAATTGCTCCTTTGCACATATATTAAGGGGGTAGGTAATCATTTACTATGCAATGTAGACATTAGTCCCAACTATTCAGATAGATTATTTTATCTATGGCTAAACTGTTGTACCCCTTTGGTAATGAATTTTGAAAAAAGCTGATGTTTTAAAAAAAAAGATTTAATCTGTTTTTAGAGGTATTTGTTACTCTTATTTTTAACTTACCTTCATCAAACAGGCTTTCAAATTAGATTTCTTTTTTCATATATATTCAGTGTTTTACAATATATTTATGTATGGTGCTTTTATGACTAATATGTCGAATAAAGCTTGTTTGGATTGGATTTGTATTGTAAATGGTAATGTTTTTTACATATGTTTATGTGTTTGCAGTGGAATGGATGTATGTTGTTTGTAGTGATATTATGTTGTTTGTATTGGAATTGTGTGTGGTGGAATTGTGTGGCGTTTTGCATATTTGTGTTTGTGGAATTATGTTGTATGGTGAATAGATAGTAATTTTGAGAGGGTCAGGTAGTTTGTGTATTAATCACCTGTGTAGGAGGTGTATGGGAGCTGGTGGCAATGTGGAGACAGGGCAATCTCATGGGCTGCTGGAAGGAGTGTTGAACGCTCTGCTTGTGCCCTAGGAGGGATTAGAGAGGGGACCAAGTTGTGCTTGGTCCTGCAGCCCCTTATGGACCCACATTGATTTAACTAGGTGCAGATTCACACCTGGTAATATCAAATGCTGTGTTTTCACACTTGACAATATTGGATGCTTCAACACTGGTCCTTTTGTGATTGGAAACAGGAGTAGGAGGGGTGTACCCCTCCGCAGTGTATGTAATGGGGCACCCAGGAGTGTTGATGTAGTGAATTTCAAAAGCGGGGCTACTGGAAAGTTGATTGAGAGGTGCTTGAAAGACATGCAAATTCGTTATTGTGTGGATTCAGTAGAGGAGGGTACATATTATAAAAACTATTAAATACATCAAGGCTGTGAATCCTGTGGACGAGATGGAATACAAGAAGAATTTGAATATCTCATGGGTATACAGCAGAAGAGGAGAATGTGAGATTAGAGAGACATTTATATAAGTAGAGATAGGAGGAGGGAGATGAGAGAATTATTTAAATATTACCATTGTAAACCATGAAAATGTATTGTAGCAAGAACTATTTTGGTTCAATATCATGTACACTATTATCATTAACTAAATATTGCTGCTGATCTATGCCTGCTTGCAATGCATGTGCTGTAAAGCTAGGGGCGTGTACCTTATGGAGCCATGTTTCATTTTCAATTGTGCTCTCGTTACTATAATTTTAAAATCAATAAAGTTATGTGCATTTAAGTATACAGGAGGTCTAAATACCTCAAGACTATTGTTATGGTAGATGAAAGGGAGGGAACTGGGTGAGAGTGTGAAACATAATGAGAGTCTACCCTTACTTCCCAGGCCCTCTGCCCATTATTCCCCTTTCTCTGTTTGAACCATAACTGTTATGGGTTAGGGTGTGCATGATATTTGTTACAGAAGCCGCCTTAGTAGGTCCATTTACAGGCCATTTTTTCAAGATATGTTATCCTAAAACCCTAAAACCGCGCTCCATACATAGGCTCATCCACTGGACAGCGGATTCAGTCCACCGCTTGATAGGTGGAAGATCAAGAGGGGGAATATTTAAAGTAGAATCAACTTCCAGGGTCAAGGAATCCCAATCAGGGAACATCGGCTCAAAACAACAGTTTAAGTCACCTACTATTACAACATTGGAGCAGGGGTCAACAGTGTCCAAAAACCCGTCCAGTTGTAAGAAGGTATTAATGCCACGCCCACCAGGGAGTCCCCTGTTATAAACATTGATGATTAAGATTAAAGGTTCATCATTACAGTGCAGAGAAATGATCAGTAGATCGGGATTGTCAATTGCCATTTCTGTGAGTTGATACTTCAAGGTTTGCCTAACCCAAATGCAGAGTCCGCCTGAGGGGCGGCCCCTCATGCCACTAGTGGCCCCCTTTGAAAAGTTCACATACCCAGGATAGAAAATAGGGTCAACAGCCCACGTCTCCTGAAAAGCCAGGATATCGTGGGAAGTTACCCACGCAGACCAGTCCTCTATGGTTAATTTACTGCGGAGACCAGCAATATTCCACGAGGCCAAGGTAAGGGCAGGGGAGCTATTGGGGGCTGTGGACAGTGGGGTACGCGATGGACTCAAGGCACCTTGAAAGTTTTCAGTATAGTCAGATGCCGTACTCACAATCACAGGGACACAAAAGTCGATGGAAAGGGTGGGAGATTTGACAATAAGCGACTCACCATCAGCTGCTACCAACATAGTTTTTGGGACGTTGGCACTGCAGATGCTGGGGGGCGGATAGGTGTCCAAACTCACCATAACGGGAATAGAAGAATTAAAATCCTTGTAATGGGCAGCCTGAGCAGCATGGACAAAACCAAAAGGAAAAGCACCCAGATCCATATTGGTTCTCCTAGACTCACTCCAACCGGCAAAACAACAAGGAACTGGGCCAACAAGGGGCCTAGACACACAGCCCTCCATGTGGGAATTAGAGGATGGTCAATCAACCCCGTCTAAATTGCTCAGGGGGGCATAAGTGTTAGACAAAGGGAGGTGAAAGTCAAAGCCTGGCGGGCGGCGAAAGCCCCTATTGACCCTTTCCCAACCAGATGACATGGCACCATGTAGAGCGCCTGAGTCACGGGGATAAAAGTGTGACAGATCCAGGGCAGATATACCAGTGGCACACAAAGTATTTGGATGGGAACATATGTGACTCACTACCCTGGGGTCCCGAAAATTAATGATCACACAATCACCCTCCACTCTTTTGACCCCATTTCCCAACCAACACACTCTGCGAACAGTCAAGATTTCAGCACAGGAAGTAGCCGGTAAAGGTCTATTTCGATTTAACCAGTGGATGACCTTATTCTTCAGTTCACTGTGGGACTCAGACTTGTCCTGCAAGAGACTTGGAACACCCACTAAAATGACAGTATATGGATACGACTCTGGTGGGAGATTAATGCAAGGGAGCTTTAAAAAGGAGCCAGTACCTTCAGTATTAGAGTGTCTGGTTGTAGGGATACTCAAATTAGTGACAGCGGTTCTATCTTTGTCAATGTTGGAAACATTACTGGCAAGTGGGTGAGAAGCATTCGCCGTATGGGCAGCAAGAGTTGGCCGATCAGTGGGTACACTAACCATGGGGTTATTGCCGCTAGAAACAGCCCCTGCCTCAATAACCGTTTCAGGTGCTAATAGGGTCTTAGAAGTGGATGGGATCATGATGTGTTTCTCAAGTAGGGCCAGGTTTGTAATCATCATGCCCTCTAATTTCTCTAATGAACGCGAGAGCCGATTGACTCTTTCGTATAAGGGTAGAAAAAAAGACTTGAGTAGTTGTTCAATGGGCTCGACATAGTCGGGGGTCAGGGGTAGAGAATTAGACAGGATATCAGAGGATTGAGATGGCACGGGGCACTCGACGGCAACAGGGGTGCTAAGTGGTAAATTATGAAGAGAAGTATGACGGGTTTGGACGGTTTGGACGCTATAGCACGTTTACCCTTAGGGTGCACACCCCCACGTTTGGACTTCCCCTGGAAAGGGCGGGACTTACTGGCCAATGGCTTGGTAGTAATACCTAACGGCTCGTTGATGGACTGAGGGTGGGTGTCACTAGCAGTTGGGAGCGGACCGCTGCAAACAGAAGCATTTAAAGTAGCAGGTAAGTTGACCAACGAACACAGGGCAGGGGGGGTCTCTAATCCTAGATCATTACTAGGTAGTTGATCAAGAATGGAATGAGGTAATCCACATACTGGAGAGGGAACAGCCATGATGTTGCCAAGTGACGATCTCTTGGCAAAAAGTTCAGCAGACAGTCTTTTTTCTGTTAGGATTATTTCTTGTTCGAGGACCCGGGCTGCTCTGGTGATAAAGTTATCCAATGTTTCAGTGACACAACCCCCTACGCTGTCCCGCGCGGTCTTTCTACCTGACCTCAGTGACGTCATTCTTGAGGTAGGGAGCACACGGTAGAGGGGGCTTCCAGGGAGAATTAAAGTATAAAGTACTGGGAATTAAGTGGCACTGGCGATGGCACGAGCTAATATATAGGCCCGTCCCGTCCACGGCCGTCCACGAACGGCCACAAACGGCCCGCTCTTTGCCCGGTCTTCGCCCCGTGCTGCGACCCGCGCGCGTCCCGCTAGCGCGCCCGAAGAGGAACCTGGGATAGTGCTGGAGGCAGGAGGGGGCCTGAACGGGAAGAGGAACCAGGTGAGACAAATCGGAGGGGCGCTGTGCACCGTGGTCCTCGCAGTCCCGCAGCAGTAGAAGTCCGCAGCCAACCCCCTTGTAGCAGCGTAGCGTCCAGGGAGGTCTGCAAGCACCAACAAACACACACGAAGTGAGCACCAGCCAGGGTTTTATACTGAAGAGGCCGGCGAGCGGCTCCCGCGATGCGGGGGCCGTGAGGCGCTGCGTGTGTGAAGGAAGCCAAAAACGGGAAGAGGAACCAGGCGAGACAAATCAGAGGGGCGCTGTGCACCGTGGTCCTCGCAGTCCCGCAGCAGTAGAAGTCCGCAGCCAACCCCCTTGTAGCAGCATAGCGTCCAGGTAGGTCTGCAAGCACCAACAAACACCTCCAATTTCAATCCAGGTGAAGAATTCACTAGTAGATTTCATTGAGGCAAGATAATATTGCTACATTTGATCCTCTTTTGCCAGGATTCATTCCCATGATACTATTCTCTTATGGTATATAGTGTGCAGCATTTCATCAGTCACAGTAAAAATAGTAAAGTGATCTAAATACTCCACATTTCCATAACAAAATAGTCACAAGGTCTTCTCTTTAAATAAACAGAGCCTACTTAGAAACTCTCATTCATTCACAAAAACTTGGGGGCAGATTTACAAGCCCCTTGCGCCACGCGTACGTCACTTTTCCCATGTTAAAAATGACGCAAAAGTGACGCAAGGGGCTTCTAAATCTGCCCCTTGGTATTCTGCCACTATTGCTGTATGTGACCTACCCAGAGCAAGGACAGTTGTTAATAGGGAGAGTGGCTCGTGAACTTTAAAGCTAGCTGTTTGTGTACAAATGCCAGGTACCTCCATGTCATCGGGAATTCGTTTTTCAGTCCTGCCTCTTTCTTTCACAACTAATGCATTCTGGGAGTTGTAGCCTTGAGCCAATTCCACTGAACCAAGTGGCGTAATGCCCCCGAAAACGAAAGCCCGGGAGTGGAAGTGATGCCCATGAGGGGATGGGAGTCGTCTGTTAACCCTGTGCTTGCGGTCACTGTGAGCATTTAAACAAAAGCAGAGATTCAGCAATGTAGATGTTCCAAGCATAAATGAGGAGTGGAGAGTATCGTGAAACGCACTCATCACTTCCCACTCGACAAGGCGTTCGTCGTGAAAATGTTGGGATGAATAATTAAAGCGCCTGACGAACAAACAAAGCACTAGACGTGAAACATTACAGAATTATCTAAAGCTCAGACATGGGTGTCATCAGACAAGAAGCAGCTGAGGGGCAGAAACACCCAAAAATAACTGCGCTGCAATGTTGCAATCAATCAGGCACCCCCACCCTTGGGGCCTCCACCACCCGAAAATGAATCCAGCAGCGACGTCTGGCCGGTTACCTGGTGAACTCGTGGATTCCTTTGAGGAAGAAAAGAGCATTTCTGTACAGCGACATAATTCACCGTCCGGCTGTGGCGACTGGGACAAACGGAGCAACAGCTAGCCTTTCCTACTTTTCTATCATTGCTTAACTCACAAGCTAATTAATAGAATTGTGTTACCCCAGTATCAAAATTTGAGTTGTATCGCCACCTGCTGGTATTGTCCTATCGTTACACCCCGTAGACTAGCTGCGTGTTTACAGAACCAAAATAAATGAGTGTGAAATGCATTACTTTCCATTACTGGAAAGGCAACGTGACGTGACTCGTGCTTTCGCTCACGGGTGCAAAAAATATAAAAGTTTACACGCTACTCAGACTCTCAACTGCACCAAGGCTAAGTCACGTGCCATTTGTAGCAAGTAAACAGAGTGCAGATCGGCCAACTTCACAAAAACACTCAACGTTGAGACGAGGGAACTATTTGTATCCGTTGTCCCTCCAGCCACGAAAGTACGGAGCCATGGAGGGGCCACAATGTTGCTGCTCCTTAGTTTCAAACAAAGAAGGGAAATCCAGAGAGAAAATGACTCTCGTTAAAGGATTTCCCTTCCCCTACAACGCTCACCTGGCATGACGTCATGCCGTAACTTATCCACTAGTGAGCAGTGTGACCACACACACATCGATGTGCCTGCTGTCACTGCAGTCCGGGGGGAAAAAAGGACCGCCTGTGCCTAGGCACAAAACAGAGTCCGATTGATATCCGTTTTGAGGCCCCCTTTAAAAAACTGCTGGTGCTCAGCACCGTTGAGACCCGGCCCACTTAAAGCCCTGATTGGAGCCATTTACACAGTCCACCAATTATGTTACATGAGGTAACATTCGCCCTTTTGGGGCACGGGGACATTAAGTCTTTGGCCCAGAATTGGAGGATATTGAACTGACGTTGAGATTGGAACCTGGTTCCCCAGTTCCAAAATCTGGGGAGTCTGGCCCTAACGCCGCATCCTTTTATTTGGGTTGTTCTCTACTCTAAACCATCTAAACAACAAACAGAAACATCAGTTCTACTTCTGCCTCCAATGATTTGGGATCCGCCTCTACTGAGTTTCCAGCTCGCTTCACATACATGTAGGAGACTTCTTATTTTTTAAATTAAAAAAATGGCTTTATTTTGGCTATCTTTCGTCTGAAATTACCTCTGCATCAATAGAAATCAATATCGGTAAAACATTCTCTAGATAATTTTTCTTGACATCGCCCACGCTCCTCTTCTGAAATGTCGGCATGTATGTGTAGTGACCTGCTGGTCACTGTTCTAGTTCTGATCTACCAGCCACTCCCAGAGGGCTGGCTTACACTCCACCCCACACCCATCCACCACAGGTGTCACTGGACATGTGACCTTGCCAATAAAAGGGGCCGGGCGCACGTGCCCTGGGCCAGTTCTACTAAGTATCTAACTATGTCTGTGTCATTACTAATAGTGCATGAGAGCCTAGGGCCCTACATTACATTGGCGACGAGGGGAACCTGCCCGCATGTGCAGCCGCCTTGTTTAGTGGTTGAAGGAGGAGAGTGATGCCCGTGTCGAGGGCAACCCCCTGCAGCAGTTGTGAGAAGCATCGGAGCGCCCTCGGGGCGTGTGAAGAGCCCCGGGGTGAAGGTGAAGGAGCGGGAGCCCACCCCGCATCTGAAGAGCATGTGGCTGTGCCATCCAGCGTGATGTGAGCCCCCATGATGGCAGAAGAGAAATGCAAGCGAGGCCGGACCGCCGAGTGAAACCCGACCAGTTAGTGGGCAGAAGGTGAGCCCTAAGTGGGGAGACGGGACAGCGAAGAAAGCCTAACGAGGAAAGGACGAGAGCAGAGCAGCGACCCTCTCCCTCCCACCCCTGCAAAGAAGAAGAACACTGCACTAAGCTCCGTGGTCTCTGTGTAGCAGCTCCACCCACCCCTGTGCAACGTGTGAACTGAGAGAGACTGCTGCTGTGAGGTGGAGTAAAGAGGAGACAGTATGCAGCCAACAGCTGACCTGAAAATACACACGTGGTACATGAGCGCAAGAAGTTCCATAGTATTGCAGGAGTTTGTTCTGCCGCATGTTGCAGCTGGCGGCAATGGGGCTCTGACCAGAACTGCAGGAAGCGTGTATCCGGCAACGGTGGAAAGGCCTGGTGCGCAGCCTGCAATCAGGAGGACGTTTGTGATGAAGGGGCAAGGCTGGTTGGGTGCCCACATGAGGTGAGGCCCACTCCCAGCAAAGTGAACAGACTGCCGGCGAGAGAAGGTGGTGTCGGTCAGACACCTAGACTGCTTTCAGCACCCAGAAGACACAATGGAGACTTCCTGTCAGCAACGCTTGCCCCCACGCAGCCCGTGAAGCGAGAGGGCCTGCTGCAAGGAGCAGAGTACAGAAAGTGACTGTGTGCGACCTGCGCCACTAAGAAAACCAAAAAATAAACCACTAAGAAAACCAAAAAATAAACTGAGGAGACGTCGGGAGGTGGAAGAGGTGTCCCTCCCCCAAAACACTGAAGGTGCGTTCTGTACTACTGCAGGGCCCCAAAAAACAGAAAAACCACTTAACGCGGTGAAGGGGTAGTCATCCTGTGGGATCCGGCTACCAGTATGTGTCCCGGGTGGCAGCCGTCTGAAAATGAGCCCGCCCATGAGGTTGTAGAGCGCGTGGTAGGCAGGATACAGGGGGCAAACCTGGAGGTGCCCGCTATCACCCGGTAATGAGGAACACCGGCGAGGTAGAGGCCAGGTGTTGCCAATGCTGCAAGATGCCAGCAGCAGCGGGCCAAACTTCACGCGACCTGTGAAGGCCCCACACGGAGTGAGAGAGTGCCCGGAGAGAGAATAGAGGCGCTGCATCAAAGGTCACGGAGTTACAGTAAGTAAGGCCGCCAAATGCAAAGAAAAGAGCAGCAGTGCCATCAAGTGGCCATTTTTGGTACCGCATGTGTGAATAAAGACCATTCTCTTGCATTGCCAGGCCTGCAGCAAATGTACAACAGATTGCTGTAGCCTGCAATCAGTGCCAGGGGAGATTCAACTAATTCCTCTCCAGAAGAAGAAAAGATGAAGATAGTAGGAAGACAACAGAAAAGAGGTACCACACAGATGAGCAATGAGGCAAGAGCAGTTTGCAGTGAGCAAGACTAATGTGGCTAGGACGTGGAGCACCCAGAGCTAGCTAGTGGTGTCAAGAGAGGGCTGAAAGGAACAGGCAGGATAAAGGCTGCCAGGGCTGGTGAGGAAAATGCGGTGATGACTAGTGGCCATAGGATGCGCCGTAGGAGCAGCAAGAATAGCCCTGGGATAGCGTGAACAGGAACATGGTGGTCCTAAATTGCTAGGTGCAGAGGAGAAGCTGAGTTCCATGGAGGGAGAAGCTCAAACTAGCCAAGGCAGATGTAAGTGCGCAGCAGGTGCACCCAGTGGCGAAAGGATGCCACCGCAAGTGGAAGATGAGGAAAAGGTGCAAGGATAGACGTTGCGCCAAAGATGTTCCCCAGACACGGACGGCACGGACTGAAGCACGAGAGTCAATGCCCTGCAAGGAAGAGGGCCCAGGTGGTCACACGGCATGACTCATTCTGCGAAGCCGGCTCAAGTGGAGGCTGCCAAGTGAGAGCCACGTCGGTGTGGTATTGAGGTGCCCGGAGCGTGCCCTCAAGAGAGATGACCTGCCAGAGGTCAGTGGAGGATGAACTGCAAGAGATCGGTGAAACAGTGACCTGGGAAAAGGTTGTTGAAACAGTGTCCTGAGAAGAGGTCAGAGTGACGATGACCAAAGAAGAGGTCAGAGCAGAAAGACCTGGAATAAAAGAAGGAAGACCGAGAATGAGTTTTAACAAGAAAAAGGTCGTGACGACGGGTCTGGTCAAAGAAGGAAGAGAATGCATTGTCCCAGGGGTAGGACATGACCAGGAAGACCCGTGTGAAGTGCACGTCACACGGACAGGCCTGGTTAGTGAAGACGAGCAAGAAGATGGGATTAGACCATGCCACGAAGTGAAAGAATAAGAAACTGTGTGGCATGAGGCCACCGCAAAGAAATCTCAAGAAGAGAGGAGTGTGTGATCTGCCAACTCGCACACCGGAAGGCAAAGGTGACAAATGCAAGAATCTCTTACATGGAACACAGTACCTGGAGAACATCAGTGGCACTTGGAGGAACTACCTATCCATGAGGCTTCGGAACACCTGGTGATTGCAGAAGTGATCAGGCTGGACCATGTCTGACATCCACCTTTGGGGTCGCACAGGAGACTGGACAGTGAGACTGTTTGGACGTCCTGAAGAAGAGGATCCGACCACTCCACACCAGACCGTGGAGACCCAGGGGCAGAGGCCTTAGGGACGCCAGTGAGAGCGGGCCCCGCCACAGGTCCCAGGAAGACAAAGATCTTGTGCTAAGTGGCAGGAATAACAAATACCCTTCAGGTGGAGCTAAGGATTTGAAGGTGGGACTTGTAGCGCTTCCTCCACACACCCAGAGGGTGGCGTTGGAGTGACATGGCAAAGTGCACCCAGTCCAGTGGTTGCCTGGTGAAGAGGGCCTCCGGGAAATTCAGTGAGAGGGGAACACCTGCGAGAGGGGCATCCTGGTGAGAGGGATGCTTTGCAACTACTCCACCATTTCGTAGAGAGAAGCAATGCTGCCTGTGGGGAGATGCCACGACAACCAGGACTGATTGGTGAAAAGTAACATCTATCAGATCCACCATCACTCCACCTGCTCCATCACCAAGAGATCGATGCCTAGAAAGACATTGGTATCAACTTCCATGCCCAGAGTCAAAAGAGGACCGGACCCGCAGGGCTCCACTGAACTGTGCCAAATAGAACTGGTGGTCCTAGCTGCTGTTGTACCATCGTCTTGCTTTGCTGGCAGCTAAAGAGACTCAGCAGAAGTTTGTTATTTTATTTTATTCTCTCCCACAGGTTGGACTTTATTATTTCCAGTTTGAATAAAGTCTGGGAGGGATGTAGTGACCTGCTGGTCACTGTTCTAGTTGTTCGGATGTACCAGCCGCTCCCAGAGGACTGGCTTACACTCCACCCCACACCCATCCACCATAGGCGTCACTGGACATGTGACCCTGCTAATAAAAGGGAGCAGGCGCACGTGCCCTGGGCCAGTTCTACTAAGTATCTAACTGTGTGTGTGTCATTACTAATAGTGTATGAGGGCCTAGGGCCCTCCACCATTACAGTGTGCATTGTCTGCTACCGGAAACAGCGTTTACATCATCACTGTTGTTACCACGCATGGCATTACATCGCAAGTCGTTTCAGCGACTTGCGCTAGATGGCGCTCAACACCAGGGAATGTGTTGGATTTTAAATCCAACACATTACCTGCTGTTGCGCTAACTGGATTAGGAATAGTAATTTATACTATTCCTAAATCCAACGCCATCTAGCGCAAGTCGTAGAAACGACTTGCGATGTAAAGCCATGCTTGGTAACAACGCAGATGATGTAACATCCGCGTTGTAACCTACTGCGTGGTAATGGATGGCGTAGTAAGGTCATACATTCTCTGCTACCATGTGATAGATAACGCAGCCCTACCAAGTTTCCTGGGTCCATGCCTGATGATGTGCTGCTCCAGGCTGGTTAGGGTTGCCATCCTTCCCAGAGAAACAAGCATTTGCAATGCAATTGGTCTTGCATATGAAAGTTACAGCCATTTGTATTGCTGCTCTGCTGTTGGTGGACTACAAGCCCCAGGATCCTTCGCTCTTCCTGGAAGGAGGAGCGTGCCACCATCCTTGTGCTCAAATAGCGCCAACAATCTCCGCGGTGCAGGACGCGCTTGCTGCCTGCCACCATCTGCTGCTCCGCTGTTGGGGGACTACAAGCCCCAGGATCTTTCGCTCTCCCTGGAGGGAGGACCGGGCCACCATCCTCGCGCTCAAATAGCACCAACAATCACCGTGGCATGGGACGTGTGCGGGCAGCGCCCGGGCAAAGCCCGGGCCAAGGGCAGGCCCGTCCTTGCCAGCAAGAGGCAGGGCAGGGCCACCCCTCTTTCATCCGGCACCTGGGCTATGGGTTGTTACATGGACCCGCACTAAGTTACTGATTATCCCTGCACTCCCTTACCTTGCATTCTTAAAGAGAAGTTCCTGTGCTGAAATTTGAAGTATCCCGATCTGTTTCCAACGTTAGAAATTTTTGCATGTTAAAAAATACTTGTTCTGTAAATCTGGTCATAAGTGTGACCCGAGAATACACACAAATAAGCTGAGTGGGCTAAGTTATTTCTTACTACAGAAGCATTGGAAAAAGAAAATCCATGGAGGGATGTGGGGGGGGGGGGGGGAGGTAGTGGTACTAGTAGGGGTAGTAAGAGGAAAAAAGCCAGGAAGTTGCATAAACATGCAGGTAGCAACTGTGTCCTTGACCGCATTGACACCCTTATCGGTGAGTGTGAGAAGATATTAGAGGCAGAGCCTAGCACACAAGCTGGCATTGATAAATCCCCCCTTAGAAGTACTCAACCCACTAATCGAGGCCCAAACCACAATCCCGCCATCCCAGCCATGTTTCTTAAATCATGTAAAAAGGGGCCTATTGACACGAATGTTGAGAGAAAACAAGACACAACGAGGGCAGATCATTCCCCTATTAGTTCCCTTGGTACTAACCTTCCGCAAATAGATCCCATAATCACCTGCACAAACAGATTTTCACCCTTGCTGGTAGTGCCTGATGGTGACAGGGAAGAGAGACCTCAGCCACCGCAAGCGCTGCCACCTAGCAACGCCGGGGTACTTATAAGAATTAATAATGACTCTCAGGATTCGACCCAACTGGTCAACATGCTTCGGCTCGAAATAGGGACGATGAAAACCATGATTGAGGATTTAACCAAAATGGTTAAGATTTTATTACAAAGGGATTTCTCCTGTATAGACAACGCCAACCCTATACCTCCCAAGCTTTACAGGCCACCATCAAAAGGAGTGAAATAGTTCCCCTTGCTAAAGATATCGGGGCATATTTACAAAAACTGGCGCATCCCTGCATATCAGCAGGGATGCGCCAGTTATTGTGCACCACAGCTCCGCCACCATCGATGCACCGCATTTACAATGCGGCGCACCATGGGGCAAAAACGGCACAGATGCGTCACGCATCTGTGCCGTAAAAGTGGCGCATTGCTGGAGTTGCGTCGCAAGCGCGACGCAGCTCCAGCAATGGTCTGGGGGGCCCTTCCTTGCTAATGCTGCGTCAATCCTTACGCCTGCTTCAGGCAGGCGCAGGGTTTTGACGCAGCATGGGCCTAAAAGTGACTGAGTGAAATCTTGCAGATTTCACTCAGCCACTTTTAGGAGGCATTCCTGCGCCGGAACGCCCCCCTTGCGCAAGAACGCCTACATGTGGCGCAGGGCTTTACAACATGACGCATCTCCCAGATGCGTCACGTTGTAAATACCCCGCACCATGGCGCCGGATTTGCGCCGCCGCTGCGTCACAAAAGTGACACAACGGCGGCGTAAATGAGGCGCAAGGGGCTTGTAAATCTGTCCCCAAATTCCCAACAGTAGTTCCATTGCTTCCAAAGTAGCCCCGACCCAGAATCCAGTGCCAACACCCTCTTCAGCTATGAGCTTACCCCATCATAAAGTAAGAAATCTTATCAATTACTGTAGTGCAGCAATCTCGAGGGACCAGATTTCACAGGGCAGACACACCTACTCTTCCCAGATTAAACAACTTCAGGAGAGTTCCCAAACTGACCTGACTGATTTAAACATTTCCAATGTGTCCCATACACATAAAATTTACATGGTGAATGTACCCAAATATGACCCCAGCAAAGGTACGGAAACCGCGGACTCCCTGACAAATAAAGCCATCCACTGGACTCGGTATGTCAGAGGATGCCGCTCAGTGATAAGGGAAGATATCATCAAGGCTCGTAGGCTTACCTCTCCAACCTATCAGCCAGATTGTATTGCGCTTACACTAGTAAGGGCAGATCTTGCTGAAAATCTCTTTGCTCTGGAGTTCAGAACCAGTTCTCTTGAATCGTAATCTATTCAGTTCAGATGATCCTTACCAAATAACCAGTGTAGTCAACATCTTAGGCAGACTTACACCAGCCAGTTGGAACACTCCTCATTGGAGACTAACGATTGACTCAAGCATGTGCCTCAAATGATTCAAGAATCCCAAATAGTCCATATATTTAACAGGGATGGCCCCCCCTAGTTCTAAGCTTTTAAGTATAGGCCCTGGTCGGACTGTAGGAACAATAATGACCTCTCCATGCTTGGCGGAGGGCCTGAGGTACATCCCCTAGCAGATTGAACGGGTCACTGACATCAGGTCACTCCTCCCAAAGGGAAACCTTGTTGTCATGGAACATTGCAGGGATGAATTCAAAGTTTACATCTCCTGAGTGGCATGATTTCATTGAGTGTTACAACATCTGCCTTTTCCAAGAAACCTGGTTACTGGCTCCCCTCCACTCTATAGACCATCTAAATTACTACATTAGGGCTATAAGAGGAGTAAGGGGCCGCCCAACAGGGGGGGTGACAATTTGGGTTCGACAAGAACTAGGCTATAATATTCAGGTACTTGTGACCCAAAATAATGATATTATGGCCATAAGACTGAACATGGGTCCCCATGGTAGCGTAGACATTTATAATATTTACGTGAGAGGAACTAGGGGGAAGAAGTCAGAAGTTTTAGAGGCTCTCGACGATCTTCTCGACCATTATTCGGGGGATTCCTATGTTTTACTTGCGGGCCATTCAATTTGCCATTTGAGCCCCTCGCTAACAATGAGTGCCACCTCAGAGAAGAGGAAGATGCCTAGTGGGCATCCCAAAGCTAGAGCTTGCACCCATAAAAACATGGACAGATGTGGCTGTTTAAGTTAACTCAATTTGCCTGGAGAAAGGCTTAAGGGCGACAAATGGAAGATCCGTATCTCACAGATGTGGGGCTAATACATTTAAACAATGGATTTAGTGGTTGTCAGGTAGATTTCTTACTAATTAGTCTGAAACTATGGCATTCCTTGGGTGACATGATAGTGAGGGACTGGCTAGAGAGTGATCACAACCCCTGGTGTCCCTCCCTGAGGCTACCACGACAGAAGGCACAAACATCAACAGATAGCGAAGTGCCATTTCTTGATGTTATCCCCACCAATGATATGAGATGCTTAAAATGGGTGAAGATACTAGAGAAGCCTGAACTCATATCTAATATTACTAAGGACATTGACCATGCTATAGTTGAGTTAGAGGCTTACAGAGGTAAAACCGAGGTCCTCGAGTCTACTATCTCTACCCATAACACATTCTTTGCACTCTTGCGCACTTATTTCATTAAACAGAGCAAGACACCAAGTATTACAAACACGAAAATCAGCCGTTGGTTTAAAAAGGCATGGAGAACCACGCAAATCGTTAGGTAAAGATATTAGATGTCGACGTAGCACTTAGATCAGTAACGGGGGTAGAGCCCCAGGTCCTGATGCCATTCCGACGGACATATTTCTGTATGATAACGCCCGATGGTGGCGATATATCCTCCTGCTGGCCAATGTGGTTGCTCGTGGTGCGCCTGTCCCCGACTCTTGGAAAGGGGCCATAATTATCCCCATGTTTGAAAAGGGGGATAAATCACACCCAGGCAATTACAGACCTATTAGCTTAACAGATTTTCTACAAAAGGTAATGGGCGGCTTGTCCTTAATAAGGTACAAGATTGGATAGATGAACATAGTATTTTATCCCCACTACAGGCTGGCTTTCGGGCATTTACCAGTACCATCGACCAGGTTTTTCGTTTTAACCTAATTTCCTGGAAGACGGTGGTCCTGTGCAAGGGCAGCCTGTATGCTGCCTTTGTTGACCTAAAGTCATCTTTCGACCTGGTCCCCTGTACCAAACTATCAATGCTCCTGCAAAATATGGAGATGCCTCTTGAACTGTTAACTATCATTGTTAGACTTCATGAGGATAATTAGGCTAAAATCCGCTGGGGCTCACAGGGGAAAGTCACCAGTCCCTTTCCCATTGAGAGAGGCGTCCAACACGGTTGATTCATGGCACCCACATTGTTTTCCTTGTTCATCAACGGAATTGTGAATTGCATGGAATCTATTGCTACTGCTGCCACAACATTAGCGGGTGAAAAATCCCTATTTTAATGTTTGCAGATGACACATTAATTATTTCAAAGACCCCCAGTGGTCTCCAACGAGCACTTTTGATATTTGAGGAGTTCTGCTGTACAAGGGGCTTGGAAGTTAATATGTCTAAAACGAAAAGCATGGCTTTTAACCCACATAGAGCATTTAAAGGTGGCATGTTAATGAATAACCGTCCCTTGAGGCAAGTTAATGCTTTTACCTATTTGGAGTCAACATACAGAATGACTTTAAATGGAACCAACAGATTGACCTGGCTATTTGAAACATCAGCAATTATCGGGAGTGCTTCAACTTGAGTATAATACTTCCCTCACCAAACCAATCAGCCCGGTGCTCCAGATATACAATATGAAGGTGGTTAGCTCAGCCTTGTACGGTGCAGAACTCTGGGGCTGTGAGAACCTGTCAAAGCTCACTGTAGCTGAAAATAGGTTCTTACACAAGATTACCATTCTTCCACAAAGCACCCCAGCATGCCCCCTACTTTACGATCTTAGTAGAAAACCATTAGCAGATATAGCCAAATTATGCCCCCTATGCTGCCCCACGACGTGTATGGCTGGTGCCAATTTGTAAATCACTAGGCACTAGAAGGAGCGATGAAGCACTAAGAATACTACGCTCCGACACGTCATCTTTTATTGTTGTTGCAGTAGCAAACTTCTTGAGGTGGTCGTGGGCTATAAGATCCCGTTCCCTCTCTGTATAAAAAGGGAGTGTTTGTAATTGCTCATTTGCACATATATTAAGGGGGTAGGTAATCATTTACTATGCAATGTAGACATTAGTCCCAACTATTCAGATAGATTATTTTATCTATGGCTAAACTGTTGTACCCCTTTGGTAATGAATTTTGAAAAAAGCTGATGTTTTAAAAAAAAAGATTTAATCTGTTTTTAGAGGTATTTGTTACTCTTATTTTTAACTTACCTTCATCAAACAGGCTTTCAAATTAGATTTCTTTTTTCATATATATTCTGTGTTTTACAATATATTTATGTATGGTGCTTTTATGACTAATATGTTGAATAAAGCTTGTTTGGATTGGATTGGTATTGTAAATGGGAATGTTTTTTACATATGTTTATGTGTTTGCAGTGGAATGGATGTATGTTGTTTGTAGTGATATTATGTGGTTTGTATTGGAATTGTGTGTGGTGGAATTGTGTGGCGTTTTGCATATGTGTGTGTGTGGAATTATGTTGTATGGTGAATAGATAGTAATTTTGAGAGGGTCAGGTAGTTTGTGTATTAATCACCTGTGTAGGAGGTGTATGGGAGCTGGTGGCAATGTGGAGACAGGGAAATCTCATGGGCTGCTGGAAGGAGTGTTGAACGCTCTGCTTGTGCCCTAGGAGGGATTAGAGAGGGGACCAAGTTGTGCTTGGTCCTGCAGCCACTTATGGACCCACATTGATTTAACTAGGTGCAGATTCACACCTGGTAATATCAAATGCTGTGTTTTCACACTTGACAATATTGGATGCTTCAACACTGGTCCTTTTGTGATTGGAAACAGGAGTAGGAGGGGTGTACCCCTCCGCAGTGTATGTAATGGGGCACCCAGGAGTGTTGATGTAGTGAATTTCAAAAGCGGGGCTACTGGAAAGTTGATTGAGAGGTGCTTGAAAGACATGCAAATTCGTTATTGTGTTGATTCAGTAGAGGAGGGTACATATTATAAAAACTATTAAATACATCAAGGCTGTGAATCCTGTGGACGATATGGAATACAAGAAGAATTTGAATATCTCATGGGTATACAGCAGAAGAGGAGAATGTGAGATTAGAGAGACATTTATATAAGTAGAGATAAGAGGAGGGAGATTAGAGAATTATTTAAATATTACCATTGTAAACCATGAAAATGTATTGTAGCAAGAACTATTTTGGTTCAATATCATGTACACTATTATCATTAACTAAATATTGCTGCTGATCTATGCCTGCTTGCAATGCATGTGCTGTAAAGCTAGGGGCGTGTACCTTATGGAGCCATGTTTCATTTTCAATTGTGCTCTCGTTACTATAATTTTAAAATCAATTAAGTTATGTGCATTTAAGTACACAGGAGGTTTAAATACCTCAAGACTATTGTTATGGTAGATGAAGGGGAGGGAACTGGGTGAGAGTGTGAAACATAATGAGAGTCTACCCTTACTTCCCAGGCCCTCTGCCCATTATTCCCCTTTCTCTGTTTGAACCATAACTTCTATGGGTTATGGTGTTGTAGCGGGCCGGAAGGATGCACACGGAGTCGCGGGGAACTTAGTATGGTCTTTATTGTTTTTACAGTGTCTTTGGCAGTCCTGCTACTCCGGTAGTAGGGGAGGGGTCCCTCAGGAAGGCGGGATTCCGGACTGGTACGGCTTCATCTCTCCCTGGTGCCCCGGGGTCTCTCCAGGATGTTCAGGGTACGTTGCTCCCCAGGGGACCGGTGGAAGGCGGGTGACCAGGAGGGAACAAAGAAGACACGAAGGGGTCAGGTATAGGGACACATACGGAAGGCTTTGGGGAAAGGGAGTGAGGAGTCACACGGTGCTTTGCTACAATACCCAGACAGTGATACGGTGCGAGGTGATCAGGGAAGGGACAAAAACTACTGTCTGCTGATAGTGACTAATCGGGGAGTTAGGTCGGGTGATTCAGGGAGGTTTGGCAAGCTTCGCTCCCACCCACGCTCTGACTCGGCCCCGTACCTGTTGAAGCCACACTTCCCTTGAAGTGTGGCACGGGGATTCACAGGAACGTTGGCCTGTTGGCTTAGTCTTCGGGTCTTCCTCCACGCTCTCGTCTCCTTCTCCGCTTCTTTGGTCCGCTCACTCTCTCTCTCTCCACGGCTTCTCCCTTCGCTCTTCTCCAACCTCCTCCACGCCTCCAGGTGAAAAACACATCGACGTATGGTCCTTCTGGGTTCTTACAGGTTCCGGGTCTCTGACGTCAGACGAGGGGCCGGGCCTTGGCTCGTCGTACTCCGCCCAATTAAAGAAACAGTCTGCCTTGCTGGTTTCCGCCTCTTCGCTCCCACAATAGTTGGTTGACTGGTCCCCGTGTGGCTGTGGGGAGAGATAAGAAAGCGGTGACCTACTAGTGTCCACATCGCGGAGACTCGGCACCTCGTCACAGGTGTGCATGATATTTGTTACAGAAGCCACCTTAGTAGGTCCATTTACAGGCCATTTTTTCAAGATATGTTATGGGGACAGTGAGCAAGGAACACACAATTGTACTAGAAAGGTCACACGTGCAAACATTTCTATTTTTAAAAGTTGTATTTAACCAAAACAAAAAGTATTTATTTTACTGACTCCTCATGGGAATAAGCATTTTATATTTCTTAAACCGTTTGATGTTACTCCCTTATTGCTCATAAAACGTGTTATTTTGTAAAAGTCACCCTTCACCCCAGGTCTAATAAAAACAGGTGCTTTTAGAAATAATTCAACAAACCGCAGAAAAGCTGTGGTTGAAAAATTGTAAACAAAATGCCCTTTTACTGACATTGTCTGCTAACAGTGGGCATAAGAAAGAAAAAAAATGTGTTAGCTTACGAGATGTCACAGAAAGGATTGCTCATACAATGTTGCAAACAGCTGTGGCGCTGGGGCGGCCCCCGGTTCCTTAATCTGTTCCCAATGCCCGATAATGCTGAAAGAACAGGAAAGATAATCCAGGAGAGAACAAAAAGTGGAAAACAAAGAGATGAGACAGATGCTGCCCCTTGGTGTGCTCGACGGACCCCCGGTCTGCTCAAGGGACTGCTATATGTCTTTAGGGTCTGCAGGGGCACTGCCTATGATATCTGTTGATTAAGCAATTATGCGCTTGTGGTTGGACGCTTCTTCAGGATCTCCTCCGCCCCGCAGCACAGGACGCGCTATTGGAGTGATACATTGATACATGGGCCTGTTGTCACGTTCCATGAGGCACACAAACATCATCCAAGGTGTAGTGAAGTATTATGAAATAAGAAGCAGAAGACGTGAGCTCTTCTTGTCCAGTGTTTATTAGCCACAACCTCAGCAGTCCATAGGCAACTGACAAACCTGGAATGCTGTACAACCAATACCCATAGCAGCATTCTGCATTCCAGAGATGCAATACTGGAATGTAGGAGAAATTAGTTCACAACAATATCTCCCTTTCTACATTAGAACCAAATAAAGAAACATCTAGCAATGAAACATGTTAAAAGTGCGAGGAAAAGCACAGAACATAAATAGCACAAAAACACACATCACAAATTTCCTTACACTCTCCAGTTCCACATCTTTTTGAGATTCAGCGTTCCACTCTTGTTCAGTGAAAGTGGTGTCATGACAGACATTAACACTTGCGATGAGACATTCTTCATCATTTTCGTCAGCATTCTCAGGATAGTCAGTGAAGGTTAAAGGTGAGCGAGACAAATAATCTGCCCTACTGTTCTTACCATGCCTATCCTGGGTGTGTGATCTTTAATAACAGAACCACTTAAAATACTTACTAAAGGTTTGTGGTCAGTCTTGAGGATGAACTTTCTCCCACAAATAAAACATTTAAAACGTTCGACTGCCCAACAGCTCCCCAAAAGTTCTTTTTCGATGATGGAGAATACTTTTTTGTTTAACCTCAAAGACCTAGAGGCAAAACCAATAGTCACCTCAGTTGGACCCTTCATCTGGGCAATGGTGGCACCCAAACCATCATTACTTGCATCAACAGTGATGATGCACTCTTTTGAACAATCAAAAGGTTCAAGAACACCGGCCGATATGATATTGTTTTTCAAGTATTGAAATTCTTCTTGACAACTTTTCTCCCACACAAATGTTTTTTCTTTCTTCAACAGTTCTCTTAACGTGACAGTTTTAGCTGAACATTTTTGAATAAACATCTAATAGAACTCACAGAGACCCAAGAAGGATGCAACATTTTCTTTACTCTTGGGAGTTGGAGCTCTGGTAATTGTGTCAACTAAACCGGGTCTAGGTTAAACCCCCTTCTCAGAAATACCATGACCCAGATACTCAATAGTACTCTTGGCAACAATCCCGAACTTTTGTAACCTCGCCAAAACAGCACGCATGTGTTTGTCATGGGTGCAAAGATCTTCACCCGCGATTAAGATGTCGTCTTGGAAGGTTACGACACCCTCAATTCCTTCCAAAACATTTTCCAGAACACGCTGAAAAACAGATGCAGCCGACACTAGGCCGAAAGGCATCCTCTTAAACTGAAAAGTGCCCATTGGAGAAACAAAAGCTGTAAGGTGACGTGATGACTCATCAAGTACTATCTGATGGTACGCGGATGCTAAGTCAATCTTGGAGAAAAACTTAGCACCTGAAAATGTACTGATGATATCATCAATTCTGGGTAAGGGGTGAGAGTCAATCCATATTGCCTTGTTAAGGCTTCTACGTTCAACACAGAATCTCAGTTGCCCGTTCTTCTTCCTAGCAATAACTAAAGGGGCTAACCATAAAGAAGACTCGATGGGTTCTATCACAACACTAAAAGGTACATTTCTCAACTTGTGTTTCACAGGGGTGACATCACTTTGAACTTTATTCTTATGCTTGAACCCTTTTATTCTACCCAGTTTGTCATCAAAAACTGAAGGAAATATCCTGGTCCACTTTGAACTGTTAACAACGGTATCCGGAGAACTATCATTTTGGTCACAATCAGTTACCAATAAAACCTGGACATCCTTACCAGGACTGAGAGTCATGCCGAAAAGGCTTTGGTGGTACCACCCAAGAATGTTAAGTCCCTTCTTGGCAACATACACTTTGCCGAAAATGGTTCGAGTTTTAAACTTGAGATGACACTCAAAATACCCAGATAGTTCGATCTTTCTTCCATCATAGGTTAAGGGATTCCTGTTAGGTGGGAATAATTCTCAGTTCCCCCAGATCTCTGAAAACAGTTCATCAGTAACCATTGTCATCCTGGCACCAGAATTAACGAGAAGTTTTAAGATATTACCATCCACCTCAATGTTTTCATAGGGATTCAACAGTTCGATTTACCATCTTGTACGACAACAACCATATCTCTCACACCTCTCACACAACCTTGTTCTTCATCAGAGCTATCGCACAGATCACCATCAGGAATGGCACTGACTTTGTCTCTGGGTGACTCGCAAACTTCTGCAAAATGCCCAACCTTCCCACATAACTTGCATTTTACATTTTTAGTGGGACAAGGCCGACCATTGGGACCATGATTGGGGTAACCACACCTAAAACAAATGTTTTTCTGTGAGAAAAACCCACCTTTGTACTTTTTTTTAGTATTTCTCTTAAAAATATTGTTTTGTTTTAAAACAGTGTTCTCATTCACTACAGACACACCACTAGTTTCTCTACGAGTAAGCTCCTTACAAGGCTTGCGTGAAACTTCGATACCTTTGACCACATTGATTGTTTCTAACAAAGTGGGATTTCTCATAGTGATAAGTCTTTCTTGGACCTTTTTTTCCCAACAACGTACTACTATCTGGTCACAAATAAGCTGATCTGCGAAATTCTCAAACTCACACCCCGCTGCCAGCATATGTAAAACAGCGACATAAGTGTCAATCGACTCGTCCTATAACTGCTCTCTAGTAAAAAAACTTGTGTCTGTTAACAATCAAGCTTGGTTGAACGTCAAACTGTTTTTCTAATTTTCTAACAGCCAATTCATATTCATCTAACTCAATTCCATCCTGCTGGACTGGATATGGAGGGAGATGTTCATACATGGATTGCCCCTCAAACCCCAGATTATGTTCTAATAAAAACCTTGAGGCAAAGAATCTTTGGGAGGACAAAAAGAAGGATAACAAAAATATGATTGTTACTTGGGCTAAATTCACCGAAACTCTTGGTATTTTACACACAAAAGAAGAAGGGAGGGACGTAACCAGAGCAGCTGCGGCCCGACAAAGGGCTCACTCTCCGCCGTTGAGCAAACAAGACTGTCCTCTAAGGGGAGCGCAACTCAAGAAAGGAATAAATAAAACAACACAAGAACTTCACCGGGCAGGGCCAGACGTTAACCTCCTAGCCGAGCTTAGATCGCTAAAAAATAGGAAGAAAAAACTAATCTGGGAAGCACGTCACAAAGCCATAGAAACAGCATGGGCCACAATTCTCCACGACGCAAAAGCCAAAAACAGCGCCAGGTTTTGGCTCACAGTGAAGAGATTACAGAACCCAAGGGCCCTTGGAATAAGCTCACACATCACCGAAGAGGAATGGTTTAAATACCTTTGGGACCACTTTAATAGCTGGCCACCAAATAACACACAGGAACCCATGGAGCACAGCAGGGCCGGCTTATGCCCACCTAAGTGAGACGAAGGCTCCAGCTACGGCTTTACGCTAAAACAAATGTAGAATCGCAAAGGGCAGAACCGAGGGTGCACCAGGTCCAAACGGAATACCATCGATACTATACAAATGAGATCCGGACTACTGGGCATCAGAATTTCTTCCACTCTTCTCGCACATCATGGAAACAGAGACAATAGCGAACTCCTGGAAGGGGTCAATTATTTCTCCGATACACAAGAAAGGTAGCAAAAACATTGCAGGAAACTATAGACTAATAGATAATGATGCCAAATACTATGCAGGATTGCTGCTGGAAGAACTTACAGAATGGGCTTCGGAAACGGCATCAATTGCAATCAATCAATCAGGCTTCCAGAAAAGTATGGGCACATCGACAAACATACTAGCATTATCACTCCTAATAGACGCTACCAAAAATATCAAAAATCCGCTATACCTGTGTTTTATAGACTATTCTGCTGCCTTTGACAGCATTGACAGGAACAAACTCTGGGCAAAGCTCTTCAAATTGAAAATCAAGAGCAAACTCCTGAACCAGTTGATCCTACTACATAGTGACACCTGGATTCAAATCAAGCTAGGTGCTGGAGAAAGTCTATCCCGGAGAATCCCGACAACCAAGGGTCTGAAGCAGGGGTGCTTCCAACGCCGATCTTGTTCAATCTGTTCTTGGCAGACCTCTCGCCAGAACTGGACAAATGTAACCATCACGCCTCGAACTTCGGAGGCTTTCCTCTTTCGAACTTACTCTACGCAGATGATCTGGTTTTGATCAGCTGCACTCCAATCGGTCTACAACACTTGTTAAACATCACAAGCAACTTTTCCAGCAGTAATGGACTACAAATAAATCTGAGCAAAACTAAAGTGATGGTTTTCAACCGAAAAAACAAACCACACCACTTCCAATGTGATCTGGAAGGGAAGAAACTCAACATTGTTAACAAATTTAAATACTTGGGTGTAATTTTGGACAATAAAGGCACGTTCCTCCCACAAAAAGCATCTATAAAAGGTAAAGGAACCTTGATAGCAGTCGCACTAAAAAACATCAAACATAAAATAGGTGGCCCAAGTCTCGCTCCCTTATTATAGGTAATCGAGCAAAACTCCTCCCAACTGTCACCTATGGAAGCGAGTGCCTCAGAGGGAGAGACGCCGACATCCTGGACAGGACTATATCAAAGGCAATGAGAATAATTTTTAACCTCCCTTGCTACACATCACCAGCCCAAATCAGACTATAGTTCGGCCTTCCAAAACAACAGACTGCTCGCAAGGGGGCCTAACCTGAAATGCTGGCACAAAATAAAAGGAGCAGAATCGGGCTCATTAAACGAATTTTTATGGAACGAACTCAATCGGAAAAAAGATTGTGCAGCTTTGACTTACTTAAAAGACTCCATGGACAGCTTGGCTTTAGAAGCCCACTGGGACACGATTGGGGCCCACAAAACCTTTAAGGAGCTTGTCAACAAAACAGTAAAAATACTGTCCAATCTCGAGGATAAAGCCTCCCTTGCAGAAAGAGCACACGGATAGTTCGTTATCGAGAGCTACAACAGATGTTCCCCACAATTCTACCTGGGGACTGGATTCACAAGGACCAAAAAAGAAAAATTTCTGCATTTCAGGATGGGTATTCTACCAACACTGCCGCATCTACCGCCATGGAAACAGCCATAATCTATAACTTTGTGCAGACTGTGTGCGGAGGTAAAGGAAGACATTCTACACATTCTTTGCACATGCAAATGTTTAGATAGGGAAAGAAGATCCATACTAAAACCTGCCTTCAATAGACTACGTATAAGAACATGCAGACAGGCAGTTATGGCTTGCTTTGACGGAGAGGACATCCGGCTGGCCTGCTGTCTAGTTCGCTTCATGGATGTGGTGGGAAAAAAACTAAAGGCGGAGGAGAAGCAATATAACATCACTACAAAGGACAGTAATCCATAACTGTTTGAGAACTTTTAAGGGACCATAATGACCTTGCTAATAATGCTCTGCTCTACAGAAAAAAAAGACAATAGAAGGACCCACACATTTTAATAGCGTTTTTTTTTTTGTTTTGTTTTTTTAACTGGAAAAGTACTGATTATTTTACCATTTTTTAAACTGATGGTCATAAGTGCACATTCCTCTTCCCCACAATAATTTTGACTCAAAACAATCTATGTTCAAGGGAAGAATAATGCTACCAGATCCTGTGCCCACGGGAACACAGAACTGCTATAAGACCCCTGATTTGATAGGCTTGCGGAGAAGAAAACTAATAGATGAACTCAGTTTCCTATGTGAATGAGATAATAATGTAACAACATTATCTGTTTTAAAAAGTTATATATATTCTTTCTTTTATCTTCAATGATTGTTTTTTTATTTGTTATGCAATGGTTTTTAATAACTAAGCATATAATAAACTTACTTACTGTAACAATTTCTCCATGAGACAGGGGGATCACCAGGCGTGTGAAGAAATGGAGGAGGAGCATTGACATTCTGCATATTAGCCATGACAAGCAGAAACATAAAAACAAGCTGAACAAAAAATCAATTACAGAAATTAATAACGACAATTTAAACTAAAGAAGAAATAATATGCTGTCACAGATGAATTGGGAAAAACTGAAAATCTTTCAGTAAGTGACGCTCCAGGTTGCGTGTGCGCATCATGGGTGCACAGTCTAGATGCGTGTGCACATCAAAGACATGCAAACCTGTTGGATCTTTGAAAACAGCTACCGTTGACTGCGTGTGCACATCACGGATGTTCAAACTCGTACGTGCGTGTCGGGTCACCCTGGGTAGATGGTGCTGTAAGACCGATGATAACAACATCGGACACCTGGGTTGTCTTTTGGAATTGCTTTTATTTATAACAGTCGAAAGAAAAGAAGGTCCGGCACGTGGTAAAGATTCTGGCTCTCGGGCGGTCATGGAAGAACTGGCTGGGTTACTCAGGGCTCCGCTGTCCTCCCGGACGTGTGGAAATTAAAAGCAACAAACCACGGGTCAGTGGGAAGTCCTTCAGACTTCAAACAGCAGGGAAGGGACTGTGAGGGACCAGCAAGTGCTACCACCATGTGAAACTCCAGTGAAAAATAAAACGGTGTCCACCCACAAAGTTTACTCGTTCCCTCCCAGTGACTTAGAGAGCCCCTGTATGTGGCGACGTACCTGCTCCAGCCACGCTCCTCCGGGAGTGTGGCAGGGCGGCGCATAGAGTCTTTGGCCTCCTGGCTCACTCCTGCTACCCGGCTCCTCCGGTTGAGTTTCAGGAACTTCGGTGATGCGGCAATCCCTCCCTTGCTTCTCTGGCATCCTCCTCTCTCAGTGGGTTCCTCTCTCTGGTTCCCTGGCATGCGCACCCTGGCATCCGGATCTTTCCTTCCTTCTTGTCAGCGTCTTCCTCGGATAGGAAGGCAGGGGCTGACGTTATTCCTTTGGACTCCACCTCCCGTGGTTTCCACGATGAATTAAAGGGGCTGTCCATGTCCTGCATACGGAGCAGCATAAAGTCAGTTTCCTGACAGTTCAGCTACTCCCGGTCCCCAGGGTCAATCAATCAGTCATTTGTTAAGTGCACTACATACCCGCGAGGGTCTAAAGGCGCTGGGGGGGGGGCACTACTGATGGAACAGCCGGGTCTTGAGTGTCCTCCTGAAGGTCAGCAGGTCTTGGGTCTCACGTAGGCTCAGTGGGAGGGTGTTTCATGCCTTGGTGGCGAGAAGAATTTCCTGCCGGTGGTTACTCTTCGGACGCACAGGACGGTGGCGAGTGAGAGGTCAGCGGAGCGTAGCTGGCGGTTGGGGATGTAGAAGGAAAGTCGTCTGTTGAGGTAGGCTGGGCCCATCTTGCGGAGTGCCTTGTGTGCGTGGATGATGAGCTTGAAGGATATCCTCTTGTTGACGGGGAGCCAGTGAAGGTTTCTCAGGTGGGGGGTGATGTGGCCGTGGCGTGGTATGTCGAGAATCAGTCGTGCAGAGGCGTTTTGGATGCGTTGTAGTCGCTTGATGAGCTTGGTTGGGGCTCCCGCGTAGAGGTCGTTTCCGTAGTCGAGTCTGCTGCTGACGAGAGCCTGGGTGACTGTCTTTCTTGTATCTGTTGGGATCCATCTGTAGATCTTGCTGAGCATGCGGAGGGTGTTGAAGCAGGAGGACGGGGTTGACTTGCTTGGTCATTGAGAGCGTTGAGTTGAGGATGATTCCCAGGTTGCGTGCGTGATCGGTGGGTGTCGGGGCTGCCCCCAGTGCCTTCGGCCACCAAGAGTCGTCCCAGGCTGAAGGGTTGGAGCCGAGGATAAGGACCTCCGTCTTATCCGAGTTCAGCTTCAGGCAGCTGATCTTCATCCAGTCGGCGATGGCCTTCATTCCTTCGTGGAGGTTGGCTTTGGCTGTGATGGGGTCCTTGGTGAGGGAGAGGATCAGTTGAGTGTTGTCGGCGTAGGAGATTATGTGGAAGTCGTGCTGTCGGGCAACGTCTGCGAGTGGGGCCATGTAAATGTTGAACAGTGTCGGGCTGAGGGAGGATCCCTGGGATATGCCACAGATAATCTCGGAGGCTGCGGATCGGAATTGGGGGAGGCGGACGCTCTGGGTTCTGCCGGAGAGGAAGGAGGTGGTCCATTCCAGAGCATTGTCTCGGATCCCTGCGGCGTGGAGCCGTGTGCGTAGTGTGCGGTGGCAGACGGTGTTGAAGGTAGCGGAGAGGTCTAGGAGGATGAGTGCTGCGGTCTCACCATTGTCCAGCAGGGTCCTGATGTCGTCGGTGGCGGCGATGAGGGGGGTCTCGGTGCTGTGGTTGCTGTGGAAACCTGACTGGGAAGGGTCCAGGATTCTGTTTTCTTCGAGGTATCGGGTTAGCTGTCAGTTGACGATCTTCTCGATGACCTTGGCCGGGAACGGAAGCAGAGAGATGGGCCGGAAGTTCTTGAGGTCTCTTGGGTCTGCCTTGGGTTTTTTGAGTAGGGCGTTGATTTCGGTGTGTTTCCAGCTCTCTGGGAAGGTCTCGGTCTCGAGGGAGAGGTTGATGACATTGCGCAGGTGGGGAGTGATAGACCTGCTTGCTTTGTTGAAGACGTGGTGCGGGAATGGGTCTGACGGAGAGCAGGAGTGAATTGTACTCATGGTCTTGATGGTGTTATCGGTGCTCACGCTGGCCCAGGCTAGCAGGGGGTCGTGGTCGATGATGTGCAGAGAGTCTGTTGTGATGCTGTCTGTTGGGGCTGTCTGGGTGTTGAAGCTGTCGTGGATGTCTGCTATCTTGCGGTGGAAGAAAGTGGCGAGGGAGTTGCACAGGACTTGCGATGGCAGTATGTCGCTGCTGTTGGAGCTGGGGTTAGAGAGTTGCTTCACGATGTTGAAAAGCTCCTTGCTATCATGTGCGTTGTTGTCGAGTTGGTCTTTGAAAGAGGTCCTTTTGGCAGCCCTGATGAGGTGGTGGTGGTTGCGGATGGCGTCCTTGGGTGCTGCATGGCTGTCCGGGGTCTGTTCACTGTGCCATTTCTTCTCTAGTTTCCGGCAAGCTTGCTTGGAGGCTAGGAGTTCTGGGGTGAACCAGCTGGCCCTCTTGCTGGTGTCTCTGTGGGGGGGTTTCTTCAGCGGGGCGAGGGTGTTGGCACAGTCCTCAATCCAGCGTCTGAGGCTGTGGGCAGCGTCATCGGTGTTGGAGGGTACGGTGGGTGGGTTGAGAGCGAGGTTTGCATGTAATTGGCCTTCAGTGATTTTGTTTCAGCAGCGGCGGGGGATCTGTTTGGTGCGGTGGTGTGTGGTGGGTTTCTGGAAGGTGAAGTGGACACAGCGGTGTTCAGTCCAGAGGAGTTCGGTGGTGTGGTTGAAGGAGACGTGCGGGCTAGAGGAGAAGACTGGGTCGAGCGTGTGGCCGGCGGACTGGGTGGGCGTTGTGACGTGTTGTCTCAGTCTGAGGTTGGCGAGGTTATTGATCAGGGTTGTGGAGTTACTGTCGTTGTTGTTCTCAAGGTGAAAGTTCAGGTCTCCGAGGAGGATGTAGTCGGTGGAGGTCAGGGTGTGCGTGCTGATGAAGTCGGCGATGCAGTCGCTAAACTGGGGGCGGGTTCTGAAGGGTCGGGAGACAAGGGTGCCTCTGAGGGTGGAGTTGGGGTCTGTGTGGAACTGGAAATGCTGGTGTTCAGCAGTGCTGAGAGTGTCATCGGTGCTAGTCGAGACCCTGATGCTGTTCTTGTGGATGATGGCAATTCCTCCTCTGACTCTGTTGGTGCGGTCTCTGCGGGTGATCTTGTAGCCGTCTGGGATGGGTATGACGATGTCGGGTGCGGAGGAGTCGTTCATCCACATCTCTGTCAGGAAGGCGAAGTCCGGGAATGCTGTGTCGAGCAGGTCCCAGAGCTCGACGGCGTATTTGCGTGCGGAGCGGGTGTTCAGTAGGATGCATCGGAGGTGGTTGAGGTCTTTCTTGGCGGGTGGTTCGTCGGGTCTGAGGCTGGTGTAGCTGCAGTTCTGGCAGGTGAAGGGGCTGTGTGTGAGTTTCGGGGCGGCCTTGACGCAGGTGTGGGTCCATCCAGAGTTGAGGGCGTGCAGAGTGCTGGCATCGTAGAGGCGGCGTTTCTCGTGGCGGGTGCAGGGACCAGGGGTTCTGGCACTGGGTGTGGTCCAGGCATGGACAGGCGCAGATGGGCTTGCCTTAGGCATGCCTTCAGCACGCCAGTGGCACAGTCGCACAGTGGTGGGCATATATGGGGAGGTGGGAGGGAGGAGCAGCTGGGAGGCGGGAGGCGGGGGCAGCGAAAGGGCAGTCAGGGGGGTGGGGCCGCAGGGGACGCAGCGGCGGGAGCGGTGCAGGGCCACTAAGGGAACAGAAAGCAAAGGGCACAAAAATAGAGAGGCAACGAGTGGAACAGAAGGCAAAACGCACAAAAATAGAGAGGCAACGAGTGGAACAGAAGGCAAAAGGGCACAAAAATAGAGGGGCAACGAGTGGAACAGACGGCAAAAATGGGCACAGGGTTACAGGGGCAACGAGGGAACAGAAAGAAAAAATGGGCACAGGGTTACAGGGGCAGCTTAAGGAACAAAAGGAAAAACCGGACAGAGAGACACGGGGACAGCGAGGGGAACAGAGGGAAAAAACGGCACAGATCAAGTACTAGCAGCGGGGGAAGACAGAGAACAGCAGTCACAGGTACAACAATGAAAATAATGGCAATACAGTGAAAAACAATACACTACAATACAATAACTAGTGGAAAAATAGCGGAGAAGAACAAACCTACCAACCACCAGGGATGAGGCACAGGTGGTAGCCTGCGGGTGGAGGAGGGCCTCGAGCTTCCTCAGCAGCGGCAGCTGGGGCAGGGGCACACAGGCGGTGCTGTGCGGAGGGTCCTCCCTACAGTGCGTAAACTTCAAACAATATGTTGCAGTTCTTTAGTGTTCTTTATTGTTCTGCTACCTTGGACTGAGTGTGCACATCAGGGACATGCAAGCTTGTATGTATAACTTCAGGCAATGTGTTGCCATACAGTGACGCAGTACTGCACTATCCTTTATTGTTCACTGTGGTTGCATTTGTTTTTAAATGTTCCTTTTCTACTATCTTTAAAAATGTGGAAAATGGGTTGACGTTCTAGTTGATGTTGTCTTCCTTTACCCTGACTTCCTCGTAAATCTCCCACTCAAAGTCTCAGCGAAATGACGAGAACGAACTGACCGGAACCACAGGAAGAGACGCGAGGACACTAGCAGAGACGAAACACAAAAGGGGATCACGCTGCTGACGTGCGCTTCAGGCTTCCTCAGGCAGAGAAGTCACAATGGGGAAGCATTGTGGAACACGTGGAGATGCAGTAGGTGCTTGAGCGTTGGCACTCGCTTAATTGTGAGTGAGTAGGCACCCCACGAGCGGAGGTATGCACGAACAGTTTAGATCTTGATTGCACTTGAGCGGCAACAACACACGCACACTGCCCTGTCCACCAACTTGAGACACGCGTGCAAAATTAAAATAAACATTCTTGATTTGCCTCCCGTGTGTATATGGCCTGGTACTACCTATACCCCCTCCTCCCTTGTTCAGACCCACAGAATATCAGGAACAAGAGTTTAATTGGAAAGGGGGGTCGTAGATAACTCCCGGCCGTATTTATTAACAAAATGAATCAAACAATGAATATTAATTTTTTACAAAATTTACGCAGATAATCATATAATTGCCATATGATTACATTTGACATGTACAGATATCAGATGGCTATCCTTAACATAACTCTAATACAAGTTATTTCTATCCGAATCTAAGCATAACATCATTCATAATGGCAATCATTTTCTGCGTATCCATGTTTGAGCCTACGGCAAGGTCAATAACTGGTGTCAGATCCTTATCAATTAAACCCCGCCCTCCCGCCTGAGTGCGCATGCGCAGAGGGCCCATTCACCGCGAGGGTACTCCCCCCCCCCCAGTTACCTCTTTACGCCCTGTATACTATCTCTATCGGGGGCGCTTGCAGTTCTGCGCCCTTTACTGGCGCCATTGTGCACGTGCGGGGTGGCCAACCAGCCTAGGAAAAGCGTAACTCCCCCCTCCCCCGCACCCATACAGCCACAATGGCTGTAACTGCCCCTGGAGAGTTCTAGGAGGGACGACTTGTCCCTCCCCCTTGGGCGACCCCATTCAAGAAATGGCGCCGCCCCCTAACAACCTTAAATTTACTGCTCACCAATTATGACCTTACCGCCACAGGCCAGCTTAGTTGCCCGACTATCTGGTCCCCCCCTAACCTTAGGCTTACTAGGAAGTCATGCCCCGCTCCTCAAGCCCAACAACCACGCCAGCAGATTCTCTGATAGGATTGCATTCCCCACAGTTGATAAATGGACACCGTCTTTTAAGAAGCACGGGTCCCCCCTGATACACCCGTGGGCGATAGTCTGCAAATGAGGAGACCTAAACAACCTCTCTATCGTGTTGTTGATACGTCTTACTGAGTGGTTCAGTGCCTTTACAGACTCCCCCCCCTCCATTGATATCTAGGTACCATCTGTGACCATGCGATGGTGCATCCTTGGCATGTTTTTGCTAACCAACCCACTTCTGTGATTATGGATTCCACCAGCCCCTTCCTACCCAGATTCACCAGATCATTCCCTCCCAGGTGTAGGATAATGATATCCGGACGGGGAACCCCTTTCTTCAGCAAATCCCCTATAAAACCCCTCCATTGACTCAAACAAAGGCCTCCCCTCCCATGGAATGCAACTTCTAGACCAGCCTGCTCCGCCCTGTGTCTGTAGTTCCCTGAACAGAAAAATGCCTTCAAACGTGTCACATAGGAATGGCCAATAATCCAAACCACCTGTGTTCCTGATACTGGCCGAGTTGCAAGTCCTTCTTGTGTTCGTGGATGTTCCGACGCCAGTTTCCCCCTGCGTGACAGGCTCGAGAAACTCTGGAGGTTAAGCAGAAAGACACGCATCAGTACAGTGCACACGGCCCATTTACAACATGTGCAGCCGCACATAACGTTTATAACAATTGGAGGACCATCTCCCAATTCTCTTGACATTGCTGCTGTGTAACCCCCTCGCTGCTGCCGCGGTCGCAGCCCCTATCCTAAACGAATGAGTCCCAAAGTGCGCAGGATCCAACCCTATCCGCTGAATTGCCATGTCCATGACCCTCTTAAACTGAAACCGGGTGAGAGGTGTACCGTCTGCATGGATTAATAGAGTCCCACACCTTATAGGAGATCTCTGACTCAAAAATGCTTCCAATTGCGTTACCGGGCAGCATGGATTGCCATGTGCTCTATGCAAAACTAACCCTTCACTGTGGGCCTCTTGGTCAGTTTTGGACTTTTTAATGCATATTAATAGGGCAGCACCCTGCAT
Organism: Triturus cristatus; assembly: GCF_964204655.1. Classification (NCBI taxonomy): domain Eukaryota; kingdom Metazoa; phylum Chordata; class Amphibia; order Caudata; family Salamandridae; genus Triturus; species Triturus cristatus. The sequence continues at coordinate 675,287,795 of NC_140594.1, read as the reverse complement.
TTTCACATGGTCCAACTGTAATCCCCCTGTGCGTCCTGCTTATTCTGGGCGACCAACTCCCCAACACGAAATGCGCCATAGAATGCTAGTGAAAAGGCTGCCCTGAATAATAAAGCTTTCTCTTTTGTCGTGCAGATGGCGTCCAATGTCCCTAGCAAGGCGGCTAATAGCTCCATTCCTATTGGATGCCTTGAATCGGGTGTAGTCCCCTGAATGCGCTGCCAACCTTTTAAAGCCTTCCTGACTGTAAAGCTATCAGTGGGATCCCCTTTCAAAGAAAGATATCGCTGCCACGTGTCGCCTGGCAGCCGCCACCGAGCATCCCTCATCATGTAATACTCCTAGGTAGCTTAGCAGTGCCCTCGGGTGTGCCAATCTTCCGCCCATTCCTTCCCCAAAAAAGTGCAATATGCCCAAAACGCCCCCTCATAGGCTTTCTTGGTCCTGGGAGCTAGGCTAGCTGCCAAGAGGTTCGGTAGCTGGGGGCACCAATCAGCCAAAGTACTTCTGGGAAGGTTGTTGGGTTCGCTTCTGCAGAAGGGAGGTGTGTTCTGAAGACCTGCATCTTGAAGCGAGAGAGTGCATCAGCAGCATTATTCAACACACCTGGGACATGTTTAGCCTCAAACAGTATATTCTCCTTTATACACAAAAGGACAATCTCTTTTAACAGGCGGAGGATCATTTTACATCTCGCGGCCTGCTGATTGATGCACTCCACCACAGTCATGTTGTCAGACCAAAATACCACCGATTTGTTGCGCAGCTTGTCTGGCCATACCGTTAAGGCGACCCAGATAGGAAACAATTCTAAGAAGCCAATGTTAGCTGTTAGACCATTCTGCCCCCAATATGTCTTGCCACCTGTGCACCACCCACTCATTGCCAAGTATGGCGCCAAATCCCACACTACACGCAGCGTCAGTCCATAAACCTATATCTGCCGAGGTAGTGGGTGGACTGGGCCAGACCACACTGCCGTTGAAGTCCTGCAGGAATGCCATCCAAATCCACATGTCCTGCTTGACCTCAGCCGACAGCCGGGTATGATGATGTTTTTCTTGAATCCCGGTCATGGCCTGGGTGATAGAGCGATAGAATGGCCATGCCATAGGGATCACTCTAAGGGCAAAGTTCAACTGTCCCACCGTTTACTGCAACTGATGCAGGGTCACCTTCTCCATAGCTAAGCATTTCTGTAAGGTTATCTTGAATTTCCTAATCTTATCTTCCTGCAAGCGGAAACACCCTTGAACAGAATCTAGCTCAATACCTAAGAATTCTATCTTTGTTGTTGGTTCAACGGTCTTTCCCGGCGCCAGGGGAACCTCAAAAGCCCGCATGAGTGTGCAGAATTCTTGCAGTGCCCACGCACACCTCAGGGAGCCCGCCGGACCCAGGATAAGAAAGTCATCTAGATAGTGCAAAACAAACTGGTGCCCGGTCACACATCATACTGGCACATGCATCAACAATGCCATTTGCGATTCCTTATTAGCGAAAAATAAGGATTCGCTAATAAGGAATAGCAAAAGGCTATGCATGTAGAAATCGCTTACAAAATAGCGATTCCTAAACATTCCTTAATTGCTACTTGCAAATTGCGAGTTGCAATTAAGGAATTACCTCCCCATTCATTGCTATGGGCCTAGAGGCCCATAGGACTGAATGGGAAGACTTTCTCAATTTGCCATTCTCAATTAGAGAATCGCTAATTGCTCATGCAATTTCAAGGGTGCAGGGTGTCAAAAGGACACCCTGTTGCACCCCTGAAATCTGCATATGAGTACATCTTGCACACACACATGCCCCAAGGGCATGTGTGTGTGTAAAATGGAACTTTGAAAAAAGCACTTAAGTGCATTTTTTAATGTTTTTGCAAATTACCATGAAGTTCAACTTCATGGTAATTTGCTCCCCCTATTAGCGAAATCGCTAATATTTTTACTTTTATGCATTGCATTTAGGAATCTCAATTTGAGATTCCTTAAATGCAATCGCAATTTAAGAAATCGCAATTTAGAGATTCCTTATTTTGCTATTTTTGCATTTGGGATGATGCATCCCAAATGCAAAAATACCGGGAGCAAAGGGTCAGATTCTGAGAATCTGCCCGTTTGCGACCGTTTTTTTTTTATGCATGTGGGCCTAAGAACCCATTCCAAAAATGAACTGAACTTTTCGAAATAGGCGCAGGAGACCGAGCAACCCATGGGCATACACATATCCATGTAGAATTTGTCTTGGAATTTGAAGCCTAGGAGGTGAAAATCCTCTGGGTGAACCGGTAACAGGCGAAATGCTGATTCAATGTCAGACCAGGGTCCAGCTCCCTGAGCATTTCAACAGCCTGATCAAAAGACGCGTATTTCACACTACAACTTTCCTCACTGATGGCATCATTTAGTGAGTTGCCTCTAGGTGTGGATAGGTTATGGATCAACCGGAATTCACCCTCCTCTTTTTTGGGGACAACACCCAGTGGTGAACAAACAAAATTATGTACCGGGATGCATCCCCACATAACCCGGGGCAGGAGTCCTAAACCCATATGTGAAACCTTCTTGCAGTGTCCTAGCAGTATCATGACAGGGGTATTTGTTTAGCCACGGGTTCATGGCGATTACGTCAATGGGGGAATGTGTGGCTCGGTACCCAATGTCCTCAATCCTGCTTTCTCTTGCCTTTATCTCTTGATTTTTTGAGACACTTGGATTCTGGGTGGGATGGGTTTGCGCAGATAGAGCAGGCATGTTTAAACTTACATGTGCCTTGCGCCCTAGTATATGTTCTTCTGTTAAAATCCCAACATGTCCCCTTTCGCCCCCCTCCACCACCTGAGCTATGTGCAGGGCCTGTGTTCTGCGCAGGCTGAAAGGGCTGATAAGACTGATAGGGCTGAAACGCTTGACTTGCCTGTAACTGTTCGCCTGCGTTGTGCTAAACTGAAAACTAGTCTGTGGTGCGCCAAACTGATCCAACCAAGAGATCGTGTCCACCATGTTCCAAGATAGCGCAGGGTCACCGCGACCACAATACCCACACTTACCCGACCTACAACCTCTCGGGCCACAAACCGCGCACAAACTCTGGAACGACGTTGTGATGGTCCAATGCGATCGTCCAGGATGTTCCACCCCAACCGCGCCGATCCAGCGACGTCGATGATCCTCGCCGGTCAACTCTTGCCGCAAAAGCACCCTGCCGATCAATTCGTCTCTCCCCAACAAAACGAAATCCCCCGACGTGGAACCTCACCACGAGCAGCACCTGCAGAAAAGAAAAAAGGGGCAAATATTAAAACTACGACCTCCTAATGAGGTCGTACGACAAGGCTGAGGAGCGCGGAGGGCAAAGCGGAAGATTCCTCTGCTCCCCAGCCTTTTATTTGGGGCGAGTACTCGCCCCTCAGGGGGGCGGGAGCTGGCGACTTGTGTGACCCGGAAGTGATTTCTTTCTCTTCCGGGCCACGCCCTGGTTCGCCAATGGGGTGGTGGCGAGCCTGTCGCGTCACTACTGTGCGCGACAGGCCCGCCTCCGTTGGGTCATCGGGGGCCGGCAGGGCTGCCGTATTATCGGCGGGTCCGATGCCGGCCCCACCTTTCTAGTTGCGACCCTTGGTGCCCTGGAACAGCAACACGCGCACACAGCTTTGCCTTATGCTGAATCCAAACGGCAACACATGCTTGATTAAAAAACTAAGTTTCACTTGCCCCCGTGTACTGTTAATCTGGGAGCAGTAATACACAAGCAGCGCAGCGCTTCAATTCAAAGTCTTGTATTTACTTAAAGCATCAATACTGGCCTAAGTGTTGGTTCGTGCTCCATGTATTCCGTTTCTCTAGCCGCTGAACACCAAATCCAATAGAAATGAGTGGCTGAGGATCGGTGCAGCATAGGTCCTTGGCTGTTTCTAAATCGTCGCCAAATTGTAGTGAAGTATAATGAAATAAGAAGCAGAAGACCTGAGTTCTTCTTATCCACTGTTTATTAGCCACAACCTCAGCAGTCCACAGGCAACTGACAAACCTGGAATGCTGTACAACCAATACCCATAGCAACATTCTACATTCCAGAGATGGAATACTGGAATGTAGCAGAAATGAGATCACAACACAAGGTTTATGCGGTACAATTATCATGTGTAATAGGGACATTGGTGACCGAGAGCGTAGCTAGCAAACCTGCAAACAAAGGCAGCAAAGGTGCACACGCAGGAAATAAGCCACTGCTTGGGGCTGCTTGGAGAGCTCCGAGGATCAGAACACAAACAGCAGTATGCCTTTCAATATGAGGATACCCTCACACCCTTCCTTGCCTGCACGATCAACAAGCTTACTGGATTGCACCAAGAACGCATAAGTACAAACACAGAGTGCTGCACAGTAATGGTACATTGCTCTGCTATGCCAAAGAAGTCTATAACTTGCCAGTTTCTGCAGTTCTGGATTTCTGTTGAAGGGTGACTGCAACAAGCAACGAGAGGGGGAGGGGAAAGCAACGAGAGGGGCAGGTGGCAGAGAACTACAAGCCCCAGATCGCCCAGAAATGCTTACGAGGCAGGGAGGCTCAGCAGCGGGCCACTTCTTTAGGAACTCATCTACCGACAGGATGCGTCTGGAAGCGTGATATAAACAATTGTTTTTTTTACTAATGTAGCAGACACAAAAGCGTGACGTTAATACCAATGTAGCACAACAGTAAAACATAACATTACAAAAGAAACAGCTATATACAAAGGTATTGAGGCAACACAAAACCGCACCTAAACAACCAAATGTGTAGGGTACATTATTGATCTGTTTGTGGTGCACTGGACCAGGAGTACAAACCCTCTCTACTCCAATTTGAAAGAGCCTTTCAAAACAACATTCATCACAGGTGGTCCAGCACTCACAAGAAAGTAAACAGTATATTCAGTTAATGAGAGTTCAGCATATATTCTTCAATTGTTTATGCTAAAAAAGTGCATTGGTATTCAATGTAAATCATATTCTTCATTTAAAAAACGCCATTGCATAGTAGATATGGCTACTATATCTACGATGCAATGGCGTTTTTTGAATGAAGTATATGATTTACGTTGAGTTCCAATGCACTTTTTAGCATAAACAATTGAGGAATATATGCCGAACTCTCATTAATTGAATATACTGTTTACATTCTTCTGAGTGCTGGACCACCTGTGAAGAATACCATTGCAAAACCATGACATTAACAAGACAAGGAAGGAAGCAACAAAGAAAAAGTGTAACACGAGAGCGAAGGATAAGATAAATGGCAGATGGCTGGACCTACATAAAAGTGTAAACAAACGCCAAAGAAACGCAAGAAAAAATAAAAATCACAATCAACAAAAAAAAAGCATGGTAAATGCCTGCCGCAAACGCGCCTCATGGGAACAGTCCAGCCCGAACTGCCACGCTAGGTCTTCCTTTGGCAGGGTGTGCCCAGACTTGGGCCCCTTGCCCACTTTGCCACTGGATTCAAGCTGGCCTGGCTGAAGAGGGCTGTTAGCCCGAAACCGGACCCAGGATGCTTGATTCTGGTCCAGGGAAGACATGGCTTGGCAGTTCGGGCTGGAGTGTTCCCATGAGGCGCAGGGTCAAGACTGGTTTGCATAGAGCTGTGTCTGAACTGGGGTGGCAAAGTGAACTAAAAAATTATGATGGATTCAACCCAGACTTGTGATTGGGGGTGAGTGTTTAAAAAGTTTCAGCACTCCGTCCATTATCTCCTTGTGTTTGCTTTGTTCGCCCTAAGTTGGCAGGGAATGGCCTTGTGTTTGCTTTGTTCGCCCTAAGTTGGCAGGGAATGGCCAGACGTGGGTCCCTTACTCACTTTGCCACTGGATTCAAGCTAGCCTGACTGAAGAGGGTTGGTTGCCCGAAACCGGTCCCAGGATGCATGTTTCGGGTCCAGGGAAGACATGGCTTGGCAGTTCGGGCTGGACTGTTCCCATGAGGCACAGGGTCAAGACTGATTTGCACATAGCTGTGTCTGAACTGGGGTGTCAAAGTGAGCTAAAAGATGATGATGGATTCAACCCAGATCTGCGACTGGGGATGAGTGTTTGAAAAGTTTCAGCACTCCGTCCATCATCTCCTTGTGTTTGCTTCACCTAAGATTAACTTCAGAAAATATTTCCTTCTGAGTACAGGCCTAGAAAGTACATTAAAGCTGCTCTGCTGCAAAAGTCCTGTCGTACACATGCAGGGAATAAAATGAACGATGCTCAGAATCAAAATAACATCAATCCCCTTTCTTTACAATTAGTATTTTCAGGTGGGAATATCAAAAGTAGAGGGTACATTGACCTGCCTCCTGTGGCCACAGGCAGGGAATGCACCAACAGACATAAGGAGCACATTGTTAGCACTGCAGGTGTTATGGTGATCTTCCTTGCCTCTCTTGGCTTAACTTGTCATTGGATTTAATATTGTGTTGTATTAGAATTGCATTTATATAGCGCTTACTACCACTGACGAGGCATTGAAGCGCATTTCCGGCGAGTGGCATGCTACTCCGGAACCGATAAAAGGTTAGTGGTGAATTAGCACGGTGAAAAACGAAAGTAGTTTAAGTGGTGGATATGTAAGTCAGTTATTTGGATTGAGAAGCATAGTGAAGGGATAGAAGAGAGAAAAAGGTTTGAATTTATATAGCACTTGCTGCCCCAAATGGGGTGTTGAAGCGCTCTTTCGGTGAATAGCACGCTACTCCGGAACCCATAAAGGATTAGTGGTGATTTATTATTGTGAAATATGAAAGTAATTGGAGTGGTGGACATGTTAGTAAGTTATTTGGTTTGAGAAGGATAGTGGAGGGATAGAAGAGGGAAAAAGGTTTGCATTTATATAGAGCTTGCTACCCTTGATGAGGTGTTGAAGCGCTTTTTCGGCGAGTAGCATGCTACTCCGGAACCCATAAAGGATTAGCGGTGAATTTGCATAGTGGAATATAACACGTGCTGCCACTCGTGTGGCTACAATGTGCCTTTACTCGCCCTTTGGACCCTAGCATCACTGACAGGGCATATCATGACAATGACAGACCGCCTCGAGGGCAATAGCGCCTGCGCTCTTCCTTCTGAAATACATATGCTTGCTTACTAGATTAGTACCATTCCAATGTCAATGAATCTTGTCAAACAATTCTTTTATTATTTTTTGGCATGCTACCCTCACGCCTTTCCACCTCAGTGGTAGTAATATATCCCTGTTGTGCCTGGGAAGGGATGGCTAGCACAGGGGTAGCTGCAGCACTGAATATGGCGTTGGGTCCACATTCATGCTACCACCTGGCCTGCATCTTCTGTTTGAGCTAGTGGGTGTCACAGGGCTCTGGAGCTTCCCATGTGCAGGCGACTAGCTCACATAGCTTGTGGGTTTTTTCTTCGAATTGTGCTTTATAAGAGGACATCTCGAGTGACCAAAATGAAATCATGTGTGTCAGAGGATCGCGAATATTGGTGTAAACGACAGAGTTGTTAATCAAGGGGAGAGAGTGAAGAACAGGCTACTGGATTCTAGAATCAGGAAAGTGGAGAGGGAGACAGACAGGGATGCAGAATGAGTAGACTGAGTGAGAGCCAACGAGCTGAGAAGACACCAGGTATACAGCGCTTAGAGAAGCTGAGGAGGCCAAGATAGAGACAAATAGAGTTATGAGCAGACTTAGAAGAGAGGACAGCTGGGGTAGATGGGTCAAGAAATATGTACAGTGGGAGCAGGGGGTACAAACAATGAGAGACAGTGTAAAATGGGATTGTCCTGTTGCTGGCCTCTGCACTGGCTGAGGCAAGCAGTTTAGGGGAGATCCCCCCAGGTCTACCCATGAGTGTCCCTAGTGCCAGTTGCCGTCTAGTCTGCTAGATGGCATCAGGGGCATCACACTCTAGTGCTTGGATTTCCTTGTACAACCATTGTAATGTAAGAGCTAGTCCAAAGGTTTATGTTGATGGGAATCAGGACTGAAACTGCCACTCAGCTGTTAAATGAAACCCACGGCAGGACCATTGCCTTCCTAGTGGCATGAAATGATCTGCTAAACAAAAGTAACTCTGGAAACCCATAAAAAGTTTTACAAAGTCACTATATAACACAATAAAAACCATAATACAACACTTTAAAGCTGTGGACTATAGGAATGGCGGATAGTCAACTTACCTGCAGGGTAACATTAGTGGGGACAGGCTCTTGGTGCTTCCTACTGGCTTGGCTGAGCTGAGCATTTCTTCAAGGTGGCATATAGCCACCCAAGCATATCAGGGCCAGTGTGGGATCTGCCCAAAGCCCGTGCTCACATTCCCTCTGTGCAATTGGGGGTATTTAGGAGGGCTCGCAGAATGCCCATCCTCTTTTTTCCTGCGTACGCAGCAACAGTTTTTCCCAACCAAGTATTGTGGGGTGTGCTTTTATGATGCATAATATGTACAACATTTATATATGTTCAACAATTATGGAGGGCAAAGGTTGGCAATGCTAAGAGAGCCATGCATCTTTCTTTGTGTTAATGCGGGCACGGGGATGACTTTATAATTAGAAAAATAAACATTACACCAGGGAGAACAATTTAGGAGGTGCCAATTTGGCCACTGGCTTTAGAAACTAGAACAGATCTCACCATGTGCGCTAGAGCAGAGCATCAGATCCCCAGGATATTGCGGCATAGATTTGCAAATTTTGCGACACAAAAATAGACATTTTCCGGCATTATTCAAGCACTTTATTTTACTTGTAATCATTCCTTTTCAGTCTTAAGTCAATGGGAACTGTTTAGCAGAGTATTCCACTTTGAAATAGGCATGCTTAACTCCTTGAGTGCTCATGACGGCTCGCGGCCGTCATGAGTCACGGTGGGCATGTGCTCATGACGGCCGGGAGCCGTCCGAACGTTGCCGCTCAGCCCACGCGGTATTAATTACCCGCCTGTGCGAGAGAATTAATCAGTGGGCGGAGTTCGGGCGGCTGCCGGCCGTCATGAGCACATGCCCACCATGGTTTATGATGGCCGGAGGCCGGACTGAGTACGGGAGTGCCTCGCCCAACCCCGCCCCCTCTCACACCGCGGCGGAATTTGCCCCACGGCGACGGGGTTAAAGTATCTGAGAGTGTTAGTTTGCTATATTCTCCTTTGTGGTAACATTCTGGAGCACAGGTTAAGCCAAGCACAAGAGCACAGGGTGGCCAGTCATACTGTTTTCTGTGGCATTGTGCTGACGTGGGGCTAGCAGTTCGAAGTCATCTGCTTTAGGACACCAAACCTCTTCCTCAGGCGCCCTAAGGTGCAGGATTGTAGTGGATGGAAGGGCATTGCTACGGCTCATATAAGCATGTTAAATATTGCTCTAGGCCGCTCAGTGGCATGGGGGTGGGTGTAAGCCCTTTCACAATGCAGCTCCCACCTCCATGTGACTTACAGGTGCTGTGTGAAGTCCAAAACCCGAATCTGAGACTATTCCCACCACAGCCCCTCTGCTAGCAACACCCCCCCCCAGACCATTCACAACAATAAATGTGCTTAGCAAAATAGTACAAGAATGTCATTACCAAAATAACGTCGGTCTGAAAAATTCTGTCCTAAACTTCGCTCACAAAAATATCATCTTATTGGAGTTAATAATAGAGAATGTATGTCCACTGGGACTATTTTTTTGTAAACAATATGTAGGAGACTATATTCTAACACACAACTATCCATGTTGGTTGCATACCTTAAATAATCAGTGGAAATTCATTGCAAACAATGGCCATTTCTTCATGCATCCATCCCTCATTCCCTGCCTTCCCATATTCCCTAACCTTTCCCCGATCTTTATTGCTGTACACCCTTCCATTCTCTTTCACATCTGACTTCCTTCATGCTCACTTTTCCCTGCTGCACCTCCGTTTCCCCTTCTACTTCTATCTCCCCTTTTCTCTTTTTTCCTCATTGTAACCCTCTCTCTCTTTTCTGTCTCTATTCCCCTTTAAACTTTATTTTCCTTTCACTACCCCCTCACAACCACCTCCTCCCTCCCTCTTTCCCTTCTGACTCCTCAGTCTCCCCAACCTTCCATTCCGTTCCTCCTTCCCGTGCCTTTCCCTACTTCTGTGCCTTCCATCATTCCTTTGACCTCCGCCCCCTCCCCCCGCCATCCCCTCGGCTCTTTACAGCAGCGGTCATCAATGAGAATGGACCAGCAGAGCTGCTGTTAGAGTCAAGAGCTCAGCCAAGGAACTGTATAATCACAGTGAAAACTAACTTTGAGTATGAGAACATGCAGTACTTAGGGGCATATTATCAAGAACGGCGTTAAAAATTATCACCGGTTTTTTCTGCCGCTAAAGCAGAGATAATGGGCTTGATAATATGCCCTGGAGAATTCCAATAGAAGCCCATGTTCTGGTGTGAACATGGGCTTCTATTGGAATCCTCCGGGGCATATTATCAAGCCCATTATCGCTGCTTGAGCGGCAGTTATCTGCTGTTAAACCAGCGATAATTTTAACGCCATTCATGATAATATGCCCCCAAATTTGTGAAAAACAATTAAGTGCCAGGGCTCTTGTCAAGAGGCCACTGCAACCTCCACCCCGCCATTCCCCCTGCTGCAGCGCTCAATAATCGCACCACCACAGCTACTAACCATCGCAAGTGTGACAATCCAGACTATTCCACACCCCTAAAGCTATAAGAATGGCTTGGGTGGCAATATTAGTCCGTTTTTAATGTTTACTGAATTAATAAATAACTTTTGTTGTGCTCATCTCTAAATTAGACAGATAGTGCCACCATGTGGCAGACTGTCATAAGTGCCGGTGTTGACAATTCAGTGGCGGTGCCGTGCACCGGAAACCATGGACTCACACTTCAGCTGAACTCAGTTGATATGCGTGACTCATTTTACATTTTATGGTTAAGATGAAATTTCTATTGAAATGTTTACTTGAACCCTTGACATGTGATTCTTGGCAGGGCCGCTTCTTGTGCAATTTTCACGGTATAAGAAGCACATCACAGATCTTAACAGACTTCTGGACACGAAAGGGAACTTTCAAAGAAATATGGAGCTCACTCTAGAAGAAAAACATGAACAAAGAATAAGGGAGTGGGTGAGATGGATAATCATCACATCCGTTTCTTTGATAGAATCCAAGCCTCCTGCCACGTTAGTGAGGGCGATTCTACACTCTATTATAAGAGACAGGCGCAATGATGAGAGTTGAAATCTTGTCAGTAAGATTATGTGTGACATGAGCCTCGGGTTTATAATGAAATGCTTTGAATGTAGGTCCATAAGACAAAACTGCAGTTTTTGGGGATATCCTCCAGATGCCCTGAAGCTGTGGTTGTCAAATATGCCATGGCTCCTCTCGTGTGATGTGCAACAAAAACAGACAGGTCAATTCTAGTTTCAGACATTAACCGGCTAACCTATCTCCTTAAGGATGCAGGGAGAGCTCGGTTAAAAAGCACACGAAAAGCAATCAAAAGTTGAGATGCTGTCGAAAGGTAGAAAACTACAGTTTGGGTCTCATAAGAGAATGCAGACCCTTAACCGCATATAACTTAAAACAATCACTGAAGGTAGGCAAACATATAGAAGTAGAAAAACATCTAGTCCTGGTAATATTAAAGCAACCCTTCAGGAATAAAAGCTCCATTTTGAACATTAAAATTACTCATCCCACACTATCTCCCCCCCCCCCCAAAAAAAAAGCATAATACCACAGTCAAATGAGCAGACAGCTGTTTTAACGACAAACATGTATTATAGGGCTATTGTAAAAGAACATTTAAAACAATTTGAAAATTCCACAACACAGAGTATCTCAGTCGGGGGAACATTTATTACAAATGTATTTCAGAGCTCTATGAAGTAGTACATGTTTCCTTCCAGATGTCTTTTGACCATAAAATGCCACACCAAGATCCCCGATCCATAACAACCAATTGTCCTGCACGATTTTCACTTTGGAAAAAGAGATGCAGAAAGTTTACCTTCTGCACTGGATGGTCAAATATGGAATCAACATGTGGGTCAGCACACCAGACGGCCCTGACTTTCTAAAGGCTAGTGATGTAGGAGAGGCATGTGGACTTTATAGCCCAAGGTGGTGTCGCACTTGGGGCAGCCTTGCAGTCTGTGGGTACGCCTGGTGGTTCGGCAGGAGAGAGTTTGCAAGAGTGTAAGCAAAATTGGTTGACTTTAGCAAGTGTTAAGTGCAGACTGCCAGAGGCCCTGCACCGGGGGTGAGAGGTGGGTGTTTGGAAGTGGACTGTGATGCAATGGCGAGTGAAAGGTATGACACTGGCCATTGGGAAGGAGGCGTGCCACGCGGATCAGTGAGTTGCGGAACTGCAGGGCTGCACAGAGATGCCACATCAGCTTTGTCGTCACTTTGGGCGAGATGTTTTCTGCTTGATTGCAATTGGTGGAGCACTCCCCACGTTCTCAATGCTGCTGGTCCACGTAGCTGTAGTGCTGAACCACCATGGGCTCCACAGCACTCTTGCACACTGCACAAGCTTTAGTTCAGGTTGACAGGTGCTGTGGTGGGTGACAATACTCAGCGGCTGCCCAGCCACCTGAAAAGACCATCTATGATACCGACCATCGCACGAGTGATGGGGACACAGGTGAGTTTGAGGTTCCTCGTTGTCAAGGAAATGATGGAACCTCTGCAGTGTTAGTCCCCAATTTGCATCAGAGTTGGGAGGAGAAACACATGTTTGGATTACTTAGAGGTAATCTTGATTACTCTCATCAAGATTTCTGAATGCCTTTGGCTTCTAAGCACAAGTTTTCTTAGGAACAACTTTTTCTTTTAAAGAATACAAGAAAAATAAACTTCAGCTATCTATCCATGCAATTACAATACTGCTCTAACCCAAACCTGCTTTTGATATCGGATTCAAACCAAACGACTATTCATTTGCAAGAACCAGATTTAATCTGTAATAGGAAATGAAAGTTGACCAAGTTGCGGTGCTACAAATGAAACACCGGCCCACAATGCACACATCACTTTGGTTGGCCGAGCCTGGAAATCTCACCCTTTATTTTGGGTAATCCGAAGAAACCACAGTTTTTTTGTGTTTTTTAACAGAGTTTTATATAGCGCGAACCTGACCAGAAGGTATCAGAGCGTTTTACATGAGCACCAGTTGCATTGCACATGGACACATTCTTTTTGGTTGGGCACGGGAAGATTACGTGATTTGCCCAGAATCACAGGACGTTGAGCGTCCCTGCCAAGACCCGAATCCGGTTCCCCAGCTTAGAGGTCCACTGCTCTAGCCGTTAGGCCACACCCCCTCCTTAGCAGCATAATGAAGACTTAGATGATTTGCCTCCTTGCTTTGCTGGCCCAAAATTAATTAATAAAATATCCGATTGCCTGTAATTAGAATATTTATAGAGGTAATTGCCATTTAGAACTGCCACCCGCATCTGGATCAGAGCAAAGGCCCGAACGCACTATTTCTTGACACTTATAAAATGAAACTTGGATCCATTTTCAACACAAATCTATCTTAAAAAATCCTTAAATAAGGATAGCAACATAAAAGAGAACCCAGTACCCCTATCTCACTAGCTGCTGTGATTGCTACTAAGAAGACAGCCTTAAGAGGAACACATATTTATATTAATGCAGAACACACCAGGTACTCGAGGTCTGAATATTTAAATGGGAAAGTGGTACCGACTAGGATCGCAGACCTATTTATCTATGGCTCTAGAAGCAGTTTTATGTTAGAACGGAAAGCCTCACCCACCCTTAGGTGGCTTGTTTCATCATAGGGATCCCCATCATACCATAAAGAAGGCTTATGGTGAGGTCTACCACTCCCCCGCTGGAGAGAAGCTCCTTGAATGTGTGATCCCTATGGGGCAGTTGGTGTGGGTGTAGAGTGCAATGGTAAAGACAGTGAGAAATAAAACTTTCTCTTGATAGAACTAAGACTAACTTTATTTTGTCCCCAAAGGATAGGATTAAAAGTAAATGGGAAAAATCTTTAACCTAAATGTGAGCGAGGGATCAACATGTTTCAGCCTGTTGTTGCCCTTCAATAGGTGTCTAGGCTTTTGTCATGATCTGTAATCTAGTCACTGTGTAACCATCAATAAGGGGAAGATTATGATGAAAAAAGGAGCAGTGCAATACAACCAATGGTATGGAAACTAAGGAACGGAATCAACCATTGCCTGTATCCTCAAGCCAAGGAATACATAGAAACCATTGCTGATCGGCATCTTCGGACTCGAGCCACTCTTGTATGTCTTCATAGTGAAGAGGGTCCATCACTCTTGTTCCCCCGATACCGGTCCCTGGCGCTCCGCCATACGGTTCATTGTCAAGCAGCTTAATTACAGGGACAGAGTCGAAATTCTTCTCTTAGCGAGCAAAAAGAGTGGCACACATTATGAGTTTTCCACCCTCTCATTCTGTCCACTTCACCCAAGCAGTCCAAGATTCTAGGTGCAAGTTTATCCCAATCAAGAAAAAACGTCATGATCTTGAAGGGGCAGCTCCTCCGCTAAGGTGGAGGAGCGTCGCCCCACTGCTTTCAGCAGTGCAAAAAAGGAAAAATAAAATGATAATAACACAATGTTATTATCGTTTTATTTTTCCCTGCTTAGGCAGTTTTGCGGGACATGGCGGGGCTGGCTGCTCATGGAGCAGGGGGAGGAGTGGTTGGGGCACTTTCTAAGTGTGCATGACGGTTTGGCCAGCCCTCTTGCACACTTTGCATGTTCTCCACCAAGCTGTATTACAGCCTGGTGGAGAACATGCACAGGCTCATAGTCCCCATCTGAGCACTGCACCACGGCGCTCAGACCAATCGCAATGCTGCTATTATGATGACAGAAGCATTGTGATTGGCTTAGGGGAGCCTGTGTGCTTCCTGCTTCCGTTCCGGGACTTGTTGGAAGGGAAGCGGAGAAGAGACGTGGCCGGCCAAATAGGTTAGGGATTTTTTTCTACACCCCCCATCCCCTGCCCATCACCCCCAATCCGTGCCAGCCGCCACTGTAATTAGGGTCTCCAATATTCCATATTATAACCTTCCAGACTGTGAGTTATATGTGAGGGTAGACCACACGTGTTTACAATACCGGGCAACACAAAAAAATCCCTGAAACAACTGCTACGAGAGGGATAGTCTGCCAGAGGCTTGCCTGCCAGCTCCCTTGTAAGTCATCAGATGGAAGAGACGGAGCGACTGGAGAGCAAACCCAGGCTCACACCATGAGTGAGGTTGCAACAGAACTTAGCTTCATGTCCATGCATTTACATACCAGTACGTGCACTACAGCCCCACGCAGTTTGGCTTCAGAACTCCTAAGTGAGCTGCCCCAGCTACGGCTTTCAAACATACAGGCTCCCCTAATTTGATTTGATTATAAAATGTATATAGTGCACGAATGCCCAACGGCATCCAGGCGCTGTGCGGAAAGGTTTGCCGGAAATAACAGAAACTGGTGACTTTAGTTGGAAAATAGCCCAGTTTTTAGTGTTTTTCTGAAGGAGAGTAACGTTGGGCTGTTTTTGATGTCTATCGGGAGAGAGTTCCATAGTTTTGCTGTGCCCAGAACAAAGGTTCGACCTCGCCAGCGGGCTCCATTAAATTCGGGTGTTTGGAGGCGTTTGCTCTGTGATGATCTTAATTTTATGGCTGGATGGTACCAGGTAAAGTGTTGTTTCAGGAACGAGGGAACCTGTCCCGTGCATAGCTTTGTAGGCTAGGATTGGGGATTTGAAATATATCCTCTTTTTCACTGGGAGCCAGTGAAGTTTTCTTAAGCCTTGGGAAATGGACTGGAATTTGGGAATGTACAGCAGCAATCTGGCAGCTGCATTCTACGCCCCCTGGAGTTTGAGCATATGCTGTTTTTGGAGGCCCGCATGCAAGGCATTTACGTAATCGATTTAAGGTTCTAAAGTTATTCTAAATGCTAAATTCCAAGACCTTCGGCGTTTTCATTCGTTCTTAAAGCCACTTCAAATTACTTTTTTTTTAAATTAATCATAAAGATATTAGTGTTGAGAAAACGCTATCGAACTTCTTCCAGCGCAACCATACGTTGTTCTTATTGGGTGTTTCTACTGTATTTCCTGGATTTCATAATCCTCCTCTGTGTACGACACCTTCTTTGCAAAGTCAAAACAAGGTGAGGTCTAGTTCAATGCTTTGTACATTCTCCAGGGTGTGGCCATGCCTTTAAGGTACGTTCTCATTGCAGACTTTATCTGCACAGAACATGCCCTGCTGCCAAGCTCTGTATGTGCTATACAGAGGACATGACCTTCTGCCATGACCTGGACACAGAACATTCCAAGTGCACTGCGCATGGGGTATGGCCTGCAACTCATTATGCAAAGGGAAAACAATGTATGGGTGTAAAATGCTCTCTGGTAACTGCTGTGAGTAGGATTAATTGCTGTTTTTTTTGGTTGTTGTTGCATATTTATATAGCGCGAACTCGACCCGAAGGTATTGGAGCGCTTTACATGAGCACCGTATTTACATTACACATTCAGGCATGGGGAGATTAAGTGATTTGCCCAGAATCACAGGATGTGGACGTGACCCCGAGGCTCGAACCCTGGTTTCCAGCACCAAAGTCGGCAGTCTAGCTGGCGGACCACATCCTCTCCCCAAAGTGCTGTAAGTGCACTAAAGCCAACAAAGGGGTAATGGGGTCAATATGTCCCAGCCGACGTGCTTTCCAGGCCCCCACTCAGTGATGTAATCTGCAAGGCATGGGCTATAATGCAAGCACGGGAAATGAGACCAAGGGTGGTTTTAAAATACAAACATAATATGGGTCCAGTGAGCCCCTCGAGTATACCTCGGTGTCACTGCACCTGCTGAACTAATGATAGCCGGAACCGTGCTAATGGGTCAAATTCTTCTTTCTGACTTCCTTTATCTCCTCCCGCTTTAATCTCCTTTCTCTCTTCCTCATCTTCTTGCTCTGTCTCTCATTTACCATTTTCTATCTCGTACTCCGCCCCCTCCATAGTTCCCTCCACCCCTCTTTCCCTGGCATCCTTATATCGTGCTCCTTTCTCTTTCCTTTCCCCTTATGCGCTTCCTTCTCTCTTCGCTTTCGTTAGCCCCGTCTCCCATTCTGTCACTTTTTTATCTCCTGGTTTATTTTATCTCCTCTCCCTTTCTTGCGTTCGTTTTTCCTCTCTATCTCTTCTCTGTGAGCCACTCAACCCCTATTCAGCCCTACCCCACCAGCCTTCCCTGAGCAGTAAACAATGAGCAATAACCCCAGGCAGGCTCAGTGTTTAAAAAGCATATGAGCAGTAAGCCACTAAAATAACTGCAGCTTGTGCAGCGCAGCCTGGGCTCCGCCCACCTGTAGGTCCCTGGACCACTGCACCAGCTGCGCCACTAATAGTTTCAAAAACCCTGTCCCAACTTTCATTCAGCAATATTTATTATTAGTTTTAAGGTCGAGTCATAGCTGCAGCGCGCAAGCGCTGCTCGCTTTGCGAGGCATGCAGTATTCAGTATGGAGTGGAAGCTCTGTGTAAGCTCTGCCCACTCCCCATCCATCTTTTTCATTGGCTTAGGTCCTAAATGCTGCCTTCCCATTGGTTTTAGGCTTGTTAGTCCCTCCTCATGACGGTCATGTCGTCATTTGTATCCTTCCATGGCTACTGACCCCTTTACTTTGAACACAATTATCTTCCTGTGCCTCCCCCCTCTCCTCCCACAGTCTGTGACTTATCAGCCCCCCTGCACTCCCGTTTGTGCCTTTTTGCCCACCTGCACTCCCGTTTCCAATGCAATGGGTCTCACGTAATTGCGAGTCCTATTGCATTGCAAATGCTTGTTTTTAAAATAGTTTGTGCTGAGTAGAAGTAGAGAGCAGGCACAGGATGGTAGAGTGTCTATGCAGAAGCATGCACAGTCATTTAAATTTTACACGCGCGCGATGCCCGGTCGATAGTTACGTCGTACACATGCGCGCCAGAAGGTCACATTCCTGGGTCTCCTTCGGCTGCCAACATCTGATTAGAAGCAGCGGCAGCGATAGCGCAGTCCGCCCGGCTTTGAGTGGCTGCTCCGGGCTATCGGGGAGGAGACTGCGGACAAGGAGACGGGGAGGTGGTACGAGAGCGGCGCAGACGGCTTTTCTTTCCCACTGCTGCTTGCAGCGATTGTCATTAAACTTCCACAGTGTCGCGCATTGCTAGAAAACGTTTCTATTTTTGATGTTAAGCAGATGTGATCACGCACACGCTGCATTACCCCAGAGGTGTCTCTGTCCACTGAAAAAACACTAATTCTTCAAATTTAATTGATTTAAGAATGTATTATCTTTTTGAAAAGAATATGCCCTCTATCGCACGGCCGAAAGAAACACGGCATGATTCTATTCAGGGGTTGTGGGTGGGTGGCCTACAAATACGGTGTGAATCAAACCTGGCTCAGCTGTGCCTCCTTACCCCTCCTAGTTTAAGTCTTATGTATTGTGCATGCAGATCTACAGGGTATGTGACTATTAAATACTTCCTTTCGGTGCACGTGTTTATATAAATTCCAGTCAATCCCAAAACAACAGGGTCAGGGTTATATACTGAAATGTAGCTTTATTTTTTTTCTCAGTGCTTTCGTTCGTGTATTTCACTGGCTCTGCATTGGGTGTTGGACTGAACGATGATCAGCAGAACGAGATAGCTTGTTGTTTTGTTATTCACCCGTGGCCCCCAAGCTAGTTGTGTTTTCCCCTTCTTTTTAAAAAGCATACATTGTGATTTTTGCAAAGATGCTAGCTCATTTTTGGTTGCTGACGTTTGGTGGTGCATATATTGGGGAGAAAGAAAAGTTATGGGGTCTTGAATGTCCGTACACTAAAGCAGGAGTTGCCTATGATAATTCTATTCCCAGCAGGGCTTTTAGTGGGCCGGGTCCACCCGGGTCTCGGACCCGGTAGTAATAAAAAAATAAAACGCAGATTAACACAGGTACCTATCGGGCCCTATGCTCATGTCCTTAACTGTACTGGGAAATATCACTGATCATTTTCTGAATAAGTGTTCTAAAAACCATTAAGGTAGTGATTTAGTTCTTGTTCATATTTCGTGTTTTTCTTAATCTTGCACCAAATTACCGGTAGGGTGGCACATTATAGGGATCCGAAAAAAATAGTGTGTTTAAGCACGGCCCCTAATTACATAGGCCGCGCCTCTTTTAGAGCCCCACACACACTTTTTTGCATCCCTCTTAAAGCCCTGACTCTCAACCATTTTATTTTTGTACAGGATAATCCTGTATCCTTTTCCGTTCAAAGCTCCTTTTCACGGACAAAACAAACAAAACGTGACGTTAGAAGTCCTTGAATTAATCTCGCCCGATGGTAGTTACACTGGGCTGTACTGAAACCTATTGTGTGTGTGTCTTTGTTGACTCTGCTACTACGTACATGGAAGAGCATCGTGGGCAGTCCCGCTCAGTGTGAGGTGCAGCTACTAAATAAGCCCCCCCCCCCCCCTGAAAAGCAGTACACGCCAATTGTACATTTGGGGAAGGCATTAAAAAGTGAGTGAGATGATGCCTGCAAACTTCAGTGTGCTGATGAGGTTGCAAGGTCTATTCATATACGCTTTGTCCACTGTTCTACCATTGGGTTAGGAGTTGTGCACTTTGCTTCATTTGATCCAGTCTGAGGGATACACTTTTAGCAGTGGTTTAAAAGGAAGGTTATGGGAATGGATACAGGTTTTCCAGTGTGCAAAGAGTGCTCTGGCAACTATCAATTTGATGTGTTAGTCTTAAAGAGATGCAGGTACCTAATTGCAGTTCGGCATATGCATGGTTACAGCAAAGAGGCCAAGGAAGGAATGGGCATGCAATGTGTATTGTATTGTTTCCTACAGGAGATCATTCCAAGGAGGGAAAGGTCCTGGCCAGCTCTCCCCTATTTTCTTCCTCCCTTAACTCCATTTTGCTTTTCAGGCTCTTTTTTCTCTCTAAATTTGACTGCTTTCAGGCTGACTTTTCCGTCCCTTTTACCTCCTTTTTTTTTACATTTCAGGCTGGGCTTTCTCTCTAAGGGGCATATCAGCAATGAGGCGATATAAAATTATCGCCGCTATTGCTTCCGTTTTTGGGCGAAAAGCGGCGATAATTTTATCGCCTATTCAGCAAGGTCACGCTATCGAGTGAAACCTTCCATTAGCGCCCGGATTCTTAACGCCCAGCTTTGCATCTCTAATGAGATGCAAAGTGGGCGTTCCTGACCTGACATGACTGGAGAAATGTCGCTAAGCGACATTTCTCCTATCAACAAGCCCCACGCTATGAAGCATAGCGGCAAGAAAAGTAGCGATAACCCCTGTTATCGCTACTTTCCTTATGCCTGCTTCAGGACTGTCTTAGCCATGATATCCTATGGAAGGTGGATATCATGGCTAAGTATGTGAGGCCCTATCATCAAGCTAACACCAAACTTCGTGAGATTATCGCTGGGTTTCCAGCGATAATCTCACGTTTGGCAGTTAGCGCTAGGATTTTTATCGCTTTTGAGATAAGCCTTGCTAATAGCACGCTATCTCAGCGATAAAAATCCACGCTAGCCGGCGATAATTGTCCTAGCGCTAAGTGCGCTTAGTGATAATTATCGCCGGTAGTTGTTGATATGCCACAAACTTTGTTTGCTTTCATGTTCACTTTTACCTCCTTTTTAACTCTGTTTTGCTCCTCAGGTTCATTTTTCCCTCTAAGTGTTTTCACTTTCAGGCTTATTTTCCTCCTCGAATTCTTTGCCACTTTTTCCTCGGCATCACTCAGAACCACCTGAGTATCATTCAGCATCATCTCCGCACCAAAACACTACTATCTCAGTCTGCCCTCGTAATCCAGCATCTGTTGATTATCCTGTAGTGTCCGTCTGCTGCTCGCGTTGTTCATATCCCCCCGGCCCCATAACAAAAATAAAGCTATAACAAACAACCATTAGAACAGGAGGAGGACATTGCCAGCATTACAAGGACAAAAGAATTAGAAAACATTTTTTGTGTTAATTCTTTTTTAATTGGGTCATTCAGTTGTATGTGATGTCTTCTTGGTTAACTCGTTCCGTGCTCATGACGGAACCACGCCATCATGACCCACGGTTGCCGTGTGCTCATGACGGAGTGGTTCCGTCATGCTGCGGCCGTTGGCGGCCGCGCCGCCCACGCGGCGCTAATTCCCCGACTGTGCGGGCGATTAGCGCCGTGGGCGGAGTCATGACGGAACCACTCCGTCATGAGCACAGCCCAACCGTGGCTCATGACGGAGTGGCTCCGTCATGAGCACAGCGCCACCGCGCTGCCCCAAACCCCCCCCAGCGCTGCGGCGGAATTTCCGCCGCAGCGAAGGGGTTAATATACAATGTGACAAAAACGCTTAACACTTTTTTACGGTAACTTTTTAACATGCTGCACAGCAGCCACACTGCTCTACATACAACATCGCTTAAAGACATTGGCAAAGCCAATAGCTCTGGCTAAACACTTATAAGGTCCCAAAGGGGAGACCCATTGGCTATGCCAATGCATGTTTCACTGCTTGCAACTTGCAGTCTACAACAATAATAGACAACTTCAGAAACAACACCGCGAGGTGGCGCTAGACGCCATATTTTCTCTTTCCGTGGAGTCCATTGTGTCGTTTTTTCAATGCTTAAGTAACAGGTGCGCGTAGCATAGGCAAAAACAGGAAACGCTTCTCCAGGGGCCCGCATTGAGTCCGACAGTTTACATGCCACATTAAGCAAAAACACTCCCTGAAAATCATGGAATGTGTTTAGCAGCCAAAAACAAGGTCAGCTCTCAGATAATAATGCGAAGCTTTGTTTAAAGTTTGTCGTTGCTCAAGTATGCACTGGCGCGGCAATGTTTGTCCCGCAGGCGCCCTATGATCACTGAAATTAAAATACATTTCGTGCCCGCATGATTCTTACTGTTTGGCGGTAAATGTGACACCCGACTGGATTTGTTTAGCTGCTACGTGGATGCGAATGGTTAATTTGCTGTCCGACAGGGCAGGCTTCCTGGCAAAACTCCGATTTGCCATCTTCTTTGGTTAGTCTTGCATAATAAGGGCCGTGGATATTTTCTGTGAAACTTTACGGTTGCTAGGCAATAACGCGTCTTATCTGATTGGCCGGGAAAGAAGATTTTGTCTTACGTTATTGCAGAGCAAATGATACAATTTCTCAGCTGACAGCCGGAAATCACGGTCAGCATTTCAAAAGTCGACAAATATTTTTAGCTGTGGTAGTTTGAAAGATATTTATGATAGAGTAAGTGGGAGGAGGTCAATTTTTCGTTCCACCGCCTCCAAATCGTAAAAATATTACTGTATGGCGTCTCACGAGAAATAAATGGGAAAAAAAGTCTGACGTTTATAAAAAAAAAAAGCCACTAAAGCATGTCTAACTAATTACTTTATCACGCGAACAAAGAAGGGGGATGAAAAACTAAGTACCTTTTCTTGAGAAAAGTACACGATCCCGGAGGTCAAGAGGGTGTAATAGAAAACTCTCCGAGAACAACTCTTCTGATGTAACAATACTTATTTTGTACTTTAAGTTGTTAAAAATCTACCACAAATTAGGTTTTCCAGGGCACAAGTCCTAAAAAAAGAAGCTGGGGCACTAACCAAGTTAGTCAGTATACAAGTAACATCAAGGCACATGATATTACATCGCATGGTGTCACAGCACATGACTTCGCACGTGGCATCATAGGAAGTGACCTCACAGGAAGTGATATCACAAAAAGTGACATCCGAAATTAAGAGCTCACACATGTTTAGCTGGTCTATCATGAGCACATTACAGCGCATTAGAAGACATAAATTAAATTTTCGTCAGGGTTGTGCCCAAAAAAGTGGTGGAACCTAACGCAAAATCTGGGCCTCATCAAATTAATTTTTTAAAAAAACTCTGCCATAGAGAAATTGTCAACAAGCAGAAACATGGCAGTAGATCAGTTCGGCTTAATTGGTCGCAAAGTCTGTATTTTAAAATATCTTATGTTTTTGCATTTTTTAAACATTTTATTTTCATGTTTTTCAGAAAAAGACATAACAAACATGGTAAGTTATCTAGTTATGTGTCATATATTGAGCACTCATAGCTACACATAGCATGTACAGAAAATTTTCAGTGATCAGAAAATAAGGAATTGACTAAGGGGCACAGAAAGGAGCCTGGTGAGGACGCCAATGGAAGGAGCAGGGTGGGGGGAAGCAATGTAGGGCACTTAAATGTAACAGTTAACCAAGTTCTTTTGGGCGCGTCACCATTGCAATGCTTAGCGTGTACATCAGTTAGTGTCGGTGTACAACGTTTTCAGATAGTCACGTAATGGTTGCCAAATGTCTTTGGGCCCGGAGGTGGCGGGCTGAAGCGTAGTATATATCTCACTAGTGGTATTGCAATATATAATTCTTGGAAGGGGATTTATTAGTAAGGTAGGTAGGTCCCTACACTTATTAAAAACACTACAATCACAAATAAGGGCCTGTCAAGTTCTCAATAAATGAATGCTTGCTCAACCCTTGGTAGCTTGGCTGTGAGCAGACAGGCTTAACTTAGGAGACAGGTGTGTAAAGCAGTTAAAAACACCAATACATTAATTAAGTATTACATTGCACACAATATAAATCCAACAGCAATTCTTTCAAAATAGGAAAATATGTTTATGATTAAAATAACACCAAAATGACAAAAATCCAATTTAGGGAACCGGAGAAATGAATTGTTAGAGAATAAATACTTTCTAGTGCATAAAAGTCAAAGGTGCCAACTAAGGACATCTGGTCGCGATTGACCAAGACAAAGTCAAAGTCAAAGTTTCAGGCCAACCACAAAGGAGTGCGTGTTGAATACAGGGAGCGGTAGGGCCCTGTTAAGTTTTTACTTACTGACTTTTTCACTTTTTTGGTGCTTTTTCTCTCAGCGTCGAGTGAGGATCCTCGTCAGGCCAGCTTGCGAGTTGACGATTGCGGCTTGCTTCAGCACGCGGCCTCTGTGAAATCCTGGGGGTTTTGGAGCTCGGGAGCTTTTAGCATGACAAACCTGAATTTCAGGCCGGGTTGCTGTTCGGCGGCAGCAGCTTGACTCTCGACGATGAGTCGGTCAACTTATTGAGCTTTTTCACAAAATTTCTCCAAATGATTCCAAACTTCTGGATCTTCTTCCAGAATGTCCTTTTGGGCTCTTGAAGGGTCCACAACACCAATCCAAGGTTCCAGAATCTCTGATGTGCTCCTTGGAAAGTTGGGACTATAAGACCCGCAATGTACCTGTCCAAATCCTTAAAAGTTCACTGGAAGCTGTCCAGGTGGGTTCTTCTTGGTGGAGATGATGCAGGGGAGCTCTTTTAACCTGTTGCATTCTGGGAGTCCACCCCTCAAACTTTTAGAGTCAGGTAAAGTCCTTCTTTTGCTGAAGCCCAAAGTGTGCAGCAGGGGCAGTCCTTTAGAGTGCAGTACTCTTGGCGTAGGCAAGAGTTCAGCTAGGCAGTCCTTTTTCTTCTTGTTTTTTCTAGGCAGGGATCTGAGTTGCTGAGTCTCTCCTCTACATCCACCACCTAGGATAATACGGTACCAGGAACTTTCACACTCATGGAACACCACGCCTCCATGTAGCGGCAGGTGACCCGTGACCCGTGACCGGATCCCGCCCCCAGGCTCTCTCAGCAATGGCTATGGCTACTCGGCGTTTTTGCTACGCAGCGGCTGGGTTCCGCTTGTGAGACGCGGTGATGCGATGATTTACGGAGCTGCTGGGAACCTTGCTGAAGTATAGTGGGAAATTATCTGCCAAAGAAATTTCGGTTTTCTGGCTCCCAATCTGCGGCTCTTTAACTCCTCTGTCTCAGCACGGCTGATGCGCGGTGGCAGTGGGGGCTTGAGGATATCGACTACTTTTGGCGGGTGCTTGGTTTGAGAAGCTCGGAGACTGACAATGTGATGATTAATGGCTTCCTCTTCAAGTCGAAACAAGGGGAGAAAAAAAGGAGTCAAAGAGTCAAGGAGCTACGGAGCTGTTGTCGTGTTCTGCAGGGGAGAGGTGAGGAGTGGTGGTGGAAGAGGTACGAGGTTGAGGGCAGGAGGCTAGGAAAACGTGCCCGGTTGGCAAGGCTAAAAGAATTATTCAAAGGGGAAGAGGAAAAGAGACGCAAGAGGCATATAATAGAGAGAAAGACACCTCGGCGCAAAGAGGGGGAGAAAGAGAAAAGATGGGGAAACAATTAAAAGATTGTCACACCTCCAATAAGGCTACTAAGGAGACGATAGCCCGCCTTAAGAAAACTCGCCAGACCCTGGCAAAGAAAGCGGTACTGCGTGGTGCTAAGGCTAAGGATGGGGGAGATAATCCCATTTCACCGGGTGCAGAGTTTACCTCAGAAAGTTCCGAAGAAGAATCTCTTTCTAACTATTCTGCACCTGTGCAGGACGAGGGACCTTCCGACCTGGTAGTACCCCCTGAGAATATAGAGGCAGGCCTGGCTAAAGCAATTACACCAGCCCCTATGTTAGCGATCTCAAATCTAAGATGTGATAAAAAAGAATTAAAGGAAATTAAGGAGTTTCCGCTATTTATCAATAAAGCCACCCCTAAACCTCGGCATCCTTCACCCTCCTCTGCAGGCGCATCTTCCCTCAGGCCGGCTGATACATTAACTATAGAAAAGGGCATGGGCGAAGCTGGTAGTCTTCCCAGGAGGAGCCAAGAGATTATTGAAATACCTGGTTTAGTGGCTCTCCCACATCAACAGCAAAATATCCAAATGAAGGCACAGCCACATGTACAATCTCATGTACAATCTCAACCGCAAGCTCAACCCCAGCTTCAATTACAAACAGAGCAAACAGAGCAAACTTTGTTGACATCTAGTTGTGCCAACTTGTCGAGGATAATGGAAAAAGAAATACAGAATGCAGATCACTTGCTGCAGGAGCTACCTAATAAAAGCAGTGATTTTACAACAGAGGTACCGGCACTTCCGTTTACAGGGTCAGCGGTTGCCACTCCAATGGAGAGTAGGAGAACAAGTTCAGCTGAGATCGCATCTCTGCCCTCAACTTTCCTGAGTCAAGTAGATCCCAAGGCAGGAGAGGTAAATGCTGGCATGAAAGATCAACCTACCAACGCTTGCCAGAGTGCTGAGATCAAGGAAACGCATCAGCTAGATATTAAGGATATGCTAAATCTAATCCTTGAAGAAATACGGGACATGAAAAATACACAACAAGCGGAGATCGCTGCCCTGCACTCAAGGTTGGGAAAGATCGAAGAGACAATGGCGGGGTTCCAGAGTAGTCTGCAGGAGGCAGAGTCTAGGGTTTCAGTGCTAGAGGATCAAGTGTCAATTGTTATGGAAGAGGTGAAAGAGGTAAAAAAAAAGACTGACCGTTGAGGCTAAGCTGGAGGAACTCGAAAGTTATTCTCGCAGGTCAAACCTCAGAATTGTTGGTGTTCCGGAAGGGTTAGAAGGAACCCAAACAATTCAATGGGCGAGCTCATTCATTAAAAAGCAAGTTCTGCCAGAAATCGACGGAGATCTCACAATAACAAGAGCCCATCGAGTCCCAGCATAACCCTTTCCCAACTCTACCCATCCTAGAACAATACTACTGAACTTTGCAGATTTCAGAATAAAGGAATAAAGGAAAGAATTTTAGCAAAGGCATTCCAGCAGAGACAGTTTCCAGTCACAGAGACATGTAAATGCAGAATATTCTCAGATATGACGGCAGCCGCTGCTCGGCGGAGAAAAGAATTTGTTAAAATTCTCCACTTATTTAAAGCTCATGGTGCCCAAGCTACAATTGCTCACCAGTCTAAACTTAGAGTTCTGGTGAAAGGAAAGTTTTTTATGTTTTCTGATCTAGAAGAGGCCCAGGCCCTGTTGAAGGAAATCTCAGAAGGATCTAGTAGATGATGGTAGGTGTATTGTAAGAGATCTTGGGTGTGAGGTGAAAAAGTGTTGCTGCATCCACCTTGCGATATTAATGACAGGCCTGGGCTTTAATATCACTACTAAATTAAGTAATGAGCTGAGCACATTGGGTTTTATAACATAGATAGGATATATGAGAAAAATGAATAAATAAATATATAAATAAAAAGAAAGAAACTAGATGGGCGGGATCTGGGGATAAGGGGCGGTTCACTTTGGCGTAATTCCAAGACGCCCATAAGGTTTTGGGAGGGGTGCAATGTGGGTAGCGTGGCAGCTAGGGTGGGTTCCACAATGCAAGGGGTGGGCAAGTGGTAGGTGGTGGGGACAGGGAGGACCTTCGGTCCGTAGGGGGGGTGTAAAAGCAAAATAAAAATGAGCAGAAGCAGAGCAGAAGTAGAAAAGGTAAAGTTAGTCAGGCTATGGTTGGTAAAGGTAGGCAGGTTATGGCTACGATATGCTTGTCAAGTAGTAGGTGGAAGGAATAATGAATTATGTAGGATATGACAAACTCGTGTAGTATACTCTCTGAATGTTAACGGGGTTTTAAATAAACAGTAATATGGGGCCCTTATTAGATGGCTTACTTCCCTGACACCTCAAGTCTTGTTTCTACAAGAAACACATTTAAAAACAAATTCCCCAAGTTTATTTCTTCCTCGTTGGTTTTCACACGTTTTTTTGCCTCTGCTGGATTGGCTTGTAGAGGAGTTGCTGTATACTTTTGTAAAAACCTTCCCTGGGAATTCAGCCAAATAGTAAGAGATCCTCAGGGCAGATGGATCTGGGTTGAAGCTAGATTAAAGGGGGTTACTTTCAATTTTGTAAACTATTATGCTCCTGTAATGGATGACAACTCAGTTTTACTCAAAATAGGGGAAACACTAAGGGGGGTACCGGGGAAGATTATTTGGGGTGGGGATTTCAATTTTATCCAAAACTTAAAAAAGGATACCTCAAATAGGAAAAAAAAAGAGCTGAAACCCCAAACCACAAAAGTGATAGAAGGTTTAATGGCAGAACATGTTTTAATGGATCCTTGGTGTGACGCTAATCCCCTCAAGATGGAGTTTACCTGTTACTCTAATAAGTATAATACAGCATCTAGAATTGACTTCTTTTTAATAACCAAATCACTGGGATATAATAGCACAGAAATACTGACAAACCCTTTTTCGGATCATTCCCTAATTAAAGTGGAGATAAGAATTAATGAGAATGTGAAACCAAGATCCAAGTGGCAGATGGATCGACTCCTTCTACAAGACACTCAGTGGGTGAATAATATGGGGGAAAGGATTGAGGAATTTTTTAATAGAAATGAGAACAAGGCAGATATATTCTCTGTATGGGGCGGGTTCAAGGCTGCCTTAAGGGGCCAAATAATAGCCTACTCCGCTGCCCAAACGAAGCAGAGGAGAGAAAGAATTAATAATCTTCAACAGAACGTTGAAATGGCAACAAAGGCAGTAAATAATCGGACTGCAGCTTTAGAGGTGGATAAAAGGCATCTTATTAAGGTTAAATATGAATTAAAAGAATTTTTCATTATGGAAGAGATAGCTAGTTCAAGAGCTTACCAGCAACGAGTATACGAAGAAAACCAGTTGATTGGCAAAATGCTTGCTGGGTTGACTAAAACAAAGCAAGAGACAGCAATGATTAATGAAATTTTTGACCCTAGAAATAATGGCCTCTTAACTGAAAAAGGAGAGATTGCGCAAACATTTTTGGAACATTATACTAAACTATATGCAACCCAATACCAGGTTGGATTAGAGCAGATTAATCAATATTATGAGGAGGTCGAGGTACCCAGTCTTACAAGAGAAATGGTAGAGCAGCTCCACATGGATATATCAACAGACGAAATAGAAAAGGCTATAGGATCAATTCCGGGGGCAAAAGCCTGTGGAGCGGATGGGCTCCCGATTGAGCTGTATAAAACTTTTATGAAGTAGCTAACCCCCTTTCTAAGAAAAATATTTAATTATATTAAGCAGGGTGGTAAGGTTCCTACAACTTTTAAGGAGTCTATCTTGATTAGTTTTGTTAAAAAGGGGAAGAGTGAAAAAGATGTTAACTCTTATAGACCGATTAGCCTTCTGAATGTAGATTTTAAAATATTAATGAAAATTTGGGCACAGCGTTTTACTCCTATAGCACAAGTTTTAATTCATCCGGACCAGACTGGGTTTATTTTAGGTAGATCTATGTCAACGAATACCCGGTTTTTAATTCAGACTCTTGATTATGTCACTGTAAATAAACTACCCTCTTTTATCACGATGGTCGATGCCGAAAAAGCATTTGACTTAGTGAATTGGGAAGCTCTTTTTATTGGTTTATTAAAGTTTGGGTTCCCCAGCCAAATTATAAAAATGCTTAAGAATATATATCAGGGAGCTCATGCCAGGCTAATTATAAATGGCGAATCAATTGGGGAAGTAGAAATAAAACAGTGGACAAGGCAGGGGTGCCCCCTGTCACCCATTTTGTTTACGTTTTTTATAGAGCCATTGGCATGTAGAATAAGGGATAATCTTTTAATTAGAGCTCCCATTGTTGGGATGCCAAAAATGAAATTATTTGCAGATGACATAATCTTGTATTTATACCCGGATGAATTGAACTGGAGTGTGGTACTAGCGGAGTTTAGAAGATTTGAACAAATAGGGAGTTATAAAATAAATCAAAATAAAACAGAAATGTTAATATTGAACAATGATTATAATTTTTTACCCCCGAATTTAAAACTCCAGGCGTTAAAAACAGACCCAATAAGGTATTTAGGCATTTATGTTTCTAGCCAAGTTGATCAACTTTTTAGCCTGAACTATACGACAATGAAATGTAAGATCAAAAGTTTATTGGATAAGTGGTCTATTTTACCATTGACTTTGATAGGCCGTGTTGGGCTTTTAAAAATGTCTATTTTACCCTTATTATTTTTTTATTTATCAATGTTCCTCTAAAGATAAATGTAAAGTTTCTTAAAGAAATCGATTCAATGTTCAGAGAGTTTATATGGAATAACAAGATCGCCAGAGTTAAGCTCCCTATATTACAACTAGAAATAGATCAGGGGGGATTGGCTCTACCCAATATCCAAATCTATTATGAGGCTGCTCTACTGGACATAACTGCTCGCCTACTAGATTGTGATGATTTGACAGAAATATTTTTCTATGAAAAAATGCTTAGTGAGTCTGGAACACAATTATCAGTTTTTCTTAAAACAACCAAACTACCCAAGAAATCCCGGAATAAGACATTACGGGACTTCTCCAAACGCCTTTTATGCTTTTTTAAACAAATTGATTCTTCTGGCTACATTTTTTTAAAACTCGAAGAAAGTAGATCTTTAGGGCTGCAGATGCATTCTCGTCTCCTAACAAGACGGCAGGATAACGGCTTTGTTGAGCTGGGTAGCTTTTTTATAGCTCAAATCCTTATGTCCTGGGAACAGGTGGTAGCCAGATGTGGCAACCCGGAGAAGCCCGGGTTCTTGGAATATTTACAGATTTCGCATCTGATTAAAAAATATGATATTTTCCCAGGTCGGGTACCAGGGGGACTTGCTAATGCTCTCTACAAGATTAGATTGAAAGGCATAGGTAACTGGTACTCTCTACTCTTAAAACATTGGTTATCTCCAATAGTAGAAACTTTCTTGAGAAAAATCATACAAGAAACTAACTGCAAGTTTTCCCATCTAGAGGGGCAGCTGATTGCACAATTGGGCAGTAAAGCATTGAGAGCGGCCATTTTTAAAAGGATGGCCTTTCTTTCAAGGTGGATGGCATATTATACTCCGGCAGTATTAAACAAGCGACATGCCGGGGTCGAAAATAACTGCTTTCGGTGCCAGGCCTTGGGAGAGGGAGATTGGCTACATATTTGTTTTACATGCCCAAAACTCCAAACTTTCTGGAATTTTTTTTTTTCAGCTATAAGCTATGCAATCGATAAAAATATCGACCCAGAGACAGAGGTGGCGTTGTTTGGGATCTCTAAAGTAAGATCTGACCTAAATAAAGCAGAAGCCACGTTCGTGGCTATTGGCGCTGTAATCGCACGGAGAACAGAAGAGATCCCTTCCTACTCGGAATGGCTAATTAAAATGTGGAGGACAAGGAGATACGAAGAAGCATATGCCAAGCGGGTAGGGGCAGTTAAAAAATTCACTCTGGTTTGGAGGTTTTTGGATAAGTATCAAGCCATATAGAATTCTAGTATGGTAGTGGTTTAGCACTTTAGCACTTAGCACTTTAACACATTGCACTTTAAAAAACTTTTTTTTTTTTTTTTTACAATTTATTGTTGATTCAATGAAACAGATTGAAATGTGGCGGGATAAAAGGGTGGGGAAAACTAGATGCTTTTCTTATTGTGGATTGGAGGCCACTAGACAAATTGTCATCAATAAAAAATTGAAGTTCTGTAGAAAGTACAATTGTGCTGCACACTGCACTTTAGTAGCTCTACATTTTGTTTTAGGTTATTTTTATGGCTTGTATTATAAGAAAGTACTATGCTATTTTTTACGTGGGGTTGTTTTATAAGTCTATATCTTTGATTTTAAATTGGTATGTTAAGATTTGTTGTTTCAGACTCATGTATGTATTAGAAAGAAATCGTAAGAGTGTTTTAAAGATTGTTTTTTATCCTGCTCTCCTCTGCTCAATAAAAAATTAAAAAAAAAAAAAAAAGAACTTTCACACTCACATCACTCGTATTGTATGTTTTCTGCCCCAAAGTTGGCATTTTGGCTATACTTTCCTTAACCACCCCAAACTCCTTCACACATCTTAAGACCAGTCAAACTTAGCCCACTACTTGAGGAGCAGTCTAATCGGTTGAATGTGGGAGAGCTCGGATTTTTCCTGGTTTCTGGGCTGGCAAGCAGGGGGGCACCCCTGATAAATGGGGTGCAGTGTGCCACCCTCAATGATGCCTACTTCCCTTGAAGTGTTGCATATTCTTATAAACCAAAATTGGAAAATTCTCTCCTGGAGCTTCAAGTCTGGCTAACCAAACCTACAGGTGTGGCTAACTTTCCCTAACACCCCCCTTCCAGACCCTCTGATAAATCCATTACAGGGGCATCCCATCTGGTGGCTGGAGGTGCAGGAAGTGGGGGTGGGCCTGGGTCCTGTCCTAAGTATGCTTCCCTCTTTGAAGACCAGTTTGTCTACCCATCCCCTTTCCTGCCTTTTGCTCTGCAGCTTGTAGATCTCCTCCCACCAGATGTCTCTGTTTCCTTTCAGGCCACTTCAAACCTCAACAGAGCATTTTGGTTCAAGCCTGTCCAAGGCTGGTCAATGAGGAGAGGCTGCTTAAGAGCTGGATTCAGGCACATCAGAAAAGCAAGTTTTATAACTTTTTTTCTGTCATAGTTATAATTAATGTAACCATGAACAGTTTTGGATTTATTCTAACAATTATTTAAATGCTTTGAGTTATTATTTTAGCTCACTCTTGTTAATAGTTAGACTTTTAAAGTTTAATAAAGCCTTCCGATGTTAGCCTCCTGGGGCTAATATACGACAGTGGAGAAAAACGAAATTGGCAGTTTTTCCTGCACCAGGGCATATCAAACATCGTTTATAATGTCCCTGCTTATAGTTACAAGGCACCCTACCCCTGTGGCACCTAGGAGAGACGTTAGGAGTGGCGTATATGTAAAAATAAGGTAATTTAAGACTTGAGAAGTACCTTTTATTCCAAAGTCGAATTTGCATATAATTTTAATTTAAAAGTAGCCTGCAAAGCAGGGCTGATTTCTAAAATGACAGCAGGCAACACAGCATTGCACACTTAGGTGCATTAAATCTGCTGGGCCTCTGAACCTACATGACCTACTATATACTAGAGGCTGACAGGTAGGTTGTCAGTACCAATTGTAATTACACCTAATTACCAAATACCTTTTAATCAGAGCACTGCCTCTGGGCCTGGTTAGCAGAGCCCAGGGCACAATCAGAGTCTGTAACCACCAGAAAGTCAGAAAATGGGGGTAATCAGGGCAAAAAGGATGACTTTCTCACAATAATATCTTTCAACTGTTTATCTGTGGTGGGAGATCGATTGCTATCCCAACAGGTGGTGATTCAACGTTTAGCTAGGAGCAATACTATGGCAAAGAAGTTTTGGGAGCTGGGTGGGAGAGGCTTAACATGACCCAGCAGTAACAACAAGGGATCATGTTCCAACTGTAACTCCATCATACTGGATATGAGGGCCACGATCTTTAGCCAGTATGCTTGGACAACAGGGCAGGTCCATGTGAGATGTAGAAAATCTGTGTTGGCTGATCTACATTTCGTATGATCGTGTGGGATTAATTTTTGCTAACCCCTTCAGGGTGGTGTAAATGCGGTGGACGAATTTACAATGCAGCAATTTATGTCAATGGTTTGGCAAGATAAGCTTAGTTTGTGTACAGCAAAAAAATACACGTCTTATGATGGAGTGGGTGACCCAAGTCATGTTCCCATGCTGCCCGGCCTCTCATCTCATCAGATTACAAGGTTGAGCAATCTTGATAGAGCTTGGAAACTAACCCTGACCTCTCAGTGGTGGAGAAAATCAGAGACAAGGGGGAAAACTCATGGGGCTCTACCGGATACGAGGATACTCTGTTGCATAATGTATTGTGTAAGCGCCGGAGTAGAAAGTGGTATGTTTGTGTGGAAACTAGAGTGTTGATAAGTGCATCATGTGTAATGACGTGCTCATCTGGAAAATCTTATGGGGTTAAGACACCAACTGCAGAGATCTTTGTGTAAACAGTAACTCTCAGGGAATCATTTGAATGGTAAAATAACTTTGGAGGTTAACGCTTTTGCTGGAGAACGGTTTTTATTCCAGTCCCAGATTTCAGTCAGAGTAGTATAGAATGTTAATGTGTCTCTTGCAAAGCACATCATATAAAATGCAGGTGACATATTTTTATTTTATGTAGATATGTAAGTGGGTTACTGTTTTTAACACAGAGATCATTTTGCTGCTTACAATTTGTACATTGTAATCCTTCTAATTTAGCACAATGAGCTATGAAGGACATGTGACTTCCAGTGCTTAATTTGAGCCAGTGCTTTCCGGTGCTGAGCACCAGCACTTAGTTGGTTTCCGGTGCTCGGCACCGGCACTTAATTGTCAACACCACACTTGGGGAAGTCTGCCACAAAGTGGTGCTGCTCATGTAATTTAGAGATAAGCAGTATAACAGGTGTTCAGGAAAACAATATACATAAAAAAATTGATAATACCTGCCTCCCCAGCCATTCCTTTAGCTTTGGAGACCAGGAATAATCAGAACTGTCGCATTTACATGCGAGAGAGATGGTTAGTAGTTGTTTTGGCAGCAATGACAAGGGCGATGGGTGGTGAAAGCTGCAGAGGCCTCCTGGTTAGAGCCCTGGCACTTAGTATTTTACAAATTAAGCACTGGCGACTCCTATACCTTGTAACCCTCACTGTCATATGTAATACATCTTGTACACTGGTTTACACACTTACATGACTTATTGTCAATGTATAATGTTTATCTTACGTAAGGCGCTCTGACAGCCTGCATTGGGGTGAGTAATGCTGTAAAAGAAATAAAATAGTGGTATTCAAATAGTTATTTATGTAAATACTGGGACAGACCAACACATCAGAGATCCTTACAGTGCATGCATATCTCTTATATAGAGACACTGAACAAAGTCAAAATCATGCCTCTCTTAAGTACCTGGGCATAGATAGCAAGCTGTGTGTCTTTGTTTCCCTAAAGTTGCATTTGCATCTAAGTGTGAGGCTCCAGACTGCGCCCCGCCAGTATCATATTGGAACAAAAGGAGATCTGTTAGCCCCTTAACTTCCGCCTTTATCTTTGTCCCAGCTGGAGGTGAACATACCCCTCCTCCTCCCTGCCTGCAGGTTGCTGCTGGGAATTAAAAGCAGACAACGTGCATGTGCTGTGAATGTGTCTCAGTGTCTGAATATTATGAATAATTCACTGGACAAGTTCAGCATATTTCAGTGGGACCCCGCTTCTTAGCAGTAAGACTCCTCAACAGCCAGTCTCCAACTCCCCACCATGTAACCATGGCAGCTCAAGACATCACATGGAACACTTGGGTGCCATGGTTCTACACAGCAGTGAGCAGGTTACAACACCATGCCTCTCTATAAATGTCA
Organism: Triturus cristatus; assembly: GCF_964204655.1. Classification (NCBI taxonomy): domain Eukaryota; kingdom Metazoa; phylum Chordata; class Amphibia; order Caudata; family Salamandridae; genus Triturus; species Triturus cristatus. The sequence goes on along the minus strand of NC_140594.1, from coordinate 675,252,633 downwards.
GCATTTGCGATTTGATTGAGCTAACACTTAATTTTTACAAAAAATAAAGTTCTTACAGTCTCGACAGCCTGTCTAACAGGTGACCTGATACCTCAGATATCAGTGTTCAAAAGGTCAGCAAATGCATCCGTGAATTGTGCTACTTCATTTGCAAGCATATGTATATGTGTTCTGCCATCCATTCTAACCATCTCATTTCCTTACTGCATACAATCGCTGATTGATACATCCACTGTCACTGTACCTGACACTCTTGTACAACATTGCAATGTCAGCCCAATAGTGACACCTTTATTTATAGTGAATGATAACAAGGTGAGGACTCTGTGTCATGTACTGTGCTATAAACAAACATCATCACAACTTCATATCATGTGTCTCTGAATGTCTCATACTGTACATGTTACTCATTGGGACATCTTTCAAGCAGCTATTTAGCCATCTATAATCCGTCAGTCAACTATGAGACATATAGTACCGTACATTATCATTTGTACTTTCTCACCACCATCTTATGTTTCTAACTCTTATATACTCTGTAAGACTTTTTTATGTGTGAAAGCAATATGCCATGTCTCTGCTGTACAGTTATATGCAGTCATAGCAACTGTGCCGCCTGTCACAGTTCTCCTCAGTACCATTGTCATGTACCTCATCTTTCCCATGGCTGTTATTGTATCAAAGGAGACATATCCACCACTGTATTCGAGTGCTCTGGTTCCTCAGCTGACATCAAGGGCCATGACCACAAAGAGAGCATCTGTGGTAGTAAAAGTTTAGAAGGCGGCTTATACTATTTGGAGGGTCATGAAAGGATGAACCATAAACTTCATATGGTTAGAGTAATCTGTAATGTACAGTGCTAAAGTGACACTTGCCTTTGACAGCTAATGCGAAACACATCTTGCAATAGTCTTTGTACAGTCTTTAATGCCCGATGTTCAACTCACTTCACATTTCTATTGCATTTCTTGGGGACTAAGAGCCTTACAATGATGCCATGTCATCCATGAGGGGTGCTTTGTGGTCAAACTCAAGAGAGAAGGCTACCCTCTTATAGGCCGCCATCTCTGCGACCTCCCCCACTGAAGAAGATTTGGAAATTGTTGACCCCTACAGAAGATGGCACCTCCAACAATGCCTGGTTGAGAAACCATGAAAAAGGGCAGTATGAGGGGAAAAACAAAACCATGAGGAAAAAACAAAGAAACAGGATTACTCCCTATGTGACCATTATCTATTGGTTAGTAAGTGTGCGTCCTTATTGGGTACAGAATCTTTCAATGTGATTGGGATGGCATCAGCAGTGTGTTAATTTGTGGTTTTTCCATTATTTGGCTCTCATATTTCCAAAAGACCATGTGTTACCTGATATGTGATAGTGTAATTTGCACTCATGTGCTTATGCTCTAGCCCTTAAGTGTGTGAAGTAAACCTGCATTTCTGCTGCTGCTGCAAACATTCCTCCCTAAAGCTTGAGAAAAAGTTTAATTTGACTAAAGTCAAATCTAAGGGTATGTCAATGCATTTTACATTGTTTATGGAACATTACCATGCATGTTGAGTCCAGGTGCCAGATCACAAAACATCTTTTACTGGTGCTATTTCATGTCCTTGGTTGTAAGTTAAGGCAGTGCCTGCTTCAAACATCTATTATCACCCTCTGATGAAAACAGGATTCTGGAGGTGGTTATGCGTGACAAGAACATTTATGTATATTTGTTGTGTCACTTTCTGTTGTGGTAATGATGTATTCTGTTGTGTTTTGTAGTGTTGTGTATTTGTGCTGCATTATTTCAAAGTGATATTGTTTTGTTGCACTGCACTTGTGTTACGTTCTGTTTTGACTGGCTTGTAGTAATGTGCTCTGTTATGTTGATTTGAGTATACTATAGTTTTATATTCAGTTTACTTTAAATATGTCAACAAATACCAGTATATTTCAGGAAAAAGCAGTACATTACTTGAAAGTTCCTGTGACAAGAAGCCATTTACCACAGCACTTTACCAAAGGGAGACAAAGCATTTGTGGTGGAGATCTCCGCATTTTACGGGAAATTAAAAAAATATATTAAACTAAAAAATAAACACTGAAAACCTTTTTATGTTAAAATTTAATGTAAATTTAGATATAGAACAAAATAGTAAAACATTTAAATAAATTCAAATTAAAACTTTAATTAATGGAAACATTAAAATAAATTAGGATTATATTTCTGAAGTTTAAATTGAAAAATAAATTCCTACCTGCAGGGGAAAAAATCTTACTATACATTAATAATAATTAAAAGTGATTATAAAATGATTTAAAATGTTATATTTAATAGTACATTATGTTTTAAATTCAAAAAGTTTATTAATATTGCATAATAAAAAATAAATATGTAATATTTATATATATTTTAACATTCATTTATATTTTTAACTATTTTAAATAATCAAATTTAATTGAACATTTTTTCATATGGGGTTTTATTTTAAGTCCCTACCTCGATTTGTTTCTGTGGGAACATGTTGTAATACCAATGGTTGGTCATGTGTAGTGTTGGACTTACTACAAATGTGAAAGTTTCTACAAAAGTGCAGGTTACAGGTCTAAGTTACTCTGAAAGTGTAAGCTACTACAAAAGTGCAATTTGTGAATAGCAATGTGTAGTAAGTTGTGTAGTACTAGTGTACTACTACAAAACATACTACAAAGTGCAGTTTGTGGATCAGGCCCCTTGTATTTCCTGCTGATGTTTTGATCCTCAGCCTGGAACAGTCTGTCTTCTGGCATCCTAGGACTCCTGCTTGTTATCCTGTTCTGAAAGGAGCTTGTTACAGCACATTTCGCCATTACAACAGGTAAGTCTTAGTCTATTCTTCTTAATAGTCTTTTGGGTTCCTTGATTTACCATATTTTAGACTTTTGATGGCTGCATTTTATTTACTGTACAGCTGGTCCATAATCCATAAAAGTGCAGTAGGTCACTTGGTAGCGGTCTCCCATTGACACCACCAATTGATAAAAATGTACCTAGAGGGTGAATCCTGGCAGCAGGATGGGTGCCTGAAGTTCCAGGGAATCCCAATCAGTTTCATGTATTAATGAATGCCTTGCAGGCTGGGTGCACCAGCACAGTGCTTTCAAACATCACTATCCATAGCAATCATGCGTTGAGTGTGAGGCACACAGATCCTTGCTCAAGCAACCATTGTGCGTTCCAAGTAGTCAGTAGTCACTGTCTGTGACGACTGTGCTGTTCTAAATAAAGAATTTTCCGCATTAGTTGGTGCTGTGATGGGCCTCCTATTCCCATTGAACACGAGTTGGGGCTCCAACTGCCAAAATATGTAGTGCGCATGATTCATGAGAGAAGCACTGAAGCACTGTGACAGAATTTCATTTAGCATAATGCACATAAGGGCATATCATTTGTGTGACAATTTCAGTCTGATTGGTGGTTATACACATACAAGTGACAATACAAACACATAATGTGAGCTTCCAGTTAGTCTCATTATTCCAAAGGCACAATTAGACATTAGTATGGTGCCATTCCACATTAGTTCATAGAGTCCCAAAGTGACAATCCCTTTCCCAGCCCTTGAGTCGAGACAAGCAGTGGTTGACACATGTTGCATCAAGTCTTGCAACAAAAACTGTACCATTCCTCTGTGCTATTTAGTTCATTGTCCATAAAGATGGATTTTGTTATCCATTTACATTTTAGCTTTTGCAAAATGAGTGCAAGGTCTTCCCCTCTGTCCGGTAGCTGCACTTCTCTTAGTAATGAAGGACATGGGGTGCATTTGCTACCCCACAGCTGTTCCTACTTCGATGCTGGTCAATGTGAGTCTTTAGATGCGAAGTCATCCATTCTACATTTAGGGCATTATGCTAAAACAAAACGTGGTATTGCATGTATATACAACCTTGTGTGAGGCCATTAGGAATAAGGTGCCAGATGTAGAAAGGATATTAGCATTTATAAATACTCTGAATCAGTAAATCTGATTATTTAAGAATGCTAAGACTTCTTTTTCAATGTACTGAACACATGTGGCGATTCTGAAAAGTTTGTCTGATTGCTAAATGTGTTTAGAAAGCGGTATGCTGTCCCAATTTTTCTCAATCAAAATCCGGTTGCAAAACATTGATATTTTACCAACACCTCAAAGGAGTTGGGAGCCCTTGCCCTTTGTGTACATAAAAAAAGAAAGTTTGTTTTCAGAGAAGTCTGTGGTCTACTGCACCACTGCCTCCTCGTAACCCGTTGCGTGCTTCTGTCGGCCAACGGCCTTCGCGAGCACTACCTCTGTAGTACTGCGCACGTCCGTTGGCCGACGCGGCCCCGCCCACTCTTCAAAGGCACCGCACCACGGCGGATTTTCGTAAACGGGTTAAGCAAACAAACAAAAAGAAACTCACTTATTTAAAAACAATCACAGACATTGTGCTCTGCTGACTGCAGTAGGTCACCATCCCTGGGATGGCAGAAAATCATAGTGGTTCGCTATTTGCGACCTACCTCATTCATCTTCATGAGCTAGGTTGCATGGTGCCACACTATGATTCAATATTTTGTGTACCAACCTATTTGTACATAGGTTGGTTTTCAAAATACTACATTTATCGCAAACATACTGGTTGCAAATTGCACCAGTGTTTAGTACATCTTGCCCCACGTCTTTTAGGTTAGCTCACCTTTTCAACGATCTGAGAATGTCACCCAAAAATAATTATTGAGACAAGGCCATATGGAATACAAAGTACATCTAGCTTTTTGTGTGGCGTGGTCCACAGAATCAAAACCTTAATGAAAGGCAACATACCAAGGTGACAGTGAACCATGAATGGTTGACTTTCATATAATATTATTTAAGGTAAATATATGATGTTGCATGCTCATTTCTGTTCCAAAGCCTCCTTGTTTGATGGATATTTATTCCCCTTGGCCAAGTTTTCAAGATGACCATAAACAAGCTTATCAAAGATGTTACAGTAGGCATATAATAAAGAAATTGAGTGGGATCTCCCAGGGCCACTGTGACCGGTGCCATCCCAACAGGTGCTGACTTCTGGGGGCGCCGTGCTTGCATTTTGGTTTTCAAAGCACCTGTTGCATATTCCTTGCCTCCGCCAATTTCCATGCAACAATAAAAATTTCAAAATAACTCCGGGCATTAATTTTGTTCTTGGAGAGAGATCATAGTTTTGTCTAGTTGAGGTTATGACTGATCAAAAAATAATCCTATTTATAGAGAGGGGGGACACTAGGAGCTAATTATTAGGTCCAGTGACCCTTGCTCCCGAAAAGTAACTAGTACACAAAGGGAGTCACTGTTCCTTGTAGAGGAAGAAAAAGGAAGAAACTTTTGTCGTGTGCTACTCTACTTGTGGGGGACAGTGTGTCCTCATCATCAGCCGGCAGAGACAGGGAGAGGCACGCAGGTGGATCGGCCCTGCTACTACGGGAGAACCTTCCAGAGTGCCCTCACTGATCTCATGAGGTCCTGATTCTAATATTAAGGGAAACGCTAGTCTTTTCTACAGATTTGGTGGCACTGGTTAGTTTAGGCCGCCGCTTGATACTAAATTTGAACTTCCTTTGGTCCTGAAGAAGCACTTTGGATCTCCTTCTGAGGCCACATACAGCGCGAAACATGTTGACCGTTATATATGTCCATTAGGGACATATACCCAGCTACAGAGTGACATAATATCCCCTAGTGCAGCCCCACACACTTTGTTTTAATAATGACAGAGGGATCACCCTAATAAATAGTACCCACCCTCCCTCCAGTCATTTTTTAAATACACCACTTTAGACTTCACTGCCACTTACACCCAGGAACCCTAACTGCTTCTCATCAAAAGATCTCCAATAAATTGACCCTTCGGGGGACCGGTAGGGCATTACAGTGCCGGCCCGACGAGGAGAAAAGCCCAAATGATGAAGCAAGACATCATTTGGGTGTGTGAGGGAATTATGATGAGGACACACTATCCCCCACAGATAGAGTAGCACACGACAAGTTTCTTCCTTTTTCTTCCTCTACGAGGAACAGTGACTCCCTTTGTGTACTGATCAAAAAATAGCACAGAGAATTAATATGCCTCCTGCAAAGAACATGTACCATGCAGATCACAAAGTGCATATAATGTAAATAGATAGGTCAGTGGGTTACCGCTTTTCTAAGAGACATCCTTTTGTTACTTGCAGTTGATAAGTTAAAATCCTAATATAGAACACTGAATTATTAACTGTCATCAAAGAACTGCATGCACACTGAAAAGTATAGATGAGAGCATAGATTAATGTTGCAAAAAGGGTTCATTTGCGTAGAAATTGATTCTTATTATTGAAGAGAACCCTCAACTATGGTGTTTCGTTTTGAATTTTGAGTTTGTGCTTCTTCAGACCAAGCACTCTTAAACTATACTGCCTACCAGTATGGATGATATATCACCCCTACACCTTGCAGTCCTCTGGCCTAAGTAACATTTCCTATAAGCTGATTTACACAAGTATGATTGATTGTCTCTGTGTAATGTGTGTGTGATGCAAATGCTCTGACACCCTACACTGGTATGAGTGGCGCTATATAACTAATTAAATGCATCTGCAAGAGAATGGTTATGGAGACTTCAGGGCCACTGTTAAAAGTGGTGTTGAAGGAATCCATGGTGGAGGTGGTCAGCACCTCCACCGTGCATGGGGGCGCCAACAAACATTGTCGCACCGGGAGCCACCAGCACTAAAGCCGACCCTGGGATCTCCATAAGTCCCTCTATTTTGTATGCTTTCATTATTGAACCCACCTTTGTTTCCAGAAGCTCTCCTTTTTACAGCATATGTAGTGAACCTACGTAACTTTGGGCCTCCTTCTGAGGCACCACTGATGTCACTGTTTCTGGCCCAGGAGGAGTCCATCGTCTGACTCCTCCTGGAAAGCAGTGGTGTCCAACTGTGCCAAGAGGTGGCTGGTGAACTTTGAAAATGGTGAGCCGTAAATAAGTATCCTAGCTTGCCTTCCTTTGGTTTCTCCCAGCTAACATGTTTTTGGGAAATTTGGTGTGAAAAGTGTGCATTTTACAGCTTCAGGCTCTCATAAAAACATGTTTTGCTTTTCCCTTAACGTACCTTATTGAAAATGTTAAAAGAAAAGCATTTTGCACTCTCCTCTACTAACGAGCTCGCATCAGATAAGCAATTCAAATGGCCTGGTCACGAATGCTCACATTCACATTTGTATGCTTGAATTGCACTTTGACACACACGTATTTAAACAAACATTCACTCGACACATTCAGCTCCTAGACTATTTACCTCTCCGATGTGCAGGCAGTGATTTTTGAATCAGTTTATGCAGGTCTTTAAGTGGGCCGGGTCCTGCCGGTACTCAGCACCCTCATTTTTAAAAGCAGGTGCCGAGACAGGTCCCTATCGGGTGCTCCATGTTTACCCTCAGGGTGAAAAAAACCCTTAACTCTGCAATAGTACAACCCCTCACTGCCTTTGATGTAACCTCAAAGAGATTAGTTTTTCAGTTTTATATAGAGCAAACTTGAAGCACTTTACATGAGCACCAATTACATTACACAAGAACATATTCATGTTTTGAATCACGGGATGTTGAGCTGACATGAGGCTCGAACCTGTTTTCCCAATTCGAAGGTCGGCTGCTCTTGCATTAGCCACAACCTCACCCACAAGAGCGAGGAGCATTTTCAATATTCTATACAACAAAGTGATAGTTTATGCTTATTTATCTTATGCAACTTACAACCATTGACAAACCCAATAGTCCTGGCTTGTTGTAGGTGTAATGTTACTTGTTGTGTTATATATCCTGGACGAATGGACAGAAGCAGCAAAATACCAGTGGGGCAGCACACTATGCTAAGCACAGAAATTTAGCTTAATTGTTTCAAGCCATGCCCTTAATTACAGCAGCCACAACCCTATAAGAGACCCCCCAGGTTTTTTATCCTACTTAAAGCCCTGAGTTTATGGGTCAAGGTTCCCCTGAGCAACTTCCTGCTGCGGGCCGAACGCTGGCCAAGGGGCAACACAGTGCTAGTCCTCACATAACTACCATTGCATATAAGAACGTCTGTGACGGGCAGTTGGAAGGGGCGTTGTGAGAAAAGACCTGATCTGAAGAGATATGTTAGGGGCCGGAGGTGGGAATAAGGAGCGATGACATAACTGGAACGCAGATGACGCTAGGCAGAGACTCCGGCTTCTAAGTTAGCAAGACAGAGGAGGCAAAGGATACTAGTACTCACTGCTTTTGGTTCGCGGCTCTAATGGCGTTTCTCCGATAGGTGTCTCTCAGCTGCAGCTGATGTAGGAAGGAGGGGAATATATGCCCACCACAGGCCTAAAGAGACGGCACTAGACCTCAACAAATGCCCCCAGCTCTGATAGTAGGTGAGTCAGAAGCCGATGGGCCGGCCTGAGCGAGAAGATGGAGGGCTGCAAAGGATAGAGAACTGAAGGGCAAAAGGCTTCATTATTGGTTATAAAGGGACAAGTGACATACTTTGTGCCACCAAAATACCGCCTCCTATTCTCATAAGCTGACAGTATCAAGGGTCAGCCAGTCAGAGGAGGAGGCGGGATCCTGGAAGGATATACTTAAATGACCTAATAGATCTGGGCGAGCTGATAACTCAACCGAAGCCCTGGAAAAACTGCTGCTTTAGGCAGCGCCTGACTGCCCTCACCTCTGCCTCACAGACGCACATTGCACATGTGGGATTTGGGCGATATTGAAGTTGTCCCCCTCACATGCGCAGTGTGTGTTTGTACACTGTTGTGCTGCACTGCTACTTCAAGACAGGACAGTATGAGTCCCTCGGACCAGTCTTCTAATCTCGGTCATCTTCTTCCACCAAGAATAGTGGGACTCCGCCCCAAACAGCCTCATACAGGAACCACCCCTGGCTATACCACCCCCTGACTGCTCTCAACAACCTCCTCCTGAAGAATGTTTGATTGAGACCGGATGGGCACACTGTGCATGCTGGTGGAAGGTCCCACGTCCTCAGTATCAGTGCTGGAATCCTCCAATGCCTGATCATGAGTTGAAGTCTTTCTTTTATTCACCTTGCTTTACTCTTCTCTAGTCTCGCCTGTACAGTCTACATAAAATGAGTGGCGACAAAAGAAAGAGAATCATGAGTCCATAAGCCAACTACTTCAAGTACATTTTTTTTTGTAAACAGTAAAATTGGGAAAGAGTGACACTGCCTCGCAGACCACCCTCCTTTGGAAAGCAAGTTTAGTTTAGTTACACTTTTAATTTTTGACAGTAGCGGCCTATTTTAAAGCAATAAGCATCTATAGCACATTTCTTCACCCTCATATATCATTAGTTTCTTTGCATGCAATATGGGGAAACCCTTTGACTCATAAGACACCTAAACAACATGAGCAATAGCACCTTTACAGTCACTTATGATGGCAAACAGCAACATGCATCTGACTGCTTACAGATGAGTGGAGCATGTATAGCTACTTTCAGGACATCTAATTTTGGATACTTATTATTGTTTATTGCATGGCCATTAGTCTATAATGACCATTTATAGTACTAACTAGTCTGTGTCATATCTGTGTATAAGGGTTATGTAAATTGCTTAATGTGAAGACATCCATCTTTCAAATAGGCTAAATGGCAATCAAAAATTTAAACAGTCAATACATTATTTTACAGGACAACATAGTACATGTAACATGGACATGCACAAAAGACAAAAAGGACCAGACTTTCAAACCATGTATAAAACTATGTTTATTGGTGAATATCTGACTTATTCCCTTCTCTGCAGCAAATTTGCTTCCAGCTAAACATGAAAGGTGAGCCAGGCTGTATTCAGGACCCTTCTGTGCAGATGTGTGCGCCTGACGTACCGTGTTTGCAGCTGATAGGATACTCCCAACACATCCTGTGCTTTCAGGCATGCCTGGCACCGGAGATCTTCCAAGCGCTCACTTCGCTGAAGCACATGGAGATGTGTAGCTACTCCTTATATTCACTCCATGCTAATCCTGCGAGATTACTACAAGATGTCCTGCCATATTTATTCATGTACTCCATTGTTGGGCTATCTTGCCCCCCATGCAGCTGAAGATACGTTCAGATGACCACCCCCCCAGATGATTTCAAATTCCTCGAGGAAAAACTGGAGGTCCTATCCACAATCCTCAGTCATTTTGGAAGAATATATGACTAACGGAGCAGAAAAATGGAGGAGAATTGTGTTTGCGGTAAATGGATGGCTCAGGAGTGTCTTAATTCTCTTTGCTGTATGTTATTTCCTGTTTGGCTTGGTTGGCAAAACAACTCAGATTCTTTTTTGTGCAACTCACCATTTACAGACACCTGGATGTTGAGCTGAGTTAAACATAGGTAGAGAGAGAGGCTGAAATCGTGTTTCCACCCCTTTGACCCAGTGAACAGCATGATGCATATCAGTGAGATGCTGAATTACTACCAGTACCATCAATGTTTTCACCCAGATTTCATACTACCCTAGATATGAGACTTGACCAATAGGCATGACTCTTGATAGCAACAGGCATGTGAAATGTTCATTAGCACAGGTCACCAGTGTTGATTACCTTGATGGGCCCGGAGAACGTTGACAAACATACAGAAGCAACACTGGGACCTGGATGGAATTTCAGCTTGGTTGCTGGTTCAAGGAACAATGGACCATTTCTGCTGGATCCACAGGCATTACGTCATATTGTGTTTAATTCATTCTTGATGTTGACCATGGCTCTGCAGTTATTGAAGGGCGCCACCCCACCTCGGGGGCGTGGCGCCGTTAGTGGCAGCAAAGTGACGTCAGAGTAGGGATCTCCCTTCCGGGTCACATAACCCGGAAGTGGATAAGACGCTAGGGGGCAAAAACCGGAAATGCGTAGCGTAGGGAGGAAGTAAGGCAGGGTGACCCCGGAAGTGATTTGCGTTGGGCGCGAGGCTTGAAAAGCCAGCGAGCTGGAAGACGCCCCATCTTTGTCCACTCGCCTGCCGGAGTCGGAGGTCGCATTACAAGTTCCCGCTAGGACGACGAGCGCCATCGCGGAAGTCGAGGAGTCCAAGCGACCATAAGGGCAGGTGAGCGGGCCTCACAGTGTGCGCATGTTAGGGATCTTCATACCCGATGTAAATATTTTTAAATACATGCAGCCCGGGGTGCCGCTAGCTCCGAGGCGTAGCGCGGTGGGAGGGCCTGAAGGCATGGTGTCGTGCAATCCGCGTAAGAGTTAAAGGGACGTGCCCCTTATACGAGTGAAGGGGAATGTTTGCGTAGGGCTGCATCAGGCGCTTACCCGTATTACTATGAATGTGAATGGATCTAAGGCGACATTAATAATTAACCGCAAAGGGATCACTGCACTCGGGGGAAATGATTTCAGTTAACGTTTACAAAAGATGCGGTTCGTTGGCTGCGCTGCAGCCTCTGATGCAGGGAACAGGTTTGGTTCCTGGTTCGATCCCCAATGCTGGCGGCAAGTTAGTCCTTTAACATGTGACTCTGGCCAATATCTCGCGTAATCTTCCCGATGGTCCCCGTAACTGTGCTCATTATAAATGCTGTTATTTCTATTGCGCATGAATGTTTGGCGCGAGTGCGGTGCTATGCGAAAGGCGCACGGTACTCGCTGCTCTTGTTGTGCGATCGGCAAACTGTTCGTCTGCGAAATTGTTTTAAGCGAGCTCAGGTGTACAGCAGTCGCAGGATTCAATACCTTCCGGTCGTAGTTGCGCCCAGGAGTTGCAGCGCAGTGGGGGCCAGTCGTTATTGGGAATTATATGGGCGAGAGCCGTAATGTTGGGTTTGGCGCGCCAAATTCTAGAACCAGGGAAGCGTGCACCAAGCAGCTAAGAAGGCACGTGTTCTTGCAAATGTCATGTTTAAACTTCATTAAGGCGCGCTGGTTCCAAGGCAATTGGTCGTGGTTTAAAGGGCGGAACTGACTTTTCTATTTCTCATTAAGTGCAGAATGCCGCCAAAAAGGCCAACGAAGGGCAAAGGGGCCCAGGCTAAAAGAGACGACTATCTGGCGTTGACGGAGCTGCTGGAGTTCACGAAGGAAAAAGGAGGGCGCTTAAGACTTTAAAGGAAGGGGCAGGTACGGATGCCCAGGAGGAAACTGGGCGAAGCAAGCGAGCCCGGCGCACACCCGAAAGATTTAAAGAGGCATCAGGGGGAAAGCGTTCCAGAGTCGGGGATTCTCAGGCAGTATCCTCAGGTGAGAAGGGAGCACTAGATTCAACAGACTTGGTTTCGAACACCGTGCAAGATACCTTGGCCCCTCTCACAGGTACAAGCGGGGGACCCAACACGCAGAATACTGTTTCACCGGCGGGTATGACACCCGTCTCAAATGCGGGACCGCCTGGGGCTCAGATAGCCGCGCCACCAGTGGTCGCACATCCTGGCAGCGGCATCGCACAGGTTTGGGTTCAGTCTGGGGGGGTAGCACAATCGCCAGGTGTTCTGGCAACGACATCGCACGGCCAAGCCCTTAACAATTGCCCAGCGGGCGCAATGGGGCCTGCAGCGGCCTACCCAGGGGTGTTGGGGTCGGCGATTACGGGGCAATTCCCAAGCGGGGTGATGCCAGCGCCACAAGGGCAAACGGCCAGTAATGGCGCAACAGTCTCAGGGCCAACAAGTAACACGAGTCAAGGGGCGGTGGGGCCGGTGGTGATGGGGCAGCCTACGCTCTCTTACAGTCCTTTAATCTACGGATCAGCCTCCATGGCTCTATCGCCCTCAGCGGGCATCACATGGCACGTGCCCCTGGCGACCAAAGAGAAGATCCTGAAAGGAGAGTATATCGATGTGTTTGACCTCATTAATGCCGGGGTAATCCCGGGTAAAGCCAGGGTAGGTAAAGAAGGGGAATACAAGCAAAAGAAGGTATGGGTGGAGTGGTCGATAAAAAATTGGATCACAGGTTTTGCTATCTATGCGGCCATAATGGCAGAAAGGTACCCCGCGTTAGCACCCCAGTTGATTAGTTATATTTCCTTGATTCATGGGGCAGCTTCCAAGTTCCCCGGGACGGGTTGGTTACAATATGACACCAAATTCCGTCAAATGAAGGCAGTACACCCTGAGATCGCATGGGACCAACGCAAAATTAATGTGTGGCATACGGTATTCTATTCCACGGTTCTCACGAACAAGGCTAGTTACCCGAGTCAGAATCAGTCGTTTCGGAGTGACAGGGGAGCAGGGGATAAGAAACAGGCCTGCTGGCAGTACAATAAGAACGAGTGCACCAGGGGCGCAGCATGCAGATACAAGCATTGCTGCTCCTTTTGCGGGGGACCGTCTCACCCAGAAATCAAATGTTTCAAGAAGTCAGGAAGGCCGAGAGAGCAGCCGGCCCAGAATGCGGCCAAAAATCAGCCTCCTCAAGCATCAGAGAAACCTGCCAACTCCCATTAAGATTCATGTACTGACACACCTCCTTAGCATGTATGGCAAATTGAAAGATGCGCAGTTTTTACATGAAGGTTTTGTCTCTGGTTTCCGCATCCCTTCTTCGGCCACCCCCGCCAATGTTCCTCCTCGCAACCAAAACTCAGTGCTGCAGAACATGGAGGCTGCGGAGCAAAAAATCAGAAAAGAAGTAGCCTTGGGGAGGGTGGCGGGACCCTTTAAACAGTTGCCGAAGCCGGACCTTGTATGCTCACCTCTAGGTTTAGTACCTAAAAAAGAGGCAGGGAAATACCGATTGATTCACAATTTGTCCAGTCCCCCTGGTCTATCTGTTAATGACAAGCTTAATCCAGATCTATGTACAGTGCGCTATACAACATTCAACACTGCAATACAGAAGCTGCAGGCGCTGGGTCAGGGAGCCTTAATGGCTAAGTCAGATACTGAAGCAGCTTTTCGACTATTGCCTGTACATCCAGAAGATACAAAGTTCTTGGGTTTCACGTTCAAGGGCAAATTTTTTCATTGACCTCTGCATGCCCATGGGGTGCTCAATCGCATGTGCAGTATTTGAGACTTTCGCCAGGTTCTTAGAGTGGGCAGTACAGCATTTCCTAACTTCAGTTGCATCTTATGGAGTTGTACATTATCTAGATGACTTCTTGTTTCTGGGCCCCCAGGGGTCGCAGTCTTGCAGAAAGGCCTTGCTGGCCTTCCAGCATTTGACTAAAGCACTGGGCGTGCCGCTGTGCGCAGAGAAGACGGAGGGGCCGACTACTTGTTTAACATTCCTGGGCATAGAAATAGATACTGGAGAAGGGGTGTGTAGGCTTCCAATGTCGAAGGTGACTGCATTCAAGGCGGCCATCGACTCCTGTCTGGGGGCCCGGAAGGTGACATTACACCAATTGCAAGTCCTGGTGGGTCAGCTGAACTTCGCCTTGAGAGTCATACCGATGGGCAGGGCCTTTTCTAGGAACATCGCAAGGGCTATGTCTGGGCTTCGCGCCAAGCACCATCACACTAGGTTGTCGGCAGAGGTAAGGGATGACTTGGCAATTTGGAAAGACTTCTTGGAGAACTTCAATGGGTCAGTGATATGGCAAATGCGAGTAGTTCCAATGTCGAGTTAGAATTGTTCACCGATGCGGCAGGCAGTGTGGGTTTCGGCGCAGTGTTAGGTCCTAAATGGTGCATGCAGCATTGGCCAGAGGAGGCACGGTCTGACTCGGAATATCACCTTTTTAGAACTGTTTCCAATCATTGTAGCGTTGCATTTGTGGGGAGATATACTGACAAATAGGCGCATTGTGTTCTGGTCTGACAGCATGTCTGTGGTGATGGCAATCAATAATCAGAGAGTGAAATGTACCTGGGTGCTGCGCCTGTTGAAGGAGCTAGTGTTGCAATGTTTACGGCGCAATATATTGTGTACTGCAAGACATGTACCGGGAGTAGACAACCTAGCCGCTGACGCCTTGTCCCGTTTTAAGTTGGCAGATTTCCGCACTCAATGGCCGCAAGCAGACAGAGAGATGACGGAATTCCCGGCGGGGCTATGGAAGCTTGGTGCCCCACCGCCTCTGAATTGATAACAGCGTCTCTGGCCCCCAAGACTAAGTGTATGCATGAGAGTTCGTGGCAGGTATATCAGGATTACCTAAAAGGGGTGGGGATAGAGGAGGTGTTCTCACCTACGAGTGTCTTGAGTTTCATAGTACATCAGAAATCCAGTGGGAAGTCAGTAGCAATGATGAAAAGACAATTATCGGCAATGGCTTTCTTTGTCGGTCTAGGGGGGGCTGCAGACCCAACAAAGGATCCTAGGGTGAGGAGAGCTGTGAAGGGCTGGGAACGCCTAACCCCGGGGATCGAGGACAGTAGGAGACCCATAGATGTAAGCAGGTTGGTGAATATCCTGGAGATACTGCCCAAGATCTGCTTCTCGCCATACGAGACGCAATTATTTAGAGTAGCTTATGCATTAGCCTTTTTTGGGGCATTTAGAATCTCTGAACTGATCCCTGCCTCTAAGTCAGACAGGGTAGGGGGCATATGGTGCGAGGACCTAATTCTGTCGGGGTAAACCCTGAGAGTCAGGGTCCGGAAATCAAAGACAGACCAGTTAGGTAAAGGCACTTGGTCCCAGCTGGGGGCAGTGTACGGGGCCGCATACTGCCCAGTAAGTCTGACGAGGGAATTTCTTCAAATTAGGCCACAGGAGGGAGATAGTAGGTTTCTGTTGCATGCTGACGGTATCCCACTCACTAGATTCCAGTTCACCAGGGTATGTAAGCTTGCTCTGATTAGATTGGGCGTAGACGCAGCTGATTTCACATCTCATTCGTTCCGCATCGGCGCGGCCACAACGGCGGCGGGGCTGGGGCTACCTGATGAGACAATTAAGAGGGTAGGCCGTTGGAAGTCTGCATGCTTTGAGCGTTATGTTCGCCCTCAATTAGTTTGAGTCTTTCTGGTTACCTCCTTTTGCCTCCCACTGTCCTGCTTGACTGCGTTCCATCTCTACTTACTCTAGGTTCTACGTCTCAGAAGCACCAAATATGTTGGTGCGGCCACTCTTTTATTCGCAGGGCGGGGCTTGCCTTCAAGAACTCACGCGAGGAAACGAGACAGGAGGGAAATGGATTTGAACACCATTGGGTGGGGATAGGCGGACAACATTTGGCTGAAGTACCGAACGACTTGCGGGGGGCCTTGAACAGAGGCATGCCTACCCCGATCTATTAGTGCTACATTCAGGAGGTAACGATATGATCCCGGAGGGAAGGAGGGGCGTGAAAGAGTCCTTGTTTTCAGTCCTCGCTGTGGTCAGGAAAATGCTCCCCACTACGTTATTGTTATGGTCTGAAGTTATACCAAGGCAAGTTTGGGCGCGGGGAGCTCCCCCGAGGGCAGTGAATAAGTCCGTAAGGAGACTAAATCAGTCAGTGGCGGAGATCTTAAAGAAATCAAGCATCCGGACCATAAGGCATAAGTTGATACAAACATCAAGGCTAGAACTTTATGCGGTGGACGGGGTACATTTGTCCGACGCAGGTAATGACTTGTTCATACAGACAGAGCTGGGAGCCATTGCAGAGGCATTCGAGCGCGGAGGGGGAGGTCGAGTCCGCCAGTAAGCACCTCGCCCTGTGGCGGGGTCCTGGGCAAGAGGAATGACAGGGACTCCGTTAGTCGGTGCCATTTTTGACCCCAGAACAGGTTTGGAAATTCATCATGGGCTCCGGGCTGGCGAGAGATTTGGGGCTGACCTGCTGGTGGCTCTGGATTCTCTAGCTCTACCCTGGAAGCCGTTGGCTGTCACAAGTGGTGGCAGATTATTTACCTGCGGCTCTGTTGACTGGAGGGCAGTCAACCTAAGGAGAGCAGGCTATCTTGGTTGTGGCCTGCTGGCACAGCCCGAAGGTAAAGCAAAGGCCCCTTTGAGGGCGGGATGTAAATATAATGACAATGCGTGAATTTTGAGATTTATTTGAATGCTGTGGTGTTTTTAAGAAAAGTGTTTTAAAAGATTCTACAAATAAATAAGAAAGGCCAATGGAATAATTGGCCAGAAAGTTAATTTAATAAAACGTACACACTGTGAAGACCAAAGCTGACTCAGGTGTCTCTTTGAGAGAGTGGAGAAGTCTGGTGATGTTGAGGGGGGGGGGACAAGTGCGCTTTGTGTGCCATCTATCACTAATCCACCTATTAAACAGTTACATTTCAGAACCAGCAGTGTCTGCCATGCGGGGCGGCCGTTTGGCTACCTGTCCTTGGGCCGGGGTGAGGTATCTGCCACTATTCACTCTGCTGCTGACTTACATGCTGTATACAATGTGTACAGCCTGCCAGATGTGCCCAGACGTGTTAGTGTCAGCGTTGCTCTACAAAAGTGAAAGAAAACAGGCTGAACATGTGTTGCAATTTATTATGATTGCGTCATCTGAGGAATCCAAGCCATGGTCAGAGTCAAGAAGCGGATTCTGTGCATCACTTTCACTACAGGAGAGGATGAAAGTGCCCTTGGAGGGGGGCTGGATAGGTTTATGCAGGAAGGCCCTGTATTGGAACAGAGGGCCTCCACCTGGCTGCCCCTTATGATTCTGTTTTAAAGAGAGTTCAAGAGAGGAGCAAATGAGGGGCTGTGTTTGGACTTTTGTTTTGGTCTTAGTTTATACAATTCTCTCTGCGGATGTATGTCGTTACAACGCACACTTTTACAACGCATGCACTTACAACGCATTTTTTACAACGCACAATCCATTACAACGCATGACATTACAACGCATGACACTAAAACGCATTTTTAAAAACTACCTTTACAACGCATTCCATTACAATGCATACTACCATTACAACGCATACCATTACAACGCAAAATATTAAATTGCATTTAAGGTAAGTATTAGATAGTATAGGGGTAAAAATTACTTTTCTAACTCCAGGGGGTGCAACAGTAGGGTAAGTGTTGGATAGTATAGGGGTAAAAATTACTATTCTAACTCCAGGGGGTGCAACAGTAGGGTAAGTGTTGGATAGTATAGGGGTAATAATTACTATTCTAACTCCAGGGGGTGCAACAGTAGGGTAAGTGTTGGATAGTATAGGGGTAAAAATTACTATTCTAACTCCAGGGGGTGCAACAGTAGGGTAAGTGTTGGATAGTATAGGGGTAAAAATTACTATTCTAACTCCAGAGGGTGCAACAGTAGGGAAAGTGTTGGATAGTATAGGGGTAAAAATTACTATTCTAACTCCAGGGGGTGCAACAGTAGGGAAAGTGTTGGATAGTATAGGGGTAAAAATTACTATTCTAACTCCAGGGGGTGCAACAGTAGGGAAAGTGTTGGATAGTATAGGGGTAAAAATTACTATTCTAACTCCAGGGGGTGCAACAGTAGGGAAAGTGTTGGATAGTATAGGGGTAAAAATTACTATTCTAACTCCAGGGGGTGCAACAGTAGGGAAAGTGTTGGATAGTATAGGGGTTAAAATTACTATTCTAACTCCAGGGGGTGCAACAGTAGGGTAAGTGTTGGATAGTATAGGGGTTAAAATTACTATTCTAACTCCAGGGGGTGCAACAGTAGGGTAAGTGTTGGATAGTATAGGGGTAAAAATTACTATTCTAACTCCAGGGGGTGCAACAGTAGGGTAAGTGTTGGATAGTATAGGGGTAAAAATTACTATTCTAACTCCAGGGGGTGCAACAGTAGGGTAAGTGTTGGATAGTGTAGTGTAATATTTTGCGTTGTAATGTTATGCGTTGTAATGGTAGTATGCGTTGTAATGGAATGCGTTGTAAAGGTAGTTTTTAAAAATGCGTTGTAATGTCATGCGTTGTAAAGTCATGCGTTGTAATGGATTGTGCGTTGTAAAAAATGCGTTGTAAGTGTAGTGCGTTGTAAAAGTTGCGTTGTAAAGGTTGTTCCCCCTCTCTGCCCTTCTCTATCTACTCAACACTCTTGCACCCATTTCTCACCATACATGGGTAGTGGTCCGCTTACACCATGGTGTGGTGGGATACAGTGCATACGCTTTAAAGTAATAAGTGGGTGTGGGAATTAATTAGTATAAAAAATGACAATCAGTATTATGTCAGTTTTTTGTATTTTACTCTATGCTGCACTGTGGCTTTATAAAAACATTGTCGGTGAACAGAAAGGGTTAAGGACGGTGGGAAAGATGTCACAGGGGAGAGAGAAGAAGGAAATAAGATAAGACTTTTTTTGCATAGTGTTTTATAGCTTTTTGGAAAACGCATGCAAATGCATGCTGCAAGATACATGCAAGCCGAGCAATCTCACAATCGGCTTTCTATTGAAGATAACTTATTTCAAGATGCACATGCATGAGTTTTAATGCATGTGCATGCGTGTCATGTCGTGCACGTTAAGGGGTCATTACATTGTTAATTTACCATTCTAACAAGGCGGAGTACCATGTTAGTGTGCACAGTTGCAAAGCAGGAGACAAGAGGCACTGCAGTGTAGTACTTTGCACCTGCCGGACCCTAACAGAAATAAATAAATTAATATATTTATAATGGGAGGCTGGATGGAAGTGGAATGAGGCATATCAGGGAACGGTTGAAGGGACGAAAATGAGAATGCACGAGTAGGAAGACGGAGGAATAAGCGAGGTAGAATGGAAATATATGCATTGTCATGTAGAGCTCACTGCAAAAGAAAAAAACGTCTCCTCAGGTCTACGGTGAAAGGATAAAACTCATCCACTCAGAACACCAGGGGTCATATTATCAAGAACGGCGTTAAAAATGATCGCCGGTTTAGCGGCAGTAAACTGCCGCTAAAGCGGCGATAATGGGCTTGATAATATGCCCTTGAGAATTACAATAGAAGCGCATGTTCTGGTGTGAACATGGGCTTCTATTGGAATTCTCCAAGGCATATTATCAAGCCCATTATCGCCGCTTTAGCAGCAGTTGTCTGCCGCTAAACCGGCGATAATTTTAACACCATTCTTGATAATATGCCCCATGAGACTTACAAGTTCCTGGCTGAGAGAAACGCAAGAAGAAGAAGGTAAGCAATTGTATCAAGAGCCAACAATTGAAGTAGACAACACTGATCCAGTGGTGAGCAAGTATATGTAATTTATGGGAAAGAATAGGTCTGCCAACAATTGGCTAAAGCCAAGAAGGAAACATGAAGAGAGCACATTACCTCATAACTCTACTACAGTGACAGCGTATGTATTCTGGTTCACAGAAACAGACAAAAAAGTAGATTTAGTGTATTTTCAGCTTCAGATCCTCAGGCAGGAGGAAGGATTTTGCCTGGGAGTTTCAGATACACCTTATTTATAGTAAAAACTGGCCTGAGGAAGATTTCTGGAGAGGTAATGGTGTGCCTGTGATGTAAAACCTTTCAACTTTGACCAGAGAGAGTTTGCACTGAAAGGTTACACTTCACACACAACAAAAAGATTTGCCAAATCCCTGTGAAGATCAATGAGCCCTTTAATCATAGGTCTCTGTGCTTGCTTCACATCAGCAGATACCTGTTATTCATATAACTGTGCCCTGAATACCATGATCCGGTAGATTTGAAAGGTTTGTATGTAGATTGTATGATAAATGGAAAACCCACGACTTGCCTCACTGATACCGACACAAGCCTCTCTGCCTTAGAAACCTCTGAATTCCCTTTATTACCACTCTTTGGCTTTTCCATAGAGGCCCTTGGTATTTCAACCCAGCATGTTCTCCACCACATTTCTGATCTAGTCTCCATCACCCCTTCTCCCATTACATATAAGCATTCTTTCCTGTTAAGTCCTACCTCACTAGGCAATCTTTTGAGCCAAGACATTTTCTACAAATTGTATTGGTCTGTGTTTTGTACATCAAATGGAAATTACCTTGATATACCCCAAGACAGAGTGAATGAAGTGCTGGCTTTGCAATGTGAAGCGACTTTTCAAATTATTGTAAGTAACATTAAAATGTCTATCGACTTAGCCGATTTGCTTTCTTAGATGGCAGTGATGTTGGGAAGTTGCCTCTATGGACTCTGTAAAAATAAAAATAAACCCAGTGAAGCGCCTGCCACCAATTCCTCAGTATTCTCTAAAACCAAAAGCTGAGGCAGGAATCCTTCCAGTCATTGCTGATTTAATTAACTGTGAATTCTGGTGCCAATTGTTAGCATATGTAATACACCCATTCTTCTGATAAAGATGGTGAAATAGACCAATGTTTGCCGAATCATGCAGGATCTGTGATCAATTAACACGGTGGTTATCTCTAGTTTTTCTGTGGTGCCCAACCTCACTATGATACATTCTTGCATGCCCAATTGTTTACTGTGGTCTATTCATGTTCTATCTTTTCTCCATCCCTATACATCAAGATAGTCTCTTCTGCTTCACTTCTTTCTCATTTAACCAATCTCAGCTTGTGTGTCAGAGGCTCACTCAAGGCATCACTGATCCTTCCTCAATCTTTCCCGAAGCTTTCAAGTAAGATTTGGACACTTTGGTCTTTCCTGGGAGATCTACTTGGGTGCAGTATGTTGGTGACATATTGTTGGCCTTTGTTACTTTAGATGACTCCAAAGGAGACTTTGTCTACCTCCTCACTGAATTAGATAATAAGAGCCATAAGGCTGCAAAAGAGAAATTACAAATTTGCCACTCCTGGGTGCCTTATCTTGGTAATGAAATCTCTGTTAGAAAGTGCTAAGTGTCATCAGAACAGAATGGAGCCATTTGTTACTTACACTGTTCAATGGCCGTCTACCAGGTATGAACTTTCTTGTGTATGGTTGGGTACTTTAGACAATGAATCTTTGGGTACACTAACCAGGAAAGCAATGTCAGAAAAGACATTCTCGAAACTTTCCAGTGGTATAGGGAAATCGAACATACATTTGTACAAGTCATTGCCTCTGTGCCTGCTTAGGGGCTTCCTGAGTATGCAAACCTTTTACTCTGTATTTTCATGAACGTGATGGATTTGCTCTTGGGGGTACCAGCACAGGATCACAGGGACTAGAAAAATCCTGTAACAACAACAAGGTGATGATGAAATGCTTGAATGAGTAACTGTCAGTTGCTTGGGCTGCATTCAAGTCCATTGTTTTTCACTCACCATGCCACTCTAGATAAAGCTCACCTTTTGGAAATCAATACTGACCTAGCACATCATGGGAATAGTCCTTTCCACTCTGCCACGTGCGGCTCCCTACAAAAGGGACAAAAGCAACCCCAGACCAGTTTTGCCCTTATTGTGTCTCATCAGTAAGGTGTAGCTTGAGTCCTATGGTACAGTGAGTGCAGGACCCACCCCTGGGCCTACCCATCAGGGTATAAACTGCAACCACAACAAGGTGATGTGTGGAATGCTTGCATTGATCTTAGCCACTGGCAATCGCTTAAGGCTAGTTTCCAGTCCATTGTTTTTTACCCACCATGCCACTAGACAAAAGCTCTGTCTTATGCAAATCACTACCAACTTTGCTGCTCATGGGAACAGACCGTCCCGATGTGCCAGTCGAGGCTCCCTCCAGAGGGTACCACAAGCAACCCCAGGTAGATTTTGTCCCACTTGGGGTTTGTCAGTGGGGTGTAGCTTGGGTACTGTGGCACAGTGAGCATGGGGCCCATGTCGGGGCATATTTTATGCTCCTCATGGGAACAGTCAGCCCAAACTGTTTGGCAAAAAAGCTGTGTAATATGGTAGGGTCAGAATGCTGCACTCATCTTCCCAATACCTACCTCAGGCAGCCATAAGTAAATAGATCATATTAAGTATAGTGCATGGAAGCTACATAGGATACACAGTGGTACAACATAAGTAGAATCCGGTTTAGGATGATGGGAATATTTGGTAATTGTGGAATGAGGATTTATGAAATAGTGATTACAGTAATTCTGGTCATAACGCTGTACATTCTGATTAAATTAAATCTATGCATTAACCGATGTGGTAGCAGTAATAAAGGTGTTGAAACTAGTTACTATTGAGTAATAATCAGGAATTGAAAACTGAAGTCATTAGGCTTTATGCCACTGGATCTTGTAAGGGTTCCCTCGCTCGTTGAAAAAGGAGGACCTAAAATGTAAAATGTGTATATCTTAGGTCATCTGTAGTAACAGTCATGCATTTATACCTGCTTGAAGCTCATTAGAGCCTCAGCATTGCTGCACATTGACACATATTTTAATTGCTCTGACACTTTGTTATCCTGTGTTGTACACTGCACCTTGGCTTACCTGTTCTAGTAAGCGTAGACTCGTTCAGAACTTGCCACAACAAGGGTAAGATATGCATACATTAGGGAGCAAGACTAAAACAGATGACTCCACTGATACCTTTTTAAGATCTTCCTGCATTCTTCCCACGAGAAGAGCCTGGCACCTACTCACTAGCGCCTGTCAATATATCACGTCCTTTCCTCTATTTGTTTGCATGTAGATGAAATATGTAAATGTTCTGTCAATATGTATGGGTTTTAGCATTATGGGCTCTAACTGACCAAGGGACGAAGCACTGATTTGCTAATTTCGCATATTGTTGATGGTTGCTGGCTATTTTGCATTAAACATGCCTGAAACTTATATATGCCTATCCCTTGTGTCTGCTATTCTTTTGCAGTGGCTTAATTTGGAGATAAAAGAAACATTGATATTATGATATTAAAACGTTATTCTTTTTATTTCAGTTTTATATATTTTTTTAAAGTCATATTGCTGTCTGGGCACTATATTTATTGTGCACCATTCTAGTGTTAACTGTATGAGAGCATTCAACCTCATAAGGTGGTCAACCTGTAAACCTTAACTGCTTTGCATCTCTACCCAAGGAGAGTCAGAGCCTAAATGTCTTTTGACATTCAGGGCACTTGCAGTGGTGGCTCGTTCCCCGGGCTACATTATTATTTCACAATTGTTATTCTTTGACTTCTTTTTTTACTTCTTCTATAATATCTTATCTCAAATATTTCTTCACAAGGTTTTTTTCATATTTCCCAGTCTTCTCTTCCTCTCAGAAGTACTTTTTCTAAATACAAGCGCCACTGTGCAACAACCGGCTGATGCATGCTGTGTTTTGGGCTGAGGAGGAAAATGTGGTATAAGATAAATGCTCCATAGTGTCACTGAAGTGGATAAAGACAAGGTCCCGGATTCTGGTGGCACAATGTGTTTAGTAGAAGGAACAGTTGTACATATCTATCTCAATATAACTAGTTTAAATAATATTTATTCTTCTATATGGCACATCTGTCATTAACAAAGCATCGAGGCTCATCATTCAAATCTTACAAGGAAATTACTTAGTTTCCGGAATATCTCGATTCTTAGGGTGCCTTTTTTCAATATTTCCTTTTACTTTGAATATATTACTTTGGGGAAGTAGGGGATTGTAAACATCTAAACAAACTTTCTCAAACATGCCTGCTCAGACACACCACCAACTCCCTACCACCACTCTACCATCATACCTATCACAACCACCCTATCACCACCACTTTAACCATCACTACCACCACCCTAACCAACAGCAACCCCAACCTTAACCACCACCACCCTGCCCTTAACACCACCACCATACCCTAACCAACACCACTCTAACCTAGGCATCACCACCATCACCACCCTACCAATACACTCACCACCAACACAATCACTGCCAACTGCACCAACAACCTCTCCTCAACCACCATTCATCCTCACCACTGCCCTCACAACCCGCACCCTTTCACTTAACATGGCCCAATTCCCATAGAACCTCTTCATTTTTTTACCCACGATTTTCAACTGACTACTTGGTTTTTGTTTTCATGAAAAGTTGTGGCCTACGTTTGCGTTTGTTTACTCTTGACTAACTGTTCTCACCTAAAACTATACATCTAGGTATCTAGTAAGTTATGTCAAAGATTAAGACACATTTACACAACGTCTATAGGTATCTGTCAGCCTATTCTATGGATATTAGTATGTGAACGTTGAGACTGGACTCTGGGGCAGGTGCTCCCCGGGTAGATTCACATTTGCATAAACTTCATATTTGAATGCCTTGTTATCCCAGGTAACGGATAGGTTAGGTAATTTCTCTCAGGATGTTCATGCATTATGGAAGTGCAAGAGGTAATTAATGCCATTAATAAGTGTGCAAGAAGGAAAGCGCCAGGCCCAGATGAGGTGCTTGCAGATATTTTTTTATCTAATATGGATCTGTGGGCTCCTCTTCTAACAAATATGTATAGAAATGTAGCGAAGGGACACATCCCAAACTCTTGGAAAACCACTATAATTATCCCGGTGTACAAAAAGGGAGACCGTCACTCTCCATCCTGTTATTGACCCATATCATTAATCCATTCCAGCATGAAAATACTCAGTAGGGTCCACTGGCATGGCTGGAACCGAGGGCAACTGAAAATATTTTGTCAAACCTCTAATTTGGGTTTAGACCAGAGCTAGGCACTGGAGATCAGTGTTCAAATCTCTACCTCATGTATGCTAAATATGTTCAGGCTAAAAAGGGATTTTGATTCATCTTGATCTCTCAGGTGCCTTTGACATGGTAAATTGTGGTCAGTGATGGAATCTTTGAGAGTCGAACTTGAGTTTTAAATTATTATTATTAAACACCTTCATCAGGACTTGACGGTTCAGGTTCGATATGGCCTGCAGGGAGAAACTAACCCTCATATCAAATTGACGCATGGAGTAAGACAGGGATGCATTCTTGCTCAGTTTTTATTCCTGTTATATATTAATGGAATCTCCAAATGTCTCCAGGGGGGTGGGAAGGGCATTCTTTGTATTGGAAGGCACAAAATCCATATCTTACTCTACGCTGACAACGCAGTGTTAATTGCGTGTACGGCTAACGTCCTGCAAATTTTATTGGGTAACTTGGATCTTAGGATGAATCAGTCTAAGTCTTACGTTATGATTTGCGGCCATCCATCACTAAAACTAACAAGCATTGGCATAGCGAATAGGTCTCGCCTTTGGACCTTATAAGTGTTTAGCCATGCAACAGATGCATAACTAAATACTTATAAGGTCCCAAAAGCGAGACCTATTGGCTATGCCAAGCAGCCATGCGGCCGCGAAAGTGAAAGTGATCGCGATCACGATCAAACATCAAAGCGGCCGCGAAAGTGAAAGTAATCACAGTAAGCGCGACGCGCGCGCCCGCGCACATGCACTGTAGCTCTAGGCTGGCCTGGTAGCACTTTTTGGAGCCCTCTCAATAAGTCTCGCCAGACCAGCGCATGCGCTGGGTCAGGCGAGACCTAAAAACTACATCATAGGGAACTCCACCCTGGAGAAAGTAAATGCTTCTAATTTTCTGGGGATTTTATTCAGTTCCTCCTTTCAATGGAAATCCCTTTTAACTGCCAGGGCACCGAGCCTTAAAAGCAACACAGAGGCAATTTTAGATTTGCTGAAAAGTTGGGACAGAAACCCATTAAAGAATTGCTTTATCTGTACAAAACAAAATGTATTTCAGAATGTACATATGGGTCAGGCCTGTGGGTTTATGCCCATGTGGAAATACTCCAGAAAGTTGAATCATTTTTTACGTAGACTATTAATGGTCCCTCCGGGCTTGGCAACTTTGATTTGCCATGATGAAGTAGGTCTCCCTTACTTAAAAGATAGTTTTGGATAGTTCCACTGTTATTTTGGATCAAGTCATAGCTAGTCAGAGTTGATACACTCTTGTATTTTGGATTGTCTGGCACTGGATGGAGTACCACAAATTCCTTGGGTGACCTACATAAAGACAACGTTTGCCTTAATAGGTAAATTTTGAAAATCCTTCCTTGATCACCCAAAAAAGTAAAGAGGAAAGAAGATTGTTACACTTAAAATTATTGTTCACATATCAGGATACAGAAATGGCATATAATCGGAGCAATTGAAAGATGTCTACCAATCTCTACAACTGATAACCTGGAACAATACCTTGTGTGGATAACAAACCCCAATTATAATTGGCATTTATCCCTTTTAAGATTTTTTTAAGATACATTTTAAGGTAGCTTTTCTGGTCCATGGTTTCTAGTCCCATGACTTACCGCCCTGCTCATGTGACCAAACTACTGAACAAAGCACTAGTAACTTTATTCTCTTTGGTCTTCTGTTCAAGGACCACAGAAATTATTTTTTATTACTTGTATTGCGGAAGTCCAAATTGAGAAAACATCAGGAGGACTTAACGTGCTTACAAAGTCTTGGGGATAGGGAAGCCTGCTTTGTTGTTCTGAATTTTATAAGTAGGATAAGAAATTCCCCTTGGAAACAATGCACCATACAATAGATTCACTATATCATACCACTCAGCAAATCGTCCTTAAGTACACTTAGGTCCTACTAGTTTCAACATGTACCACATAAACATAAAGCTTTAATATCATGAAGATCACACGTGAGTGTCCAAAAATTCAATCATATCAACATAGAGCATATCAAAAATCTGCATCAGTTAAAAACAGAATCGTATTACATGGATTAAAAAGCAATCCCTACTCAATCCCCCAGCAATATCGGGGCAACAAGTCCACAATAACAACAATAAACAAGCATTTACAATGCAATGGTCTCGGCATTGGTAAAGTTAGAGCTATTGACATTGCTCATGACATTATTTTTGTTTATGTTTTTGTTTTTAAAACATTTAAAGAAACGCCATTGTTATTTACAATGTCAATAGCTTAATCACTCTCCAATGCGAGACCTATTGCATTTGCACCCACACACAGATTAAGCTATTGACATTGTAAACAACAATGCCGTTTCTTTACATGTTTTAAAAACATAAACAAAAATAATGTCATGAGCAATTCCAATAGCTCTAACTTTAACAATGCCGAGACCGTTGCATTGTAAATGCTTGTTCTTTTTAAAAGATGGGCTACAGGCGCGCAACACCCATTGGACTCAAAGGGCTTCGCCCCCCCTCTGTGGCAGCCGGGATGAGACAGCTTCCTGGGCACACACAGCCGCACCCAAGCACTTCACAGGCCTTTAAAAGACCATTTGCATGTTAATGAGGCCTCGCTGTTGTTTCACCCCTTTAAGAGCCCCTGCAGCCCCTCTCTGAATTTGGGATGTCAAATGGGAAATGCCCAGTGGAAAGCCCTGGCTCCCCCTGCCACTGAGAGGTGTGATCTTGAGCGAGGCCGCTCTATTTACAAACCCTTCTGTTGCCCAATGCAAGAACTGAAGGGCCTGAGGGCAGAAACCGCAGCTGGGAAGCAGGAAGTAATTGTTCTTGAGAAATAGTCTTGTGTGATACAGCAGTCAATGGAGGGCTTAGGGGCATTGTGATTAAGGCTTCCTCTTTCCATTTATTCTGTTTTTCACAGATAAATGGTGTAAAATCGTAACAGTCCCAGCAAATCTAGGACGCCCGACTCCCTACTTCCACAAACTCAGGACTGGAGGTAATATGTGACAGACACTCGCGCAAAGCCTCAGGGCCCAGTAAAATCTAGGTCGCCCGACTCCCTACTTCCACAAACTCAGGACTGGAGGTAACATGTGACAGACACTCGAGCAAAGCCTCAGGGCCCAGTAAAATCTAGGACGCCCGACTCCCTACTTCCACAAACTCAGGACTGGAGGTAACATGTGAAAGACACTCTCGAGCAAAGCCTCGGAGTCCAGTACTGTCTGCACCTCCACAAAAACTAAGGATCAAGCGGGGGCCGGCTCATCCAACTTCCAAAACCTTGCCACTATTTTCATCCCAAGATTTGAAAACTTATGAAGCATCTACAATTCCCAAACACTGCTCTTACTCGCCAGATTGAAAACAAATGTTAAATACCCAACGCTGAGATGCTCCTGTCACAAGAACCGAGTCAGGGATGCCAACGGTAGCTCCACAAAGCTCCCTTCGACTCACCAAAATGCGCTTCGACGCCTCGTCATGGGTAATAAGCGCGATATAAATAAAATTACAAATTACAGCAGCCACGCTGGCCTCCTCGTCGCATGCGTCCTGCCCTCAGAGTCCTCTGGAGCTGCTTGTTAGCCGAAGGGCCCGAAGTCAGGGCCCTGGTACCAGCCGTGCGAAGCGGAAGACAATTACAGCTTATTAGGGTCCCGTCAAGGCCGGCTTACCAAAACAGGGAGTTTTACCAGCTATCTCCAACAGAGAACAGACTGAAGGATTGTCTCACCTAATTATGGGCTGCGGGGCCCTCTTTGTCCGCCTCGGCACGGTTGTCCGATCGCTTTTCTCTGGCCTCTGGCTCCGCTTGAGCTGGAAGTGTGCTAATTAGAAAAGAAATGGCCGCAGCGCCCCTGTCAGCTCTCGTTAACGGCAGAAGACAAAGCTCGGGATACGTCCACGACGGAGCCCTACGTATTCCCTGCTCCAGCGCTCATTAGCACGGTGTCTGGGGCCTGAGGAGACCCTGGGATAGGCCTTGGAAGTTGGACGGATAGAAAACGGAGGGCCGTGAGAGGGGTGAGGTAAGAGAGGCGCTCCTTAAAATGGGTGCGGTCAGAGGTGGGCGAGCCGCGGAAAGCTGAGCCTGAAGTCTGTCTCAGCTCGAGAGCCTCTTGGAACGTGGGGTCCAGAATGAGACAAGCTTTCACAGGAGTTCTTTGCGGCCTAGCGGCCTCAGTTGTGGTACATCCAATATAGTGAACCAGTTCGAATCCGATCCAGGGCTTGCTCAGTTTCTTGTCGATCTTAAAAAAAAACAAGGCAGAGCAAAAGGCACACCGCTACCTTTCTCCGAGGCAGAGCAGAAATGCCTCGGAGAAACGCAGTGTCCTTTTCGGATTCGGGGGCGTGTTTTGCTGTTATCTCCTCTTGCCATTGGCTGGAGGAGATAATTAGACTTTCTGCAAAAAACACGCCCCACGATCCGAAAAGGACGGGGCCTAATCGGAATGACTGACCTCTTCTCCAATGGCTGGCCAGCATTCAAGAGGCCAGCCAATGGAGAACAGGGGAGAAGAGGGGCGGGTGCAAGCCCCTCTTCTCCAAGTCATTAAATCTCGCGAGCGAGACTGCGCAAGCGCAGCCTTCGGTAGCCGAGACCTAAAAACAACAATCAAAAGGGAGCACCCTAAAAACAGTATTATAAAATCTGTTATACATGCTGATCACAGCACTAAATTTTTCTGCTGAACCTAATTGCAGTAAGTACGAAAAGCCTTTTTGTACGAGCTAAAAAGTAATGGGCGTAAATGGGGAATTAAAAAACGAATTTTCATGGACTGGTAAAAAGAGCAAAAAAGTATGAAATAAACTGTGCTTTGGTGTGAGCAATTGTCATAAGGGCAAGTAGAAAGGTTATTGAACCATGCTCCTTGCTGGGGTAAAGCTAAAAGGAAATGTAAAGACCCCAGGCGTAGCCTGGTCAAGTATAGTTTGTATTGGTTGTTGTCTACATAGGTAAGATAAAACTCCAAATCGTATCTAGTGGGTAGAGAATGATAATTTCCCAAGGAGGACAAAGGGAGAGCCTTGGATTGGCACATAGAATGTGCCTGGGTATAAAAAAGAGACTTTGTCTGGGCTCTAGCAGAAGACCCTATTAAAACAGGCAAAAGTACTCTTGACATAAGCTAACAAGTGAATGTTAGTTATATTATCCAAGGCCAAACAGTCTATAAGGATGCTTTTAGAGAGGCCTGTGTCAGGGGTGTGCCAAATGTTCAGCTATAACAAAAGTTGAGCCAGCCCGAGAGGGTCTTCCAAGTTGGTCAGACCCACCTTGGCATGGCAAAAGAATGTAGGCGACCCCTCGGTGACCATTAATAATGTATGCAAAAAGCCATTTTGAAGCTTTTGAGGATGAATACTATTGCAATGCCCCCGAACTCCAGCCCCATAGGAGGCAATCGAACAGCATTTAGATTTGTAAAGAATTATCATTTCTTTCACTGGTCTATGGACCAATTTTGTTGTAAAATGAAATACTGCTTAAACCCGTCTAGAAAGTTGTTGTGCTCTCAGCATCAACAGGGGACCCAGATTTTGATGAGAGTCACAAGGTGTTAATATTGAGAAAGTTGATGTCAATATAAATAATGATACATTTATAAATAAAAATGAAACTGCATCTTTAGTAACAAAATTCGCCCGTTATGAACTCTGCGTCAACCCATCTCAGAAATATGTAGCCAGGCAGGCTCTGAGACCTGGGCCTGAGTCACTGATTGACAGGATTCAAGTGGGAGGCACGAAGCCGGCAGACACCTGCACAAACAGGAAATCCCATATCAAATCCACAGCTTGGCACAGCAACACCACAATGGTCCAGGGCAGTGCTCCTCAAAGTACGGCCCGGGAGCCGCATGTGGCCCTCCCGATCTTTACATGTGGCCCCCCAGGCCGCAGCACCACTGGGCAGCTGTTTACTCGACTCAGCACTAACATGGAAAAAAATATATATAATCCGCAAGCACTTATTTAAAGGTTAATTGCAGTTAGGGAAAGGAAGTAGGTAGGCCCTTAACTTTAGCAAAACCTTCATTTTTAAAGACAGCCACTAGATGTACATGCTTTGCTTCCCCCACACCCACTTTACACCCCCCACTGGCATCAGTGCAGCCCTCGGTCACATCATAGACCAAACTTTGCGGCCCCAGGGAAAATGTTTGTGAGTGCCCATGGTCCAGGGAGATTGGCCCCAATAAAGCCCACATGGCTGGAGGGGTACTAGTGTGCCCGATACACCATGAAGTCAGATGCCACAGAAGTTAGGAACATAGCCAATCAGGACACAGCACACACAGTAAACGCAGTGATCATGTGCTCCCCATGGTGGACATCTGGACATGTTACCCACTGGCAGCATTGTGTCCACGCAAGGTCATGGCCCACCTGGATTCCCAAGCAAATAAAATTAATTTATGACTCCAAAGACAGCAGTTCACATTTCTTACCAAAAAAAGATCGCCCGAAAGGTTTATGGCATTCAATGAATAGTATATAAACGCATTTCAGATCGATTGTAAGTTGAGACAGTCCTCAGACCCTATACCTCACGGCCGCAATGTTTAATTAAACAAACTGTTCCTTTTTTGCCAAACACCTCTTGTCTCTTGTTTTGTCAAGGTATTTCATGTTCAAATAACAAGGGAAGGCCTAACTAATTAAAGCTCTATACTCTTGTGACAGAAACACTGTCATGTGTGTGCCTTAATGCCCACAGAAAATTATAAAAGACTTTGAACAATTTATCTTTCGATCTCAGGAGGTCAAACTTGGAGAAAGCATCCGACAAGCCTCTGAAGAACCTTAGTGGTCTTTGCTACGTAGACCGCATCATCAGCGTAAAGAAGAGTAGGCATATACCAGTTATCCACCCTCAGGATGTCTAGCCTCTTCTGAAGTAAATAACCTTCATGGCCGTTTATGTAAATTAAAAATAGTGTGCATTCTCCCCTTCGACCGAAACGAATCTTGGCCGTGGTGTCCCAATGAAGGTGAGGTAGGAGTGCGACTAAAGATTCTTCCACCCCAAGATTTTCCAGAATTATCTATAATTTAGAATGGTTCACGGTATCAAAGTGCATGACAGATCCACAAAGGCTAAATGCAGTGCACCTTTCTTAGCTTGGGCATACTTGCAAATTAAAAGGGAGAGGTTCAAACATTGTTCTGTTATACCAGACCCTTGTCTAAAACTGTTCTGCAGCTCTGAACGAATTTTGGACTCGGACCCCTCCTCCAATCTCGCTAAAAGAACCCTGCCCAAGATCTTTACTGTGGAACCCAACAGGGATATTGGGCAGAAGCAGGGTGGGTTATTCCTGTAGCCTTTAAAACTTAAACAATAATTGCTTCTTTCGATGTGGGTAATAAAGGGCCAATAATCGCAGCTCTAAAAACATTTGTGATCAATGGGGCCCATAATAAAGCAATGTTTTGTTTTTTTTTAAATCCAAGGGGACTCCGTCAGGGCCCAGTGCCCTGCCTGCCACCTTGGCTCTTCTTAAAGGCTGCAACGGACGATATAACTAAACTTGAGGGTCTGTTCCAGCCCACGCAGCCAGGCATAGTAATTGCTCAACTGGTAAACAGGATACCTCTACATGCAGTAGTTTCCGGCTTCGCATTTACTGCACCACTATGAGATTTGCGCCTCGGAATTGGGACAATGCCCAAATAGGACGTTTTTGTCATTTTATGGTGGGCAATTAATGCCATCAAACACCAGAGACTGTATCATGGCCCGAGCGCCTATTTTTTTTATGTGCTAAGGGGCTTATCTACAAGCCTCCTGAGCCACTTTTGCGTCATTTTTCCCCATGTAAAAAATGACGCAAAAGTGGTGTAAATCCTAGTTGTTTAAAGTTTAAACATAGAACTCGGAATTTCGTCGAGTTAATGCATGAATTTAGACACAAAAAGTGGGAATTTGGACAGAACAAGTCAAAATAGAGAGAGGTAATACATGTTCACTGTTTCTGACTTGTGCTGTCTAAATTTCATGCATTCATTCTAAGAAATTCTGAGTTCTATAACTTTGAAACTTTACACACCTCGCACACAAAAAAACAGGCGCTCGGCCCATCATGATATGGTCCCACCGCAGCAGCGTAGCCAGTGTCATGGGCACTAGTCCAAGCAAGTAAATGCCACCGGGTTGCCGTTTGACTTATACAACAAAGCTATAATCAGTGTACAGTGATATCCTCACATCACTGGGCCCCGGTGCCATTGCACCTGCTGCACCAGGCCGGCGCAAATAGGAGTTTGACCCCGAATCTACATTTGCACCTGGGTTTGAATGCAGCGTCTGTATTATTTACAGATGCAATATAAATGTCGCGTGCCTACATATTTTCTCTGGTGGAAAAAAAAAGTTTAAGCAAAACAATGACAGCCACAAAGGTGCAAACACCGTTCCCCCTGGAATTGTACCAAAATCATCACACGACGAAAGGATGCACGCCGCAGGTCCGGGCTAAGAAAACCGCTCTGCAGCTGCTTACTCCGTGGCATTTCTATCCACCCAAGCAGCAAGCACTTAGCCGTGCAGGCGAACCCACATGAGGAAAAAACGTTATCTGCCAGCACTTTGTGTAGTACAAAGGTACCGCCACCGGTGTAACGTCCCTTGTAGTTAAACAGCTCGTTGCATTCAGCGATGTAATTCTTCTTTCCTTCGTGACTGTTTCAGGGCCATTACACTGATTGCAATATTTCCAAATATTATCTTTAAGACACACGCGTTGCTTTCCTACTGCTGATAAATAATATGTAGATATCTAATTACATTTCTCGAACACTGAACGACAACAGAAACATGGCCAGGACACGATCTCTCCAGTCCCTGATCCGAGGCCCCTGGAGCACTGTCGATGATGCGCAGTGAGTCATTACAGCAGGAAGAGCGGAGCTGCGGCGCTGCTGCGCGAGACCTCCCCAGGGAGACATCCGCGAGCAGCCTCTGTGCACAATTTGCGCGCGACCATAACATCCTGCTCTCGGCCGTGCTCTGTGGGAAATCCCCGCAGAAACGTCTAGATTGATGTTTCCGGAACAGACAGCGACTGCACGGAGATAATGTCTTTCACCCCGTCATCCTTTTCTTTCCTTTTTCCGACAGACACGCATCCTGTCATATTAGTCACTGCAGGGCTAGAGCTAAACCACTGCGGTGGCTTGTCCATTTGTTGATGAGGTAGCAGGCTCCAGATGCCACTGGCGACTAACGAAAAAGCTGTGAACTGTTAAAAGCACCCAGCAGTATTTTAATGTCTAATGTTCCTTCTTCGTGTGACGGCATTTGGGAAAAGGCCCAGTGCTACTTTTCGTTGCTTTTGTTCATTCAGTATACTTTGCACATCAGAGGAATATGTGGATATTGGATTCTATGTAACCCATTCATCCAAAGAAGTGCGTTCTGCTACGTTAATTAATTCAATGCGTGTATTGTCAATGGTGTGCGGTGCTGGAGTTAGAAACAAGCATTTGCAATGCAAGAGCACAAGTCAGAAACAGCGAGCAAGTATTACCGCTCTCTATTTCTGACTTATTCTGTCTAAATTCCCACTTTTTGTGTTTAAATCCATGCATGAACACGACAAAATTCAAAGTTCTATGTTTGAAATTTAGACACCTAAACAAGCATTTGCAATGCAATACGTCTCGCAGTTTGCAAGAGTTTAAGCTATTGGCATTTTAAATGACGGTGCCTTTTATTTATCCGTTTTGATAATTAACACAGAAATAAAAGGCATTGTCATTTACAATGCCAACAGCTCAATCTCTTGTAAATGCAAGACCTATTTCATTTCAAAGAAGCATTCGCCATTGTCCCGGGCTGCTTGAAAATGGAAAGTGCGTATGGTGCGCTGAATGTTACAGGAAAGCATGTCGTGCCTGCAGTATGACAAACTCATTAAAGAAAATAAGTCTTATAGATTAAATAAGACATAACATGTAACAACAGAAGTAAAAGGGCCAGTCCTCATGGGAGGTTACATATGAATACAAGGCAGTACTAAGGAGGGACTAAAAAGCCTATTAACGAATCAGAAACCAGCATTTACATAGAAAAATGACAAGCCAATGAAAAATATGGGCAGAGAGTGGGCGGAGCTTCAAGTTCATATTCGAATACAGCATGCCTCGCAGAGCAGCGCTTGAGCTGCTCAGGCTCAACCTAAAAATGTTCTCCAGGAACTCATAAATTGGTGGTCAGGGAGTGGCAGAGGAAAGGGCGTGGTTTCACCAGGGGCAGGACTTGAAAAGCAGGATCAGTCAATGTGTGTATTTTTTTTTTTTTTAATCTGCCGCAAAGAAATTGCGAAAAAAAGGGAAAATGTGACAGAGAATATGTTCTGGCTTACGTTTTTGGGCACAATAAGGCTGCATTTTAAAAGATCCTGCAGGGTTAAGACACCTGCTGCAGGGATCTTGTGTGCCCAGCAATTGGGAGGATATTATAATAGCAGCAAGAGAACTCTAGTGGTTAACACAGTTCTTGGAGAGTTCAGTGCTTTTTCCAGTCACAGATTTGACTCAAAGTAGCATAGAGGGCTAATGTGCCTGTAATTCATGGTTTGTATTTTATGTAGATAGGTAAGTGGGCTACTGCTTTTGACACAGAACATTTTCTTACGTCCAGTGCATAAGTTTCAATCTGTTAAATATAGCAAAGACATCTGGGTATTAGGCTCCAGTTGGCTTCCCAGCCAAGATGATGGTTGAACAAAAAAAGTGCTGAAGACCCTTTAAATCAGACCTGTGTGTTAGGCCCCATTTGGAAGTAAAAATAAGAAAGCCGCCTCACTGCCTGCAGGTTGCTGCTCTGAATTGAATGCAGGCAACGTGGAGGCACTGCAGATTTATATCCTGGTGTCTCAAAATGACACCAGGACAAATTTAGCATGTTTCCCTGGGGAAACGGCCCAGAAATAGCTGCTGGAACCTGGTTGTGACAGGTCCCCCCCTACTTTCCAGTCCTGATGGTTTGTATTCTAATAAAACAAGCTATAGGGATGCCAATAGTTCTAATTTATAACTGAAAGTGCCTCTTTTGTCACTAGTGAATTTTGGAACTCAATAACATATATACGCTCTGTCACTCTTTCTTGCACTTATGCATCCGTTCATCCACCCACTGACTTATTCTAGCATTGATCCACTTACTCACCCACAAAAAAAACTCACACACAGAGATGTACAAGATAAATGAAAAGGATTAAAGTAGAAAAATAAAACATAACACTACCTAAATGTGGCGTGTGGTTACTTACAATGAAAAATGAAACTACAGTGGTCTTGCAATGGTATTGTACATAGTGTATCATTGTTTGAAAGTTCTAAAAAGGCTGCTTGATTTAGAAGCGATGTGTTGGCCATCCTCGAATAGTAATTGAAGGATACACTATGGTCAATATAAGTCAATGAAAGCCTATCGGTTTAGAACCAGTGGCTTCACAGGATGCAGTGCACAGCAGATGAAATGAACGGCAAGCAAACAGCCCAATAGCACTTCCTGGGGAGCTAGAATAAAAATCTAAATGAACCAAAACACATTTTGAAAAAAGAGAAGGAAAAAATTAAAGGGGGCTTATAAAATAAAAATAGGACTACCCCGCCAGGCCGGACACAGAAGCACACTAGTTTTCAAGCTTAGGTGTGCATGTGAGCAGGCTATAGGACCTCACTCACAGTGCAGTAGACTCAATGCCTGAAACTGCCTGACTCATTGTCAAATGTTGTTTGTTGACATGGATAGAAGCTGCAAATAAATGACACATGAAAAACAAATGCCAGAGAGGTCTGCCCGTAAGCCTCTTTATGTAATTATGCATTGTATTGACTCTTTATCGCAAGAGCCTGGCAGACAATTAGACACACCAGGCTCTCCTAAGAGGGTCTAGCAGGCGTTAGTACAGTACACATCCACTAAACGTCTGGTTTGGCAAAGGGGTTCATCAACACTTGACTATTCACAATCTGGGCTTAGGCCAAAACACAGCACGGAGTCTACTCTTTTGTCTGTGGTAGACGATTTACACATGCTTCAAGATAAAGGTTATTCGGTAATCTTAGTTTTGCTTGACTTGCCAGCAGCGATCGACACCGTGTCACATAACATTCTTGTTGACCGGTTGTCGAACATAGGAGTTAAGAACAAAGCCCTTGCCTGGTTGAGGAGTTTTCTTACTGGCCGTACCCAGACTGTCACCATGGGTACGTACCGTTCCACGGAAGTAGAAATTACGAAAGGGGTGCCACAGGGCTCTTGTCTGAGCCCTACACTTTTTAACATCTATGTGGCACCCCTGGCAAGAGTGATGCGCAAATTTGGTTTTATTCCCGTGTCCTATGCTGATGACACGCAGCTCCTCTTCCCCTTCAAAACCCTTACGACGGAAACTAAGAACTCTTTTTCGGCAGGCATGAAGGCTGTAGGACAATGGATGTCCTCCAACTACCTACAATGCAATGTCATCAAAACAGAGATTATGTTGTTTGGAGAAGCCAAGGTACTGTGGTCCCCCGATTGGTGGCCCTCTGATCTGGGTATGGTTCCTGAACCTAAGCAAGTCGTCAAAAATCTTGGGATACGTCTTGATCAGGATTTAGTGTTAAAGCAGCATACCCACTACATCACAGGTGTATGTTTCTACACTATTGGCCTGCTGCGTAAGGTTTTCCCTTTGTTGCCGGACTCCTCCAGAAGGACCTTGGTGCAGGCTCTTGTCTTGAGTCGGCTGGATTATTGTAATGGCCTGCTCCTCTCAGCAAATGAGGGAGTGTTGGCCAAACTACAGGTTATCCAAAATACTGCGGCTCGACTGGTCCTCAATGCCCCTCCAAGAACAGCGTCAAAACCTCTTTTGGAAAAGTTGCATTGGCTGTCAATCCGTCAACGGACTAAGTTTAAAATATGCTGCCTGATTCACAAAAGCATAAATGGGCAAGGTCCCCTATATCTGGAAAATAAATTTATTCCTTATACCCCTACCAGGACCCTTAGATCCAGCAATGGTCATTTGTTGGTAGTGCCTCGTGCCAAGAAGGCCAGACATGGTGGCAAAGCATTATCAGTGGTGGGACCTACATTGTGGAATAGTCTCCCGCTAACTTTAAGACTATGTCCCGAACATTTGAAATTCAGGAAACAACTTAAAACCTTTCTGTTTAAAAATGAAATTTAGGCCAGCCCTCCCCTGTTTGCTACTGACCAGCTGAAAACCGGACCCAAAGCGCAGAGATACTCCATTGGAGTCGATTCTAGCGCTATATAAACCCGCAAATAAATAAATAAATAAATAAACACTAAAGCCCATGCCTATCAATGTAATCTCTGAGATTCTAAGTAATGAAATATCTGCATACGCCTTTAACACTGTATAAATAATCCACCCTTGAAGGCCTATTGGATTTCACATATGCTTTGCACAGTAAATAAATAGATCAAGGCTACTGCGTTTGTTGTAACTTTTCATAATAGGCATACCGTACCCAAGGCATCCATTGCCCAATGCACCCATTAGGCCTACAGCTCTTATCATTGGCTTCTTACCAGGCCTAATGTATTGTGCATAAGCTTCCCACAAGTCATCTATGAGTTATACTGTCATAAAATTACAAATATGTACTAAATTGCAGTTGTCAAAACAATATACAGTCCACTTCACAGTGCCTACAGTGCAAATCTACTACCCTCAGGATATGTCAGAGGTGACCAACACCTACATTCCTGTCTTATCCTACTTGTGCATATGCCTTAGGCCTATGTCTAAGCCTATTAACGTTAACCCTTTAGCTGCTGATTCTCGCCCGCCCTGAATGTTGAACCCTTTTTTGATGTTCAAATATTTGTTTAGTAGGTTGCAGCATTTCAAGCCTTAAACATTTTTTCCCCAAAAGGTATCCAGGCCAAAGTTTCATGCCTTCTTCCCATGTGTTGGGGATTTAAAAGTTATGCAGGTTTTACGGATTCCCCAGGGGGGAACTGAGAAAATATAAAAAATGTAGCCAACGTTTGTGTTTTTGAGAAAAACGTGACCAAAGTGCTGTGCAAAAAAACCCACATTTTATCCCAATAAATGGCATCTACAAAAGATTTTCTACATAAACAAAAGATTTCTATACTAAGATCACCATCGTCCCAGCTTTCAAAATCAGGAGGAATAGGCAGAATTGTAAAAAAAAAAAAAACATTTTTAGCACAGTGTTTGAATGTTTCTAAAGGTGTCCTTTCTTCCTATTTTATGTGTTTTTTACTTCCATGCAGTTTGTGTTGAAAACAGGAGCAAATCTCCCCACTTCTGGCGATGAGGTTGCATCAGAGAAGACACATTTCATTTATTTTGGGGCTGCCCTATAGTCCAGCCCTATCGGGAGGCAGCTTGAGATGTTCTACAAGGTGCTACCAATCTGTATTTACAGACATCACTTGACCTGGCACTCGTGCACGCAATACATAACGTTGATGGCATATACACTGATTCAAAATGCTGAGTCGACTCTTTACTAGTGGTGACCACAATTTGTATCCTGAGACACTGGAAATCCACTACACCTCCAACTGTGGAGGAATGGACAGCAGTGGTGGTGGAGAGGGCATCCTATGAGAGGGTGAGATACCTGAACAATCAGATGGAAATTTTCAATACATTGGGGCGCCATTCTGACCTTATTTATTCTATTACCGTCACCTTCTAGCTATGGGATCGTACAAACTCCTCACCTCTTCCTCCCCCCCCCCCCCACAGCACCTATCATCCTCTCCACACTCTGTATGACAATTTGAGTTTCCGA
Organism: Triturus cristatus; assembly: GCF_964204655.1. Taxonomy (NCBI): domain Eukaryota; kingdom Metazoa; phylum Chordata; class Amphibia; order Caudata; family Salamandridae; genus Triturus; species Triturus cristatus. The sequence continues at coordinate 675,212,419 of NC_140594.1, read as the reverse complement.
TCTAAACTTCTGGCAGTCTTTTGAGAGGCAGGCTTCGATAGCTATAGATGGCCACTCCCAATGTGGGTAGTTTAGCGGTTTGGTTTCCCTTCTACTCATGCCTACCCATGTGTTATCCAAATGCTTGGATCCCGCTGTTTTCCGTTCCTTAGATACAGACCGAACATTGTTGTTCTTTTAAGTAATTTCAAATACTACCCCTTGGCAAGATCTGTACTCTTAGATGAATCAGATTTTGACCCTGGAGTGGAATATCTGTATGGTTTAGGACTTAGGGACACTTTTTGCATGTTTTTGCTAATGTGCTACTGTGTGGTTAAAATGTATGCATTCTATTGTAGTCTTGTACTATTGTTTACCGAAAAATCCAATATATATAATATAATTTAAAAAAACTGACAAATGCTAAACATATGGGTGAACCCAGACAACTAGACATTTATGAAAATCACACGGAATTCCAAACTCAGCAAGGGATCATTTGTGTAGACTGCTCATAGTTTTCACCAACAAGTTAATTTATGGACTAAAAAATAATGCAACAAAATAGGAAACAATAGAAATAGCTTCAACAATTCCTTCTGCATTTTTTTTGTCCCAATGGCCGATTTACAAAAGCCATATACAGTTACATCTGTCAGATCCTTCTGGTCAGAGGGATAAATATTTTTTGTCGCTCGTCTAAAAACATGTGAAACCCAGGACCAACAATTGCGTTGTGGCTTATAATGATATTTGATGGTGTACGAAATGTGCACAAATTAACATATTAAAATATAATGAAGGAAAAAAGGAAATGAAGAAAACCTAGGCATTTTTAGAAATTTGCCCAAGATACTGAGTTCAGGGATAGAAGTTATTTGCTAACTCGGAATTTGGGGTTACCCATCTTATCATGTAATTCAAAGGGCATTTTGCTAAATGTGTTCTTTGTTGCACTTTGGTTTACATTTAGAAACCAAAAATGGAGAGAAATGCAATTGATAATAACAAATGTTTTACGATTCTGTAATCTAATGTTATGTTATGTTACGGTTATTTATTGTGCGCACAGATACTCCAGCCAAGGAGCGTCCTGGCGCAGAGACAAGGTAGCACGTAACATAACCACAGCTAAAAACAGATACTAGAAGAGAGCTAAAACAAGAAGGTTTTTATAGCCCTCCGAAAAGTCAAAAGGTCCTCCAACATACGGATCTCAACAGGCAGGGAGTTCCATGCTGACGCAGCCATAACCCTAAACGAGCGGCCTCCCATGCGGCTAAGCCTGAATCTGGGAACCACCGCAAGGGCCAGACCCTGAGAGCGAAGGCAGCGGGCAGGAACATAGAACGACAGACAACTCAACAGGATCTCCGGGCCTGTGCCTCGCAAGATTTTAAAAGCAAGACACAATACCTTGAAGAGGATGCGCTTCCTAACCGGAAGCCAGTGTAGGGAGCGGAGGACACCTGTCACCGAGCAGAATCTGGGCAGGCCCACGATCGCCCTTGCCGCAGCATTCTGAACCCGTTGTAAACGGGTTAGTTCAGACTGATTAGCCCCAGCCAGGAGAGAACTGGCGTAATCCAGGCGAGAGATGATAGTAGCCTGGATCACCAGTTGCCTGGTCGGGGCGTCAAAGAACATGAGAACAGGTCTCAAACCCCTCAGAAGACCGAAACAACAGGCCGCGGTTTTTTTAGTGTGGCCAACAAAAGAGAGGCCCGCATCCAGCCATACCCCCAGATTTTTCACTTCCGATACCGGGATCGGAGTAGGTCCCAACTCTGAGGGCCACCAGTGGTCGCCCCACAGCTCCACTCCCTTCCCGACGACCATCACCTCTGTTTTAGTGGCGTTAAGCTGAAGGCAATTGCCTGTCAGCCAACTAGCCACCGCCTTCAGTCCGGACTGAAACCTGGGGGCCTCAATCTCCGCATCCCCACTGAGAGTAACCGCCAGCTGAGTGTCGTCAGCATATGAGACTAAAGTAAGGCCCCACTGCCTAGCGACACCTGCCAGCGGTCTCACGTAAAGATTGAACAACGTGGGACTCAGCGAGGACCCTTGCGGAACCCCCATGGCCAGTGGTTGGTAGTTGGACTTGAAGGGAGGGATGGCAACACAGAAGGAACGGTCATCTAAAAAGGAGCGGAACCATTGCAACACCCGACCGCCAATACCAGTCTCCTCGAGCCGACGCAGGAGGATGCTATGATCTACCGTATCAAAGGCGGCGCTAAGATCTAACAAAATAAGCGCCGCCGTTTGACCAGCATCCAACATTGCCCGGAGATGTTCCACCATCACAAGTAACGCAGTTTCCGTACTGTGTCCAGCACGGAATCCGTTTTGCGAGGGGTCGAGGGCATTGGTTCGAGTCAAATGTTCAGACAGGGCCAGGTTAACATGGGCCTCCGTGATCTTGGCTGGCCAGGGCAACAGCGAGATGGGGCGATAGCTCTCAGGCTTAGAAGGGTCCAGGGTGGGCTTTTTAATAATCGGGGACACCACAGCTTGTTTCCACTTAGATGGAACAGTTCCCGTTTCCAAGGAAAGGTTGACCAAGGAGCATACGGCTGTACGCCCCATGAAAGCTTGATCTCGAAAGAGAGTAGGCCTTACTGGATCAGATGGGGACCCAGATGTGACTTGCAACGCAAGTTTATCAAAACCATCCAAGGTAAGGGGGGGAAAGACAAGCAGGGTAGTCTGGTGATGGACCCCAATTATACTTTCCTCAGTAGACCCTATGCTAGGGAATGTCCTATATATAGCTTGGACCTTCCCCAAGAAGTAAGATGCAAGGGATTCACAATGGGAAAGGGAGCTTACGGTCGTAGAGGTAGTCCGCTTTGCTGTGAGATCTTTTACGGCCTTAAAGATAGCTTTTGACGGATTCGGACTGTTCCGGAATTCGATGGCATAAAAAGCCGCACGGGCTCGGCAGATAGCTCGATGGTAGAGCTTAACGGACTTGGCGTATGCAGCTTTTAGCTCAGCCCCATAGGTTTTCCTCCAAGCCCTCTCAGCTCGTCTACAGGCTCCCTTTAGGGCCCGGAGAGTGCCATCGTACCAGGGACTCGACTCTCTGGAATTGATTTTAGTTGACACAATAGGTACCAGAGAGTCCAAGGCCCTAGTTATCCAAGAACAGAAGAGGTCATACCCCCTTTCCACATCCGTCAAAGGGCCCAGCGGCTCCTCTAATAGAAGACGATGTAAGTCCTCTAACCGAAGCTTTTTCCATGCCCTCTTCAGAACCCTTCTGGCCGTAGAGATAAAAGGAGTGGCCGCGACCGGGCAAAGGACGGACACCAAAAAGTGGTCCGTCCATTCCACCGGAGAGACAGAATTAACTTGAATCCCCACCAGATTGGAAAACAGGGGATCCAAAATATGCCCCCCCCGGATGAGTAGGCTGGGACACCATCTGGGGAAGTTGAAAGGCCTCCAGGTCAGAAGAGATGGAGCGCACTGTCAGGCCAGAGAGAGTATCAAAATGTAGGTTTAGGTCACCCAAGATAGAGAAGTTGGCACAGTCGGCAACCAAAGGGCCAACAGTGTCGGGGAAAGCACTTCTAAACGCTACATCACTGCCGGGTGGGCGATAAACGACCATCCCGGACAGGGTAAACTCGGGGCTGACAGAGACCTTGAACATGGCACTTTCACACCCAGAAATGTTTAGGGCACCCCAGACGCACGGGTAGATAGATTTTACCACTAACGCGATACCTCCACCCCTAGACTGCCTATTCAGAATATACATAGAATAGCCGGGTGGGCAGGCTAGATTAGTAATAGCGGTATCAGCGTCCTGTAGCCATGTTTCCGTCATGGCAAATACGTCTGGAGCTTCCTCCTCAATGAGGTCACAAATCTGCTGATAGTGTTTCAGCGCAGACCTGACGTTTAAATTCAAGATCTTCAGAGTGGTAAGAGTGCCTGTAGTACGGCGGGTCTCCGAGGAAATAAACCTTGGGAGAGGATGCGGAAAGTCGAGAGCCCACTCATTACAGGGGCAATGATATGGGCCACACAATGGGTGTACCGGTGGAAGGGTGCAACAGCAGCTTACCTGGCCGATGGCAAACAGGCGATCCCGCGTGTACGTTAGCATGGCTGACCCAGGATGGAGTAATGGTCCTTCCACAGAGTACCGCGACGTCCAGCGCGTCCTTAGCGCGGACGGGCGCAGACGGGCAGGACTCTGGCACGACTCCGGCCACGCGAGGACACGCCCGCTGCGCTAGGGGAGGAGCGTTAAATGCCCGTTCCCATCTGGCGCATGCGCAGTAAGCGCTGTGAGCCTGATCCTCGCCCCCAACCCAAGATGTCTGCCACCCCGGAACCCGGAACCAGCCCGCCAAACGGCGGTGAGGGACACAAATTATTGTGCGTGTATGGGAGAGATGCAGCGCGAGACCGAAAACCTAAGAAAAAAGAAAAACAGGTAAAATGTTTAAAATTTGCGCAACAGCGCCGTAAAGCTCCTGCTACAATGCTCCTTGTCATGGGGGAAGGAGGCGGGGACTCGCCTTAAATGCCCGTTCCCATCTGGCGCATGCGCAGTAAGCGCTGTGAGCCTGATCCTCGCCCCCAACCCAAGATGTCTGCCACCCCGGAACCCGGAACCAGCCCGCCAAACGGCGGTGAGGGACACAAATTATTGTGCGTGTAAGGGAGAGATGCAGCGCGAGACCGAAAACCTAAGAAAAAAGAAAAACAGGTAAAATGTTTAAAATTTGCGCAACAGCGCCGTAAAGCTCCTGCTACAATGCTCCTTGTCAGGGGGGAAGGAGGCGGGGACTCGCCTTAAATGCCCGTTCCCATCTGGCGCATGCGCAGTAAGCGCTGTGAGCCTGATCCTCGCCCCCAACCCAAGATGTCTGCCACCCCGGAACCCGGAACCAGCCCGCCAAACGGCGGTGAGGGACACAAATTATTGTGCGTGTAAGGGAGAGATGCAGCGCGAGACCGAAAACCTAAGAAAAAAGAAAAACAGGTAAAATGTTTAAAATTTGCGCAGCAGCGCCGTAAAGCTCCTGCTACAATGCTCCTTGTCAGGGGGGAAGGAGGCGGGGACTCGCCTTAAATGCCCGTTCCCATCTGGCGCATGCGCAGTAAGCGCTGTGAGCCTGATCCTCGCCCCCAACCCAAGATGTCTGCCACCCCGGAACCCGGAACCAGCCCGCCAAACGGCGGTGAGGGACACAAATTATTGTGCGTGTAAGGGAGAGATGCAGCGCGAGACCGAAAACCTAAGAAAAAAGAAAAACAGGTAAAATGTTTAAAATTTGCGCAACAGCGCCGTAAATGCTCCTTCTCTTGATAAAAATGTTACCCTTCTTGTGTGGCTGGCTATAGTGCCAGCGACACCATAGTTCCCGAAAATGAAAAATGGGGACATCAAATTTGCACCATCAAAATGGCCCATTTTGGTGACGTATCTGTGGTATTTGGGCCTAGGCTTTGCTGCCACCCATGGCAATCTACCAAACCCAGACATTCCTGAAAATTAAACATACAGAAGAGTCCATGGTGGTGTGATTGTCTCGATCTCACTAAATTTTGTTACCCAGAATGCTCTAGAAATCTCAAACTGCGGCTCAGATGACACAGTTTCTGCACATTTCTGTAAGGGAAGGTTCTGCAATCTGGAGGGATAGACAAAAGGACTACATCCAAGCGGTCCCACACTTCTCCTGATAAAACGGAATCCAGGGAGAAAAAAAAGACTTCAAGTCCATTATGAGGCGGGGCTTGGCCTGATGTTGGTGCGGGGGTTAGGCCTGATGCCAAGGGGGCCAGCTGGCTCCCACCACCCCTCCTGCCCCCACCACTGCCCCTTAATGTTTTATAACATGGTTTCACTGGTGTTGTGGGGGCTCTCTTCCATCCAGATGGGGCATATTGGGTAAACCAATCACTATGCCCACAAGCGAATGACAGAAAAACTATTGGGTCAGTTATGGGGTGTAGGCGCAGTTAAATTCCTGGGCGGGCCTCCCACAACCTTTAGTTTAAAAAACGATTTTCTCTAGTGTATAAGAGGCGTTTGGCCCTTTACACCCCGCAGATTAGAGTTAAGCACTCCAATATGCCACTGGTTGGTAGAAAGGCTGCTGTGAGCATTATGTGGTGGAGCAGGGCCAAATGCCTGGCTCGGCCACCACCACCATTTCTTTTCTTTTTTAAATATATTTTTCCTTGTGTCTTGGTTCCCCCCCACCCAGGGTAGGTTGATTAGGGCAAACCCCCCCCAATCTGCCTCCCAATGGGGTGGAAACCTTATTGTGTCTGTTGTGGGGTGGAGCCAACGCCATGGTCCTCCATCTCTTTTATTTTACATATTCTTCCTGGTGTCTAATGGGCTCCCCCGTGGGGGGAAATTGAATGGTGAACCCCCAAACATCCACCAGGCAGGCAAAGACTGTTTCTATTTTTTGGAAGGCATGAAACAATCCCTAGAGGCTGCTCCCCCTCCCCTGCTGTACAGTGGGTGGATCCCTGCATTTAGATCGAGGAACAAACCACAAGAACATACAGATCTTCTACCAGACCATTTGTGGAAATGTGTAATATTTTACTTAGCGTAAGCGACAGCCATTTTGGCTGTGGTGTCCATTTAGTTTCCTTCATAATTCTCCCCTCCTCTGCTGCTCGTCTTTTCACTCTGCTTGTGTTATCTATTTTAGTTGACTTCCTGACTCAGCTAAAGCAATGTACTGCTGAGGGTTTGTAGCTGCCAGTGCATCTGGTCTCAGATGTTAACTGTCAACCATTTACTGCTGCCATAAGCATTCCTGCTCCCCCTCCCACTTTGCTGACCACATAGTTAGTCATCTGCCCTTGTTTGCTGATAACTATTTCTAAAACTTGTTCTTCCTATTTCTATTCACATGCTTACATTTCAGAAAACCGGAATAAAAGGGACATGGTTTGTGAATTCAGTGTAACACCTCCTGCAGCACTTAAGAGTGTTGTGTGGAAGTGGTCCCACTCATGAGTGATTAATAAACTTGGTATTTTGTTCCAACTCCAGTGCCGAGCTCTATTTTGTTGGTCTCTGGACCCGTGGACAAGAGGTTGACCTTGCACCAGTGTCCCCACTTTTAGGCACATTTCCACAGTTGGCGCCCGACTTGAGGGGCCCAATCGGAGATGCGGCCATCCAAAGGAGTGGTCTTGACGGAGGATCGAAATATTATTGAAGAAGCGCACTGCATGAGGAGACCTTTGTCTTTGCAGGTCGATGTGACTTTTCCGGTTTGACCCTCCAGGTGGTGGCCGGTCTCGACTACGGTTTTCTTTGGTGCAATTTTGCAGTGACCATTAGGTCGACCAAGAGATCGGCAGGTGGGAATTGGAGACTTCTGTTTGGTAAGGTTGCTGAAGCGACACTCTTGATTTGTTTGGCCTAGGCTTTTTGTTTGGATTTGTTATTCAATCTTTGCAAAGTTTGAAGGCAGGAAATGTGGAGATTTTTCTCCTTTTGGAATATTTGTTTGGAGTAGTAATATTTTACACAATACTTGTAAAACCTGCCTGTTCTCAGCACACTCCGTAGGTGGTGTTGCTGCTCTGGTGGTACCAAAGTAAGCTTGGAACAAAGTCAGCCGACTACCCCAGAAGGGACACCTAATAGAGACATGTATGTTAAATATGGTATTTCCATAATGTACGGTCTACTATGGAACAAATACACAAAGAAAGATTCCGATCTGCAATGGCCAGTGAATGGGTCATTCGATTCTAAAAAGGTTCAATATGTAGAGCAGTGTTTATTTAAAAGAAACAGTAGACAGAATATGTTTGATTGTGTGCGTATGTGGGAGAAAGAAGTATGAGAGAGAGCGAAGAGAGCAGAAGCTATAGAAGAAAAGAACAACGAAAAACGATATATCAAAAAGTGCTAGAATTAAAAAATAAAGAAAAGAAGGGAAAAATAGAAAAAGAAGATAGGGAACGTCGATTAGAGGTAAATGGCCAACTCATAAGGCACTCATGGATATGGTGTCAAACAACTCATTAAGGGATCCATGGATTAAGCTAAACCTAGGTAGTGATGGTAGTACTTATTACTCAGCCCCTCACAAGGTTCTGGTCAGATTAGATTATTTCTTGATTTCATCTTCCCTGATGTCAGAGGCACAGATAGAAAAGCAGCCACGTATTATCTCGGATCATAACCCATTGATACTGACGATTAGAGTAGGCCAGGTAATGCGAAAGGATACGCAATGGACATTTGACAGAGCCCTGCTGAGGGATGAGGGATATAGGGTTTTCATGTCTAATTGGATTAAGGAGTATTGGGAAATCAATAAAGGCACGGCTCCATCACGAATAGTATGGGATGCCTTTAAGGCCGGAGTAAGGGGCGAGACGATGAGCTATGTGTTTTCATCACAAAAAAAGACACGGCTGGAAATAAGGGAGGTTTACCAAAAGATTCTAAGAGTAGAGGAGGAATTGGTTAGGGATATAAGAGACAAGGTATCAATAGAAGCACACTTATTAAAACTAGCCGTTCTCAGAGCAGAGGCGACAGAATGTACTTCAAAAAAAGCAGTAGAGAACTACCTAACTAAAAGGGAAGCTGCTTACGAGTTAAGTGATAAGGTAGGCCATCTATTAGCAGTACGCATGAGACAGAAATTAGCAGCATCAGATATTCAGGAGATCAGGGATAGGAATGGAACTAGCGTCACTGCATCAATCGGGGTGAGGGAAGTGTTTAGGGAATTCTACGAAGAGCTATACACGAGAGGCAGGGGAGCGTCTATAAGGGAGATTCAAAATTATCTTAGTAAGATTATTCCTCCGGTTTTATCTATGGAAGAAAAGGACAGACTGGATTCTCCCTTTAGCTGGGAGGAATTCCATACGGCACTAAATACATTACCATCAGGCAAAGCAGCCGGTCCTGACCAGCTCCCGGTCGAGTTTTATAAAGTATTTCACGAAATTCTTGGAATAGACATGTTTCAGGTTATGTTGGAAGCACAGGCAGGGGATATGATCCCCGAATCATGGGGGGAAGCAGACATTATCGTTATTTTAAAAAAAGGAAAGAACTCACTGCTTCCAGGATCATATAGGCCTATCACATTGATGAACGCTGACACGAAAGTCTATTCTAAGATATTAGCAATAAGATTGGCAGAAGTAATAGAGGGCTTAGTAAGCCAAACTCAGCACGGGTTTATTCCCGGTAAAGGGACCACACAACATATTAGACAGGTAATTACAGCTTTTGATGCGGCGGATGGCCTCGGGGACCCTATGGCGGCGCTCTTCTTAGATGCTGAGAAGGCGTTCGATAGGGTCTCCTGGGAATATCTATGGCAAATACTTAAGTGGAATGGTTTCGGGAATAGTTTTACGACCGCAATGCAGACCTTGTACAAAAACCCGTCAGGAAGGATAAGAGTCAACAGGGGTAAATCAACAGCAGTTAGTATTGGAAGAGGGACCAGACAGGGGTGTCCATCTTCCCCCTTATTATTTGCACTTTATCTGGACCCTTTGATAAGGAATTTAGACAATAACGTAAGGATCCCTCCAATAAGATTGAATGGAAGTATAATGAAGACCCTTGCCTATGCTGATGATGTGGCCATCTTGACCCCCAACCCTAGCATGGCCATAGGAGAAATTGAGGCTGAAGCACAAAGGTTTGGGCAGGTATCGGGGTATAGCCTAAATAGCTCTAAAACACAAATAATATGTAACCAGTATATCGTCTTCAACGATCAAAGAGTCACTGACTCAGCGGTATATCTGGGGGTTGCAATTACAGCAGATTTGGGGTCACTAGTACAGAAGAATTTGGCACCCCTAATGTTAAAAGTTAAGACGGATTTGGGTCGAATGAATAATTTGCATCTGACTTTAATGGGTTGTATCAATGTCATAAAAATGTTAATACTGCCAAAATTTTTATATTTTTTTAGGACAATTCCGCTATGGCTTGAATTGAAATGGTTTAATGAGCTTGAAAATATGTTAAATAGATTTGTCTGGGCCCAGGGAAAGACTCGCAGGGCATACCGCTTCATGTCTCTGCCTAGAGAGAGAGGAGGCTGGGGAGCCCCTGATTTCAGATTGTATTATTGGGCAGCTGCATTACAATATATGCGTGGGTTAGTAGGCGGGGGCGACCTCGTTGACAGAACACGTAATGATTCATCTAGAATATACGCTATAGTGTTGGGACCTGAGGTGGAGAATTCTTTTCTTAAATGTATTGATTTTGCATACTATAAAAGAACCAGGTTCAAGACGGTACAAGCAGCAATCAAGATTTGGAAGGCAGTGCGGAAAAAATTTGGCTTGGGCAGATATAATAGATATACCAGACTGTATAAAAATGTCTCCCTCCCAAAGCAGATATTTTGGGACAGTACAATGGCGGTTTGGACGGAGAAGGGGGTGGTCCAGCTTGGAGATCTGAGGAACTCGGAGGTGATGATTCAATTTAAGGATTTAGCAAATACTTTTGGGTTAGACAGAAGGGATTTTTTCAAATTTCTGCAGTTAAGAAGTTTTTTGGGTGATAAACAGGGTGGAAAGAATGGGTTTGAAAAGGTAGATATACTGGAGGAAATAAGGTTAGGGGGGGACTGCTCCATTAGGAGCTTTTATGCCAATCTCCTAGCAGGTAAACCAGACGACTTGGATAAGCAGATGACGAAGTGGGCAGACAAGCTGACAGGGGAGCCCAGTTGGTTTAACGATTCATTGGATCGAGGGCGTACTCTCCTCTGCTCAGCGCCGCTGCAATCGCAGCATTATAAAACTCTTTATTCGTTATATTTTACTCCGGCAAAAATAGCAAAGTGGGGGGGCACCGCCGGCACTACATGCCCAAGGTGTAGTTCCCCTGAGGCAGATCAAATCCATATTTTTGCGGTTTGTCCACAATTACAAACGGTGTTAAAAGATATTGAAAAATTTCTTGATGCCTCCCTGGATATTCAAGTTATCTTAAATCCCCCGGAAATACTGCTAGGAATTGCAACGGATACTAACATTATCCAGAGGGATTTTATTTTTGTTGCAATGGCAGTTTTTAGACTCTGCATAGCCAGGGCCTGGCTGGATAAAAACCCTCCTACAATGCAACTTTGGCTTTCTAATTTATTGTCCACTTATAATATGGAGAAAAATATATATGCACGGAAAGGTAAAACAGGAAGGAAATTGGGGCTAAGGATATGGGACCCTATAATAAAATGGAAGGAGGGTATTGGTTAAAAGGGTTAAGCTGGAAAAGTCCGGATAATTCTGTTGTATGTGGCATTGGAATTCTGTATTGATGTTATCTTACTGTATGAAAAATCTTTTTTTGTATGAGAATCTAATCTACTATTGGAGATTATCTGATATATTGTGCTAACTGTGTAATGGTGAAACTAATAAATATATTTAAAAAAAAAAATAGAGGTAAATGGCCAGTATCTTATTAGGTACCCTCTCTATTCCCTACTTGATACATCTAAGGATGATTGCATCTTATTAGAACGCCCCTCACCCCCGTATAAACTTCCCACCCCAAGTGCCCCTGATGAGATTTCTGACGACGAGCACTTGTCTTCAGACGACAAATAACCAGATAAACAAGATGGGCGATAGACTCACTCTACTTTGACTAAAGCAGAAAAAGATAAATTAAAAACCGCTGCTAGGGAGGAGGCTCGTCGGCCTCACGCTGCATCGCTCATTGTGACTATGGTTCAACAGTGGAAAAATACAGAGCAATTTTATTTTGTAGAAAAATTCGCTTGGGAGGTAATATTTGATTATTGACAAATTTCTCAGGAATTAGAGCCAGCTGATATAAATACTGATTATAAACGATTAACGGAGGGGACTTTTCCTTTTTCGGACCTATCTGATATGATTAGACGAGTGGTTAAAATACGAGACGTAACATTACATTTACGAAAGGAGCAAGAATTAGCGAGAAAACAGAGAGGTATAGAAGCAGTTCAAACTCAAGTACAGAACGCAGATGCTCCTGTGGAAGAGGTTGCACCCAGTAGTACTACAGTTACTGTGAAACCTATGCGTGAAGCTGCACCCCTGTATGTTCCTCCGAAGGGTTCGGGAACCAATGATGATAAAACTTCGGATGATGCAAAGGGATATTTTATATATAATTGGGTTTACACTCCTTGGAGTAGAGCTGACGTGATGGCTCTTAAAGCTGCTTTGCCCGACCCCCGGAAAAATCCTGCCGCCTTCTATGAGGAGGTGGAAGGAGCCATTAGCTCCTGCACTATGACCTTGCCAGATATTGATAAGTTCTTTGGGCTTATTTTGCGTCCTGATATGTGAAGAAAGATACGTAAAATAGATGACAATGTAGCATATGGTGATACCTGGAAACATTTAGAACAAATAGATGTGGAAAGGGAGCCTGCGCAGAAACCTCAGAAGGAGATATTAGATCTTCCTACAGCTAAGAAAATAGATTGGACTATGTTAGCGTCCTGTAAACAGAAAAAGGTTGAGTTAGTTTCTGATTTCTTTTCAAGATTTGAAGAGACATTCCATGATTTTAGTGGTCAGTCATGGACCGATGATACGGGTAAGCATTTGTTTGTTGACAAATTTGTCGCAAATATGTTACCGGAAATAGCTAGTCATATAAAGGCCAGTGAGAGTTCTTGGACCACGCCTTCCCCAGTTTCCCTTTTGACTATGGCCCAATATTATGGACGACAGGAACAGGAAGCGAAAGGCAGGGAGGATAAGAAGGTTAAAGAATTAAAGACAAACGTTATGTTGGCTCAAGTATATGGTCCACCATTTAGGGGAGGTGGAAGAGGCGGATGTGCAATGTATACACCTGGGGTGCCCCCTCTCCCTCGAGCAAATTTGTCCCCTGATCAGTTGTCATGAATCGGGTGAGGGGGCGAGTTAGAGGAGGCACACAACGTAAGGTATGAGTGTGTGGGGAAAGCCAACATGTAAACTACCTTTCCCAGAAGGCTGGGGGAATGAACTACCGTTCCCATGATACGGGAACAGCCAGAGATTGGTCGATTTAAGCTCCGCTCACACGAAGGACGGGGCTTGCCACAACGAAGACTTCCTTGAGGACAGCCTACGCGAGCTTCAGGTTCGCTTCCTGGATACCATTGCCGGTATCAGACTCTGCAAACCTTCCCCGAGTTCTTGCCCGAAGAGGAGAGAGAGACGTTGTCACAGAAACGCGAGCGCATATGAGGACTCTCTGTGCGCCCGCGTCCCAAGCTTCAAACTCACTTCCTGGATACCATTGCCGGTATCGGAATCTGCAAACCTTCCCCGAGTTCTTGCCCGAGGAGAAGAGAGACGTTGTCACAGAAACGCGAGCGCATACGAGGACTCTCTGTGCGCCCGCGTCCCAAGCTTCAAGCTCACTTCCTGGATACCATTGCCGGTATCTGATTCTGCAGCCTGTTCCCGAGTTACGGTTTATGGAGGAAAGAGACTTCATGGACGCGCTAGCGTGTATGTGAACTTTCATTACGCATGCGCCCCCGAAGACCGTCTCCCGTAAGCATTACATTGACAGCACCGTAGGAGCTACCACCCTTTCGGCTCCACGAGTGCTCTTTTGAATCACGACCGATTTGCAGGGATATTCCAGGCATTTCTTTTTCACCTGCAGCGGACTACTGTCGTGAGACTTCCCCACGAAGGCTACCGTCTCATGCTGGTTATGTACACTAGCGTCGCCCAGGTAACAGTCACGAGACCTGTCTTCCCGGAGAGGATATCTGGACGCCATTTGCCAGGAGATAAGTACCTTTCCTTACCCTGATACCCTGGAAGTCTGTTGAGTGACAATTGCTGCTGTGGGGAGATACGCGCGCTACCTATGTGAGTTTGCACACCCAAGGGAGAATTGAGGAGGGGGGTGTAACACTATGCGCTTGCGTGATTGAATGTGGTTTTATGTATCTCACACAGGGTCCTGGGGTGAAGCGCAGGTGACGGACGGAATACCTAGTGAAGACCGCTGCTGCCGCTGCCAAACCATTGCTGATTATTTTCGTTTGGTTTATTTGTCCCTTTTTTCCCTTTCCCCGGGGGGGGGTGGTAACTAAGCCGTGTTTTATGAGCACGCTTGGGTAGCACCTCTGAGGGGATAGGGTAAACTCTCTACACATCGTTCCTGCTGTACCCGGCTTCAAGGTACGTCCCCTCAAGCTCTGTGTGACAGAGTGGCAAGCCCACGGTTACCTACAGCCTGAACGATGGATACTCAAGCCGTGTTAACCTCGATGATGGAAACGTTAAACGCCTTGAGACTGGAAGTAGAGACGTTCAGGGGTGAGAATTTAGAGCTCCGTCATGAGATGAGCTCTATGAGGAGAGAGGTGGCAGGTCTGTCACGCCAGGGACCTGGAGACGGTCGAGGGTCTCCATATATTAAACCCTGGACACTGCCCCCTCCTCATCATCCTGGGATTAGTTCAGGGCCACCGGCGCAGGCAGCAGGGGGTAGTGTAGGTCCTTCGACCATTCAAGTTATCCAGCCTGCCCATCTGCCTTTAGCGCCACCTGAGCGATTCTATGGAGACCCAAAAAAGTTTGGTATATTCCTGGGACAGTGCAAGTTGCACTTCATGTGTAAGCCTGCAGTTTTCCCTAACGATCAGACCAAAACCGCGTTCGTTATGTCCTATTTGGGAGGGAATGCAGCTAGTTGGTCCTTTCCTCTCATTGAACGGGATGATCCCGCCCTGCGTGATTTCGACACGTTTTGTGATGAAATGCGTAAATTATTTGACCGGAAGGCCCACATCCTCTCCTTAGACAGGGAATTGATAACACTGAAGCAAGGAAACCAAGACTTACTCACTTACATTACTACTTTTAATAGACTCATCTCCGAAACCGATTGGCCAATGGAGAAAAGATCTTCCTTGTATTACCAAGGATTAAGAAGCGAATTGAAAGATGTTTTGGCCCAAGTAGTCCACTTGCCTTCAGCCTGTGATGAGCTTATTGATCTCACTGTACAACTGGATCATCGGCTACAGGAGAGGATAGGAGATAAGCAACGCCCAGAGATACGATACTCAACTCCTCGCAACCGAGCGGTTACGGAAGGGACCCCACCCAGCGCGGAAGGGACAGAACCCATGCAAATCGGTGGCATTCGGGGACCATTAACCCCGGAGGAGAGGGAGAAGAGAAGAAAGCAGCGCCTGTGTTTATATTGTGGGAAGGCAGGACATTTAATTAAAGAGTGCAAGGCGAAAACCAGACTCCCTTATAAAGAAGGCAAGGTAGAGTCGAAGGTCCCTGCTCTTGTCTACTCGCCGGAGATGCCGGGAAACTAAACTGCCCAAACACGACTCAGACCCCTTGTTTGCGGCCACCTGAAGATGAGGTCTGCCATACGGTAGTTAACACCATTCAGAATGCTGTAGCCCATATCAACGTTTGCGTAAGCTTGGACGTACCAGGAATGGGGATGGTGTCTGTCCATGCTTTATTGGATTCCGGAGCCACGGGCAACTTTATTGACCAAAGTTACGCCCATGAGATCGGCATGAGATGTATTAAAAAGAAGATACCCGAATTAGTCAAAGCCGTGGACGGCTCCGAATTAACTTCAGGGCCCATCAGGTTCCACACTCCTTTTGTCCAGATGCTGGTTGGATCAGAACATAAGGGATTCATCCAGTTCGATTTAATTGATGCTCCTCAGTTTACTCTCATACTAGGAATGCAATGGCTCATGCTCCACGATCCGCATATTCAGTGGGCAGCTAGGACGGTTACGTTGAACTCTCCCTATTGTATTGAACATTGCAATTCAAAGGCAGGACCTACTTCGCCCCCCACAAGTAACCCCGCGGAGTTCCTAGCTCACAGTTCTGTCACAGCTAGTGTGAGTTGTACCACGACGCTACCCCAAGTCTACCAGAAATACCAGAACGTATTCAACGAACAAGAAGCCAGTACTCTTCCCCCACATCGAGCATACGATTGTGTGATTAATCTGGAACCCGGAGCCAGTGTTCCGTGCAGCCGCATATACGCTCTCACCGAAGCTGAAACCACATATCTGCAACAGTACTTGAAGAAATTGCTGGATATAGGATTCATACGTCACTCTACCTCCCCGGCATCCTCGCCTCTTTTTTTTATACCTAAACGTGAGGGAGGATTGAGGGCGTGTATCGACTATCGGGCTCTGAACCGCATTACCAAAAAGAATCGGTACCCTTTGCCTTTAATTCCTGTATTATTGGACCAATTAAAAGGAGCAACGATTTTCACGAAACTAGACCTCCGTGGAGCTTATCATTTGGTACGAGTGCGGCGGGGGATGAATGGAAGACGGCGTTTAGAACTAAATTCGGCCTTTATGAATATCAGGTCATGCCTTTTGGGCTATGTAATGCCCCCGCCGCCTTCCAGTACTTCATGGATAAAGTACTGAGGGGATTATTGGATGTGTCGTGTATCGTCTATATTGACAACATTCTAGTGTACTCCTCATCTATGCCTGAACACATCGTGCATGTAACCGAAGTGCTGGAACAACTCCACAAACACTCCCTTTACGCCAAACTGGAAAAATGTTTTTTCCATACCAGGGAAGTGGAATTCCTGGGATATGTTATCGGTCCTAAAGGCTTATGTATGGACACTAAGAAGACCCAGGCCATTAGAGAGTGGGAATCACCGTCAAGTGTCAAGGCCCTACAGAGTTTCCTGGGCTTTGCAAATTTTTATAGGAGGTTTATCCAAGATTTTTCCAGAATCATTCAACCGATGACACACCTTCTGAGGAAAGGGGCAGTATTCAAATGGTCACCACTTGCCGAAGAGGCCTTTCAAACTCTCAAAAAGCGCTTTACTTGTGCTCCCATTTTGCGGCATCCCGATGCCTTGCAACCCTTCATCCTTGAAACTGACGCCTCTTATTACGCCATAGGAGGAACACTATCGCAACGACACCCCGATACTGGACAATTACATCCCGTGGCCTTCTTTTCAAAGAAGTTATCCAGTAGTGAAATTAATTACAGCATATCCGACAAAGAACTTCTGGCCATCAAAAGAGCCTGTGAGGAGTGGAGACACCATCTGTTGGGAGCCAGGCACACCGTAGAAATATACACGGACCACAGAAATCTGTTGTTTCTGAAAAGCGCTCGAGCCCTCACACCACGGCAGCTACGATGGTCATTGTTTTTTGCGGACTTTGATTTTGTTATCAAATACCGACCTGGCCCCCAGAATGGGAAAGCGGATGCCCTTTCCAGACCCCCTTTGGTGGGAGACATTGAATACCCAGAGACGGAAGAATCCCCTGTGATTCTACATAAAGCAACTTTCCCTTCTGAGACGGTGGCGATTATTTCTTCACAGACCTTCCTGGCGGAAGTCCGAGACCACTCCGCGATGATAGATAAGGCCACATGGGTACAAGAAGCACCTCTACATAGAACAGTGGAGGACGGATTGATGTTCCAAGAAGGTAAACTTGTTCTGCCTACACGTCCGCTACAGACTCAGGCCTTACAGTGGATACATGACACCTCCTTGGGGGGGCATCCCGGAATACAGAAAACGGGGCTTGCTTTAACCCGCTATTTTTGGTGGGAATCCTTACACAAAGATGTGACCACCTACGTCTCTGAATGCTCCGTTTGTTCTCAAGCTAAAACACAACATCAGCGACCCAGTGGTCTGTTACGACCGATTCCCATCCCACCAGCCCCATGGCACACCATCTCCATGGACTTCATAGTAGAAATGCCTCCCAGCCAAGGTTACACCACCATTCTGGTGGTAGTTGACCACTTGACCAAAATGGCTCATTTCATCGCGCTTACCAAGATACCCACCTCATCTACCTTAGCCTCCATCTTCCTGCAAAACATAATCAAGTTACATGGAGTACCAGCTGTCATCATCACTGACAGAGGAACTCAGTTTACCTCCCAGTTTTGGAAAGAATTATGCCAGAAAATGAAAATTGACGCTCGTCTCTCTACCAGCTATCATCCACAGACGGATGGAAAAACCGAAAGGCTCAACCAAACCCTGGAACAGTACCTTCGCTGTTTCACATTACAACAGAAGGAAGAATGGAGCACCTTATTATGGACAGCAGAATTTGCATATAACAACGCCTCACATTCTTCCCTGGGTTGTTCACCCTTTTACTGCCTTCAGGGTTTCCATCCAAACATATTGCCCTTCGAGTATCCGGTTACATCCAAACACCCTTCCATACAAGAACATCACGCTAAGTTGAAACATACTTTAAACATTGCCAGGGAACATTTGGAGGAAGCTCGTAAAAGAGACAAAACACAAGCAGATAAAAAACGCACACCTGAGCCCTCATATATAGTCGGAGAGAGGGTATGGCTGAGCACGAAGTATTTGAAACTTAAAGGGAATAACAGATTACAACCCAAGTACATAGGTCCCTACAGAATAGCCGAGGCCATAAATCCGGTGGCCATGAAACTCGTATTGCCACCCCAATGGCGCATACATCCCGTGTTTCATGTGTCCTTACTCAAACCTTGTCATCAAGGCACAAGATTACCAATTAGGCCTGCAGCTATAGACATAGAGGGGGAGGAGGAATACGAAGTACACACCATACTCGATTCAAAGACCGTCAGAGGGCAAGTCTATTACCTAGTAGATTGGAACGGGTACGGTCCAGAGGACCGCACATGGGAACCCAAGACCAATCTTCATTGCCCGCTTCTATTGCGGCGCTTTCACGCCCGATACCCCATGAAACCAGGTAGTCCGCCGAGATGTCGGACCTTGCCAGGGGTTTCTGTCATGAATCGGGTGAGGGGGCGCGTTAGAGGAGGCACACGACGTAAGGTATGAGTGTGTGGGGAAAGCCAACATGTAAACTACCTTTCCCAGAAGGCTGGGGGAATGAACTACCGTTCCCATGATACGGGAACAGCCAGAGATTGGTCTATTTAAGCTCCGCCCACACGAAGGATGGGGCTTGCCACAACGAAGACTTCCTTGAGGACAGCCTACGCGAGCTTCAGGTTCGCTTCCTGGATACCATTGCCGGTATCGGACTCTGCAAACCTTCCCCGAGTTCTTGCCCGAAGAGGAGAGAGAGACGTTGTCACAGAAACGCGAGCGCATACGAGGACTCTTTGTGCGCCCGTGTCCCAAGCTTCAAACTCGCTTCCTGGATACCATTGCCGGTATCTGATTCTGCAAACCTTCCCCGAGTTCTTGCCCGAGGAGAAGAGAGACGTTGTCACAGAAACGCGAGCGCATACGAGGACTCTCTGTGCGCCCGCGTCCCAAGCTTCAAGCTCACTTCCTGGATACCATTGCTGGTATCTGATTCTGCAGCCTGTTCCCGAGTTACGGTTTACGGAGGAAAGAGACTTCACGGACGAGCTAGCGTGTATGTGAACTTTCATTACGCATGCGCCCCCGAAGACCGTCTCCTGTAAGCATTACATTGACGGCACCATAGGAGCTACCACCCTTTCGGCTCCACGAGTGCTCTTTTGAATCACGACCGATTTGCAGGGATATTTCAGGCATTTCCTTTTCACCTGCAGTGGACTACTGTCGTGAGACTTCCCCACGAAGGCTACCGTCTCATGCTGGTTATGTACACTAGCGTCGCCCAGGTAACAGTCACGAGACCGGTCTTCCCGGAGAGGATATCTGGACGCCATTTGCCAGGAGATAAGTACCTTTCCTTACCCTGATACCCTGGAAGTCTGTTGAGTGACAATTGCTGCTGTGGGGAGATATGCGCGCTACCTATGTGAGTTTGCACACCCAAGGGAGAATTGAGGAGGGGGGTGTAACACTATGCGCTTGCGTGATTGAATGTGGTTTTATGCATCTCACACAGGGTCCTGGGGTGAAGCGCAGGTGACGGACGGAATACCTAGTGAAGACTGCCGCTGCCACTGCCAAACTACTGCTGATTATTTTCATTTGGTTTATTTGTCCCTTTTTTCCCTTTCCCCGGGGGGGGGGGGTGGTAACTAAGCCGTGTTTTATGAGCACGCTTGGGTAGCACCTCTGAGGGGATAGGGTAAACTCTCTACACATCGTTCCCGCTGTACCCGGCTTCAAGGTATGTCCCCTCAAGCTCTGTGTGACATCAGTGTGCTTATTGTAAAGAGACTGGGCATTGGCGTTCTGAGTGCCCTCTTTTGCGAGGTCAGCAGTACCAGCGGGGAAGGGAAAGTATGAGAGTACGCCCCGGTAATTCAGGAAGCAGGGGAGGTACAGGAGCTGGCGCCAGATTTGAAGCAGTTGAACAAGGACCAAATTACTCTAATACTTTTGATAGACAAAATCAATATCAAATGTCTGATTATTCTGCTGATGCCCTTGCAGAATCTAATTATGCATAGGGATGCATAAGATGGGGTAAGGAACCGGTTGAGGTGCCAGTAGATCAAATGGGTCCCTATGTTGACGCAAACGTCTTGGGATCTACTGATCGGTTTCTGGTTGATACAGGGGCTACCCATAGTGCTCTGTCTAAAAAAATTGGTTCCTAGGGCTCCCCTGTCCGGCACAATGATAACATCGATAGGATTTGATTGGACACCTATACCTAGCCCACTTTCACAGCCACTTGAATTCAGACTTGATGAATTCACTGCAGCATGTCCATTTTTGCTTTCCCCTACCACACCAGACAACATTGTGGGTCTCGATATACTTAAATATTTTCATGCCATAATACTTTGTTCTCCGGAAGGTGTGCATGTTATTTTGAATGACAATCATCCAATGGTTGAGAGATCTTGTCTTATCAATGAGGATGTCGCTCTGGCATCCTAACCCAGTTCTTTGTGGGCTAAATCAGATACCGATGTGGGTCAAATGGTTATTCCACCTGTACATATTCAAGTAAAGGAGGGTGTTTCATTGCCTCGACTTCCCCAGTACAAAATATCCCGAGAAGGTGCAGAAGCATTAGCACATATTGTTCAGGATTTGATTAAAGTAGGGGTAGTGGAAGAAGTCCCCTATAACATTTGCAATAGCCCTATCCTTCCTATTTTGAAAAAAGACACCGACACTAAAATCTACAGATTCATTATTGATTTGCCAGAAGTTAATAAAATTGTAGTGCCCCAATATCCGGTAGTTTCTGATATCACTACACTTCTCACTATGGTCCCTCCTACTGCCACTACATTTTCGGTGATCGATTTGAAGAATGCTTTCTTCTCGATACCCATTCACCCTGACAGCCGTTATTTGTTCGGGGTCACCCTGAAAAATAGATCATTTCAGTTCTGTAGAGCTCCACAGGGCTATACAGAGAGTCCTAGCATTTACAGTCAGACATTAAAAAGGCAGCTTGATTCTTTTCCTGTACCTAAAGGGGTGGCCCTTATCCAATTTGTCATCGATATCTTGTTGGCTGCAGATACCCCTGAGCAGTGTGAAGAAGGAACACTGTTATTGTTATCATTTCTTGCCTCTCACAATTACAAAGTTTCGCGAAAGAAATTGCAATCTTTTAGACAGCAGGTTACCTATTTAGGTCACCTCCTGTCTAAGGATGGACGTGCACTTACACCAGACCGCATTCAGACTATTTTCGACTCCCGTGCCCCGTACTCAGAAGGATGTCCATGCACTGATTGGCCTCACTTCTTTTTGTAGGCAGTGGATCCCCAGTTTTTCGCACATTAGTAAACCTTTTTTGGCCCTTTTGACTAAAGACACTCTGATTCCCCTCCCATGGACTACTGAATGTCAGAATGCCTTCCAACAGTTACACTAAGCTCTTTGCTCTGCACCATATTAGGAACTCCAGACTACACTAAGACTTTCACACTCTATGTACATGAGAGGGAAGGTTGTGCCCTCTCAGTTTTAACACAGACACACGGTGATAAGCAACGTCTTTGTGCATATTTCTCAGCTGTCCTTGATCCAGTCGCCCATGCGCTGCCTGGATGTTTCCGAGCAGTGGCAGCAACAGCTGTATCAATATGTCAGAGTGAAGAAATAGTTTGTCACATAAATTGCTTTTGTTAGTACCCCATTCTGTTGATGCTTTGCTAAACCAAACAAAAACACAGCATTTGACTAGTGCTCGCTTCACAGGATATGAATTGACACTTTTGGCCCCTCATATTACGCTGAAAAGATGTCTGACCCTAAACCCTGCTACACTATTGCCATTTCCAGCTACTCAGTCTCAGTCACAAGAGAAACATGATTGTATATTTCTTACTGAAGAGCAAACAAAGGGCCGCGTTGACCTACAAGATACACCTCTCCCTAGTGTTGATGGGGAGCTATGGGTTGACGGCTTGTGTCTAAAATTGCCTGATGGTACTACATCTGCTGCCTATGCTATTACAGCACTTCAGACAGTAGTTGAAACAGCTCGCATCCCACAGAAGTCTGCCCAAGCGGCCGAATTGATTGCACTAAGAAGAGCATGTGAGCTTAGTACAGATTTGCTTGTTAACATTTTTATCGACAGCCAGGACTGAGCCACTGTCCTGGGTGGTTAAAGACGGACTACAAAGGGGGGTAGCCTATTAGTGACTACTCGTCTCAACGTTAGTGAAGAAACCAACGCCTGCCCAGGACCTTAGGGCACCATCTGTTTTGTTGTTTACTGACGAGATGAACATGCCTGAGGAGAAGAAATCGAATGCTGAAAAAATCTGTAGCAAATATACAATGTTTGTTACCGGACTAACTTTGATTGTTGTCATCATTGCTGTAATAATGTGGGTTGTAGAAGAAGTAGCTCCGGCTCAAAGCTTATTGACTGCTACTACTCCTGTCCCCACTGAACATTATTCCTTCACTCGTATCTCAATAACACTTTCATACAAATGTTGCATCATACTCATAATGCTACGAACACTACCAACTGCTGGGTATGTGGAATGATGCCAGCTCATCAGAAGAAGGGAGGAACGCCTTTCATTCCCTTGCCATTCTCGCATAATTGTTCTTGTAGAGCCTGGTTGGTACTCTTGTGGGCCTCTGAAATTGCTAATATTACTCTAGCTAATGTAGGAGGACTTGATGCAAAACCTAATAAAGTTTGTTACCCCGATGAGGAAGAGGACCCACAAGCCAAAGGAACTGTATGGGAAATGGAGGAGTATCGCAAAGGAAATTCCTCCACATTATGTTTTCCCCAACACTCGAACAGCCAAGGGTAACGGGCTTTTTGTCATCGCTGTTACTAGAGCCCGAGCAAATTTTTGTGTGAGCAGTTTTGGTAGTATCCCAGTGGGAAAAAGTGACTGTACCACAGTGTTGAACATTACTGGAACGATTAATAGCAGTTTTCTATCCTCACACAACACTTATTTCATTTGTGGGAGTAAAGGCTACTATCATCTACCAATTGGATGGTCTGGAACATGTTCTGTGTCCTTCTTGCTTCCTCCTGTTTTCCTAGCACCTGCATCTTATCATAAAGAGCAAAAACAGTTTAATGACATTTCCTTGAACTGATTCAAAAGAACTATAAATAATGATGAAGTGGATCAAACTGACACTGCATTACAGCAATATGTTGACTTTAATTTGGGACTCTTTTTCTTTGTTGGTGCGGCTTTAAATAGTAGGAAGATCAGACGCTTAACCCATGTAGTAGAGGCTGTGACTAATCAGGCAGCAATGGCGCTTAGAAATATTACAGAAGAACTCCAAATTACGAGACTTGTGACTTTACAAAACAGAATGGTGCAAGACGTTATTCTAGCTGATCGTGGTGGAGCATGTCGCATTATCGGTAGTAGTTGTGTATTTATCCCTGATCACGCCCCTTCTGTTTATGATGCCATTTCCAAAATGCATAAAATAACTACTGAGATACATCAAGATTCAGGAACATGGACTTGGGCTGGATTGTTCTGGAGTGTATTTTCTTTATGGGGTTTGAAAATATCGGCCTTGTTCATAATTATTGCAATTCTCTTCTCTTGTTGTTTATGTATCCAATGCGGGCCAATGCTTTGTTCCCTCTGTATTTCCACTTGTACTACTATTCTACCATCTAAAACGAATGTCCAAAATGGAAATGCCTGTTTAGCAATAGGCCGAGAAGTCAGCGATATGATGCTAATTGATATACATGATGTTAATCGTAGCACTTTTGAAGCATAAAAAAATGTCTTCGCTTATGCTAAAAGGGTCGTCTATGGAAATGTGTAATATTTTACTTAGCATAAGCGACAGCCATTTTGGCTGTGGTGTGCATTTAGTTTCCTTCGTAATTCTCCCGTCCTCTGCTGCTCGTCTTTTCACTCTGCTTGTGTTATCTATTTTAGTTGACTTCCTGACTCAGCTAAAGCAACGTACTTGCTGAGGGTTTGTAGCTGCCAGTGCACCTGGTCTCAGATGTTAACTGTCAACCATTTACTGCTGCCATAAGCAGTCCTGCTCCCCCTTCCACTTTGCTGACCATGTAGTTATTCATCTGCCCTTGTTTGCTGAAAACTATTTCTAAAACGTGTTCTTCCTATTTCTGTTCACATGCTTACATTGCAGAAAACCGATATAAAAGGGATATGGTTTGTGAATTCAGTGTACTACCTCCTGCAGCACTTGAGAGTGTTGTGTGGATGTGGTCCCACTCATGAGTGATTAATAAACTTGCTATTTATTCCAACTCCAGTGCCGATCATTATTTTGTTGGTCTCTGGACCCGGGGACAAGCGGGTGACTCTGCACCAGTGCCCACTTTTCAGCACATTTCCACACGTTGAAACCGTCCAGGACTACTCCAGTCAGGCATTTAAGCCTAGTTTTCCCTGTCATATTCACCACTACGATAAATGGATGAACGTTAAGACGGATTACCTCACATTTTGTGGAGAAACCCTTTTTGAGAAAGCCTTAGGTCTGCGCACCAAAAGGGGCATAAAACGTGTTGGCTGAGGCTGCGATTCTGTTGTACAGAAGAAACGGAAATTAAAGAATTTATTCAGCATTCTGACAGCTAAAATGTATAATTTCTTTCTACTTCCATACACTGTTCATGTAAATTTGTCATGTGATTACTTATTGAAGATGGGTATTACGCCATAATGAAACATTTGTAATCCAAGTGCCCAAAGCTCTGCTTTTCCCTATTTGTATTTCACAGTCCTGCTGTGATCCCCAAGCAGACACCACTAGGGAGAGGTACCTTTGGGAAGGGACATTGCCATCTTCCAGCGGTACCCCTCCCACTTTGATTGGTGCTTGGAGGGGTAGGGGAGGTGGGAGGGAGGATGAGATATTCCTCAAGCACAGATCAAAATGAAAGAAGTTGCCACTAATGGCTCTTAATGGTTTCACTTTCAAATACTGTAATGTCATTGAGTGTTATGTCACACTGATTACATAAAAAATAAATCATGTGCATGAAGGAGGCTTCTCCCTTGTGTCACCATATTACTTTTCCATAGAGAAAATCCTTCTGGTGCTCACTCCAGAAGGATTTTCCCACTGAATTTGGAGGACGAGACATTCACTTCCTCCTTATTCCAGAGGTAATGAGGAGAATGTGAAAGTTTATTCCAATGCATTTAAGGGTTTAAGATAGGTTTTTCCCATTAAATAATTCACGCCTACTATTTTTGCCACCATTTTCTGAATTAAATAGGTCAGGCTTGTGGACTTTTATATATTTTTTCCCAATAAACGAATTGACTCGACATCCTTACCCGCTCAACACTAGTGAATGGGGTATAAGATTTCCACAAGACAAATATGAAGCACACAGTCATAAATGTACATATATCTACTGAATTATATTTGGAAAAACATACAAACCTTTCCAATGGGAGGTGGGCGGGAGGGGGGCGGGAAACAATAATTATGACAGTGAAAATGTACTACCCCATGGTTTTCCAGAGGGGATAACCAACACCAAAATGCTTGCCTATTATGAAAATCTTTGAGATTTCTTGTAACAAAATACCTGTCTAGAGACTTTAACACACTGTAAAAACAACCCACCCTTAAAGGCATATTTGCTTTAACATATGCATTTCACAATAAATCTGACTTTTTTCTGAACTCTTCAGAATTAATACATTGATCTATAGCATCTGACATACCTTTTTCCAATGAACCAATGAAGTCTATAACCTTAATCATTGGCTTCTCAACATGACCAGTTCGGGTCTACTGATACGTTTTCCCACATGACAAACTCAAATATATAATTACAAATAAGTACAAAAGTACAGCTGACAAAACAATATACAACCCATTTTCAGAGAGCCTAACAATGATTATCACAGTGAAAATATTCCACCCAAAGGATTTCTAAGAGATGGAAACGAGCACCAAATCCTTGCCCGCCATGGCAATCTGTGAGATTAAATGTAACAAAATACCCATGTACATCAGTTAGCACAGTATAACAATCCAAACCTAAAAGCATATTGACAGTAAACAAATGCTTTTCAAAATAAATACGCAGGCCTACATCCTTTATTGCAGCATTTCCTCGTGTAAAATGTCGTAAGTCTGATCTATTTAAATCTTTTCCCAGTGAACTAATCGGGTCAATAGCCTTTATTAATGGCTTGGCAGCATAATAAGCTCAGGCCTACTGCACTGAACATACGCTTTCCCAACAAGGCAACTGTCAAGCAGGCAGTAATACAATTACAAATGTATACAAAATTACAGTTGCGAAAACAATATACAAACGTTCCTAAAAAGGTTAGCAAATATTATCACAGTGAAAATCTTCTATCCCCAAGGTTTATCAGAAGGGTTGGCCAACACCAAAACATGTGCCCTACTATAGTAATCTGTAAGACTGTGTGCAACAAAACACCAGTCTGTATTCTTAAACACAGTATAACAAACCACCGTTAAATAACTATTGGCCTTACAAAATGCTTTTCACAACAAATAAGTCAGACCTACTGTCTTTGATATAATTTTTTCATTAATAGATCAGACGTCCAACATCTGACACAATTGTTTCCAGTGAACCAATCAGGCCTGTAGCCTTTACCATTCAGTGGCTTTTCACCATAACCAACTCAAGTCTGCTGTATTGGCTACTCTGCATGTTTTTCCGAGGTGGTAACTAACATCAAAACCCTTGCTTACTATGGAAATGGGTGAGATTTAATGTAACAATATACCTCTCTCCAGACTACGATACAATATAAAAGCAATCTACAATTAAAGGCTATTGACTTAAAGATATATTCTTCACTCTGAATAAACCAGACCGGCTGCCTTTTGACATAATGTTGAATAATAAACAGATCAAGCTTGTAGCGTTGATCTTTTGGATTGCCACCATAAACCGACTCAGTGCTGAGGTATTGAGAATAACCTTTCCCACAAGGCAATATGTACAATGCAAGCAAGCTCTTTCAGTGGAAGCACACAACCTCTGGCCAACCAAATGCAGTACTCAAGAAAAGCAACTTGAGGGTGTAGCTGAAGCCCTTTTCTCAGTAGTGAATCCGAAAGCTCCCTTACTGCCAGTGTGCATGTCCCTGAACAAGTCCCGTGAAATGTGCTATTGAGTCCCCAACAGTGTATGATTCCCTTCTCTGGCACCCCATTTGTTAATGCAGATGTAATAAAAGCCAGAACTATGCGCTCTCTGCAGACAATGAAGATATCTTGCAGGTAAATAAACTATACAGTGGATCTGCCAAGTGGTCCTTTGGCATGTGTGCTCATGGAAGGTCATCTTCCCTGTTTCGGTCGAGACTAATTCAACTCCTATACACAGTTTGACACCTGTGAAGATCCTGTAATACCCACACTCCTAAATGCTGTGATACAGACAGAAGATAACATGACTGGCATACAGCAGTTTGCTTCATCTAACATTACCACAAACCAAGTTCACCTCAAGCTACCAATCTCATTCCTCACTGCACTACTTTAGAGACCGCCCATACAAAATAGCCCTCCTGCGCCGTATCTCCATTCCTTCTTCTAAAGTTTTGCCGACCACCCTACATGGATACCACTGGAAAGGACCCAGCACTTTACAGATTATCGCTAACTACTCGGTCTTTTCTTCTCAGCTCAACCCCATCGGCATGTCTTGTCAGTCCTCATCATGTTGATCAAACGCACCCCAAGAAACATGGCAAACATGGTTGGTTAAAAAGTAGAGCGTGGGTTACAGTGGCAACACACTATGGGACAGGCATTTGTCTTTGAATATTTTATAAGGTTGAGTTCAATGTTGATTGAGGGGAAGAGGAGAATCCATTCTTGCTTCTTGCACCACTAAGTTGGTTATGCAGGGAGGTTGTAGAAGATGGTGGTAGCTCAACAGAAGTGGGGGGGTTTGCAAGGAGGAGAACCCGAAAAACTGGACATAGAGGGGAGGTTACCTGCAACAAGATACACAAGGCATTGGCAGAACATTAGACGATGGAGATAGCGGGTCTAAGTACAGTGCTAATTCTGTATTTTGCTGAGATATACTTCAAGTTGAAGTATACAAATAAGTGATAGGTGGAATGCTTGAATTAATTTGTGGCCGCATTCCAGACCATCATTATTTTAGCACACCATGCACAAAAGAGGACAGAAGAAGGAAAAGAGAAAATTGCTGCTGGTCGGACCAGGACACCAAAGAGCAGGGAAGTTTTGTCCCGGCCAGGCAAGTGCTGAAGTTTCTTGGTATCCCCGTAGGCTTTTCCCTCAGCACTCCTCCATTCCCAGGTTGGAAATGGGGAGCACACAGATTGTGGGACTGCGGAGGGTTTCTGGATCGAGGGGGTAATGGGGCGCGCAGAAGAGACAAAATTAGGTCCCGATGCTCATAGCACATGCAGCTTGTCCTGGGTCAATATGTTTTTTAAAATACAAATCGGGCCTGCCGTCCGTGGGCATGCAGGAGACCCTAGGGACCATAGTTCTTTTTTAAGGAAATTAGGCCTACCACCAGTGGGAATGTATTGTTTATAAATGGAAATTGATGGCCCTGGAAGCAATATTTAAAAAAAGTAATAAATTACCTGAATTCGGACTGCCACCTGTGTATCACGCGGTGAGCCAAAGGCAATATTTTTTTGTTAAAAAAATTAATTTGGGGCCATACACAGGTATGCGGCGGGCCCCGTTGCCTATATATATATATATATATATATATATATCACTTCAACACTCTTCCACCACTTCTCCTTTTTCTCGGACACTGGATACAAAGAGCACGGACAACAAAATCCTTTAAAATTCCGCTAAGTTTATTTGACGCATCTCACAAACAGGAACGGCAGCCATTACGCGTTTCATCCCTCCCTGGGGACTTGATCACATGACGCGCATTTACGAATAGGAGTGCTTTTTAAAGGTTACACACTTTTTTACTTTTTCCTTCTTTTTTCGTACTTTTTTTGCGTGATTGTCCCTTATCTTTATTTGTTTGTGGTTGTGCTTTGTGTGTGAACACCACCTGATTAAATTTTAAAGACATCCATACCAACATTGAGAGCAAGTTAAAGTCATCAACATAGGACTGATATTAGTTGTTTTAAGTTTAGACTTGTTCAATTCAGACTCAGTTTCAAAATTGATCCTGTAGCTACTTTTAAGGTGCAAGTCACTATGTACAAATTTGCAATTAAATAAATAAATATTTAGATAAATAATTGAATAATTATGTACAGATTCTGGACGATTCCTGTTTAAATACAGCTATAAAAGTAGTAAAAACAGTATCATACAAGTTAGTTAAATACATTGCATTATTTTAAAAAGCCTTATAAACAAATAAATACATAAAGTCTGTATAAAAGGATAAATCCAAAATCGTTTATGCTGCCCAAATGCTCTCATCCTTACTGAAATAGTGTTTATGTAGATTATAGGCTGATCATATTTTAATTTCTAGGTTTTTATCGTTTACATTCGCCAGACTACCTTATATATATATTTTTTACACAGAAATCAAGCCCGCCGCCCATGAGTATAAGGCGGTCCTTGGATGCCTGTGTGCCATCCGGCAGGCCCTGCTGGCGGCAAAGACACCAAAAAATGAATTTTCGGCCCGGCATTCGAGTCAATATATATATATTTTTTATAAATAAACTAAATTTGGGTGCGCTGCCCATGGGTTGCGGGCTCTGAAGGTATAATAAAATTAAGCATATTTGAGCCCACAGCGACCTGCCAACATTCTTCCCCATGCTCCCTTCACAGGCACATGCAGTGGGCTCCAAGCCCAACACCCCCCTCTCCCGTCGCTAGCATATGTTTGGCCTGCTTCAGTCCCCTGTAACTCGTGACCCATTCCAAGCAGCAGTGCCCCTACAATCCACTTGCTTGTAGCGAGCCACAAGTCACCCCACCCTTACCCAAAGCACAAGGGGCCCATCCACCTCACCCCACCCCACCCCACCCCACCCCACAACACCCCACCCAAAAGAAGTTCCCAGTCGCCTCATCCAAAACATCAGTGCACCGTCTTCCTCACAGACACCCAAAAGTAAGTTGTTCCCACAGTGTGGCCCAATTCACAACTCCCCCACCCAAGGCACCCCATCGCATCATCCTCCACCCTTCACCCAAGGCACCAGTACCTTGTTCACCCTACAAGCATCCAAAAGTAGGTTGGGCTCGCAGTGGGCCTCAATCACCACTCTACCACTTAAAGCACTTAACCCCATCCCCACCCAAGGCACTAGTGCCCCCTCTACCACAGCACAACCGAAAATACGTCGGGCCGGCAGATGAGCCCCATTTCAGGTCCCCCTCCCACTGCACTCCACCCCACCCAAGGCATCAGTGTCCCTTCCACCCCAAAACCACTCAAAAATATGTTGGTTCAGAAGGCGGTCCCAGTTACCACTCCCCTACCCAAGGCACCATCACCCCACCCATGGCACCAGTTACCCTTCCACCCCACTGTGGTAAATTTTAATTACCTAGACTTAATTTATGCGGTAAAATACAATATGAATAACTCAGTAAAAATAAGAGACAGAATCCGTGGTATTCGAGGGTATAATAGGGTATTTATTCCTTACAAAGGAATGATGGTTCGAACCAGGCAATCGAGTTCCGTCACCACGAAGGTTCAGGAAGGGATCAGCCCTACATTAGTGACAAGTTGTCATATTTATATTGAAGTGTATTATAGTAAAGACAGATACAGGAGGCGTAACAACTGATAAGAATACACATACGTAATAGAGAGGTGTTACAATAGGCGTGCATAGAGACGTATACTAAAAACGTCATTATGATGATGACACAAATGGGTGGATCCATAAGAGAATCCTGCAAAGTCAGCGAAAATACATGGCAGAGATGCGCGCGCAGCCGCATGACGTGTGATTGACGTGTAACTAAAGGGTGAAGGGAACTTGACATTTAGCCCTACATGAGGAGACAGAAGTCTGGGGTGTCAGGACAACCTAGTCCTAAATCATATCTAGTATCTTGTGTTTAAGGAACTATATTATCTGGAAGGGAAGGTCTTCTCGGACAGATCCTATTCTATACTGACTGCTAGTGCGTGTACAAGCGTCTAAGTGTCTACATGGGATGCGAGGGGGGCATGGGCCTACCATGGTAACGAGAGTCATGAATTACTTGCACGGAGACAGTAAGGCCGGGCCCTTTGCTCTGCAGCTAGAGGGATGTTTACCTAAGCTACTTAGACAGGAATGCATTTCTTGAGGAGCGGAACAGATAACTTGAAGGCTGAATACAGTTTTGGCAGGCAACAGGCCGGGCTAGGCACCGTTAGCCGCGCAGGAAGTAAGACAAAGTTCATGGATACATATGCAGGTCCAGGCTGGAGCATTCAGAGGCAGAAGCAGGAAAAGCTCGATGGCAGAATTCAGGGCCTACCTTGCCAGAGCTGGGAAACGTGAAAAGTATACCATATAAAGACGGTGGCAAGGCATACTTAGGAACGGAATATCTAGCCCATTCATGGCAGATATGAAAGAGTACATATTAACGTTGGACACAATTGTATTTGCGTCTTCATAGCTTGAAGTGGAGGGAACATACATGTACTTGTAGCATGTACATGGAGCCGTTGGGGTCTAGATAGGGGACACAACTGACCATAAAAATTCATATTTCCTCACCACAACCACCCAAAAGTAAGCTGGGCATGCAGCAGGCCCAAGGCACCACTCCCTCACTCAAGGCACTCCATCCTACCATCAACCAACCCCACCCAAAGCTCCAGTGCCGATTCCACAACTCAAAAGTAAGTGGGCCCGCAGCGGGCCCCAGTCACCATTCATCCACCCAAGGCACTATCCTACCATCACCCCACCCAAGGCACAAGTGTCCCTTGCACTCCACAACCACCCAAAAGTAAGATGGGCCAGCATTGGGCCTCTGTCTTCACTCCTCCACCCAAGGCACTCCACCCCACCATCACCCAAAACTAAGTGGGGCCTGAAGCGGGCCCCAATCCCCCTCTCACCCACCCAAGGAACCTGTGCCCCCTCCACCAGCAGTTGTGGCAGTGGTCGGACCACCACCGCGAGTACAGTGGCCCTAGGCCCGCCATACTCATAATGAGGCCCGTTGGAATTGTTACTCTTGAACCTGATAAAAGGTCCTTGTTATTGTAAATATTATACAGCCACTTCTTCAATTAATGGTGAAAACAAACATATTTTTGTAAATCTTGGCTACCTGTTTGAAATCTTTAACTCCCCACATTTCAATTATGTTTTGTTAAGAGGACACTAGTCTCTGAAAATGACAGAATGTTTTCCAATATTATTTTTAAAGCCCCAAATAAGAACGTACCTTTAGCTACTCTTTTGTTAGATACTGAGAAGGCTTTTAATCAGAATAATGAGAAATATATGCTTTAAACTTTTATTTAGTTTGCTCTTGGAAATAAATGTCCAGGTGTTTTAAGATCTTACACACTAATACAAAAGTTATCACAATGATTGTTCTACACTTAGTTTACATTATGTTGTGGTTCTAGGCAGCGCTCTCCTCTCTTTCCCTAGATTGTGCTGTAGTGGATGTATGACGTTACAACGCATGCTATTACAACGCATACCTTTACATCGCATTTTTTACAACGCTAGTACTACTACAACGCATTACTTTACAACGAATTCTGTTACAACGCAAAACCTATTACAATACAGAAAAGAGCTGTTACAACGAAGTATATTACAACGCATACCATTACAACGCGATTTTTTTTTTTTTTTAAATTAAAAGTACAATAAAATCTGGCACGGGATGCAGGGAAATTAGGGGTTTTAGGGTGGGGAAGTGTATTAAAACGTGGAGAAGAACTGTACGTAAATCGACTAAAATGCAGTACCAAATTAATACTCGGGTATTAAAATTAATACTCGAGTATTAATATTAATACTCAAAATTCCCCATAAAAATCAGTTTTAAGACATTTGTAAGTTTTTAAATAATAAGGAAAAAATAAATTACAGTGCATACACATTTTTAACATGAATAGATCGCCAAGTAAGTAAACTAACGAAAACATAGCACACATACACGTAGGCGCCATTTTACCCATCTCACTTGTAAAACTTGTCCTACCACAGTTTCTATGTAAACAATACCAAAAGACATGTTCCAAAATGGATGCCAAAACGGATCAAATGATTAAAAACAATATTTCTTTAAAAGCATTTTTAAATTATCATTTTCCACAGTAAAACAAAGCATTAAAAAAAACACAACGAACGCAGTTTTTTAAAAAATTAATAGTGACACAGAGTAAAACTTATAAATACAAGTGAGACACCATTTTGCACTCAGTTGATTATCAACTAGCAGAGAGAGCAGACGTAATAAGCTGACCCTCTGTCACCTGCACTGCGACCTCCTCAGAGAGAGCACGGAATTCACTCGAGAAAGCCTAACAACAGAGCAATTACTAGTAAGTTATTAATATATATCTAAACGTTATTTTTTTGAAAAATATATTTTCTAAAGCCACAAAAAATATTTTTTCAATTAAGAATAAAAACTGAAGAAATGAACTGTTTCCAATATATTATCAATAAAATAAAACACAAAATTAAAACAAGTAATTTATTTCCCTCAACCAGAAAATCGGAAGATTTTTACATTCCACAGCAGCTGAACCTATTTGGGCATCCCCACCACGTAAACGACTGACAAACTCAATTGTTAAGGTAAATGTTATTTATGTGTCATGGTTTTACTTGTAAAATTTATTTTTTAAAATTTCATAAAGACATGTATGCCAATGGTTTTTTTTTAATATACTCAATCTCACCGCATAATAATCTAAATATTACCATGATGCTGGAGTAACAATTTGTAATAAGACTTCAGTTAGTTAGCACATCAGCAAAAGCGTTACATATTACTTAGAGAAATATTTCTAATCTAAGTCCAAGAATGTACAGTATTTTACTAGTTTAGTAATAGTTTGAAAATTACCTCTAATATTTTTGTTGAAAAAAGCATTAAATATGTAGTATATTTTCCCTCACCAATTGTTACTCATACTCCTTTTTCTTATTCCAAATCGTTTTTTTTTTTTTTTTTTTTTTTAACAACGTTGACAAAGGATCAATTATTTATCATTTTTTTTTCTCAAACAGTGAACATCTTTTCCCCAAAACCTTTTAACCTCCCGCAAGCATCAGGATAAAGGCACGATAACAAAAAACCTACTAGAAAAGGTATGTTATTTTTTCCATTTTTTTTAAACGATACATTACTCATTCTTCCTTTTGCAATAAATCCTCCAGCATCGTACCTAATTTGAAAACTAATTGATAGTTTTGAGAAACAAGATTCAATTTCTTCTCTAGGACAGAGCACCATCAGTGATATTTTTGTGTAGGGTAGGGGTACATATCTCTATTTCTACTGCAGTAAGGTGCATTGATTAGGACAGTATCATGTAGTACTAGTTATATTGTATGTCTGTTTAATTTTAAAGATACTCAGGTACTACATTTCGAATCACCGTTAATTATCTTTTTATCCCCTTTTTTCCCCCACAGAAAAGAATTTTTTTCACAAAACTAAAATTTTGAACCTACAAAGAAAAACATCTTCAGCGACCTCATCCACAAAAGCGAATTCTCCAAAACAAGGTATATTTTTACAGCACAGATTCTTTACCTCCTAAATATTTGACTAACTATCACATAGCTAATTTTCAAATAAATAATCAATGTAATTATGATTAAAATTTCCCTTTTTAGATTTATATTTCATGTCTAAAGGATGGTTTATCATTACGGAAATAATTATGTCCAGCAACTTCTATCACATGTGCAATTTTTGTGGAATAATTGTACAAAACACATTTCTCAACATCGTACTGTTTTCTAATTTTTTTCTTTTTCCACATTTCCAGACATTTATTTATCCATTCCCCAACAAATCACCTCAAAAGTGTCTACACAAGCCTACTTACCAATACCACTGAACAAGAGTCTGCCAGAAAACCAATTCGGAAAAAAAGGTAATTTAGACCAACATTGTAAGTTGCAACAATTTTTAAAATGTACGATGCTGTAGAGGTAACAATTTACTTTTCCAAAATCTGAAATGTGCAGCAGTAGAATAATTGTTGAATAGTGTAGGGATATTAATTTTCTATTCTAACTCCAGGAAGGTGCATCAGTAGGGAAAGTGTTGGATAGTGTAGGGGTATCAATTTACTATTCTAACTCCAGGAAGGTGCATCAGTAGGGAAAGTCTTGGATAGTGTAGGGGTATCAATTAACTAATCTAACTCCAGGAAGGTGCAGCATTATTGAAAGTGTTGGATAGTGTAGGGGTAACAATTTACTATTCTAACTCCAGAAAGGTGCATCAGTAGGGAAAGTGTTGGATAGTGTAGGGGTATCAATTTACTATTCTAACTCCAGGAAGGTACTGCTGTAGGGAAAGTGTTGGATAGTGTAGGGGTATCAATTTACTATTCTAACTCCTGGAAGGTGCTTCAGTAGGGAAAATATTGGATAGTGTAGGGGTATCAATTTACTATTCTCACTCCAGGAAGGTGCATCAGTAGAGAAAGTGTTGGATAGTGTAGGGGTATCAATTTACTATTCTAACTCCAGGAAGGTGCATCAGTAGGGAAAGTGTTGGATAGTGTAGGGGTCTTAATTTTCTATTCTAACTCCAGGAAGGTGCAGCAGTAGAGAAAGTGTGGGATAGTGTAGGGGTATCAATTTACTATTCTAACTCCAGGAAGGTGCTTCAGTAGGGAAAGTGTTGGATAGTGTAGGGGTCTTAATTTTCTATTCTAACTCCAGGAAGGTGCAGCAGTAGAGAAAGTGTGGGATAGTGTAGGGGTATCAATTTTCTATTCTAACTCCAGGAAGGTGCAGCAGTAGAGAAAGTGTGGGATAGTGTAGGGGTATCAATTTACTATTCTAACTCCAGGAAGGTGCTTCAGTAGGGAAAGTGTTGGATAGTGTAGGGGTATCAATTTACTATTCTAACTCCAGGAAGGTGCATCAGTCGGGTAAGTATTGGATAGTGTAGGGGTAACAATTTACTATTCTAACTCCAGGAAGGTGCATCAGTAGGGTAAGTGTTGGATAGTGTAGGGGTATTAATTTACTATTCTTACTCCAGGAAGGTGCATCAGTAGGGAAAGTGTTGGATAGTGTAGGGGTATCAATTTACTATTCTAACTCCAGGAAGGTGCATCAGTAGGGTAAGTGTTGGATAGTGTAGGGGTATTAATTTACTATTCTTACTCCTGGAAGGTGCATCAGTAGGGAAAGTGTTGGATAGTGTAGGGGTATCAATTTACTATTCTTACTCCAGGAAGGTGCAGCAGCAGGGAAAGTGTTGGATAGTGTAGGGGTCTTAATTTTCTATTCTAACTCCAGGAAGGTGCAGCAGTAGAGAAAGTGTGGGATAGTGTAGGGGTATCAATTTACTATTCTTACTCCAGGAAGGTGCATCAGTAGGGAAAGTGTTGGATAGTGTAGGGGTCTTAATTTTCTAATCTAACTCCAGGAAGGTGCAGCAGTAGAGAAAGTGTGGGATAGTGTAGGGGTATCAATTTTCTATTCTAACTCCAGGAAGGTGCAGCAGTAGAGAAAGTGTGGGATAGTGTAGGGGTATCAATTTACTATTCTAACTCCAGGAAGGTGCTTCAGTAGGGAAAGTGTTGGATAGTGTAGGGGTATCAATTTACTATTCTAACTCCAGGAAGGTGCATCAGTCGGGTAAGTATTGGATAGTGTAGGGGTAACAATTTACTATTCTAACTCCAGGAAGGTGCATCAGTAGGGTAAGTGTTGGATAGTGTAGGGGTATTAATTTACTATTCTTACTCCAGGAAGGTGCATCAGTAGGGAAAGTGTTGGATAGTGTAGGGGTATCAATTTACTATTCTAACTCCAGGAAGGTGCTTCAGTAGGGAAAGTGTTGGATAGTGTAGGGGTATCAATTTACTATTCTAACTCCAGGAAGGTGCATCAGTCGGGTAAGTGTTGGATAGTGTAGGGGTAACAATTTACTATTCTAACTCCAGGAAGGTGCATCAGTAGGGTAAGTGTTGGATAGTGTAGGGGTCTTAATTTTCTATTCTAACTCCAGGAAGGTGCAGCAGTAGAGAAAGTGTGGGATAGTGTAGGGGTATCAATTTACTATTCTTACTCCAGGAAGGTGCAT
Source organism: Triturus cristatus (assembly GCF_964204655.1). Lineage (NCBI taxonomy): Eukaryota > Metazoa > Chordata > Amphibia > Caudata > Salamandridae > Triturus > Triturus cristatus. Next base: position 675,174,820 of record NC_140594.1, on the reverse strand, counting down.
CAGTATGGAAAGTGTTGGATAGTGTAGGGGTCTTAATTTTCTATTCTAACTCCAGGAAGGTGCAGCAGTAGAGAAAGTGTGGGATAGTGTAGGGGTATCAATTTACTATTCTAACTCCAGGAAGGTGCTTCAGTAGGGAAAGTGTTGGATAGTGTAGGGGTATCAATTTACTATTCTAACTCCAGGAAGGTGCATCAGTCGGGTAAGTATTGGATAGTGTAGGGGTAACAATTTACTATTCTAACTCCAGGAAGGTGCATCAGTAGGGTAAGTGTTGGATAGTGTAGGGGTATTAATTTACTATTCTTACTCCAGGAAGGTGCAGCAGCAGGGAAAGTGTTGGATAGTGTAGGGGTATCAATTTGCTATTCTTACTCCATGTAGATGCATCAGTAGGCAAAAGAAAGGATTGAGTACATGTTATGTTTTGTATACATATATTTTAAAATATCAGGCTAAATTTTTTAACTTTTCTCCTTTTTCAGATAATGTCTAGCCTTGGAGCAGCAAACTTCATTAAATCCAGGAAGGGCAAAAATTTGTTAAACCATGGTGGATACATATATAGTAAGGAAAGAATAAGTTTAACTAGAAATCATTGGAGGTGCGTGCAATACTACACTACCCATTGCAGTGGCAGAGCGGTTACTGTTGATAATTTGGTTGTGAAAACCACAGAACATAACCACTCTGCCTCTGCAATGGATGTAGAAATCAGAGAGACAATAAATGAGATGAAAGCTATTGCAAGCACCTCCAATGATTCTACAGGATCCATTTTAAGGGAGGTTGCACAGCATGTCCCCAGTCATGTTGCTAGCAACATGCCTATAATACCCAATTTGAGAAGAATTATTCAGAGACAAAAGCAGGCAAGTAATATTCAATTGTCTACACCACATACATTTTCTGACATTAGAATTCCTCATGATCTTTCTATTTCTTTTTCTGATGAACCTTTCCTTCTGCATGACAATGAAAACCCTCAGAAACAAATTTTAATTTTTAGTACCCCCCGTAACCTTGCTAAGTTAGAAAGTAGTGAAATTTGGATGATGGATGGGACGTTTAAAAGTACACCCCATCCTTTCACTCAAATTTACACTATACATGCGAAAATTAACAATAGTGTAATTCCCTTAGTGTATAGTTTGCTACCTGATAAGACTTCTGCAACATACACTGAACTTTTATCAGTGATTAAAAGCAAAACATCTGCAAGTCCTCGAAAAATAATTATTGATTTCGAATTGAGCATGATCAATGTGATCAGTAAAACGTACACGGATACCCAAATTCAGGGATGTTTCTTCCATTTTTCGCAGGCATTTTGGCGTAAACTACAGAAAACATCCCTAGTTGCAGAATATTCTCGGGATAGCAAATTACAGTTTGAACTAAAAAAATTAACTGCACTTTGTTTTGTTCCTCCCGATAGTGTGGACGAGTACTACACTGCAATTATAGAATCTGTTTATTATACGAGTAACGAGGAAAAATTGGCACCCATTCTAAATTATTTTGAGGACACATGGATTGGACACCTAAGCAGATCGGGTCGCAGGAGGAAGCCACGATTCCATGTGGAGTGGTGGAACTGCTACACGAGTTGTTTAGAGGGAGAGGCCAAAACAAACAATGCCATTGAGGGGTGGCATAACTCCTTCAATCATACAATTGGAAAACCACATCCTAACTTCTACTCATTTTTGGAAACTTTGAAGAAGGAGCAAAGTTTCCAAGAAATGAGATTAGCACAAACACTCGCAGGTAGTCTAAACCCACGAGTAACAGTCAAAACAAGGGAAATGTCTGAGAGACTATTGGCAATTCTACAACAGTTTTCGTTGTGTGTGGCTATAGACTACCTGGAAAATCTTTCTAACATTCTTTCTTTTTAAAACAATGAATTTGCTTACTTTCCTGCTTTGCCAAAAATTATACTAATTACAATAATTCAATTTGCATATAAAGTTTTTTTTAAAAAATTTTTTTACAAATTAACAAGTCGGGTTTTTTCCATTTTTTAAAACAAATCTTCATTTCATCCAAAATAAAAAGTGATGACAAATTTACTGTTCCATAGTATTTGAACCATTTATCATTATCGGTACGCCATTTTTCAAATTACCGAAAAAATCCAAATTAAATTCCGTCAAAACCAATCACCAAAACTCAATCCGATGTATAAAATACAAATAAAACCATATTCCTTAATGCACATTGCAGCTGAATCATCATTTGTATTTCAACGTTAGATATTCAAAATATAAAAGTACGCACAATTTTTGAACAAAGAAATGAAGATCGACAGTACATTTTTTTCTTCGAAAACAAACAATTCAACTGTCTGAACCGTAACTTTTAATTTAGAAAGAGTTACATACTTTTTTAAAATAACTAACTTACTTTTAATGACCCGACATAGGCCTGTATTAATGACATTAATGTGGACATGTTTTCCAACTTTTAAAACATCTATTAGTTTTCCAGCAACCTCCCCTTATTCTTTCCTTACTATATATCTATCCCTTTAAAAGGTTTAATCTATAATATCAACTGAAAATATTTCCTACCTGGACGCAGATCAGCTTCCTGCTGCTTCCTCCTCCAATGCTCTGCAAAATGGCGCATTACGTCGACGCACACGTCCTTACGTCATCGCGTGCTTCTCTATTTATGGCGGACTACTTTTTTACATTCAACTGTAAATAAATGTTAATATATGTTATTAAAATATTTTTATTTTGTTATAAAAATGAAACTTACTTTGAAAAATTAATGACAAAATATGTTTATTTTTTTCATGTTTTTTAAATCAAATAAAATTGTGAAATAAATAATTGTTTGCTGTCATTATTTTTAATTAAGTTTTATAAACTCCAATATTGTAATTAAATAAAAGTAAAATTACTAAATATGTTCCTTACCTTGGCTCTATTGTCTTTTCCTTTCAAAACTTCCTCTTACTTCACTTTCTGTACCTTCTTTTCTTGTTCCGCGGGTTGCATATACTGAGGCTGCCAAAATAAATGAAGGACAAACACGCTCATAGACTTAAATGGAAAACCGTGGGAAATAAATTTAAACAGTAAGTTATAATTGTTATTTCTTATTTTAAAATTTTAATAATGTTAAATTGTTATATTTATTACTGTAAATATTTTTAAATGTTTGTGTTAATATTTGTAATATATTATTATTTTATTTATATATTAAATAATTCAAAAATTCAATTCCATTTCTATATAAAAGGACACTTTCGTATCAACATATAAATACTCTTGTCTTTTCATATGTGTTAAAAATACTCTAGTATTTAAAATTAGGTACTCAAACATTTTTCTTAAAATTTTAATATTATATACTCTTTAATGTTTTTTAAAACTTATTTTTTAGTAGATAAAACCAAACTAAAAATTCTAAAGTATTAATTTATCAGCAAACAAACCAAACTTTTCTACTAGTCACAATACTCAAGTATTAATTTTTTAATAAACTACTCACTTATTTCAAATCAATATTGCATTTTTTAAAATTATTTTAATACTCAAGTATTTAATTAACTGCTAACCAACCAAACATTTCTACCAGACAAAATACTCAAGTATTAATATTTTAATTAACTACTCACCTTTTTTAAATTAGAATTGCTATATTAAAAAAATAATAATACTCTAGTATTAATTTTACTGCTACCCAAGTAATAAACAAGATAAATATTTTGCAAAAAAAATGCGTTGTAATAGTATATGCGTTGTAAAAGTACTTACCATATAACATCTTGCGTTGTAAATGCATGCGTTGTAAATGCATGCGTTGTAAATGCATTTTCAAATAATGCGTTGTAAAGGTATATGCGTTGTAACAGTACTTACCATATAATGGAACGCGTTGTAAAAGCATGCGTTGTAAAAGATTTTGCGTTGTAAAAAATGCGTTGTAATAGCACAGCGTTGTAAAAGTTGCGTTGTAAAGGTATTTCCCCTGCTGTAGTACTTCAATAAAATGTCTCAAATGTAATCGTTTTGAAGTTCAACTATCTAAGTATTCTGATGACATTCTTTGATATATAGCGGATTCTTTAACTTCCCTACAATCCTTTCTAAATGAAGTCACCTTATGTTTGCAAGTTTCAGGTTGTAAATGCAATTTCACAGAAACTGACATTTTACCTCACAATCTTTGTGTGCAGTACATGTTTGCAGACTCTAATTTTAAATGGAATCCCCCCCCAAAAAAAACAAATATCTTGGTATATGGTTTTGTTCGAATAGTAAGAAAATAATTGAATATGTTGAACAATTCACTGAAAGAGAAACCGAGTACTATATTTTCTCCAGTTTCCCTATCCTGGTGGGACTGACAAGATACTATCAAAATGATGATAAAATCCTTTTTCGTACTTTAAGCAACTTGTTACACTAAGTTATATATTTTTATGCATAACAAACCCCTCGGAATCCTTCATTGAAACCTGAAAAACTTAAATCAGATGCACGTATTTGGTTTTGCTGACTTTAAATCTTATAATTTCTCTTTTATTCTTAGATTATCTTGTGCTCTCTTCATAATAACACACACTACACCTCCCTTACTTGGTTTAACTGTGATAAATAATTTTATAATTTGCTTTAATGCATTCTCAAAGTCTTTGTTACATGTTTTGTTTTCCAATTATTCATCACAATTTGTTTTTCCACTCTTTATTTCTTTGTTATGCGATTATGAATAAATTCAAAGCAAATCATTCTGCTGGAGAACATGGAGAGATAAGTTTATAGATTAATACAATTATTTGATGGGAAAACTATTACATCAATAAAATTCCTTTCAAAAAGACTACTTACAAATCCTCAATTTTATGCATTTGCCAAACTACCTGAAGCACGTGACTTTTATTAAAATGTTCAATCTGATTTGCACAATCTTCTTTGCAGCAACTCAATACCTAAAGCTATCCAGATTAAAAAAAGTATTCAACAAGCTCCACAATACCCAAATCCCAAGCTGAACTTTCTTAGGAACAAGACCTTCATGTTACATTGTACATTGAACTTTTGAACTGTATATGGTCTGAGTTATTCAAAACTTCTCAATCAGTGAATGTAACGCAACCCATACATTTCATTTTTAAAAGACTCGTACATACACCTGCAACATTGTGTACATTTATGGACTCAGAAAACGGACTCTACCGATTTTGCTAGGAAGAAAAAGAAAACTTATTCCATTTGCTATTTGACTGTAAATGCATCTGAGAAATGTTTTTGGCCTAAATGTAAATACAGTTTTGGAACTAACATTCAGCTTTTTCTCAAACATGTTTTTATTTATTTTCTAAAGACATGTTTCCAAAACAAGTTAATTTAAATTTCTTCATTGCAATATCATTCAATCAAGCCACGTCCTGTTCGAAAGATTTATTAACAATTTCTAAGTCACTCTTGGTGGGATGGGGCATGTGATAATCATAGAGCTCAGTATCATTGGTCATATTCAGTTTCTTAAATATTTGTTTCTAACCTAATTATATTAAATTATGTATCATTATAAACAGTTTGTTGTTTTAAAAGGTATTTGAATCCATAAACATGGTTGTGTTTTAATTGCAGTTTCTGAGATCTGACCGTGAATCCATTTCTTTTTATTCCATTCGCCTTATCCCATCCGCCTTCCCCTGTCTGCATCTGACTTCTTGCTGCTTATTTCCAGAAGAGCCTTGTGTGGGGATGAGACTGGTTGTAACAAGCACTAAGGACCACTGGCACACCTGCAGGATGGGCTCCTCATTGGTTTATGGTGAGGCTTAATCCCAAAGACCAAATGAGTGAAATGCCACTGTTCATGGGGGCCTGCAAAGCACCAGCTATATTTCAGATCAGAACTGCTAGAATGCCTCATGTCATATCCTGCACAACTCAGGGTGTTTTTGATAAAACAGGTGGTTTATAAACCACACCAGCACTTGATCAATTGCAAACCAGTACATAGTTTAAGAACATGGCAGGAAAGACATTGGTAGTTGAGGGGGTCTTTGTATACTCCAGACTTAAAATAGAGTCAACTAAGTACATGGGAGCGAGAGGGAACGGAAGAGGAAGACGCTATAGTGATCATGGGAGTTTCTGGATAGAAGGTGTACGTGTCACCAACACGGTGTGAGTGGGAGGGGAGGTATGGGGGCAAGAGGGCCCAGAAGGGGCCATGCAAAATCTGCAATGTATCGAAGGAATCAGCAATTTCAGTAGCGAGAGTAACACAAGGTGAAGAGGAGCCAGAAACCACTGACAAGTCCCAAGTTCGGGAAAGGTCTACCACACAAGGAAATAATTGAGTCTAGGTGCCATTGTAAGACTAAAATGGCCATATTCACATGAAGAAAGCAGTACTTTAGTAGGAGTAGGAAGGTCATAGATACTGAAGGCAGGAGAGGCAGAAGAAGGATCAGACGCAACCCACTGCAATTGTGGCTGGGTGTTGAATGACGGATTATGGCGGGGATATTCAGAAAGGTTTCAAAGGGAAAGAAAGGACTGCACCAGGTGTACACCACCTGTAATTAAAGTACAGTAGTGGAAGGCAGCTGACAAAACAGATGACAAAGAACTACATTGTAGAAGTTGTGATGATTAATTTTTTTGACACTTTTGGAAGAGCAGCAAGAGTGTCTTGTGAGAATTCAGTACATGAGATGTATAAAAAGAAAATAGATTGCATTTTGGAAGGGATATAACTTCAGACTGGTGCCCAGTAAACACAAAACTGATCCTCAGACTGCCCTGAAGAGTCCAACAGACATCAGGGAATGAGGAACCGTGTGTGGTTAAGGACGTCGATGGTCCAGTAGCAACAACAGGTCAATAGACAGTAAAGCCAGACTCAATCTTTCACTTGATCGTCAAACCCTCAACAGTGGGGAGGGGTAAAGTAGCACACCCGCTGCAGAGTCCCACTGGTAACATCTGCATGAATTTCCCATCTAAAAAAAAAAAATGGTAACCATACGGCTCTAAAGTTTCTTAGGGTCGCGTGTGAATAGGTCAATCTACCTAGGTATTTCTTCTTATTCTGGAGCTTGTAGTCGTGTTTCTCTAAATATAAAGTCAGTGGTACAAGTACCTGAATCCGATACTTATTTGTGGTTCTGGGAATATTGAGAGCCCTGCCAACCACAAGATTGTAAAGACAGACATTACACATTATCAACCACACCATTAATATAGTTGACCATATACATTTAATTTTGTAATATATGCAGTGATAAACTGTTACTATCACATCATGTTATTAAATTTTGTCGAAACCTTGCCGCAAACACAACCATAAACAACCCTTACATCTCCTCATTTACAAAATCTTGCAAAGAACAAAACCCAGAAGAAGGCCCCTAGACCAACTGTAGGTTAGTTGAATAAGTGTTGTAATGACCTATTGCTGTTATATGTAACACTTACATTTTTATGAACAATACAGACAGACCAAGGAATGTCTAAACGAAAAAGCTCATCCATGAAGCGTTGCCACTTGTCTTGACTATCCAAGTACACCCATCTACGTTTCATAAAAAGCAGAGAATTTTATTTATGGTGTCTGCATCTGATATTTAGCCCCCACAATAGATTTAAAGGGGTCTAGGAAAAGCTTGCAGTGAGGAATCTTGTAGTATATATGTTCTGCGTTTGAGGGGAGCTGCGCAGTGTGGATGTCCGTAATGTCCTTCCGCTCTGTGTGACGGCAGTTTATAATGCGGATGCCTGCACAGTGTGAGATGAAGGAAACTTTCCCTGGGAATGATTTTAAGTGACCGGATGTGAGTGACTTAAGCCTAACCTGGTGAACGTGCATTTAGTTTACATGGTCTGTGTGTTGAGGAAGATTCCAGGACACATGCCTGTACCTGCTGTTTGTGTGCAGGAATCATGCACTGTGGGAGCCTCAAACATTAAATACACAAACAGGGAGTGAGAGGAGTTAGGGGCAGCTGCAGTATGTGGATGCCTGTCCTATCCCTGATGTGTGTGAGCAAAATTTGTGGTGCAGATGCCTGTACTGCACCTCTTCTATGCTTAAGGTAAGTTTGCTTGTAATGTACCTGCTCTGTGTGAAATCACTGCGGGTGTTTGCACTGCACCTTCTGTGTTTGAGAAGGAAGATGGTGCTTTGCCATAGCGTGGGGCAAATCGTGCTGGGTCTGCCGGGTGACAACGCCTGCCCTGACCTCTGCGGCACTTACCGGATCAGGTGCCGAGGTCTGGGGACATCTGCTGCTGGTTTCCCCTGCCGCCGCTGCCTGCTCTGACCGCGCTGCCGCTGAAGGGGGAGACTACAACCCCCAGGAATCCCTGCGGCCGGACGCCGCCTACGCCCACTTAGCGCCCGGTGGCGCTTAAAAGTTCGGAAGAGCTCCTGCGTCGCGGGACACGCACGGGCAGCGCAGGGAGAAGTCCGGGACAAGGGCGGGACCGTCTTAGGCCGTCATAGGCCAGAAAAGGCTGGGCTGGGCCACCCCTCCAATGCTCGCATTATTTTGGTTATGGCAACCTAAAAACTGTTGAAAGGTATTGATTTGGCTGAAGTGTGTAAACTCTGCTATTTGCACCATATTTTACTTGAGCTGAGGATAGAGCATTGGCTTTACTGTAAAATGGCAAGGAGACGGGCAAACAAACCCTTGATGGACAAAACGTGTAACAGCATAGACACATATTTAGTTAAAGCGGTTAGTGCTTTATCAGAAGAGATTAATCGTACGGAGAGACGCTTGTCCACAGGGCTTAGTATTGCGCTCGGTGATAAGATCAGTGACAAATTAATCTTGATTAATGAAGAAAGAGCAAGTACCCCTGAGTTACCCCCAATTGCAAGAGATGGCTCTGATTATGCTGAGGGCTTAAATGATATTGTAGATGAGCATTCTCGTATCTCTAACACACCCACACTATCTGTACTGATTGCTTCCCCCAATGTTTCTCCTCCTCCTCTGCCTAAAACCATCGGGCAGAAAAAGAAAACAATTGGTCAGGAGAACTCTAAGATTAAGAAAGATAAGAGATACCCTACACGGGGGGGGAAGTAAATACAAATAAAAATGTAGCCCCTGAAAATGTGTTGAATGTAACATCTGTAGAAGTTATTTTTGATAAATTATTCGTACTACTTAGGCCACTCCATGACAGAATAGATAATATAGCTAAGGAAGATCATAAACTAAATGGAAGCTTTGAGAAAATGTATGCAAGAATGGAGAAGGGCAACCTGAGGGCAGATATCTGTAGGGAGGATTTAACCTTGGCCATTGACAGTAGTAGCAATCCCCCAATACCTAATGTAATTAATCATACAGAGAGAATATCTGTAGGGGACCAAACTTATAGCCAAGTTTTAAAGGAAAATTTAATGCAGAGTAGAACCAAGCATGCTACCTTTTTAAACTGTGGTAAAGACCACAGGGAGAAACAAACTGCAGGGGTTAGTAATCCCCCGGCAACAGACATCAATAGAGTAGATAACATAGATGTTATACTCTCTAAAACAAATAAAGCACCTTTATCTATTGATTTGCCCCCTGAGTGTGGGGCATATGTGGCATTCTTAGTAAATGTACCTAAGTTAAGGAAGGATCAGTGGGAAAATTATGATGCACTCAAAAACAAAACACTACATTGGTTGACTGACAACTGTGGTTTCCCGTTGTCGGGGGCCAACCAGATATTGTTAACACAACGGGTAGGATGGATCGGCCCTCTCAAGAAAAAGTTTGAGGGAGATTGTATCATTATTAATTTTAAGTCCCCCGGTTGGGCGAGGAATACTTTAGTGAATGCTCCACCACCGCCCCCCTCCAAGAGTATAACACGACTCTCTTTCCACTAGGATATTTCTATAGGCACCTAATGTTGAGCAGGAATCAGGGTAACTTAACCCACAACCCCAATTCTATTAACCAGGCACTATCATTAGCTCAACCACCATCTTGTATAAATGTTCCTTTACATAACAGATATCAGGCACTAAGTTCTTTGGAAGATAATGACTGACTTACGTTAGTTGATGGAACAGTGCAGAAATTCAACTCAATAGGGAACGAGGACGCCATAGTTCAAGGAGCAGCATTAGAGGTTGGGCTGTCATTTTCTTTGCCCATCGTACAAGAAGTTCATAACAAGCCTTATTGTAATATGGATGTAAATATAGGCAGTGAATTGCAAGAAATAATTTGGGAGGGGCAGTTAGAAACTGAGATGATAGTAAGTGCTGTAATATTAGAGCCTTTACCTAAGGAGAGCCCAAATAATAATTTACACTTAAGGAGTAGGCCTGTTACAGTTGGTGCAAATGAAGGATATATAATTGTGACATGGAACGTAGCAGGTCTTAAAAGGAAATTAAATACGCCGTTCTGGAAAGACTTCATTACCTCTAATTATGATATAACCTGTTTACAAGAGACCTGGCATAGAGATCCAATTTTTGGAGAGGGATATACCTCAAAATGGATTCATGCTATTGATTCTATGTCAGGAAGGGCTATGGGTGGTCTTCTGATTCTCGTCTCTAATAAACTTGTGGAATGTAAAATTAAAAGTTGAATAACAATAGACTACCATTGCCAGCTTATGAGGCTTCAATTCCATAACGGTAAAGATTTACTCTTAGTTAATTATTTCAATAACATTTTTAATAGTAATAGGGGGAGTGTAATTTATAAACTGGAAAAACAAATTGAGAGGGCATTGTTAGAGCCAAATACACAAGCTATTATCCTTTGGGTCGGCGATTTTAACATCCAAGTGTGCCCGCTGGCCCAAACTAAAATATGTGGGTTTATGAAAGGTCATAACCTGGAGGATAATACTGGCCATATGCATTTCCCACATGGTGAATATGGTACAGCACTAAATTCTTTAATAGCTAAGTTCGATCTTGAACTTTGGAGTTGTACCATGACCAGGGATAATATTAAATGCCCAACTTTTACCGGCAGATATGCCGCTACTACTATTGATCATATTTTGATGTCGTGCAATAGTGACTATGCCAATTTATGGATTACAGAACAGGTTGTTAGTGATCACAACAGCATTTCGTTATTATTATGCTGGGAGAAAAGACAACCAAATAACACTAAGAGTATTATTAATATTACTCCCACAAGAGCAAATGGCACGAGGATTAAATGGACGGGTGTTGACCCCCAAAAAATGCAAAAGGAAGTGATTGTTAAATGTAGACGGGAAATAGATCACTGTCTTAGCGAAGAGTTAAATTCAATGCTCTTGATTCCTAGCTTCATTAAAATAACCAAGATTATAGAAGGACTTTTTACCAAGAATCACAGTGCAACAAAAAAAGTACACGCACGATGGTTCGATAGGAATTTTACTCTACATAGTTTGAAGTTAGCATTAGGAACTGAGCCACGTAATAAAATACACATACAAGAATTCCGTTTTAAATATGAACGGACTATTGAAGTCCGTAAAAGAGAATTGCAAGGCGAAGCATGAGACAAACTCAGTTTAGCTGCAGCCACGAATAATAGCAAACTATTCTGGGAGACAGTAAATTGTCCTTTTTTAAAGGATGATTGCCAGCCAGAACTAACCTCGCATGTAAATTGTAATGTCTGGATCGAATATTTTACCAACATTTTTAACCCAGATAGGATTGATAACAGTTCCCCCTTTGATTCTACCTGGCCCGTTTTACCCCTATCGATAAATATTGAAGGAGTATATGAAGGACTAGCGGATAGTAAAGGAGGTAAAGCCCCAGGGCCGGATGGGGTCCCTATTGATTTGTACAAGAATGAAATTAATATATGGGCCCCGATTTTAACTAGGATTTTTAATGTTGCTGTAGAAGACCACTTTCCGCCGTCTTGGGACACTCACTAATTATCCCCCTTTTTAAAAAAGGTTCCAAATCAGAAGCCTGCAATTACCGGCCAATATCGTTACTAGACTCTTCCATTAAGGTAATGAGCAGGATTCTGTTGAAAAGATCGAATCCTGGGCCTCAGATAACAAAATCCTCTCACAAGCCCAATATGGGTTCAGGAAGGGCTTAGGTACATTGGAACAGTGCGTCAACCTTGATCTTCTTATCAGCAAGTACACATTAGTGAAAGGGGGTAATCGGTTCTTATGTTTTGCTGACTTAAGTAGCGCTTTCGACCAGGAGGACCTTTCCATACTGTGGTGTATACTATTTGATACTGGTGCCCCAAAAGAAATTGTTTATTTCTTGGCAAGACTTTATGAACGTCTATCCAGTAGAGTGCGCTATGGCACCGCAGGCGAATGTACGCCGTTTTTTTAACGTTAAAAGGGGCATCCGACAGGGTTGCGTTTTGGCCCCACTTTTGTTTTCATTGTTTATTAACCAAGTGGATGCAACCCTAAAACAGATATCCGCAGATGCCCCTCTGATAGATGGCCAGGTTGTCCCAATTTTATTATATGCAGACGATGCGGTTTTATTGTCACGTACTCCAATAGGCCTCCAGCGTCTTATTAATAATTTTATAATGATTATTAATGGCAGAAAACTTTTAATTAACAAATCTAAGACATTTGTTATGACATGTGTGGAAAAAACACCTAAACCAAGCAAGGCCTTTTTTCTGGAGAGTACAAAAATGGACTCGGTTAAATCTTTTTGTTATCTCGGCGTAACCTTCGCAGGACATGGGAAATGGTTATGCGAATATGATAACATACGACATAAAATGAGTAGAACTACCAATAGTATTTGATTTTCAACCAAAGTGGGAGCCAGAAGAATTAAAGATATGGTTGCCATTTTTAATGCTAGGTGTGTATCTTCTGCCCTCTATGGTGCAGGCATTTGGGGGCACCATTCTGAGTAGTCACTACAGCAAGACGAAAACACTTTTCTTAAACGCTTGCCGGGCGTTCCCCCTTCGGCCTCTATATATTTGATTCATCAGGAAGTGGGGCTCAACTATATCTCAGATTTAGCCGCCTTACGTCCTCTTCTATTATGGCGCTCTATCTGGTTGAAAGAGGAAACGTTATTTACACAACGTATTATTAGAGACTGTCTGAAGTTGGACCATTGTTCTCGTATCCCCTGGTTAAGTTTTATTCGTTACTGGTATAGACTTTTGTTTAATTGTAATATCAACATACAACCAGAGTATTTGGCTTTAATTTCAAAAAGGGAGATTAAAGAAACCTTCTTAGACTATAAAGGGGTGGTACAAGAGAGATTAATTGGGAAACAACCCACTCTGATATAGTACCAACAATTAAATCTTAAAGCTGGTTGTCAGGCATATCTGACTGATGTAACGAAATCCACCCATCGTTTGGTCCTGACACGTTTAAGGCTAGGGATTGTTCATCACCTTGTGGCTTTCCGGATTATGAAAAAAAGCACCAGCTCTGTGTGCCCTTGCGATAATATTTCTAAGCAAAGTTGTCGCCACTTTTTAATGTTTTGTAAATTTTATCTTTTATTAAGGAAATTTTACTTGAAACCCTTGTTTTTAAAATATAATATTCGGTCCATTAAAAATGCTATAAGGTTAGTTTCCACTCTGGAAAGCCCGGATGTTTGCTTTTATGTGGCATCTTACATTTTAAAAAATATTGCTGCCAGGAAATCCATCATTCTTTAAGTTTGTATATAATATGAACTGGTGCATTGAATATAGTGGTTAAGGCATTTCTGTACGTTTTCTGCATAATTTGCACAGAATTGAATACAGCTGACATGTGTCACTTTATAGTAGCCAAAATAGGAACATAGCTGGCATATGACACTTTATAGCGTAATTTGCACATAAGGTACAATGTTAGCACATGTCACTTTTTGTAAAATTTATAGGTATTTCACTGTGTATTCTATTTTGAGAATGTTGCGGAGCCTGTTATAATGTATAATGTTTTCTTCCTTTTTTTGTTGTTTTTGTTATTGCTTATATGGTTGTTATTACAAACCGAATAAAGCTTTTGAACTTGAACTTGAGAAGGAAGATGGTTGAGAGCTTGCCTTTGCTGTTCCTGCTCTACATAGGAGGGAAACCTGCAAAACAGAGGTATGTACTGCAACTATTGTGTGGGGGAAGCTTACAATGTGGATACCTGTCCTGACATTCTGTGTGAGGGTAGCTTGCACTTTGTATTTATGAACTGCCCCAGTCTTTGTGAGGGAAGGTTGCAAACTGATGTCTGCAGCGATATGACGTCAAAAATTCTAAACCTAGAGAGACAAACTCAGACTGCGATCCTTATAGTAATCAGTGAGACCTTAACCCTTTAACCGCGGCATAAAATCCACCGCGGTGCGGGAGTTTCCGTGCACGGGTGGGGCCGCGTCGGCCAATGGACGTGCGTAACACTACGGAGGTAGTGCTCGCGACGGCCGTTGGCCGACGAACGTAGCCCAGGGCGTTAAATCCGGTAATTGTAACAACTGTTATTTGCAGCACTTTAGATACAACTTAAGTGTGGGTTGACGTACTACATACAAAGAGGTTTTCTTTACTGTACCTGTTCACCAGGGCATCTGTTGTCTCTCTGCCCAGATGTATCAGACATTTAGCGATATGTGAGAGTGGTCCAGCGGAAGGCCAGGGATGGATACTTCACAAACCAAATATTTCAATGGGGCCCATACACATTTACCCAAATGCTGATCCACAGTCCCTGGTAAATTCGCTGAGGGGGTCAAGTTTTATAATTCACCTAAGTTCTGATTAGATGATTCCCTGTATCCACAAACAATTTGGAATAATAATCAATGCCTAATTAATCTTCACAAATTAACACGCTTTCCTCTGGTCGATAGACCATTAGTTGAGTTAGTTGATGGTGATATTAACAGTTACTTAACTAATTTGTAGGTCTCAGTGAAATAACCACAGACTCTGGGTAAGATTCATAAGCTTTATCTTAGATTTCAGTCATAAATTGAATGCTCATTAATACAGATTCACAGTGCAAACTCCATCATTCTTCACATGGGAGAGAAAAGTTCTCATCTGGCAATACAATTAATGACACAAACTCATTCAACACAATCTATGCTTAAGAGTGGATAGATGAAGAGTCAAAAGATATAAATCAAATAGATTTGCAAAAGAGTCTGCAAATTTTATGATAGAATAATATTTACCTATTAGAAATACTGGAAAACCAACCCTCTGGCCAAAGGACTGGTGGGGGTCCCCTGAGTTAGAATCAGGAGCCAAAGACTATAGGACTGGATCAGGACAGGGCAGATACTTACTAGACTTCTTTACAAACCCAACGCACGAGGGCGCATCCCTCTATTACACTCTCTCCCTCCTCGATGTTCTTCCGGAATCTTCAAAACTAATCAGGCTGTTCTTTGGATCAGAATCTTCTCAGACTGCTCTCTCTCTTTCTTATCTCTCGACCCAGCAGCAGCTTTCGCCTCTCTCGATGCTCTCTTAATGTTGCTTCACGCCGCTTCAAGCACCCCTTCCCTCCTCAATCACTCTAGTTATAATCTTATTTCTACATGTCCCACCATCAATAGTTGCAAATATTAGTAAAATACGAAATATGATTGGAGGGGGCTAGGGGAGTTTTCATCACACTATGTGGACATATTCACTTTTATTAATGTACTATTGTCTCGTAAACCCTTCCCCTTTAGCGCATTCATAATTTTAATTTCCCATACACTTATTGATGCCATTTTTATAATACTTTCAATACAAGCTTCATAGATGAGGGATACATCATCTTCACTTTCCCATGTCTTCTGTCCTTGGTATCTGGCAGCTGTTCAGCTTTCCGGTCATCGGGTCACATTATGAATCCACAGAGCATGCGTAACTCATTGACATCCAGCGCCATTTTCTTCTTTTGTCATAGGCATAAAAGGCCAAAATACACACTATTAATAAAAGAATCATAAACAAATGTTATTTTCTTAACCCCTTCCATGCTGCGCAGATTCCGCCGCTGTGCTGACGGAATCTTGCGCGGGCGTGGTCATGACGGAACGGTTCCGTCATGAGCACAGCTCAACCGTGGCTCATGACGGAACCGTTCCGTCATGAGCACCGAAGGGGTTAATCATGTAATTCTCACTGTTCACCACCCACTTCTACTCTATCCCATGTTATTATTATTCCTCTGGGCAAAAGCATTAACAACAGCAGCCTTCTTTTAAATTCAAGCAAGCAGATGCTGGGCATGCGATTCCTCGAGACCACATGTTAGTCCTTCTTGCGCATGCATGAGATTTTTCTCTCTCAAAGCGAGTTAGTCATGTTATCTCTACGTAATTCTGGCTTGCACATGCGCAAAGCGTTTTTACAAATAAAAGCGAATTTTAGTCGCGTTGCATTTCACTCTTTATTAATTAAGCATGCGTAAAGCTTTCTCCCCATGTGTCGGTGTCTGGTGTGTATTAGTTTAGTCTCATCTACAGTTTTAACAATTAATAAAAGTTAATGAAGGATTGCTCCGAGCAGGTTTCTTTTTCTCGAACCCTTGCTCCATCAAGAGTACCAGCAAAGGGTTGAGGTGGGGAGGGTCTGGTCTTACGAGGGCTGAAGGTAACAGCTTAAATACACATTGAGCGCACAGCTGGATCATAACTCAGTGCCACGATGCACTACACATGAGAAAACTTCGGGAGACAGGCTGCAGTTACTCTTACCCAATGGATTCAAGCCACTGTAAATACAGTTTCACATCACATCACCCTACTCCCTGTTACTTACAGTGGAAAGATGAAATGGCAGAAAATGAGCCTGGGATTCTGCAGGTATCTCCGCAGCAGCCACTTGAGGCCATTAAAGCTCCCATTCAGAATAAAAGATCAGTGTTGAAACAAGTGGGTGGCTGGCAAGAGGTGATGCGATTATTTGATGGTACTTAGAATGCGGACTGTAAGCATGTAATAGATGTTAGGCCTGCTACTAGTCCCCCATGCATAGCTTCTCAGTTCCTGCTGAATACGTGCCTTCACTGAGTGGCTGTGGGTAGAATCAGGGATAGGCACTATTTGAGGAAACAGAGTTTTGGCAAGATACTTGCCAACAGGCTAACATAGGTCCTCTCCATGTTAGACACCTATTTCATCTATTATCCAACTCCATGGTGGATGTTCGTTTCCCAGTCATAACATCCATGTATATGTGAAAGGTTTCTGACTTAGTGACATAGGAGTTTCTCCTTGAACTAAAGAGAAAAATAGCATTCTGGTGGAAAATCTTGGAATAGAGCAGAGCGGACTACAATATTCAACACCCCTGCCCGGATCAAATCGGGCCGGATCCTATCTTAACCTTGGGACATGATGAAGGGACTAGACAGAGTCCCCACATCTACCCCCTTGCTGTTTGCCCTGGCTTTGGAACCATTGGCCGAAGTGATATGAAGGGAATGCACTTGCAGGGTGATAGAATGGAGTATACCTGCATGCAGTATCTTTAGTTAAGGGTAGAGTGTTGCGGTATCACCGATATGCAGCAGAGAATCTTACACCAATGATGTCATACATGAGGTCCTTTGGCTCCTTTTCAGGCCTGCGGGTTAACGATGGCAAACACTGTTCTTTTCCTCCCCAGCCACGGACTGCAGTAGATTTACTGGTCTTGCCCACACTGTGACTTCAGTAAGAGACGACAACTATTAGATATCTGGGAATACAGGTATACCATGGAGATCGCAAAGTAATTGATGGTATAATGAAGACACTAATGCACACTAGGGAACACATTTATTCTGGAATAGGCTTCTGTTATCCACACAGAGCAAATTAGCACTCACAGAGATGGTCGATTTGCCACATTCCTATCTTTCATAATAAATATACCAAAGATTCAATTGTAGATTATAGTTAAACCTCTTGGCTCATTATTATTAGCACTTGGTGTGGGGGGGGGGAGGGGTCGTATGGTGGCCCTCATAACACTTCAACTACCAGTGACAGAAGGAGATTAAGTGGCACAGATGAGTTTTATTACTTACCAACACAGATACAGCCTATAGCAAAATGGGCAGCCGACTAAAATGCAAAGGAGGCCCTTACGTCTGTGGAACAGTATCTTGCTCTGGGCTTCTTTTAGGCGAGCAAATGAGATCTGGCAATTCACTAGTTTAATGCCAATGGCAAGGCACTGCTGTAAATGCTGTTTAGCACGTAAAAGCTGCATACTGCCCGAAATTACCTTTGTGGTTAGTTAGAAACACACAAGGGTTGTCCAGTATCACTGGACAGACTGAAAGAAGCATGGGCCCTAGACTTAAGAAGGGGCCTGGTAGAGGAGGAGTGCACATCTACACTCATATTGCTCACAACAGTATCCATATGTAATGTATAACACAGAACATACCTAACACCGCACAGACTGCATCGAATGTCAAAGGTAAATCAGGGGAGGCAATTTTTTTCCATGTGGTCTGGATCTGCCCGTTGATAGGGCAGTAGATGGAGGCGATCTCATATGAGGTTTCCTACTTAAAGACCCAACTTCTTCACTCCCAGGATGTGCCTACTGAGCTTAAAGCCTAGATCAAAAAAGACAAAACTGGAAAGCCGACGTCTGAGTGTCTTACTTGGACTTCCAGCGGTGGATTTCGCTTGGGAGACTCACAAGTAGGGGTGGGCGGAATTTGCGAAATCCACTTTCGCAAATTATCGCGAAAATGTTAAAAATTATCGCAAACACGCGGAAATATCGCGAAGATGCGGAAGTTTTTTTCCCGCATGTTTGCGAGATTTTCTGCATGGTTGCGGCTCGCCAACTTACCCATGTGGTTGCTCGCGGGCGCGGCCATCTTGTTTTCAGTTGTCTCGCGGTGCATGATCGCGAGAAGAAAGACGTGATCGCGCGACGCATGACATCACTGCGGGCGCGAACTGTCGCGAGACAGCGCAAATGGCTAAAAACAATACAACATCTCATGGAGAACGCGACCGGATCAAGAAAACTTGTCGGCGAACGCAGGGATTCAGGTAAGGCGATCGCGCGCGCGCGAGAATGTATTATTTTACAGCGCGAGCAAGAAACAAATTATCGCCAAGCTGCGGAATGCGGAAATTTTGACATTTTCGCGCTTTCCGCGGAACGCGAAAATGTCAAATTATTGCAATTTCCGCAAACGGAACGAAATTTTCGCCCAGGCCTACTCACAAGTGATAGAAGCAGCAGCAGCCTTGTCCCATAGATACTTTGCAGACAATATATTCTGCTTCACAGAGCTACCCCCTACCAGTGCCGCTTCACTATTGCGACACTCTTCACCCCCCTTCAGACCTTCTTTATCTCCAATCGCATCTGCCTGAGGAACCTCCCCCCCAGCTACATCATTTCAACATTACTCTACTAAACACAATGGACAACACACTTTGCATTCAGCAGTTATGCTTAAGGACAACGTTTTCCACCACAAATCAAATGTATTACCCGTCATATCTTAGAATGCATGTACAATCAGAAATATTTAAACAGCACTATACACGAATGGCATCTTATGCTGAAACTCCAGTTCTCTACTTGAGAACTTCTACGTAATGTCCTCATCCTTATACTTGTTTATGTGCTCTGGCAGTAACTCAGGACCTAACATGCAGTAAGGAATCTCCCTTAAAGCCTACTGGCTCCTCAACAGGAAGACTTTGCCCTCCAACTTGCCACATAGGCCACACTACAATTCATCACTGTTGGAATCAAACAGTCCCCAACAGTATAGCTTGCATTCCATCTAATAATGCACCTTGGCACCTTTCCACATACTTGCCAACATTCTAGGACCAAGAAGAGGTAGGGTTTTCAGGTGACAAAATGGCTAATTAGAAATACTATTGGAATTACGGGAAATTACATCACAAGACCATTGTACCGACATCGACGTCACAGGAAATCACATAACATGAAATCCGATCAAGACCAGACGGAATGATCATGCGGCTTTCGACTCATTTTTTCTAATTAAACATAAGTTACAGGCTGTAAATGAGTGACCTTCGATTACCGGGGCCAGCATTCACCTTCCTATCGCTGGTTCAGTCGGTAACTTTGGCAGCAACTCCAAGACTGAAATCTCCCCTTGCATTCTTAAAATGCTCAGAAGAAAAATCCGCAAGAGGTTGGTTTTGAAAGCTGAAACATGTTGACTCTTTTTTTGCAAATACTAGTAACAGAAAACTTTGAGAAGCAAAACACTAATTTAATATGGCAGAAATAAACGGTTACAAACATTAAAAAAACTATTTCAAAGACGTTTCTAACCCGTTTTGGAACTATAGGCACGGCTCAGCGTCACTTTTAATGCTGGCCCTGATTGCACACCATGTCACGGAGTCTGTCAAAAAAGAATAAAGAGGTGAGGGGCAGCTACCGGCGACCCTGAATATGAGCAGAAGACACAGCGACACCGGAGAGCAGGACATGGTAATCTGTGGATCAGGAAGGGTAAGAAGATCACACGGTGAAGGGAAGACTTGGAAGCAAAGCTCACTGAGAGGAGGAGAGCATGGGGAAAGATGAGGGAGGAAACAAAGGGAGGGTACAATGTATTTAGAGCACTAGGACCAGCGTCCCGGAAAAAGGGACGCTCCCAGGCCTTGTTAACAAAATATACTCGCAGTAGTCGCAAATAATGCTTCTTTCTCACCAGCGAGTCACTTTTCAAATCGCTGTTTTTCCAGAACACGGAGTTCAGAGATTCGAATGAAAACGTGGGAACTGCAAAATTATTTTTAAGATGGTCGCAGCACTAAGCCTACAGTTCTTATGGAAAATGCTATCATTATTCATTGGGTTTGGGCTCTACTGAGTAGGGTGACCAACTGGCATAGGTGCAAATTCAGGACACTGAGTGTAAAAATTCAGGACAAAGGGTAAAAATTCAGGACAAAAATTCAGGACAGAAGGTCAAAATTAATGACAAAAGTTCGGGACACAGACACATCAGAGGAGGTCGCACAATAGTACATAAGTAAGTAAATAGACAATCAACATAAGTACACATCAAAAGAAGTTTATATTAGGTTGAGACAATCGTTTACTTAACAGTTTTTGGTATGCATGCAGCTTTGAGCAACAGTGCAGGTCTTTTTGTGGCATTTCATATGATCATGATCTATTTATATGGTTACTATACTGGGTTGTCCAGTATGATATTTTGTTTACAGTTCATGGTCCTGAGCAGGCATGCTTAGTGAGGGAAGTGGTTGGGAAGCTCTGCTCGGATAGACTTTGTCACTAGCATCTCATATCCGAGTGCCATTGTGAGATGTAAAGCAGCACGCATAGGATGTAGCTAATTGAGACCTGTAGTGCTGGACTAAGAATGCGGCAAATCCATAATCATGTGAAGAACGTTGTAGCCGCACAATCGCATAATTCCAGTGGCCCGACTACATGTTAAGAGTGCTTGCCCCGGAGAAATACAAACTGAGGATTTAAAACATAAGATAGTGTTTGGGGTTGTCTTTACAATTATTATACAAATTAATACTTTGCTCTGCATGTTACACTTTGTATTTTGCAAGAGGCGCATTATGCCTCTATACTTTTTTATGATGAGTCAAAACCGGAATTAGTGAAAACTCAGATCTCTTTGAGAGGTACTGTTAGATCTGGGGGTCTCTAGTTGGCAGGGTAGGTACCACTGTCCAAGTAGGGACCCTTGCTTCTAGTCAGGGAAAGGGGGATACACTGTTAAGATAACCCCTGCTCACCCTCTAGGTAGCTTGGCCTGAGCAGTCTAGGCTATCAAAGGCAATGTGTAAAGTATTTGTACCAACACTCACAGCAACACAGTGAAAACACCACAGATTTACTCCACACCAGTTTTAGAAAAATAAGGTATCTTTACTAAAAACTTCACAAGACCAAATATTACAGACAAACCAACATATAATTCAAAAAGGTTACTTCAAAGATAGTTCAGAGTTTGCAGAAAGTACTCCAGGATGTAAAAGTCAGTGTCCTGCACAATGCGACTCTCAACGCACAAAATGCGACACTTTCGTGCCCAACAGTACCTGTAGTTGCGATAAGGTTCCCAAAAGCTATAACAAGGAAGCTTGCAAAGGCGATGCGATACTCCTGAGATCCTGGGGAGGCTTTGCAGCAGCCCTGCTTCACGCAGCAGAGGTGGATGCGCCGGCTCCGATCTGTAAGGGGAGGATGCGATGACTTTGGCCTTCGTTGCGTAGGTTTCTTAGGGGGAAGCTTCACGCACAAGTTCGATGCGACACTCTTCGATGTGGTGTGATGCGTGGCGCAGCGTTGCCTTCCGGCGCCGCAACTCTCGATGCGCCACGGAACAGGACTCTGCGTCGACGCATGCAGCGACTGGAGACTTTCCCGCACCGGCAGTGGTGCGGCTCGCAAACTGGCTCTGCGATGACCCTCGCAATGTCAGGAATCTTCACGCTTCGGGACGATGCTCGACGCACTCGGCGATGCGGGGACCCTGCGTGTTGCGATGGTGCCGCGATTAAATTTTCCACGCACTCTCGTTCTTGCGACACGCAATTGGATGATGCGTTGGGTACCAGTCACTCTTGTTCACGCTTCTGCTTCCCAGCTCCCAAACACAGCAAAACGACCTCCTGAGGCCCCAAGACTGGGCAAGCACTCCAAGGCAGGTCAGAACTCTCACAGCAGAGTTCCAGGGGAGCTGGTGGTGAAGTCCTTTTGTTCCTGGGACTTCTTAACAGGGAGCCAGCTCTTCTCAGGCCCTTGGAGATCAGAATCAAAAGAAGGAGACACAGCAAAGTCCTTCCCCTCCCCTTGGCAGCAAAGCAAAACAGCAAGCAGGCAGTCTTCTCCTCTTCAGTTCTTTTCAGCTTTCTCCTTGGCAGAGGTTTCTTCTTAGTTCCAAAGTGATCTAAAGTTTAGGTGTCTGGGGTCCTCTTCTTATACCCCTCCAAGTCTTTGTCTCTCTGTGTTTCAGTGGGGGGATTCCCCTGCTCAAACCGGTTCCTGGGTGTGCTCTGCTCTGGAGCACCTGGTTCCTTTCAGAGTGAGGGGCAGGGTCGTTAGACGCTCAGCAGGAGGTGGAGCCTTCTTTGTGCCAGCAGAGGCAGAGTCCTCAGCCTGGCCAGCAGGGGGTGGAGCCAGCTTTGTGTTTGTCAGGGGCAGCCCTATTCAAACCCAGGGACTACTCCTCCCACCCATCTAAAGCAGATCTCCCTATTCACCCTGCTGCTGACTCATCCAGGCTCCTGGAGCCACCTAGCCCATCACATGACACCAGTCAGCCAACCAGCACACAGGCACACAGGAAGGTTAAACAGGAGAATAGCTACTTTCTAAAAAGTGCTATTCTCACATAGTGAATTTAAAAACCATCTTGCTAAAAAGATGTATAATTAAATTCTGAACACAGAGATACCAAACTTGGATTTTCTATCTTGCCCTTATGGGAAGATAGGCATGTAAACAGCCTTCCCCATTCTATCCTATGGGCAAGATAGCCTCTCAGCAGTGAAAAACGAAAATGGCTGTAATTCACTACCAGGGCATGTTACACACCTCAGTACATGCCCTACCTTTCAGATACACTGCACCCAGCCCAGGGGGGTACCTAGGGCCACCATAGGGATGCCTGACATGTACAGAAAGGGAAGGATAAGGCCTGGTCAGTGGGTGCACTGGCCAGGTCGACATGGCAGTCCTGGACTGCACATAGGCACTGCAAGCAGGCCTAAAACATCATTTTAGCGCTACTCCTGTGGGTGGCACAATCAGTGCTGTAGCCCACTAGTAGCATTTGAATCACCAGCCCTGGCACACGCAGTGCACTTTACTAGGGGCTAACAGGTGAAACAAATACCAATCATGGATAACCAATCAATACAACAATTTACCAAGGGAGCACTTGCACTTTGACACTGATCAGCAGTGGCAAAGTGCCCAAAGCATCTAAACCAGCAAAAACGAAATCCAGCATAGCATCAAAAAACACAGGAGGTAGAGGCAAAAAGTCAGGGGTAACCACGCCAAAGATGCCAGGTCTAACAGGTACATTAATCACCAGAGTTAAATGGACCTTTTTGTTATGGCCTGAAAACTGCAGGCGCGCAAATCACTCAGAAGTCTTTTGCCTTTCACCCTGTTGGATATTTCAAAATGCAGCCTAGTCCTCCAGCATGGCTCCTCCACAACAGCAGCTTGCTGTGCCCTTGATCTATGCAGGGGAAGGAATGCCACATGCTGTAACTGCTCAAGGGCCCATTGCAAGACAGTAGCCAGAACAATTAAATATCTCCCGCTTTATATGGCACTAAATAAAGAAGCAAAGTGAGCTATCCTGGTCTTTCCTATTGAAGTCAGTGAAAATTGTTCACCTGAAGAAAATTTGCATAAAATAATGCAAAATTATGCTTTTCACAGCAGGAAAGAAACTTGGTCAAAAACTGCATTTACTTATATTGACGCCTTTCTTTTATTCTTTTCATTTTTTTCCCCTTATGTTCATCTAGCCACCTTTGTTCTCTACTTTCTTCTTTACATCCTCCATTTATTCCTCTTCTGTGCATGATTTCATTTCTTCTCTCATTCTTTCTCTCTAGTCTTTAAATTCATATTTCATTTTCTTTTCATATTTCCATAAACCACATTCACATTCATTCTTTGTTCCTTTTTTCATTTGATCATCCTCTTGTCTTTCCTTCCATTGTTAAATCTAAATCTTTCTCTTACATCGACCCAGCTTTCTTTCATTATTTTCATTCTATTCTTCCTTCGCTTTCTCACTCCATTTGTTTTATACTTCTTTTTGATTTACTATTTTAATAATTTCTCTTTCTGTCCCCGCTTTTGGCTACTTTGGCACCCTTTACCCCCCACCCCACAGCTGCGTCATGGTGACTATTCTGCTGTGTTTGTTATTCTGTTTTATACTGACCTGAGAGCCACAGATCAAAGTCAGAAAGGGCCAAGAAACTCTTTTATCTGACCCATTGACACCCCCACTTAAGCAGATATAGCGGGTGCTTCACAACGCCTTTGGCCCATTGTCATTCTTTCAGTGATGATCATGAATGAATGAAGGGACACTTGGCTGGCTACCCGGAGGCCGCCCAGCGCTAAGCATGACCAGTACTCAGAGACACGAACATTAGGGAACAGGAACGTTTTCAGTTGTTTTCGGAAGCTCTGGTGACTGGGTTCCCTGCGGAGGTGGAGTGGAAGTGCATTCCAGAGCTTTGCAGCGTTGAGGGAAAAGCGTTGGCCACCGCTTCTGGACCTCTTGATCCTTGGGGTTTCAATTCCACAGTCAGAATGACAACTGGCCTGTCCACAGTCTGTGCGAGGTCGGGGAGGGGCTGCTGTAGCCTGTGGAGTTCATCAGAGAAGTGCGAGCTGGCTCTGAACGTCATATCGCAGGATAACAGCACAGCTTGCTGCCATGCAAAAATTACGTACAAAAGGCGCCCGTGAAAGAAATCCTCATGGACAAGAGGCCCAAATAACGGGCAGTCCGTGAAAATTACGGACCGTCCGTCCCGTTACTGCTTTGTCGAGGGTCCTATAGGATATATGCAAGAAAGCACAGCATGGCTCTCCCACAAAGCCACGGAGATGGTTTCTGAAATTCATTCTTCTTTGCTGTTCTGAATTACCTTGTTTGCACTGATTTCTGTAGGAAGATTGAGAATTCACCTTTGCTTTTGCCACATTACTACAGATTTTTCACCATCAGCCTCCCCTCCTGAGCACAGATCAGAGCCGGACTGGGGATCCAAAAGGAACTCTGGTAAGAATGTTTTAATCCATCCATTCATCTTCTCTCTCGGAGTACTCTCTGGTTCTTCCTCCCTCTCTCTCTCTTTCTCACCTGAAGCCTCTCTGTGGCCTTTACTATTAATCTCGAGGACCTGGGGAAAAGTGAGAGGCACCAGTAGTGGCCATGGGCTTTCAAAACTGGCCTCCAAGGGCTCCAGCCCACCAGGAAATGCACGGTAGAATAAAAATCCAGTCTGGCTCTGAGCAAAGTAAAGAGCGTAATTAATTTAAGGGAGCACACACCAAGGGGCACACACGTCTATGCAGCATTCTGATGTTCCAGAGACACAAGCATCTCCACAAGGCCCACTGAATGAGAGACTTGTTGGCTGCCAACTAAGGGGCCGATTACGATGCCGTAGGGAATGGCTCCGAATCTCGGTCTGAGCCGTTCCTAAGGCATCGTAATCTCCTGTTTGGATTCATTTCCGACTGACCCATTTTGATGGAGTCAGTCAGAAATTAACCCAAACAGGATTTCCGAATGGCTTACAATTGGCTCGGAGAGGCAGTCTGACATTCGGAAAGGGTCCTGTAATCCCAAGGGTGGCTCTTTCCAACTGAGGGATTATGATGTCAGATTCCTACAGCCTTTCTGTGTCGGAAAGACTGGCACAGAAAGGCTGTAGGAATCAGACTTTGGGAGCCCCCAGCAGGGCCCCCATGGGTGCAAAGCCTCCTGTTGATCCCTGCACCCGGTGGCAGGCACCTTGAGGTGCCTGGCACCGGGTTCAGGGATGAACTGCACCTCAGCTCTTTACA
Organism: Triturus cristatus; assembly: GCF_964204655.1. NCBI lineage: Eukaryota > Metazoa > Chordata > Amphibia > Caudata > Salamandridae > Triturus > Triturus cristatus. The sequence goes on along the minus strand of NC_140594.1, from coordinate 675,148,296 downwards.
ATGAGAGCATGCATTCCGGTCGGAATGCATGCTCCCATTGCAAACAATGGGATTGCGACTGAACAGTGTTCGGTCGCATCCTAATTTCTGCCAACAGGGAGGTTGGTCGGTCCTAGTTCCAGATCGATGTCGGATGGACTTCGGTCCGTCCGACATCACAATTGGCCCCTAAGACGGAGGATATGGCCAAAGAAAACTCTTTCTATGTTTGCCGCTAAAAATAGTTCAAAGCATATGAACTCCGCAAAGGTAATGTTATCAGATCTAATCACAGGCCGGCATTAACAACTGTAGCAAAGTGCTACAAAATCGCTAGTTGGAAAGAATTGTTAAAAAACACAGTAGCCTCCCACCTAAATCAGTAAGAGTGACAAGTACGTTGTTAGGGGAAAAGAAGTGCTTCGTAATTACAATTAAAATACCGGCAGGAAAATCCAGTCAACCTAGTTTTGCTGTAACTCAACTCAACCTTCAACTCTGTGTTTGTTTTTACACATTAAATTCAAGTGTCTATTCAAAAAGGTTCATTTACACGTGTAGATGTATTCAAGTGTAAGCTTACTACTGCTTCTAGTAGTACATTTACACTGTTTTGCTTCTCACCATTCCCAAGTGTAAACTTTCTACTAGGTGCAGACTTACATGTCTCTAACCAATCACAATTAGGTGTTCAGCCTGCCAGAACACAATTTACCAGTGTAGTAACTTTTCACACATATGCAGAGGTCTCCGTTACTGAGGTAGTTAGCTCCAGATAGTAAAAAAATAGAGAGAGAAAAAAAGTTTAATAGTCGTTTGAAATGCAAAAATATTTCAATGTAAAATAAAAAAGTTATATTAACTTGAAATAATTACTAGCCGTGAACTAAAAAAAGTTACAGAATAATAACTAATCAAATTATATGTTTAATAAAATATAATACGTATACGCAAAACGATGTCATTTAATAAACAATTTAAAAACATCCCACCCTCAATTTCTTTTTATATTTAATTATGTAGTACATTTTATTACAATATTTAGTTAATTTTAAATACATCCTTTTTATAAAGGGTAAAAGTTTACTTATTTTTAGTTAAACAAAACATTACATTATGTAACATTTATATTGCAAAACAATACTCTTTTAGGCTTAGAGTGCCTTGAATTATGCAAAAACGAAGCAGAGAACTTTGTGTAGTTCCCAAGTTTAGGTGGAGGGCATCTATATAGAGCACCCTACAAAACCACGACACTCTAAAATCTGCTCACCTCAAATGTATGTTTCTGTAGCAAAGTTTTTAAGAATAGGGTTACATTAGTGCCGTTTATGCCGAACTAGAAAAGGACAAAGTCTTTTTTTCCATTTATACGGCAAAGTCTTTAAGCATAGGATTATCTAGTGCCATTCATGCCGAACTGTAAAATGACAAAAGCCTTTTAACAATTCAGGCACAATATTAACTTAGTGATATCCGCTGTAACTGTAGTTTTGAAAAAGTACCACAGTACATGCTGATGAGGCATTATGTGATTTCCTCATGACTACCTTCACAAAAGTTAAAGGCAGCCATGTTGTTTTAAGTACACTTTGCCTGTGTTCTGGGTTAGGGCTTTAGATACAATAAAGTATAAGGTTTTATATTTTTCCTTACCCATTAACACTTTATTAAAGAGATAATAGGTAGGGAAAATTATTTCTAAGTTTCTATATATTTAAAAATAAAATCATGGAGTACTGCGCTACTTCATAGGAAGTACCAAGGCAGTAAAAAAAAAAAGTTTAACATTTCTACATACACTGTACTACACTATATTTCCAAATATAGTGTATCACAGAGTGTTTTAAATTTTCATACATTTTATTTTGTAAAAAAAAAGTCCCCGGAGCACCATGGTAATACCTGCAAATTACCACGCCACAGATTTCTTTTTTGAAAGATCAGTTTTTTTTAAAAACACCGTACTTTCTAGGTACTAGTGTGGTGCTCCATAAACTTATAAAACAATTATCAATAAATGTATATACATATTACCACTTTAATGAAGTGGTAATAGGTAGGGAACAACGATAAAATGTACTACTTACCTGTATCTAAGGCCCTAACCCACAACACTGGCAAAGTGTAGTAAAAATAATATGGCTGCATTTCAAATTTTTAATTTTTTTATACACAGCCATTATCCATTCATATACTGCCTTGTTATCTCCATTTAGCACAGTATACCATGAAGTTCCTGTGGTATACCATGGCCCAATATATAAATAAGGCTCAGATGTATTATTGTATTGCGTTACTCGTGTGTCACATATAGTCTCACATGGGCAATGCAATACTTAAGCTACATTTACAACTCAACAAAAGGCCACCATGCTTTTCCCCGCAATGCTTGGTAAATTTGGAGAAATGCAAGACAACGCAAATCACTGTCTTGCGTTACTATGCACACCATATTGAACATTCCTGTCAAATTTCATGTACATTCGTACGCCACTCCACTCTACGCTATTCCACTGTGCACCACTCCAGTCTACAGCACTCCACTATATGCTATTGCACTGTACGCCACTCCAGTCTACCCAACTGCACGTTATTGTACTGAATGCCACTCTACGACGTTCTACTCTAGCTTTTCCACTGTATGCCACTCCACTCCATGCCACTCCACTTTATTCTATTACATTGCACACCACTCCACTGCACACCACTCCACTTTATGCTGTCACTGTATGCAACTCCACTCTACGCCACTTCACTGTATGCTATTCCACTCTACCCCATTCAGGTGTACACCACTACAATCTACGGTATTCCACTGTATGTCACTCCACTCTAGGCTATGCTATTCCACTGTATGCCACTCCACTCCATGCTATTCCACTGTATGACACTCCACTCTTTGCTATTCGACTGTATGGCATTCCACTGTACGCTACTCCGCTCTATGCCAAGTCCACTATATGCCACTCCACACCACTCTATGCTACTCCACTGTACACTTGTGGAGAAGTGTGGCTCAATGGTTAGAGCGGCAGACCTCGATGCAGAGCACTGGTCCGGGACCAGGGTTCGATTCCCGTCGCGGCAGGGTCTCGGGCTATAAATTCCGCAGACCGGATATTCTCGCCTCAGTGCCTATTCTAATCATGGGTCCCACGCTGCAACTCTGGGCAATAGCTTGCTTAATCTCCACAACGGCCCCACAGCGCTGGGATGCCTGGCTTCACCCTGGGGATGCCCAGGAGTGGACATTTCACAGGGAAAAAGCCAGGAAGGGTTCCCTAGCGGTATGAGTACAGCGCCGGGAAACCCCGAACCGGGGTAGCTGTGCGCTATATAAGTACAAGTACATTTACATTTACATTTACACCACTCCACTGTACACCGCTCCACTCTCTGTTATTCCACTGTACACAACTCAACTACTCTGCACCTCTATAATATTCCACTGAATGTCACTCCACTGTACACTACTAAACTCTACTCTACGCCACTCCACACTACTGCACTGCATCAGTAGCGGCTCCTCGAAGGAGTGCTGACGGGTGGTGGGCGGGGGGAGGAGCTACAGGGTGGGGGGTAGTAAACTCCGGCATACGGCCGAACGGAGGTAAGTACATAAATAAACTGAATTACATTGCGCGCGCTGCCTCGCCAAAAGGTTCATGCTAAGTTCTAGTTCGAAAAACTTTATTTATGTTTTCTATGCAAACATTAGAACTTCTAAACGTACAATTTACTTTACGCTACACCACTCCACTGAACTGTACGACACACAAATCTGCTCTATTTTACTTTACTACACGCTATGTAACTCCACTACAGTCTACTCCACTGCACAACACTTTACCTCACACTACTCCACTGTGCAACAATCCGCTCTATGCCACTCCATGAACTACACCATACTGTGCTCTATGCAATTTCACTCTACAAGACTCTACTACACTCTTTGCCACTCTACTCCTCTCTGTGCCTACTCATTTTACGCCACTCTACTACAATGTATGACACTCTAGCACACACCACTCTACTCTGGTCTACGACATGCCACTCACTATATGACACAGCACTCAACTTTAAGACACTCTTCAGCATTGTATGATATTGTACCACAGTCCACTGTAGAGCAGAAGGCTCTCTAACACTCCACTGTATGAGACTCTCTGCCGCTTTACTAGCCAACACTCTACTACACAACACTGAACATTACAATACTTTACTCCACTTGATGCCACTACCTTGTGCAACACTCTACTCCACTCAATGCCACTGTATGACACTCTACTGTACAACACTCAACTCCACAACACTTGACTCCACAACACTGCAGTCAACAGTGAGGTGAGGAGCCTGAGTACGGAGGTGTGCGACATAGTAAATTGAAGGTGGTGAATAAAAAATAAATGTAAGTATAGCTTTAGAATTTCTAATGTTTGTATAGTTTAAGTTGGGTTTATATATAAAGATGTAATAACGTTTTTCCTAACTATAGATTATCCTTAACCTTTGCTTATTTCACAGAAAATATATACCTCGCCACTGAAAAAAACCAAAGGTTAAAGGGATGTTATAGTTAAGTGAAAATGTCACTTAAAACATAATGATTTGAACTAACAAAACCACTAATACTCATCAGTTACAATTATGTCAAGTAACTCTAACTTGTGCCCTAAAGTAACTATAACTTATGCCCGCACCATGCACAGTGGTGTCATAAATGTCACTTCAGATGTCATCAATGATGTCATATAACAAGGCATGAGTGATTTAATATTTGAGGTCATAAGCAGTATTCGGCAGGGGCACGAATTATAGTTAATTTAGGGCACAAGTTATAGTCACTTGTGGAGTGGGGCTGGGCTACCATGGCCGCCAGGTCCTTCCCCCAACCCCCTGCCACGCAGGGCCGGCTGTCATGTAACAATGTAACGGGTATCATTTTAAGTAAGGTAGACCTACTGTCTTTGTCAAAGCGTCAGAACCCCAAACTATACAAAGCGGGTCTATTGGTTTTATCAAGGGGTTGTCAAGTCCCATGAGAGGGATGCATGAGGAACACTGACAAAACGCGCACAACCGTGATAGTAGGGGCCAGAAATACAAACCCCATGAGCCCTTGCAGTTCCCCGACGGCCGTGACGTCATGACGCGAGGGCGCAGTGCGCACATAGAGGTTCCGGGGCACCTTCAGAGTGCCGCTTACTCTATGCCGGGAGCTGCGCTGAAACACCGAGGAGGCTGGTAAGGGTGCTTCTAGCAGCACTCTTCATTTCTTATGGACTCTTGCTCAGCTCTGGTAGTGTGGCGAGGCGGGGGCAGACATTCCCGCTGCTTCGTTTGTGGAACCCGGATCAGTGGTTCCTTGCGAAGCAGCCTAAGTGAGTCTCCTCGTGAGAGGCTCATCTCTTGCCCCATTGTAGACCACGCTCTGAACTTAACGGACCCTATGGGAATATAGGCAGTCCGGTCCGAAAGTCTCCCTCGAGAACTAAATCCCAGGCGCGCTTTTTCCCATAGTTGGCGAACCCGAAGGCAGAGGTTCATGCGGGGAAAAAGAGCGCAGCTATCCCGTTACCAATGTGATGACACCAGTTAAAGCAATTCTTGACAGGCAACACCAGGAGAATTATTCGTTGAAACACTGCACTGGCAAGAAGTATTGTTTGTTGTTGCAATGGCAATTGATGGTCTTTGGCCCTCAACAAACGGAGGGGTCGTTGCCTTCCAATACCTATGCACATTTGTTGAATCGTGATATTTCCTGTTCTACCTGATGCACTGTTATTGAAACTTGTCACTGCCTCATGAAGCAATGCGGATGCGTGCCAAAGTTACATGTGCGTTATACCTGATTATGGGGGTGTTATAAAGCCAATGGAATTATACTGTTTTCTTTCTTATATTCCTCAGCAGTGGTTCCGAGAGTGAGCAGGAGGATGGCTCTTCCACAGCCCTGTTTTTTCCTTTGTCTTTAACTCCAGGGTAGGTTAGCACCCAAGCGATAGTCTACCGTGAGGTCTATTGGTGGTAGGGTCACACGTGCTAATGCTACATGTTTTTACTCTAGATATCTGTGAGTGCTTCCATAAGTTTTGTTGGTCCCCCAACAAGTATTACACTAGTATTGGGTAGAGTAGGGGTAGAGTAGGAAGGAAGACAGGGAGGTAGTTACTGATCGCTGTCTCGTTCTCTCTCCACAGGTCTCCCTCCCTGCTGTCCCCATCCTTTCCTTCCCCCGCTGGACCACCTCATGGAGTCTGTGAATATATAATCAGACCGTGGGGGTGTCGAGAGGTGGACCCTTATAGAGCAGCGCATGATCCTGAGGATTCCTGGCCACAACAGTGGTCAGCATATCAACATATATAAATCTGCATTAGTGGCTTTGCCAATAAATCAACAAAATAATTTACCAATACCTAAAATCCACGGTACTTCCATGTTAATACATGGCAATTACTAATAACATTCACTGTCACATAACAAAGCCTTTTTCTTCAAAACAACCATAAACATGTATTGAGCCCTTTTTTACATTCTTCAAGCCACAAAATGCAGCCAAATAAATCACAAGGGTTCCTGCACTCCAGCTGAAGAGCATGCAACTCTTGCTAAGAACACTTTAAAACAATGTTTTAAGCCCTCCTCGGGTCGTCAATTAAATGACCCAGGGTCACTGACTGTAACTGTTATAAATGTTCTTATGGGGTGCTGCACTCCCTGCAGCTCCCTATTACATCGAAAAAGCATACAGGGCATTATAGGGGGTTCTACTGTAGTAGTGAAAGTGCATATATTAAAGCTTACTAATAGGAGTTGTTCTTACATTAAATCTCACAGATTACCGTAGTAGGCAATGGTTTTGGTGTTGGTCACCCAGTGGCAAATCGTTGATATAGAGAGTTTGCACTATTAGAATCTTTGCTAGGCCGTGTTAGGAGAGATATTTTTCTTAGCAAAGTGTATTTTGTATACATTTCTAATTTTATGACTGTGTATTTGATGATTGTCTTGAAAAAAGTTTATGCTAAAAAATGTAGGTCTGAACTTGCTACGGTGACCAGCTAAATGCCTGTTTGATATACTGGAAACATTATGTTTGATGCCATACGTTTGGTCTGCATATTATGAAACATTATGATAAAGGCAGTTGGTCTGGCTTATTTAAATGTGAGAAGCATATGTTAAAGCCTGTAAGCCTTTAACAGCTGGTTATCACATTGGGTTAACGGCTACTGACAGGTATTTTGTTTCATGTAATCTTATAGATTATGTTAGTAGACACGGGGTTTTGGTATTGGCAATCCACTCTGACAAACCCTGGAGGGTTTCATTGTGTTGATTCATGTTAGGCCTGGTTCAGAGGGGTCGTATATATTATTTTGCAAGCTGCAATAACCGACACTTATAATTTTATAAATATGCATTTGTATAGCCCAATGTTGGGAAAAGTGTAAAGCCAGTGTAAACGGGTAAAGACGTCATCAGTTCTTTGGGGAATGCCATGCCAATTTCATAGGTTTAACCTGTTCATTATGAAAAGTTATCATAAAGCAAGTAGGCATGACCTACTTATCGTGAAATAAATGTGTTTAAGACACTAGGCTATTAAGAATGAATTGTTTTACACTGTACTAAACCCTGTAGGTATGTATTTTGTAACATGGAATTTCACAGCTTGCTGTAGTAATCAAAGGTTTGGGTGTTGGTGGTGCTTCTGAACAAACCGTGGGGATAGAAGATATGCACTGCAATGACCCTTGATAGGCTTCCTTAGCAGAGATAGTATTTGCATTTATGTAGAGCTTATTACAATGGACGAGGCGTTGAAACACTTTTTCGGCAAGTAGCACGCTACTCCAGAACCTAAAGAGGATTAGTGGTGAATTATTATAGGGAGATATGAAATTAATTTAAGTCGTGGACATGTGAGTTTGTTATTCGTATTGAAAAAGGTAGTGGAGTGATAGAGCAGAGAAGGGTTGGCATTTATATAACGCTTGCTACCCCTGAAGAGGTGTCGGAGCACTTTTCAGCGGTTAGCACGCTACTCCAGGACTCAAACAGGACTAGTGGGGAATTATTTTAGGGAAATATGAAATTATATTTGAGTGGTGGATATGTTATTCTGTTAGTTGGATTGAAAAGGATAGTGGAGGGATAGAAGAGTGAAGGCGGAAGGTTCTGGAAAGTGATTTTTATTTTTGAGACTCATAGCCGTAGGAGAAGATTTGGGATGAGTAAAGGGGGAAGAGTCGGATGGCAGGGTTTAGAAAGGCTATTTTGGGATATCTAAATAGTAAAAGAGGTATTAGATGATGCAAGGAGGGGTAGAGGAGGGAAACATCGAGAAAGGTTATTTTGTGGATCATAGTAGTAGAATGGGGTTTGAGATGAGTCAGAGAGTGGAGGTAGGGGATATATTGAGAGAGGTATACAGTGAGAAATATGGTAGTGCATTGGAGAGAGTAGTAGGATGAGGTTTGAGATGAGTCAGAGAATTAAGGTAGAAGATATATTGAGAGAGGTATAGGGTGAGATATAATGTAGTAGATTGGCATTTCTGAATTAGAAGTAAACATATTTAAAGATACATAAGTACATGGAAGGTATATATTTATAAGGAAGGTAGTATATGTAGATGTATGTTGTATTTAATAAACTCAGACTTTTAAGTGTTGCTGTACTTTAAGCTTATTTATTTGTTTTTAGAATTCTTTTTTTGTAATTCAATAGTGAAGCAATTGTAGATAAATAGTTATAATGATTTATTTATTTATGTAGTCACCTATGTACGTTAGACATGGAATAATATAACCATGAGTAGCATGTACATTTGTTAAGCAGACAAATGAATACCTATATATTTATAAACATAATTATTGTACAAAGCAATAGACATATATAGGTACACATATATAGTCCAAATAAATGCTTATATACACAGGGATGTGCTGTATAATTATGTTTGAATATGGTGGTTATGTGGAGAAGAGCCAACTCTTGAGTAGCCTTTTGAAGATAAGGTAGTTATGTGTGGATCTTATGTTTGGGGGTAAAGAGTTCCATAGTTTAGCTGCTTGAACAGAGAAGGATTTGCCACCAATGGCTTTTTTCTTGTATGGTGGGATTTTGAAGCGAGGTGCCAATCTAGAGTGGAGGTTCCTTTGTTGAATGTATTTGGTGATTTTATTCCTGATGATCCTGTTCCATGTAATGCTTTGTGGGTGATACAAAGCAGCTTGAATGTGGATCTTCTGGCTACCAGTAACCAATGTAGGGCCTTCAAGGCAGGGGAGATATCGCCTTATGGCTTTATATGCAAGAGTAGTCATGGTGGAGGCTATTGGCGTAATCGAGTTTAGACAAAACAAAAGAGATAGCAGCCTGGACCTTGTGTGGAAATCCCAGGTGGGGGAAGATGCGTCGCAGAGTTTTTATAGTAACAAAGCTTGATCTTGCTAGTTTGTCCACTTGGGCAGTCACTGATAGCTTGGAGTCCATGGTAATTCCGAAGTTTCTTACTTCCTTAGATACTTTAGGTGGTGTTCCCAGATCTTTAGGCCATGCAGCGAGTGGGTCATAATTCTTTGGAAGCATTCAGTTTGAGATGGCTCCATGTCATCCACTCATCCATGGCAACTGCAAATTTGTGAGTTTCCAATGTCTTAGGGGCTTTCCAGTTTAATGAGTATTTGTGTGTCATCTGCATAGTTATAACAAGTGAGGTGAAATTGATTGACTTCATGTAGATGTTGAAAAGCATTGGTGAGATGACAGAGCTTTGAGGGACGACTGCTTTTGTGAAGTAAGGTGTGGATGAGAAAGGGGGAGGTATGGACAGCATTAGTTCTGATGTGATCCAGTCGAGAGCAGTCCCCTCTATGCCAGCTTCGTGAAGTCTTAGTATTAGGGTGTCATGATCAACCGTGTCAAAGGCAGCTGAGAGGTCCAAAAGAAGTAGTTAAGCAGCCCCGTTCTGGTCCAATGTGTTCTCAAGATCATCACAGGTCACAATGAGTGCAAATTCTGTGCCTCTTCCAGGATGGAATCCTGTTTGAAAGTATGGAATTATCTTCAATGAAATTGTGATATCTGGGCCAATGCTGCTCTATCAGTTTGCCCAGGAAAGATCAATTTGTAATCAATCTGTAGTTGTCGGGGTTAAGTGGGTCCTGGTTTGTTTTCTTTAGTAATGGACATATGTATGACTTTTTTAGATCTTCTGGAAATATTCCCATAGTTAGGGAATTTTTGATTCTTCTTACAGGTGTGGCAGTAGTGGTAGTAAGAATTTTTTGAAGGTTTGTGGTGGACACGGGTCAGAAGGACTGCCGGCAGGCCTGCTTGCTTAGATCAGGTCCATAAATTCATTGTGTGATATTTGTTGGAAGAAATGCAGAGACTGGGTTAGCCTACTCCTGGGATTTTTTTTTTTTTTTAAAAGGGTCGGTGCTGGTGGGTTTTATTTATTTTAAATAGGAGTCCAACGTGTCTGCTTTGGTTGTGTAATAATTAGCTAGTTTGTCTGTGAAATCTTGATTAATGGGATGAGCTTCTTCTAGGCAATTTGGTTTAAGAAATTCTGTGAGAATTGTTATAGAATTCTTTATTTGCACATTTAGCATTTTGAATTGTGTGTGAATAGTATTTTTTCTTAGCTTTTTTATTTGCTGACTTGTATAATCTGTTAAATTTCTATAGGTGAAGTTTGTCTTGATTGCTGTTTGTTTTCAGCAAGGCATCCTACAACTTTCTAATTTTCCGTTTTATCTTTTTTAGTTCTGTATTTCTCCAAGATGTCTCTTTTCTTTTGTTCTGTAGTGTTGTTCTTAGTGATATTAGAAAATCTTAAGCTTCCTGTAGCCACTCATATACTTTTTTAACTAAATGTATTGTGTCTTGATCTGTACTTGATTTTAATTGTGTTTTTAAGTGTTCAAAATTGAGTTTGTTCCACTGTCAATAGGTGGATGCCTGTGAGGTGGTTTTAGGTGTGTTGCTTTGTGTTTTATGTTGGAAAGTAAGCAAATAGTGATCTGACCAGTTGACTGAAATAATTGTTTGAAAGGTAACTAGTTCTGTGTTTGCAAAAATGACATCTAGGATTTGTCCAGCGATGTTTGTGGGATTGTGGATGATCTGATGTAGGTTCATTGCATCTAGGCCAGTGATGATTGTTTTTGGATGGGGCATATTGGGGGTGTCAAACCAAATGTTTAGATCACTAAGAATGCATAGTTTGGAGTGTAGTCCTATAAGGTTTGAAACTGCATTTAAAAGCGTGCCTGGGAATGTTGCATTGCTAGGTGGAGATCTGTAAAAGAGCACAAAGTTATAGGAGGAAAAAGGTGTAGGGTTACATCTGGTGAAGAGGGCCTCACAACCTTGTATGGAGATAGCGTCTGCTTTAGTGATATTTAATGTTTGTTTGAATAGAACAGCAAGGCTACCTCCTCTTTTGAGAAGATAATTTTGAGTAATAGTTTAATAGCCGATAGGAACGGGTTCATGCAACACTGAAGCCATGTGATCTCCCAACCAAGGTTCAGTTATGAAGAGTAAGTATGAATACTAAGTCAGGCTGTGTGCCAGTGAGAAGGTCGTAGTTGTGATGTTTGTTTTTTTAAGCGTGATCAAGCATTTATTAGTAGGCAGTTTAGAGAATATGCATGAGTGAGAAGTGAAACTTTGCGAACTGCAATTTTTACGGATTGACCCTGCACCCGAGAAGGATAAGTATTCGTATTATATAAATATCCTAGTGTATGACATTTAAACAATCGAAAAATATATTGAAAACAGAATAGCTTCCCAGAAGAAAATATCAAAAACTCATGTGTCTTGATTGTAGTTAGAGAGAATCTTTTATTGAAAATCACTTGTTCTTTTAAAAGCACCACACAATTGCTTGCCACCGCATTTCATCCCTCTTGGGACTTCTTCAGGGCTTATTCAAAGTCTATGTCTGCTGTTGATATTAAAAGTGACTTCAAACCAACCTTAACAGTAGCGTTTGTAAAATCGTGTATTGATCTAAAGTTTATCGTTGTCGGTATTGTCTCATTATACGCCAGTAAGCATAAAAAAAAGGGAAATAGTTCGTATTTTAAGTTGATTTGAAGATAATCGCTATATCAAAGTAATGACTCTTATAATTTCGATTACATTATTGGAAGTGGGAGTCCTGAAGTTTCGCTTATGCTCCCTATTAAAGAAGTAGTAAAAGTCCCCGCGTTATCAGTAAGGTCCCTACACTTTGGAGCAACCATTATTTTTTGAAAACACTTGAATATACCGCGCTACCGGATGCTATTGATGCTTGACAAAGGTCGCTGAGCACACAGATCTAGTACTGATAATGCGGGGACTTTTACTGCATTTTATCCCTGTCCTCACTTTGTCTATGTTTACCCCATACTTGCTCCAAATGCAACACTGCTCCTGAATAAATCTTTGAAGGAGGCAGAGTTTCCCCTAGTTTGGACATAGGCCTTGGTGGTCCCATTGGCAAAGAAAGAAGGGGTGGATGCCTCGAGCGTGTCTAATTATTGACTCATTTTAATGACACCCTATTTGGCAAAAGTACTGCAAATATTGGTCAATATTCAATTAATTCACTATTTGGAGAGTAACAATTTGTTAGACCATTCATAAACAGAATTTAGGGTGAAAAGCAGTGCAGAAGACACATTACAGGCAGTGTTGGACAGTGTTAGATCACTAGTAGACCAAGATAAATCAGCAGCACTAATCTTTTTAGATCTGTCAGCAGCTTTTGACACTGTCACACCAAAGCAAACTCCAAAGGCTGCATGAAATTGGTTTGTACTCCGCTACAGTACAATATTCATTAACAAGTAATAGATCTCAATCGGTACAGCTACCCCCTTTTAAATTTACCTTGCGAAATTTGTACTGTGGAGTTCCTCAGGGCTGTTACTTGAGCCCTACGTTTTTTATGTCTACTTGATATCTTTGGCAAGTATTGTGAAGAATACTGATGACACCCAGCTGATTAATTCAATTGATGATAAGCATACTGAGACAGAGGGGAACTTGGTCACCTGCTTTTCAGAAGTAGCAGGATGGTTGCAAACACATTGTTTAAAACTTAATGTTGATACAACAGAATCTTGCTGTTTGGGGGAGCCAGTAAAGTCTGGAATAGTTGATGGTGGCCGATATTGTTAGACCCAGCACCAAAACCTAAAAAAGTGGTAGAGAAGCTAGGCTTCTTAATTGATGATACTCTATATTTGCAGGAACAAGTGACTAGGGTATGAAGGATCGGTTTAATCTTTTACACACCCTTTGGTAATGTTTTCGGATCCCACTGGTATAGAGAAGAAACCTTGTTCAAGCCTTGATTATGAGCAGGTTTGACTAGGAGGAATGCATTGTGTGCAGGTATGGCAGTGTACCTTTTTACGCAGCTCCAGACTATTCAGAATGTGGTGGCAAGACTGATCTCGATAAGACTTGTAAGAGCTCAGCTTCGGCTTGTCTCAAATATCTCCATTGGCTCTCTATCCAAAAAAGAGCTATTGTTAAGATAATGTGTCATACAGACAGAGTACTTTATGATAAGGGCCCAGTTATAGTACCGAATAGTGTCTCTTCCCACAAGCCTATATAAGATTCTCTGCACCGCCAACCAGGCTTTATTATCTTGCAGAAGAATTAAGAAATCTAAAATGGGAGACCGCTCTTTTAATTTCTTAGCAGTGAATGGAATTATCTTCCTCAGAATCTATGTACAGTGTCAGATTAGTTGGCTTTTTGGACGAAACTGAAGAATTGGTGGTATCCGCTTTAGCTACTTGACCGGAACTGGCTAAAATAAGGTTTAGCAACAGGATATTGCTTTGAGGATGAAGGTGCTCTTTATAAAGTTAAAAATGCAAATCAACATTAGGCTCTATTTGTAGGGGTTTTTATAGGGTTTTGAGAACTGCATTTTGTACACATTTGTAATTTAATTATGGTATACCTTATGACTGCCTTGTAGGAAGGCTTATGAAGCAATATAGTAGGCCCGAGTTGGTAGCCAGTGATAAAGGATATAGGTCTGATTGTTTATAATTAAAAGTTACTGCAAAGGTAGTAGGTCTGAGATATTAATTGTGAAAAGCATATGTTAAAGTCAATAGGCATTTAAAGGTAGATTGATATTACTCTGTATTAAAGCCTACAGATAGGTATTTTGCTACATGGAATCTCACAGATTACTATAGTAGACAAGGGTTTTAGTGCTGGTTACCCCTTCTGACAAAATGAGGTTATAGAAGATTTGTACTGTCAGATTCCATGTTAGGCTCTCTTAAAGAGATAGCATTTTGCTTCGTCAACTGTGATTTTATATATAATGTAATGTTTTGACTATACACCTGATGGTTGCCTTGTGGGGAATCTTACACTCAGTACAAGAGGCTTCAATCTGGTTTGGTGATATGACAATTATAACAGCTACAGGCATGATTGGTTCACTAGGAAAACATATTTCCGATGCCATGGGACTCTCTGCCGCATTCGACACCATCTTCCACCTCACACTAATCAAAAGATTCCAAAATGCCGGCATCTGCGAAAAGGCCCTGTACTGGGTCCACTCCTTCCTCACCAGTCGAACACAGTGAGTCAGACTACCTCAGTTCCTCTCAGAAAAAACACAGATCAGCTGCAGAGTGCCCCAGGACTCCTCCCTGAGCCCCACCCATTTCAGCGTCTACATGGCCCCACTTGCAGCCATCGACAGGAACCACGGACTGAATATCGTGTCTTACGCCGCCGACACCCAGCTGATCCTTTCCCTCACCAACAAACCCACACCCGCCAGAAACTACTTCCACAGCGGGATGAAGACCATCGCCATCTGGTTGAAAGACAGATGCCTCAAACTCAACTCAGACAAAACCAAAGTCCTCATCCTGGCACCCATCCCATCAGCTTGGGATGTCTCCTGGTGGCCCGCCGCACTAGGAGCCACTCCACCCCCATGGACCACGCACAAAATCTTGGCATCATACTGTACTCCTTGCTCACAATGAACACCCAGATCAACGCCGTATCCTCATCAATGCCCACCTGGCCCTGGCCACTGTCTCACTAAACTGCAAGACCAGAACCGTAGGAAGATCCATCTCCTATCTTGCCGCCAAGACCTGGAACACCCTGCCCCTCCACATCAGGCAATCCCTGTCGCCGACACAATTCAGGAAGGATCTAAAGACATGGCTCTTCGACTGAACGTCAGCACCCAGACAGATCAGCAGACCCCCCCCCCCCTGTGCCTTGCGACCCACATGGGTGAGTAGCCACGCTTAACAAACCCTGATTGATTGATTGATTGCTGTGACTGATCTGTTTATTATGAAAAGTTATGGTAAACACATTAGGCTGAACATATTTGATTGCGTGAAGCATACGTTAAAACAAATGGGCATTTAAGGGTAGACTATTAATTCTCTGTATTAAGCCTACAGGTAGGTATTTACTATATGAAACATCACAGATTACCTTTGTTGCTAATTTTTTGTGTGGATTACTGCCTCTTGGGAGAATCTCTTCTTAGCTGTCTGACAAGGCCTTGCAATAAAAATGTCACTAAATAATACATATATCCATATTTAGCTATCTGTATATCCGAACAGATACATAGAGGGCCTTTGGGTCACATTCGTTCTTCCACTAGTCTGTCAGAAAGCCACTTGTACTGTACTTTCATCCATTACAGCGAACTTCATGCGACAATGGTTCAGTGCACATCAGTCATTGGCGTTCTTGCTCTGTGAATGACAGCATTTTCTGATAACATGAGTACACCCAAATGAAAATGAGTGTCGGGGCTGGTTGGCCAGTCCTTTGGTTCTGAACCTTCTCCTTTTGCAGATCCCCTTTCATCTCTTTGCTTCTCCTCATTGTATTTATTTTTTCTTAAAAGGATACTACAGCTCTTCTTGTAGTGCTGATGGGCTGCTGTCTTGCGGCTTTTTTCATCTGGAGTGTTCTGCATCCCGCATGGTCAATTCCTCTAAACCAGGGTACCATTAGGGAATACTGTTGTAACTCATGTATGATTGTTTTGCCACTCCAAGACAACCAACACTTTGGTTCTAAATGTGGCAGCCATGCTTGAGCTTTAAAGCAACAATAGCCTATTTACAATACCTTTGCAAGATGGACACCGGCTGATATGCTTAGTTTCTTTATTGCAAGCAAATCCCTGTCGTGTTTAGATGGGAGGATGTTTTCCTTTTTCTACTGATCTTATTTTAATTTATTTTGCACATATTGGAGTTTGTGTGTGTATTTTATTGCGGTTGTGTCAGAGGTTGAATGCAAACATGAGTCAGTGGATAGATGAAATCAATGTGTGAAATGATGAGTGAGAGTGAGCAAGTATGCTGAAGTACTGAGTGCCTAAACACAATGATACAAAAGGTGCTTTCATTCATAATCCAGATCTATTGGAATTTCGAGTGTTTTTTTTTAATATGGACTACTCCAACAAAGACCTTTGACTTGCAGAGGAAGGTCTATTTGTTATCAATAAAAATACGACTACTCACGCAAATAACTTGAAACATTGAGGTCGAAATCTTTATTTAGAAAAACATTTGGTTTGAAAACATATTTAATAAATATTATTTTTTTAGTGTTGAACATTCGCACAACCTACCATAGCCACAACTATTTGCTTGTGTCAAAGTAGCTAGGACTTGAGTAAGGAAAAAAATGGGCTCATTTGGAATCTGGCGGAGTGTGTGAGCCACCCTAAACAGGGGGTTCAACCATCCCGCCAAGCTTGCTATTCCCTCACCTCAATTAGAGCTGGACTAATCAGGTTTACCACAAGTGAAGCCACGACTGCTTCCGCCAGTGCAAACCTTTGTCCAGGAAGCCCATTTGCCAATGGGCTGCCAGGTCATAGTGACAGTTGACCCGCTCCATTTAGGGCAAGTTGAGCCTCATTAGATTTTTCTGCCCAGAAGGCCTTGAGAAACATTGAGGTTTCAGGCAGAGAAATTAAATAATGATCCTGATACTGGGAGAGAGAACTTCATGAACATAAAGACCATTTTCTTTGTTATTCAAAAATAAACTCCTGCTTTGGCAGTTTGAACTTGAAGAAAAGGCTTTGCCTAATGGGGCAAAAACATGGCACCTGCTAGGCAAAGTGATATGCTTTCAGAGCACCACCACACTGATGGTGGTTCTGAAGACAGGGCCGCCACCAGACAGGCAGGTATCTCTTAATGTGATGGTGCTCCTCTCGCAAGGAGCGTAGAAGAGTTTCCACTGATCCATTGGGTGGGTTGACTGTCTGGCAGGTTCTAAATGAAGCCTGGGTGAAATGTTGTGTACGCCAGTGTAATCTCCCATAATTTCCAACATTTTGAGTTACGATTGTTACGCAAAATGTACACGGTAATGCCATTATGCCACATCACTTACTATCACAGAAGCACTGTAACAAAGCGAACGAACTGTTCACGTTGCATCCGATTTTGCGCCTTTTTTAAACCTAAAATGCCTTATCTGCATTTCACATATTAACACACAATTTCCCATCATTTTTGTCACAATGTAATTTCCACAAAGGAAATTGTGCAAATTTTGTCCAGGCCTGGTCTAAATTATCCCCCTAAATCTGCCCAGTTGTAGTAATGTCAAGAGCAGGTAAGGGTCAACGTTGAAGTTATAACCGTGTCAAGGATATTAAAAAACCAGAAGTTGTTAAATCTCACTTTGTCAAACTAAATGTAAAATGTACACAGTAAAAAATGTGATCTGAATGTTTCTCATTAAATGTTGGGGAGTAACTGTGCTTCAACTTTAAACTATTCACTTTGACTAACACTGCACATCAGATCCTTTTGCCCCGGCTGAACATTGCTCCGTGGAGTGGAAAATGAGTATTCTGGTTACATGTGCCACCAGTTTCACAATTACAAACTGCCCTTGATGTTTCCACCAAAGTTTAGCTCCAGAATGTGAAACTAGTACCTTTAACAATGGCTTTGTTCGACTTCTCTAACAATATTTAACTAGGTAAGGAAATTATCTTTGAAACAAAATGCTGCTTTAAAAAGGAGAAATTCCACCATGAAAGTGGTTTTATCAGAGACTGGCATCGGTTATTGATAAGATTTGTTTTTCAGCACCCTGTTGAACAAACAGGTGTAGTGTAATAGTAACTGCTCTTCGAATTACACTGTATTGAATACTTCAGTGTTACTGCAGTTTATCTATTCACCTCTGCAAACATTTGCCCAGTCACCAAAATATTATGCAAACAAACGTATGACAATGGTGACAGGCAGTATCATGCACAGCAAAAGAAGACAAGGGGTAGGGATTGGGCATTTTCCTCTTTGTTCCTCTTGCCTTAATAAAACCTCATTTTAAATATACTTTTAAAGTTACCATCTAACAAATAGCAAGGTTTAGGAAGGTGGCACTTCTCCATAACTAAACATTTATACATTTCATATTTTATTTCTGCATATGAAATTGAAATGGAATGAACCTCACAAGAAGGACTGTGTGCCGCTGTTTTTTGGACTGCCGAAGTCACTTATGTATAGGGACGAAAGTATGTAAATCAATGAACCGGTGTACATGTTTTTTTTTTACCAACAACTGTGAAAGCCCGGTATCATAAAGGGGATAATGCCTTTACGTTGTTAACCAGAAATTAGTACAAAATGGGGTTACATTCACAATTGTGCGTTAATAAGCCTAAATTATGTGCAAAACAAGAGGAATTTGCAACGGAAATACCAGTTTTAGATTTACAAAATCGATATCTTCTAATAATCGCTTTGATGTTGCAAGTATAAATTGGAAAAAATCTCCGTCAGGTGTGTGGATTTTATAGCATGACCAGAAGTTCATATTATGCAAATCTCTTTTATTTCTACTATCCAAGCAGTTAAAATATCTCCACAATTCTAAGATCACCCATAATCAAAGTATTCTAGAACTCACTATCTTGTGTTACTGCACTAAAAAGATGCCAATCAGGTTCTCTGTTACGTAATAACTGTCAAACGTTTTATTTTAAGGGGGCGGAGCAAGCTGGGCTGCAAGATAGCCACCCAATGAGAGGCTCTGCTGGCCTAGGACTAAATCCAATAAAAATCCTTGGTACAAGAAAGTGTTCGGTAGCTAATTGCTGTTGAACCAATGCTGTGGGGGAAGGTGAGCAATGCATGCTTTCGAATAAACAAAAGGAAAGGCCTCTGTAGGTCAAGAACAAAGGCAGAAGCGGAAGAGGCCTGCTGAGAGAGGAGCAGGCAGGCATGGTCGGGCCTCCTGCTTTCAATGACGCGGAGGGACACGCTCCGGTGAGGCAGAAAGCATGTGCCTCCTGCACTGCTCACCCTGGAAGCATCCGTTTGAGGTACCTGCACTGCTCACCCGGACAGCATCCGTTTGAGGTAGGGCAGGGACGCTCTGCACAGACTGTGTGGCTGTGCTCCCCCAGGGGGTTGAACTCCAGAAAGGGCCTAAAGGGCCTGGGACTGCTTACGACATGCGATTTGGGCCCCATGTGGCAGCGCGGCACATCTCTGGTATAAGTGGAGGTGGAGCTCACACCAGCCGATTTCATGGCTCCTCCCCCCATAACACCTTGGATGCTATTGTGATTGTGCTGGGGGAGGGTGGCCCTGTGTGGCTCAGGTGACAGCCGGGCCTCACATCGCGCTATAGGTCCTGGCTCCTTCCCTGGGAGACATGATAAATGCAAACAGTACTCTGCAGGCCCATGTCCGTGTGACACAAGCTATCTGGCACCGGCGCAGGGAGTGTAACACCTGCATCACTCCTCAAGCATCTGCTTAGATGAAATGCGCATAACTCTGAATGCATTGGGCTTTGGCTGGGCCTGTACCTGCTCCCTTTTTGTAGAGTCGTTAGCTACGGGGGACATCTGCCAGGCACAGGAGGAGGTTTGGACTGGACCCCCTTACGCCCCTCTCCCCGGTTTTAAGACTGCTGGGTTGCTCCTGAACAATAGGGAGCAGAGTGCCACTTCGGACATAAACACCAAAAAGGTGCCTGAGCTTGCTCGTGGCCCTAGTATCCTAGTGGGAGGCTGGCTATACAGCATTGATCAACGAGACTGTACCTTGGCGACTGCCTAGAGAGCCGCCTGGAGAGTGGACAACTCCATGATGGGGAAAGCAGACAAACAACAACCAAATTAATGTTCATTAAAAAGCTCTAATAAGGCTCAATGGCATTGAACAGAGAGACAATCCCAGAAAGCTGCAGAACATGATGTAACTTCAGAGAACGAGGACCTCAGAACTCTGCTCACCAATGTTCCTGACAGTCTTAAAACAACGCACTCCAAGATAGACACTTTTACTAACCTGCTAGACCTGATCAGAGACCGGCTTGATAAACACAATGACTGACTGTGACACCTCGAGCAGCGAGTGTTGGATGCGTAGGCTGAGGCCATGGTGCACAATGAATCATTACGGCACATGGAGAAGGTATTGGAGGTGATTAAGACCACAAACTAGGACCGGGAGGCTTGCTCCAGGCAGAACAATATTGGAATCCTTGGTCTCCCAGAAACTACTTGCATGTCTTCAATAGAGGACCTTATTAAATCCATGTTGCAGGCCCTCTTTGGACATCACTTTACAGCCCTGTCCTTGGTGGAACACGATCATAGATCACTGGGACCGAGACCACCCCAAGGGTCCCGGCCCGCCCTATTATCAGTTGCCTATTCTATTTCCGAGGCACTTTCCTGTAAATTTGCACAAGAGAAATACACTATCAAGGAAACAAAATATCCTTTTACCCAGACTTTGTCCTTGCAGTCCAAGCTACCGGCAGAGAATTTCTTCAAGCGAAATGACTACTGCTGAAAATGGGGCACTCCCATACTCCGCTCTATCTAGCAGAACTACAAATTACCATGAATGGTAAGGCCCATTTCTTCACAGACCCCAAGCGGACAGTCACATTCTGCCGAAAGAACACACGCAAACATCCTGATAGGGGTGATAATGCTGTGGAGGATCCAGAAAGCCCTCTCAGTGACAACGACTAAGGCACACAGCTGTCAATATTGCCTTAGAAGATGCAGGCATGGGACAGGCCTTACACTGCTTCTCGCTCAGTGAATTCCCCAGAGACTCTAAATAGGACTACTGACTAACTGTTCCTCACAAAGGCATGTGTCATATTCTGCTGTAGCTGATGGCTCTGGATCCAACTCAATGCACTGGACTACTCATCCCCTGACTGAACAGCATAGGGGATGATTCCCGCTTGGTTGATTTCTACTTTTGTTATTCTTGGGAGGGGAGATATACTTCAACGAGTTGAGGCTGTTGAAGTGGGATGTGGATGGGAAATGTTCAATTACATTTTCTTTTTGGTTTCAAAACTGCGCATTAGGATTCAATGATCTAAAGTAGACGTGCACTACATCTGACACAATTATGTACCTGCTGGGCTGGCTAATGGCCATGCACATATCGCTCAGGTTCTTAAATCTGCCAAGCAAGATATATTGTTAATATCCTAAAAAGTAGAGGACTTGGCAACCCAAGAAAGCTGAGGCTGGTATTTGCGCATCTCTAACGTCATAAAGTAGACACAGCGCTCCTACAAGACCTCCACCTCACAGGGACGTCGAGGGAGAGGCTGCACTCTATCTGGATAGGAGAGGCACATGAAGCAATGTATTCTGTCTATGTGTAGTGGTAGCAGTGATCGTCAAAAAGGGGAAGCAGTGGCAGACGCTGGGCTGGCTATGCGACAAAGATAGGAGATATGTGATTCTTCATGGAGTAGATAGGGCCATGAGGGTTACCATTGCATGTCTGTACGGCTCAAATGTAGGAGCCCAGAGTTCTCCGATATATGGAACAAAATAATTACCTTTGATCACTCCACAGTTATACAAGGGGAAGATTTCAATGTAGGGCCTGACTGCAGTCTAGACAAATCACAGGCTGCGTGGATATCACACCCCCAAAGTGCTTCCCAACTGCACTCTATACTCTCAGAACACACCTTAATAGATATCTGGTGTGCTAGACACCCCCAGTCAGATGAAGGTACGTGTGTCCCGGTGGCCTGTGGATCTTGATCGCGCATAGACTGCTGGCTGGTCACGAGAGACGCTGGGTCGCAAATGGTCGAAATTGAGCACCTGTCATGAACTTTATCGGCCCACATGGCCATTGCAAGCATGTCCCTGAAAGATGCGGACTGACGCACCTTCACTTAGAGGCTACTGCCATATGCACTTGAGATCCTGTCTTTTATGCAGAAATCCAGAGTACTGTCGCGGAGTTCTTCACAACTATCACTGGCATGGCAGATTCCCCTGAAGTCCTCCGCGAGTCCTTTAAGGCCTACATCAGAGGCATTTGCATATCCAAACAACCAGGCGAGCTCAGAGATCTGGGAAAACATTTAGCTACATTGGAACGGGATCTCCGAGAGTTAAATCTCTAATACTTTGCAGCTGGCAATGCAGGCCCATTGGAGCAATTCTGAGGGGGACTCTGAATGCAAGGAGGCAGCCGAAAGAAAGATCAGATTCTGCAGAAAAGCCACCACCAGATGCTATGGTGAGAGGGACAGGGCTAGTAAGACCCGGACGGCTCTGATTAGGAAAAAAATTGAATAGCTCCTACATCCTGGAGTTGACAAATAGAGATGAGTCGCCTTCACATAACAATCATGACATCATGCTGATGCTACTAGATTTCTATGCCAAGCTGAATACCTCCATGAGCGATGCTCCCACAGATAGCCTCACTGAATACTTCTACACTATTCAATTTATCTGGCTCAACAATGCACACAGACTATATCTTGACTCTCCACTCACTGTAGAAGGCATAGTGGAGACTATCCATATTTTATTTATTTATTTGAAGAGTTTTATATAGCGCAGGCTAGACATCTAGCCTGCGCTATATAAAGTATCCTTATGTAAAGTATCAGAGTACTTTACATAAGGATTTGCAAGTTACATGGTTACAAAGTTACTGGAGCATAGCAGTACAAAGGAAAAAAAAAACAATGTTACATAGGTACATGACACAAGACGAATGGGGCATAGGAGGAAGAGGGGTAAGGTAAAAAGGGTTAGAATGCGGTTGGGATCAGGCAGACCGGCAAGGGTGAAAGTACTTAAACCAAAAAGTCAGAGTGAGAGTCAACAAAACGGCTGAGGACCAGTAATTCAAACACTCGGAGTCGGGCTCACTCGCTGCATCAGATGTTCTAGGACGGGGGGCACAAAGCGCAGTCCAGGGGCACGCATCGACCAGTAAATCCATTGGATCCAGAAAATCCCTCGAAGCCACCATGATGTAGGATCAGGTTAAAGACCCAGTAACATCACAGCAAAATGGCGGTGTTGCAGAAAAGACAAAAATCAGATCGGAAAAGTCACAAAGGAAAATCAACCCCATGGAGCCACAAGAACAGGCAGGGGAAAGGCTGGCGAAAGTCGATCTATCTCAGTTCATCACGGGCGAGCAATCGGGGCAACATGGGCAGCATTATTACTGTTAAATATGCTATGTTGGTAAGAGAAGTCCACTTGGGTGCCCAGGCAGCAGCCCAGGAGTAGGGGGGCGGCTGAGGGGTCAAGAGGATGCACTCACAAAGAGAAATGCAAAGGAAGAAAATGAGCTCGATTGAGCAGGGCAGCAGCGTCATTGCATTCACGCTGCATTCTTCACCGTACATCCAATGGGGGCAATCACAAGATCTGGAAGAAGGAAGGGCTGGATGTTGTCGATCCCTCCTATGTCGTCAATAGTCTGGGGAAAAGTCAGCACAGGCACCCAGGCAGTAGCCCCAGAAGGGAAGGCAGCAGTGGGGTCAGGAGGGCGCGAAAACACAGAAAGAGAAGGACAAGCTCAGTGAGAAGGGCATTGGCGTCACGGCACTCTGTAGGTTATTCAGCCACGAAGGCAAGACCAACATGTCTCAGGCGGCACAGGATGTCATGCAACCACTGCACAGGTCCGGAAAGGCAGGCGTCGATCGAAGGGGCCACCAGGACAGCTAAGTCGGGCATCGGCAGCGACGTAGAGGATCAGCAACTGGCAGACCCTCTGTGTCCGGATGGCGAGGGAAGAAAGGAGAACCACGGAGAGACGTGGAGAACTATGCCCGATGTCCGGCTGGGTAGGTGACGGCTGTGGCAAACCGGAGCCAATCTCCACTATAGCTGTCGAGGCAGCTCCACTGGGCATCGGCCATATTGCTCGCGCTTCGCGGCTAGAACACCGATCACGATACCTCGGAAGGACCAAAACCCAAATGGAGGAGATTAGAGTGGCGAGGACCGCAGACCAACATGACCCCAGGTATGTAAAAAGGGTCCATAGAGGGGGTAGATTTACGGGGATTAAAGCCAGAAAGGCAATCCCTAGCTGGGAGCTCCCGGCCGGAGCTCCTCACCTGTCGGCCATCTTGAAGATTTCTTGATGTCTGTAGCCTGCCGGGTGAAAATGCCCCTGGCCTAGAAGGTCTGACCTCTCAGTTCTACAAAGAATATGCAGAAGAATTAGACCTATAATTGCTTGCATTGTACCAGGTGGCACAGAGCGTGGGCTGCCTGCCCCGTCACTAAGAAAAGCAATAATAGTGACTATCCCTACACCCAACAAACAGCTGAACCAGTATGATTCCCACAGACCCCCTCTCCATGATAAATAAATGTAGATAATAAAATAATTGTCAAACACATTGCCTCCAAACTCCTCCCCCTTTTGCTGGACATCATCCGTTGAGATCAGCTTGGCTTTGTCCCTGTATGAACGACTGCTTATAATCCACTCACCCTGTTTACGTTGCTCCACACACTGAACCCACAGCTTCCAGTGATTGCGGTATTCCTTGACACCACAAAAGCATTTGATTTGTTGCAGTGGTGTTTTCTGTTGCCGTTGCTCCAGACTGGGTATCAGCTGGACCTTTCTCAAGTGGATCAGACTAATATACACATCTCCCACCCAGGCTTCGAGTATATGGGGCAATCTCACCCCCTTTTGTTATGAATAGGCGTACGAGGCAGGGCGGTCAGCTCTCCCAATATATTACGCCATTGCGATGGGAGCCTTTGGCGGCCTGACAAACTGCATCTTGCTGAGGGGGGCATGGCTGTCACAGTGCAGACACTAATAGTATCCATATGGCAGACGACATGACCATCTAGGTCCAGGAACCCACCTGGATTTTCACACCTATAAAATGTGAGTGTTTGTGCTTAGGAGAGCTCACTGGGATAAACATTAACTGGTCCAAGTCTCTTAATTTCCCTCTGACTAAGGCTACCAAGCGATTTCCTACGGAATATCCGCTGGAGGGGCTTGAGACATCTAACCCCATGGCTAGGTATTTGGGTTAATGGTGATAGAATTCCACTCTGGTAAGAGAACTATGGAACAGTGGTGGCGTGGCTGGAGGAGAAGGTTGTTCCTGTTTGGTCGAGATTGCCTCTATCGATGGCAGGTAGGATAGCCATTGCCAAAATGGAGGTCCTGCCCAAACTTCTCTACCTAGTTGCAAATATTCCTATTCCTCTCACAAGAGCAATTTGAATAGGGCCGGATGTGCACCCTAGGCATTGAGTTGTACTATCACTGAGCAAAGGTGCAATATGCCCACCACAGGTTCCATCCCATTCCATACTGTCCCCATATCGCAGTGAAAGTTGTCGATGTACATCAACGCCCACTCGCAAAGGGATATATGCAAAACCGAAGTGCCCTAGAGTCACAATAGACACTGAAGGATACACTAAGGGGGCATGGGACTGGCATCGCTGAAGAACTTGGTTGGACTGCCTATACGCTGCCAAGTTGCAACTTGCGCACAATCCAATATTTCCTCCCACGGAAGATGACCAAGCTCGGAGACAGATGGATAAGATGGGCATTTTGAGAGATGTCAGACTTATTTCAGTCAGGCATGTTTTTCAAAGAGATGTGCAGTCTCTACCTGGAAGCACATCCTGGGTATCTTCCTATTTCGTCACCTCTGTGCCACCTGTAAAACATTGCATAACGCCTTCTCTCAAGAACCTAAAGGCCTAATGGCCCTTAAGAACGTATTGTCTTCTTTCTTCCACAAAAAACTGATTACAAGACTGTATATAACCATACAGGACAAGGCGCCAGTGGAAGCTGCCAGAGCACCAGAAACCTGGCAGCAGACAAGTATTGACTGAAGAACGTTGGAAGTACTGTTGTGCCCAAACAGCAGGTTCTCCCCAAACTATAGATTATGCCTCATCCACATTCAATTTCTACATAAACTATATGGCACCCCCACGGGCTATGTAAAATGTAGCTGCTGCTGGCTGGCTTTTGCTTTGCTCGATGGTCGAGGGCTAATGCTGACTTCTTGCACCTAGCAGGGAGCTGCGACCGTGTGGCTGAGTTCTGGAACAAAGTGTTCAAGTGTATCGATGATGTGACTCATTGGAATACAACTAGAGAGCCTCTGGTCGTCCTACAGAGATACGTTAAAGGTGCTACGGCCACTTACCACAACATAACTGCTATGATGCTGCTCCTAGCTAGGAGGAGAGTGGTGATGCACCTCACACCCTGTGAGAAGTACTGACTGAAAGACATGGCTTACTGCCAAAAGAGACTAGAGGACTATCGGACACTCATGCCGGTCAAATCCAGTCCTATGAATATATGTAGCCCACTCAGCACCTTTTTGGCTTTTCAAAACTGGGGCAAACATGCACTGACCGACCCCGAAATCCAATTTTAATGATGTGAAATAGTGAGGGCACACCAAAATGATTACACCAAACATTTCCTGTTTTAAACTCATATATGATTAAGAAATTCTGCGGTGTGAGGTACACGTTTGGCCATAGTATCATAATACATTTCTCATATGACATGATTTTCTTATCGCATGCATTATTAAAAAATATCATTCTATTTCATCTTAAGATGGTCAGCGTATTTTTTTCTGCAAATTTGGTTTCAAAAGATTTATTCATTTTGTTTAATATTTCACATTTTAGAGTTTTGATATCTAACACTTCCACGTGTTCCCCTAATTAATTTTCCAACATCTTAAGCTCATTAAGACCTTCTTTTGTTACCATGTGAATGTAAAGAATCTCTCCTGAGGCGGAAGCCGGGAGATCACGCTGCACCTTTTAAAATTGTTGTGTCACTTGTTTATCTGTGTTTTTAAAATTGCTCACCTCCTGAAGCACTTTTGGGGCAGATGCCCGATCTCCACTGAGAAGCACAGCCGATTTTAACGCTGTTGCTAAATCCGAAGGCAAACAAACCCGAGCTGCCGCCATCGCAGGCGTGCACCCTGGCCACGCCTCCTCGAGGCCACGCCCCCAACCGCCCTGATAAAAGGCTGCTGATTCCGAGTGCCTAATCAGGTAAAGAATCTCTCCTGAGGCGGAAGCCGGGAGATCACGCTGCACCTTTTAAAATTGTTGTGTCACTTGTTTATCTGTGTTTTTAAAATTGCTCACCTCCTGAAGCACTTTTGGGGCAGATGCCCGATCTCCACTGAGAAGCACAGCCGATTTTAACGCTGTTGCTAAATCCGAAGGCAAACAAACCCGAGCTGCCGCCATCGCAGGCGTGCACCCTGGCCACGCCTCCTCGAGGCCACGCCCCCAACCGCCCTGATAAAAGGCTGCTGATTACGAGCGCCTAATCAGGTAAAGAATCTCTCCTGAGGCGGAAGCCGGGAGATCACGCTGCACCTTTTAAAATTGTTGTGTCACTTGTTTATCTGTGTTTTTAAAATTGCTCACCTCCTGAAGCACTTTTGGGGCAGATGCCCGATCTCCACTGAGAAGCACAGCCGATTTTAACGCTGTTGCTAAATCCGAAGGCAAACAAACCCGAGCTGCCGCCATCGCAGGCGTGCACCCTGGCCACGCCTCCTCGAGGCCACGCCCCCAACTGCCCTGATAAAAGGCTGCTGATTACGAGCGCCTAATCAGGTAAAGAATCTCTCCTGAGGCGGAAGCCGGGAGATCACGCTGCACCTTTTAAAATTGTTGTGTCACTTGTTTATCTGTGTTTTTAAAATTGCTCACCTCCTGAAGCACTTTTGGGGCAGATGCCCGATCTCCACTGAGAAGCACAGCCGATTTTAACGCTGTTGATAAATCCGAAGGCAAACAAACCCGAGCTGCCGCCATCGCAGGCCACGCCCCCTCGAGGCCACGCCCCCTACCTTCCTCAATAAAATGTGCATTTGCCGGAAGCGCAGCGGACGAGCGCAGCGGGAGCGCCTAAGGCAAGCCCGTCTGCGCCCGTCCGCGCCTGGCCCGCGCTCAGTGCCAGTCCCCCTGCCCCTCGCTCTCAAACCATCACCTGGACCAGGAACCAGCTTCTTACTTTTAGACTAGGCACTTGAACTCCCACGGTCTGCTGTTGCACGTTGGATTTGGAAAAATCCTCCTTTAACTGCGCTCATTGTAACTACTCTATTCCCATGATGCGGAAACGGATTCCTCAAGCTCGGTTACCTGCTAAACCGTTGCTTTCGCCCAGTCTAAAGGCAGCTCTAGTAAACTGCCGCTCCCTGCCCGCGCACTCAGCAGACATATGGCTCTTGCTTGATACTCATAAATGGGACGTACTTTTCCTTACAGAAACGTGGCTTAAAGATTCCTCTAAACCAGACATATATTTGGCCATTCCCACTGGCTATCGCCTGTTGGGAGTTAATCGTGCCAACTCCAAATCTGGAGGAGGCCTTGCTGTTATTGCTAAGTCCCACTTTATTATTAACATAAATAAAATACCCAACCTGGGGCTCATTGAAGCTATGTATTTCACAATAATGGACTCCGCCTCTATAATCTTTGCTGGCATCCTGGTTTATAACCCTCCCTCCGCTTCTGCCGCATCCCTCAGCACCCTGCTACACTCAATTGCAGATTTTTCCCTTAAACACTCGTATTTTACAGTGTTGGGAGACTTCAATCTCCACGTTGACAATCCTGCCTGCACCCAAACCTCATCGCTGCTCGAAACTTTACAGGGCTTGACCCTGTCTCAGCTTATAGAGGGTCCGACCCATAAAGCAGGTCATACACTTGATCTTATTTTTTCGAACCACCCTGGCATCTCCTCTCTCCCCTCCGTACCCCTCACGTGGACAGACCACTTCCTCCTCCCTTTTGAACTCAACTTCCCCTCCCTGCCCCCCCCCTACTCCATGAATAGAGAAATAGGACGCAAATGGTCCAAAGTTACCAGTGAGGCCATTAAGACCTGTTTGGACTATCATTTTAATCCATTGGAAGACCTGGACAAGGAAACAGCGAGATTTAACTCTGCCCTCTCTTCTGCATTAGACAGTATCTCCCCCCTGGTCCCTATGACTTCCTTCAGATCTCGCCCATCTGCCCCCTGGTTCTCCTCCACACTGAGAGAGGAAAAGAGCAGATGCAAACAGTTGGAACGAAAATGGCGCAAGTCCTACGACCCTATCAGCAAATCAGCTTATAAAACGGCATTAAATAAATTTCAAAAACTTAAGAGGTCCACAATGAGAGCTTACTTTTCTAAAATTATCCAACAGGCGGAGAATTCCTCAAAAACCCTCTTCACTATCGTTAAGGATTTTGTGAATCCGCCTGCCTTGAAAGCCCAATCTTCTCCCACACAGGGTCTCTGCAACGGATTATCCGATTTTTTCCAGGAAAAAATCATCAAACTTTCAGCTTCCTTTGAGCCCGTACCTTCCAGCCCCCAGCTGGGTCCATCAGACACCCAGCTCTGCTCTTTTAATTCCTTTGCTGAGCTGACCTCAGATTCAACCCTGTCACTTTTAAACCTGGTGAAGACAGGATCTCCTTTGGACCCAGTTCCGGCGAAAGTGATGGTCAATCTAGCCCCTGTTTTAATCAACCCTCTCCTCGCTATATGGAACTCTTCTTTGAATCATGGCCATTTCCCTTCAGTTTGGAAACAAGCCAGGCTGCTCCCTATTCTAAAGAAACCAGATGCAGATCCTTCCCAATTTAGCAATTACCGTCCTATCTCCCTTCTACCTAAACCTGCTAAAATTCTGGAGAAAGTGGTCCAGAAACAACTGGCCCTTTATCTAGAAACTAACCAACTGCTGCATGATTCACAGTCCGGTTTTAGAACGGGATACAGTACTGAGACTGCTTTGCTAGAGGTATCGGAGACGATTAGGGAATCGGTGGACAGAGGCGAGGAGGCCATGCTAGTCCTCCTGGACCTGTCCGCCGCATTCGATACCGTGTCTCATGATATCCTGGTGACTAGGTTGCAGCAGTTGGGGATCGGAGGCACAGCCCTGGCCTGGATCAAATCATTTCTCACAGGGAGATCTCAAAGGGTACTTCTCCGTCCTTTTGAGTCAGAAGACAAACCCCTTCTTTGCGGGGTGCCTCAGGGCTCTGCCTTGAGCCCTCTTTTGTTTAACGCGTATTTGGGCCCTCTTGCCAGGGTAGTCGAATCGTGGGGAGTCAGGGTGGTCTCTTATGCTGATGATACCCAGCTTATTTTTTCTTTCAGAGACCATTCTTACTCGCATTTTTCCAACTTTCGAAACTGCCTTGGCAACATCTGCACCTGGATGGCTTCCAATCATCTGGCCCTTAATACAGACAAAACCGAGGTGCTTTTCTTTAGTCAGAAACCAGCCCCCCCAGCCAACCTGTGGTGGCCTACGGTGCTGAACCCCCCCCCCCAATCCAGTAGAGTCAGCCCGTAATCTCGGCTTCCTTTTCGATAACACCTTGTCCTGCAAAGCCCAGGTTAACAAAGTCACCGCAGCTTGCTTTGGCAAACTGCGCATGATTAGGAAGATCTTCCCTTACCTTCCCCAGACTTCCCGTAAAACCATTGTCCATGCTCTCATTACGGCACATTTGGACTACGCCAACAGCCTATATGCTGGAGCCCCCCTCTATCTCATTGACCGACTACAAATCGTTCAAAATGCGGCTGCCAGGCTTATTGGAAACATCCCTGCCCGCAACTCAGTCAAAGCTTATCGGAAAGATTTACACTGGCTCCCCATCGCTCGTAGAGTTCAGTTTAAAATCCTTACCCTTGCCTTTCAAGCCATTCACGGAACTGGCCCATCCTACTTGAGCCAAAGACTCAAACTATCGAAATCTGATAGAAACCTAAGGTCCAATAATCTACGTTTACTGGTTGTTCCCAGATTCAGGCTAGCCCGGAGCGGTGGCAGAACGTTCGGTGTGACGGCGGCTAAATTCTGGAACGACCTCCCTCTGGACCTTAGGTTTATCGATTCTGAGCAGATCTTCAGACGCAAATTAAAAACTTGGCTGTTCACCCAACCTTGAGTAGGAGAGCTTCTGCTACACTGGGCTGGAGGGTAGGACCCGGGATCCCTCCTCTGGTGATATTCTTGCTCTCTCAGCGCCGGGACACCCCGACGGGGGTAGCTGCGCGCTTTATAAGCTTAAAAAAAAAAAAAAAAAATGTGTTTTGTGATGGCAGATTATCTTTCATCTCCTTGCATATTTCATTTTGAATTCTTGAAATGCCAGTTATGGAGTAGGCCCTGGTTTCTATATGAACACCAGCAAGCATTTTTAATATATCATCTTTCTTATCTGTATGATATTTATCATTTTATCTTACCTGCATGACATTCATCTTTTTAGAAGTCGGTTACATTTCCCTGTTCAATGATTCTTTTTCTATCAAATATAGAGCTACTGGTCAATCAGTTGGTTCATAGCTAACGATTTTAGAGGGCATAGTCTGGGGTTTCACATCCCTTCCACCCATTGGCATCCTGAAGGGACTTTAGCTTTGATAGCAGGGTCCTTCTTTGGTGTGTCTAGTGGGATATCATACACAGTTCAATAACTGAATCCAAATCTTTTCATTTCATTTCCTTGTGATCGGACTCCATCAGCACAATTTGTGCATCTCCCTTCTGCTGAAGCTACAATATCATGAGTATATTATTCTTTCTGACTGCTAAAACATAAAGAGTAAGTATGATTGAGTAATGTGGAGATAGAGGAGTATCTAACATCTGGATCTATCGCACGTTGTTTCAATTTCTTTTTTTCCTGGAACATAGACTCTCTTCCTACTGCTATTGTTGGTCTTTACTAATTGAGGAGTCTCGAACATCTATTTTTATATTTGTAAAATGCATTTGATTTCACATTTCTATGGGTATTCATCTTTAAAGTAAGATCTTGCATCATTTAAGTTAATTACTGCAATCAGTGATTGAGAATGTTTTTTAAGAACTTGTCAATGTGAAGGAAAATCATACTTACACACAAATCAGTCTCAATTGTTGAGTAATGCCCAGAGGTATCCAGATGACTGTCCACATCACTCATGTGATCGGTCTGTACCCACATGGAACCGGTGCAAAGACAATCAATGTATATGTCATTGGCCACTGGTCTGTTTACATGTTTGCATGCTCTGACACACCACTGGGGATTCTCACAGAGATGTGTTTACATGGAGGCTATCCCTCTCAAATTTCTGTTACATGCGCCTGTTGCCAAAGTTCCCTTCTTAGGTCTATGGGTCTAGCAGACTTAGGTTAGTCTTCTGGTGGAGAGGAGGCATGTTTACAATATTTTCATTTGACAGTCTGTATGTGCATACCTGTCGCCTAAATATTTGATTTTGCTTCATTTACTTTTATAAAATACATTTTTCACATAATACTTGTATTGTATTATCTTCAGAGATACCCAGTAACAATAGGCAATTTTAAGCTCTCTCAAATAAAATATTTCCGGTATTTTGATGGATGACAGTAGACGCATTTGCTCTGTTGCCTGCAGCCGCTTTCGTTGTGGAGCCTGCCGCCGCTTGGGGAGTTAATCAGGACTCGCTGTCCCAGGAAGCCACGATGACTGGAAGAGGGGCCAACACTCTCGCGCACCTAAAAGTGCTGCCCATCTCCCGCAGCGCGGGCTGCGCCCGGGCCAAGGGTGGGCCCGTCAGAGGCTGGGCTGGGCCACTCCCTTGGCTCTCTGACTAGGAGTTAGGTCTCAATTGAGTCATTATCTTCTTCGTATCGGGAGCCTGGGGCAAGGAGCAGGAGGAGGAACCTTCCCGGGGCCATAGAAGGGCGGCACCTGGAGGACACTGCACTAGGGCACACCTGTGCAGGTAGGAGAGTTTATATCTCCTCTGTTAATGAGCGAGCTGTGGTCCATGGTGTTTAGAGGCCCGAGTTTCAAGGGGCTGGGTGCTTGTTTAACAGAGACAGTAATTATGGTTTAAGTCTTCCAGTCTTCTTCCGGACACCCTGCTGTTTTATTGACCTCATTATTTTAAGTTAGCATCTGTGGATTAGTCGGAGGGACATCAGCCCCTTTATTTGGAGTGGTCACTTGGGTTTGTCCGGGTTGCTACAATGGAAAAACGGAGGCTGACCACTAAGGAACTGGTGAACATAATGTCCACCATGGATGCCTTCCTGCAGCGTGCCGTGGGGGTTTTGGATAAGGAAATTGAGGTTGGCTACAGGTCGTCTTTCTCGATCCCCTGTTCCTTTCCCCGTCACAGTGACCCTGCACCTTTATGCCCAGACGCTTTCAAACAAACCCCCAACTGTGGCCCATTGCTCTTGGCTCTGAACGATGACAGGGGCAACTGCCTGACTTCATCGATCACATTACACTAGGATGGCGCACATGTAACGGACCATCTGACTGAACCAGTGGTCCTCGGAGTGGGTTCTGGAGCGGGGAAGGGAGCAAGAGCAAAGAGGAAGGGCCCCTCGATCGGGTGTCATGCTCAACATCGTAAGCGCATTGGCTCACATTCCAGCTACCCAGATTCCACAGCTGCATTTAGTCCGGATTTGATGAGCCTGCTTGACGCTTTGAAAGCATCCTTGTTATCAGCCCTGGATCTCAAATTAGCCCCCCTTCTTCATTGCTTCTCAGCTATTGAAAAGGATCTTAAAAACGCTGGCTACACTTCCTCATGGTGATTCACTTGTGTTGCCTACCCTCCCTTTTGGCTCAACAGCCCCGCCTGCCAGTGCATGCCATAGTGCAAGTCAAAGTGTGCAGGAGCTTGGCACAAATATCTCACTCAAGGCTGCAACGGAGGGTGCAACACAGTGTACATGTAGACAAACACCTTCCGTACAGTCATCTACATTGCTTATAACTTTGAACACAACCTTGCTACCAGCATCAACCACTTATTGCGGTGCCTCTTCGCAGCTTAAGCCAAACCCAGGAACTGTTGCAAGTAGGTCCAACACCATGTCGGACGGAGGGTCAGGAGGCACCCGCTCAGGGGACTCAAGCAACCCTTCCCCAACCTCTTGCACTCTACACCTGCCACTAGAGTCAACTCCTCTAGTATTGGTTTTAACAAATGTAACCCAACTTGCTCCGGGCACTAAGGAAGACTTTGAACAGCTTGAGAATAAACTTGTGCATGGGCTAAATTTTAACATTGCGACAGGGTTGCGGGTAGATAGTCACACCATCATGCTGCACGGAAAATCATGGGAGGGCAGAGTCAAGAAAAATTGGGATGAGGATTGTGTTACAATTAATTTCAATAGCTCCTTTGTGGCAAGTAGCATCCTCAGTATGATCTCCCAACTTAATCCAAGGGTTCCTAACTCGGCCACTGTGGCTTTTCGACTGGGTTACTTTTATAGGCCCCAGATCCATCCACTTGTCCCATGTGGTAGGTTTCAGGGGGGGGGGGGGGCATCAGACTTGGGTCAGGGAAGTCAGCATGAGGGAACTTTAGGTATAGCTACAGCTAATAGATTTGGGCCTCTTAGCTCAATAGATGTCTGTGATTGACTGAGTCCAGGTCCCCCAGAACTAACTGCACCTCCCATACAGTGCTCCGGGAGAAATCTGGATTATTCAGAAGTGTCTAATTTTTTTCCTGGAATGTTGCAGGGCTGGCAAGCAAGTTTGATAATCCAGACTGGGTACATTTTTTAAGAAGATTTGATGTGATCTGCCTCCAGGAGACATGGGCAACCATAAACAGTTATTATCTGGAAGGGAATCGGTTTGGTGGAGTGGTGCACTGCTCGTTATTGTGACAGTGGTGGTCAATTAGACCATGAGTCTTGATGTATAGTAAGTCTTTTTTATTTTCCGAGAAATAGTTTGCCAGCCAACCCGTTTTGTTCATGAAATGAACTTCTTCAGGGCATATGTAAGCACTCGTTGGATCAGAGCAGTAAGGTGGCGAGTATTCAGCGCGGGGGCCGCCTTGATGAGGGCCTGTGTGCGTAAAATCTGTAAAGCGGGCTGAGAGTAGAGCTGTTCGCTGAAGGAAGAAAGTGTCTTATCTGGAAGGCTACAAAAACGTTTTTGTGCCAGCCACACCATCTACAGCAGGAAGAGCGAAGGGGGGTTTGGTCAGTTTTGTTTCTTTATCTGTCCAAGTCAGCTCTGTCATCTTGCCTCAAGACTCCCCCCACCTTCCAGGTGCTGTCGTTATCTAGGGGGACAAATAAGCTATTTCTTTAACATTTTATAACACAGTAATTATTCCTTTAGAAGTATGCAATATTAAAAACGGCTTGGTTTTTGTCTGATAAACATGACCCGGAGTAAGCAGTTTTGCTCAAATATTCTCATTGCAGGGGACTTTAATGTCCATTTATGTGGGGACCTCAGGTCTAAGGGAGGTTAAAGACATGGGGTGTGCATACCACACCGGTGTGCATATGGAACATACCTATCAGGGCTCTATACTGAATGACATCTTGAATGAGTTTGTTTTGTCTGCTATGAATAAGTTGCCCCCAGATTAAAAAGAATGTTGTCCCCACTTTCACCGGGAGAGTTTGTGAGTATTTTATGCATATTATATTTGTTTCTACACCATTATTTTCTTATGTTTTGGATTTTAATATGAAGGAGAGCGTGTACAGTGACCATAACCCGGTGTGTGTCTTGACTAGATGGCCCCTAGTAGAAAAGTTAGCCAACAATGGAGCAAGGGGGGCACTGACAGCCATGGATGGGTTGAGGAGACTAATGTGGGTACAGATTATCCCAGACCAGTTCTATGTGTCCCTGCTCACCCGGAGTTTGCCACTTGCCCAGACAGGACGGCAAAACCATCAGACATCCTGGAGGCCTTTAGAAGCAGGTCTCAGGCAGGCGTGCCTCTTATACAGGTCCTAGATGGTTTGACTGAGTGCTCCTGTGCCTCCAGGAGATGGAAGGAAGCCTTGGGCGCCACACCAAGAGATTCCTTGGCTGTCAAGAGGTATTGCAGACAATATAAGGCCGCCTTGGCAAAGCGTAAGTCAGCCCTGAAGGAGGCGTGGACAGACCTGGTAGAGGCTAGCACAGTGCCCAATACCTCTGAGTTCTGGAGCATCATCAATAGCCCGTTTTTAGTAGTAGACAGAGCCAATACACTGGACGCCAATATTTCCGAGGATGATTGGGTAAGTCACTTTGAGGGCAAGTTCCAGCCTGAACCCCCTCAAGGGTAGTCATGGATATCAGTGAGGGTAAATTTGGGTTCATATTTAGCACACAGGAGGCAAGAGCAGGTATAATGGGTTTAACTAAAAATAAGGCCCCAGGACCTGATGGGATTCCACCAGACCTCTATATTTCTAACCTGGACATTTGGGGACTCATTCTTACTGCAACTATTAATGATGCGGTCATAATTGGCCGCCCTGACACTTGGGCATTATCTATCATTGTCCCAGTTTTTTAAAAAAAAGGAGATCGGGACAGCACTCATGGTTATAGGCCCATCTACCTTTTGGGCTCTGTTGTAAAGGTGGTGGGACACATAGTCCTTGATAGGCTCGCTAGCTGGGTCAAGTCAAGTCAAGTCAAGTCAAAAGATTTATATAGCGCGCTACATACCCAGAGGGTCTCAAGGCGCTTGTAGAAGGGTGGGGAGTTACTTGTCGAATATCCACGTTTTGAGTTGCTTTCTGAATGCTAGGTGGTTCTGAGTAAGGCGAAGGTGAGTGGGAAGTGAGTTCCAAGTTTTAGCAGCTAGGTAGGAGAAGGATCTACCTCCCATGGTGGTTTTGTTGATGCGAGGTACAGTGGCAAGGGCTAGGTTGGAGGATCGTAGCTGGCGGGAGGGGGTGTAGAAGGATAGTCGTGTGTTGAGGCATTCGGGTCCGATTTCGTAGAGTG
This sequence comes from Triturus cristatus, assembly GCF_964204655.1. Lineage (NCBI taxonomy): Eukaryota > Metazoa > Chordata > Amphibia > Caudata > Salamandridae > Triturus > Triturus cristatus. Next base: position 675,111,131 of record NC_140594.1, on the reverse strand, counting down.
CTTTGCGTGCGTGGGTTAGGAGCCGGAAAGTGATCCTCTTATTGACGGGGAGCCAGTGGAGGTTTTTCAGGTGATCAGAGATGTGTTCTTTACGCGGGATGTCTAGTATGAGCCTGGCTGAGGCGTTCTGGATGCGTTGTAGTTTTTTCTGGAGTTTTGCGGTGGTGCCGGCGTAGAGGGTGTTTCCGTAGTCCAGTCGGCTCGTGACCAGAGCGTGGGTGACTGTTTTTCTAGTTTCGGTAGGGATCCAGCGAAATGTTTTTTTGAGCATGCGAAGAATGTTGAAGCAAGATGAAGAAACGGCGTTGACTTGTCTGTTCATCGAGAGTGAGGATTCCAGGATGACGCCCAGGTTCCGTGCGTGGTCCGTCGGGATGGGTGCTTTTCCAAGGGCCTCTAGCCACCAAGAGTCGTCCCAGACGGAGGGGGAGGTACCTAAGATGAGGACTTCTGTTTTGTCTGAGTTCAGTTTCAGACGGCTGTGCTTCATCCATTCGGCTACTTCTTTCATTCCTTCGTGTAGGTTGGTTTTGGCCGTGTTAGGGTCTCTGGTGAGTGATAGGATCAGTTGAGTGTCGTCGGCGTAGGAGATGATGTTGAGGTTATGTTGGCGTGCGATGGCCGCGAGGGGGCTCATGTAAACGTTGAAGAGGGTGGGACTGAGTGAGGACCCTTGAGGTACGCCGCAGATGACTTCAGTGGCCTCTGACTTGAATGGTGGAAGGCAGACTCTCTGGGTTCTTCCGGAGAGGAACGAGGTGATCCATTCCAGTGCTTTTCCTTGGATTCCGATGTTTTTGAGGCGCTGTAGAAGGGTGCTATGGCAGACCGTGTCGAAGGCTGCGGAGAGGTCGAGGAGGATGAGGGCGACTGTGTCTCCATTGTCCAGTAGAGTTCGTATGTCGTCTGTTGCGGCGATGAGGGCGGTTTCAGTGCTGTGCTTGGCTCGGAAGCCGGATTGTGAGGAGTCGAGGGATTTGTTGGTTTCGAGGAAGGCGGCGAGCTGGTTGTTGACCGCTTTCTCGATGACTTTGGCCGGGAATGGGAGGAGCGAGATGGGGCGGTAGTTTTTGAGTTCGGTGGGGTCAGCTGTGGGTTTCTTCAGAAGGGCGCTGAGTTCGGCATGTTTCCAGCTTTCCGGGAAGGTGCCGGATTTGAGGGAGCAGTTGATGACGTCTCGGAGGTGTGGTGCTATGACGGAGTCTGCTTTGTTAAAGATGTGGTGAGGGCAAGGGTCTGTGGGGGATCCTGAGTGGATAGAGTTCATCAGATGGATGGTGTCTTCAGTGGAGACTGGCTTCCAGTCATTGAGGATGTTCAGGGGGGGTGGGGGTCCTGCAGGGGATTGGGTGGGTTGGTCTTCGGGTTGGTTGTCGAAGCTGTTGTGGATGTCTGCAATTTTGTTGTGGAAGAATGAGGCTAGGGAGTCGCAGAGGGCTTGAGAGGGGGTGATGTCGTTGGAGTTGGCTGAGGGGTTGGTAAATTCCTTGACGATGTTGAATAATTCCTTGCTGTTGTGGGCGTTGTTATCTAGACGGTCCTTGAGGGCTGCTTTCTTGGCATTTCGGATTAGTTGGTGGTGTATGCGGGTGGCGTTTTTGAAGGCGTCCTTGGTGCCGGTGGTTGGGTCTTTTTTCCAGGCCTTCTCGAGGGAGTGACAGAGTTTCTTGGATTTCTTAAGATCATCGTTGAACCAGGAGGCCTTCTTGCTGCCTAGTTTGATTTGTCGTTTTTTCAGTGGTGCTAGGATGTCGGCGCTGTTGGATAACCATTGGGTGAGGTTGGTGGCTGCTTGGTCTGGGTTTGAGGAGTGGGCGGGGGGCCTTTGAAGAAGCGATGAGGAGATCTGGTCGATGGTGATTTTGTTCCAGTTTCTTTGCAGAGTGGGTTGGGGGTGGTTGTTGGATGTGGGCTTGTTGTAGGTGAAGTGAACGCAGCTGTGGTCAGTCCAAAGGAGAGCTGTGGTGTGGCTGAAGGAAACATGCTTGCTGGAGGTGAAGATAGGGTCGAGTGTGTGACCTGCGATGTGGGTGGGGGTAGTGACAAGTTGTTTAAGTCCGAGGTTTGCGAGGTTGTCCAAAAGGGTGGTGGTGTTGCGGTCGTTGTTCTTTTCAAGGTGAAAGTTGAGGTCTCCCAAAAGGATGTAGTCCTCGGAGGGGAGCGCGTGTGGAGTGATGAAGTCCGTGATGTCTTCACTAAATTGTGCACGGTGTCCTGGTGGCCTGTAAAGGAGGGTGCCTCTGAGTGTGGTCTTGGGGTCTATGTGGATCTGGAAGTGAAGGTGTTCAGAGTTGGCGAGATTGACGTCTGAGCTGGTTGAGGTGCGGATGGATTTCTTATAGACGATAGCGATGCCTCCTCCTGTGTGGCCGGTACGGTCCTTGCGAATGATCTTATATCCTTCTGGGATGGCAATGGTGATGTCTGGGGCTGAAGAGGCATTCATCCATGTTTCTGTCAGGAAGGCGACGTCCGGAGAGATGGTGTCGAGTAGATTCCAGAGGTCAATGGCGTGCCTGTGGACCGAGCGGGTGTTGAGCAGGATGCATTGTAGGTGGTTGGGATCGGATATCTGTTGTGTGTTCGTGGATGAGGAGTTGTTCTTGGTGCCGTCGAACTTGCAGGAGTTGCAGGAAAAGGGTCCATGGGTGTGTCCAGGAGCCGCTTGGATGCAGTTGGGGGAACGGCCGGGGTTGAGGGCTAGGAGGGTGGTGGCATCGTAAGTAATGCGGGAGGGGTGGGCATTACGAGGACCAGGGGCTCTGGCGCTGGGCGCGGTCCAGGCGCGGACGGGCGTAGACGGGCTTACCTTTGGCGCACCTTCGGCGCGAATGGGGCGCGATCGCTGCGCGTGAACGCTGCGCGCAAAAGTCACTGTCATAAGTGGATAGTTGAAGGGGAGGGGCGAGGCAGGCTCAGCTGGGAGGCGGGAGCGTGATTGGAGGGACGGGCTAGGACGTCACAGGAACCAAATGGCTGCAACAACAACAAACACTTAACGCAGGGAGAGGTTGGGGCGAGCAGTGGGGCGCAATGATCAAAATATATATTTTATGAAATAAATGGCTGACATAGAGTAGCGCTATGAGCACAGCACATTAAGAGTGACAGGCGGCGCTATGAGATTGGGCACAGAGCAAACACAGAGCAGCAATCACAAAGCAGCAAAGCAGCGCTGAGGACAGAGTGAGTCAAATGCACAATGCGGCGCTATGGTAGTCCAGCTGAAGAAAGCAGATATTACAAGCAGCGTGGGAGAAGCGCTACGATACCCAGCAGGAGAACAGAGGGGAGCAACCGGATCTGCACGAGTCAGGACGGTCAATAACATCTTGACCAAGGTCCAGTATGGTTTTCGACTGGGCTGTTCAACGGTGGACCAGAGTTTAAATTTGTACATGCTCCTGGACAAGTATACAGTCGCCCATACTGGCACCATCTACTTAGCTTTCATGGATCTGTCTTCCACATTTGATCCCGTTAACAGATCCAAGCCTTGGCAGATAATGATCTCTATTGGCATCGATAGAGACATTGTTCTGTTTTTAATGGATCTCCATAGAGACACCAAAGCTGTAGCACGCTATTCTAAGGATCTCAAAGTATACCGTGAGTTTGGATACAAAGAGAGGTCCGTCAAGGGTGTATCCTGGCCCCTTTTCCTTTTAATCTGTATATTAATAACTTGGAGCAGGCCCGTTTGAAATTAAATACTGACTCCCCTCAGGTAGGCATGCAAAGTGTGCCTGTCCTTCTGTATGTTGATGTTCCTGTCCTCATGGCGAGGACAGTGAGGGGTCTACAACGCTTATTGAACTCCTTAGTACATTTTATAGAGGACTTGTTGGTCAATAACAGTAAATCATTTATCATGCAGGTGGGCCAGCATTCAGCTAAGCCCTGCACTTTTTTGGTGGGGGCTACACCGGTCCCAAAGACTGATGTCTTTTCATACCTAGGGGTGGGGTTTGATGTAGCCCTGAATTGGCACCCTTTGACAAGTGGAAATAAAGGGGATTTTGCTACGGTTATTGCAGGCATTCGTAACTTTGCCCCCAGACTAGGAAGTAGACCGATCGGGCACTATTGCAGATTTACAAAGCTGAATGTAAATCAAAGGTCACCTATGGGAGTGAGCTTTGGGGTTATATCGAGTACGACATGTTGCAGTCTATTTAAAACACTTTTCTGAGATGGATATCTAGCTTAGCCCAGTGTATCTCATCGTTTATAGCCCAGCAAGAACTTGGGATGGCTTTCCTCTCAGATGTGCTGGCCTATCGTCCATTGACATTATGGATGAAAATCTGGATGAAGAAGGGAGCTGACCTAATTAAATTAATCCTGTGGGATTGTCTTTCCCTTGACTAGTCTAACCATATTTGCTGGTTAAAGTATATCAGAGAAAGTCTTTCCAGCATGGGAAGGTCTGATCTATTTGAGAATCCAGAGGGAATATGTAGAAGAGATATGAACTGGGTAAATGAGAACTTCTTCAAAATGTGCACATGGGCTAGGGATGAAGAGAAGTTGAGGAAGCCCAGTGTTCGTAAGTATTCCCTGTTGAAGACAGTGCCATTCACTGAGTCCTATCTTTTATGGGTCAAAAGTGCCCACAACTGCTTTTTACTGACTCGATTTCGTCTGGACCGCTTTCATTATCTCTTAGCCCATCCCCATGGTGCATATAGTGGGCAGTGTCTTTTACCCTGCGGCTGCAACAGAAAGTCTCCCCCAGGATAGGATTCACTTTTTTATGTTTTGTAGTTTTTTTGAGGTCCCAAGAAAGTCTCTTATTATTCCTATTCTTAAGAAAGCTAGCTTTAGGCAGGTTAGGCCGGCTTTTATCTTTTTACAACTGCTTTCAAGCGGTAATCACCCATTCCTACAAGGCTTTACTCTGCACACCATTACTTCGCAAGCGTTAAAACGCATGCGATGTAGCAACGCGTAACCTTTACTATGCAAGTTGTTACATCGCATGCGTTGTAATGGATAAACAATGGCGCACAGGAAGAGACGCTGCAAAGAGGAGCGCACACAGGAACCCACCACCTACCCTTGATTTAAGGCCTGTTCTACCAGTTTTCGCTCAGACGCAACATTCGACTCCCGGTCCAGTGCGATGACCGATACTTGAACCCTGAGTCTTGACACCAACCCAGACATCACCTATTGTCGGAAATGGATCCAATAGTTTTATCTGTCTCCAGCCTCATGCTTACAATGATAATGATTATGGCGATGACAACTGCATGGAAGCGGAGCGTGCCGGGGAGGTGACAGGGAGCGTCGGATCAGGGATAGGGAGACCAGCCCTCGTCGTCATGGAGTGAGGGGGCCATGGGTGCAAATGAGTCCCGCATAGGGTTTATCACCTACAAGGAGGACGTCAGGAGAGGTAAGCTGGGGGTGTTGTCCTAGGAGGAGGGACGTGCAGGGGGTAGGTTTTAGGGTAATATATTTGTGTATTGTAGAGTAGTGTATTTGGGTTTAGGGTAGACTTGGGGCAGGGTTGTGATGGGGGTAGTGTTTTAGGGTAGTGTAGCTGTGTTTATGTAGAGTAGTGTATTTGGGTTTAGGGTAGTGTCGGGGGTCGTGAAGGGTAGTGTTTGGGAGTATGGACAGGACTGGGGATAGGGACAAGGTCGTGTTGGGGGTAGTGTTTTAGGGTAGTATGGTTGTGTTTGTGTAGTGTATTTGGGTTTAGGGTAGTGTCAGGGGTCATGAAGGGTAGTGTTTCAGTGTAGGAAACGGACAGGGGTAGGGTCATGCTGTTTTAGGGTAGTGTTGTGCTGTTAGTGTAGGATAGTGTTTTAGGGTAGTGTCGGGGTGTCATGCAGGGTAGTGTTTGGGTGTAGGGACAGGACTGGGGGGTTGGGGGAGGGTTGTTCAGGGGTAGTGTTTTAGAGTTTAAGGTAGTGTTGTGGTGTTGGGAAGTGTAGTGGTTTAGTGTAGTGGTTTAGGGTAGTGTTGGGGGGTCGTGCTGGGTAGTGATTGAGTGTAGGAAGCGGGAAGGGGGGAGGGTCATGCAGGGGGTAGTGGTTTAGGGTAGTGTTGTGTTTGTGTTGTGTTTGGGGGGGTTGGATAGTGTTTTAGAGTTTGACATGTGTAGGGTAGTGTATTTGTATTTAGTGTAGTGTTAGGGTACATGTCTGCTCTCATTACTAGGCAAGTTTTTAGTTCGCATACATTAACACTTGCAATGTAAAGGTATTAGAACTAAACGCTTGTGTAGTAACGGTAATTGCGAAGTAAAAACTTCGTAGTAAAAAGCTGCGAAGTGATGGTATGCAAAATAACGAGTCATATTCCTTTCAAGCAGCTCGGTATTACACGCTTAGCTTTTTAAGGGCTGCAATTAGGCTTAGGTCCAGCTGCGATTAATTTTTATGGTTGAATTAGGGTTACAGTGGTAATATGAAATTGTTTTTACTATAGATCCATCAAAAGTCTTCTCTAGTTAACTCTGCATTATGTATTATTTGTGTTATATTATTTGATGGCGTCTTTTTTAAAGCGGTTTGACTTTTAGGGTTTTCTTATAAAAAACGATTAAAGTTGATGATGACAGTAGATGACAGTAGATTCACAAGGCATAGACATATGCTCTGAAAGTTCCATCACTAGCACTCTGAAATCTGATGACTGATCACAGCAGATCTGCTGTGCTTTTTATTGGTGGAACTTATGTCTTTACAAGTTAAGATGTAACCAAGGCCAGCAGATTCTCCTTGGTCCCCAGGACACCAGGTATTGACCAACATGCAAGATTGAGTGGAAGAGGCAGACAGTCTCTGACCCTTGTATCTCCCACAATTTACCTTGAGATAATGCAGATTAGGCACCTATCTGATCCTACAAGAGACAGTCAGGATGACCTTTGTATTTCAGTGGAGCACAAGAACAGTTTTCTGCAAAGTGTGCATACAAAAAACATTTTTTAACCTGTTTATATTCAGTTTAATAGTCCCAAATCAAAACAACCATGCAGCACCATTAACATTGGGAACGTACACATTGCACAGGACCTTCCGTTATAAAAGTACAACAATGTTCTGGAGATAAGTATCTAGGAACAGAATTATAACAGCAAAGAAGTACAATCAGTTACAACTCTATTAGAGACAAGTATGCCCCTACGATCCAAGTCAGTACCCTCAGCACTTGAGTGGTCTCCATCAAGGGTCACAAAGCGTTCACACAGGAATGCCCATGCGTCCAAGTCATCTTGAAGTTTTTAATCTTTTCTACTATGTTTCATGTGCCGCTCTTGCGCCAGTGACTACTCTACCACACCCCTAAACTAGAGATCCACCGAAGTACCCCCTTGCCCCATCTAGGAAATATAATTATACACAGGGCCCACCCCTTATGCCCAGAAATGGAACCGGGGTACAGATTGTAAATTAACAACATTAATTCCATGGGACTCTTTTTTTGTACATAATCAGTTTGACTCTCTCTCTCTTGGTATACAAAATACTTTTCTCCATTTATTCTCTGAACATAGAAGATGAATCAAAAGAAAATTGATTAAAGTGCAGGTGGTGCAGTGCTCAAAAGTGCAGTGATGTGCAATAGTTACAATAATGCATATTTACAGTGGGATGTCTTAAAACAATTTGTAACCAAGAAAAAGGCTAACATATATCCACAGGTTGCAGTTTGCAATTTAAACACACAAAGCTAACCGCGGCAGACCACGTGTTGCACCTCAATCCAGTCAAGTCCAATTTAGTGTCCTGTGCATACTCTTCCGGCACTAGCCACCGTTCAGTGCCACTGGAGACCAGAAAATAGGAAATTCTTCAAAAGGAGGGTGCACCAGGAAAAAGTTTTAATGTAGCAAGTTTAAATCCATCATCTTCATTTAATATTTCAAATATTGCACAAATTTTAAAATCAGCCAACGTGTTTCGTTCCTGTCACACTAGGAACTTCATCAGGGCTTAAGGTATAGTATATCGTGTTCACAGTACTTTTGAGTATTAGTTGTTGTAACCTCATAAGGCAATCACCAAATCATGGGGTTATATTCATCCAGTCCACAGCAGGTACATAGGGACCATATCATGCCCCGGCTCGAGACCAGAGTCCTAGATATTTATTTATTTTACAGAGTTTTATATAGCGCAAACTTGACCCGAATCGGGTATCAGAGTGCCTTACACAGCACCAGCTGCGTTACATGAGGACACATTCCTTTTTTGTTGTTGTTGTTAGATACTTCAACGCGTAACCTGCAGTCTATGTACCTTCTCCTGGCCGTCCTGAGCGCAGAAGAGATTAAAATGGTAGTCCTCCCACATTTCTTATAGCTATTCATGAACATACCAATTCCCCTAACAGTTTCTTCACCACCATGAGAAGCCTTTTGACTCAACTTGTTTGGGCAGGACACAGACCCCAGACAAAATGGCACACGTTGGTGCTCCCCTATGAGCTGGAGGGTATGAGGAGGGGGGTTGTGAGTGCCAGACATACAGTTGTATTACCTTGCAGCGCACTGTCAATTTGCATTCCACTGCTATCTCGCAGACACCCGCCTACCGTATGCAAGACCAAAGAGGGACCAAGAGGGATGTGTACCGCTCCCCTCTACACTTCTAAAAAGTATACCCATGGACTCCTCCAATATCCATATCCAGGCGCGGTCTACTACTAGCTGGACGTGGAGGAAGCACCTCCACCTCCACGTTCTTGTGGTGGCATTATTTACTCTCCTGCTCCTCAGTTGGTGCACAACCCCTGGCTTCCACCTCACACAAGAAAAGCTGGTACAGCGTACTCTCTTACTCCATAAATTACAAACATTTGGAGACCTCTTCCCAGACGGCCTGGTCATAACGCACACAGACTCTAATCACTTTGGTGACACTACACATATGGATCCTTTTATATTTTAGAGGATACACAAAACGTCGTGTCCCTGGCTGCCCTCCTACCTGTTGGCCTCTACTGACTCCCCTTAACTGCCATTAGTCATTACTGCGGCGGATGGGGGGGGGGGGGGAGGGGTGGAGGTAGACTGGTCACCAGACTGTAACAGGCATGTGCAGTGGCGTAGCTAGACCTATGGCGGCTCCTGCATTTGCGGCCATGTGTAAAAACTCATGCTTATCGGCCCCACCCTCCCTTTGCTACACCACTGGGCATGTCGCAATGAAATCAGAGCAGGGCAGTAAGTTCAGAGCAACATGGGAGAGGGATTTGGGACATTTGTTGCCAGATAAGATCTGGCACTACTCTTGCTCCCGAATGAAACTTAATTTCCCAATCATAGACACACATTTTTACATTATAAATTACTCCACCCTGTATACGCCGGACGTCATGATCTGGCTAGAATTGACCCCTCATGAACATCCCAATGCCCCAAATGCAAAGCAGATAATGCCAATTCCATGCACCTGGCTTGGAACTGCCCTCACATACAGGCATAGTAGATGGCAACACCACCAGGATTGAAATCATTCTCACACCAAATTCCTTGCTGGTTCTCCAGGGATATTCAAGGTTTTCCGAAAAATATCTGTAGATTCACTGCAATTGCGTTATTGGTTGCCAAGCAAGGATTAGCATTGAACTGGGGCAGCAAACATTGCTTTACCAAATCAGAATGGCTGCAAGCATGGTATATTGTGACACAACTAGCTAGGCCTACGCTGCATAGCAACCACCCACCTCTTAAACAGAAGAGATCTGGCAGCCCTTGCACAACTTTTTGCTTACACTGAAAGCAGATATGCCAGCCTGACTAGAAGGCATACCCCCGCAGAGCGAACCATAGCCCCCAACCCCATTACACCATGCTTTACCCTACCAATTGTGTGCTACTGGAGTTGCAGACCTAAGGCCTAGTCAAATAACTAGACTACTGCCACCACCCAACAATCGATGATTAAGTCCACACTGTGTGTATCCATATGCAGCACGACTTGTCGTACATACCTGGTTGACACCATATTTTCAGCATTTGATTTATGTATGATGATTGAAGATATGTCCTTGTTTTTGGATGGTATGCATATAAAAATGAAAAATAAATACAAAGTATTATCTGAAGAATTATGTATAGGTTGAAGAGGAGTGATGGGAGCTACTGGAAGTTTCAAGGAAATGATGCCAAGCAATTACTTTATGGCAGTAGGAGCTTGGGATTTAACATTGGTATTTCAACGTTTACAAACCTAGAGTATCACGACGTGCATAGCACCCAAATAATTACATGTCACGATTCACTTTCACCACCAACACGTTCCTATGTGAAGGGCTAATATTACGCTGAAGGTCTATTGATATTACGTATTTCACTACCGTCTGCCTAACAAGGGCAGTAATAGAGCAGATTTACCAGGATCCCAAATTAGCCAATACCCTGGTGGCCATCTGCTCCAAAGCTTTTAAAGAAGTTTGCCTATTGATTTATGGCAGCATGTAATACTCAGAGCTCCCCCCCACCCTGTTGCTCTTTCAGCAAGGACAAAAAGCTTTCTTACTGTGGATAAAGGATTGCTAAAGCAGAAAGGTGCTTTCTTACTATGGATAAAAATGTGCTTAAGCAGAAAGGTGCTTTCTTACTATGGATAAAAATGTGCTTAAGCAGAAAGGTGCTTTCTTACTATGGATAAAGGATTGCTAAAGCAGAAAGGTGCTTTCTTACTATGAATATAGGTTTCCTAAGCAGAAAGGTGCTTTCTTACTATGGATAAGGGATTGCTAAAGCAGAAAGGTGCTTTCTTACTATGGATAAAGATTTGCTAAAGCAGAAAGGCGCTTTCTTACTATGGATAAAGGATTGCTAAAGCAGAAAGGTGCTTTCTTACTATGGATAAAGGTTTGCTAAGCAGAAAGGTGCACGATACCTACTATGCTGCAGTACCAATTGTGAACCAACAGCTCAAATTGACCTTGCTTGCTGCGTGTGAACTCAAAAACCCCAAAACGTAAAGTATTGACAAAAACACCTGGACTAGTTAGAGGTGACAAAACATTCGGAAACTTGGCAGTTATGCTTCTACATGGCACTCTTCCACAATCCAATTTGCTTTAGATCAGGACATGGTTTGCAAAGCTGGCAGAGCGCTCAGCAGCCTTCATGACCGGCCGTGTGCATGACTGGAAGTCAGTGAGCAGGACTGCACACTGTCTGCAGGAATGTATATGCACTGGGCTGATGGTCTACAAAGAACGGTGTGCACACATGCATTGGACGTGTTAAGGGCTGGCTAAAAGGCTAATGGTGTGCAAAGTTATCTGTGCGTCAGTAACTACACATCAAGCCAACCCAAACTACTGTGGCATGTTTTAAATCCTAAGTTTGTGCTTCTCCAGACCAAACACTCATAAAATATACTGCCTACTAGTATGGATGATGTGATTCCTACACTTTGTAATCCTTATTGCATTAGGAGACATTTACACAGGCGATTCATTCTTTCTGTATAACGTGTGTCTGATGTAAAGTGCTCTGGCACCCTACACTGGTCTGTGTAGCACTATTGTAGCACTATCAAACAAATGAAATGCATGCGAGCGAGGGGATATGGAAGGATGAGGGGCACTGTTAGAGGGTGGTAGTGAGGGAATTTGTGGAGAGGGAGGTCATGGGGGGCACACAAAAAAACGGTATTGTCGCACTGGGCAGCACCAACTTTAAAGTCACCCTTTAAGTTGGCTACAACACAACTTCTGTGGCTTTTCAGCGGCCCTGGATCCATGGCTGAAAAGCTCTGTCCCAGTTTATCAGTTGCCATGGGTCTACGGCTGGACAAAGGAATCAGTTTGGGCCCAGGAAAATACAAAAAAAATGGTCCAAATAGCTATGTAACCCAAGTCCACACTGAAACGTTCTTGAGCCCTGCCCAAAGTGAAAAGTCAAGGTACAACGGTTTCAGTTCAAATTGTCTGTCTATCTCTATAACGGTACTACTGTGATCCAGTAGTTACAGTACTGTAGGGACTTAATAACCCTGTCAAGAGGTGGGCTGTCCTGTCGTATCTGGAATACTATGGGGCAGACATCAGCCTTGTCCAGGAGACCTACCTGTTTGCAGGGGATTGGCACAGGCTAAAATCTAGGGCATTCCTGCACCATTTGTTTCCCTTCATGGGCCGAAAGGCAGAAGGAGTGGCTATTTTGGTTTCACATAAGTTCTGGGGGTCAATTGGTACTAAACTGTTGGAACTCAAGGGACGTCTACGGGTATATAGCATATGGCTGGACACCCAGACATGCACCTTAGGCTCCCTTCACGCCCCTAACGAGAGGCGGGAGCACTTCCAATGGACGGCCATAGAGGATATCCTCACCTCACAGGACTGATTTGTTTTAATAGGGGACAACTTCAACTTGGTGTTCAATAATGATGTGGGTCGCTCAGCCTAGAGGGAGGGGGGCACAGGGGTATTAACGGATGAGAGTTTAGCCTAGTTGCAGGAGATGGGTCTGTCGGACTTCTGGAGGGTACTACATCCCCATACCTGCAACTATATTTTCTACTCCCATGCACACAAATCTTATGCCTGCTTGGATTACTTCCTAGGGTCCAGGGAACTCCTGCAGCTGCTCCAGTTGGTGGAGATCGAATCAAGAACCCTTTCTGACCACTCAGCGCTCCTTCTCAAACTGCACCCCCCCCCCCCCCCCCTGATCGGGGACCTTCCCCAGCAATGGAAATTTAGGGATTTGCTGCTCCAGGGCCGGAGGTGGTGAGACAGATCGAAAAAGCTATTACTGACTATCTTAACCTTAACGATACCCCCGACACACCGTGTCAATTCTATGGGATGCCCTGAAGGCAGTCATCAGGGGAGAGATATTAGTGCTCTCTGCGGCAGAGAACAAGCTGTGAAGGACCAAGAGGACAGAACTCCAGGGACAGGTAAGCAATCTGAAACATATCCATCACCTCACAGGGGCTCTGAGGATTTAGCGTCAGCTAGAAGCCGCCAGGAAATAGCTGGCGGGATTGGACTTAGGCAGGGCTGAGTATTCCCTCTTGCCACTAAAACATTCCTTCTATGTGAATAGGAATAAATGTAGGAGGCTCCTGGCCAGCAAGCTCCCAGCCCAGAGACTGTCTACGAGAGTTGATTCTCTGTGCTGCGAAGGGGAGACGGTTAAAGGGGACGCTCCGATAGCAGCCCAGTTCAGGGATTTCTACACAACTCTATACTCTGAGCAGTTCCTTCCCCCTCGCTACCTCCGCACCACAACTACAACCCGACTGACTGACGCCCAGGCAGCTTCTCCCGACAGTCTGATATGCATATAAGAGGTAATATCCACCATATTCAGACAGGAAACTTGTAAGTCCACAGGCCGTGATGGCTTCTCATTGGGCGTTTATAAAACTGTCTGCCTCCTGTCCTCACGAGGCTCTTCAACACTATCTCGAACACAGCCATCCTTCCAACCTCGATGCAGGAGGAGACCATTGTCATCATCCCCATGTCTGCCAGTCTGGAAAAGACAAGTCGACTATGCAGGAATTACCGCCCCATTTCACTGTTGAATGTGGACGTGAAATAATTTGCGAAGATTCTTGCACCCGTCTCAACCCCTTCTTGCAGGGCCTTGTATCCCTCAATGAAGCAGGCTTTATCCCGCAGAGACAGTGCACGGATAATACCAAGCGACTCCTCCAGATCATAGATAAAGCCAGTTGCATGGAGGGCGCAAATATGCTGCTCTCGGTCGATGCTGAGTAGGCATACGACCGTGTTCACTGCCCTACCTGGAAACGACATTGACCCACTTTGGCATGGGGGAGCGATTCCGCCCTTGGGTCCTCAGCAACTATGGGACCCCGGTCGCCTCAGTGCAGGTGAACGAACGGGGCTCTGAATGTTTTCCGATATTCCGGGTCTCGCGGCAAGGTTGCCCCGTCGCCCCTCCTCTTCGTGTTATATATGGAGCCCTTTGTGCAATGAGTGAGAGACCACCCGGGAATCAGGGGAGTTCCCTTTGGCGGGGAGGAACATTTGATATGTTTATACATAGACAATGTCTTGGTGATGCTAAATGATCCCAGAGAGACTCTACCCTATTTCTTAGAGAAGATGGGGGAGGCGTTGGAGTTCAGTATGAAAGTCCACAAGTCACAAGCCCTCAATATCTTAGTCCTGCTGGCAGCACTGGCCTCTTCAAAGCAGACCTATCCGCTACACTGGGCAAATGGACTCCATCCCATATTTGGAAGTACAGCTGGCCTCGACCTCAAAGAAAACCAGAACCCTCAACTATCAAGAACCAACGTAGCGAGTGCAGGCCGAGCTGGATCGCTGGAGTCATTACCAGCTGTCTGTATTGGCCTACATTGCGGCCCTGAAGATGGCCATCCTCCCCAAGATACTCTTCCTTTTTCAGGCCCTACCTCCAACTGCAACGACAGGCATGATCCCTGCCTTGCAGGCCATGCTACATCACTTTATCTGGGCAGGCAAGCATCCCTGGATGAGTAGGGAACAGAGAAGGCACCCCCAGCTGAGGAGGGGTTTGGAGTGCCATGCCTACTCCATTATTATCAGGCGGCCCAGCTTCGGTATCTGTTTCAGTGGTCTACAGCAGAGTCAGAAAAACCATGGCTGTTCATGAACAGGGCTCTAGCTGTGAACTCGTTGGGGAAAGTCTTGTTTCTTCAGCATGTACATCATGCGCCCAGTCTCTACATATCCCCAGTCACGAGCTCCCTGCTGAAGGTATGTGACTCGTTGACCATGTCACTTTCCCTCTCCCCGGACACCGGTGGTTGACAATCCAGCCTTCATGCCCAGAGTGGGGTCCATTTTGAGCTTGGCACACAGCTGTCTGCTGAGTGGGGGGGGCACTTCTTCGAGCAGGAAGGTCCTATTCCCTTGGTCACTCTCAAGAGGGACTATTCTATCCCACAGGATGAACGGTTCCGTTATCTACAGATCAGACACTGGCTCCTACATCCATCAGTCAGAGAGGGAGGCGAGGGGCCATTGCAGCCATACGAAAGAAAAATGGCTCTTGGTCCTCCCCCCCCCCCCCCCGCCCCAAATTAACCAATCGGACAAACGCCTCATCACTAAATTATATGCCCTGCTTCAGCCAGCGCAGCGCAGGCAGAGGACAAATCCCCCATCCAGCTGCACTGGAAGGAGGGACTGGGATGGCAGCTTTCCCATAAGGAGTGGCAGGATATCTTTAATAGAGCAAAACAAACTTCATATAATACATCTAGCATTAAAAGGACGGTGAAGATTGACACCTACTGGTATTTAACCCCAGTTAGACTCCACAAGGGTAACTCGACTCAGCCAGTGTTCTTGGCGACAATGCGGGGCAAAGGGCACCCTAACTCACATCCTCTGGGACAGCCCAAAGTTAGCCCCGTTCTGGGATTCAGTCTTCGATTATATCGACACCCACTTCGGAACCCAGCCCTCTAGGTTCCCGGCCTATACCCTACTAGGACTTCCCAATGCTTTTACTTATCAACTCACATCATGCAGGAGGTGTCAAATTAGCATAGCCTGGGGGCGGCCCTCCAAACCATTCTAGGGCTCTGTGGAACCACCACCACACTGACAAACCTAAGGTGGGTTCAGTGCCTCTGGTTCGTTCTGGGAATGGAGAAGCTTACCCTTACTCTCTCCGCCCAGGGTGACACGTACACAACTCTCTGGCAACCATATATAGCCCTGCTGTCCCAAGAATTTAGGGAACCGACCTGCCCCCGCTACTTAGGGTTACTACGACTCACAGACCCAGATTCTGCTGAAGATGTGGAGGGCGCTTCCAGAGTAATACTGACCTGGGATTTTCTTTTCTGTTTATTCACGTTGCTACTGGTACCCGGGAAGGGAGAAGGGAAGGATGGTGGGTAGGGGTTACTGCTGAAAAGTTACGCTCTATACTTGTGATTTTAAGGGGGGGGGGGGGGTTGAACCTTCTATGATGGCAAGTTCATTGTTGTGATGAGCAGAAGCTGTTACAATAAAAACATATTTAAACCATAAAGCATAAAGTGGTAGCACATTTTCCATTGAAATAGCAAAAATATTTCCCACTGACTTAACTATACAGTGTACAAACAATAATGTTTGGAAATTGAGTTTGTGCAAATATTTGTCATTTGCACGTCATCAAGTTAAGTGTTCTGATTTGTTTTGCTCCTATTTAAATATTCGTTTGCATCATACTTCTGAATTACACAAAAACAAAAAGTGCTTTCGTAACTCCTGATATACTTTGAAATATTTATACTACGCATTTACAAGCTATTTAAATATTATATGTTAGAAAACAACTGACACCCTATAGCCTTTTGTTCCTTCATGATTGTCAGAAGGCTCACTTGGCAAAATCCTCTGACTGTAATAAGAGAAAGAAAAGTAAACACCATTTTCCAGGATATGATAAGCAGCAATTAGTAAAAAGACAAACTGCCATTTGACCAGTCCTTGAACAGACAGCAAATGAAACAAGATAAAAAAAAACAAGATTTAAAGACATCTTTATTGCTCATTCACTTTCTGAATGAATAGAACACCTGTTCCTTTCCAGCTCATGTTCAATCCACAGAATGGGCCAGTAGGTCCTACGATTACCTCAACCTGATAAAATCTGACTTGCCACAGTGAGTGGCTGAGTACATTTGTGGAGGTCTGTCATTGACTAGCTTTTCACAGAAATTGAACATCCCCCAAGACGTTCCTGGTGCATGGCAAAGATGAACAATAAAAAGGGGTGAAGGAGAGCTTTGGGACTATGGCAGGCAAAAGCAGGGTGGCAAGAAAGCTGATGTATAACTACCCCAACTCACCAAACATCTGCAGGGTCTTTGGGGAAAAGCCAAATGGACACAGGAATGGAGGTTGCAAAGTTTACTGGAAAGGCACAGAAAACCGAAATGGATGCCACTATTGTGCAGGAAATCACTGTCAACCACAGGACACGATTCACCTTGCAAACAGCTTACCAGACACACACTACACATGAAACATGCAATACATAGACTTACACACATGCATGCCTGGGGCAGTGGAGAAGCAGAGATGCAAATTACAGTAAACAGCAAATGTTTTCCAGGATGAGCTGATGAGCCATTACCCATCAAGGAGTACAAGTACAAAAGATGGTGCACTTGAACTGTATCCATCCGCCATTAGCGATCTAAATGGACACTTTTTCAATGCACAGACCATGGCTCTATATTGAAGACCATAATACAGACACAGTGTTTCTCTCGAAGAAAGTATAAGCCTTGACTTCCTTGGCCAAACATCTACAGATATCAAAGAATTTACGATTAATTAAAGGATTTATAAATATGAAAACCACAACAGGTGCTCCAGTGATAAAAATGGCGCAGTGAAAAGTGGATGGTGACAAATGTGAAAAAATGTGTGCTGGTACCATGTACAAGCAAATGAATACAGAGCCCAGGAGCTGATGAAGATATATACTTTTAACAACAAGCCACCAAATAAGATTACACTGTGTGCGTTCTGTCTAATAGTATCAGTCCACTAGTACAATATGTTGACGTTTCGACCCTCACAGAACATTTCATAAAAGGGTCATCATCAGGACAAAAAAATGGTAGCAACCAACACTGTGGATGAATGATAAAATGCTGCTCCTGGGTGTCAAGCCACTCTGGGAAACAATACCAAATTTAAGAGAAATAATGCTAAAAGCAATGGCGGCTGCTAAGGAACCAGGGCGACTGGTCTGAGTTGACTGTTTGGCTGCTCAGGCAGTGCCGGTGAGCCTTGGGACAGCTCTCCACCAGGCTGTGCATCACAACTGGGTGGAGAAATGCTATGTGCGCACAACTGTTTAGCCAGCCCAAGAAGGCCGGGCAAACCATCATGTGCACTGAGTAGTGCCCATGCTACTCCACCTCCTGTGAACCAGCCAGCCTCGCCCCAACCTAGGTCCGTGCAGAAAATAAAATGATATTAACAATGTGTTATTATTTTATTTTTCCTTGTTGCACTTCTCTCAGAGCAGTGGGGCGATACTCCTCTGCCTCAGCGGAGGACCCACCGCAGAACACTAGGCTTGTACACGCCATCAGTGGGTCATAACTGTACAGCCCACATTCGTAGAGTGGCTGGCTCTCAAAGATGCTGCCTGTTGTTGAAGACCTGCAAAACACAAGGAGCATCAGTAGTGAACTCAAAATTTGTAAGTCTACTGCTGGAAAACAAAGGACCAGCAAATGTCAAAGAATGGCAGGATGGCATACCTTTCCCAACCATACTGTCAATTTCATACCTACCTAATGCAGCCTCTGTGCTGAATGGATGATGCACAGCGATGCTACAACACACCAGGCCTGAACCATTTGGGTTCAGGCCTGCCACTATTCAGAGCTTTCACTGCTCAGGGCACTTAAGGAGAGTTTGGATAGCAATTATGTTTATGCACAGAACTGTCAGTGAACAGGTCTGCTTGGGACATCCACAGCCTGGGAACGTAACTAGAGAGAAACCGTGACACTGGGAATAATGAAAGGAAACTTACATATGAAGATTGGAGAAGTAGAGAGTATACAGGGCTGGACAAGAACTGGACCGGTGAAAAGGGACTGCTATTGTTGAAGAATGGAGCTTCAGATAAGACTGGGCTAGACTGCATTGCAAAGCTTTACATAAGTGAGGTACAAGGAATGAGGGAATTCACTGAAATGGTCAGAGCTAGGCATGAAACAGAAAAGCAGACTGAAAGCAGTTTAAACAGGGGGACTGGAGATGGTTGACAAGTGATGGAGATGGACTAGAAATTCAGAGATAGAGAAAGGATAGGCATATAGCCAGATGGAAATGGAGAGGAACACAGCATACATTAGTAATGGAAGAGGGCAGGACAGACTGAATGCATTGAAAAGTCTGGAGAAGGGAATCGAAATTCAGAAAGTCATGAAGGAAAGAGCAAGAGGCAGTTGTATATAGGAGAGGGACAGCATGCAGAGAGACTTGGAAGAGGGGAGGTAGAAATAGAAAAACAGTAAATATGAATAGAGGGCAAGAAGGATTTTAAATGTGAAAGAACGAAAAGATGGGAAAACAGGGAAGTAAAAAACAAAGAAAAATATGAAGAGAAGAAGTGGTCCAAGAACTTAAAGGATAGAAAATGGAATGTGTGAAAGAGATGGATGATGGTAAAGGAGAATTAGAAAGAAAAAAAACGGAAGAGGCACATAGTATGTGTAGCGAAAGACTAAAAGGAGAGAATAGCAAGGATATGAATTGTGAGACTAGAACTAGAGGGAACGTGCAGAAGGAGTTGACATGCATATTAAAAGTTTGGCGGACAGGATACTCCACCACAGAAGTGGCAGACGATCCTGTCCGTCAAAGGGCATGTTTCTCTTAGCAGAGCCCCTGATGGTTCCACCAGTGGAAACGTTTGATCAGTCGAAGTATCTTAAACCATCTAAAGTATTTAGGGTGAAAATTAAATTTTCCCTCTTCAAGGTTCCCAGGAAAAGCCTAAGTGGTCGCACATTACATTATGAAAATGAATTCCACGCCCTGGGAGAAAACTCCAGTTGTTTTTTTTAAACAAGCTTCTGCTTTGGAAGTTTGGTATTGAAGAGCAATGTAACTTTCTGAGCAGCAACCTGAAACATGGAAGCCGCTCAGAAACCTTCAGTGCCTTCAGGGCAGCCCCATGGAGTCTCCTCTGAAGCCAATGAGATCTCTCCCAGGCGGGTGAGATCTTCAAATATGACGGGCGGTCATCGCCAAACTTTAAATAAGGCCATAACTTTGAACATACGAAGCTGTGCAGTAAATACTGTGAGGAGTAAGAGGTTCAAAGACATGATATGCATAAATACTGTGAGGAGTAAGAGGTTCAAAGACATGATATGCATTGTAAGATGAAAAAGTCTATGAAGTCTTGAGCATAACCCCTTTTGGTCACAAATTTGTCACACAAAATACATGTGAGTGCAGGCTTCTCATGATTATAATGAGGCTTTGGGGGGGGTGGGGCGGAAGCGACCGACCGTCAGGAAGGCTCGCACCCCATGGTTTTTGGGCCGGGTGGCGCGGTCCGGGCCCAATTGGGCTCTTTTTGGGCTCCATTTGGACTCGGGATATTTAAACGATCATTACGGGAGCCGTGTCACCATTTTGGAAGGTGACACGGTGACCGTTTTTGTCAGCGCAGGGAAAGGTTTTTGTGAGGCTTAGTGTAGCCAGGAGTAGTGAGTAAGTTCTGCACCTTCGGAATGGCGGACAACAACGCTCGAGTCCAGGAAGCTAGGAGGCTCATGGCAGAGGCCGGCCACATGGACCTCGTCTGAGGCCATCAGGGGAAATCATCCCTGCCGCCGCCGCATGGGGGGGGGGGGGGGGGGGGTTGGAGCATGCCGCTGCAATACTAGCGTGTTCCCCGCCACGGAGCGGGGCAAGCAAAAAAGCTGTGGAGGTACATGGCGGGGGCCGCAGAGCGAGTGTGGCCCCTGAGAAGCGGGGAAAGAGGGGGAGGAGCGCCACAAGGCACCCACCCCTGACATTTATGGAAGGGAAGGGAGGAGAGGAGTGGTGCGTGAAAAGAAGCACAATGAGGGCCCCGCGGTGGTGACCGCCGCAGGTGCCACAAGCAAGCAGAAATCTTCTTGGGCACCTGGGGGCATGGGCCAATGGGGGTTACTGCTGATTTGGAGGACCAGAGGAAGTTTGTGGGGGGAGGCCCACAGGGATACAGATCTAGGGGCTGGGGAGGTCTGGGGCAGAGGACAGAAATGTGTAATTCAGCATTTGTCATGGCCGCAAGGGGGGGGGGGTCAGTAAACAATTTCATTCCTGAAGACTTGACGTCAGTGTCGTACTCCTCAGTGGACGTAGCCAGGGCCCTAGTGGAAAGGGTAGGCAAAGGGGCCAAAATGGCAAAATGCAACATCATGGCCGCCTTTCGGCTGTTGCCAGTACACCCGGATGACTTTCAGTTGCTGGATATTCAAGTGGACGGGAGCATCTTTGTGGACAAGGCTTTACCCATGGTGTGTTCAATATCATGTGCACTGTTCGAAAAGTTCTGTTCATTCCTGCACTGAGTTTTCTCTTGGAAAATGGGAAAAGAGACAGTGGCACACTACCTTGATTACTTTTTCCTGGTGAGATGACCAGGTTCGGCGAGCGACAGACTACCAGCAGCAGCTGGACAGTTTCCAGAAGCTCATGGGGACACTGGGTGCCCACTTTAGCGCCAGAGAAGACACAAGGTCCAAGCACGGTGCTGTCATTTCTGGAGGCCAGGTTGCCAGAGGATAAAAAACTGCACATGCGGTTGTTGATTGAGGACATCCTGGCCAAAAGGAAAGTGACAGTGGGGATGGTACAGGTGTTACTTGGGCATTTGAACTTTGCATGCAGGGTAGTGCGGGCAGGACGGACATTTTGCAGGAGACTGAGCAGGTCACTGGCAGGCCTCACACTGCCACAATACCGCATGTGCCTGTCGGCAGGGACAAAGGAAGACTTAAGAATTTGGTGCAGGTTCCTGGAGAATTCAATGGGATACCCATGTCTGCACCAGAGGAGTGGGAATGGGATGTTCAGATATTCTCGGACGCCGCTGGAGCATGCAGGTTCCGTCTGTACTGCCAGGGCAAATGGTGTGCGGAAGAGTGGCCGCATCATTGGAAGAGCTGGGGCAGGAGCATTGCCTTTTTAGAATGGTTTCCCTAGTGGTAGCAGTCACGCTGTGGGGGCAGAGGCTAGAACACAAAAGGGTCACTTTCAGGGTAGACAATATGGCAGTGGTGCAGGTGGTCAAAAGGCAGGTCTTAAAGTTAATTAGAGTATTCATGCTAGGTTCCTTAAAGTACGACATACAGTTCAGGGCAAAGCACGTCCCAGGTGTAGACAATGATATTGTGGATCTCATTTGCAGTGGGAGAGGTTCCACGGGCTGGCCACGGAGGTGGAATCTCACAAGATGTCGGTGCCCGAAGGGATGTGGTATGTAGGAGAAAAAGGATGCTGCAACTGGTGGTAGGGTCGTTAGCGGTTTCTATGAGACAGGCTTACGGACACGCGTTGCAGGAATTTCTGCAGGAAGGTGCGAAGGAGGTCTGGGATGTGGGCCAGGGAAGAGGACGTCATTCAGTTCATTTTGGATCTGATTGAGAAATGTTTGTCGAAGGTTACCACAGTGGCGAAGCTGGCAGGGATAGAGTTCATGGGCAAGTTAATGTGGGGATATGCCCCAACAGCAGCCGAGCTGGGGAAGCGAATGCTAGAGGGTTGGACCAGGGAAATGGGTAGGTGACAGCGGGTCAGTTTACTGGTGACAAAGGTGATGTTGGGTAGAATGATAGAGGTGTTACCAAGAATATGCATCAGCCGGCAGGAGGCGGTCATATTTGCTGCGTTAATTACTAGGTTGCATTTCTGAGCATTCCGAGTTTTGGAATTGTTGGGAAGGAAAGTGGATCCAGGACTGCAAAGGAGGGAAGTACAGGGATGCGAAAAGGGAAACAACGCAGTCTCCATCTTCCTCAGGCACTCGAAGACGGATCAAAGGGGGTGGGGAAGTCAGTGGTGCTTGGGGCCAGTGAGGATCCCCTGATATGTCATGTTCAATGGGGGTATGCTTTGAGGAACAAGGAGGGGGCGGACGTTTTTCACAGAACATGGGGGTGGGAAGTGACGTCGGCGCAGCTGCTATGGGTCATGATGCATTCGTTAAAACTTCTGGGGGAGGTGCCAGAGGAGTTTGGAACTCATTCCTTCAGGATAGGGGTGAAAAATCATAGGGACTATTTCTGAGTGGCATCAGGTAGCTATTTTTGGCCAGTTTTACTGTTTCATTTTATGGTTGGGGACAACCAGGTAATGAGGTTAGGATAGGATATACTTAGTAGATAGATCTTTAGTGAGGTAGAGAAGAGGTTACAGGGTTAACAGTTACTGCTTGAGTAGATAGATCATTAGACAGGTTTAGAAGAGGTTACAAGGTTTTAAAAGAGTGAAAGTTATTGATCAAGTTGGGGTCTGTGAAATAAATTGCAGTTGTGTTTGGGGAAACCTTAGGGGTGGGGGGGGGGGGGAAGGAGGATACGTAGATGACGCTTGTACAGCTAGTTTTAGTTTTGTGAGGCAAAGGCCAAGGTTATGTTTTTTTTAGGTGCACCTGTCTTCAATAAAGCAGCCCCTTTCACACATCTGGAGAGTAAATTGTGGTCCGTTCTGCGGCACAATACACTCCTATGCAAACCATCAAAAGAAAACTGAAACAAAACATACAGCGTAAAACTAGTTCCTCCAGCGCTGAACTTGCAGAAGTGTACAGAGGGTCTAGGGTTTACATAACTCAGTTCCAGGGAAACACTGGCATACATGTAATTAAAAATATTTTAAATACTCTTTGGTGTGTTTCCAAAAGATTATTTTTAGGTAAACTAAGTCTAAAAGGCGAGTGGCAATGGGTTTATTACTTCTACCCAAAGAGTGGAGAGAGTCTAATGGCTGCTTCGCTCCAAAACCATAAAGCCACCTTAAAGTGGTCCTTATTTCACCCATAGTGTACAGTGTTCTGAAAGTGCTATGCTTTGTTTAGGTTTTGTGCGGACTGAATAGGTTAGTGTAGAGGAAATTGTGAGTGCCACAAACCAGCTTATCTGCGTTCTTTCTTAGGGATGCGATAACCCGTTTGCTCTCTTAGGGATAGTGCCTTGAAAATCTGTAGGTGCCCAATTGTCAGCACAAGGAGCACCTGCAAACTAATTTCTTCCTGTCACAGTATGAGGAATCGTCTCTCCTTCGCCTATGTTATGGTTGCAGCAAGAAACCTGGGACCATGGTCAAGAACACTGCCTTCGTCAGAAGTGAAGCCTACATTGCTGGATTTGTTGACATCAGCCTCTCCCTCTGATTTCAAGAAAAGTCTTAAAGGAAGCTTGTGCAGTAGTTGCAACTGGACTTCATCACATACCCAAAGCATGAAAAATGCTGCCCGATCAACCAGCAGCAGTACTTGGTCTTCACTTCCGAGGGAGACTCGGCACAGCCACCATAGACGTTTGGCAGGAACAGGCTTAGATTCTGGAGATGCCCTGCTGCTCTGACGTGCCCTAAAAGAAAAAGACTATCTGCCACAAGTAAAAAGTGGGTCATTACCTAGAATAAGAAACTAGGCCAAAATCAATACTTTGATAAATTCATCTTAGAGAGAGGGTGACTAATGCTCCACAAAGACATTCCAGCCTAGATGTAAACAAAAAGCAGCTTTGTCACTTGTGGTTGAGGGCTGTACAGAAGACTGGGGCTGGTGAGCCTGCACTGCCCTGACCCAATCTGTCCCATCTTGGACCCTATTTGGAGACCTGTCTGCCCATTTCCTGCCATGGAGATAAAGAAGTTAGACTTTTTCATGTCACGGGCTCCAGCCCATGCTCAATGCACCTTTGCTTTCCAGCTAGGTTTGCACTTTACAAACAACCATGCATTCATATATACAAATAGGCCTTGTGCTGATATCAAGTTCTCTGCAACTGGTCGGATAGGTCCCAGTACTGGAATTGTATTCCCCACTCCTACACCCCAGAGTGCTAGGGTATTTTATTCTGCAGTTGGACCTGCACACTATATTCCAGTGACTGGGGGTGAGTGTCTGAAAAGTTTCAGCGCTCCGTCCATCATCTCCTTGTGTTCACTATATTCCAGTTCACTAGTCCCAAACTGTGTGACTTTAGGTCACTGGATACCCCTCCTACCTCTTGAACAAGACTTACCACATTCAAAGTACAGGCTTGTGGGATTTCATTCCTGCCAGGGATACAATGATTTATGCTAGTCTCATTTTAGCACCCGTAGGAACCCTTCAGTGATCTAAGACGGTGTAACACTGGCATTCCCCGACTGGTCATGTCCTGAATTTCTTTCCAGTCAGCCGCAGCCCGTGCAGTTACGAGCGGAGGGGTGGGGGATTCGACAGAAGACCACGAGGGAAAATTAAATACATTATTAATTTTCCCTCATCGTGGTCTGTCGAAAGCCCCTCTACCCCCGCCCCATCCGGGTTGACTGCTCTCACCTGCACGGGCCACGGCTGATTCCTGTGAGGATACCTTATATCCCAACAGGACAAACTTTTGAACTGGCCCAAAGTTTAACTTGGATGGGACCCTGTTCCACATTTGGTGTGTGGTTTTCACATGGAACTCCCTTTTAGAAAAAAAGTTTCTGTTCATAGACTTTTCTGTGTAGAATGAATCTTTTAAACAACCTTTGTAATTACATCAATAATACTCTTGAAAAGAGAAAGGAAGATTCCAGAGCAGCCAGTATTTATAAACAACCACAGTTCAGCCGAACCGAGTTTATAGAACAAGGAGTATTTGTTTAAACAAACAGATGTGAGTGTTTCTCAAAGAAAGCAGGAAGAGTGATTATACACAAGGTGAAAAGACAAACCAAAACCGAATTTGAAGATGAGAAGGTAAGGTGCAAGGTGAACATACACAGTATATATTATTTCCCAGTTGAGCAATTATATCTGGGTTAAGATTGGTTTGGGCGGCAATCCTCTTATAAGTCCCTTAAATGGTTAGGAGCATCTGTAATGGGCTCTCTTCCAAGGAAAAGGGATCTTGAATGGTCAAAGATAGCACATCAATTAGCTGTCGGCACAAATTATACCTATTGGGCAATAAAAGCTCCTAAACAGACCTCTGTGCGAGGTCAAGATTTACGCACCAACCAATCTTAACGTAGATATTGCTCAACTGAGAACTACTATGGTCGCAACCTACAGTGGCCCTTCCTTCCCAGACTGGGCCTCCACTTCCTCAGCCAACCCCTGGCATTTCAGTCCTGATGAGAGACTATTTATTCTTCCAAGGGTCGGAACGTCATTGACAAATGAACAAA
This sequence comes from Triturus cristatus, assembly GCF_964204655.1. Taxonomy (NCBI): domain Eukaryota; kingdom Metazoa; phylum Chordata; class Amphibia; order Caudata; family Salamandridae; genus Triturus; species Triturus cristatus. The sequence continues at coordinate 675,085,262 of NC_140594.1, read as the reverse complement.
GACAGATTGCTTCTTTGACCTCTGATACAATGATTGATTCCCGGTGTCTCTAATTGTACTCAATAGAAAACTGCTGTCTTTTGTTGTAATCAAGCTTAATTTATAGTTAGGAAGCAATGATTTGACATAGACTTCAATGAGACCTATGTGAGTTCCTCCTGTGTCCAGCCGGACAGAGGAGCATTTAATCTTAAATAGTCAAAGAAATGTAAGTGAAAAATGAGAAGGCTGATGAAACAGGGGCACAGTCCTGTACCGAGTTTTCAACAGAGAGAGAAAAGGAAAAGCCAGGAAATGAGAGGCAATTACAAATTGGTAACAGGCAAACAAATTTTGGAGCGATCATGGGGGCTTACAATACAATCAGCGACTTCAAGTAAGCTCTAGCCAATAGTATCCACGGTACATTTAAACAATTGCCATAATGTGGAACATTATAGTTCCACATTATGGCAATTGTTTAAATGTACCGTGGATACTATTGGCTAGAGCTTACTTGAAGTCGCTGATTGTATTGTAAGCCCCCATGATCGCTCCAAAATTTGTTTGCCTGTTACCAATTTGTAATTGCCTCTCATTTCCTGGCTTTTCCTTTTCTCTCTCTGTTGAAAACTCGGTACAGGACTGTGCCCCTGTTTCATCAGCCTTCTCATTTTTCACTTACATTTCTTTGACTATTTAAGATTAAATGCTCCTCTGTCCGGCTGGACACAGGAGGAACTCACATAGGTCTCATTGAAGTCTATGTCAAATCATTGCTTCCTAACTATAAATTAAGCTAGGACCTTTTGTTAACAAAATAAGTTTGTACCCGTGGTCCTTAGCTACCCCTACCGGGTTCCCTTGTTATTTATACTACTGTCTTTTGTTGTAAAGCAACGAATATGCCATATATGTTAACATTACCTTCAAATTCGGTTTTGGTTTGTCTTTTCACCAGGGCACAAGTCCTAAAAAAAAAAAAAAGAAGTGGGGGGGACGCTGACGTCACGACAGGAAGTGACGTCACGAAAGGTGGCTTGCACCATCAGATTCATTGCCTCCCCTTGCTCACCCCTTAAATGCAATTGCATCAGAGAAGCCAGTGCGTGAGAAGTGTTCTGAATGAGCTCCGATCTCGCCCCAGAGAGGCCAAAGATTGAATGTGTGGCTCCATCTGCTCCACTTATCAAGCTCCCGGTAAAATAAGTGGGGTGACGGCGTCCACCCGCGTGGTACCCCGACTCGGGCCCTGCTTTTCACCTTGAATATACTCACTCTTCCTGCTTTCCTTGAGAAACACTCACATCTGTTTGTTCAAACAAATAATCCTTGTTCAATAAACTCGTTTCAGCTAAACCGCGGTTGTTTGTAAATACTGGCTGCTCTGGAATCTTCCCTTCTCTTTTCAAGAGTATTATTGATGTAATTATAAAGGTTGTTTAAAAGTCTGAACAAAAAAACCTTTTTTCTAAAAGTGAGTTCCATGTTAACACTTGTTAAGGTTGCCTCGATTCCCCTGTTCACATGGACATACGGGGTGCCCTTGTTCTTGTGTAAATGCCCCCACGATGTGTCACGAGGCTCCTATTTATTTTGCAAAGAAATGTTATATTGCAATCCTCTTTACTTTGCACCCAAACGCTATTGTGTGCCTACATGTTTGAGTGTCCCTGTTACAACACTCCTATTAATGTTGCACCAAAGGTGACTCCAAGTCAATGTGCTGTCAGACAAGTTTTACATCACACCAATGCACATCCTTTACACCTAATGTAATATCTTACTATTGTTCTTTTCTTTCGATCCATAAGGAACGATAGCCCATGCCTAAATATTTTGACTGTTCATTACTGAATCTGCTTATCAAGCCCCATAGCCTGCACGTTTTGCATGTGACTGTATTATGGAAAACAAACGTAAACCAAAGGGAACATCATACCTGCTGAGTCTCCAAACTGCAGGTGAAAGACAGTACCTGAGATACTGAAGACAGAAAAAAAAACTAAGGAAGGTTTTTCAATCTTCAAGGACGTGCCTAACATAAGAACAACACAGACGTATTGCCTTTGCTTGCTTTATACAGTTGTTTGCCATGAATGACAAGCATAACTCAAGTGTTTCCTTCTAATTGAGAATTTCGTCACTTAAGAAAGGGATTGGATCCCAGGAAGGAAGAGATTAAAGGCAATTCTCACAGTGTCGAGGGAAGGGTTCAAAGAAACTGTACTTGTCTTTTTCTATTTTAAGCATCTCCAAGTTTCACTTCTAACTCAGAAGTTTCAAACCACAGTTCAATAACACAACTGACCTAATGACACCTTTGATACCTTCACCCGGATGCATTATTAGGTAACAAAGCTACATTATGGGAATTGTAGTTTCTCTATTAACATTGTACAGAATAGGCCAAAATGTCCAGTGTGCAAAACACTGCTAGCTAAAATGTCAGCACCATTTTTCAGGTGTCCACAATTAGGGGGTTTCGCTTCCAAACGAGGGACACTTGTTGTCTTTGAAGACCCTAGGCACGTCAAACCGTTTTCCTGATTAATTTCCAACAGCAGCTCACGGAATTTACTCTCCGCTAGGCTTAACATATTTGATCTATTAGCGTTTTAAACGTAATTTAGCCCGGGCAGAATGCACGAACGTACTGCCGCCACCTCAGACGGCCCTCCCTGCCGGGTTAGCAGCTGATAAAGGCGGTCGCACCTGCCTTCCGGCAGGCCCGCTCCCTACTCACCTCTACCTGTCTGTTGAAAGTGTCTGCACCTCCGAAACCTACCTACATAACCAGTCACGCTACCTGGCACGTCCTTGCCCCGGGTTGCACCCACAACGCCTCCGAGGGGGAGGAGTTCAGCAACTTTCAGTTCGGGGCATTGTGGGAACCTGGGCAGAGCATGAGCTGAAGGGAAGCTCACCTGTGGCAGCAGCAGAGCACCGGCTGCCTCCTTCCCGTCGCGTGCTGCAGTCATGGTGAGTGGAAACACCCGTGCGTGCGCTTGGGGCGATGGCGGCGGCTGACAGTGTAGGCAGGTGCGTCAGAGGAGCAGCCCACCGTGTGCGTGGAGTGCACATCCTAGTTTCCTAACCTGTTGGGAAACTCCCCACGCTCCTTTTGGTGTACAGGTCAGCCAGTACTACTAGGAACCCTCGTGACGTATACCCCGAGCAAACCCATCCTCCCTTTACAAACAAACCTGCTTAACTCCCCTCTTGCATGTCGTAAATAAGTACGCATCAGCCATGCGAGCTGTTTACCTGAGCTCGTATGAAGTGCGCTTAGTCCCTGCTCTGCGAACTGGTTACCTGGGCTCCGTAAAACATGGGTGCAGACAGCGCACCTCTGCGGACCAGGCGAACGTGTTTGGTTGCAATCCTTTCTAGTTTGTGGACTTCCGTGACGTGACTGACGGGCAGCCGCTTAGTTTCAGCAGTCTGCACTTGTATTGTCAGCAGGTGCGTTTCTAGGAGTAGCCATCCCAGAGCGGATACCCATTCATAACCCCACCCACCTACTCAGGCAAGTCTGGGATTGGTGAACCCATCCTTCCCTAGAGTGTTTCCCACGCTGCCTCAAAGTGACTGTTATCTTCTTGATCATTAGAGAACTGTGTGTTTTTTTTTTTATCAGCGCGCTTAAATATTGCGATATGTGGCGTGTGCACTCCTTTTCCTTTGACTGGAAAACAGCTCGAATCATTGGAATATGTTTACACGCTAAAGTTTTGGATACTCAAAGTAAGTCATATTCGACCCTCATTTTTAGTAAATTAAACCAAATAACCAATTTCCTTAAGTGACCCCAAATATTTCCCTAGTAAGTCAAATGCATTTCCATGGGCAATTACAAGTTGGAGCAGTATATTAACCTCGCACATCCTCATTATACATCCTTAATTCAACACCTCGATTTTGATGGCATCTTGCCTAAATGTCTAACTAGTAACATTACAAAAACCAGCTGGGTTACAGATGACACTTGGCCTTTATCGTCTTTTATTTACAGGTTATGTAAACAATAACAACGTTGTGGGTGAAAAGAACAAACCACTTCAATCCTTGGAAAACTCAATAAGTTTGACACTCACTCCACTTTGACCAAAGCAATATACATGTTTACTGCGGTGCAAAACAATCACTAAAAGTCTGCTTTGTGTATACAGTGGATGGACTAAACAAGTCATTAAATGTAAAGAAATACACACACAAAAGGGAGTGCATTCCTCAAGAGTCCAACAATTGTATTGTAGAGTTTGCTTTCTTTGTTTCTTCTCTCCTTTCACAAAGTATAGATAGTTCAGTGGTGTCAATATCATAGTATTCGTTCAATGCAAAAAGTTTCAGCACTATGTACGTTTATATTGACATGACATATTAATATTCAACAACAGTAGCTCAATAACGAAGACATCTAACTCAAGATGTATGTTTCATAGAGAAATGTTCTTCTTTATCTTTCACAGGTAGAAGTTCTTTACATTTCATGTCCTCATAGCCAACGCGTTTCGTCTCCAATGAGACTTCTTTAGGGCTTTCATGTATGGCATACAGAGTTTTTCTTAAAAGTTCATATGGTTCGAATTCGATAATCAACGTTTTCTATAAGTCACCCAGTCTTCAGTAGCGGTTTGATAGCCGGCCACATACGTAATCAACATCCAATTTTAGTCGCTAAATATCGAATTCGACCCATATGAACTTTTAAGAAAAACTCAGAATGCCATACATGAAAGCCCTGAAGAAGTCTCATTGGAGACGAAACGCGTTGGCTATGAGGACATGAAATGTGAAATGTAAAGAACTTCTACCTGTGAAAAATAAAGAAGAACATTTCTCTATGAAACATACATCTTGAGTTAGATGTCTTCGTTATTGAGCTACTGTCGTTGAATTTTAATATCATGTCAATATAAATGTACATAGTGCTGAAACCTTTTGTATTGAATGTTGTTGTAGGACTTGTTCCTACTTTTTAGGGAGTAAAGAGGGGAGTACTCTCTGGTTTCGTGCACTATTTACTAATTAGACACAATATTCACTTGTAGTGTGCAGACTTGATCAGCCTCCACCCTCAAGTTTTGGTTTCTATCATAGTATTCGTCACCAATATCAAAATAACATTGGAGCCAACAATTCTCTTTATTAGTCTTCAGTACATCAAAGAAACAGCCCGGCCAACGTGTTTCGTCCTCCGAGAGGACTTCATCAGGGTTAATGTATTTCTTTACGGCAATGTCACATTGAAGTCTAAGAATGAATTGGATAAGTTCTCCAGATTTCTTGAAACACTCGTACTGCTCCTATATTGTTGAAGGGTAACCATATATAAATATCGCAGCTTAATATCCACACCCCATTAAGCTCTGCAAGTTCAGACTGAATAATACAAGGTGCTAGTACCATCACTGACCTGCTTCTCTATAAGAATTAAATGTGTAATGACCATGCCCTTTTTAGGAAAATAGTCCCTCGTGCATTCCAGTGGATGTATAAGGATACGTTCATAGAGCCTCCGGAAAGAGGTTGAGACTAAAATACTCGTGCGCTGATCTGTGATTTAATTAGGGCTCTCAGTTTTATGGTATTTATTTTTCCAGCATTTCCGTCTCTATTTATACTTATTTATGTTTTGCCCACTTTATCTGTATTTATCAATATTTGTTTTGTGTTTTGCTGATAAATGAATTTGTAAAACTGTACATTTCCATATTTATTTAACTGATAGACGCGGACTAATACTTTGACGTCTGTCGTGCTTTAGCTATTTAAGCTGTCAAATGTTACATAATAATACATCCACTGGTAAATATGAGCATTATATCACAAATGTATGTCATTATTTAAAGAAATTGCATCCTGTTTTTTAATTTCCCATGCGGTCCTTCTGCTCAGCTATTAGTCTATAATTCATGAAAGCACAGAGAATCGCAAAAAAAAAGCCCAATTTTCTGTATTATCCACTTTAAAAAATAAATGCAGACAGAAAACACATGGTTTTCGGTATGTATTTATCTGTAAAATCCATAAAAACGGTTAATTGACTGTCTCAAACCAATGGTTCAAGGTTCCTGAGAAGCCTTGTAGAGAAGGAGGCTTAATCAATGCCCTTTAAGATATGTATAGAATACAGTATGTTTGCTTTAATGGTAGGCCTCAAACCCCTGTCCCAAATAATAGTTTTTTCCCTTTTCCGGCAAACTAGAGGCTACTTCTGTGAAAAACTGCCGCAGGGTTTGTGAGCACACCTTGTTTTTATAGGTGAAAAGTAACAAGTTAGTGGGTGTATTTTTCAAGCTTTCGAAAGTTCTAGTCCTAATTTGTCCTGATGTGGGCCATACCCTCTTTTCCGATATTCAAGTTACATTTTTGCCTCATTGCTGAGTTGCCATGATGGTTTCCATTATATTTTCTGTTCAAACTGGAACTCGATTTTAAAAAATCTTGATGCAAATTTTCTGATATTTTAAGTGCAAAAAGTCTGCTTCACTTCATTTTGGTAGTGAATCGGTGGACAAACCTTCCTTTAGTTGTTTAAGATGGAAAAGAATTTGTCAAAGTGTGTTAATTGGTCACAGTAATAACTTCTTATGTTCTGCTTTGTACCATAATCTTGCCCGTGAATAACCTGTTACTATCAACCAATGTAATGGATCTCCATTTTATAGGTTTTTGCAAGACTGATGGGCTGAGTTGTCCATGCCAGAATTGCTTTTCAACTATTTTGTCAAACTTGTTACTTATAGGTCTTATCAAAAACAACTTAAAAAGCCATCTTAATATTTTAAAAAGAGAGATTCTTGGCTCACTAATTTATTATCGTGGTGTAAACCAAATCATGTTACAGTATACCTAGTTCCATTTTCGTATCCCCATTTATCCTGCATGTGAGTTGTGATAACTGGTGGTAATGTGTTACTACACTTAACTTCTTCTAAATTTAAGCAGATTACAGACTGTTGAAAGAGATGAAGCACTGATCAGGGCATTTCATCTGTTTAAAATAAATGGGCCTTGGCTCACTGGAGGACCTCAACTTGTGATGGAGAGAGTTTGGAGCCTTTAGCTCCAGCTACAGAGAGGCTGGCTAAGTTCATATTTTGATTTGTCTCAGTTCCAGGTGCTCACACCGTGCTTGTAGTTACAAGTTTGTATATTTATGGTCTGGCTTGACAGCCCAGCAGTCCCCAGACAATTATGTTAGTATCACTAGGAGAGAGGTTTCGGCTCCGAATTCATGTTTGGAACCAGGAGTACATGTTTTGATTGGGCAGACATTGTGTGCTTCCACAAAAATGCTTGCCTTCCACACAGCTGTGATCATTTTGTTTATTTATTTAGCTGTATGAGCTTGAACATTCAGGGGCACACACATGGCGCGCAGAAGTCAGACCTCTTCTCAAGAAGCCCACAGCTGACCCCACCGACCTCAAGAACTATCGGCCCATCTCGCTCCTCCCCATCGCAGCCAAAGTTGCAGAGAAAACAGTCAATAGGAAACTGACACGATTCATTGAATAGAACGCCGTCCTCGACCCGTCCCTATCCGGATTCATCAACCACAGCACAGAGACCGCCCTGCTTGCCGCAACAGATGACATCCGCACCCTCCTGGACCAAGGCCACTCAGCAGCCCTTATCCTACTCGACCAATCAACGGCCTTCGACACCATCTCCCACCACACACTAGTTGCCAGACTACACGACGCAGGCATACAAGGAACAGCCCTGGGCTGGATCCAATCATTCCTCACCGGAAGAAGCCAAAGGATCAGACTCCCACCCTTCTTCTCCGACACCACAAAAATCACCTGCGGAGTCCCACAGGGTTCATCCCTGAGCCCCACCCTCTTCAACATCTACATGGCCCCCCTCGCAGCCATTGTCCGACAACACGGCCTCAACATCGTATCCTATGCTGACGACACCCAGCTCATCCTCTCCCTCACCAAAGACCCCACCACTGCCAAACTCAACTTCCAGAAAGGAATGCAAGACGTCGCAGTCTGGATGACCAACAGCTGCCTGAAGCTCAACGCCGTGAAGACAGAAGTCCACGTCCTCGGTACCACCCCTTCTGCATGGGACAGCACCTGGTGGCCGACTGCCCTCGGAAGCCCACCTACCCCCTCAGACCACGCCAAGAGCCTCTGCATCGTACTCGACTCATCACTCACCATGAACCGACAGGTCAACGCTGTCACCTCCAGCTGCTTCAACACCCTCCGCAAGACCTTCAAGTGGATTCCCCCCGGAGTCAAGGAAGACAGTCACCCACGCACTCATCATCAGCAGACTGGACTATGGAAACATACTCTATGCCAGCATCAACAAGTCCCTACTCCGCAAACTCCAGACACTACAGAACACTGCCGCCAGACTCGTCCTCGGCATCCCCCGACACAAACACATCAGTCAACACCTACGAAGTCTCCACTTTCTCCCCGTGGAGAAGAGTCTCGTTCAAAATCCTCACTCACGTCTACAAATGCCTACACAACAACGGACCCAAATACCTCAACAACAGAATCAACTTCCACATACCCAAAAAAAACCTCCGTTCTTCCAACCTCGCACTGGCCAAAACCCCGCGCATCCACCACAGAGCCAGAGCAGGCGGAAGATCGTTCTCTCACATTGCAGCCAAAAACTGGCAGACATCAGACGCGCCCCCTCCCTGAACACCTTCAGGAAGACCCTCAAGACCTGGCTCTTTGGCTAAACAGATCTGCGGTACCCACCCCCCCCCCCAAACCCCAGCGCCTTGAGACCCTCAAAAGTGAGTAGCGCGCTTACAATTCCCTGATTGATTGATTTATTCATTGATTAAAGTGTCTTAGATGACCAGATAATTTACTGTCTGACAAACTGGATTCGTCCGCCTCATGAGTGGTTTTCCTTAAATGGCCTTGAATCGCTGTTCGTCCTGGCTGTAGTAGTAATAATATTTCTTCTAATGCATAAAAACATCCATAAAAGCGTAACAAACATCAGACAGCATTATACAGTACTTATCCTAAGATAAAAGAAAACTGCCATGATCAGTTAAAATACACAAACAGTATTGAAAATTCAAAAGACCATTTATGTTGGGATTTTTTGCTTGTGTACACATCCTGATTAAGTGTAAAGGACAGTCCGCTGTAGGTGTAACTTTAGTGACAAACGTGCATGGCCAAGTTTTATAAAGTACATATGTGCTAATATTAGTTAAAAAGTTTGAGTCATCGTATGCTGGGAGGAGTTAAAGACTTCCCAGCTCCAGATTCATCCATCATTCCATCAGCCTATATTTGCAACATATAATTTACCGTGGGCCATGCACATAGAAAGTACAATAGTGTATTGTAGAGCCCGATTCCCCCAGACCCTACATCTGGTCTAGAGCACAAATGGACTGTTCTGATGAAGATAATTTATAAAATGTTACACATATTTGGTCAAGTTAAAAATGTGGCAATGAGATTGTTACACAGCCCTTAATTCCACCGGATACTCATTTTGATATTTCTAAAACAATTAAAAATGTAATACTATACATTCTGGCCCGGTCATTAGGTTAATACCATATTCTTTCTAGTATAAAAGACCGACCATAAGGATGACACCATTCTGCAGCATTTTTCTGAAGTAGGTAATGTTTGCAAATATAAATATGCTTGGCGACATTGGGTAAAGCCATGCGGTTTTAATATTGGTAGAATATATCTTTTCCGTAAGGGAGTGTAAAACTTTCAGTAGAGGACCACATGCATTGTATCCTGCGGCAGCAAATTATCACAGGGACAGTTAATCAAATTTGCTGCCCAATCATTCATTTTTGGGAGACAGGCTAGTCGAGTAAAGATATCTAGTCTTAGTCGGGTTAAAACAAATATATGTCTGCCATGGCTGTAGGTTGGTTGGGTGTCATTAGGGGATTGGTGTGCCTCCCTGTGCTGTCTCGCTAAGGGCCTCTATGCTGCCTATTCCACGTCCCCCCTGAGTTCCGGCACTCCCTCACGTACATTGCTCTTGCTGTATAAATATGCGTTGTATGCGTTGAGATCCAAAGTATATTGGACACAGATCCTACTGTCTAAAATATACCTCTCGTATGTACTGTTTATGTATTTTTACTTACTTAATATGTTTTTCATGTAATTGCTGCTGTGCTAATTCTGTAAAGCACTCTGATACCTTCGGGTCAAGTTCACGCTATGCAAAACTCAATAGTTAAAATAATTAGAAATAGTTGTTTTCTCTGGTAGCAGCCAAATGGGTTGAGGTCAGTCATTAATTTCGTGGATTTTTAGGCTTGGCTTGGCAGTGCAACTGCTACCGGACCTTTTAACCTATGCCACTATTATTCTACAGTACTTTGCTTCCACACAAATATTTATACTCTCACACTATCTACTTGTAATGCTTTACATTACCATGCAGAATTCCTTTATGGCCAGACCTATTGGCACTGCCAATGCTTGTCTTTATTCCTGTTGTCATTTTATGGTATATTGCTTTACATGCATAGCTCCTGTCTTTTATTGACATACAGTCACAGCTGTACATAGGGAGGCCCATACATGGATGTTGAATGGGCCCCTCTTTATCTTCAGCCAGTCCTGAAGACATTATTTTGGCAGTATCCTTAATGTTTTACCTGATTGTCTACTTCAGTATTTGTCTCAGTTTCTGGCCTCCGCGTCTTCATCCTATTTCCCCTCTGCCCGCTATTGTTCACTACGTTTTTCTTCTCCTCACCACATGCTACTTCCTCTCCCCACAGCCATCATCTTATTTTACTCCACATTGGCCATTAACCGAACAAATCCATAATCAAATGCCTCCTCAAACACCACCACTCGCATGACTGCTCATTTGCTGCAGGTCATTTCACCAGTGACGGCCATGCAACCCAAGTCACCAGTGCCACTGAAAGCTTTTCATGTTCTGTGCTTCCAGAGTTAGTCACACCTTCAATTAGTCAACCAATCAGGGTTTTATAAAGCACACTACTCACCCATGAGGGTCACAAGGCGCTGGCCTTGAGGGTCTCAAGGCGTGATACTGACCTTGATACTTTAACAGCCAATCACACACCCATCGCCCCCCCTCAAACAAATCGCTATATCCAACCAGCCTATCACCCACCACCCTGTGAATATCAGACGTTGCCATGCATGCCTTTACCCTGCCGACATTTAAACGTGTTGACCTTTACAACACGTTGTACTACCATGTAAGGCTTTACCTCGTTTGATTTTACCACGTAATGCAGTGGTATCGAACTTCTACTCACACACATCTTGCGCCCACCCAACATGCACTGCTTACCACCTCACTACCACATTACTCATGACATGTTAAATTACCTAAATGATAACAACAGTCATGGCATCACTTATGTCATCATACAATCAGTGCGACACCGCCCTCTAGGACTTGCATTGGATAAATACATTTTGGGATCCCAATTTTTCTCCGTCCCCCACTTGAGGGATCCCTCTGAAACTTTCCTGAAATAAGCTGAGGTGGATGAACTTTTATTTTGGAAAGTTTTTTTGTGAAGATTCGTCAGCCAGTTTCAAAGTTATCAGAAAAACAAAAAAGGTCTTCCTGTGGAGACTCTGACACTAATGGCCTATCTGACCGCCACTTTGTTATATGTATGTGGAACCCCCTTAAATCCACTCCTTTTTAAAATATATATATTTGTATCTTTCTTTTGATGTTGGGGTAAACCTCCCAACCCCCCTATATGTGCATACTACTTTTTGAGAGGTGTTTTCCACTCTAGGCTCTTATGCTACCTTTTAATATTTACCCCTTACTAACCTGATACTGCCTCATCCTTCAGCCCTAAAATCCACTTACTGTCCTGGGCCATTACCCACCCCTAAATGCTTTAAAAACCCTTTTTACTCTTGCGTCCCATGTGGTTACCCATCCCAAAACCCTAAAAGGCCCTAACTTCTTATTGCCTTTACCCATTCCAAATCCCTAGGGACTCCCTAAAACCTATACTATCCTGTACCCACCCCAGAACCCTATGAAAACCCTTAAAACCTTTGCACCCCTGTACCCTTAGCCTTCAATAAACCTTGAGAATCCCTGTGAACACTGTACTACACATCCCTGATCTTTAAAAACCCGTAACTACACTGTAACGTTACCCATTCCCCCCCCCCATTCTCACAAAAATCTTACTACCCCGTGCCCTTCCCCTATCACTGAACCCTTAAAAATATCTTACTTCCCAGTACCTACCCTGAATCTAAAAACCCCTTTAATACCGTACCACCCTGGGCCCTTACCCTTCCCATATCATTTAAACCCACCCTTTTTATAATGACATAGTAATTGTGACATATAACAAAATACCTGTGTGGGAAAGTTCAGCATGGTAAAGCGCCATAAGAAGGCCTTCATGGTAAAAGCACGCGTAGTATCTTCTTGTGCTGTAAAGATCACGGCTAAAGACTGCATATCTCACTTTATCATCATTGTAGTGGAATTCTAAAAATATCCACTCGTTTAAAGAAAGGGAAGCATTAGAAATCTACTTGTCCTGTAAAAAGATCCACATATCCCTTGTGGTGCTAAATTCATGCAGCTATTATGAAGTAAAGTCCACAGACCTAAGAGGTTGAAATCAATCAATAAAACACTGTCTTAAATAATCATACCCAGCAAGATTATGCCTATAGGTATACAATGCTGTTTACTCTTAAAGTTCTATAATTACACCTTTTCAAGCACTTCTTGGTGCGTATATAATTATATGAAAATTGGGCCTGAGTGAAATGTAAATTATGCTGGCATTATGCCATTTCAGGTAATTTTGCGTCATTCGTGGTAAAAATATACTACAAATGTATCATTCATAGTAAAAAGTTTACTGCGAACCTGTGGGGACATAAAAACGCGAGCGGCTGCTGTTGGTAGTGCTGCTGTGTTTTTTTTGTTTTTTTTTGTGTGGTTTTTTTTTACACAATATTTTATGCCGGATTGTCATTTTGCACACTTTGCCAAAATGTCACGTAATTACAAAAAATGTGCACACCCCTATGAAAAACCTAATCTAATACGGCTAGATTTGAACCATCTATTGGTTTCTTTTTTTATTTTTCCTGACACCCGATGCAGCCTAAGTATATTTGGCCTCTGCATATATATCTAAAGGGAAAGTTTGACCTCATCTTAAGATCTTGCATGCCCTATTACTATGCCTATGGTCTTTCCAACTTTAAGTGTTCGTTTTCATTACAGTACTTTAAAAAATGCATAGTGACATGCATACATGGATGGATGGAGAGGATGTGGCTTAAGAGCCAGAGCTTACGACTTTAAAGTTGGGTAACCAGTTTCGATTTCGGCGGGAGGCTCACACATCCTGTGATTCTGGGCAAATCGCTTAATCTCTCCGTGCCTAGAAATAAAATGAATGTGTCCGTCTGTAATGCAACTGGTCCTCGTGTAAAGCGCTCTGATACCTTCGGGTCGAGTTTGCGCTATATAAAACTGCAAAAAAAAAGCATGGAGAGTTCCAATAGAGTATGAAGTGCAGCATCAGCCACAAATAATGGAATTGTTGTTTTTCTCTATTTAGGCCAATCTAACTTCATTCCAAGAACAGACTCTGTAAAGACTAAAAGGATAGCCTGCAATCTAATTGCAAGGAATTGGAGACAATATGACCTTGGTCATTTAATGTCTTGGGGGCAAAGGTTAGGGGCAGCTTCTTCTACTTGTGTAGCACGAATACAGAAATTCTGTCTTAGGCAATACCTTTTGGGGATAGTATGTTTCAGTTTTCGCGTTGTTTTGAGGAAAGTGATAAGGATGAACTCTGTTTTGGTGGGAAATGTACTCCAAGCCACTGAACATACACTGTGGCTCAAGTTCCTTAAAACCCACCATATTAAGACCTCGAATACAAGGCAGGAGAAACATTGGGTTCCTGCGGATAACTCTTTTAAATGAATACTTTTCATTACACTTGAAGTGTGGAGTAGTCGAAGGTAAATAAAACATATGTGAAAATAAACCCATTGCCAGGAAATCTCTTACCTCACTGCCTTTACCAGGAAACCATTACCCATTATTTTATTATGCTGCTCAACATTTCGCCTAAAAAATGGCAGGGTACCCAGGAACCCTTCCTCTTACCGATATGTGCCCCATTCCGTCCTAACCCTTCAACATTTGTGTTTCTACTTTTCTTGGTGATTTTCAACCTTACGTATTTTTTGATTATGGGGTACATATTTTCACATTATATTGTAAACACCTATAACAAGAAGCTTTTAAATCGCATTTAATTGGGAATAACAAGATACCCTCGATAACGTTTCAGACACTTTTTAAGTGCAACAGCAATGACCATAAATGACTTCGATACGTATGTCAGGCATGTGAATAACTACATGCAGACAGTTCACCTCTAGACTAACTCTACAGAAATGCCGTTTGGTTGATAATGTAATAGTTAGTAATGTTCCAGCTATGGTTTTATATAGCGGAGTCCCTCCAATGGAGAGTAGTTTTGTTTATTGTAAGGTGTTTTTTTTTTTTTCTCATTGTAGCGTTGAAGTTTCTTCTCCCTATGCAGGAAGGTCCGGTGCCTTCGGTTGGGCAAATGTGCTTAAGTTAAAACCATGTTTTATCAATCCTACTAACTGGAGCGAGGAGAGAGGTTTGATAGGTCGCTTACAATGTACAGAAATAATTAAAATCCTGCAAAATACAAACCATAGAAACATTAATTTCTTTTGACGGAAAAGGGAATCCATGTTAAACACCCAGGCTCCAGTACTCTTATATTGGCCATAATAGTACATTTGCCTCGATTGTTTTGCACAACATGTAACTATGTCATTAAATCCAAATGGTCGCACACTGCTGACCTACCTGCGTGTTACCCCAAAGAACTGTGGTCCCTGTAGTCAGCGTCGGCGGATACACCTATGCTCGTGTCGTGAGTGCAAGTGTGAATAGCGTTAGCCATCCCTGGACACGTGTTTCGAGGTAGTTGCCTCTCGTCAGCAGGGAGTAGGAAAGAGTGTAGGGTTGTTGTGTAGGCTGCTAAAATCATTATCAGGTCTAGTACCTCTCGTAGCACCGCAGGTGCGTAACCTGAGTCCGTCGACTCCCCGGCTCATGGAGCCACTAAATAATTAAATCCAAATGGTCGCACACTGCTGACCTACCTGGGTGTTACCCCAAAGAACTGTGGGGTAACACGCAGGTAGGTCTTCAGTGTGCGACCATTTGGATTTATGTAACTATGTCAGTCTTCTACGACTTACTAAGCAACTTTCTAGAACATATTCATTCCACAACTGCTTTCCAGAAAAGTAACATCTCTTCAGTGCCCATGTGTATTATTAATTGTGCTGCTTTATTGTCTTTCTCAGTATCTATGTAGAGGTGTCTCCTTCACCTCTGCTTCCTTCGACAGCATTCATCGTGCATTTTCCATTCCAGTGGGTCATCTATGGAAGATTGATACGAAAATCATATGCAAAAAAACACAAAAGGCGCATGCCTGAAGAGACCAACACTAGATTTGAAAAAATGGTGGGGTAAGGCCCTGCGCATTCCCATCCATCTCCCAAAAGGAAGGGTAGGACACAGATTACCACAAACCTTACGCTTGCAATCCCTGTGAGTGGGGAGAATGTGATATACATATCTCCTACCTTTTTTTTCTCCTCCTTTCTCTCAAGTATAGGCAGAGGCATTAGAAGACCATCTCTATAACCTCTCAAAATGTAGGGGTGTAGAGGTTCAGAGAACTTCACAGCCCCTGAAGGGCACCACTTGATTGAGGATGAAGGGATACACCCTCCCTGTGTAAATACCACTAGCCAAAGAGTATCCCTTCTGGAGTTCAAGTGTCTCCACAAAGAAACGAGCATTGAAAATGCAATAGGTCTCACCTTTGATTAAGTTAAAGCCATTTGCTTTGCTAATGGTATTGTATAGCAAAGCAAAGGTTTTAATTTAATAAAAGGTGAAACCTGTTGCATTTTCAATGCTTGTTTCTATAGCAGTGGTTTCTTTAGACCAGGAGTAGAAATGGCTAGCATGTGGTCTAATCTGTGTTTAATGATACATTTGTTGTAGATTGGGATATTATTATCAACTTTGACAAAAAACTCGCAGACCCATCGGCTTTTCTCACAATTTTTGGATTATCTAGCTTGGTAAATGTACATATTCATGTGGAATGCGACAATTATACAAATCAATCTAAATTAGACATGAATCCTGGCCCAGAAGTCGAAAACTCGTGCACCTTAGCCACCGTTAAAACACACAACCATTAGTGGAAACTGAACTAATCATTTTTATATAGAAGAGCAGAGAGCCACCCATGAAAGCACACAATGTTATACAAACGCCAAATGTTTGCAGTCTGGCTGATATGGTACACATTCCAAGAATGACACGCATAGCCACTGACTGATAATCATCTGGTGAGAAACTTTGTATTCTCTGGCACAGACTCCAGGAAAGTCACAGAGCAAATTAGATCTAAATGCGGTGGGTGCACTCTCGCCCTCATGCATCGTGACTCTGCAGAGTTAAAGGGAGAACAGACAACCACCAATGAGCCAAACTGACGGCAATAAACCATGCATCCGACGAGAATAGCAGAAAACGTGAAGATATCAAATTAAAAAAGTGTGCGTTAGAACTGTAGACTGAACGCTGCCAATCACTAATTCCCTAAGAAAGGTGCAGTGATGAAGAAACCCCTTACTAGCGATCTGCAGATTAAAGTGCAGTTACCTGCTTGGGAGTGCCCCCTGTTACGATACCAGGGGCATTAATCATGCATGCACCCTAAGCTGATGAGCTACACTTGCAAGGCACACAGATGGCAACCTTTTGGAATCAATACGGATTCCAGGCATGCACGCAGTGGGACAAAAGATGTGCAAGCAGGGACTGGCTTTACTGGCTGCGAAGAGAAAAAAAAAAAAAAAAAGTCCCCAGAGTATCACGCTGCCAGTTAAGCATCCAATCCTGGCGTGCACATCTTCTGTCCCACCGCGTGCACGCCTGGAATCCGTATCGATTCCAAAGTAGGCTTTAAGCCCCAAGCATGTAGAGGTTGGTGCCCATTGGTCCTGTCCATGATGATTTTGCGCATGTCGCCCCCATCGCTCTAACACTCTCTGCAGGAAGCCAAAGATAGTAAAGGCTGGTAAGATTTGCGGGTGGTAGAGAAGGCTTTGAGGAGGGACACCGACCCTGGTAGTGAGAAGCGTGACTCCCTCACCATGAAAGTCAGTCGCACAACCCACACTACATACAACCGGTCACACCAAACACAACGCCCACCTTCCTATAGCAAAGACGTACCGCCGCTTCTGGTTCATGAATGCCATGGCCACTTTATAATGCATTGAAAGTGCGACCGTTGTCACTCACTCATGTGATCCTACGGCGCTTCGAAGTGACCCTGGGTAACATAACGCGTTCTCCCTTCTCTATCCCGACCTTATCCTCGCTTTACCTATCCCTTCCTCTTACCCCACGTCCCCATACACCCCACAGCGTTTCTAATCCGCCCATGGTGGTATGACCTGTTACTTTATTTCTCTTTTCGTTCTCTGGCCGCGTTCCCGCCACCGCGCCCTCCCTCCTTCTTCCCCGCCTCCAGTCTCACTCGTTTCCCCCAGATTGCGCAAGATGCTCAGTGTGGCTTTGCATTTTTATTTAAATTTTATTTATAAAGTTTTTTATATAGCGCTAGCTAGACCCATGGGTATCAGAGCGCTTTACATACACAGAGGAAAAGAAAAGATTGCATAGCATCGCCGGACATGAGGATGCATAAAGTAGTTCAAACTTCTTTTACAATATTCAAGAGATCTTCTTTATGCTTAGTGTCAATGTGTGTTCTGTCACATATGGGAGGACCAACAATAGTTTTAGAAGGAGTGAGTGTAGGGAAATGCAACATATTCATGAATCACCCAGAAACAAAACTTGTGCTTCTGACAGCGGATTAAGACAGAGGTACTGGATCCTTTGTACAGCATCAATATGTAGTGAGTCTGGGCTCGACAATATGTCCCAAAAAAAAGGTACATCAATAGGTGGGTCGGCAATTCAGTATAGAATGCCATGGTATTCAGATACCATCCCAAGCTATACCTTTGCTGCATTCCATTTAGTGTTAACAAAACACCACGATTAAAACAGTACTGCTTCACACCTCTTTGGCAGCCACCACATTCCTCTTGCTAACTTCTACCCACAGTGAAGTAGAATTCAATGACATGTCTGGTCATCTCAAGCTCACAATGGCCCTGCACTTTCTTGTGTAACAATCTCAATCTTATTTGTTTCTGCAGATAGGACTGCATTCTCAGATGTGGCACAGAGGTAAAAATCAAAGGTTCCTGCAATATTTTATCTGCATTTGTACAGTTGCCGTTATCTGCCCATATCGGCACTCACCATTTTATTTTATTTTAAAAAAGATTCTTAATTGCATTAGGTCACTTGACAGAGCTATACCATTCACATTTTCTAATTCATCTGGACATTGAAATGGGATTATTACCCAATTTGTGGGATGCCCATCACTTGACCGTGCAAGCCCAAACCAACCGCAAGGACACTGAAATTAGTGTATGGAATGATTTCCTATCATTCCAGGATGCTCCTTTGTAATGTTCCCCCCCCCCCCACATCCACCGTCTGCCTTCACATCTGTGCATCACTTATTAGATACAAGAGTACTTTTTCATCCCAGCATTTTATCTTGAAATGTTTGGATCAGTATTTGTGAGTCTCTCAAAGAGAAAAATATGGGAAACAAACAAACATTTTATTAGAACGCCGTTATTTATGGAGGCGCGTTTGTTCTTACCAAGATGGGGCGAACACGCTCGCCACTCTAATGAGAACAAATGGCCATTGTGAATGGGTCTATTGAGATAAAGCGCGGCAATTAATCTAAGCAGTGCTTATAATACCCCCTCTTCTCACGCACTGGGGAAGATAATTACGATGTTACGCTGTCCACTGGCGCGTACACCGTTAGCCTACAACGGCCTATCTGGGTCTGTGCATATGACTGCTTGTAAGTGTGGTTACACGAGTCAGGCTTGTTGCTTTTGTGTGTGTGCACTAAGAACCCAAGCGAATTTGTGTTGTTGTTGAAGCAAATGTTCCACAGACCATCGAACACAGAGCAGCAACAGAACCCATAATACTATCTATCCCACCGATACTGCAACAGGCCCAGACCCTGTGGAGCCCCACAGATCTGTAATTATCAGAGGCCCGACGCAAGTCCCTGGGTCGCGGGGGCGCTTCAGGAAGGCCCATTCAGCGCCTGGCCAATGGATATTTGTTTTATATGTGAGAGGGGTACGGTCATCATATTCTGCAGGGGGGATGGGCATTATGTTACACTACAGCACTGGTGATTATCTGGGAAAATCACCCAAAAACCTGACTTGAGGTAGTCGTGTGCATCTTGTAGCTGTCTTACAGAGTGTGACACAGCCCCACTGTCGCAGCTATCTCCCTACAGGCCACGCAACAGATTTACAGTTTTTCACAGATCCATACATCCACCCATAGATACACAGGCACGCCAGGCCGAGACCTAAAAAACGTAACTTTCAAGGAGTGTCTGGGACTGGAATGCAACATTTTATAGTGTTTATAAACCAATATAAAGATTAAATAATTGAAACAGACTGGAAATGCAGAACGTCCAAATACACAATTCCCCAAATATCTTCTGCAGTTGAATTGCTCATGTTTACTGTATTTCGGAGAAAGAGGAAGAGCTAGCTGCAGTAGAGAGATGGTGGTGAGGTTGATTAGATTGGGGGGGGGGGGAGGACGGAGGACAGTCTGCCGACGGTCGAACTTTTAAAACCGTAATGGGTCCTCGACTTCTCTCTAGAGCAGGCAATCTTAAAACTCTGATCAAATCCTCGACACATTGTGGGGTTTCTCTGGGTAGATGTTAAACCAGCTGTTCCCATCAGTGACTGTTTTCGAAATATTTTTCCAGCACGTTACTTGAAATTCTTCTAGCGGGAACTATTGACCGGTTGGAATGTGTGGCTGCACTGCCCCCTGGTGACCAATACTAAATATACATTTACTAGATTTTGTTAAATTCGCCTTAAGTAGTTTATTTGCGGGACTGGTGCGGGACTCCTTAACCCCTTGAGTGCCCATGACGAGATAGTCTCGTCATGGGCCGCGGTTGCGCTGTGCGCATGACGAGACTATCGCGTCATGAACCCCGCCCGCTAATTCAACGCCCGGCACAGGGCGGGGAAAGGGCGGGGCACACAAGGGGTTAAACAGCAGAACTTTCTTCTGTGTGCTACACAGGCACAATGCATGCACGCAGGTGGGACAGAAGATGTGCACGCGAGGACTGGCATTACTGGCGGTGAAAAAATTCCCCAGTGTTTCACGCCGCCAGTAAAGCATCCAATCTCCGCGTGCACATCTTCTGTCTCGTTTGTCTCCCCGCGTACACGCTGGAATCGTATCGATTCCAAAAGGCCTCTGCATGGCAGAGCAGCTCATGCGCTGCTTTCGCCAGGCCGAGACCTAAAAAGGGGAAATCTGTAATGTGCCAAACCTGTGCACCACTCTTACTGGAGTGGGAAAGTAAAATCTATATCCATCCATCCCCTGGATAATGCTCGGCATCTCAAACATTCTGATATTTATTGGGGTAAAATGTCTGGAAAATACGAGGACATACAGATTTTGGTAATAAAGTATAATTATTGTACACAAATTCCATACACCTCAGGGTCGGTTTTTATCGTGTGTGATAACAATCGTACAACAAGCATTGGCATAGCCAATAGGTCTCGCCTTTTATATCTTATGAGTGTTTAGCCATGCATCACATTATCCTGGGTACTGTACCCCCAGGGATTTAAGAGCTGTGACAAAGCTGTACTGGTCACCTGTTTTCTTTTTATTGCTATATTTGGGTGTTAAACTGGTGATAATGAGGTGCAACCAATGTCCATTCAGTGTTACCAAGTTTAAAAAGGACGAAATAATGAATACTATTAAAAGATGTTCTAAATTATGCTGCATAATTTGACTTTTCTGGCCACATAATTTACTCAACATTGCCGCATATTTTGGCCCTCTCATGCCGCATAATTCCAGTGGCCCTGCTCATACACGACTGCAAACCTGCTATTGACAGACCTATGCGTTTTTATTTGTAGTGGAATTATGTGGCAGGACTTTCAGTGGAAAAGTATCATGGTAATAACAGATGCTGGGAGACACAGATAGTAGGAGTGACTAAACTAAACAGAGAGAGCATCAAAGGAAAAGGAATTGGGATATAGATCTACCAAGTTTGGGCATTTGAGAAGTTTAGAGAACACCTGAATGTTTTGTATGTAAACAGGACTCCGTTTAACCTCTTCCATGCTCATGACGTCTCCCGGCCGTCATGAGTCACAATAGGCGTGTGCGGACGACGGCCGGGAGACGTCATGACCACGCCCGAGATTGGAATGTCCAGCACGGCGGCGGAATTTGCGCCGCAGCGAAGAGAATAAGAGTAAACTGGCTACTGTTTACACAGTGGAGTAACGCAAAACAACCCCCCTTACAAAATATGATGCGGGCGTGACGGCGCCTGAATCTACCATAGCTCTCAGGTATTCATTGGCCTTGGGATGAGTGGAGGCCATTAGAAGGGTGGGGGGTCCCCTGAAGAAATCGGGGGACCCTCTGCGCCACATGGGCTGTTTGGCCCTGCATTACGCCTCTTGCTTTGAAAGAGTTACTTACATAGTGCGTTGACAGCCCGCTGGCCGCTTTAAATTAAAGTGTACTTCATCAGTTTTTGAATCGCGTTATACTATAGATTGCTGTAAAGGAAAGTCATGGATGTAACTCCTGACTGAATCCAAGACCCTAAAGAATCTGCATGCCTAATTGAAGAAGCATGCAAATACCTATTCCCAAAAGAACACACCTGAGATGGAATGCTGAGAGTATCGTACTTTCAACAATCCTAACGGTCGATGTGAGCTCGCCCAGCTTGTCATACAACTGCAAATTGCTTCCGAAAAATCAATATGCAACACAATTGACAGCTTCACCCATTTTTTGGGGGGGACTGATTACAAGATTAAGAAGAGGGTGTTTCAATCAGGCCGGTTTAGCTGGCGTGCCAAAAAAAATCCATGAAAATAACTGTTTCCAGGACCTGGAGCTTACAAAAACAAACCCGCGGTAAATCAAACTTTTTCTTCCAATTGAAGAGACTGTCATGAAAGACAGCATAAATCACGGGAAGAGCAATTCTGCAGGAATTGCGTTACAAGTGATTGTCTCTTTTATTATTTCTGCTAAACGGGCAGCAGCAGCATACAGTTCCAGAAACGGGTAGGGAGGGGAAACGATAAGGGCATATTATGACCGACCTGCAGAAATATCTTCGGATGAGTGGGAAATGTCTGCTTCAGTGTTGGCATTCAGGTCACTGACCTCTTCCAAGCAAACCACGATAGCCATGCTCCTATGCTTGTTTCATGGTACACAAATATAGCCTTCAAACCCTTTCATAGAATTCCAAACGCCCGAGCCGGCTAGAAAGTGAAAGTGACCGCGAGCAGGGAAATGGAAACAAGCGCACGCGGCCACGCTAATTGAAACAGATGGCCCCCACGCTGCTGCTCGCTCCCGCAAGGTGGATGCCACCACAAGCACAAGTGCTTGAAAAGAGCAGACCGATTCCTAAAGGTCATCTTCTTGAGCAGCGCATGCGCGCTGCGCTAGGCTCGACCCAAAAAACAGGCCATGATTTTATAAGGGAAATGCATGAGGATAGAAAATGTATGTTGGAATTTGAAGTTTTAATAACTCTGACAACAGATTTTCTCTAGGTATATTTAATTCCACAACCAAACCCCTCTCCACCAAGGAACAGGTTGCTAGGGTTTTATTCTGAACAAAGATCTTGCAAATGTAATGGAACTCTTAGCGTACAAGACAGTGCAACAGACACAAATCGTGGTTAACAGCCTTCATGGGAGTTGCCACGCTCAAAATGCCCAGTAAATGACGCCGTTCTATATTAGCATCACAGTGCCCCGATTAGGAATGCATTTCCATGCTAGTATTACAAGCTTCTAATTAGGTGCACATTCCTGTGCCAGGTTCACAATTCTCAGTTGCGTAACACATTGCCTAGCCAGTGTAACCATGCCCAGGTTATAGGTACTAGAGTTCATAGCAGTGTCACAATACACCAGTGAGGTACACATATCCATGCTAGCATCATAATAAGCAAGTTTGCTATAAATTTGTGCTTTGTTCACAATGCCCCAGCTAGCTACATATTTGTGTGCCGCTCTTACAATGCTGCAGTACGATAATTTTAACACCACTGTCACAATACCCCTTGTTGGGTACACATTGCCATGCCAGCATCACAATACCCCAGTTTGGAACACATTTCAATGCGCGGATTTCAATACCCTGTTAGGTACACATTTCCATGCAAAGTTCAGAATGTCTAATTTAGACTTTGATCTATGCTGTCTATCTACGTCCCCAGGCCCTTTCTTTAGTGTTTGTAGTCATTACCCGAAAGTGGCAGCTTTGGTCATATACTCTTTTAAGTGAGCAAATTGACTGACATCCTTTTACCTAAGCACTCTCTATCAGACATGTGCTACTGTTTCTTTCACTTCATGTTCTGGGAATATAGGTTGTGTGAATCATTGAGGGGTTGGGATCAGTGAGATGGGGGTAGATGAAGAATTACACAGACTAGGAGCGCAGATCTTAATCTTGGCAAGGCGAAAACATGTAGCAGTGACGTAGGCACTTGCCCTACTCGCCAAACTCCATTCCTTTCTTGCGGCCCAAGAAGCAATGTACATGGGTATTTATTTTACGCTCAAATGCTGACTGAATCCTTTACCAAAACAAGCATTTGCAATGCAATGGGTCTCGCATTTGCGAGGGTTTGAGCTATTGGTATTGTAAATGGCAATACCTTTCATTTATGTGTTTTGAAAACCTGCATGCGGTGCTTAAACACACACTTTGTTCTTATAGCAGGCATGGTGCTAGGGTGTCTGCGTTGGCGCTTGGCAGCCAGTAGTGTACCAGAGCATTTAGAGAGCATGAATGCACCATATTTTCTTGGATATGGCGCCTTCCCGTTCTCTCAATTTGACACAGCGCATCAAGTTGTCTTGCTGTGTTGCACTGCCTCAAATGTTAGTAAATCTGCCCTGAATCTCCATGTATCTTTAAAATATTCATGTGACCTTGTATGATGTAAGAGGGTGCTCACAAAAGCACTCGATACCCTCGAGTTGAGTTGGTGCTGTATAAAAACTACAAAAAAAGGGCAAAAAGAGGTCAAAACAAAGTGTTACCATAAAAAAAGAAAAACAAATAGATACACATTTAATGTCCGATTTGTGCTCAGTGAAACCAGAAAACCTGGAAAATCATGGCTTCTTTGCTTAAATTGTGTGATCTTAGTCACAAATATTTTATTTCACCAAAACTCCTTTTGCTTCATTTTCACGTATGAAAACAGTTTCAAATATGGGAGTTTAGAATACAAGTTATACAAAAACCTATTGTGCTTGATTTAATAGACTATAACGTTGAACTATAATTATTTCGGCCAGGTTCAGGGTTTGCATGACTACCGTCTTCCCTCTAAGTTTACTAATGGTTTGTGTTTAAAAACTTTTAATAAGTGTTTCTCACTGCCGTACTATAATGTGATAATGACAATAATGCTTCCACTTGTTAAAGAAATACACTTTTTTGAATTCTGAGAACACTTTCATATTTACGTGATGTTTTGTTGTATGATTTATCTAGCAAACATTTTCAGGGCTCGATTAAAAATGTGTATGAATTAAAATGCACTCGCATTGTTTTCTTCTATTAACAAAGACACTACAGACTTGTAAATCCACTCACAGGCATACTCTCAGATACGCACACACCTGCAAGTAAACATACATACATATAAACACTTGCATGCACACATTCTAGTATTGGTACTTACCTCATCTGACGTGCTCCAAGCTGCAACTTCTGCATGGCAGGCAGCCCTGAATTTGGTGCTTCCTGCTTTAGAAGCTGTCCACCAAAGTAAGACAACCTGGAAGCTGAAACCAAGCTTCAGCTTTTTTTATTCAAATGCTCTCTGCCCGACCAGAAGCCAGGATAGGTTTGGAGGTCGACCCTCCTTCTCTAGCCCGGCTTCTGATAGGGCATATGAGCGTATGACAGACAAGCCCCACCAAAGCTCCATTAGCTGACACGCGACACAGCCCGAGGTTTGTGAAGCATGTCCGCTATGGGATATGAATGCATGGGGCCGGGCTGTGAGAGCCAAAGCCCTCACGTGCGCACAGCAGCAATAGGCAAAATTGAGCCCCCTCAGGTGCTCACATGATGTTGCAGCTTTTTACATGAAAACAAATGATCGGTAAGATGATTTATTTTTCTGTAAAAGCTGCAACACATCGAGCAAGTATTTGGAGGAGGTGGGTGTCTGTGTGGGGGGGGGGGCGGGACACCAGCTTGGCGCCCCTACAGACGAGCCGCTGCTGGGTATAAGAAGTTATCCCAAACTCTCTGAATGTTGAACAGAATATTGGTAGCCCACTCAATCTCACCATGTGCTTGTCGCTGCTGATTTCAACCTCTCCTTTGAACAGAGTGTCATAGCGCAAGATCTGTTCTAGCTCGGAGTATTCAATATGAGGGATCCCCGAACTCAGGTCTCCGGGGAGAAGAAACCTCTCTAGGGTATCCCTTCAAGTGGTGAAACTTACTCTGACGCATGGCTTACGTGCCTGCAACAGCCATTCACCCTCATATAAAATCCCTGCTATCATATTTATTAGAGGGGTGTATTGTAGTTCCATTGGCTACATCCTACTGGATGCGAGAGTCTGGAGTCAAATGGGTGATATGTTGGTGATGGAGCAAGATGAGAGCGATCACAACCCTCGGATACTTAAACGGAAAC
Source organism: Triturus cristatus (assembly GCF_964204655.1). NCBI lineage: Eukaryota > Metazoa > Chordata > Amphibia > Caudata > Salamandridae > Triturus > Triturus cristatus. Next base: position 675,059,242 of record NC_140594.1, on the reverse strand, counting down.
AGTCGACTTTATTGTCCTTTGCGCCTGAAGTAAAGGGACACCAGAACCAGCTAAAAACCATGAATAATAGTAGAAATGTTAAGTGGGAGGTTCTAAGTTCTTCACCCAATGCAGGCTCAGACTTCGATCTAATCCTTGCACCCATCACGGAGAATATGCTTGCTAATTGTGGAAATAACTTACCAATCCTGACTGAGCACAATGTTGTGTTCTCAAAACTGAGAAATATTTTCACTAAGGAAGTCTTGGGCGACCTAAATCAATTTCCCCAAAGGGGCGATTCATTAAGCCATGCAGAATTGTGAAGACCAGGCTGGTGGAAGCAATAAAAAAGGGAGCCATCCAGGATATTAGGGAAAGCAGGGACACCAGTTGTGTGCCCGATTCCCACTTGGCCCAATAGTCTTCTCCTTAGAGGAAACTGTCCATGCTGTAACCTCTTTCAGACAAGGGAAAGCTCCAGGGCTCAATAAGATCCCAGCAGACCTTTTTAAAATTGGATAACTCTGTTTGGGTCTCCTACATCAATGACATCTCCAATGCAACTGCGGCAGAGGAGGGTATTCCTACATCACGGAAGGTTGCAGAGATTGTGCCAATTTTTTAAGAAAGTGAATCCCAGCATGCCTTCCAATTACCGCCCTATAAGTCTTCTAGATAATTTACAAAAGGTCTTCTGTAAACCGGTTTTGGAGCGACTCCTATATTGGTGTGAGTTGGGTCATATCCTCTCGGACCAGCAGGCTGGTTTCAGGCACAAAACTAGAGTAATCAATCAGGTCTTCCAATTTCTTTTGACCAAATGGAAAACGGTGTACCTGGGAAAGGGGTGACCTCTTTGTGGCATTCATCAACCCCGTGCTGCATTTGCTTTGGTGCCCAGGGAAAAACAGTGGGAAGTTCAAGAGATGGGGGTTTCTCCTAACTTACTGCACATAGCTATGCTCCTCCATGAGGGAAATTTCACCAAGGTCCAGGGTGGTACGAGTGGGGAAATTGACCGAGGCTTTTCTAGTTGAACAAGGTGCGCGCCAAGTTTATGTTCTAGCACAGATAATTGTTCTTTTATACATTAACAATTGTGTCAGTTACCTGTTGAACTGTGTAAATGATTCCCCTCTTCCGTGGCGTGCCACAAATACCCAGCGATTTTCTTTGCCGATGACAAACTCCTGCTGGCTAAAACCATAAGGGGCCTATAGAACTTGATTGACAGCTTCAACTAGTTCTGTGCAGATCATGGTTTTGAAATTGACACCACTAAAACTAAATTCATGACCTACTTAAGGAGAGCTAGGGCGAGGGGTGCCATCAGAGACAGGAACGAGCCAATAGAAAGGGTGCAGGAGTTTGACTGTTTAGGCATTTGGTTGGCAGAATCAGGGTCCTAGAAGCCATAGATCTTAAAAAGCTCAATTGCAGTCAAACAGAGCCAGGGCATATACTATTTTGGTAAAAAGCTACTTGGGCGCCAATCCTCCCAGCTGTGAAAATCTACAAGGCCCAAGCAAGGGGGCAGCCCTAAACGGAGCTGAATTATGGGGTAATTACAACATGGATTTTCTAAGTGTTGCTGAAAGCAATTTTCTCACAGCTCTTACTGGCTTAGGGAGGGGAACACCATTAGTACCACTGCACTTGGACCTACGCATCCATGAAACGGCTGTGTTGGATGCATTAGGACGTCTGTTACACTGGATGCATATTTCAAGCACCAGCAAATTGTGTCACTTTAGAGAGGGACTGGCAAAAATTCTAAGAACGAAACCAGCAGCAAAAACAAAATGGTTGTGCTTTGTGAAAAAGGCTTGGAGCGACCTGTTTTTTTTGGGAAAGATCCCTGTTCTATTCAACCAGTGGATGCAGAAATGGTGGAAAAAACAGGAGAAATTTCCACGTTTCACTTTCGCACAAGAATTAAGCCTACCTCGGCTACCAATCATGTTTTTCAACAGGACCAAAAACGCAATTCTTCTGATCCCTTCCCCAGTTATCTGCCAGGCACTCGTTGGACATGTATTTTGCCTCCTCCAATGTGTTACATACATGATGTTACAAGCTCTCTATACACCTGTCATATAAAGCGGTCCTATAACCCTGGTCTCCCTTAGTGCTGTAAGAGGGAGAGCAGCCCAGAGAAGAGCTTCTCTGTTTCTATGTTCAGCTCAGTCCTAATCTGTGATATATGACGGGAAGGTGTCGTTTTTAACAGAGTGGATCCTCCGTCTGCAGCATTCACATTTAAAGATATATTGATATCAAGAGGAACGCCTTCAAGGGATGCTCACCTTAGCGAATGCTGTAATGTTTACGCGATGTCACTAGTGACCTTTGAATCTGTACTCTAAGCCGACACAACCAACAGAGATAAAGGGAGGTTGGCCGGTTCCATTACACATGAATGTGTGGAATGCATTCACCAAACCTTCCCTTATTACCCAATGCATGAAGTTAATCCAGTAATTAACAAGGTGGAGCTGCTGTGCGAATGTGATTTACCCGATTGGTACTGAAGAGAAAAAAGGAGAGGACAAACTTGTCTGTATACTTCAGAATAGCTTCCCTCATTTCCCTCCTTGTTCCACGTTTCATGTTCCCATTTCCTCAGGTAAACAAAATATTTAACGCACGAAAAACATTGAAATGAGTTAAAACCAGAACAGCAGGTTGAAGAACACATACATTTCTCTTACAGACAAATGCATTTTCCACCACACTGGAGTTCTCTACCCTTTGAGTGCATACTTCTGTCCATCTTTTAAATCAAATATGTGTGATGCGTGACTCGTGTCATTGATGTCGCGGATAACTATGCCGGTCACAAACTGAGTGAGACTATTTGCAATGCCCAATTCTCTTGGAAATAACTGCAGACGAAGAATATATCCCACAGCCTACTTCTCAGGTAGGTTGTAGATATTACAGACCAAAGAGTAGGCCTTCTGAAGTTCAAGCATCTCCACAAAAGAAACAAGCATTTGCAATGCAATAGGTCTCGCATTTGCGATAGTTTGAGCTACTGGCATTGTAAATGTATATAGCAGGATTGTTTTTATGCAGTAAAGGACACCTTCCTGCACAAAAACAAACCTCCAGAGGCTTTTTCCTCTTTCTACGTTCTGCAGATTGTACCGCACGTAAAAAAAGGATAAAATGGAGAGGAGGAAACAGCATATTCATGCATTCCCAGGTTTACTATTGTTAGTAAATCTGGGAATACACCAAAAACCATAGGTGGCTGCCTGGGAACACACACTCTCTATTCATGGAACACCTTCCCTGGGCAGAGTAACGCTGCCTTGCATTACTCCAGATTTAGTATGCCACATAGACCCACTCAAGGTCGTTTTCCGTTGCATAATAAATCTCACTTAAGTGCGTGCTGTGCCCTTTTGTTACCGTGCGTAACGCAAGGGGAATACAAGCCCTTAGTAAATCTGTGATAAAGGGATTTGTCCAAAATCACAGGAGGTTGAGACGACGCAGAGACTTGAACCTAGATCCCCAGTTCCAAACTCAGCAGCTCTGGCCATAATGCCACATCCTCGGCTTACGGAGAGTGGCAGACAGAATCCACTTGATCAACAGTACATCACGTTAAGCCAGTCTTCAGACTCTAGCTTTCAGTTGACATATATTCTATCATCACGTTCACTTCTTCTCGCAATCCAACACCCAAACAAACCAATTGGTGTTAACAGGAGAGGACTCAGTCTTCCCACTTTCTAACCCTGCATGGCGCTATGATAGCCATATGAATGCAATAAACAAACCTGTGCGTCAGCCTTTAATGTTGGCATGGTTAAATATCAATAAAAGCTGGAAGAAACCGGGTACAGTCCTGAGTTCGTTTGTAGCTGGGTGACCACAATTTCTGTCACCATGCACTGCCTCTTAAGCACTAATAATTGTTTCGAGTATGTTTGGGAACCACAGGTGTCTTCCAAGAGTAACTGAAAATCCATTCTATTTTATTTTGTTTTATTGTTGTACTGGGAATGTCTCAACTTGCCTGCAGTTGAGTTTACCTGCATTTGTGTTGCTGTTGACTTTAATGTGTTGCTTCTAGGAGTGCTAGCTCTATCTATACTGGCTAAGCCTTTCCAAGCAGAAATTCTTTCATACAAATGACAACGATTCACGTTGTTAAGAAAAAGATGGAAACGTGTAATTTATTAAAATGAGAGGTCTTATGATATGGCATAGCCATTTTAACTCCCTGTAATATATAGCTCTCTAAAAGTTTCTCAGGGAAATAGTGAGCAAAAACCTGCTATTTTGTCTCACTTTTTTCACAGTTGTCTTGGGGAAGTTGAGCTCCAACATCCTGGAAGGAAGTAGTAGTTGCCTGGCACCCCACAAAAACACTGGGATATCTCATTCAGCACCTTTGAATTTCTAAATCCAAATGGTCGCACACTGCTGACCTACCTGCGTGTTACCCCAAAGAACTGTGGTCCCTGTAGTCAGCGTCGGCGGATACACCTATGCTCGTGTCGTGAGTGCAAGTGTGAATAGCGTTAGCCATCCCTGGACACGTGTTTCGAGGTTGTTGCCTCTCGTCAGCAGGGAGTAGGAAAGAGTGCAGGGTTGCTGTGTAGGCTGCTAAAATCATTATCAGGTATGTACCTCTCGTAGCAACGCAGGTGCGTAACCTGAGCCCGTCGACTCCCCGACTCAAAGAGCCACTAAATAACTAAATCCAAATGGTCGCACACTGCTGACCTACCTGCGTGTTACCCCAAAGAACTGTGGTCCCTGTAGTCAGCGTCGGCGGATACACCTATGCTCGTGTCGTGAGTGCAAGTGTGAATAGCGTTAGCCATCCCTGGACACGTGTTTCGAGGTTGTTGCCTCTCGTCAGCAGGGAGTAGGAAAGAGTGCAGGGTTGCTGTGTAGGCTGCTAAAATCATTATCAGGTATGTACCTCTCGTAGCAACGCAGGTGCGTAACCTGAGCCCGTCGACTCCCCGGCTCAAAGAGCCACTAAATAACTAAATCCAAATGGTCGCACACTGCTGACCTACCTGCGTGTTATCCCAAAGAACTGTGGTCCCTGTAGTCAGCGTCGGCGGATACACCTATGCTCGTGTCGTGAGTGCAAGTGTGAATAGCGTTAGCCATCCCTGGACACGTGTTTCGAGGTTGTTGCCTCTCGTCAGCAGGGAGTCATTTATTACGGCTCCCTTGAGCCAACGGCCTGACGAGCCTTGGACCTGCACCTGCGCGCCATGAGAGGTACTTTACCTGTTTTAATTACATTTTGGCAGTCCACGCGGCACCCCTTTACACTGACCTGCTCCCTGCTGACGAGAGGCAACTACCTCGAAACACGTGTCCAGGGATGGCTAATGCGACACATACTTTTCTACATGCACCGTGGCATAGGCGTACTCGCCGTCGACACTACATTGACCACAGTTCCTTGGGGCAACTTGCTGGTGTGACGAGCAGAGTGCGACCAACCTTTGACTCATTTATTACGGCTCCCTTGAGCCAACGGCCTGACGAGCCTTGGACCTGCACCTGCGCGCCATGAGAGGTACTTTACCTGTTTTAATTACATTTTGGCAGTCCACGCGGCACCCCTTTACACTGACCTGCTCCCTGCTGACGAGAGGCAACTACCTCGAAACACCTGTCCAGGGATGGCTAATGCGACACATACTTTTCTACATGCACCGTGGCATAGGCGTACTCGCCGTCGCCACTACATTGACCACAGTTCCTTGGGGCAACTTGCTGGTGTGACGAGCAGAGTGCGACCAACCTTTGACACCTTTGGATTTCTAACCAATTTACATAAAACTTTTACTGTTAAATACCCCATTTGGCCTTGTATTTCCAACATTTTCTTACAGGATAGAATCGGCACCCCGACCCTCGTTTAGAATGTCGGCCTTGCTTGCTTGTGCCGATTCCAGGTACATATGTACACCCACCTCTTTTAAAGTTTTCCAGCCGCCTCTGCTTATACCCACACTTTGGACTTTGGGTGAGAGAAAATTAGTTCTGGAATATCTGGGGGAGCCTGATTCAAGTTCAGTAATAGGACAGGATGGGGTGGAGCTCACCAATATAAGCAACCCATCTGACAGGCGTCCAGCAACAGATTTAATTCTCGGAACACAAACTCTTAAACACACCCTTATACACTTGCTCAACCCCACATGTCTCCTGGAATAGGCAGAACTCATGTTTGTCAAGAAATTGACCCCATTAGGCTAACCTAACTTGCCCCTGATACCTGCAATATTCCAACTCTGAATGATTGGCTGTAAGGTTGGGGGATTGGGAGATAATACATTAATATCTGCAACAGCTATCAATGGGAGATCAACCATTTCAATTGATTCCATTTCGCTCCTAACACATAAATCACCTAGAGTGCAGACACTATTAGGTAGGGAGTGTCTCTCACAGTTTGTGACGGGCAGAATTCCTTTGCTTGGGGATTTTCCTTTCGTAGCACAATCTACTAGTGGTGCCCAGTAGGTGGTAGGATTGCAGGACTTGCTTCAGGGTGCAGTCAGTCTGCCTGAGAAAGCGAAGAAGAGATTTCTGCTGAGACAAAAATATTCAGGTTTCGGCCATTTCCACCAACAATGCGACCTCGCTCGCAATAAGGGGCATTGTTGTAAAGACGTACGCACGCCATTCAAGTGGCAATGGAAGAAACCGAAGGGGAGGAGAGAGGTGTTAGGACCTGGCACACCCAATTGCATACAATTAACCTATAGATTTTTTACCTGAAGTTCACAACAACACAATCGCCTTTGAGAGACTTAGCCTGAGACCCGACTCATCCCACCCTCCTAACTACTGAGAAGTGGTGGGCATCTGAGTACAACAGACCAGCATGGATGCGTAGCCAGTGTAAAGCCTTGTTTTTTGTTTGGGGAAATGAATCCTCTACACCATATGCTAGACACAATACAGCATTAGGGGGTAAGTTCAGTGATCTCGCTTTGAGTCCTGAAGCCTGGCCCACCCTTGTGCATACCAGTGCCGCACCCACGTATGGAGTTTCCACTCTCTCCTGCTCATGCGTAGTCACATTGGGGCAGTTAGCTGCCATGCTAAATAAGAGATGACTTTCTGCCGGCTTGGCCGGTATAGTCTCTGCCCAGTCGGGCCGGTCACTGGGGATTGTGGCCACCATGCGAGGCTCAACGGATGGTACCCACAGGCTAATGCATGGTGGAAAGAGTTTATCTTGAATACCTGTTTCTATTGCAGCCAGGCATTTGTAAATTGGCTCCAGTTTACCTATAACAGCCTCCTGGACCACTGCATAGGTCCTTTACTGACTTGCTTTGTTTATCCTTGACCACCATTTCAGGGGTCCGGCCAGGAGAAGGGATAGAAGCACACCACCTCTTTGATTTAGTGCCAACATCCGTTATCTTCCTTTACCTAGCTGGGCCACTTACCTCCCCACTGCGTGGTTGTGAATGGGTTTGTAATACCTCCGGCTCCCCAATACATGCGCTAGCTGGTGGGTTTAGAACACACCCCTTAAAGTCAAAACCGGCAACTGTAACTCTTGTGTCGACAGGCATTGTTACCGGAGAGGTCTGTGGTACACAAGCAGGAAGGAGAGGAGAGAACAATAGATGACGTTCAACCAGCTCAATTTCTTTATTAGTTATTCAGGCTGCCCTCTGTTAAAGAAAATAAAAATAATAATAATTAGAAAACACTTCAAGAGTGGTGCCAGGGACAGCTTTAGAGCTACTCTCCGGAGACTTCTGATTCCCATTTTGAGCCAAAACATAGCAGTAAGCTCCTATGTAGAATTGAAATATAGTCCCAATACCTGAAGCAGTCCAAATGAGAGGGATGACCCAGCCTCCTCCAGGTGATGATGGGCGAAGACAGGCGACACTTGGCCTGGGTGCATCCCGTGCACCACGTGGTCCAAGAGCACATTTAAGCATGAAGGCAGTGATAACAGAGAGGCCCTCCTCTGCTGCAAAGGATCCTGAGGGTTGCAGTTACCACACCATCAGGGACAGATAGCATTGGGCGTGCTGTGGGTCCAAGAGTGTTTTTAAGCACAAGGGCAGTGATGGCAGAGAGGACCTTCTCTATTTCAAAGTATCCTGGGGGTTGCAGAGCCCTCACCAGCAGGCACAGATAACGTCCGGCCACTGAGTATACCTAGAATGTGGGGTGGATTTCTAACAATGCTGGAGCAAAGGATAAGAGCCCTTGCCCCAAAAATATTCCTCCTTGAGATGTCTCTCCACTCCTGCAGTTCATACATATTAGTGAAAAGGCCAAAGAGTGGTATTTGAATACCATCATAAGCATTGATTTGTGCTGGGTGCGTGGCCAATATGGCGCAGAGGATGGTAGTCTCGCTGTAAGCTCCAAAGTATCTTAGGCCCATCTACATTAATCCTATCAATTGTACACTTATCAGGTCCACCAATCCCTGCGGTGTTCGACCACGTACGGGTTTGGTTCATTTGGAGATGTGTATTTTGCAGTGGAGAGAAAGCGCAGACTTTGCCAGCTGTGACTGACTCTCATTCCCTCTCTGAAACATTAGTGACCTACAGAAGTGATAGATTGTGACTGTACACATCAAGACACTCCAAAATTTAAACAGAAAACATGAAACCATCAATTAAACTTTACAATAGCATTGTATTTCTAGCAACAGAAAACGCCCTAACAAGGCCTCTTTTCTTGTGTGGATATCAATGACATCACTACGGGGTCTTAATGTCGCCGTTCTCGACTTTGAGCACACAGTCAGAGAAATAACCCCGAAGCTGTCTGGTTAAATGAGACATTGTCAATGACCAGGTCCTGGTGCTCCAAAAAAGATTTCTTTATTGTAGGCATGATTAGCCCTTTTTTGCTATCCTAGCATGTTACGAGATTCACGTGGAGCAAGTATGCCCCTGGCATTTTTATTTTATACAGAAAGCTTTATTGATTCCTTGTGATACTTGACACCACAGGAAAAGATCTCTTCATCTCATGTCAAATTTGAATCCCTGGATAGCCCGGATGTGCTCCTTTGACCTAATTAGATGTCTATTCAAATAAGTTACTTCAGAAAGGGCATACACAACTGTCTCTTTGTCCTGAAGAAGACCCCGTAGTGATGTCATTGATATGCACTCGCAAATCAGGGGTTGAAACGTCAACGTTAATGACCTAGCATTGTTTACCAACAAGACCCACACAAGAAAGTAGGCCTTGCTAGGGCGTTTCCTGTTGCTAGAAATATGCTATTGTAAAGTTTAATTTATGGTTTCATGTTTTCTGTTTATATTTTGTAGTGTTGTGATGTGTACAGTCACAATCTATCATTTTTGTATGTCACTAATAAAGATATTCACCTATGTCTGTTGTGTATGTTGGATATATGTTTTGTCAAGTTGCTTTTTCAAATACATGATTTATTCAATACATCGACATATTTTGCAAACTGATTGGCTTCTTGTTTCAGTGTTGTGTTAACATATCATTTGTTGAGGATACCACCCCTGGGGGGACCTAAAAAGTGTGAAAAGTTTTTTGCTGCAGAACCACTCCCTTAAAAAGCTGGCGGCCTTCCTGTGACTTTATCCTACTATCTTGGGGTGCGCTGGGACTGGACCGCAAGGGCTTAAAGGTGAGTGCACCGCTGCCACAAGGACCACAACTGACTGGAAACTAGTGAAAGGATGCCTAATGGTGAACGGGCCTGGAGTGCAGCCTCATCGCGTGCGTGCAGATTAGGTCATTGCGGCTCCATTGGGGGCCTGACTATCATCCCATTTACCTTGTGTTGGCTGAGGAAACATCGAGACTGCAGTGGAGGACCTGTGCAAGGGCATGAGCAATGGCCCCTTGGCCTGAGACATTGCGGTGAGTGCTGTGGGCAGCCAGGGAGCGATGGGCACCTGTTTCCGCCCCCCCCCCCCCATTATCAAGTGTAGTGTAAATCTGCGGAAAGTGCGGAGTCCTGCAATTGACTTCCCTGGGTTGTAACTATATGGCTTGCTTCCTGAGGGTTGGAACATTCTGACTCCTGGCACCTAGAGGCAACCTTTTATCGAACTTTGAGGCCCCACCGCTTTGGTAGACTGGGGGCCTTGCTTGAACTGTGGAGGGTGCATTGAGGGAAAAGCAAGGGAATTAAACAAAAAGTTGTGCTTCTGCCCCGGAGGTTGGCACAGCGCGAGGCTAGAGACTTGCACACAGGACTGGATCCTCTTATCTACATTCACTGGACACCTTAGGCGGTGGCTCTTGGGGCTTGATCCAACCAAAGGTCCCCAAATCTCTGCGACTCCTCCCACTCCGATGGACCCAATCCGTCCGTTGGAATACACCACACATGCTGGAATGTTCGTTTTAAATTTCCTGCAAGCTGTTCAAGACTCCAGAACTGCTATTGAGGCCCAACTTGGGGAGATGCAGGCAGAGACTGTCTTGCTGCATGCCAAGCATGTCACACTTAAGGAGATGGTAGATGCTACAGATTCTTCCGTAACTTCTAAGCAACTCTCCCTGGTGTGATGCAGGATCAACTAAAAACGCTGCAAACTGAGGTGTGGGACTTCAAGGCGAGGGCGGACGACACTAAGCTACTTTCAGAGCGCAACAATATACGCTTGGTGGGATTCCCCTAGGGGTCGGAGGGCACCAATGTTGAGTTTTTTTCTAGATACTGGCTGGCAACTACAATCTTGGCTAACCAGATTCTGAAGTTTTCCCCATCAAGAGGGCACACTGGATCCCTGGTCATCCTCTCCAGGAGCTCTACCGCACCCAGTGATAGCGCGCCTGCTTAACTTCAGAACCCGGGATCTCCTACTACATATGTTTCAAGCAAAAGGCCCCTGAACCTACAATGGAAACATCATGGCATATCAGGACTACAATGCAGAGGTTCAAAGACATTGCAACATCTTTGGAGCGGTCAAGGCACAGCCACGTACCTTAGGATTATCATATGCCTTGCTTTTTTCCTGCCAAGCTTCGTATGGTGGACGCTGACACAGCCCACTTCTTCTCCTTCCCAGACGAGGCCTGGACCTAGCTGCACACCAAGCAGGTACCCAATCCACCAGGGGCCGCAGTAGATGGTCTCCTGGGCTGGTCCGATGGGAGGCCTAGACATCGTTGCTGCCCACGCAGACTGCAATCTCGCTCCACTAATGAACAAGCAGCAAAGGTTTGGGCGCAAGGGTGGCAGAGTTCTCTAATCATAGCACCAACAGATTTCAGGTACTTGTCCCAGGCACAGACCTGGACTCTTGAGTTTGGGGGGGGGGGGGCCTGGCTCAGTGACATACGGCAGGGAGGTCACGGTAGTAGGATCACCTCGCAGGGAGATACCGGGACACTGTATGGATGGTGAGTACTTAGGGACACCACTGTGAGTGCTTATGATAGTTTGGGAGGGATTTGGTTGTCCCCTGCTGTTGCTGTACATTGAGTGTGGGACTCTTGGACATGCAAAACCCTATTTTGGGCCCAGGGATGAACAGCTTGTGAACTGTTCTTCCATTCTAACACTGTAGGCCTGTCCCACCAGAGACCTCCGCAAGGGCTTTTTAGCACTGAAGACACATATTAATTGTCTGTGTTGTTTGGGAACATTGTGGCACAATGCCTGTTCGCGTTCAAACCAAGGGTGTGGGAGTTGTTTATTACAGTTTTACTTTTTTGTTTGGCCAAGGCGGGGTGGCACTGAAGGGAGGGAGGGGATGGTGATGGGGATGTGGTGGGTGTCCTTCGGAGTCCTTGTTCTTGGAGTCTTGTGGATTACATATGGCTAATACATCTGATGTACTGACCTGGAACATTAGGGGCAGGCAACTCCAGTGAGTCTGCGCAGAATTTATGCTTACCTCGGGCGCATGCACATTCATATTGCATGTTTCCAGGAGACACATCTTAACACTGTAAAACTTGACAAGGTTTCCAGGCTCTAGAGCGGGCTGATATTTGGGACTGGATACTCTGCCTGTGCCCGGCGGTGTTTTGGTCTGGATTGCCCCGGGGTGCCCTTCGTACAGAATAGTGGTAGTAGATCCTGATGGCTGGTATGTGCTGCTAGAGGGAACTCTGGGTGGTCGACCCCTTTCGATAGTATCCCTCTACGGTCCAAACACTCTCCAGAGTGACTTCTTCCACACTGTCTCCTGCCCCGCTTGCAGATCCTCAAACAGCAGGGATCTGGGGAGGATACTTTATTTGTATACATTGCACAGACATGAACCACTCTATTCCCTCCCCGGGACCCAGGACCGCCATGTGACTAAACACTTTCAGCAGTGGATGGAGCAGCATGTTTACATGACATTTGGCGGCTGAGCCAACCCGGGGAGACTAGATGCTCTTATTATGAGCCAGGACAACTGGTACACATCCAGACTAGACAAAATGTTCTGCATTGCTGAGTTCCTGCCTAGGGTACACGACTCTTGAGTATTTGGCTGGACCGTGTCGGACCACAATTCCCTCAAGGTTACCATTCACACGGGAGGGGTTCGGGCACTGATACCAACGTGGTGACTGTAGATGGAGGCCTTGCTGAACACTGTCTATAAAGATAACATCAGCACACATCCAACCCATTACTTTGAGGAGAAGAAGGGCTCTGTGGCGACTAGGGGAACGGAGTGGGATGCCATGAAGGTGGTTATGCTAGTTCATTATATTAAGAACTCATGGGGGGGCTAGATCATCCCTACTTCAGTGTGTCAGGGTTAGAGACGCACTTGAAGGTTTCTGGGATTAAAACTGTGACAGAGACCCACCACTGCCCACGGACCACGCACGCAACCTCAGAATCATCCTGGACTCTGAACTCAAAATGGACCGCCAGATCAACGCAGTCACCTCTTCCTGTTTTCACCCCCGTCTCCTACATAAGACTTTCAACTGGATCCCCCTCGAATACAGGAAAACCGTCACCCATGCCCTCATCAGCAGCAGACTAGACTACGGCAACGCACCATATGCCGGGATCAACAAGAACCTCACCCACAGGCTCCCAAACATCCAGAACGACGCCGCAAAACTAGTCATCAACCTACCACGCCACTGCCACATCAACCACACCTGCAGACACTACACTGGCTCCCCGTCGAGGAGAATCACCTTCAAGCTTCTCACCCACGCCCACAAAGCCCTCCACAACACCGGCCCCGCCTACATCAACCACCGCCTCTCGTTCCACGCACCCCAAAGATCCCTCCGCTCAGCCCAGCTTTCCCTTGCCACGGTACCACGCATCAAGAAGACCAGAACGGGAGAGCGTTCCTTCTTTCCTCGCAGCCAAGACATGGAACACCCTCCCTCTCCATCTCTGCCAGACACCAACTCTCTCCAAGTTCCTGAAGGACCTCAAGTCCTGGCTCTTTGACGATTCACCATAATCGTTCTGCACGGCACGCACCCTGATGGGCCATAGTAAATCTCTGAATCCCTTGGCCCTCGCCGAAACCCCACGAGTGCTCAGGAGCCACGCGCCTCCCCTTCCCGCAGTGCCTTGATATCCTTTGGGGTGAGTAGCTGCGCTTAACAAATGATTGATTGGTGCCTGAGGTGAGGGCACGATTGACAGAGCTCCGTCGTCAATACAGCAGCAAGTTGAGATGTCTGGCCAATATAGACTATAAGGCTTCTCTGCTTCGCCAACATGCCGAAGGAGACAAGCCAGGGTGTACCTTGGCATGGTTACTTCGATCTGCAGTTCCTTGAACTCTTTTATAGGAGTGATCTGCGACTCTGCTGGTAATGCTGTCAACTCACAAGCAGATATCAATGAGGTCCTTGTTCAATATTATGAGATGTTGTACCCACCCCCAGTCATGCCACCTTACCCCCCCCCCCCCCCCCAACAGTTCCTAAGTCTATGTGTTTTCTCTTCCTCTCTTGATGACCCTGCGGTTATTGGAATATGAGCAACCTCTCCAAATAGAGGAGCTACAGGCGGCGATCCGTCATATGGCCTGGAACAAGGTTACCAGGACCGACTGGTTTCCTGTGGAATACTATACTATGTTTAAAGCAACCCTTTTTCCCCAAGCTACTTGAGGTCTACCAGGAGGCGCATTGGCAGGGCGTACTCCTGGATTCCCTATGAGAGGCCTTCGTATTACCTAAGCTTGGCCAGGACCCCCTAGAGATAGGCTGTTAACGCCTGTTTTCAATGTTAAAAATTGATTATAAAATACTAAGCAAGGTACTTTCCAAAAGATTGCTCCCTTTGCTTTAGTTGCTAGTCCACCCAGATCAATGTGTGTTTATCCGTCAAAGAGCAACTTCCTCTCATACTCGACGGTTGTGTCATATCATGGTCACCCTAGAGAGGACCACTGACCTCCCAGTGGTGGTCTCCCTATACTTTGAGAAGGCTTTAGACACCCTTGGGTGGTCCTATTTGGTGCTAGTGCTGGAGGCCCTGGGGATCAGTCCGGAGTTTCTTAAGTGGGTCAAACTGCTCTATACAGAGCTGCCTGCCAGAGTGTTGATGGGGCACTAGATATCGTGGCAGTTTCAGATCGAGAGACGCTGCTCTCTCTCTCGCCCATATTTGTTGCGCTGGCTATGGAACCTCCTGCCGAACTGTTTGTGCCAGAGGTCCAGATTAGGGTGTGCAGGTGGGTGCGTACTGGCTTACAGTCTTCTTATATGTGGACGATGTGTTAGTTTTATATACGAGATCACGTGCTGACACTGGCAGCCTTATACGGCCTATTAGAAAATTTCTGTGCCATGACTGGCCTCCAGTTAATTGGGGTGGTGGGGGGGGGGGGAAGAGTCCTGTGTCTTACATTTACGTATAGTGGAGCGCGATGAGCAGATTGGGTTGGAATCTGGACGGTTGCCTTGGTGTTTTTGAGACTTTCCAGTACCTTGCTGTGAATGCTAATCATTTTTACAAAGAAGTCCTGGATGGAAATTATGGTAAGGCTTTGATGTTGATGCATCAGTACTTGGGTTTTTGGATGTGCTTGGCCTGTGGGCCTCGCCTCTATAGCTTAGATGATCGTTCTCCTGTGACTTTTATATTTTTTTGCGGCAAAACCAGAGATATTGACTAGATCTCTTTTCTGAGCTGAGAGGGTTGATTTCTGATCTGTTATGAGGCAACACCCATAAAAGGTTTTATTTCCAAACTGTTCAGCGGCCACTTCTGGAGGGTGGTCTGGAAGCACCTGACCATGAGTTTTATTTTGCGATGAAGCAGTTACATTGGTTCATGTGGTGGCTGGCTTGAGATATATTGGGCAAGGGTAGAGCTGGGAGAACTGAGTTTGATGGACTGGCTGCTATCACCAGGCGGCCTGTCCAGGGCACTGCCTGGCTAGTGCGGGTAACTAAGCTCTGCTGGAATAAATACGTCCAGCCCCGATTGGGGCCAATGCCCTATGCTCCCCATTTGCCGCTGTGTAGCGCACCTGGGATGAAAGCCTTGCCGATAGCACATGATTCAACTGGCGTGAAGCCAGGGTGACCCAAATAGGTGACTTATATTTCAAGGGGGCTCTGCGTTCTTTTCAGGGCCTACATGACTTTTAAGGACTGGGAGCTGGTCTTTTTCAGGACTATAATGCATTGATCCTGGCAATACAAAACACCTGGGATGTGGGTCAGAAGGAGCATTGGTCCATCATGGGTTGCCCATGAAAAATAAAGGGGTTGCCCTGTGCCCCTCAGAATCTGGGTATACAGTTATAAACCACAACTTTCCTCAACCATAATAGTGAAAAATGTTGACTGCTCGACATTGAGCACAAAGGGTTACAAAATAATCCCTTTGATGAAGAAAACAATCTTATTTCTGAAAGATGAATCTAACAAATAGAAAATCACAAACACGACAAAGCAGTTTTTTAGTTAAATATATTCTTTGTTATATATCCAACATTTTCTTTACATGATGTAAATCATTTGTTTTATTTTTTTGATATTTAGCTGCCCATAACAAACAAAACCTATCCAATGAATTACAGACACATACAATTAGTGAAAAATGAAATAATCCCAGGGTTCACACACAAAACATTTGACAGTGAAAATCTATAATGGCCGATCTCCAAAGTTTTAAAGTTCAGGTTATCCTGGTCTCTTCCTTTTTATATCATAAGATAGCTGATATAGGACATAAAACGGTGCCGTCGACGTTTCGACCCTGTTGTGTTAGTGACTATGCATCGTAGCAGGTCTTCCTCAGGACTAAATCTGATAACAGACCAAGGGACAGCCATCAAAACGATGTAGTCAAGTACACACAGCGTGTGTCCTGTCAAATATCAACATCGATATGAATTTCAAAATACTAAGGACCCCAGCCAGGGTTCACTAAGTGTGTTGGGGGGTACACATAACCCAATAAAAAAAATCTTATATATTTCTTTGTACAAAACCTCAGTTGGATTTGTGACTCTCCATAAAGCAGATTCTTCTCAGTGGAACTGCCGCTGACTGCTCGTGTCTGTTTTGAAGCCTACATCACACTTGCTGTAAACCACATCGGCTTTATAAGATGTTCCCTACCTGTTTTGGAATTGGGGCAGGGCCTAATTCCCAGGGCCACCAGTCTGCTGACTAGAGCTCCTGAGCGTTGCCAAATAATACAGCCTACGTTTTCTCGCTGTTCAATTGGAGCCACTGCAGAGCCTGCGAGTGCAGTTTACACTGCCATGCTGACTTGGCATTTAAAACCTCTTGCCAAGCCTTAAACTCCCCTTTTATTACATATGTCACCCCAAGTTAGGCTCAATGTAGCCCATAGGGCAGGGTGCTGTGTAACTAAAAGGTAGAACATGTACTTTTAAGATTTGCATGTCATGGTAGTGGAAAGCGCCCAACTTCCTTTTTCATTACAGTGAGGCCTACCTGTCTCATAGGTTAACATTGGAAATTCCTTATTGCATATATATGCTGCAATTCCTGAATGAGAAAGAGTAGCTCTTTCAGGTTTCATATCATTGGAAGGGTGATGATAAACTTTCTTTGCTGGCAAAGTTGAATTTATCATTACTATTTTAGAAATGCCAGTTTTAGAAAGATGAACGGGTAATGGTGCCTACAAGGGACTTCTTTTCCCCCAAATTCTTTTCCAATGTATTACCTACTTAGAATGCCCAATCATGACATCACAGATCAATCATAGCAGTGAATATTTCACTTTTTTTTCAATGAAATAAATTCTTAGTAGGGTGTATACCTTGTTTTTTGATTTATATCAAAACACGTACATAAAATGAGGGGTTCACAACAAATCTTCACAAACATTTTTAATGGATATTCCATTTATTATCCATACAGGTTAGCTAATTAATACATGTTTATATAGCTACAGAAATGGCATATTTTGTGTTTGCAAAAAAATTTAAACCTACATTTTCTTTATGTAAGCATATATCATGATGATTGATTATTTAAGTTCTCCAATCTTATTCACACATCGAAACCTTTCTAGCAAATCAAATGTCCTTTCAGTAAAAGATCAAATTTGCTTGGTTGCGTCATTGTACCGCCTCTCTTTTGCATTAAAGGTATGTCTTAGTATCTAAGTACATAAAGAGTACTTACTTTCACCTGGAAAAAAAGACATGCATTTACTAGTCTGTAATGTACTTTCATTTTGAAAAGTATATACTTAATCATGTATCCTTACCAAACAACTCCAAATTCTGTCATAGCTGACAGTTCTAAAAGTGCAAAGCCTAAATATGTAGGAGTCGTGTGCTTCCGGGAAAAACATGTTAGAATATCAATGATGAGGCATGAGGCATTGCTAACTGCCTATATATTCAGAGTGGTGACTTTTGTGATTCCTATAAATGCATTCCATCTCTGAAGGTGGGCAAATGAGAATGTGTTCCATCCACATACACACACACACACACACACACACCCACACACAAGTGGGTACCTTTTTCTTTAATTACATGTCTGGGAATGCTAGTGGTAGGAATTTTGTGGATCATCAGATTCCAGAACTTTTCCTCCCAGAACTATGAAGAAAATTAGAGACTTAAGACAAAGTTTGAGGCAACAGAGCATTTTTGCTAGGAAACAGGAGTGGGCTACATCTAAGTCACACCTCCTTGGACCCCACTGGGTGGTCAATTTTCTGAAATGTGTGGGCTTGGTAGGTTTCCCTGGGTGGTGGCTGAGCTTGGGCTTAGATTCCACAGCTGAACACATTGCCAAAATGGGTAAATTTGCAAGGCTCAGCCACTCAAGTGGGGTGTTGTTTTTATCGGGAAAAGTGTGGGAGTAGAGAATAGTGGACCATTTGTTATCAATTGAAGTTTCTTCAATTTCTGCTTCTAAATGTCAGCCATCATTCAGGAATGCACAGGTTTTGTAAAATAGCCTCACAGGCCTCCAAAAATCCTAAAAATATTACTAGACTTGCAGGTCTAGTGACTTAAATAATCTGCTTGACCTAATTATAATGCTCTTGACCTATAAACTGGTTTCAAATTATGTGATCCTGGGCAAGTATTTTAATTCACTGAGATGCCTTTTTCTTTATCACATGAGAGCACCTTCAAATACACGAGTTCAGCATATCTACTGTACAGAAATATATTTTGTTTGATTTAATAGACTAAACCTTTGCTCCATATATAAAAAAAATCTAGCCAGATATAGAATACACATGACCGCTGACTTGCCTCAGTTCACTAACTGCATGGTTATCAGTGCGGGGGCAAGAATGTTTCTCAACTCATGTTTAAAAACTGTCCCTTTTAATGAATACGTAACTAAAGCATAAATTAGCAGCACACTGTAATTTGCAATCAGCAGATTTAATATTGAAATAACCACAGAATTTCACAGTGACGTAGTTTTAAAACTATATAGTGTACAATGTCTAGAAATCGAGTTTCTGCAAATATTTATCATTTGCACATCAACAAGTCGAGTGTTCTGATTTGTTTTGCTCCTATATAAATCTTTGTTTGCATCACACAACTTGGTTGCAGAACCAGGCAGCAGTGAAGGAAGCTGCGCGTTTATGGAACTGTGTGTTTTATTCTCTTAACATCGTTTTAAAAATTGTAAAGTTTTTAAAATTATTTGCTATTTGCACACCTCACCTGCATAATATCGCTGGGAAAGCTGAGGCATCTAGCTGGGGGACAGAATCGGAGTTGTGTTCAATACTCCGGGGGCGACTGGGCGGCGGACATCTTGGGAGGAGGGGGTTAGCAGTGCAGTTGCCGCTGAGAGCTTGCACATCCTGGGTCAAAAGGGGCGGATGTGGCGAGCGCGCATTAGAACTAGGCAGCAGTGAAGGAAGCTGCGCGTTTATGGAACTGTGTGTTTTATTCTCTTAACATCGTTTTAAAAATTGTAAAGTTTTTAAAATTATTTGCTATTTGCACACCTCACCTGCATAATATCGCTGGGAAAGCTGAGGCATCTAGCTGGGGGACAGAATCGGGGTTGTGTTCAATACTCCGGGGGCGACTGGGCGGCGGACATCTTGGGAGGAGGGGGTTAGCAGTGCAGTTGCCGCTGAGAGCTTGTACATCCTGGGTCAAAAGTGCCGGATGTGGCGAGCGCGCAGCGGACGCGCCGCTGGCGCGCCGAAGGCGCGCCTAAGGCAAGCCCGTCTGCGCCCGTCCGCGCCCGACCGAGACCAGAGACCACTACCTCTGCCCCCGCAGCCGTAACTTTGCACCCTTATTCGGCTGATCAACTTAGGAAACTCCGTGGCACGCACAAGTGTCATCTCTGTATAGGCCCCCCCTTTGAACAGACTCACTGCGCTCAATGTAATTTTGCTCTGAAGTCTGAGGGTCTGACAGGTAAGACTTGTCCTCCAAACTCTGATTTCAAAATGAAGTTGGTAAACTGCCGTTCACTGGCAAAACACTCGCTAGAAATGAGACTGCTTTTAGAAGAGACCAGACCGGATGTTATGTTTCTCACTGAGACTTGGCTAACGGACGGGTCTAATCCAATGGTCGTTCAGGCACTCCCCCAAGGCTACACCATCCAGAGGCAAGATCGTTGCTCTAGTCGTGGAGGAGGACTTGCCATTATTTACAGGGATTCCTTTAGCTGTCGGATCTCGGATGGGCTTATCCGGGATTGCGAAAGCTGCTCCTTTTCAATCAAATTGACTCCTACATGCACATTCTCAGGCATGTTAATATACCGTCCCCCAGGAACTATAGGATCCTTTATTGGTGACCTGATGGATAATACCTCCACACTGGTCAGCTCCCTGCCCAATTTTACTGTGTTGGGAGACCTCAACTTACATTTCGAAAAGCGCTCGGCCACTTATGTGGAGGAAGTATCTGATGCCTTAGAGGTTTTACTTCTTTCCCAGAAAGTGACGGGTCCGACTCATGTCAAAGGACACATGCTGGATCCAATTTTTTCCAATATTTACATCCAGGTAGAGGATCCCCAGCCGCTACCTTGGACGGACCATTATTTAATCTCATTCTCTTGGCCGGCCTCCATAAGCAGGAAGACTGTAAACCACCCCAAAATCCCGAACCGATGCTGGTCCAATATTTCTAGCGAGGAATGGGCTGCCATTCTCAAAGAAACACGCCCCCGTCTTGAATCTGACCCCGAAATTGCAAATATACAATTCAATCAATGGATCAAAAATTAATTGGATGTACTAGCCCCTATAAAACTTAGGGACATCAAAAATGGTCCAAAAAAAGTTGCATGGTACACCAAGGAGCTGAGAGACCTTAAACGGAACTGCAAGCAACTTGAGAGACAGTAGAGGAAAGATTTTTCACCTGAGAAAAAGAAAATCTATCGTCGTGCATTAAAATTGTATAAAGCAGAGATTTTTAAAACTCAATCTAAGTTTTATGAAGGAAAGATTCTGTCCGCGCCTAATGCCCCTAGAGAAATCTTTAAAATGTTCAAGTCCCTGACCACCCCTCCATTTTCCTCTGTCACGCCCATTGATTTACAAGGGCGCTGTAACAATCTGGCAGAGTTTTTTCACGATAAGGTACAGATGATCTATTCAGCCTTTTCAGCAGCCCCCAATTTTGACCATGACTCTCTAACGGAAGAAAGGAGAGACCGTCGAGATCAGGGCCTGGATTCTTTTCCGCCCCTGGACCCAGATATAGCGGTGTCCTTACTTAATAAACTTAAATCAGGCTCTCCAAAAGACCAGGCGCCTCCCACTGTGCTGCAGAAGGTTGCCTTAGAAGTAGCCCCCGTCATCGCTACACTCATTAACTCCTCACTGGTAGTAGGCAAAGTCCCCTCACTATGGAAGGAAGCGATGGTGAAAGCCCTGCTAAAAAAAAACAGGATCAGATCCGGAGGTAATGGCTAATTATCGCCCTATCTCCCTGCTCCCGGGAATAGCCAAAATTGCAGAGAAGCATGTGAACACTACCCTTTCCTCCTATTTGGAGGAACATGACTGTTTACATCGAACACAAACTGGCTTTAGATCTCATCAGGGCACTGAAACTGCCCTGATTGCGGTAGTGGAGGAGACAAGAAAAATTATGGATTTAGGAGGTTCAGCTGCACTAATTCTCCTCGATCTTAGTGCAGCGTTCGATACCGTCAACCATCAAATCTTGATCTCAAGATGCTACGAGATGGGGGTGACTGGTACTGCACTGAGCTGGATAGCTTCCTTTCTAGAAAGTCGCACATTACAGGTTTTTGAGGAGAATGTGACCTCTAGGAAGGTACCCTTGAAGAGTGGAGTGCCCCAGGGCTCTTCACTCAGCCCCACTCTCTTTAATATTTATATGAGTCCCCTGGCCAAGATTGTGGAGGCGTTTGGCATACAAATTGTTACGTATGCCGACGACACCCAGCTGATTGTTTCTCTCAAAGACCCGGGACAACCACAAGGTAACCTCGTTAGATGCCTTGAGGAAATATCAGCCTGGATGAAACAATCCTGTCTCCAGCTGAATGGAACAAAAACTGAACTTATGTTGCTAGGAAAGCCTCTGCCTCCAGATCTGCCTTTGGCATGACCTAGTTGCATGGGAAATCCACCTACCCCTAAAAACCACATCAAGAGCTTAGGAGTTTGGTTGGGTGCAAAACTAGACATGAGAACACAGGCCAACAAGGTTGAGGGGTGCTGCTTTGGGATACTGAAGACAGCTAGAAAGATCCTTCCTTTTCTCCAGTTTCATGCAAAAAAACTCCTCCTTCAAGCATTAATTATGTCACGTCTGGACTATGCCAATGCCTTATACTTAGGAGCTCCCCAGTCCACAACTGGCATATTGCAGAAGGTCCAGAACTGTTCGGCAAGAATTCTCCTGCAAATCCCGCGGAGAGAATCAGCGCAAAGAGCAATTAGACAACTGCATTGGCTCCCTATTTCAGAAAGGATCAAATTCAAGGCCCTATGTATCACGCATAAGATCTTGGCCGAGAATGGCCCTCCAATCCTTCAAAGGATAGTCTCTCCATACCATCCTAGAAGGCATCATCGCTCTGGAAATAAACGCCTGGCTGTGGTACCAAGAATTCTTAGGACTAGATGTGGAGGTCGCTGTTTCTCTTACGTCGCATCTAAGACATGGAATATCCTCCCACATTCCATTCGTATGGAGAAAGAATACCTGCCCTTCCGGCGACTCCTGAAGACCTATCTTTTCCCCTCTGCATAATCCGCTCAGCTTTCTGTTCGTCTGGTTCTCAGCGCTGGGAGGCCCTAGGGTAGCCATGCGCTCTACAAATGCCTCTTTCTTTCTTTCTTCTTTCTTCTTTCTTCTTTCTTTCTTTCACACTTCTGAATTACAAAAATAATTATCTCATAATTCCCGATATATTTAGAAATACTTGTACTATTCATTTACAAGCTGTTTGAATGTTGTGTTAGAAACAAATGACATTTTATAGACTTTTGTTTCACAATTATTGTCAGATAACTGACTTGACAAAAAGCAGAAACTAAAAGAGGAAGAAAACTAAACACCATTTTCCAGGAACAATAAGCAACAATTAGTAAAAAGACAAAGTGACATTTGACCTCTGTCCTTGAACAGACAGCAAATGTGTCAAGACAAAACCAAGATTTAAAGGGGTCTTTATTCACTTTCTGAATGAACAGAACACCTGTTCTTTCCAGTTTAAGCTAACTTGCCAGCAATGCTAAAAATAGCTCGACCTGATAAAACCTCACTCAACATTGGAGTGGATTATTTAAGCCCTTCCTTAGAATCACAAATAGCCACTATTCCTAAACTCGGCATCATAAGCATATTTCACAAAGGCACATGTTTCCTTCCTTTCCATTTTTCATTCATTAGATTTTGCCATGTGAATGCTGTATGGTTGATACACAGTGAAGTATCAGTATCACCTGTAGCTCAGTTGTTCTTGCAGAATTGTGCATGTTTTTCTATATCCCTCAGGCCAGGTGGGTTGACAAATGTAGTGGTATTGTATTTTCGTAAGTCGGTCATCCGGGCAAAAAACCTGCAGATGTAGACTTCAACTATGTTTTCCTATTTTATTTTATTACTTTTATTTCAATTATTAGTTTCTTCCGGAAAACCAATGGCTATCTACACACCTTGCTGAAATCAGAATTTTGTCTACTTTTCAGAAATGCACAGCTTTTCAGATTTTCCCATGTGTTTCGTTCCATTTTCATCACAAATTAGGTAAATAGAAACCACTAAAATAGGAAAAATTGACTATCAATTATAGAAATGCAAAAACTGTGGTAAAAGTATGAATCTCTTTTACAATCTGGATTGTTCCTCAAAGCTGGGAAAATAGTGGCCTTAGCATAAAAAAACTTTTTTTGTGGCTGCAATAAGTTCTCACTCTAACTTTAGTAAAAGGGGTGCAAAGAACGTTCATTTAATTTCTATCCCCCCAAATGAGCTATTGTTGTAGATTTTTTTTCTAATGACGAAAAGTTAAGTTTACCTTTGAAGACCTACACTTCACCAACCTATGAAAAGTGGAAAATTCTCGATAAGATAGTATAGCATTGATTGAATGGCTGACATGTGACCCTACCTTTAATCTTGCTGATCATATTAGCGTCCCTTGCTCTGAATTTGTGATACATTGTCCTGCAAGACAGGACACACGCTCAACTTTAATGAGACATTGTTTAAATTGTCTTCTCAGTGGTTTGCTATATTTTGGCCTATTCAAGTAGCCCTATTAATTTGGATTTAGGATAACCGCTATGACATGACCTAAGCCTCCATTTAGTGTTGTATTGTGAGGAATTCTTCTCATTGGGCCACATGTACGACCGTCTGGTTTTGCGACTTAGAAATTACGGTTTTTAGAAACTCTTAATTTGTGAGTCACAAAACCTGATGTACAACAGTATCAGACTAGGCCTGGGCGTAGTTCGCGAAGTAGCACTTCGCGAAGCTACGCAAAGTGAAGTTCGCACTACGCGAGCTACGCGTAGCACTTCGCGAACTGCGTAGTACCTTGTTCGCACTGTGTCAGAAGTCGTTTTCAATGATTGCACAGTGCGGACAAGCAACCGGCACTGTGCAATCATTGAAAATGGCATCTTGCACAGTGCGAGCTGTAGTTTTCTGCTGCTCGAGTAGATTTTTACTCGAGCTTCAGCTTTCTCAACGCGAACTGGTAGTTTCTCATCGCGAGCGGTCGCGAGCATACGCGACCACTCGCAATGAGAAACCTGACCTCCTCGCGTTGCGAATCTCGCCGGGAGGTTTATTTTCCATGCTCGCGATCGCCAACTTGAAGTTGCTGATCGCGAACAAGGAAAAAGTCTCGCCGGGATGTCATTTTGCTTGCTCGCGGTCGCCAACTTGACGTTGAGGACCGCGAGCAAGCAAAAAATGACCGCAGCACTACGCAGCACTACGCTACGCGTGTTCGCACTGTGCTACGTGCAGTTCGCGTAGTGCGAAGTAGCGCGAACTTCGCAAACTACGCGAGCGTAGCGCTTTGCCCAGGCTTATATCAGACACTATTTGCGATTCTGAAACAGGTCACAAGGGGCCTGCCTCATTGATATTCATGAGACAGGTCGAAATTTGAGATCCATTGGGAATGGCCGGCACTCACAAGGATAGTGGCCTGCTGGGGTCAGCACACCACCATGTCTGTGACTGCTTTAAAATAAAGGGATGCATTTCAAAAATAGGGAAAAGGGTCCCTTGAGGATCCCTTCCCTTTTGCGAATGGCTTACCACCAGTTTGAAATTGGTGTTAATCTGCGGATGTTTTGCGATCGAAAATGCGGTACATACCAGTGCGATTCGCTATTAGTAAGGTAATCTGTTACCGACTCGCAAAATGGGGTTGGTACATAGGAAAATGCATTTTACCGGTCGCAAACAGCCCGATGGGCTTTTGCGATCAGTAACCTGCGCTTTTGTCCTGAAATGGCCTTCGTCCTGGAGAAGGCAGCCGCTTTACTGGGCAGGTCTAAAGTCAATCTTCATTTATTTCTTAGAAGAATCCCTTCATTTTTGTGTTTTAAACCTGGGAAACCATTTACTGTTAAATGTTTTAAATGCACCAAAGTTCTGTCATGGGTTCGGTTTTTTCATAGTGCACTGTCAGATTTTTTTTTTTTTTTTTTTAAGTTTGCCTCTTGTTTTATCCATGTGACTGTATTCAGTTTTGTGAGACAAGTCGGAGTGATTTTACCTCCAGGGCACAGACCTGCCTAGTGTCACGCATCAGGCGTGACGCTAACACATTTCAGTGTGGTGTTCCCGCATCACCGCACTGAAATGCATTGTCACGCATTTTGCCACTGACTGGGCTACCAAGGCCAGCCTGCCTGGTGCTAGCTAGCGCGCCCGCGCCTCTGCACCTGTGCCGTGCACCCGGGCCGCAGCAGACTTCACTTGCGGCTGCCAGCAGGCTCAGTAACGTATATAAAGATCCTGCCGGCACGGCCGGTTGAGCTGGTATTTTCATGGCAGTTCTGTAGTCCATGATTCTCTTCCCCCTTGGTTGCCGTTTTAACTAAACATCAAACCTGGCTGCACCTATTGCCCCTCACCGAGGGAAATATATGTTGAGGGAGCCAGAGAGCCCGCCAGCTTCTGAGTTATCCTCCCTTTGCCTTTGTAATGCATTCCTGCTGCTGCAGACGCTCCAGGCAAGCACAGAATGTTATGAACAGTGTTGCCAGATTTTTAGACCCGTCCCAAGCCCAAAGCCGCTCAAATATAAGCCCAATCAGACCAGTTTCAGCCCAAAAACCAGCCCAAATTAGCAAGTCTCCAATTAAGCGCAAATTGACATCAGAAATTTTTTTAACGACAAATATACATTCTATTCAATGTACAGATGGTGGGAGGGTGTTAACTGGGCACCTGGCTTAATGCTACTCATTTTTAAGACCAGTTCTCACTGTGACTTTGTCATGTGAAACAGGCATCGCTCAGAATACAATAGTAGAAAACAAAAAATAAGCAAGGCAGAAATAGTGGTCTGTGCAATTTACTGCCCCCTCTAAATTGGATTTTTAATAAAGTCTGTAAAACTCAGTATCTTCATTATTCATTACATTACACATTAAAAATCTACATTGAAAAATGGTTGCTGCTCATCACGAGAAGTGAGTAATTTTGTAAATCTTCTGTTTGTTGGATTTATTTACACGCAATTTTAAATAGCAGTATTTTATTTCTTTTATAGCGCACTTCATGGTATCCGAGTGCTTAACATAACAGACACATTGACAATAAATCATAAATCATGCAAGTGTGTAAATCAACGTACAAGATGTGTTGCATGACTGAAGGTAAAAAGATGTAGCAGTCACACATAGCTCAATGTGCAATAGTGAAAGGCTTACTAATTATGAACTGCAAGGAACAAAAGGATCTGTGTTCAAAGCACTTCAAAGCAGTAGCCCACTAAAGTAGCTGCATTAAAAAAAAATCTGTCCTCTGCAAATTACATTATGTGTAGTGTTTTGCCGTAGACACATTCAACTTCTACACTACTTTGATTCAGATCTAGGACTGCACAAAGCAGACATCTAACAAATACTTTAACCTCCAGACTTCTCACCAATTATTATTCACTGATTACTGGGCACCTCTGAAGATGCCCCATAAAATATTAAAAAATGCACTTTGCAACCAATTCAGCATAACCGATGTAGTACCATGCTTCTCCGTGTTGCCACTTTCGTTTAAAATTTAAAACTGCCTTAAATGAAATGTGTTCCAAGTGAGGAAAGGTGCACAGAAAACCTCAGTCTCTTTTGCTTCTAGGAAACAACCCGTACATTTAAATATGGGGCTCTAAGTTGCCGGGCATGGATATAGCGCAGAACTTTCAAGCAAGTGGAGGAGACCAGAGGTTTGTGGTTACTTTTAAAGCACAGCATTCGCCAGTTACACGGCCTCTTGTTGCTTGTGCAGACTATGGCCTGCGGTTGTGATTCATCCAGCGGATGTTATCCACATTGCTATTGGTGGGTGGTTTGGAGAATGTGGGCTTATCTCAAGTGTGTGCTCCATAAAGTAGTGGGTCTTGTGACCTTCCACCCTAGCCAGTGAAGCTAGGCCTCCTGCGCCAGCATGCAGCACGGTCACTGTAAAAGGAATACCATTGAGTTGGGCAGATGTCACTGGTTTTCTAGACACTAACTGTAAAACCTGCATGTTATCTGTCAAGAAATCTAAAATGCGCTAAGGCCCTTCTGAGTTTGTGGGAAACGTGTGTGCCCAAATGAAGATCACAACTGGTACAATAATACCACACTTTTTAGCCACGTACAACCTGGCAGGATTTTTACATGGAAAGTACCACAGAGTACACTTTTTTGCAGTTCTGAAGGATGAAAACTTGCACCATTACTATGATATCCCCATTCCGAATGACAGAGCTCCTAACGGAGGTTACAGAGCGCCGGTAAATACCGCACTCAACAGGTTAATGCTAGAGCAGCGGACTTTGAATCGGGGAACCGGGTTAGAGTCTGGCGGGAGGCTCCAACACCCTGTGATTCAGGGCAAATCACTTTATCTCCTCGTGCCTGACAAAAAAGGAATGTGTCCGTCTTTAATGCAACCGGTACTCAAATAAAGGCTGTGATACCTTGGGGTCGAGTTCGCGCTATAGAAAAGTGCACAAAAAAAAGAAAACCTCTCAGTACTTAGTGCCTCAATCAAGGTTTCTATACACGTTCTCCTTTTCTGATATTTTTGTTGATGTCTCTTTTCTTCGCCATCTCACTGGGGGTTTAAAGATTATGCACCCTATTTTGAAAATGGACCACTGCGCACACTTGAGACTCACTCATTGAGTCACTCACTCACTCACCTGGGGAGGTCTCGTCGAGGTCCACCGTCCAGGACAACAGCTACCGCTGGTGCCGGCCCGTCACCATGTCAGCTGAGCTGAGCTCAGCAGCAGCCAGGCCAGGGCACTCTTGTACAGACTAGAGAAATATGGACGGTGCCGGTGTGGCGGCCGGGCTGAGTCGTCGTCTGTGACTATGTTCTTCTGAGTCTCAATCGATTGATTCACAATCGCACAGCAGGGCAGGCCAAGGAAGGCAGCAGCGCTGATCAGAGAATGTCACTGACTCACTCAGTCAACGACGTGCGCGTACCACTGCCACTGCCGGGCAGTGCTGCTGTGGACCGGTGGCGGTGGGTGGCTGGCAGTGGCAAATTGGCATTGGAAAGCCTGGGCTAGGGGCTGGTGGGCCTGGGCCTGGGCCTGGACTTGGGGCTGGGGCTGGAGCTGGGCCTGGGCCTAGGCCTGCTGACTTTGGTGGCCTGGTGCCTGGTCGGCCGTCTGCCAATTTAATCCACATGCTCACGATCGAATATTCGTCGTGGACGGTGGGACTACTCCAGTACTCTGTCCGACCGTCACCAGTCTGTGACTCTCAGTCTCAGACTCTCACCGCCGCCACGCCGAAAGAGACCGTGCTCACGTCAGCCCCCGCATTATATGGGAACCGCGGGGGCTGACCTAAAAATAATACCCAGGGCCGTCATTGGTAGCGTTTTCGCGCGCTACAAGATTGACGGCCCTGGGAGACCCCCTCCCCCCATTGGCTAATTTGTCTTAGAAGTTGAACTCAACAAGTTAACTGAAGTAACTAAGTTAGGTGGTGACCTCTGTGCGTGCGGGGGGTGCGCAGCGCGCATGTGCACAAGAGTGTCGTGAGTGAGTGTGTGTGCACCAGCACTCTGTCTGCAGCCCCGGGCTGCACTTAGTGCTCCGCAGCACCGGCTGCCTACAACAATTTAACAACTTAAGTCAACAACAAGTTAGCAAGCATTGGCAATGGCAAGACAAGATGATTGACTTGCCTGGCCTGGTTGCTGCTCTAGGGGGTGGGCGGGATGATTGCTGGGGGTCGGGATTTTTCATCAATCATGTGCGCAGTTTAGGCAGAGGCAGGCCCCCAGGATCAGACCTCCTCCAATGAGTACCCACTCTTGGCGCGTGCTGCGCTCTGATTTGCCACTACAGATTGACTGGCATCGCGCCATGGACTCCGTGGTGGGCGCCCGTCCCAGGCCAGTAAATTGCGCACAAACACTCCATTCCAGCCCGAAAAGTAGTCAGGCATGGGTTTTTCCCGCACAACTGGGAAAAAAGTCGCCCAATTGTGCGGGAAATAGCCCAATCTGGCAACCTTGGTTATGAACGGTAATGTCAGTCAGCCTAACAGAGAAGACTGCTGTGCTAGGAAAACCGCATCATGGGGATTGTAGTCTTATCTGCATAATAAGCATATTAGTTACTGTTCCCCTTCATTATTATAACAGAGGTTACTGCCAACACACCACAAAGTAGTGCGGGACTGGCTGGAACAAAGTAGGACATAAAAGGCATTTTTTTTTAGCTATATTTGGGTCAGTAGGTATGTTGCACAGGATAATTTATTTCTAGACTAAATCTATTTCTCTATAAATAGGTAGACTTCTCTTTTTGCGATATTATCGCGACGTGGGAGTCTGTATGTTTTTTGTGAAATAGACTTAGCATCAATGCTGCGTGACTGCAGTAAAATTGAAATGATGACCTTTACCGACCCCTCCTTCTAATTGCCGAGGGAGTGACGTTGCAGGACTGGACTCTCTCAGGAGGCAGTTGACCTGGCCCGGCGCTGCGGTAAGTAAACACCCTTGACTCGCAGCCCCAAGTAAGTGAGACTGGGCCCTGCACGGCAGCGCGTGATCAGCTGCTTGCAGCCAGTGCCGGTCATGAAATTTTGCCCTGGGCATGGCTGTAGGCTCGAGGCTGCTGGCGAGCTATGACCAAGTGTGTGCTGCCTCACAGCCTGAGGTGGCCTTGCCCATAATGACCGGGGGTGCGTGCTGGTGTCTGCCACCGTTGGTTTTACTTCACCCTCGGCCAGCCAACAGCCGTCCTTTACTTGGGCTAAGGCAGCTCATCTCTGTGCAGCAGCAGGCAGCTGCTGTCAGTGGCTGCGGGGCTGGGCAGGGTACCAGCGGCGGAGGCCTTCCTCTTCTTGTGACTCATCTTTGTCCCGACCCATATACAGTGCATAATTTATGCAGGTGGTTGGTAGTGAAGGGAATTAATCTTGGGGTCTGAGAGTTATTTTTCTTCCACCATATTTTGGTCCACAGCTACTACTAGAGTGAATTGCAGAAAGGGAGCAAGAAGAAGGTAGAGGAAGATAATGGAACAGTGACAGATGGAGATAGCAGGAATGAAAAATAACCTACAAGAGTGAGATAAGAAGACAGGAAGTGTAGGTTGATTGAAGAAAGAAGCATGACGTGGAATCAAAATGTATAAGCCTTGGTATTCATGAACCCCTACATTCGGCAGCATGAGTGACAGCCTCTTTAGGAAAAGTATGAGCTCCTTATGTTTTTTATTTGTCTGCAAATTAAGCATGGCATATGTATAAAATACCAATTAACCTGGCCTAAATGCCACCAAGGCAAGCTTAATGGCACACCGAAAAATTATACATGTATCAAACAGGGTAATGTAAAGACTAGCATTTGAACATGGCTCCGCAAACCTAAACCATGTAGGATACTTGAAAAAAACAGAACGCAATGCCAGATGCTCAAATGGATGTAATGTATGATATTGATATGTTTCCCTGGTTTTCATTGCTTGAGTTTGTTCACGAGAAAGTGTCACTCATGGTCATTAAAATATCACTCCTAATTGCACTGAAATTATGAACATGTCACACATTACAATCTGAAACCTTGGTAGCTATGAGGGCATTACGTTTCCTTTGCCACTCGTAGACAATTACATTCAGTGGCCGGTGTTACTCATTCCTTCCATAACTTTCTCTCTTGATCTGACAAAGTAGCTGTGAAAACGTTAAATACCATTTCACGTTTACCACGTTTTCGGTTGATAATCGGTGTGATTGAGCGATCGGTTGCATTTCACCATCTTTACTGTTGATTGTTCACCTCAGTTCATTCTATTTCTGTTCGATGTTTCAGCAGCGTCGGGTACACAGAGTTTAGTAGTCCTATTCCAAGTATACTCGTTGGCAACCCATGCTTCTGCACGAGAATGATGCATTTGCTCATGACACAAATTCGAATAGATAAAATCTGAAAACTCCATGTGAAATGTTGGGCAATTAACTCCGAACATTGTGTATTAAACTTAGGGCACCTGCGCGCAGGACGTGCATACCAGACATTACATTTATAATGTAACTGTTAACATACATACAATCAAGTAACGAGTTTGTTTGGAACATACTAAAGTGATTTCATGTTCATTAACGTCATCCATGGTAGGGACCAACGTTCTTTGTGATAATTTGTTTACCCCTCACTCAAAAGATACTGGCTAGAAACTGATTCAAGCAGAAAATGTCAAGCAGCAAGACAGTCTTTGCTCAAACAACAGTTCGCCTAACATGAAATTAGGGAATTACGTGACATTACAATGGCGTACTAAAGGTTTTGCACAGGCTTAATCCACAATTAATTTGAATAGGTGCCCAGAAAGTAATGCTATTATTTCGTTGTTTATGTTTACGCACTCTCCCAAACGTGAAGGCAGTTGACGCAATGCATAGTTCTTTTGAACATCCCATCAGGAACCCCCCTCGGGTATCTGTACTCTTCTGTACTAACACTTTAGAAACCTATTGTACGGTGTTCTCCTCCACTGCTACTATCACTTCCACCTCTGACTATAAGTATTTATGCAGTGCTCACCTCCCACTGAATTATCATTATGTGCTTGACTGGAAGGTGTCCCTTCCATATTAATGTTATTCACCTGGGTAGGGTCCAGACCGGAAAGAATCCGACTTGCAGGCATCTGGGTGGGTGTTCAAGTAGCCAGTGGTGGCCGCTCCATTAGGGCGCTGGAGCATCACCCCACCGCTTTCTCGCAGTGTGAGAATCGGAAAATAAAAGGGTATTTTAAATACCATTTTATTTTCTGCTTCTCGAGCTGCGAGAAAGCAGAAGGCCGAGGTATGCCTGGTTGGGGGCGGGCAGGAGGATATGCCTGGTTGGGGGCGGTTTGGGGAGGAGTGGCTTGCACCACTCTGAGTGCCCTGACTGCTTGGTCGGCCCTGGGGCCGACCAAAGCAGTCATGCACACTCTACATTTTCTCTATGTAGCCTGCATGACGAATTATTATTCACTACGTTGTCTTCATGGAATAATGAATTGGATTATTGTCAATTGACTTGTATATATTAATACTTTATCACTGTACAATTTATTATTACTGTTTTTTTACTATTGTTTAATGTTAAGCTACATTAGGAAGAAACCCCCAAGGGGGACCTAGTAGTTACATGGTGTTTAGACCAGTGGTTCTAGGAATTTCGAAACTACTAGACGTTGCAGCATATCATAACCATCGCATGCATATATTTCTGAGACCCAGACTTATCCAACTGCTTGCATTAGATCACTTCCAGCCAAGTGCAGTGGAAAATGTTAATTTATGGCATTTCTTAAACTGCCCAGGGTTAGGAATCTTTCCTAATTCTGGTTGGAGTTCATTCCATAGGGTTGAGGCCCACTGAACGCAGCACCTTACCAAACCGGCATTGAATATGGTGCAGGAACCATATAGGGGCAGAGAGGTTAGCATGCGACAATCCCCACTCCCTGGATGGGATTTGCCAGCCGGTATACCAAGTCTGGTGAGCTGGCCCAACCATACAGATTGGCAGCTAGTGTAAGCACTGCACGATCGCTGAAACATAATGGGATTTTGCTGCATCCAGTAAGAATTATACAGTATAGTTCTGGATCCCCTGTAATCTGTTCATTTTTGCTTGGCTCCCAACAAGAGAAAACTGTAATAGTGCATACAGCAGCCAACAGGAACCTGATCAGTTGTGGCTTGTGCTTGTTTCTTCAAGTATAGGAACAGCTTGTTAGTTAAAAAGATGTGGCAAATAGTTTTTAGGTCTGATTCTAGACAGCTTTAGATGTGTCTCCAGCTTCATGTAATGAGCAAAAAATGTTGTTAGGAAATAAAACCTACAAATGAACATACATAGAGGGTCTGTGGGTCCGACCTATTCATGCATTGGTCTGTTCAGCTGTCTTTCACATTTTGCTTCCACCCAACATATAGAATGTTGAAGTAGGGCAACGCACTTCAACTATTGGCCCTCTTGCACTTTGAGTCTTGGCATCTTGCCTGAGTACATGTGCCCATCCGCCTAAAAAGAAATGCACTTAAGTGCCTCAGTTGGTAGGTCAATACTATTTCTTTTCCATTTGTTGTGTTTTTTTGTTTTTTTTCTTCTGCTCATCCATGTCTGTTTAATTTGTCATCATGTTACACTATTTAAAAGCTAATAGTACCTTTTCTTTGCACCAGTAATGATCGTATTTTCCTGTGGTGTGCATTAAAATCAAAGTTTTTGACACCGGTTTTAAGTACACCTACCTGCTAAGAAGCACATGTACTCTTCTTCTAAAACTTTATCGTGGCTAAATTATTTTAATTTTAAATTTGTATTGCATATAAAAAGTTGCTTTGTTTTGGGACGGCACATTATCTTTTTTTCGGTAGCAACAGCTTGCAATGTTTGTTTTGTAGTGTAACCTTCTCACTACTTGGCCAAGGCTATTGGCTTTGCCAATGCTTGATATCAATGGTGTTTGCTTCCTACTTTACGCTGAGTGTAATTATAAAATCCCAGCATCTGTGACGTATTCTTTTTTTATCCCATAGGAGTTTAGTGGGTCCAATTTACCAGTCATAAAGCTGGGGCTAGCTATAAACCATTCTGGCTACTCTCTGGATGAGCCATTTATGCCTGCACATGCCATAGTTGGATCCACCAGTGGGTTTACCTCCTTATAGTCTTTGCCAAAGTTACCTGTTGGAGATAAAAATAGCTGTGTTGCCATTGATGTGTTTATGAATCTTTCTTTGTCTGCCAGCTCCGCCTAAAGTATACACACAGGTTGCGTACACCTGTTAAGCCGGTTTGGGCAGTCAGGCAGCTGCATATGAATCACATTTTGATTGACTGAGTCCCTGGGAGCCAGAATTATTGCATTCTTCACATGCAGAGCTAAGGCTTTGAGGTGCTATTAGTATGGATGTGTGGTGCCAATATAGTGCGAACATAGCCAAAACAAAAGCTGAGCACTGGCCAAGGCCAAAAGCAAAGATGCAGCCGGGGAGTGTTGGGAGGGAAGCTGAGTTCTGTGAATGGATGGGAGACTCTTACTTTCTAATAATGTGCTTGTTGCACCCTCTCATAGCTGACTGGTTTTGTGTGATCATATATTCTTTCCTTCGACTTTGGCTCCATGAGTGAATAGTATCTTTACGGTTACCTCGACTTGCATGAAAACCTTCATGTTCATATTAAGGTTCTGGATTTTTTTGTTTGCTTGTATCCTTTTTAAGGCTCCTTCCATTTTCAATGATGACTAATGTATTCCATTTAAAACCTACCTCAATGACTTGCTGTTTAATTGCTTTCTCATGGTATACAGGGACCTAAATCTATACCGCATACTAAATAGTAAGCCTTGTGTACTCGACCAGGCTACCGATGAAGGTCTAGTATGCCCACAGTCTCTTTGCTATCTCCTTTCAGTGCAGTAGTATCTACTCTGAAAAACGACTGGCATACGCCTCTCACCAAGAATTCTTGTAGACACAACATGCCCCAGGACCTTGGTAGAAGCCTTGATTTTATTTATTGACATATTTTGTTTTAAAAACATTTGTGCGTTTGTCAGTGTCTAAAATCGGTCCCCAACCTCTAGCTCATGGGGTGAGCCAACAACTAGGACTCGGAGCAGTGTAGTCCCGATATGGACTTTAGTGCTCCCCGACTGGAGACGTCACTTACTCTGTTTATATAAAATTCACATGAATATGCCAGAGCATTTGCTTATGAACGACTGACAAGTTAGCGTTTCAAGGCTTTAGATAAAGAATTAATGGCAAAATACAGTGAACATGATGCATACAGTAAGATTAGCAGCAAAACATCCAAATCATTATTACAAAGAACTCAGTAAAGTTCTAAGTGATATCTGGCATTGATTGCATTCTAAAGATCAGGATAAAGGGGCTTTCTCGGTTATAGAAAGTCAAGGCTTTTTTATAGGGCTTAGGACAAAGACTTTATCACACTCTTTGGGAATACATCGTCCTCAGGATTTGCACCAGTAGAAAACAAGCTAGAAGAAACATTTAACTACAAAATACACTTGAGGATCTCTCATGATAGCAACACCATGAGATTCAGTCATTCTCGCAACCTTTGACTAAACCGTTGAACAGATGTATTGTTCCAACAAGTTCTGAGGATGATTGGCTACTTCCTTGATACAGTACAGTGAGAAAACATCTTTGAGAACACTCTGTGCCTAGTCATGTGAACATGATTTATGCTTTATTTAGAACAGAAATCAGCAGTAGTCATCAAGTGGTAAAATGTGACCTTGAGGCATGGAGGACAGTGTATACACAATCTAATGTTAGCGTAAGGCAATTCGTGATTCTCTTTTATTAACAGAAAACCAACTCACACGTTAAATCCACCTGTTACCTAGATACAAAAAGATTTATTTAAACCGTAAACAACAACATCTTCTAAATTTGATTACTTACCATGGGCATGGTTTCATGCCTTATTCAGGCAATTGTATTTATATAGAACTTACTACCCCTGAAGGGGTGTTGAAACGCTTTATGCCTGGAAGCCCGCTGCTCCAGAACACGAGGTTAGTGGTTAGTGCAGTGTTATTGGTTTTTGTTATTTATTGGGATAAGCCTAGAGTGCTCCACAGACCATTCAATACGGTCATTCCAGTTTCTAGATGATGTACTAAATTAATATGGATCAGTTGTGATCATTAGTTAGGAGGCGGTGTTTTTTGAGTTCATGCAATCAATCAATCGGGCATTTGTAAAGCGCACTACTTACCCGTGAGGGTCTCAAGGCGCTAAGGGGTGGGGGAATGCGGCTACTGTTTGAAGAGCTAGGTCTTGAGGAGTCTTCTGAAGGTCAGTAGGTCTTGGGTCTGCCGTAGGCAGATGGGAAGGGTGTTCCATGTCTTGGCGGTGAGGTGGGAGAATGATCTGCTGCTGGGGGTCACTCTTCGGATGCGGGGGACAGTGGCGAGGGCGTGGTCGGCGGAGCTGGCGGGTGGGGTTGTAGAAGCTGAGTCGGCTGTTGAGGTATGCTGGCCCGGTGTTGTAGAGTGCTTTGTGTGCGTGGGTGTGGAGCTTGAAGGTTATCCTCTTGTTGATGGGGAGCCAGTGCAGGTCTCTCAGGTGGGGTGTGATGTGGCTGCAGCGAGGGATGTCGAGAATCAGGCGTGCGGAGGCGTTCTGGATGCGTTGGAACCGTTTCAGGAGTTTGGCCGGGGCTCCTGCGTAGAGGGCGTTTCCGTAGTTCAGTCTGCTGCTGACGAGGGTCTGGGTGACCATCCTTCTCGTTTTGGTGGGGATCCACTTGTAGATCCTGCGGAACATGCGGAGGGTGTTGAAGCAGGAGGAAGAGACGGCATTGACCTGTTTTGTCATGGAGAGGGTGAAGTCGAGGATGACCCCTAGGTTGCGTGCATGGTCGGTGGGCATTGGAGCTGTTCCTAGTGCAGTCGGCCACCAGGAGTCATCCCAGGCCGAGGGGGTGGATCCGAGGATGAGGACCTCCGTCATGTCCGAGTTCAGCTTCAGTCGGCTGTTTCTCATCCAGTCGGCGACAGCCTTCATTCCCTCGTGGAGGTTGGTTTTGGCAGTGTGGGGTTCTTCGGTGAGGGAGAGGATCAGTTGGGTGTCATCGGCGTAGGAGATGATGTTGAGTTCGTGCTGTCAGGCGACCTGGGCGAGCGGTGCCATGTAGATGTTGAACAGAGTTGGGCTGAGGGATGAGCCCTGGGGTACGCCGCAGATGATCTCGGTGGCTTCGGAGCAGAAGGGGGGGAGGCGGACGCTCTGTGTTCTGCCAGAGAGGAAGGAGGTGGTCCAGTCCAGGGCCTTCTCTTGGATCCCTTCGCCGTGGAGGCATGTTCGTAGTGTGCGGTGGCAGACCGTGTCGAAGGCGGCTGACAGGTCCCCGGAACCCGGACTGGGACGGGTCCAGGATGCTGTTCTCCTCGAGGAATTTGGTAAGTTGTTCGTTCACGGCCTTCTAAATGACCTCTGCACACGTTTTGGTGGGATTAATAGAGGAGTTTGAGGGCATTAGGTATTGTTAAGTTGCAGGGGTATGACATTGAAAAGTAGGAGAGGTTAGGATCTTGTAAATGAGTTGTGGGCAGTGTGCATAAATACAGCAATGGAGATTAAGACAAACATGCATGTACCAATAGATTGTCCTCAAAGAAGAGACATGCAGAGGATGAAAAGGAAGGAGAAGGCAATTTGCAAGAAATAATGGAAAGGCGACAATGAGAGGTTTGAATTAAAAGGTCAATTTATCATTACACATTTGAGGAATGCAGTGAATATTTCTGAGATAGCATGCGGTTTCATGATTAAAGAATGTAGAAAGAAACATTATTTGCATTGTACACTATACATTATTTGATTGTTCCATATTGGCTATTTTTGATAGGCGCTATAATCAGGCAAACCATTTGCCCACTGCTAGGCTAGTGCTAAACACTAATCCATCCAGGTCAGTTGAGTGGCTTAAGAGTTGGAAGGGAATAATCCTAGCTGGACGCATATGTGAAAAACAGATCAAGAGTCTTAGGCTGCACTCTGAGGAAGCAATACCTTCAAAATCATAACAATGTGATAAAATACATGAGCAAATAGTGTATGCATTGAAAAAATACTGCAAATGCTGGAGCACATATGATCTGGCATTCATCCTAAGGTTTAGCTCTCAGTTATTTACAAAGCTGAGTGGGATCCATTTCTGTTCCTCTGGTTGTCATTGGAGGGTGATGACAGCTTCCCAAACTGGAAAAGTATTGTCTGTGTTGCAGTGGTTGGAGTGTGGAGCTGCAGGCCTTGGTGTGAGAATGGCAACGAGGCTCACTTTATAAATTCAAAAGTCCTTTTTAGCAAAGTGCAGCTCAATTAGATTTACTGAAAAAACACCCTTTGGTTTATGGTGAAGGGCGGCATGGGCCTGCAAATTCTGTTGTGCAGGTTAAGAATCTTTTTGGTGAGGCATGTCCTTTTTTCTTTCTGAATCACACTTTCAGTACAGAAAACTCATATCTCTTTCTTCATTTGTTGTGGGTGCTCCAGATTGGGGACTACCTTGCTGTAAAGGATGTCCTTATACAAAGGCTGTGTCTGGACAGCAGACTGACTCCCACCCTGCATCCCTTAATCCTGCAGCCCTTATAGTACTAGTCTAACTCATATGGGTTAATATACACAAGTTCATGGTCTCGTCCTCCATTTGACACCCCCTTAAAATAGCAAGCATTCTACACACCTCTTTAGTGGTGTCTGAGTAAAGGGTGCAAGGAGTGCTTTCGCCCACTTTGGCCCCTCTGTAAAAACCAGACAAGGACCTCAGCCAGCATTGTACTGTTTCCTGATGCATTTACCTCCGCACATAAATAACTTTCATATTTTTAAATGGAGACAAACACATCCAACTGAAAATAAAATGTTATATTTAAACATAATTAAACAAAGTATCCACTGGGGCACTTCTCACTTACAGCACTACATATGGCTGTCTGTGCCTAACTTTTTCCATTGCTACTTTAACAGCCATGCGGGCACACACGTATAAGACTGCAAATGATAGTTGCCGTATTTTTTTGGGGGGGTGAGATTAAACACAGCCTTTCTTGTAAAAGTCTGAGATTTTATGTAGGGAACTTTGACCAGTGATCTGATAGTTGATCACCATGGACTAACCTAACAAATGTGGATCTAAGTATCTCTTGTGGCCGACCAACCTCCGTGTCCCTGCACCGGTTGGAGAAGAGATCATTCTGTGTCAAGTAAATGTGACTGATTGCTACTGACACCGATGGCCTCACAAAGGTAACTCTGAGCTGGATTTGACTAAAGCTTCAGAGTGCAGTGTTGTGTGTACGTTTGGTGAGGTGGCCAGGGATGTGAAGTGGCTACTGTCGCTGTAGTACAGTGGCGAGGGAATAGTGCAATGTAGTTCCAAGTGCTGCTGCAGGACATTGGCTTGGGTTGCTCCAGTGCTTTGGCCAGGGATTCCTTTCAGGCAGAGAGTTATTAGATGAAAGTATAGACAGAAGAAATGGTCTGCTTTATCTATCTATTGATAGTGATGTTGGAAGCCTTATTCCCTTGATTGGAGTTTCCAAAGGTAACAATGTGTCAGATTTTCTACATTAATTTTGTTCATTTTAGATAAATCAAGAGAGCCTCTTAACATCATAGATGTTTCTTCTGAGGATTCAGAGTTAGGAACACGGGGGGAGAAAAATCTCTTGGTCTTTATGTGCCAGGCAGGCTATTTTTAGAAAGAAATTGAGGATTAGGTTTAAGAACAATTGCATCTTCTCAGACTCTAATATATGGAGGCTCACACAATAGAGCTTCTAGTTGCTCTATCCTCTTATCTGACGTAATTGCAACTAAGAATGCCACCTTCAAAGTAAGGAATTTCAATTTAATAGCTTATAAGAGTTCAAAGAGAAATCTTTGAAGAGCTTTTAAAACTACTGGTAAGTCCCATTGAGGAAAAAAGTCATGAGCCAAAAGTCGGGATAAAGAAAAACCCTTTAGTAGCCTAATATTCTTATCCTGAAGAGAAGGACACCAGGGTTTTGAAGGCTCTAATAGCTGTCCACTGAGCTCTTAAAGACGTAACCGCTAAACCCTTCTAACAAGCATGTTATAGAAATTGTAAGACCATGTTAATGTTACACTCCACAGGAATGATAGATTTTAAGGAACGCCAAACTTTGAAGTTCTTCCAATTTCTGTAAAAGCTCTGAAATTGGAGGGAAGTCTGGATTGTTAGGTGGAAACTGCTAAATGATATATAATAT
Organism: Triturus cristatus; assembly: GCF_964204655.1. Lineage (NCBI taxonomy): Eukaryota > Metazoa > Chordata > Amphibia > Caudata > Salamandridae > Triturus > Triturus cristatus. Next base: position 675,018,871 of record NC_140594.1, on the reverse strand, counting down.
CCTTGTTTACCAGCCCAAACCTTTCAACCTCTATATCATTAGTGATGGGGTCTGAAGAGAAAGAGACACCAGAGATAGAACAAGAGGTGAAATAAAAGGATTCCCCAAGTTGGAGAGGAAGAGCTAGATAGCAGTAGAGGGAACCAAGATCGTTTTGCCCAGCATGGGATCACCATAACTATTTCAGTTGATTCCATTTAGATTTTTAGGTTGGACAAGTGGTTAAGGGCATAAGAGGGAAGACATATAGAAGAAGAGGCTATGGAATAGATAGGGTGTTCATCCCACCGCCGCACCCTGTATTGGGGAGCAACAACAAAATCTATTGAGAAGAGATTTGTGCGGGGAAGCAAATAGGTCTATCTCTGGACTCCCAAATTTGAGACATATCTCCTGAAAGCCCAATTTAGTGATGCATAGATCCTGGGATGTTGAGTATTTCCAGCTCACAGAGTTTGCCAGTGCATTCTCCTTGCCTCTGATATACTCCACTTTTAGTGATAGCAGATTTTGTCCTGCCCAATGTGTTATCGTCATTGCCACCATATTCAGAGAGGTCTATCTCAATCCTCCTTGTCTGTTGACATGTGCAATTGCAATCTAGTTGTCTGTCCTGATTAAACATGTTGATGAAGAATCATTTCTCCAGTGATTCCTTCTTCAGCCACCAAAGCAGTAGTTGAGATCTGTTGTGTCACTGATATCTCTGTCTCCATTGATGATTGTTTCCAGTACTTAAGTAGATGGATCAGCAAGGGTCTTCGATGAAACCTGGTCAAAGTTACTAGACCTATGCATGGAGCCATAGGACCTTGCACTTTTAGCTACGTTTTTGCTGTATCATGAGTTTGAACCAGAAGTAAGGAATGGATCTTCCTCAATCCCTCTGCTCTTTCTAGGGGAAGCAAAAGATACACAAATGATGGACGGAATGCGGAACAAAATCAAACATTCACAGCAGTCAAGAGCTCTGGGTTAAACCGATTGTTCTTTTGCTCACCATGCCACCCCAGTTTAGACCCAGCCATATACCGATCAATCTTGACCAGTTTCGGGGTATCACCCTATTTGTTTGCATAGCATTTTCACCCTAGGTGGAATTGGTATGCCCAGATATGGGTCCCTTGCTCTCTGTGTCACTGAATTCAAGCTAGCTTGGCGAATGAGGGGTGATTTCCCCCCCCCCCCCCCCCCCCAAACCGGTCCCAGGATGCTTGTTTCTGGTCCAGGGAGGACCTGGTTTGGCAGTTCGGGCTGGACTGTTCCCATGAGGAGCAGGGTCAAGAATGATTTGCATATGGCTGGGTCCAAACTGGGGTGGCACGATGAGCAAAAGAGTGATGGATTTAACCAAGATCTCTTGACTGGAGTGAATTTCTAAGGGAAGGACACCGTGCCCACATCTGTTCTGCATCAAGCCCATATAGCGGTTCAATCTTTGTGCAGGTGTTAGATGAGACTTTGGGACATACATCAACTGTCTATTTTTCTAAATGCAGTCCACCATTCCACTTAATCCCTGGGGGTCTAACGTCTTCTCAGAGACCGCTTTCTTGAGGTGATCCCTTTGTTCTGTTGATATCTAGGAAATCTGGATATAGCTCCTTTAATGAGTGCAATTAACAGGCTGGAAGACGACAATTCATACAGAGGGTTTAGCAGTGTTGCCATCAGATTGGTGTTTGTAGAGGAGAACTGTCTTGTAGCCCCCTTTTTTTTTTTTTTTTTAACATTACCTCTAGAAACCAAAAATCTTAGGTAGACGTCTCCCATTCCGGGAAGAAATATTTTATCATGCTACTACTGGCCACTCTGAGCCATTTGTGGCATAGTCAGTAGTGCTGGGAATTTTTTGGAGAAGACATATTTCTCTGTTTGGTGAAAGTCTTAAATCTTCTTCCTCTCTGTCCATTTGGGTTATAGTTGGATTGTCTCGGCCAGATGAAAAAGCAGATGGCTGGTATTGTGGAAAGAATGGAGAATGCTCCTTCTCCTTGAAAATCTTATAAGGTTTTTCTTCTAATTCCTGTCCAAACAACTTGTTTCCTGCAAATGGTAAACACAGGCCTTTGTTTTTTTTTTTCAGTCTGTATGCCAGTCTCTCAAAAAAAATTCTTTGTGTTGCTATGATAGCTCAATCTATTTGAGTGGACGCTCTTACTACATCGAAGGATAGATCTAAGACTCAGACTGTCTTTCCACGCTACCCAATAGAGATGTGCATTCAGTTCTTCCTTCCATTTTTTTTAAAGTCAGAAATCAAACTCTGACTTGTATATGCCTGCTCTAATGTCCAGATTTGATCCTGCATATGCTTTGCTAGGAGCAGAGTCAGCCCTAGTCAGTGGAGTCCTTTAGCATGTTCTCCCATGCAATTGACGATTTCCCTAAAGACTTGTCACCAAGGTAACATTATCAATTTTTTAAAACCTTTTCCTTGAGTTGAATGTGCCCTCAGTGGCTTCATAGTATGCTCAACATTTGTTAAAAAAAAAAAGAGAGAGAGACTAACGCACCTTTACAACCTCGTTCGGTTATGCTATCAAAGTAGGATTTTTTTGTAATGGATCAAACATTGTTCCGCAAACGAGTGAGCGTTTGTTCAAGGAAAGCAGATATCCAAGTATCTTTTGGTTGGCGAACGTGCCAGGTAATTTTATGACCTTCGACCCGTTTCAGGTAAAACCAAGCCTTAAGGCATTTGTCACGGGATTGGTTCCGACCAGAGAGTGCCCTAATATCCGTGTAATGCTGTATTTGAGAGGAGGCATACCACTCCCCATTGAGTGGAATAACCTGTGGTGCTTGACTCCAAACACCTAGTTAAAAGCTTTGACCATATTTAGCTTCTAACACCAGTCTCTTGTTCTTTCTAAGTGGCAGTTCACATATGGCCTAAACCCGAGGGCACGAGCATTGTTCTTGAAGACCTTGGGATGAATTACTAAAATAGCTTTTCTTTGGGCTTTTCACAGCTGTTTGATGTTTCTTTGAGTCTTTGCTTATTGCTGCACCTGTCCCTCTTCAGGGATTAAAGGTTTGATGTATTAACACTAACTGAAAAGCCTGTTGTGGTCACAAAAAAGGAAAGGGTTCCTCCCCCCTATAGATTCTCACTTGACATCGCAACAGCCAAGTATTCTGATAATAGATGAAGATGGATACACTGGACTGACCGGTTCCTCTTTTGCTGGACATGCAGGATGACAAATTTGAGTCCTTATAATGCAGTAAAGTTAAACTGAGGCCATAGTCGGAGAATTGCCATGAGCTAAAACCTCGGATAGATAGCACATGAGCTTACCATGTACAGGGCAACTCCTTCTCTACCAAACTACACAATGTTTACTTCACCATACATTGCTTCTATAAAAGTAATTCCATCAGGACCTAAAAGGAATGCTTGGACTATACACAGTGAGCATGTGATGGGCACATAGCTCCAAATGCAGAGATAACGCATTTGTATAAAAAATAAGTTAAAACAACATGCATCTTTATTTCATAGCTGTATGGGTTTGAGCTGAATTAAATATTCATGATAAACCACCCATTACTACATCTGAGATAAGCAACCGAGGTGCTTGGTGAAGGCTCCATATTTCTTTTATTTTTCCCTGCACAGTTTTACCCCAGTTAAACTCTGCAGCTGTTTGAATGTGGACACATCAGTCAAAAGGCTACATTGTTCAATTAATTTTTAAATGGCATTCTAATTGAAGGTACCCAGAAGCAACCCAAAAGGGCGAGGTCTTCCTATTTAGACAGATGTATACACAATTGCAGAGCCTGTACAGATACTGAAATGAATGCATTAAACCATTTAATAAATGGGACGTCTAACGTGAAAAACCAATAAATCACCATTTCTAACTCGTACAACTTACATTGTGAAAGTAGGTGTTGACATACATAAAAGGAAAGAATGGACACGCCTAGGACCCCTTCCCTGCCTCCACCCCCTTCAACCTTTAAGCATTAGATTCTCAAACTGGAATGAAGTGAAAGCAGTTACCCTAGGACTAGATTGAGATGGTGTCATGTTTCTTACCCATACCCGAGGGTACGCAACTCTGCAATAGTGCATGAAGGAGATTGAACGCCCCGGTTAAGGTACGCTGTCAGGATAAGGATAGTTAGTCAGCGCTCTAGGCAAAATAACATTCTGCTTCCTGGAGTGCTCCTTGTACACTCACCAACCATTGACAGAGCTATTAGGTCTGGTTTTAATGTGGTAATAACACATGACAACTCAGGCATGCACAGGTGCTTACATTTTTTTTTATTACCTAACCTAGCGGTGCTAGCACCACATAGCACCGAAGAAGACAGGTTGCAGAGAGACCGGACATAAAGGGTCCATGAAGATTTGGGCATGTCTCTGTTTGCATCTGTTAGCACATTAATGCCAGATCTGTTGGCTTTGTCAGTGTGTGCAAGGTCTCCAGAGTTGACCATTTCTGTCCCCAATTTAGCAGGAGAGGGGCGCAGGAAGGTCGGGAGTTAGATAGGATTGAAGAAATGATCTGCAGGTTAGATATTTGTATGTGGTATTTCTTTTTGAAAAATAGGTCCAGCTTGGAGAACTTATTGTGGGCAGAGAAGTTCGCATTGTTGTTGCTCAGTAGGAAGAACTTGGGCGATGTATTGGCGTCGCCTTCCTTTTCGCTAAACTCTTTGAAATCTCTCAGGTAAATATCACAAGAGAAGGTAAGTTGTTCAGTGCTGTAATCGGGGAAATTATCATTGAAATCATTTTTGCTCCCAAGTGAGTGGTAGAGGATACTGCACTTTAGCTGTTTACAGTCCTCTTTGTAATCTCCATAGTGAGGAAATGAAACCAGGAGTTGATGGAGTTAATCAGACTGGATTTAAGGAACTCTTTGTGGGTGGAAGCCCTTCTAGGTGGAGGATATTGTATCCTACTGGTAAGACTAGAGGATGATCTTAGCCAGACTTCTGTGGATGCCACAGTGTCAATGTCACAGTACTGAATAGGTTACATTTGGATTTAAAATTTGAGACACAGACCCACTCTACTCTTTATTCTGAATTCTGCATCCTCTCAAGACATTGTCTAAACTTTTTTTTATTTTATTTTTTACTACGAGGATGAGAAGAAGTATTGGGAACATGAAAGTCCCTACTTTGTTTTAGAGGAAAACCCTCAATTTTCAGCAAACATTGAGAAATATGTCTACTATAAAAGGTGACAGGGAACGTAGTAACAATGGGATATGTGGATCTACAATGAGGGGCCAACACTTTGTACACTAACGAATTTAAAACTATACATTGCACAGCAATTTTTGCACACCAATTGTCATACATATTGTGCATGTTGCCTATTGTACGTTGAAGGAACCTGTAAAGAAGCACGTTTAAGATTACAGTGCCTTGTTCGCTGACGCACAGGAAGATACACAGCAGTTTTAGCGCATGATTACAACTGGCCCGTTAAATTGTGACCCTTGCAGAAACATCTGTGCAGGGATTGCAGCTATAAGTGGGTCAATGTTTTCCATACACTGTAATGACTGGGTGCGATCAAGTTTGCACCTTCTGCTACATTATGGCACCACAAACATGCGAGAATTTAGCAGCATTAAACACCAAAACTCATATGTTATCCCCCCAAAAAATCAGAATAGGCTACAATTATCACAACAAATAATAACTTTTGTTGTCCGATATTATCGGGTGCAATAATTATTGCATCCGTCCAGGTGAACTTGTGATCAGGCCCTTAGTATCTAATTCCACAGAGAGGAACTATGGTGCTGTTGGTTTGTAAAACAGAATAGCATTCACAATGCCAGATGTGGGCTTGTGAGAAGCTGCAAATGTTGAAACAACAACAATGCGTCTTTCACGTTGAGTACTGAAAATCTAGCTCAATCAGAAAATCGATTGGGCCTCTGTGTCACACCTATGAGTTCCACTTATTTAATGTTCACGCCATCCTTTTCCTGTATATTAAAAAATATCTAGAAAAGTTAGTTACATTGTTTGAACATTTTGTACAAAAAAAATTCTGGCAATGTGTTTGTAGAAAGCATGTTTTGTACAACTTTGTTCACCCTTTTCTGTCCAATTTATTACATTATATTTTGTATCTTATATGTACTTAATTCTCATTGTTCCATTCAGTGGCATAACTAGAGTTTAAGGGGCCTCCCTGCATTGTACACGGAGGGCCCACCGCTCCGGATTTTATCCGGAGCGCTCAGGCCGGAGTACTGTGCTGAAGGGTCCCCTGCAGCTGGGGGACCCCCTGCACCGCGGGGGCCTGTGTTACGCCCCTGGTTCCATCATCTATTGACAACTTTTTATGCGGTACAATGTCGTAATGGACCAGATGAAAATCTGAAGTGCATGTAGCACTGTCTAGAATATGTTTTGACATAAAAAAATTGAAATCTAACCAATTCATGCTTGTTTCTAATAAAGTGCATCTCTAGTGTAGTTACGTGTGTGTGGGTGTGTGTGTGTATGTGTGTATGTATGTGTGTGTGTGTATGTATATGTGTGTATATAGATATATATATTATATTCACTGAAAAAACCATAGGTTTTGCAGACGTTATAGTTGGGAATTAGCATTTAAAAAACCTTTGAAATTCACTAAAAAACCATAGGTTTCAGGAACGTTGTGGTTAGTTGAACATTTGACTCATATAAAACCAGAGAAATTCACCTGTTATAGTTAGTTGAGCTAACTATAACTCGCGCAACCGCAATGCACTGCTGATGATGTCACATATTACATCACTCATGACATGGTCAGTGACATCACTGATGACATCACTAATGACATCACTCATGACATCATCCAGTGAATGTGTGTTTCTATAAAATGTAAATGTTTTATATATATATATATGCCAAGGTGTATTGAAGAATGAATGCATTTACAAGTGCCTAAAGGAATTATTTCGTATGTATGTGACTGACTGTATAAGTGAGTGATTGAACGTGTCTTACTGAATGCATGGGTTACTGACTAAACTGTGTAAAAGTGTGTATTAGTCTCTCCATTGGTGTGTAAGCAACTGCATGGGTTGCTGAATACCTACATGAGTGTCTATATAAGTTATTGATTTGTTGTCTGAGTATCTGTATGGGTCCCTGAGTGTCTGTGTGGGTGGATTGGTGGGTGTACGAGTCTGTGCATGGATGTCCAAGTGGGTGATTCAGTGGTTGTATGGATTAAAAAGTGCATCTGGAAAGGGCTGTATGGGTGAGTTAGTGTGTCTATGGGTGTGTTGGTGAGTGAATAAATGTCTCAGTGGTACATCTGTGACTAACTACATATGTTTTAAGCCACTATATGTGAGTGTTGGAGTATATAAATGAGCATACATGAGACTAAGTTATTTCAAGAGTGGCTGTATAAATAAGTGGTTGCTTCTATCAGTGATTGTATAAGACGGTTAATATGTGTTAGAATCTGTATAAATAAGTGATGTGGTATGTCTAAAAATAACGAAGTTGGTGTGTATAACTGTATACATGATTAAATGGGTATGTGATTCATTCTTTGTATTACTGACTAGGCGTGTGAGTAACTCTATGGATGAGTAGCCGCGTGTGACTGCATGTATAGATGTATGAGTGCATATTATAGTCCTCTATTGATGAGTAACTACATGTATAAGTGACTGGATGTGTGTGTAGACCTAGGAAATAGTGAGTGCTATGTAGTATATGGCATTCTTCTGTGTATGGTTTCAAAAATTGTAGTCAGCATTTTAGAATGGGTGTATCAAAGTTTATATTAGAGCATCATATGTGCATCAGATTGTCACGTGGATGATGTCATCAGTGATTTCATCAGTGATGTCATCAGTGATGTCACTGACCATGTCATGAGTGATGTAATCTCATCAGCAGTGCATTGCGGGCGCGGGAGTTATAGTTAGCTCAACTAACTATAACAGGCGAATTTCTCTGGTTTTATAAGAGTCAAATGTTCAACTAACTATAACATCCCTGAAACCTATGTTTTTTTTTTTTTAGTGGTAGGTAAAGCTTTATTCGATATAAAATATCATAAAAGCACAACATACAGTGATAAAAAAAGGATCAAGATAGACATAAAAGCAACAACAATGATCGTGAACATCTTAAAAAGTTATAAAAACGGTTAAGAACAGCATATAGGAAACAGAGACAAAGTGCTTAGTGACTTAAAGTTCGTTAAAGTGCAGATAGTGGTCGATCACAAAAGTGGATCAATGCAGTTGCGCTGAAATTTTTTTCTTGCGCAATAGCCAAGCACAGCCCAAGTACTTGGCAATGCCGCAGACAATAGTAAGGGACGAGGTATCAGTCTGCAGAATGCGTAGCACAGTACGATAGTCACGGCATCCCAACATTCTACAGATCGGACGTAACCATTTGGCTCTTGGCCTTCGATAATGGTAGCAAGCAAATAAGAAGTGAGGAGTAGACTCACTAGGTGCTGTGCAGCTCGGACAACCAGCAGATGAAGGTAAGGATCCCTTCCAGCCAGCAGTCACACAATTAAGGGGGAGGGACCCTAATCTGAAACGTACATACAGGGATCTGTCCAGTGGGGACTGGATGAAGTCAAGGTATGCCTCCAGTTTACAAAAGGGCTTATGTTCGAAGAAGGCCTCACTCAGCTTCCCCAGTTTGGGATTATTCAGATCTCTTGTATTTACCCAACTCCAATAAGCTTCCTTAAGATCCTGTTTCGGAGGGGGTACCTGGGATACCCAGGAGTCTTCATAGCCAATAAATTTCAGTGTTTGCTTTATGTGAGTGAACCATTTTAACCTCCGCCCAGTGTCTGCTAATAAGAGATCATTTAAACCTGCTGCATATTTAGCAAGTTCAGGGGTCCTCCGCAGTCTTGCCCAGAATAATAGGGGTCGTAGACGTGCAATGTCCTGAATAGAGTGTCTCCCCAGGTCATGCAGCAAAGGTTTTAGGGGGGATGATGTTGGGACAGAGATGAGGTTCCTCATAAATTTGTTCTCCGAGACAACCAAATCGTGAATGTTTTCATGGCCCCAGATTTCAGCCCCATACATAGAGCTAGACAGTGCCTGAGCCTCATATACCACAAGAGCCGGTGCCACAGGTCGACTAGTAGAGAGATGTTGTTCTCTTATAATGGCACCGGAAACCCTCTTGTGGCACATAAGCATCTTAGTCAGATGTGCACTCCACTTCATCCCTTTTGCAATACGTATCCCTAGATAATCAAAAGAATCTACAATGTCTAGGGGAGTGCCATCAAGAGTAAAAGTATAGCTAAAACGTCTCGGAGGGTTTATAACCATTAGTTTAGTTTTTTCGGTATTAATAATGAGCCCATAGGATTTGCAAAAAGAGGCAAATCTGTCTAGGTTTCTTTGTAGGCCAGCCGGGGATTTTGAAATCAGGAGAGTGTCGTCGGCGAACAGGAGGGTGGGTATCTTTTCGCCAGCCAGGACTGGCGCGTCGGCAGGGACCTCTCTGAGGAAGTCCACCACCCCGTTAATGTATAGAGAAAACAGGGTGGGAGCCAGCACGCAGCCCTGGCGTACCCCCCTATTCACCGCGACACTCCCTGTAAGCTGGCCCTGGGCCCCCCATCTAATATTGGCATGATTATTTTCGTGTAAAAGCTTTAAAAAGGCAAGAATCTCATGGGGAACACCTAATTGAAATAAAACCTGCCACAAGCGTTGGCGGGGAATTAAGTCGAAAGCCGACTTTAAATCAATAAAAGCTAAATATAGGGTTCCCTTGCCTAGAACTACCGTTTTCCAATATATCATAAAAAATCTAAAAACTTGATCCATAGTGCCTACCTTTTGTCTAAAACCTGCTTGGAAGTGTGATAAAACATCCCCATTCTCAATCCAGCATCTCAGTCTCATTAGGAGAACCCTGCCAACCACTTTCTGTATTACGTCAATTAGACTGATGGGTCTATAGTTAGCAGGGTCCTCCTTGTTGCCTTTTTAAAAAATTGGTACCACCACCGCGGCTTTCCAGGACTCGGGTACTATGGAACCCTTAGCTATGGCGTTCATGACAACAGCAATAAATGAGGCCCAGGGAATTGGGTCGTGTAGAAGAAGATCACCTGGTATGCCATCAGGCCCAGCCGCCTTACCGGGGGCAATACTTTTGATGGCCAAAATAGTTTCGTGGGTCCCAAAGTTAGTCTCCGCTGGGAACTCAACAATGGGTGGCAAATCATCCGCCACCGATGTGTCAGAGACAATATCACCCTCATATATAGCAGAGAAATGGTCGAACCATTGCAGCTCCGCTATATGATTTGGGATGCTTATTGTTTTGGCCCTTTTGGCTCTGTTCAAAATGTCCCAGAAGGCTGTAGAATTCCGATTTAGAGCCGCCTCCTTGAGTTCCTGCCAATGATTTTCTTCCCAATCCCGTTTGGCGTCTTTCAGGGATCTTGAATAGTCTTGTCTTGCCTTACTGATTTGATTTCTATCCTGTTTCCTTAGGGCTTGGGACAGGGTGACTCTGGCCTTTTTGCAACCTTTAGAGTACCAAGGGTTACCGCTCCTCGAGGAGTCCACCTTGGGACGGGCTTTCTCCCCCAGAATAAAGAAGTCCCCTATTTTACTGATGGTGTCAAGATAGACAGAAGCTATGAGGTGGGGATCATCCATTTTGGTGCTGGCATCGCAGAGTTCGGTGTGTTTTCTAGCTAAAAGCTCTTTGATCGAAGCGAGCTTCTCCTCATGTTGGGAGATCCCATGCCATTTAAGGCGTCGACAGCACCCTGCCAGTGATACCTCCTTGGTTGCCATTAGGGGGGGTTCATTGGCCACATTAGGTATTGTCATCCAAAGGTCTTTGGTTTGTAAACATAGTGGGTTGTGATCGCTATCTATTGTGTTTTTGACAACCATATCCATCATGAGCCCCCAGGAATAGATATCGACAAGGATATAATCGATGCGTGATGGCGAGATTAACCTGTTAAAAGTGAAGGCACCACCCTTGTCAGATATGGATCTGCCATTCACTGCACGTAGATTAAATTCTTGAGTAAGTGCATTCAATTGAATGGCCCTTTGTGACCATTTCTTAATCGGAGCGAGCTCCAGGGGCGGAATTCCCCAAGTAAGATCTGAATCACTAAGCCCGAGTAGATCTTCTGTGGCTAGGGGTTCAAAAGTGCAGTTGAAATCTCCACAGATGATAATAGTGGAGTTCCGGTCGATATGGGTCAGTTCATGTTCCAAAGCAGCCACTGTCTGAGAGATCTGTCCACCTGTAGAACCTCTGGCGTAAATGTTAAAGAGATCTAGGGTGGGGCCGCCGTGTGGACCTTTTATTGTCAAATGAAGCAGATCGGGGGGAACATTATTATGGCACTGAACCTGCCAATTGTGCTTAATATTTAGCCACACATGTAGTCCCCCCGAAGGGCGACCTTTCCCTGAGCTTATGGCCGGTAGAAAATAAGTGGAATACCCTGATTTATATAGCGGGGTTGTACTCCATGTCTCTTGAAAAGCACATACATCGAATGCGCCGATAAAATCATGCCATTCCGGGATCAAAAGCTTTTTGGTGAGCCCCGCAACATTCCATGACACAAGATTAAGAAGGGGCGTAGGCTTGGCAAATGTAATGGTGGACTGAGTGACAGGGGGCATCTCACAGAACAGGGAGGGCAACGAGAGGGGGGACAAACTTTCAGGGGCTATGATAATGTGATTAGGAACAACAGTAGCCGGCTCCATAAAACAAACCTTGGATGAAGGATTTTGGGCCAGTCAATCAACCCTATTTAAGTTGGAGTCATTACTAAGAATCCTCTGTCTACCCACTGGTAGAGCATTACTTGGGACCCAAGGCGGAGTGCGCCTTATCTGGATACCGGAATGGTCCGGGGCTGAAGTACGGTACTCGAGGAGTACCAAGTTCTCGGCCAGGGTGCTGTTAGAGAGAGTAAGCTCAATACAGTCAAATTGGCTAGTGTAATGAGACAGTCTTCTGGCCTTGGTAATATCTTCCCGAATAATGGACCTACAGCCCCTGACATGCCTGACCCAGTGTATAGCTTTGTTTGTAAGGGAATCCGCATTTTCGTAAAATTGATTGTTAGTAAGTCTTGGTACCCCAGCCATATAAACTACGGTTGGGTTAGACAACGAACCAGCGAGAGTAGGATTAAGTGCAGTGTTGTCTCCGGGACATGGCACAGACCTCTGGCTACTGGGTCTCAAGGATCCAGTCCCTACAGCTAGGTGTGGAGTAGGGGTGGTAACTTTATCAGTTCTCTGATTATTAACAGTATCCCTATTTGGTGGTATACTCCGTCTAGTGGGGGGCAGAGTTGGCTTTCTAGTGGAATTAGTTGTGACATAAGGTAGATCTTTAGCCCTGTGAATGATTGGCAAGGAGCCGGTTTGGACGGGGATTAGAGGTGCAAGTGATGTTGGCACCGCAGGGCTACTATGCGTTGTAGACTGCATAGGAATTAATAAAACCCTCTTGCTCAGTTCCATGACTATGTTCTTCAGGGATACTATCTCGGACAATAGCTGGTCAATTTTTTGTTCCAACGAGACCCCATGCGAGCTAGGAGTCTGAGCTACTTCAGAGGGCGAGGAACCAACCACTTGGCATGCAGATGTATCCTCCTCTAGGTCTTCCAGGATAGCAAACCTATTAGAGCAAGTGAGGTCGAGCTGGATAATGGAAGAGGGAGATTCGATGACTGGTATGGGGTCCTGTGTAGCCTGTTTGTCTTCCTGATAGGGCTCATGATCATGAACTATAGGTGTAAGGGAAGTCGGTGCATTAGGAGGGGCTTCCCTGGCTTTAGTAAACATACTAGGGATCTTGCGAGTGCAGATACTAGTTGACAAATCTTTTGTCAAGACCCCAGTGCTAGAAGAAACAGAGCTAGAATCCTCTAGTATGACTTGGCAATTGTCAACAATAGCTTCAATCCTATCAATCCTATCTAGAATGCAGTTACCTGCAGCGTGGTTAACTTTTTTTGCTTTCTTTCCCTTTTTCGAGACATTACCCCCACCTCCTTCCATGGATTTCCTTTTGGCCATGATACAAACACAAGGGGGATGAAGGATATCAACAATACCACAAACCTAGGTACAATATAAAATCAAGGGGCAGTATACTACAACAATACTTAGTTCAGGCTCTCACAGAGGGTGGTGCTGCATAATATATTATAGGCACAGTTTTTTTAGTGAATTTCAAAGGTTTTTTTTAAATGCTAATTCCTAACTGTAACGTCTGTAAAACCTATGGTTTTTTCAGTGAATTTCGAAGGTTTTTTAAATGTTAATTTCATATTTTAATGTTTATAAAACCTATATTTTTTTCTATTGTATCTTTAAATATTTTGGAACTCTATTATACTTCTTGTTTTTAACTTTAAAAATCAGGTAATGTTTCATACCTTCCCTAAAAAATATGTATATATTTTTTTTGGGGGGAGAAATCTGCACTCCTATACCGGTAGCGTACCAAGCTCCATCACCACATGAATCCTATCTGCCATATTGCTAAACTCGTAAATGATGCGCATTTCGTATCCGACGAGTTCGTGGCACCGGGTCCCGCATAACATCATATACGCATGACGTCACCCCAGGTACTACTTTGATATCCGACGGGTACTCAGTACCAAGCCACGCGTTACGTCATGTACGTATGGGGTCTTGCCTGCTGCGCAAGGCATATTCAACGAGTACACGCTGCCAGGCCCTGTGTTACGTCACAGACGTATAGTATCGCGCCGGGTACGCCATTCCCGTTTTTTGTCTCAAAAGTATATCTAAATAACTTTAAAGAGTATATGAGAGCACGCGAAAATCTAAATTATTTGAAACATTTACATATTTCTAACTGCAATAAACGTATATTATGATAAATATAATTTCTCAAAATCGCGTTGGGCGCGGCCTCCCCGTGCGCTCGGTGCCCGATTGCCATGTGACCTTAAAAAAATAACTAAAAAAAAAACATTTGATTGGTTCATAACATTTCCCATTGTAACAGTTATACGTCCCCACCCATTTTACTCATTCTCTACAGCGTTTGAGGAGACACCTCTTCTGCTTAGAAAGCTTTTTTGAAAAGTGTTTTCCTGTATACACATATCTTATACTACACACAACATGCAACTATCATCTTGATCAATATTCATGCTGTGTGCATTAGCCTTCCATGTGTGATTGCCATGCATCTCAAACGTTCCATCAAAAAACAAATATGTGTTACACGATGCCCCTGGCGTGTGTGTCTGCACATTATAGTGCTGACATTCAGCCTGGGTATTGCTGGCTCTAAGGAGCATCATCAGCCACGGGCAGACTGCACATCCTAGATCACATGTCATCTCATTAATGATAGTTTCCGCCCTCCCGACACATGCTACACTAATCTAAATTGCACACTCTGCGAGGTCAAAACTACAAAAGAAACACACATAAGTACGCTTCCTGGCCAAGCAGGAACTGAACAACGCCCAAGTCCCCGGAATAATAATTCACACCCCTACGCTGGCCTGGCGTACGCAAGCCCAGCCCACTTTGCGTACGTATAAATAGGATAACCACGACGCCACACGTCCCTCTTCTTCCACACTACCTCAAATGATTTGCCGCATCCACCTCGCATATCACAATGCGCAATAAAAAAAAGAAATGGATCCATGAGGTGTACTCCATCCTACCAATCAACACGGGCTCTAAATTGTGAGCCCTACTGCCCGTCGTCTACGAAAGGGATCCATGAGGTGGACACTCTCCTGCAATCAACACTCTATCTGAATTGTGAGCACTGCTGCCCGTAGTGTTTGCTCACACAACAATGACAGCAGGTAAGCAGAGCTGCTTGGGTGCACAGGGCCTCTAATTGAGCGCGCTGCGGTGAGAGGGGTGGACTGTACTGTAGGCCTGAGCCAGCGGGCAGCGCTGCCCTACAGACACCTTCAGTGCAGTGCTGCGGGAGGGATGGGATGCATCAGCCAGACTGCGCACGTGCGAATAAGCGATATTGCCATGTGTTATGATATGATCTTTGACCTCATTCAGTCGCATCTCTGTCTCATTTTAAAGACCTGCTATACCATAAGGTAGGCCTGAACCTACGGGCAGCGCTGCCCTACAGACACATGTTGAGGGCGGTTCTGCGGGAGTGGTGCATCACCATGAGTGCGCATGTGCGAAAAAGCGATGTTGCCGTACGTAATGATGTGATCTCTGAACTCATTCAGTCACATCGGTCTAATTTTAAGGACCTGCTGGACCGTACTGTAGGCCCGAGCCAGTGCGCAGCGCTGCCCTACAGACACGTGGCGTTGGCTTTTAGGACACTGTAGTGAGCTCCTTACTAAGTGTACATGCACACAGGCTCCTGCCACTGCTTCTAGCATGCGCTCTGTTCCTTTGTATGTGAACGTTGGCATAACATATTATTTAACCTTGTGAATTCTCGTGCACTCCAACTCCTCTTTGAACCACGATTACCACTAACAGTTGGTAGATCGTACTTCAATAACGAAGGATGCACTCAAATCCTATTTTCTATCAAGCTTGAAATAAACCTTCATTTACTTCCAGATACCCCGGACTAGGAGCTTGCACCAACACTTCGTGGGACACACCGGTGGTGGCAGGTGAGCAGTGAAGCCTCGGTGGGCAAGACCTACAATTGAGCACAGTGCGGAAGAAGGTGTTGGGGGTGCAGCACCCTGGGTGCACAGGTGCATGCAAGTGATTTTCCCGTAGCTAATAATGTAGGACTATGTTATCAAACAATGGCGATAACATTATCACCACTTTAGCGACAGGAAACTGCCGCTAAAGCGAAGGTTAGAAGCCCAGGTTCACACCAGAACCTGGGCTTCTAAGGGAATTCACAAGGGCATATTATCAACCCCTTATCGCCGCTTTAGCGGCAGTTTCCTGCAGCTAAAGCTGCGATAATGTTATCGCCCTTCCTTCATAATATGGCCCATAATCTCTGGCCTCGTGTATTTAATCTTAAGGATTTGCTGAACCACACTCTTTCTCGCAGACCCCAGCGTCCTAGACAAACGGGTGATGGAGGGTAAACACTAAGGGCTGGGTGCAATAGGTCAACGCTCTGTCACCTCCTCCCTCTCTTCTTTTGACTATCCCTCCCCTTCTTTTGACTCTCCCGCCCCTTCTCACTTCCACCCACTCCCCCTCGCTTCCATTCTCACTATGGTCCTTTCATTCGGATTACCTTTCATTACCTCTTCCACATAGCACACATACTTATGTTTCATTTTGTCTTGCAGGTTTCCTACGCTGCTTCCACTGGAGTCCAACCCACGTTTTTTTTTATTATACTGTTCTATTAAAGTTACATTTCTATTTATTTCTGTTTTAAGAAAGGTTACTTATTTTTTCAAATAAATAACTGAGTGTATAGGTCTTCTTTTTCTGACGATACTTGTCTATTGTTTATTGTGAAAATCATCTGTTTATAGGAGATTTTAAGGACAACATTATTTAATATTAGAGTGCACCTACCAAACATAATCTAACTGACTATTAGACAAATGAAGCCTGGGTAATTGTACAACTGCAAGAGTTCTATGAGTGTATCACTTTATAACACCATAAGTACTGCCCGTGTGATTACAGAACAAATAAGGCACTGCCTAGGACCACAGAGGCTTCAGGGACTGCCGAGGCCCACCCTGCATATTTAAATAAAGACCCAGAGTGTGGCGATCCCCGGACTTCAGTTGGCTTCGAACCCCACAAACAATTAGTAAACAATACCCAGGGAGGTGGCGATCCCCTAGGTTGCAAAACGTCTCTGTGCCCTTCTGCGCCTAATTTACATGTGACATTAAGATCCCCAGTCCTACAGAGACCCCGCAATATAATAATTGGATTGGCCACGGAACATACCCACCCAACAGGGGCCTCATTTAAAAAAACGGGTGAGACCCCGCTTTTTTTGTGGTTCTTCTTTTCTCTCCATTTTTACCATCCGCATCCCCTCTATTACAGCGATACGAGGTCTTCCTCCTCTCGCTTCAAGTAGTCGAACAAGTATTTGCCATCACATGGTGGAAGCCATGCACCACCCTCTAATAGCAAACACAAATATCCAGCGAATGCACACCCCGGGACATTGTATGAGCTGCGCCTAAGAGGTCGCCCTCCCTACTACCATGAAGCATTTGTTAGTATGAACGCATACTAACACTACTTAGACACATGTAGTACAGCAAGCAGATTGTAGTGAAGAAGCAGAGGAAGTGCAAAATCTAAAAATATAAATCCTACCAGAAGTTGGATGACATAGTTCAATGAGCCGACGACCCTGGCATGAGTAGAAACAGCTACACGAACAAAATGGGTCTTCAGCACAACGCAAGTAATTTTGATTTATTGCTGAGTGGTGCCTTCTTTTTGCCTTCTCCCACTCGTCGCCAAATTTATGTAGTGAAGAGGCAGGCAGCAGTGAATCCCATAAGTAGATTTATTACAAGAAAACAAGACACCTGAAACAACCACCAACAGGAGCAGACAGCAAAGCAACCATCTAATCCAGCACCGTGTACAAACTCCGCAAGGTTCCCCTCATGACAGCCCTACATTCTAACATTACATACTGAGGGCCATATTAACAAGGAACGGCGTTAAAATTACCGCTGCTTTAGCGGCAGGAAACTGCCGCTAAAACGGCGATAATGGGCTTGATAATATGCCATAGAGAATTCCAATAGAAGCCCATGTTCTTGTGTTAACATGGGCTTCTATTGGAATTCTCTACGGCATATTATCCAGCCCATTATCGGCGTTTTAGCGGCAGTTTCCTGCCGCTAAAGCGGCGATAATGTTAACGCCATTCCTTGATAATATGCCCCTTAGATTCTAGTAGAATTACATACTAACATTCTACTGTGACTTACAATGGAATACTACACAGAGTACATGACTTTACAGCAATGAGCTCATAGTTTCATCCACGAGTCTTGACACCGGTAGGGGTAAGACTTTCGCTTCCCACTCCCTATATTGTATAAACGTAAACTAATACTTCTTCCACAAGTATGCTACAGCGCCCAGAACACATCACTTTACAGCAATGAGCTCACAATTTAGGCTCAAGGTTTAATCCCCGAGTCTTCACATCAGTAGGGATGAGTAGTTTGCTTCCCACTCCCTATATACTATAAACGCATACTAACACTACTTACACATTTATACTACAGCGGCTAATATCCTACAGCGCCCAGAGCCCATCACTTTACAGCAATCAGCTCGGTTTCATCCCCAAGTCTTCACACCGGTAGGCGTAACTACTTCGCTTCCCGCTTCCGGTATACTTTCGACACACAGTAGCGGTCAGTACTTCGCTTCCCACTCCCTGTATGGTATAAACGCCTACTAACACTACATGCACACTTATGCTACAAACACCAGACCACATCACTTTACAGCAATGACCTCACGGTTTAGACTCTCGGTTTCATATCCGAGTGTAGCACCATATCCTATCACCACAATGCCACTCTGAGCAACACCGCGCTTTCAGACTGTTAACAGTGATAACTACCTACTGTCGACCGCCAGTAGTTAATCGAGAACAAATTACAATAGTTCCTTGATTCTTTTAGCTTTCAAAAATGCTCTCTATTACTGTCTTTCTACTTTTCCATATAAATAGTTTTTTTAATATTCAAGTACACATCGAAGTCAGAAATGCAACGTATTCTATCAACACACTTTCTAGAACATTCTACAACACGTGGAGGTTAAACTTTCATCAATCTTTTTAAACCTAACGATATTTTTTTGCAACATTTTCTCGAACATTTAACGGCATGTGCAGGTTAAAAGTTCACGATTGTTTTGAGTTCGAACAGTGCCTTCCAAATGCAAGTAGCAGGTGTGGTTGAATTGAGCAAATTTTATCCTATAATATGTACTATAATATGTACGTGCAAACTGCTTTTTCTTAACCAATCACAAACCTACTTTTCCACAAAGCGAATGTGCACCCTACTTTTAAAAAACAATGCTTTTCATCTCCCAATCAGGTACCGTTTTGTATGCGAAAAGAAACTAGTTCCCCATCTTTTAACATATCTCTTATTCTACGAAGGAACTGCATGAGCTACAGACATCTCTCCATACCTTCCAGCCATACCTTCAAAATGCTAGTGTGGATCGTAGGACATAGCTATGTTTTCTGGTGCAAGAGGTATGCAGAACAGAGACGTATTGACTTAGACCTAGGTTTACAAAATGTGGACATTAAATGGTTTGGACAGAGAGGATTTTAGTGGCACCAATTGTTGCCTTTGGTTAAAACCTGTTTGCATCTCCAACACCCTGACCTCATGATTGTGCACTGTGGTGGAAACGACCTAGGCACATTGACTGGGGTAGATTTGGAAATGCTTATGGAGGGCATCTTTGGACAATTGATGTTACTTTTGCCTCAAACTGTCTTTGTATATTCCAATATATACCAAAGACAGAAGTGGAAATGGTCCAAACAATTTTGTCCTCAGATTGAAAAATCTCGGAAAAAATTCAACAAAGCTGTCTCTGCATACCTCAGGGACCACAAAATTGGGTCCATATACAACAACATACGTTTTGATATGGCGGATATATACAGAAGTGATGGAGTACACTTCACAGATCAGGGAAACCGAGTTTTCCTGAATAACTTGAAGCTGTGCATCCGCACTTATATGTAGCTCCAACTAATGAACACAAGGGTTCCTTTTAAAGCCACACTATAACTTATAACTTAGGCCCCCTATTTTAGGGCCATATAACGCCAACTCCCGCACCCTCGCCAAAATGTATTCTCCACACAGCTGTGGCACAGCAGCCAGACCATCTCACTTTGCAGCACTGACCTCTCGCTTTGATCCCCAGCTCTACTCACCCATAGGGGTGAGTAGTTTGCGCTCTACAAATACCATATTGATTTACCTTTGCACTCCCTATACAACACCCCCTAAGCACCATACACAAGATGCAATGTTTTAAACAAAATTTCATCCAAGTACTTATAACTGCTGACATTACTTGCACAGATGTGGCACAGCGGCCAGAGCACATAACTTCACAGCATATCACACACAGTTTGGGCTCACGCTTTAATCCCCGACTCCGGCAGCAGCTCAGCTTAGCAACATGAGACTCTCGACAATACCTCCCATATATTCCATACCCCAGGACTTTCATACCAGTACGGGTCAGTAGTTCGTCCTAGTAGTTATAAACACATCTGGACACTACTTCCACAACTGTAGTGCAGCGGCCACGGCACATGACTTCACAGCATAAGACACACAATTTGGGCTCACGCTTTAATCCCAGAGTCCCGCACCAGCTAACCTTATCCGCATCAGACTCTACCCAATACCTCACTTAATTTCCGTAGCCCACCACTTACAGACTGGTAGGGGTAAATACTTCGCTTCGCACCCCCTCTATAGCACACCCTAAACACCCCCACAGAGGTTACAGTGCTCCTACCCTCCTATTTCCCACTGTTTACCCCCTTTTTTCACCTTACTCGCATCAACGGAATCACAAAATGGCAGCCAACACTTCCTAGTTGCAACCGCTCGCAGCCAATCCGCAACAAGCTCGTGCTCGTAACGCCTCAGACTATCAGATGGCAGAATTCCCAAATATCGATATCAGTAAATTTCAATATTTCTCAAACTACTGAACTAATTTACACCAAATAAACAAAAGCGTGCTTTCTAGACCAAGACCCTTCTCCCTGTCAAATTTGGGGTAATTCCGTTCTCCCGTTCGACCTATAGCCTTGTCTAAAGTTTCCTATGGAAATTAACATAGAGAAAACACATTTTGGGACCCCCCTTTTTTCTCTGCCCCCCCCTTGACGAATCGCCCCCAAACTTTCAACATAGGAGCTGATCTCAACAAAGAATTTGTTTTGAAAATTTCACGAAGATTCGTCAATCGGCGCCAAAGTTATTGCGAATAGAATGTTGCCCTTTTCCTATAGTAACTACGTTCTAACTATAACTACCTACGGTGACCGCCAGTAGGTAATGTATATATTCTGCTCCAAAGGTTGTCCACCTGGTGAGTAGCCCTCGATCAGCTTTATTTACGATAGGCAGGGACGAGGGTCCGCATGTAGAAGCCGCTCCGTAATGGAATTGCCCGACGCGTTTCGAAGCTCCATATGCTTCACTTCAGAGGCTTGAATGGAGATGGTGTGTGCAAACGCTGAACCCACTTTGCCATTTGTATATTGCACAGCCACTAATGGGAAGCTCAAATGAGACTGTGCACTGTGAGAAATGTGGTCCGGATAGCACGCAAATCTTGTCCTGTATGGACCCTGCAAGTGGACTCGTCCTCAATCCTGTTTGCCGCTGCTGGCCCACATTGCCGACATGATAGTTACCATGTCAGGTGGCCCCCATAACATTAAGGGGTGGTGCCCACTCCGCGGCAGGACAGCCGCGTATTACATTCTGCTCCAAAGGTTGCCCACCTGGTGAGTAGCACTCTATCAGCAGCTTTATTTGATAGGCAGGGACGAGGATCCGTTTGTAGAAGCCGCTTCGTAATGGAATTGCCTGATGCGTTTCGAAGCTCACACCGTCTCCATTCAAGCCTCCGAGGAGAAACATATGGAGCTTCGAAATGCGTCAGGCAATTCCATTACGGAGCGGCTTCTACAAGTGGATCCTCGTCCCTACCTATCGTAAATAAAGCAGCTCATCGAGTGCTACTCACCTGGTGGACAACCTTTGGAGCAGAATGTAATACGGGGCTGTCCTGCCGTGGCGTGGGCACCACCCAGTAATGTTGTGGGGGCCACCCGACATGGTAACTATCATGTCTGCAATGTTACCCAGCAGCGGCAAACAGGATTGAGGACGAGTCCACTTGCAGGGTCCATACAGGACAAGATTTGTGTGCTATCCGGACCACATTTTCCCACAATGCCCAGTCTCATTTGAGCTTCCCATTGGTGGATGTGCAATATGAAAATGGTGAAGTGGGTTCAGCGTTTGCACACACCGTCTCCGTTCAAGCCTCTGAAGAGAAGCATATGGAGCTTTGAAATGCGTCAGGCAATTCCATTACGGAGCGGCTTCTACAAGCGGATCCTCGTCCCTGCCTATCATAAATAAAGCTGCTGATCGGGTGCTACTCACCTGGTGGACAACCTTTGGAGCAGAATATATATATATATATATATATATATATAGAGAGAGAGATATTTATATTTTTTCACTGAAAAAAACCATAGGTTTCAGGGACGATATAGTTAGTTGGACATTTCACTTAGTACAAAACCAGAGAAATTTGACAGCTATAGTTAGTTGAGCTAACTATAACTCTCGCCCCCGCATTGCACTGCTGATGACGTCACATATTACATGACTCATGACCCCACTTTTGGCCCTGGGGACCCCATCCCCCGGTGCCTGGCCTCATGATGGGGACTGCGGGGGGAGCGCTAATGCCCCTGCGGTCCCATCCTGCTCCCCATCAAAAAGTGCCTCTCGTGACGCGTTTCGGGCTCCTGATTTTACTCACGGGTGTAGCATTCAAATCAACTTGTCATGTGACTGCTGTCCTTTAAACCAACCCTTCCTTCATCAGCCTGGCTATCTTGAATCCAGTGGTATAGCGAACATGGGACCCACGTCCAGGCATACCAACAGCACTTCTGATACGCCAGTCAATCGGAGTTGCAAATGATGCATTATGATCTAAGTAGAAAATGAAAACAATCCTGTTTTTATAAACAGCAATCCGACTGAAATACATCTTTGGGTATAAATTTCACAGTTCTTGTAATTACATTCAATCAGTTCACTTTGGTCATGTCCATCCCTGCTACTCCCCTGAGAAAGGTCAGGAGACAGAAACGTGTTGGGGAGGCACTCTTTGTGTTCTGTCCTGGCAAAAATAAATAGATTGGATGCTTGAAGCGGACCGGAAGCTTGGTTTAGCAAAAGCCTACATAAAGCAGTGAGGGGGCTCTCAAGAGGGTTTTAGGTTTGGCTCTTGTTTGATTCAGCCCTCTCCGCAGGGTCTCCCTAAATATTTTGCCTACTCCCCTCCTGTATTTGCTGAAATTAGTTTGTTTTGTCTTAAGGACTCTGTGCACTTTACCACTACCAACCAGTACTAATGTGGTTGTGCTTACTCCTTAAAACATGGTACAAATGGCTTACACCTGGTTCGCACATTCAGTTTACCTGGAAGTCCTTAGTAAAATGGTACAACATGCACCCAGGGCCTGTAAATTAAATGCCACTAGTGACCCTGCAGCACTTATTGTGCCACCTACTTAAGTAGTCCTTTAAAACATGTCTCAGGCCTGCCATTGCATGGTGTGTGCAGTTTTAAACTGTGAAGTCACCCCTAAGGTAGGCCCTAAACATTCTCTTGGGGCATGGTGCATTATATATATAAAGTGGGACATGTACTTTTAAGATTTACATGTCTGGCTGTGAGAAAGTCCTAGATTTGTTTTTACCTTTATTATATTTAATAAGTGACAACATTTGTTTGAGAACAGGTAGAAATTTAATGTTTGGGATCAAGAATTGCAATTTAGATTTCTATTTAATGGTAAAGTCTGATTTTAAGTCACAAATCTGATAACGCCACTTTTATAAACTTTGAATGTTCTTGTCCTAACCATTTGGTGCTTGCAGCCTGTGTCCTGGGTCACATGACTGTGATGAGAGTGACAACTGATCTTTGTGTATTCCTTACAGATAGTGAGACAAAGGTGGACTAAGTATTGGCAGAATTGGTCATCCTGCCAGGGTAGGAGGGGCATAGCTGTTCCCTGCCCCACCTACATGAGCGGCCTCCGCACACACAAAGAACTTCACACTAGCCTTTCGTTACCCCAGACCCCTTGGAGTCTGAGTGGGGAGTAAGGAAATTCTAGAACTATCTGTGGAGGAAAACTCTAGAAGTTCTTCAACTTCAAATCTTGGACCTGGTGAGGACCTTCAGAAGGCCTGCCCTGCACTTCAGAGGACTGCCCTGCTGCTTGAAAACTGCCTTGAACTCATAGGGGACTGCCCTGCTGCTGGAGGACAACCTTGTTGCTTGAACTCAGGACTACCAGAGTGACTCCAAGGGCTAGTTGGCAGGTCTCCTGTTCTGAGCTGCAGGGGCACAAAAAGCTCCAACAAATCAAACCCTGCATGTGGGTCATGCCTGAAGTGATCCTACCCTCAAGTCGTGCCCACCCAGTCTTGGACGCTTATTAAGTGGTGAAAATGGTGCTCCAACAGCCAAAAATCTAAATGTGCAAATTTTCAGCCAAAAAGTGTTCTGAGAACTAAGAGGAGACTAGTATCTACCTGCTCGTGGCTCCGCCCAAGATGCATCACCAGTTTGCCTGACTTCACAGTAGATCCTGCTACTTTTTTGCCTCTGGAGCACCAAATCCTGTTCAACGGCTCCTCACAGAAAGGTTATCCGGCCTCGTTGAGCCCTCTTCAGCCACAGCCTGCATCTTCGTCCCACTGGAGATTTTCGACTTCCCAAAAAGTGACTGTCCAAACATAGAATGTTCACCATGACTCAGACAGCGCCAGCTGCCTTGCTTATCTGAATTTTACCTTCTGGGGCATTTTTCTTTAAAATTTCTTCTTAGTCGGAGCATCAGCTGAAACAGGGCCCTATCCAATTTGTGTTCCGAAACTGCGCATCACTGCTGTTGTCCATAGCTTTTGCCTTTGCTCCGTATCATGCGACTAGATGCTCACAGTTGGCACTTTGATCTTATGAGTGCTAGTTTTCACTGCAAAGTTTGAAATTCATAACTCTAGTTCTACTGGGAGGATTTTTGTTTCAGTGTTAAATAATTTATTACATTTTACTCTATTTTTCTAAATTGGTGTGGGATTTTTTCTTGTGTTGTGTTTTCACTTTGCTATTGGAGTGCTGCATAAATATTTTACACATTGCCTCCAAGTTCAGCCTGACTGCTTTTGTGCCAGAGGGTTAAGTACAGGTCACTTTAGTACTTGTGTGGTTTACCCTAACCTGGAATGTGATTGTTGCTTGAGAAGGGTAGTCACACCTGCCCCTTCATTCAAAAATCCAATTTCTAATAGTTCTCAACAGGATTGAGGGTTTTTAGTGTAGGAGTAGCTTTTCCCAGTTATGGTTCTGACTTCGCTGATTTATGCTGGCATATCTGTTTTCATTTCCTGAGGGGTGTTTGGATAATAATTGGGAAATGTAGGGGAGGGAAGGCGGGGTGAGATAGAGATTTCATAGTCAGTAGAGAGATAGGCATGACATCATTGTTAATATCTCTACCTCTTTATAGAAGTTTTTAGGGCCAGGAGGATATCCACTATGGTGTGTGGCTAAATCGAAATGATTTAATCAAGACTTAACCAATTTCATTCATGGTATTCAGCTCACATTTTTGGTTTTGTGCCACAAATAAGAAAAATGATCATGTTTTTACCCAAGACTGCATGCCTTCATTAAAAAGAAGAGTACATCAATTTTAATGGAGGCCAATCTGTGATTATGTATTTGTTACTGATTAAGGTTGCCTTGTTAGTCATCCGGGCTCTGTGTTACTGGTATTTCAGTGTTAGTTTGAATAGGCCCAAGGGTGGTCATGGATCCTGCAGTCCGCAACTAAGTTCTGTTGTTGATTTTGGGACCATAATACATTTTTGTGAAAAACACGTAGACTGTTAATCTTGCGATTCGTTGTGGCATGGTTATGATCTGTAGCCAACAGGTATCACTCGGCACAGTAATATCATATAACAGTAAAATGTTGCATTAGACTTAAAACGTGTGCATCAGTAGGACCTCATATTTGGTTACCACTAATTCGAGGGCCAATATCACCCTTGGGGCAGCGTGAGTAGTAGTGTGGAAAACCACTTCGGCCACAGATTGTATGTAAATGTAAAAAATCCCCTTTGATGCCACATTGGCGGTAGTGTGTAAGTACTTTAGGAGCACAAACCTCCATTGCATTTCTTGGATGTTAAGTTTCACCACCTTTATACTGCAGTGGAAAGTACTGTTTCTGCATTTGGACTAACACCCTCAATAGCCATTATGGTATGACTGAAATATTGCTGTGGCCTGATCCAAAATGTGAATGGCACTTTCTTCAAGCAGTGGCTGAATGTGACTGCAGCGGGCAGACATTTTGATTCACAAAGTGTGTGTTGTATCCCTTTAATACATGATGTTGAAATAGAGTTTTTCAAGTTGTTCTAATTCTATCTCCATGGTGTTGCTGTTGTCCAGCGATTCATTCGAATTGGGTGCCCGACTGGACAGCAGCTTCACTAGTCGTTTCCCTGCTCTTCGTGGGATTTATTGCATTTACTTCTTTGTCACTTAACTAAACATTTGTTGAAGATTTAGATATCGAGTTATCTACTTAATGTTGTCCATCGCAACAACAGTGTGCTTTCTATTGCTGAAAATATGCCAGTATGGTAGCATTCCACCAATATGTTTAGGGCTGGGACAGGAAAGGCGGCATTGCTGGGTGGGAAATGGTTTACGTTGGAAAATTCAGTGAACATCCGCCAGATATGTCCATTAGTAATTATCTCACCACTGCATCCATGGATTTTCCTAGTTCAGTACTGTACCAGATGTACATTTGAGGACAGCATCAATAAAGTACATTCATATCCAGTATTTTTATCTCAGCGGGAGACGATTACACCAGGCTCTCATTATCCCATCAGTTATCATAACCAACACATTGTATACAAAGAAGTTCTGTTGGTCTAACATTGTAATGTGCTTTCCTGTCTGCAAAAATGTCAAGCTGCTGCTAACCACTTTCCTGTCTTTGTCTTTCAGATGCATTTCATTCTTCTGTTCAGCCGGCAAGGGAAGTTAAGATTGCAGAAATGGTACATCACAGTGCCGGACAAGGAGAGGAAAAAGATCACGCGAGAAGTTATTCAGATTATTCTCTCCCGCAATCCAAAGACGAGCAGTTTCGTTGAGTGGAAAGATCTAAAGCTTGTTTACAAAAGGTGTGAGTAATTTTGTAAAAAGTGTAATGATAAGCGGGTTAAAAAAGCAAATGCCCTGGTTGACTACTAGTTAAAATCCAGTAATTGGGAGTTCTAACGGAGAATAGCAAAAGGCGTCATTCCAGATATTGAGTCACTTCAGATATTCGCCGATTGAAACATACTTTAGGATTTATTTCTCATTCAGGAACAGTGAGGTTCATGCGATATCTTTTTGAGTTGTCCTTTACAGCCATCTTTAGCTATCTGCAGGCAGGTCTATGCTTTCCAATGCACATCATATACTTAAAATGGGCTTTGGGTCAACCCCCTTGCTCCTGGTAAGATTGCTTTGTTGTCCCTTTCTGTTGTATACTCTTGATCTGACTTCTCTGATAATTTGTTGAAATATTTCCCTAAGTACACTGTTTAATTTTCACTAATAGCTGCTAGATAACCACACATTCTGTAATCCTTTCTGAAATATCAAGATTTCAGATACTTTAAGCAGAAAATACTGGTTTAAAGCAAAATAAAACCTTTAGTTGATACAGTTGTATTTTCCTACATTTTATTAGGGTTAGATTGTAGGAAGGTGGAATCTGACTATATGGTTGCCCCCACTTTTTGCCTGCTGTTTTGCTGTTTTATGACTTAGACCCTGAATAGCAGGATCCCAGTCCAACTATCTGCTTTCTCTGTAAAATGGTTTCCATGTACATTAGGTACATTTCTAATTGGATTCTGGAGTGCCTTATAAGCCCCTAGTATATGGTATACTATGTACCTAGGGCATAGGTACCTCAGAGGCCTACCAGGGGCTGAAGCATGTATTATGCCACCCCTGGGAAGCACTCAGGTCTGCTACTGCAGCCTGTGTAAGGGTGTGCTTGCATCCCTTACATTGCTATAGGCTACCTATATCACTACCATTGCACACACATATAAAACCTAGAAGTCTCTCCTATGGCAGGCCTTAACAATCCTGAAGGCAGAGTGCTTGGTTTTTATGTGAGAGGGTGCCCCTGCATGAACAGAGCCCCTCTGCAGCGTTCAGTGTACCTCCTCTGATGCTGTTTGTGGTGCAGCCTGACCATATACTCTTAAATGCATTATAACCCCATGTTAAATTCTAACTTTGGGATGGCTGCACGGAAACATGTCCTGTTTGGTGTCAAACGCTTAGGAATACTACCCCTTCCCCTGCCAGTTCTGGTGGTGGGGGCAGCATTCCACCCTTCTAGAGGGAGACCTGTTCACACTGGTCTAACCCGGTAGGACTTTCTACAGCCCTTGCATCACAAAATGGATGCCTCTGCCACAGACACGGGTCTGGCCTCCTGGTGCTGACCGAAACTCCAGCAGGGGAGGCCTGGACAATAGGATTCCTGTCCCAGGGAGGTGTAACCATCTCCCCAGACAGGCAGATGTGTATTGGGGCTGGGCGGGAGCACTCTCTGGTGCTTTGAAGTCCTGCACTGGGGGCACACTTGGTGTCCCTGTGCAAAGTCCAGTTCAAATCGGTTGCAGGGGCTACTTGCCCCTGCTCTGGTGCGAAACTGGACAAAGGAAATGGGTGTAATCATCCCTCTTTCCAAACCCTCCCATAGGTGGGTCCCTAGAGTATGTCCAACCCCCAAACTTTGTATAAGTATGGGAACCCAGTCCTTGCGACTTTAGATTACCCTGGACTAACTCTGCAATATATATCCTAGACCTTTGACGTTCTATCCTGACTAGAAGACTGAAGAAATCTCCCTTGGGGTGAAGGAGTGACTCCCTTGCTTGGCAGGCACCAAAGAAGCAACTGTCCGGTCTGCAATTCCGAAGCTCCCGTTGGATGCCGAAGTCTCTGCATCACTAGAGGTGGATTTCCTGACTTCCCCAAGGCTACCCTGAGTCGACAGCAAAGCTGAGGCCCGTGGCTATCGTGGGTGATGAGGAACCGTGACCCCTAGGTACCGCGTACTATTGCTGGTATATCGACTTCCTGTTTATCCTTGAAGTTCTGCTTTGGCTCTGAGTAGCCCCAGCCTTGAGCACTGACTGCACCGAAGATCTCTGGCCTCCACTCCACGAGTGACCCGTGGGCCGGGTTCCAGTGCGACAGCTCGAGGCTCCTTCGCGATCGCTAGCCCGTTGGCTAGTGGGTCCCTACGAAGGCAACTCCTCTTCTGCTTGGGCTCCCCTGGTTGCTCCAGACGTGCCCTGACTTACCCTCGCTGGGTGAGTCCCTCAGACCTTGCTGGTCTGCACCGACGTCCTTCTCTTTCCACGAGACTTGCCGTTGCCAAGGCTTGTTGGGTCCAATCTGGTCACAGACACTGCAGCACTCGACAAACTTCATGGGACAGCTTGAATCCGGCTCATGGACTTCGTCGACGCCTCCTGGACCTCGTGGCTGAAGAGTCAAGACACATGTCAACTCACCTGAAGCACCCGACATCTGTGGGCATTGGTCCATCCTGCCTTCGGTCACTGGAAAATGACCCAGACTCTGTCCCCTCTGCTTTCAGGTTCCTTCCATCCTAGATCCAGGCTTGGATCTCTTTGGACACTTCTCCTCCTCACGGCAGCAGCATTTCTTCACCAGCTTCCTTTGTAATCGACGACGCGACCCGACACCAAAAGACACCTATACACCCGGCTTCCCTGGGTGAGGTAACATGAGTACTCCAGTGCTCCCGTGGGTGCTAGCCCTAGAACTTCTTAAGTCCAAAAGGGTTTGGTCCTAACTCGATTCTAAGTGTCCCTAATCTTTAAATTTCCTACCGCGACATTGCCTATAGAAGCTAACGGGAACCCGCGGTTGTGTTTACACACTGCACACAGCCCCCGTGGGTCCCCTGTGTCACTACCTTGGGTGGTTCCTTGGGGTCCCAGCGATTCTACAGGCTCTAGGCCGTGTGTCTAGTTCAGTCGTGGTTCTTATACCACTTTATTGGTATATGGGTTGGTACGCCCCTAGAGCCCAAACGTGTATTTGTGCTATTACTGTTGATTGCTAACTTGTAAATTAAGTACTTCGAACTCCAGTCTCATAAAGAGACTAGAGGGGTGTGTTTTATCTTAAATACATATATTTTAAACATATACCTGGTGTGGTTGTCCTTTCATTTGATCATTCAAGAGATTATAGACTGGTAAAACAAGCTGCTTTACATTCCTTCAAGACGTAGCCTGAAGGCTGCTCTCCATAGCTACCACTAGGATAGCTTTTAATAAAGGTTGTCTTTAACCTATTCACCATAAGGGGTTGTTTGGACTGCTACAGGGTGCCCACTAGAACTAGTGGACAGCATATATCAGGCCAACTTCTCACATAGATCACGTTAAATTCCTTATGATGTAGTTTCTTTTTGATAAGTGGTTGAACAATGGTTTATCATGTTGAAGTACACTGCGAAGATTGTAGTTGGTATTGGAGATTTCTGTAATGCACAGGTGAGTGAATTAAAATAAAGTGAAACACTAGATCGCTGTGCCTACCACATAGGTTGGGAAGACTATGTAAAGCTTCTGATATTAGATGGCAAGTTTATCATAGCAGACCACAGAATGCCAAGCTGCCATATGTAGTATATTTATGTAAACTCCCCTCCCCCCCCGCCATCCCCCTGGAGCATATTTGAGGTGGATAATTAAAAAAAATTGACAGGTTTCTAGGAAGACTGGAACAGCAGATCTGCCCCTTGCCAGAATTCACCATGGCCCTGTTCCAAGCAAACAAATGATTATACAGCGTGCGTGCCAGCAACTGTAGGGTCGCAGTTCTTGGAAGTTTAGAAGAAGAATTAGAGGTGTTTGGATCAGAATCCAAGAACTCTGCACGAGCTGGTGAAATTGTATGTGTGTAACATTTGCATCAGTTTCCAACAATTTAGTATGCAAAGATTTCTATTGCAGTTAGCTTCACTTTATCCAGAATAGCCACAGACACCAAGCCACATCCATGGAATTGAGGACTGCTACAAATTACCTACATGCACCTTCAAAGCATCTTGGTTCTGATTACCTGCATTGTAGGGCAGCCAATCCCAACAAACTCATCTTTTCCCCATGATCCCTGAAACCTAACACTATCTTTTAATTCTATCCGGTAAACATTCTGTTTCTTTTGAAAATCCATATATTAAGCATTAGATTTTTTCCTTGCTACCTCCTCCAACTCAGAAGGACATGGTCTTTAACTGCCCACATCGGTTACCATGATTCCAAATCTAATTTAAAAAAATTAGGACATGATCCGCTGAATGTGAGAACTTATTTCCTAGCGACATGTCTCCAATCATCTACTAGCCAAAAAACACTATACTTGCCCCTCAGCTGGCTAGTACTGATACAGTTTGCGTTTGCGTTTGCATTTGTTGTTGTCCTGAACATTGGTTTCTTATTTCATATTGGACTTTCATAGGTGTGCATCTCAATTTATTAGGTTTCGCTTGCGCTATGCTTGTGAAATCTATTGTATTTCATATAAATCTTAAAAGGGGCTTACATTCCTCCCTTCCTTTTCATTCGTTTGTGAATTTGCCACTAACTTTTCCTCTGTTTCTATTGGTTGTAGCATACCATTTCCTGTTCTCTGTGTCATCATCTTATCCGGGTCCCGACGCCGAAGTACTCCTTAACATTGCTTGATCTTATTTATTATTTTAATTACGAGCGAGCACGCCGCTTTTTTCAACCTACTTCTTGGTGACTGTGCTTCTTACTGAATTTAAATTTAACAATTCTTTTATTTGATGCAAGTTTTTCACTTATTTTTATTTATGTAGACAAGGTAAGATTAAGTCATTTGCTTACAGGATGTTGAGCCAGGATTTAAACCTGGTACCTCAGCTCTCAAGACTCTGTCCACAACGTCACAACCTGTTCCCCTCTCTCCGAGACTTGCTTTCTTCAGCTGTCTAAACGGAGGGCGGCTTTAAGCAAATCAAGCAGAGGTGCAGCAAAGATGTCATATGTCCTAAATACACGTCGTTCAACTGCATCATAGGACGGCCATTCATTTCAGTGGATTTGCAAATTACCAAACGAATTGCCTAACAAGTAAAAATTATTTCCTTTTCAATTACTCTAAAGCGTTTATAAGATCTATCCCCAAGACAAGACTTCTACAATGGCTACACCTGGAGACTTTTAGAACTTAAAAACATTTTGTAGTTTTGGCGTCCTGTAAATTTGGGAAAAGGAGTTTACAGCTTTGTCCCCATTCAAATTGCACTTTGTGCAAGCTGCATCTATCAGCAAGGACTTTTTCTCCTTGCTTCCCTATCATCTTTGCTTCCTTATTATTGGTACTTGCACTCCTCTCACCCTGATACCTCCATGGCCTCTGCTCCGCCTTCTTCCAAGACCGAGCTCAACCCTTGTGGCAGGTTTGCTTTCAGCAGAAGCAGGAGCTTGCTGTGAGTGCCAAGAAAGGCTGCTTTACACCATATTATGCAACGCTCCTTTGAACCAAATCACACCTCTTTCAAACTGTTTACCCAGTCCACGCACCTGAACTGTTACACAGCGGTTAAACGGTTAGAATGTACAATGGTCATTGGTTTGCAAACACTAATAGGCATGCTGCTTGCCACACAGAATATGTGTTGCAGCAATCACAGACACAGGAGATAGCTGCCCTTTTCCATTCACAAATATGAGAGTCTTATAACTACACAACACTACGCAATCTGCTGATAGTTATCTCGTTAGACATTCCCTCCCCCCCCCCCCTTTTCCCCCTTTCACTGTCTAGCCAACCTTATCACTGATCTCTTTGGCCACCAGGCTGACTGAAGTGCTTGGTAAAAAGCCTTTGTCATGCTTGCTTTGTAACTCATTTACTTTGCTATATTTGTGCCCAGAATCAAATGCTTACCAGAATAAATGCAAAGCTGATTTTGATTCCCGGCTTTAGAACCACTTACTGAAACTTTAATAAATGCCATATTAAAGGACGAACATTTAATAAAAGGGCAGATTTATGTCATTCTGGTCTCTAAATTATTTGCTAAATCTCACAGAGTGAAGGTACAGGGCAAAAAGATAAAACTGTCAGCCCAGTCTAGGAACTTTATACAGGATATGGAACACTTTAGCCTTGTGGTATTAAATGGTCGCTTTCCGGAAGATCAGCCACCTGCGGCAACCTACCATTAAGCTATGGCAAGTTCTACAGTAGACTATACGTTGGTTACTCTGCAAATGTTTAGTAGGATTTCTAGTTTTAGGATTGGAACAAAAGAGCAAAGTGACCAACAGCCCCTGGAAATCTCGATGTGTATTAAGGGGAGGCCCCTGATCTTACCAATGGAGGATCCATTTACACCGTGAATTTCAGAAGGCTCAACTGCGAAACCAGACAAACTGCAAACCATAGCTAAGTCTATCTGGGAAAACTAAGCAGAGGAACATAGAAATGCGAAAGCCCTCTGGGAAACATTGACCAAACATCTAGGGGAACAATCGGCCGAAAGAACAGGAGGCCCTGCATCAGACAGGGGACCACCCAACACCGAGACTGTAAGATCGCGATCTAGAAACCAACTTAACCACTTACCGAATCTCCAACATTTCAAATTTGAAGGACCTCAACAAAGAAATAAACAAAACTTTACGAAAGCTAAGACAAAGGGGAAACGAAACCCATTTACAAAAAACCCTTGCGCAGTTAAAAGCAACAAAGAACAAAATGATCTGGAAAGCTAAAAGGGCAGCAGAAGATACTCTGTGGGCTAAGCTCCTGTTTGACGCAAAGACGAATCAAAGCGCAAAATTTTGGCGAACAATAAATAGCTTAGGAAATGGCAATATGCAGGATATCCACTCTCACCTAACAGAGGAAACTTGGTCACGCCACCTTCTGGAACACTTTAACTCAAAAGGGGAAAGCCCCGATCCAGCTCAACTATGGTCAAGTCAGCCCGACAAGCTGAGTCCCCACGGAAACTCAAACAGGAGGTCAACAAGAGATCTGCATTTCACGATTCTACAGATTAAAAACAGAGTAGCCAAAGGTAGGTTAGAGGGCGCACCTGGCCCCAATGGCATTCCCCCAATACTATTCAAGTCGGATCCGACCAATGGACAGCCACATTATTACCAGTGTTTAGTACCATAGGAGAAGGGGCCATAATAGCACCAATTTACAAGAAGGGAGACAAGAATAAAGCAACCGGCTATAGACTTGTAGCCCTCATTGATGTTAAGGCAAAATACTATGCCGGTCTCCTTCTGGACGAATTAACAGCATGGGCAAATAAAAAAGCCCTCATCCCCATCAACCAAACAGGCTTTTCTAAAGGGACAGGGACCATCACAAACTTACTTGCCCTGACGCTACTGATGGACGGCGTCAAAACAGCGAATCTCCCTCCATTTTTCTATTTTATTGATTATTCTGCTGCTTTTGACAGTATAAACCGGCATAAACTATGGGCTAAACTGGCGAAGAATGAGATTCCAGTAACGCTATTAAAGCAGATAATCCACCTACATACTAACACTTGGGTTCAAGTAAAGCTAGGAACCGGTGAATATCTGT
This sequence comes from Triturus cristatus, assembly GCF_964204655.1. Classification (NCBI taxonomy): domain Eukaryota; kingdom Metazoa; phylum Chordata; class Amphibia; order Caudata; family Salamandridae; genus Triturus; species Triturus cristatus. The sequence continues at coordinate 674,984,303 of NC_140594.1, read as the reverse complement.
CAAGGAGAATACCGACTGTAAGGGGACTGAAGCAGGGGTGCGTGCTGGCCCCCATGCTTTTTAACCTGTTTATGACAGACCTTACATCAGAGTTAAACAACATAATAGTAGAATGTGGAAATGCCACATAAGATAGAAGGGGAGGACAAAGCTGTTGCTCCTCCCTGGTGTTTCGTTTTAAACAAAAACGGGTGGACGTGTAAGTCCGTCTGGCAGAGAGACCTTAGCTCTCTGGTCTAACTGGTGACTGTTTCGTCTCGATTTCCGGGTAGTGGGAGCTACCCCGAAATCGAGAAGAAACAGTCGCCAGTTAGACCAGAGAGCTAAGGTCTCTCTGCCAGACTGACTTACACGTCCGCCTGTTTTTGTTGAAAACGAAACTCCGGGGAAGAGCGAAAGCTTTGTCCTCCCCTTCTATCTTATGTGGCATTTCCACATTCTCCTATTGTGTTGAACCCGTGTTATGACCTGGTTGGAATTATCACCGGTCCAGCGACTTTCGCACATCAGTTTTTCTTTCCTACAGCCCTGAAGAGTCACAGGAACACTCCCTAGTGACGAAATGCGTGTCGGCTGGTTTTCTTTCTGAATTTATCAAAGAAACTTGATATAAAAATCATCACAAAGATACTTCTGATGTCGACCTCCATAATCTTTGCACAAAAAGTACTTTAAATAGTGGTTTTTACACTAAAACCAATACCCTAAACGTGTGCACAGGACTTGGTTCTAATTTGCAGTGTGGGTCCTGACCTATACACTCGCAGGGTTTTTGTTTGGGTTTGTTTCCCCTGACCTGGTAGCACCGTATTCATTGCTCACATCTAATACACTCAATTGCGAACTTGCTTGAGCGCCATTTTCTTCCTGTCTTAATCTAAACCCTCCACCGAACCAGAGTTAAACAACAGTACCTCACATGCACCCAGGCTAGGGGGGTTGTCCCTTTCTTACCTACTGTATGCTGACGACGTCATGCTAATTAGCCGAACTCCAATCGGTCTTCAGCACTTGCTAAATACAACTGTCAATCACGCAGCATCCAACGGCTTAACCATCAACCTAGACAAGTCAAAGATTATGCACTTCAACCCGAAAAAGAACACAACTGGGTTTCACTGGAATCTGGCAGGTGCACCCATGGAGGTCGTAACAGAATATAAGTACTTGGGGGTAATACTCGACAAGAAAGGTACCTTCAAACCACAAAAAGAAGCCATAAAAAGGAGAGCAAACTCCATAGCAGTAACTCTAAAATCTCAGAAACTTAAAACTGCCGGGCCAAGCTTCAATCCTTTACTACAAGTTCTACAAGCAAAGTTAATCCCAGCCATCACCTACGGGAGCGAGTGCCTCAGGGGAAAAGATGAGGATACTTTGGAACAAACTGTGATGAGATCAGCAAGAATAATCTTCGGTCTACCAAAGTATGTCTCGCCCGCACAAATCAGGCTGGAGCTCGGTCTACAGTCTCAAAAAATAGCTCGAAACGCCGCCTATGTGAAATGCTGGTTTAGGATCAGAAGTGCCGATAAGAGCTCACTAAATTTCTATCTATGGAACGAGAGAAACTCCAGCAAAGCCTGCACCCCAAGAGATTATCTGACCGCATCCCTAAACCGCCTAGGCCTGAAGGAGCTCTGGGCAACTACGGGAACGCAGAACAGTTTCAAGTCTTTGGTAAATAAGACAGTAAAAAGGCTCTCAGCACTGGAAGACAAAGAAGCGCTCAGGGGAAGGTCTCATGGCTGGTGCGTGCTGCAGAGTTATACAAAGCCTGGCCCGCAAAATTATCTGTGTGCTGGCTTTAGCAGAAGACTAAAAGAGAAATATCTCTGGTTCCGACTGGGAATTCTTCCTGTCCTGCCGCACCTTCCACCATGAAAGCGATCTGCAGAAATAACTAAGTGGCGCTTTTGCAGGAAAGAAGAGAGCATCACGCATCTTCTATGCATCTGCCGTGGTTTGGACCCAGAACGACGTTTGTTTTTTAAATCAATCTTTAACATCAAGAGGATAAGAACCTGCAGGGAAGCAGTGAAGGCTTGTTTTGGAGGAGGAGACCTACAGCTGGCATGCCAGTTCGTCCAATTCATGGTGGCAGTAGATGCGAAATTAAAGAGATTCGACACACCATAAACCGCTTTAATCGAGGCCTCACCATTCCCTGGTATTGGCTTCTTTTACTGGAGAAATGCCTGACACGAAAAACTTCTTTAACCACATTGAAAACAATTGGACATTTGAAAGGCCACAAACCTCTAGCATCACTAATATAATAGACTCTGATCTGATAAATGACACAATTAATTGTGCTACTTATTACAAATGGATTACATAAGCTCTTTTTAAACACATGTTTTTATATCACATGTTTGGGACTAAGGACCGACCAAAGCTGATTAGATGAAACAGACACTCAGTCGGAGGACGCCACAAGCTTGCTGGAAAGGAAACACTGGGCTAGACAAAACTGTCCCATAGCATATTGTACGTTTGCTGTGTGCATGTGCTCGTGTAATAATACATATTGGATGTTTCCTGTGTGCATCCCTCTACTCTGTGAATAAACTCATTGACACAGTCGTTGGAATGTGAACAACAAATGGTTTGCAACAGGAACTTTTTTTTACTGAAAAGTAGTATAGCTTTCTTTTGCAAGACCCTCCACCCTTCCCTGGTTGGTGCAAAGCCATTCTGAAGTGAAGCAGGTCATTGTTGAGTGAAAACTGTGTCTGCTCCAGCTTGAAACCTGCTAGCAAACTATTGCTGTCCTATGCCTATTGCTCAAAAAGTAAGGTTGCTTCTGCTGGGACTAGAGAACCAGTACGTTTTGTCACCTCAGCGAAAGAACCTGCTTAGGCAAATTAACCTGAGTAAGTGAAGCTACAAGACCAGTTCCTTTTTACTCTTCTTCAACGCGGAGAGAGGCTGCTTGCAGCACCTCACAAATTACCTCCTCATCCCTTTTTCTTAACTCTATTGTGCAATGAAGCCCCTATGCCTCGTAGACGCATCCCTATCAATATAAAAAGGCTCCGCCCTCTCCACAACTCCTATTATTTTGTCTGTAGACACGGTAGGGTGAGTGCAGCACGCTCGCTCCAGTGTAGGTTTGTTTCTTTGGTTGGTGGCCGTGTCAGCTGCTTCCTTTTCGCCACGCCGTGTGGCAAGATGGTTCCTGATGCGGTGAGTGTTTTGTGATCCCTTGGTTTGTTTACCTGCATGTTTTCACCAGGCCGCAGGTCGGCGGTGCCTTCCTCTGGTTGGGGTGGGCGTGGCCTGTTGCCGGGTTCCACCGGCCACAGGTTTGCTGTGCCTTTCTCCAGCTGGGGTGTGTGTATTGCTGTGTAGCAGCAGCACTCAGCTGGTCGATTGAAGGCTCTACAGCTGCACATGGCTCTGCAACTGCATTGCAGAGCATGCAAACTGGGTGCTGTTTTCTCGTGTGCCAGGTGTGCACTTGTTGCATTGCAGCACCTCTCAGTTCCTGCTTGCAGTGCAGCTGGGAACAGATGCACGGTTTTGGTGTCTCCCAGGCTGCTGGACCCCTGTGGTGGGTGCCAATGGGGATGCCTGTCTCATTCTTTATGTAAGCCGGGGCCAGGGGTGCTGTGGTAAGTCTCCTTTGACCCGTGTGAGGAGCAGCGTCCGCTCGTGGTGCAGTGTACTTTTCCATGATTATGTGCTGTTTTTTCTCACGGACGGAGGTCTGTGGTGCCTTTCTCCGGTGGGGAGATGTTGCCAGGCTATCTGCTTCTCTGGCTTGTTGGTGGTGCTCTTCTTGGTTGATCCATGGTGTTCAGGAGAATGTTTATGGCTGGAGGCGGCATGCTTCCATTTGGTGCGGCTAGCGAGGGGAGTGTTTATTTGGTTGCAAGCGGTGCAGCATCCTTGTGCATAGCTTCTTTGCTCTATTCTCGTCCGGACAGAGGTGCCTTCTCTTACTGGAGTGAGCATTTAGGAGTGATGGTTTTGGGCTTCTGGATGTCTGTGCTTTTTTTGATTGTACTATTGAGTATGCCAAGTGTGGACCTGCAAGCAGCCGTACGCTGTGGCCCAGTGGTTCTGGCGTCTGTCTTTTGCTTTGTCATGGCTTTTGTGCCAAGGGTTCCAGTCCTGCTACGGGGTTTAGACAATTTTGTTTAAGAGGTGGTTTGTCGGTCTCGGTCCTGCGGGGGTTGCTCTCCGGCTTTGGACTTGTCGGGACGTATTGGTCTGTGGCATTTCACGAGCAGCCTGGCCCATACTATATGGGTTTCTGCACATTCCTTCCTTGTGAGTTCTTTTCTCGTGGACAGGGCTGCGGAAGCTTCACAGCGTCCTCGTGGTCCTGTCTTCACATGTCAGTGCATTGCTCTGATTGATGTGTGGGTACGCTGGAATGGCTCTGCGAAGATTCCTGAGATTGGGGGGAATCCTTGGCCTATGGAAATCCTTGGGCTTGTTGAGGCACTCCAGAGCGGTGCGCTGACTGTCGCTGTGGCAGGATAGGCATGTCAAGGCAGGTGCCGCAGGCTTATTGGCCATTCGATTACACATGTTTACGTGGTTGCTGGGCCTCTCGGAGTATGTGGTGGGTGACTGCCTGAGGGGGATGCGGTGCTCCATGCTGTTAGCAAAACAATCACTACGGGTTGGACAGTCTTTCTTTATATTGTGTATATCTGTGCTGTATTGTTTTTTGTTGGGTTGTTTCCTGAACTATATGGCCTGTCCATTTTCTCCTTGACTGTTGGTTTTCCTCTGTGTTCTGACTCCTCGTCTGCATTGCTGTGCATGAAGGCCTCAAAATACTTTTTCTGGTGGCATCCCCTGGGCTGTTGGGCGCCTGTGGCATGGTGTGTTTTGGTGTAAATTGATCATGAGCGTCTGGCCTTCCCTGCCTTGCTCCACACCTGCATTATTTTCTGCCAGGTGTGCACTGCATGGTACCAGTAGGGTGGCCGGGGCGATGTGTTCATCCAGTTGTTGGTCTCCGGTGCCTCTTCTCCAACCTAGGGTGTGTTCCTGGTTGGCCATACAGCTGGCTGCTCTCTGTTCTTTAGCTGGGATGGGCTCTCCCTCTGCACAGAGACTTTTTTTCTGTGTTCATCTGGCTCTGTAGGTTATAGGCTGGACTCCTGGTGTTTCACTTGTTGAGTGTATTGTTACTTTGTTGGAGCATGGTTGGTCGGCCTGTGGGGTTCTCTGCGTTGTGCCTCTCCAGGTGGTCTTGTCAGTGGCCTATGTAAGCTGTGCCCAGTTACTGTCTTCTGTGGGCCTAACTCCAGGGGAATTCTTGGCCTGCAGTACTCCCTGGACATGTTGGGGCACTGCATGGAGGTGCTCTGAAAGTCACTCTAGCAGGATGGGTGTACTCTGGAAGCGTGGAGCTGCACACTTTTAGAGATTAATTTAAACATGGTTTGTCTGCGTGTTGGGCCTCTCAGTGAATGCAGCTAGTAGCCGCCTGAGGGGGATGCTCCTTGCAGTTGGTGCAAGGGTCACAGTTGGTTTTTCCTGTGAGGATCTTCTTTGCACCTGGATGGTCTCCAGTGGATTGTGTGCTCTACCTCTCGCCACGACTGGCTATGTACCTGGTGTGGCTTTCTGTGGTTCAGTTTGAGCTTTCCCCCTTTCCTATTCCATGGTTGGGCGGTGGTCTCCATCTCCTGCTTTTCCCGTACCTTGTTGGTAAGGGTGGCGCTGTTGCCACGTTTCTTCTGCTTAGTTCCTTCTTGGCCCCTCTTGTTGACAAAGCCTCATTCTGTCCTTTGGGGTTGCGTTTTCGAATGACGCCAGTAGCAGCATCCTTTGCTGTCCTGGCCTGACTGTTCCTCTGGTTGCTGATTGGCGGCTATGCCTGTCCCATATTCCTTTTTCTTCGCCATTGGGGGTGCCTGGCTGTTCAGTGAACGGTGTTTGGTTTCCTGGGCTGTCTGGCATGGCTTGGTTGCATGCCTGGTCCTGATGGTCCTCTCCCAGTGCCTTCTCTCACTTGACTGCCTGTTGTCTGGGGCTTTCCCACATGCAGTTCCTCGTTCCTCTTCCTTCTGTTGAGGTGGTTTCTCCTCCGGAGAGGTTGGCAGCTGACTATCTTCCATGCTTGGTCCCTCAGGCTGAGCTCCTGGCTTTGGTTGTCTGGTGGGTGCATGCCCTGTGGATGGTAAATTGCAGTGTTCTTCCTGCAGGGGTGCTTGCCTTTCCATCTGGTGGGTGTGGTGGTTCGTTCGGAGCTTCCTTTCCATCATTCTTAATCTTCCTTCCTCATGCTACCGGGTGCCTCCCTGCTCCCATCCCAAGGCTGGCTGCCCTGCATCCGCTGGTTTGGGTGGGGTGGGGTGGGGTGTGGGGGATTGGGGTCTTTGCTGTCTGCTGACGGTCTATGGATGTTTCAGCCAGTGTTGGTTCTGTGGCGCCTCAAATCTTGGGTGTGGTTCATTCCATTCATCTGCTATCATTCCAGCTACTCCTTCCCCTGGGGTCTTCGTGGTTGCGTTATCTTTTTTGCAGGGTTCCTTCCTGCTCGTCCACGTCTTTGGTGGTTTCTGGGGTTCACTATGGAGTCTCTGCCTTTCCAGTTCCTGCTGTTTGGGCTGTGGGCTCTCTACTGTGGTTACCTGGGTATGGGTTACCCTGGTGGCTGTTCCGGTGCCTCCATTCCGCTATTCCCCGAATTTGTTTCTGGGGGTAGGGGGTGTTGGTTTCGGGGTGGGCCCACTGTAATTTCATTGGCCTGCAGGCCTGTTGGTTGCTTCCCTCTGTTTGCCTTGTTCCAGTGTTTCTGGTTCGGTTTCGGTGGGGGGGGGGCGCTCCGGCATGGCCTGTTCCATAGGTATCCTCTGTTGGTGGAGATGGTGGTGGGTCTGCTGTCACGGGTTTCATTGATTACATCTGCCCTGTGGTTTCATTGTCTGCTAGTGCCCTCTCTGGTGTTTCCTGAGTTGATGTCTTGCTGATAGGGCGAGGTGGCTTCCTGTGGCATTGTCTCTTGGCTTCTGTTTCCTGTGCGGGTGCCCTGTGGGGGTTTGCCTGATCATCTTATGCTCAGCATTTGCTGTTTGGGGCTTAGTGTGCTCGGGCGCATGTGGTTCCTTTTCATGTTTCCATGCCCCTGGTGCTGCTGGTCCTCCAGGATGGCCTTGATGGGGTCTGATGGTGGGTCTGGTCTCACCGGTTCTTTGTGGGGTGATCAGTTACCTCAGGGTGTGTCCCTCCTGGGGCTTTCCCTCTGGTTTTGCGAGCTCTCCGGTGTTCCTTGTTTGTCTCTTTCATCTGTGGGGGTTATGCCTTCTTGCTCTGCAGGTATTGTTCCTCTTTTCTGGTTGGCGGTTGTGTCAGCTCGCAAGCTGGGCGGGGTGGTCCTCGGCTTGTTGTTTTGTGAGTCTTCTCTCTTTCCAATGTTTGGGGTCGGTTTTGGCCCTGGGATTCTGTCCGCTGTATTGGGACTGGACTGTTTTTCCTGTTTGTTTGACCTTCTGTTGTGCAACTAGTTTGGGTGAGGGACGAGGTGGTAATGGTTCTATTACTTACTGGTAATCACATTACTCCAAGTCCTACTCTCGCTTATCTCCATTACAGCCCGCCCTCCCTCCCGGTTGCCCGACCAACTGTGTCTACGGTGGCTTGGTACATACAGGAGTTGTGGAGGGGCGGGGCCTTTTTATATTTGTAGGGGGTGTGTGTACGAGGCACAGGGGCATCCTTGTGTAACGCAGATAAGCGAGAGTAGGACTTGGAGTAATGTGATTACCGGTAAGTAATAGAAAAATTAGTTTGTACTACAGCTTTCTATATGAACGTGAGAAATGCATCCTCTCTTCAAAGTAAACATTCAAACTTAGTTACACCGAAGGTTTTTGCTTCCAAAACCACAACTGTACTGTTTATTTATTAAAGCCATTCGTATTTACCTAGTATCTTGGCTGTACCTGTGGCACCCGAAGGTTGCTCAAGAGCACTTTCAACTTCTTCCAAAATGCAAAGGAATAGTGTCCATTCACTTTAAAATAGTGCACCTTGGTAATCCTCTAAATGCACATTTGAACAAATAGTTCTGTCCTTAGTTCGGGTATGGGCGGTTTCAACTGTGTGAATATCCCGCACTATAGAAATCCCCAGACGGGTCCAGCATGACCTACAAGCAGCTCTCCGCTATCGTCCACAAACTTGAGGGAAAAGCAATCTGGATGGTGTATATAATAAGACAGATGGTAATGTGGAGAGATGGTTCTTGTCATCCAGACAGGATTGTAATTGGGTTGAAATCTTTCTTATGATCTAAGTAAGAGCAGCTACGTTTGTAGTAGACCTCAAATTTGCTTTATGGGCCAAGTATGGGCTGTTTTAGAAAGGGAATTACAAAGGTTTTTTTTTATAGCAATCTGGGATGAGAGCCTTCAAGATCGATCCCCTAATTGGGATATGAAGGATGTGATCCAAGGGGAGGCTTTCCTGAGAAACTATGTTGAAGCGGGGTACAGACTTTTGCTATTAATGTCAAGTTTGCAGAGCTCCTCAGGATCCGGGTGATGCTATATAGGTCCACCTCCTGATATCCCCGGTCTCCAACCAAAGGTTACAGAGCCCAGAGGTGATCAGGTGAGGGAAAGGATGGGGGGAAGGGTCAGCAGGGACAAGAACCTGTGAAAACAAATAAAACATATTGATACATGGTTCACATCACAGTCTACTCTCGTAATATCTCACTGGTAGAACTATATACCGGTGTACCCTTGTGAACTGCACATATCAGAGATTCCACTCTCTGCCTGGGCATTGACTAACCAACAACAGGCTCATCCCGAGCAGTCACATGAAACAATGCAAAAAACTGTGGTCTTCCGTCAGACCATATTCCCTTAAGTCAGTTCTCCCCCTGTGTCCTGAAATAATAAGCAAAGTAACTTAGAAGGGCTTCCACGGCTTGTACACCGACGCCCAATTGCACCCTCGTTGTAGCGCTCCTTCACAAGGGTGAGAATCAACACGCTACGGTTCCTATGTTTACAACACCAGTGGTTTCCCCACTGTACGAATCCCCCGTGTGTCTGGAAGGTATAGTGAGCTCCTCCGAGCTTGTCCTGAACGTCGTGCTCCTCCAAGCACTGGGGTTGTTTGGGGTAGGCTTCTGAGCCCGCCGCGTCTCCTGCGCTACTGCCGGGTTGAGACCGGACTCTGCTGAGCCCTCTGTGGAAGTATGCTCATCCGAGCACCGAGGTAGCAGTCAGGCTCTGTCGATTGCCTAGACTGTCGCTGGGGAATACGACTCGTCCGAGTCGTCTAGACCGGGGACCGGGTTGAGTCTAGCGTTTGCGCGAAAGGGTGCAGCAGCATCCAGGGGAGTATCCGGGTTGTCGCTCCGCCGAGCGCAATGGAACCTCTCACCTGACGGGCTTCCTTCCACATCTCTCTCCGCTTCTCTCAACTCCTTCCGTGATGCCGTGGCCGCAGTTCGCTACAAGGTTGCAGCCGCTGAGGTTCAAAATAACGCACGCCTTCTGCCGCGCTTGGCGTCTAGTTATAGACGCCCACTTCCTGGTGCTGAGGCTGCTGGGGCTTGTAGTCTTATACGCTGGGTAGGCGCTGCGGACCCGTAATCCTCACAGTAGGTCCCCTCCCCAAGCGCCTCCTAGAGCCAGGCTTCCCCGGATTCTTGGCGTAGAACCGCTTCACCGCCTCCGGCGCATGTACCGCCTCCTCCGGTTCCCAAGAATCCTCCTCCGTGGAGTAGCCTTTCCATGAGACCAGGAACCACAACTTACCCCTACGAAACCGGGAGTCACGAATGCCCTTGACCTCGTATTCCAAACCCCCATCACCCCATATGGGCAGCGGGGCTCTTCTTCTGGAAGCCCCTGCCGGCTTCAGCAGACTGCAGTGGAAAACCGGGTATATCTGTAGAGAGCTAGGCAGCTTGAGTCGGTATGCCACTGGATTGATCTGCCGCACTACCTCCTATGGCCCTATGTACCTAGGGTGGAACACACTTCGGAGTTTGAAACGAATATGTCTTGTGGACAACCAGACTCGATCCCCAATAGCGTAGGAAGGACCCGGGATCCTGTTCCGATCCTCCCATTTCTTGTACGTTTGTTTGGCCTTCAGAAGAGCTCTGTGGGTCCTTCGGTGAAGAGCTTGCAGTTCCCTCACCCGACGGTGAACCGTAGGTTGGTTGCCCACTTCCTCCGGTAGACCCACTGGGAGAGTCTTGGCGTCGTACCCAAAATTGGCCAGGAACGGGGATGCCCCTATCGAACTATGCAGCGCGGAGTTGTAAGACAGTTCAGCCATCCATAAGAGGGAAACCCACGACTCTTGGGCCTGTGACACATAACACCTGAGATATTGTTTAAGTGTTTGATTGAGGCGCTCGGTCTGACCATCAGTTTGCGGGTGAAAGCTGATGGAGGTAGCGGCTTCAATCTGCAACGCCTGGCACCAGGTTTTCCAGAAGCTGGCTACAAACTGAGGGCCCCTATCCGAGACGATCACCTCCGGTAATCCATGTAGTCGCACCACATGTGTCAACAACAACTGAGCCGTCTGTCCCGCCGTGGGCAGATTTCGACAGGGGATGAAATGACCCATTTTGTTCAGGCTGTCCACCACGACCAGGATCGCTGAGCACCCGCCATCAACAGGCAGTCCGGTGATGAAATCCAAGCTTATGTTTTGCCAGGGTCTATGCGGTGTCGGTAGAGGAAGCAACTTCCCTTTTTTCTTGCAGCGCTCTCCTTTGTTTCGGGCGCACACCTCACATGAGATAACCCATAGTCGTATGTCTTTGTGCAGTGTTTTCCACCAAAAGTGCCTGCTCATTGCCTCCGTCGTTTTTCGGATTCCCGTATGACCAGCCAAAGGAGCGACATGGCACCATTGAAACGCCTGTGCTCGTATCCTCTTTGTGGGCAAGAACAACCTACTCCTATAAAGAGGAAGACCTTTTTTGATGGTACGGTCCCCATCCCTGTCTGCCCATTTCTTCCAGTCTTCTGATGATCGGCTGCTTCGTATTTCATCCAAAAATTTGTCTACTCGCAAGATACAGATCACCTTGGCTGGAGGGATGATTGCTACCGGTGCCGGTGTTAGTGTCCCTTCCTTCATGGACTGTCGGGATAAGGCGTCGGCCTTTCTGTTGTCTGTGCCTGGCCTGAAGGCGATACAAAAGTCAAACTCCGCAAAAAAAAGCGTCCATCTCATCTGTCTGGGCGTTAGATGACGAGCCGTTTTCATGTACAGCAGGTTCCGGTGATCGGAGTATACCGTTACCTGATGTTGCGCCCCCCCACAGATAGTGTCGCCATTCCTGGAATGCTTTCTTTATCGACAGGAGATCTTTTTCAGCAATGATGTAATTTAACTCTGCTTTGTCTAATTTCTTGGAGAGATATGCTACGGGGTGCAGCTGCCCAGTGACTTTGTCTCTTTGGGAGAGGACGGCTCCTATGGCGTCGTCGGACGCATCTGCCTCCACTATAAATGGGACGTCTGGCTGCGGATGACGTAGAATGGGAGCCGAGGTGAATCTCGCTTTCAGCACTTCAAACGCCTCCGTCGCTTCCTTCGACCAAGTGAAAGGCACTCCTTTCTGAAGCAGCCGAGTGATGGGTACCGCGATGTGGGAGAAGTCCTGTATGAACCTGTGGTAGTAATTTGCAAATCCTAAAAAGCATTGAACCTCTCGCACTGAACGAGGAGTGGGCCATTCACGGATGGCTCGCACCTTCCTTTCTGACATGCCTAACCCCTTTGGATTCAGAATCACCCCCAAAAACTCAACCGTGGTAACCCCAAACTCACATTTGCTGAGCTTACAAAACAAACGATTGGCCCTCAGTTTCTCCAATACCAAGATGACATGGTGAGTGTGTTCCTCCACTGCAGCAGAGTATATCAAGATATCATCAATGTAGACTACTACAAAGATGTCCATATACTCTCTCAGTACTTCATTTAAAAAGAACTGGAAAGCCGCCGGGGCATTACAGAGCCCGAACGGCATCACCAAGTATTCATACAGCCCAAAACGGGTCTTGAATGCTGTTTTCCACTCGTCCCCCTGTCTGACTCTCACCAAATGATAGGCCCCCCGGAGGTCCAGTTGGGTATAAATGACCGCCTCCCGCACTTGATCCAACAGGACACTAATTAGTGGCAACGGATATCGGTTCCGTACTGTAGTCTTATTTAATGCTCTGTAGTCACAATGTTGCCGTTACCACTTGTAAGGCCACTGCGCTCAATCCACAGGAGCGACGAGAATGCCCCACACTCCCAAAGCCCTTCCCTGGGTGAGCCCTAGGCAAAAGAAAACACACCCACAGGAGAACCCTCGGAGATGTGGGGCGGAAATGTGAAGGCAGCTACACTTCGGAACCCCCAGTTGGTTGTAGTCTGAAGGAACAGGATGGCACAACCTACAGAGGAAAGAATGAAGAGACGTTAAAGATATCAGTCCCTCCCTACGTTAGAGACCCACCCACCTCGGTTAATTACTAAATGCTGGCGTTATGTCTGATACACAAAAACAATGTCCCTTACCAACTGACATCTCCTTTAGGCATAGGGTGATCTGGAGGACACAGCAGGCATCCGCAGGTAAGACTTCTAACAGCGTGCACAAAGGAACCACCAGCGTGGACTTGAAACAGGCATCAAAAGGTAAGCCTCTAACAGAGTGCACAAGGAACAACCAGCGTGGGTTTAAACAAAAAAGGCAACACTGCCCCACTAACAATATAACTGGATGCCTCTGAGGGTACTGCGCCACAACAGTGTTTAACAAAAATAGAATCTAAGTAGGGCTAAGGGAAAATAGACCCTGCTGATTTCACACACAAGAGGGAAACATAAATACACAGGAAACTCCTGCAAATCTGGAGAGCCCAACACTCGCTGTACTATTTCAGTGGCAAGGTCAAAAGAAACGCGACCACAATCTGGGTAAGATTACAGTCGGCTAATTTTTAGGCTAATTTTAGGAACAGTGAACGCCAAAACTGCGCTCTCCTATGTCTGTACAGAGAACGGGGAGAAGACGCCGAAGCACGGCAGAGGGAGAGATCAAAGGCTCACCAGGAAGGCGGGGCAGCAGACAAACGCGGGTCTCCAAAGCAACCCGGTTCGTAAAGTCATCGCCGTAAATTCTCACTGAAGGGGAAAGCCTCACCCAATCATACACGGGACCAAACGAGGGCGAAGGCAGCACAAGAACCAACAGGAACAACAACTTCTCAGGAATCAAAGGGGGCGTGGACTAGGGTCGGAACTCCGAAAGCCAAGCACCGGCTTCGAGTTACATCCGGGTTTATATGGAGGCAACTAACGAGACTCCACCACCTCAAGGGACCGTCATAAAATTATGTATCAGCAAAAGGCCAGCAACCGATTCTTTACTTGCCAGTCGATCCCCAAAAAAGAACCGCGCAAGAACCTCTACCTCTAACAGTTCTCCCACCCAAAGGCCGACTGACAGGGCGAGGTTTAGTAGGATGGAGGGCATGAAACCTTCAGACCAAAACAGGGGCATGTACATTTTCAGCCGGTTCCCAAGAGCGATCTTCAGGAGAATAGCCCACCCAGTCGATTAAATACTGTAATTTACCCCTATATCTACGGGAATCCAGGACTCGCTTTACTTCGTATTCCGTGTCCCCACCCACTAGGATAGGAGGAGGAGGCTGTTCAGGATTCAGAGAGGGTTTGTATGCTTTGAGTAAGGAGGTGTGGAATACAGGATGAATCTGCATGTCTTCGGGTAATTCAAGTTTAATGGACACAGGAGTGATAATCTTTATGATTTTATACGGACCCACATAACGAGGTTGTAATTTTTTAGGACCCGCTAACCTTAAATTCTTGGTGGACAACCAAACCTGATCGCCTACTTGATAATCGGGAGCAGGTTTGCGATGTTTGTCAGATTGTGTCTTCATAGCTTCCTTGGTCTTTTGTAATTCTCTGGTGGCAGTTTCCCATATCTCCAATAGGGTGTCATGATGTTGTTGGACAGCAGGAATATGATCTAAATGACTGGGTACTGAGAAAGGAAGAATTCTATGATGATGTGCATGTGCAAAAAAGAAGGGAGATATCCCTGTAGAGGAATGTGTAGAATTGTTGTATGCGAATTCAGCTAAGGACAGGGCCTGTACCCAATTGGACGTGATAGAGGCTAGTAAGCATCTAAGGAATTGTTCCAGTGTCTGATTGGTTCTCTCGGTTTTCCCATCAGTCTGGGGATGATAGGCTGTAGACAATCTGTGATCTATGCCTAATGTTGAACATAATCCTTGCCAGAAACGGGAAATGAATTGTACTCCTCTATCAGTGATTATCACCGACTGTATTCCATGTAACTTCACTATGTGGTCAATAAACACTTGTGCTAATTCCTTGGAGGACGGCAATTTCCTTAAAGGAATAAAGTGAGCCATCTTGGTGAACAAGTCTACTACCACTAGAATAGTGGTGTAACCCTGCACAGGAGGCAAATCAGTAATAAAATCCATACTAAGGGTATGCCACGGAACTGAAGGTATGGGGATAGGCTGTAACAATCCTGCAGGAGCAGTGCGTGATGTTTTTTGTCTGGCACACACAGGACAGGAGGAAACATAAGCCAGCACATCTTGATTTAAACCTTTCCACCAAAACCACCTCTGACAAAGCTGTATGGTCTTTTCACCCCCAGGATGACCTGTTAATGAGTTATGACACCATTTGATGATTTGTTGTTGCAGAAGTGTTACAGGCGCATAGATCTTACTATCGTGCAGATATAATCCATCTTTGATCGTGTTTTGAGGCTCTTTCATCCATTCTATTGGTGATATATTTTCATAAGCTGTCATCAAGTTAGTTAAAAAACAAGTGGTTGTGGGAACCCTATCACTGACTCCCACAATCTTATGGCAAGGAATGAGAGGAGGGGGTTCACAATTCACAATTCTTTTGTCAGCTCCCAAACGAGAAAGTGCATCCGCTTTCCCTTGTTGTGGTCCGGGACGATAGGTAATTACAAAATCATATTCACTGAAAAATAAAACCCATCTCATTTGTCTTGGTGTTAAGGCTTTAGCGGATTTGAAGAACTGTAAGTTACGATGGTCTGTGTAAATTGCCACTGTATGTGGAGAACCCAATAAATGTCTCCATTCTTGAAAAGCAAGTTTTATAGCCAGGAGTTCCCTTTCTCCTATAGTATAATTCTGTTCCGCAGGGAGAAGGGTTTTAGAAAAATATGCAACAGGATGTAATCTACCAGTTGCGGGATTTCGTTGAGATAAGACACCACCTACTGCATATTGGGACACGTCAGCCTCTACATAGTAAGGTTGTGTGCTGTCGGCATGCCTAATGATAGGCGCTGTAGTGAACCTACTCTTTAGCTGAGAGAATGCCTCTTCCGCCTCAGCAGACCAATGAACGATAGCACCTTTACGTAACAATTTGGTGATGGGAGCAATCCGGTCTGAAAAATGATCAATAAAGCGTCTATAAAAATTAGCAAATCCTATGAAGGATTGGACCTCCTTTACAGTAGAGGGACTAGGCCAATGGATCAATGCCTCTATCTTTTTTGGATCCATATGTATTCCTTCAGGGGAAATGACGAATCCTAAAAAGTCTACTTTCTTTGTGTGGAAGGTGCTTTTATCCAATTTCGCGAATAAATGGTTTTCCTTCAATTTTAGCAAGATCTTTTTCACATGTTCCTCATGTTCTTGTTCTGAATTAGAAAAAATCAGGATATCATCTATGTACACTATTACGAAGAGATCCAAATATTCACGCAGTATGTCGTTTATGAAAAATTGAAAGGCAGCGGGGGCGCATTGCAAAGACCAAAAGGCATGACGCAGTATTCGAAGAGAACGAATTTAGTTCTAAAAGCGGTCTTCCATTCATCTCCCTCCTTGACTCGTATCAAGTGATACGCCCCTCTTAGATAGAGTTTGGTAAATATTGTGGCTCCTCTCACTTGATCCAATAGGACCGAAATGAGGGGTAACGGATATTTATTTTTGATGGTTACTTTGTTTAAGGCGCGATAATCTAGGCACGCTCTTAACCCTCCTTCACGTTTAGGGATGAAGAAGAAAGGGGATGACACAGGAGAGGTGGAGTGTCTGATAAACACCTTCTCTAACATCTCCGAGATGTATTATGGAGATATTCTGTCTCAGGTTCAGTTAAGGCATATACGCGACTCACTGGCAAATCGGCCCCAGGAATTAAATCAATTCTGCAATCATAACTCCTATGGGGAGGTAAGGCCGAAGCCTTTTCCACGTCAAAAACTTCACGAAATTCACTATACATGGTAGGGAGGTCCCTTTCGGCTGCTTCTATTACACAACACAAAGGGGTATCCCACTCCTGGGCTTCTTGATAGCAATGTAGCATGCAATATGCAGATTTCAAAGTGATTTTCCTTGCATTCCAATCAATATGTGGATTATGAACCTGTAACCAAGGCACCCCAAGGATTGCCCCGAAATTGGGCGTGTCAATTAGATCGAATACTATGTTCTCTGAATGCCCATTGTTACAAACCATGGTCAAAGCAGGAGTGTGGTACGCTATTAACCCAGAGGACAATTCAGTTCCATCCACCGCTCGAATGGGCTCCGGTTTGCTCTTAGGAATAAAAGGTATTTTCAATGTCTGAGCCAAATGTATGTCAAGAAAGTTACCTGTAGCGCCTGAGTCTAGCAGAATGGGTAGTGTCTTGCGACCCTGTGCAGAGACTATCAAAGTAACAGAGATAGTAAAATGGCGAGCTACAGGAGCCGTAACGCTAGTTATGTCAAAGGAGACCCTTGTTTGTGAACAACTTGGAAAAACGGTCTCTCTATTCTCCAAGTTCCCTAGTTTCCCTCATGGTGCTCAGATTCCTGACAAAGGGCCACCACCTTAGAACTGGGACAGGTCTTGGCAGGACAACTTCTGGCATAATGACCACTAACATGCCCTCAATTCTCCGTTGGCTTTTGCTATAAAAAAGAGTGGCGATGCCGCCGGAGAGCGTGAATGTCTAATAAACCCCAGAGCCAAGTATCGATCTAGATACTCCCTTAGGTGTAGTGTCTCGGGTTCCGACAACGCATACACTCTGCAAGTGGGGATGACAGCCCCGTCCACCAGGTCGATCCGACAATCAAAAGGCCTATGCGGTGGGAGGCGTTCCGCCTGCGTCTTGTTGAAGACATCGGCATAACTGAGATATTCCTTTGGTAGCTCCACCTCTTTTTCAGCGGCCGTGGCTATGCAAAAGGGAGATGTCAGAGCGAGCGCCTGTGATTGATGAACCCTTAGGCATCTCTCTGCACAACCCCCTGAAAGGAACTTCACTGTTCTTTTTTGCCAATCCACGGTTGGATTATGGCACACAAACCAAGGCATCCCTAAGATGACTTCGTATTGGGGGGGCCTCGATGACATTAAACTCAATCTCCTCCTGATGTTGGTTACTTCCGTCTTGTAAGGTCATTTTCAGGTTCTCAGTGTGGAGAGTGATCCTCCCGGATTTCAGGGGTTCTCCATCAACCGCCAGGACCTCCTCGGGAGATTTCCTAGGCAATACCACCGGGGACAACAAGTCCACCAGTCCGCTGTCTATGAAGTTGCCGGTGGCACCAGAATCTAACATGACTAACACCTGATGTACTTGAGTACCCGCTTCTAACCCGGCCCGTAACACTATATGTGCTTCGGTATCCGTGGACCGAGACATGACTAAGGAAGGTATCTTCCACACTGTTTTCTCTGGTATCAAGGACGCATCGATCTCGGAGTTGTTCCCTTCATTTCCCAGCGTCGACACCGCTGCTCTTTTTCCTCTGTAGGGCGCTGAGGGGGATTTTGGCTTGGACGGGCATTCGCGTACAAAATGCCCTCGTTTACCACAGTACATACATAGCCCTAGGGTGCGACGACTTTCCCTTTCCGCTCGAGATAAAGGAGCTCGGAGGGCCCCCACCTCCATGGGTTCACTAGCGAAGGACACGGGGGTCTGCTCTTTCAGCGCATACTTAGTAGTACCCCCGCTCCCCTTGTACCTGTCTCCTCCTCTTTCTGCCATGCGACCATCCAGTTGCAGGACCAAATTCATCAATGCCGCGCAGGAGGTAGGTTGCGGATCTATCTGTGCCACCACATCCTTAAGCTCTTCGCACAAACCCTGATAAAACAAGGACATGCGCTTTTCCTCTGGCCAAGCTGCTTCCGCTACTAAGCGATTGAATGAGGTGAGATATGTCACCAGATCGTTCTTACCTTGCCTCAAGGAGAGAAGCTCCTTGTCAGTACCAAAAGTAGTGGTTCGCCTATCAAATACCCCTTCAAAAGCGGTCCTGAAGGCGTCCCAATCCGACAGGATAGCGTCATTATTCCTTACAAACGGAACAGCCCAAGAGGCAGCGTCTCCCACTAAGTATGAGATGGCAAAGGCTACTCTTGAGTGGTTGGTAGGGAAGGAAGAGGGCTTGCATGAAAAATGCAACATGACTTGAGTCAGAAAAATCTGAATCTTCTGTGGGTCCCCTGCATATCTCTCCGGACTGGCCAGAGGTATAGGCGGAGGCACCGTCACATGGATTTGTTGACCACTCGAAGCTGATGCATCAAAAGGGTTACGGGTCAGCCTATCTACTCTGTCTCTCAAAGATGCCGTCTCGACTCGCGATGCCACTAGTTCCTGCTGGACTAATGCCAGTGCCTGTACGACATCCTCTAAGGAGGCCATAACCACACCCCCGGACTGGGAGGAGCACCAAACGTGGGTGCGTTATTCTGTCAGGTTTGCAGAGCTCCTCAGGATCCGGGTGATGCTATCTAGGTCCACCTCCTGATATCCCCGGTCTCCAACCAAAGGTTACAGAGCCCAGAGGTGATCAGGCGAGGGGAAAGGATGGGGGAAGGGTCAGCAGGGACAAGAACCTGTGAAAACAAATAAAACATATTCATACATGGTTCACATCACAGTCTACTCTCGTAATATCTCACTGGTAGAACTATATACCTGTGTACCCTTGTGAACCGCACATATCAGAGATTCCACTCTCTGCCTGGGCATTGACTAACCAACAACAGGCTCATCCCGAGCAGTCACATGAAACAATGCAAGAAACTGTGGTCTTCCGTCAGACCATGTTCCTTTAAGTCGGTTCTCCCCCTGTGTCCTGAAATAATAAGCAAAGTAACTTAGAAGGGCTTCCACGGCTTTTACACCGATGCCCGATTGCACCCTCGTTGTAGCGCTCCTTCACAAGGGTGAGAATCAACACGCTAGGGTTCCTATGTTTACAACACCAGTGGTTTCCCCACTGTACGAATCCCCCGTGTGTCTGGAAGGTATAGTGAGCTCCTCCGAGCTTGTCCTGAACGTCGTGCTCCTCCGAGCACTGGGGTTGTTTGGGCTTCTGAGCCCGCCGCGTCTCCTGCGCTACTGCCGGGTTGAGACCGGACTCTGCTGAGCCCTCTGTGGAAGTATGCTCATCCGAGCACCGAGGTAGCAGTCAGGCTCTGTCGATTGCCTAGACTGTCGCTGGGGAATACGACTCGTCCGAGTCGTCTAGACCGGGGACCGGGTTGAGTCTAGCGTTTGCGCGAAAGGGTGTGGCAGCGTCCAGGGGAGTATCCGGGTTGTCGCTCCGCCGAGCGCAATGGAACCTCTCACCTGACGGGCTTCCTTCCGCATCTCTCTCCGCTTCTCCGCTCCTCTCAACTCCTTCCGTGATGCCGTGGCCGCAGTTCGCTACAAGGTTGCAGCCGCTGAGGTTCAAAATAACGCACGCCTTCTGCCGCGCTTGGCGTCTAGTTATAGACACCCACTTCCTGGTGCTGAGGCTGCTGGGGCTTGTAGTCTTATACGCTGGGTAGGCGCTGCGGACCCGTAATCCTCACAATTAAAGCCCTCAGGATGAAATCCATGTCTTTAGGAAAGATGAGATTTAGGCAGTGTGGTTCTTTGAAGATTAGACTGACCATGGGCCTGGCTATTCAGTCCTCTCAGCTAGCAGTTTACTCTGGTGTCTTTTTATTTATTTTTTAAAAAGGAGTGGCTGAGATATTCACACACCAGGAGATAGAAGGACCCACCACGGTAGGAGTGGGTTGGGTTGGGTTTGCAACAAAGTTGACTGAATTAAACAACCCCTGCATTAATTTTTCGCTTTTGCTATTTCCTCTGCCCAGCAGTAGTATTCAGCCGATTTCAGGGTACTTTTGTCTCTTTATGGATTTTTAGCTAAAGTTGGCAGTCAATCTCCCCATTGGTGCTTCTGCCAACTATATTCCACGCTATGATTGGTGTAGCTCATTGTTTTGAGCTTAAGTAAAATTAGGCAGTATGGTGCTGCATTATTCACGACTTTACAGGGTTTTAACATGACCGCTAATTAGGGTCATGTTAAAAACCTCAAAAGTTTCAATTTTGGAAACCACTCCGGAGCAAACGATTGATAAAAGGAACAGGTCTGGTGCTGTGAGGTGGAGGTATTAATTTTGTGAGATCTATTCAGGTGTATATTCTGGGAGCATCTCGAGGCAGAGTTGTTACTGCAGCACCAAAAATCAATTCTATCATGATCTGACCAGTGTATAGGCAGAATCGTTAATATCACTAGCAGAAGTTTGTGTGACATCTGTATCATGGCATGTCCATTAATCTATGTGGGACCCCTTATCTTCTGATAAGGCAGTCTGTGGCTGTAGTGTATCATATCAGAGTGGTTGCCTAACCATGGTTTGAAGCCACAAAGGACAGTTATGATGAAGTTTTAACTAACAAGACCCCCACTAAGTTAATATGAGTATTTACAAAAGCCATGTTTCTCAATTGGAGGTGGCAACAGATTGGTGTGGTGAAAGGTAACGAGGTAGGAGTAATGGGTAAAGCCCTATCATGGCTGGAGTCATTTCTGAAAGAAAGATTCTTTCAGATATTTGAAGGGAACGCTCAGTCTCAACCTGTTCCCCTTCAATGCGGAGTACCCCAGGGTTCCTCCCTGAGCCCTACCCTTTTTAATGTGTATATGTCCCCACTAGCACAGATAGTCGCCCCATTTGGAATCCAACTGGTCACCTATGCAGATGACACTCAGCTCATTGTGGCACTGAACCAGGAAGAGCAGTCTTCCATCAATCTCTGCTCATGCCTCAAAGAAGTTAACAGTTGGATGAGCTACTCTCACCTCAAGCTCAATGGCGACAAAACAGAGCTTATGCTGCTGGGTAATCAAGCTAGCTTCAATCCCAGCAAATCATGGCCAACATGTATGGGGCCTGCACCATTACCAAAACAGGAGATAAAAAGTTTGGGCATATGGCTCGACCATGATCTCACTTTTAAAACACAAGCTAGGAAAACGGCGGCCACCTGCTATGGTATACTCCGCACCTTACGGAAAGTACTCCCTCTCCTGCCCACCCATTCAAGAAAGCTTGTGGTCCAGGCACTTGTCCTATCCAGGCTGGACTATGGCAATGCCCTCTATCTGGGCGCACCAAGAGCAGTGATTTCAAAACTTCAGATCGTCCAAAACTCAGCCGCTAGACTGCTCACTGACACCAATAGCCGCAGCTCAGCCAAGCCTGCCCTGGACGCACTACACTGGCTGCCAATACAAGAGAGGATCCACTTCAAGACCCTCTGTATCGCGCATAAAACCCTTCACAATAAAGGCCCTCCCGCCATCAAAAACCTACTGAAACCCTATAAAGCCTCAAGGAATCTCCGCTCAGACCAACTTCATCTAGCGGTGGTCCCCAAAATCAGAAGGGCTCGAGCAGGAGGCCGCCTCCTCTCCTACAATGCCCCGAAACTTTGGAACACTCTTCCCCTCTCACTTCGTAGGGAAGCCAACCATCTGTCATTTAGGAAATAACTTAAAACCTGGCTATATCCATAATTCCACCTCCTTCTTGACTCACACTCCGCAGCGCTGGGATGCCTCCGGGTAGCCATGCGCTATATAAGCACATCTTCATTCATTCACACTCGGTCCAATTAATAGGGCATTGATAAGTTATGATGGCCAGGTAGTTTTTGAAGAGGGTGTGATCTCCACCCCACCTACCTTAGCCTATTTTGGTCTCAAAAGCAACAACAACTTCACAATGCACCAGTCCAGTGCATGCCACATTAGCAGTTGTCTAAACAAATCAGATTGGTGAAGCCTGAACCCTACAGAAACATTTTGAAGGATTTTTAGTGACTGGGCCTCCAAACACACTGAAAGGTACCTACCCAACGTGCCTGTCTGCACCTTTGCGAAAGTTAGTATGAAGGTTTTATGTTGGAGGATTACAATAACAGGGAGCCTTTGTTAAACCTTGCCAGTACTTGATTAAACCTGACTGCCCCCAAGAAAGGTGCATCTGCTGTAGCATGAGCGTTTCAGGGACATGCCTGCCGCCTGACAAACTGTAATATGGCCCCTCTCTTGACCTTATTGTTGAGACAGTTGACGTTCCAGGACATAACTTTATAGCCTGGTTTCCAATTAATATCTGATCTCGGGAACATATGTTCACAATTCGGAAGTGAAACTCTCCCTCCTATTACTAATGCGAAAGGCGGCCTATGGCTAATAGTGAGCATAGTAAGATGGATGACCTGTTTGCTTATGTGGGGTAAGTGAGGACTGCCATAGCATAAATCAAAACTTAACATCCCCCCGACTCCCTCTCATCCCACACTACAACCCAAGAAGCATCTGACACCTTTAATTTGTTAATAAACTGTCTTTGCTGTTTGTCTTAAAGCTCTCACTGATCTGCTGATCCATATTATGTTCTACTAAAAATCATACTTATCACTTCCGTCCCTCCATTATTTTCTCCTTTAACATGCATTAGTCATTGGTGTTTTTTATTGGTGATTAATTTTGATCATTTAAATATATTGGTAGTATTAAATATGAAGCAAGGCATGTGTATAAAACATTTTTTTGTGATTCTTTGTAGCAGAGCTAAGGTGAAACATTAGGCCGACTTGTGAGTGGACCCAGTAAGATTGACATTGGGTTTGGACATCATAGAAAAAGTTACTTTCATGCTTAATTTCTTAGAATTCATTGCTCAGGATCTGCAGATGTCTTTCTGTGTTCAGCAGAATCTTCACAAAGCCAGAGATGAGTCTGTTTCTTGGGGAACAGCATGGATTAGAAAGCAAAACCTTAGAGAAGATGAGAGCCACCTCCATTGTTTGATACTGAAGAGAGATCACCAGGTGTGTTGGCAGGCTTCCCATTGTCGGTTCTCCTTCTGTTTTGTAGACCTTGGTTCTCTTCAGCTCGTGCTTGCCACAGGCCGAACATAGTTTCACTACCTTGGTTTAGGCTTGTAGGAGCTAATGAAAAAGTGGCTCTGTAAGTATGAAAAGCCCTGATGTACCATCATTGACTGATGCAGTCACGCTATTTATCGGATCAGTCTGCTGCAGTCCAAAACCTAGTCCATTTTGAGAGCAACTGAGCTGGAATAATTCACTGGGAGATTTATGGATGTTTACTTCTGCATACTGAGATCAGAAAATATGATCTCCCACATTTAAACAGTCTTTAGACTTGCCTCTATAACTCCAGTAATGTTGAATGGCAGCAAGTGTGTGTAATGTCTTTCTTCTCCTGTATCTGTCTTAGAACAGGCTTTGAGGACTCCCAATTTCAGTGATCTAAGTCTACAAATTGGTCTGATGCCTCCATCCACCTGACCTGTGCTTCATTGCACTTTGAGCGCTTGCAAGCTGGCAGGCAATTCACCAACCGCATTTAGGGTCTTCTACTGCACCTGAGAGTAAATTCAAACACTGTCCTTCAAAGTTCTGGTAGGCAAAGCTTGAACATGCAGAGGACACTGGTAAAGGAGAGAACTGCCGTTCTGCATCTTTTACAGGAAGCCTGGGCGTTCAGAGGTCCTTGGAACTGCTACCTGGTTTGTTACAACAGCTTGCTATTTATTAAAAAAAAAAACGGTAAAATATTTCTAAATCTTTGGGCATCAATTCTGAAATGGACTGCACCATATTTTTCAGTGGTTAGACTAGCCCCATATATCAATATAGTTATTATGGAGTTGCTTCAGCTCACACTTTACACTTGAAATCAAACATGGATCTTCCGGAGATTGTCTCTGTTCTTCACTGCTGGACTGAGCAGTGAGAGTAGCAGGATGGTTCCAGCCACAACTTTTAGTGCTACTGGTCTCTTTCCAGGTCCTACAGGGACAATAAATAGCCTTGATTGGCCTTCCTGATTATCCTCCTGAAATGATTTCAAGGATACTTTCAAGGGAGTTCTGTTTACACATAGTTTGGATTTAAAGTAGCAATTGTTGTCCTCCAAAGTATACTTTTGGAAAATGACTGTTGAATGATAAAATCGGACTTGGAGGTTATATACTGGCTGATAAAACTTTTAAAAATTTGAGCAGCTATTGAGAAGGTTACTATTTATTTTAAAGTTATATCGCTCGCCAGCCTGTAGGCCTCATCATAGTTCCTCAGATTGAGAATGTGGGTAGTGAAGTGAAATGATGTCAGCGATTAAAATATCATGAATAGCCTTTGCACTGATAAAATGGTGTAAATCTATTTGTAGCTCTGTTGAATCTTCTATAATGAAAAGTGGAGCAAACTGGGTTCCCACCAAACTTAATAGGATAGCACTTATGGAGCACGCTTATACCTGAGGGTGTCAAGGCACTATCGCAGACAAAGGAGACAGAATAGAGGTGCATAGCCCATAACCTAGGCAAAAAGGCCAGGATGTAAGATGTTTTTTAAAACTGAATAGGAGTCCGTTTTGGAGATGAAAGTGGGTAGGGAATTCAACAACTTGGTGGCTGCTACCGAAAAGGAGCAGCAACCCCCATCTAGTCTTTCGAAATCAGGGGATCACAAGCTTTTTCTGTGAGGAGGATCTCAAGAACCTCCCAGGGGTATACGAATGAAAAAGAGACTTCAGCTGTAGCGTACCCTTGCTGTGCATGGCTTTGTAAACAATGCTCAGAGCCTTAAAGCAAATACGCTTCCTGATGGGGAGCCAAAGAAGGGAACAAATTCCCCTCCCTGGCTGACAGACGCTTGGGAATCTTCAAAATAAGACTGGCCACCACGTACTGTACCACCTGCAGCTTATTGAGGGAGATGCCATTGATGTTCAGGTACACTGCATTGAAATAGTCCATCCAAAAGGTGACTAGAGTGATAATAATCGTCTGGTGCAGTTCGGACGGAATAAATGGCAAAACCTTTCTCAAAATCCTCAAAATTTAAAAACATGTACTAACTGTGCGGCTGTACTGTGCGTCAAAGCTCAGGCCATCATTAAAGATGACCCCCCAGATTTTTTGCTGTCCTAACCGGAACCGGGAGGGGACCACATCGCCAGCCACCAGGAGTTAGACCAGATGGATTTCTGCGAGCCAAACCCCAGCACTTCAGTTTCTTCTGCGTTGATCTTCAGTGAATTGTCTTTCATCCAGCAAATGATGCTGGACATGCACTGATTGAACTACTCAGACACCGCTGCAGGTCATTCGAAGTGGAGACGATAATTTGCATATCGTCAGCATAGGACAGCACATGAAAGCCAAAGGACCACACCAGATTGGCTGAGGGAGGCACATAAAGATTGAAAAGGGTGGGTCAAAGACAAGCCCTGGGGCACACACAAGGAAGGCTAAAGTCCTTGGCTCTAAAGCCTCTAGAGCTGACACTATGGGCCCTGTGTGACATAAATGAATGTTAAGGCTGTAAGGCTTTCACAGAGATTCCTACATGCCACAAGAGCTGAACCATACGCGCAGGACAGATGGTGTTGAATGCTGCCGATAGATCGAGCATTATCAGAACTGCCGCCCGCCCATATCTACCTGCGCACTAATACAGTCAGTAGCCACAATGAGGGCAGACTCCGTGCTGTAACCGGCACGGATCCCTTTTTGAGAGGGATCCAAGATCTCCTGGGATTCAACATATTTCATCAGTTCTTTATTGATGAAGTTCTCCAGGATCTTAGTTGGGGCAGGAAGAAGAGAAATTGGGTGGAAATTCTTCAAATCCAGGGGGTCAGTGTTAGGTTTTTTTAGGAAGCGGTGAAATGACTGCTTCCTTCAAGATGGCTGGATAACTATTGTATTGAAGCATGTCCAACACCTTGCAGAGGAATATGGCAACTGGTTCCGGAGCCTGTTTGAGTGTGGCGGGCGTGCATGGGTCCTATGGAGCACCCGATTTTAATCACCTACATTGTGTAAAGTTTCACACGAATTCCCAAAAATGTAAGATTTTTGTTTTTCAGTTTCTTTTATTTTTTTTGGGTGCTCTCCGGTTGCAAATAAGTAATCATTTTTTCTGATTTCAAATTAAGGATACGTTTTTAGGACAATCATTATTTGTCATTTATTATAGCAGTTGTAAATATTCAACACGTTTCATATACTACATTATTTGTCTGCTGCAAAACTTTCAAATAATTGAAATTCAAATAATTTTAATTCACGATTAATGGTCAATAGATGCTTTGCGTTAAGGAATCCGACTGCCAAAATGGTTTAGAAAGAAATTTAAAATCTGTAATGCTTTTACTTTCGTATAAAGAAAGTACCCAAGTTGAGCTGGTAAAATGTAAAAAAAAACAAAATGCAGGGTAAAATAGTTTATGAAACACAGCAAACATAAAAAAAATAGACCAGTATGCCAAGTATGTGTAGCTGGTAGTGAGCTGGGATAGAGATTCTGATCCTGGAAAACTCTTGTTTAAAAAGAGATACCCCCTCCCCCCCCCCCCCCCCACCTCCCCCCCCAAAACCTGGGTAAATAAGTTTAATTAGTTAATGCTGCAACTTTTTACCTAAATTTCAACGTTCTGCTTCTGACATTTTCACACAGAAGCAGGACTTCATTGCATCAAACTTTCTGCCTTGTAAACAGTCTTAACTTAGAAGCAATGCCTGTTATTTTACATGTGGCTTGATAGCACAGATTTCACCAGAATTGATGTGATCACCAGAAAAAGAACTTAAAACAGTTCTGGTAAGAAAGGAGCTCCTCTTGGAAGGACTAGTACTTTGTATGCCAACTGAATTTTTGCACTTGTACTTTTGAAGGTATTTGTAACTTTAGGAGTAGTTTTTATCAGTGTCTGCACTGACGTTCTTTATAGATCTGGCTTAATAGCTGTAGCTGCTTGCCAAGCTCTGATATTCACACACCCACACACATTCACCCTGCCCGCTTTGGTTCAGCCCTCTTGAGTTTGTTCGAGTATCATGTGCTCTTTACATTGTGCTTCCATACGTATCCCTGAATTGGTCAGCCTACTTCATTGTCTCTATGTCCTGTGCGGGAAGCATTTTTCCTCATTCCATTTGCATCCCCTCCTAAAAGTTAGTTTAGTTCTGGAGCTGATGGGCCATCCCTTTATTTTCCTATTTAATAGGTCCCCTTTCATACCTTTCAGTGAACTTCATTCTCCCCAGATAGTGCTACAGGGATATACTCCTTTGCTGCTCATTTCTTCTGAAGTGTGCTGCGTTCCACATTGCCACTGCTTCTAAACTACGTATTTCCCCATTATTTATCATTGTTTTATTGTTCCATAATGACATTCGTGTTTAAAAGAAGCACTGTGCCATCGGGGATTGCTAGAACAATCCTACACTATAGACAATACTATTCTAACATGGCTGTCTATTGGGATGTTTAAAGGGCGGCCATCCTGCAATGGTATTGTAAATAGACTACCTTTGTTTTACTGTTCCAAGATCTCCAGCATGTAGTTTCTAAATGTGGCAGCCATGTTGGAATTTTGAAACTTTGAACACTATGCTCAGTACCTTTCCAAGATGGACACAATCTCCTGTGTTTTTTTGCTTTATATTTTATTTCAAGCATTTACTGGCCACTTGTAGATGGCAGCATTTTTCTTCTTATAAATGGTCTTGCATAATGCTTGTTGAGTTTGGGTGTGTTTTGTTTTAGAAGGATGGATAGTTGAGTGGAGCGAGTGGAAGGCAGGTGACACCTGAATGCAAGTATGAAGGCCTTGGAAATGTGCCCTTTCTGCAGAATCATCCCCAGATTGTTTTGCTTTTTTGCAGAACCCTATGTTTTCTGCCCATAGACCTCTGTGCACTTTACCTCAGCTAACTAGTGGTAAGTTTCCTCTGCTTCCCCTTTTGACATAATGAAACTGGCATAGCTCTAATTGGCAACTTCATCTTACCTATAATTTCCCAGTATATGGTACAGAGTGTACCCATGCAAATATGTTAAGTCACCAGTGGGCTGCAGCACCCTTTGTGCCACCCACTGTAGTGATAAGACAAAAATGACTGCCATGAGTAGTACAGCTGTACAGGCTTAAACTCCAAATTCAACCTGTTGAAGTAACTTCTTTTTGACAGGCCTCAACACTTCTTTTAATGCCCTAAAATCTATTTTTACTTAATCGGGGTTGGCTTTTTTGTAAGCACTTGGATACAATATTACGTTTAATAGATGTTCTCCCCAGCTAGAAACCCAATACAGATTTAATTTTTGGACAATTTGAGATATTTATCACAAGCCCAATTCATCAGATTTGTCAGAAACATTGTGGAAAGATGACCTTTTGAAAGTTACCTTTGCCCTACCCAAGTCCCCTAAATCTCCATTTTTCTCTCTGGCTTCTTTCAGCCAGTAATTAGCATTTGAATAGGCATGAATGAGATGTGAACTTCTTCCCAGGAGGAAGCGATAGCTGTCCAATACGACCACCGACTATCCACCCACAGAGCATCTTTAGGTTCAGGAGAGGTTTAAAGACCATAAATATATAACAAAACCCCTGTGCAACCTGTATTGCTTCTATTTGGAATAAACCCCTCTATAATCCATACAATTTCACACTCTAATGATGAAAAATGCAATTTTGCCATTCAATTATTTATATATCGGCAAGACCCCCTCCATTCTCACTACTCACATTCATACCGGTTACTCCTCTCCAAACATTCCACATAAAATCAGGCGAGTCGGCTCAGGGACCCCAAACTCCACATAGGCAAACAACAGAGTGTAGATATTTTGCTCTCTGGTTGACTTAAATACTATAAGGCCCAACTAAATGTTAAGTAGGCCCAGGTTATGTTTTCTGTATTTCTGTAGAATCAGCAACATGTCTGTCTTTGATGCAGATGCTGTCTGTCCTTCTCTTTCCAAAAACCTGTGAAAGTGTCAACTCACTCAAACACCTGATGCAACGTCAGAACAAGTGCCTTTTTATCACAATTTCATGGTCAAACAAAAGCAATTGCCAAAACAGTGTAGGCTGAATTGTAGCATGTTTACCTTCTTTGGTTAAAAGAATGTGTCTGGGGGCGTGGTTAAGATGGCGGCTTAGGCGGACGTGCGGTTTCGCCTCTCCCGCAGGCGACCCAGAAAAGCCTGGTGTTCGGCCGTTTCCAGCTGACCGACACCTGTGTTAGCAGCCCAGGGTGTGCCTGCCGGGACAGCGGAGGCAAGAGTGCGGTGGCTGGCCGGGAGGGCGTGCCCGAGGCCCGTAAACTGAGAGAGAGAGGGGCCTGGCAAGATCGGAGCCCACCGAGCAGCAGCAGCCGAGCGGAAGCACCCGGGGCCGGGTTGCAGCCACGCGGGCCCCGGGAGGTGACAAGTGAAGCGAACACGCTCCGGGAGGATCCTGGTGAACCCGGTGTGAGCAGGCTCGGCGCCCTTCACTCGGAGAGCGGAGGGGCGGGCCAGCCCGGAGGCAGCGTGAGGTCCCGCGGAGCAGTGATACCGGCCAGAGTGGAGCGGGTGCGGCAGTCCCGGAGTGGAGGGATGGGGATCGGCCGCCTCGGAGGAGCGGCAGGCCCTGGACCCCGATGAGACCCCAGCGTCGAACAGGCAGGTGACCGTGCTGCTATCGCCAGCGGCGGGGGTCCCGGGGAGGACGACTGGAGGCCATTACCGGAGACTGGCGGCACCCCTTTCCGAGCGCAGGGATCGGTGACGCGCCCAGGGGGCCCAGAAGTTGGCGGGGGAGATCGGCGAGCCCCGCAGGAGTGTGGGGCCACGCGGAGGAGCGACGAGCGGCCCCGCGGGGTGACGGAGGCACTAGAAGCGGAGCCCGCCCGCCACCTGGTGAGACACGGGAGATGCGCGCAGGCCGGGGCCGGCAGAATCAAAGAGCGGAGGCCTGAAGTTGGAGCCCTGGAAGTGCTGGGCCCCTTACTGGGATCACCACTGCTGCTTGTCCGCCCGAAGCTGGGTTAAAGGCCGACCCTCTCATTGAGAGCTTTCTGCCCCTGCGCAGGCCTGGTAACGGTCTGACTGGAAGGTAGGAGCTGCATGCGGCTGGGCCGGAGCGGTGCCCCGCCGCCACTGGAGGTGAGCCTGGAGGGGGGCGCCTGGCGCATTGGACACGAAGGAGGGGGCCCACCGGATCCACGTGGCGCGGCACATAGCGTTGAGGTTCCTGGTGGCGGGCCCTCCTGGTGGGGACATCCCGGACGGCCAGCGGAGACCCTCTGAGGGGAGCGGCCGCAGCAAGGATACTTGCGGGGGGAGCCCATGTGAGAGACGGTGACGTGTTCTGGACCCCCGCTCCCCCTGGTGGACCGGCAGCGGTCGGACCTATGTGACCGATGCGGGGAAGAAGCAGGTGGGTGGCGCTGGAAGGCCGGTGGGCGCTTGACTACGGCAGAGTGACCGAGAGGAGGGTCGCGGAGGGCGCGGCCTCGGGCATGGTCGGGGGGCCATACTCCAGATCAGCGAGGTCCGCCGGATTGGACTCAACAGCGAAGGCGGCGGAGTCCTTAGAGGTGGGCCAGGGGCCGGCGCTGGATGGTTGGCGAGCGGAGCCGAGCCCCCTCAGGGGTGAGATAGCGGGGGAGCCCGGAGTACGTTATGGTCCCCCCGAAAGGCCGCAGGGACAAGACCTTGAAGGAGCTGTTTGAGAAACCTCGGGTGGGGCCCACAGCAGGCGGCATGGCGACGGGCGGGCGGCATGGCGACGGGCGCGTCGGGCCTCCCGCCCGTGCATCCGGAGGGATCGGAACTGATCACCAAGTCATTTCTAGAATCCATGTTCACAGGTCTGCGAACTGACATCCAAAACCTGCAAAAAGAATTCACAGCGGAGCTCAAAGACGTACGCAGAGATGTGGACAGTATTGGGAAACGGGTCGCCACGCTGGAGGATAAGGGTGATGGCCGAGACACGGAACTGGAGGCGCTGCAACAAGAAATCCTCCGGCTTCATGACCAACAGGTGGATCTTCAGTCGCATGTAGAAGACCTGGAAAACTGGTCCCAGCGCCATAATATACGCATACGAGGGGTGCGAACTACCGAAGACTCGAAAGACCTCTTCGCCTTCACGAAGGAGCTCTTTAATCATATCCTGGATCATCCGCTGGAGACGGAGTTGCGAATTGACCGAGCGCATAGAGTGGGGCCCCCGCGATCAGCGGCGGCTAGTCCGCCTGACATCCTGGTGTGTATACAAGACTACCGCACCAAAGAGGACATACTACGCAACGCCCGTCTGCAACACCCCGTGAAATTTCGAGATCATGCGCCAGTATTGTATCAGGATCTATCGGCGCTCACGCTCCACAAACGCAGACTTTTCAAGTCGATCACGGCGCACCTCCAACAACGCAACATCCAGTACAGTTGGGGCCATCCTTTTCGCTTGGTGTTCCGCAACGACAGCACACTCTACCAGCTACGGTCCTTGTCGGAAGCGGCTAAACTGTTGGGGGTGGATTTACCAAAGGAGGACAGTGGGGCGGAGGAGAGCCCGGCGGATACAGCGACGACCAGGCCTGGCTGGCGCCAACAGGGCCGTCGTAAACGCACTAAGAAACCTCCAGTGGCGGAGATCCTCAGAGGACAGCAAGCGGCACTAGAGTCAGTCTCCACGGGGTTGCGAGGTATCTCGCCCGGTGGGGCTGAGTAATGGCTGTGGCAGGACGTACCGCTGGATCTTTGAACGGGCCGCCTGTGGGAGGGGGACCTTCTCACTGTGTCGCCGTACCTTGCGTCCCTACCTCACCATCCACTGGAAAGTGGAGGACACTGGTTCTGGACTTTTGTTGTTCAATGGTTTGAGGGTTCGGGGAGGGTTGGCGGGAGGTTGGTTGAGGGAGGGAAGGGGGTTCCACGTCCATCATGGGGTAGGGTTGTGTGGGTCGCCAGCGCGCAGGGAGCGGGGAGCACGCGCCCTTGGTATAGTCCTCGTGCGCGAGCCGCACCGTTTGCATGGCACATTTTGACAATACACGCTGCAACACATGGCGCCTTCTACACTTAAAGTATTAACACTTAATGTTAGGGGTCTTAATAACCCGGTTAAGCGTAGAGCTGTGCTGTCATGCCTAGAGAACTCGCAGGCCGATATATGCCTCCTTCAGGAGACCCATTTATTAGCTCAGGATTGTCACAGGCTCCGGTCCCGTAAGTTCCCGGTCCAACTTTTCTCCTCTAGCCTTACCAAGACAGCGGGAGTTGCGATTTTGGTAGCTCAGCGTTTTAGAGGGGAGGTCCTGCAGAAGGAGGCCGAAATTAGGGAAAGGCTATTGATCTACAGGTTTGCATTGGGCGCCTTGACCTTTACTATTGGCTCAATTTATGCTCCCAACGAAGTTCAGGAGTGCTTTTTGCAGTCCACCCTCACGGAGGCCACGGCGACGAGCGATCGGCTTATTCTCTTGGGGGGGCGATTTAAATCTCGTTTTTGATAACCTACGCGACAGATCTTGTTTTCTTACTACTCTCATGCACATAAAACTTACGCACGGCTGGAGTATCTCCTGGTATCGTCCGCAGTTAGAGAGCTGGCGGTGGCAGTGGAGATGGGGCGGTCTCGCTCTCTGACCATGCTCCGGTGTTTACTACATTGACTTTGCCACCGGTGGTACGGCCAGATAGGATATGGCATCTTAGGGACACCCTGCTACACCGGGAAGACGTGCTGAGACAGATCCGCAGGTCGATCACAGATTTTCTTGCACACAACGCCAACACTGACACGACCTTAGCGACACAATAGGCGGCACTGAAGCCAGTCCTCAGGGGGGAGTTTATTGCTGTCGCCGCGGCCAACAACTCAGAGCGGCGACGCAAGAGAGAAGAGCTTACGCAAAAAACGAAGGAGCTGGAGCACATGCACCAGAGGACGGGCGCACCCAGGATATGGCGGCAACTGAGGGCTATCAGGCAGCAGCTGACGGCTCTTGATCAGGATAGAGTGGAATACGCCGCTCTCCGCTTAAAGCATGCTTACTACATGGGAGGAGATAGGTGCAGACGCTTACTCGCACACAAACTCCGGGAGGTCCGGAGGCGCCAGGGGGTCAGCGAGATTTGCCGGGAGGACGGTACGCGGGTCACTGAAGATAGAGATATAGCTGAAACGGTCCAAGCCTACTATGCTGCCCTGTACGATGGTTCGGGGTGGTCCGCCGACAGCGGGCGGCCTTTCTGGACTCGGTCGAGCTCTCCGCTCTGTCCAAGGTCCAGGCAGATCAGCTAGACAGAGACATACGCCCGGAGGAAGTGATTGCGGCCATTTCCCGGTTGAGACCAGCGAAGGCCCCAGGGCCTGATGGCTTTACCGCTATTTTCTATAAGAAGTTTTGCACTTTGCTGGTGCCCCTTCTTACCCGGCTCTTCAACTCCTTCTCGACCGTGGGGGCGATTCCTCCAGATCTTTTGGGGGCCCACATAGCAGTCATTTCCAAGCCGGGGAAGGATTGAACTCGTTGTGGAGCGTTCCGTCCCATCTCCCTTTTAAACGTCGATCTTAAGCTCTACTCGGGAATCCTGGCCAGTCGGCTAGCACCTTGCATGCCAAATCTGATCAACCCGGATCAGGCGGGGTTCATCCCAGAACGGCAAGGCCCCGACAATACGAAACGCGTCATGCACCTGATCGAGAAGGCTTCTCGCACGCCCGGGGAATACATGTTACTCGCGATCGACGCCGAGAAGGCGTTTGACCGTGTTCACTGGCTCTACCTGGAACAGGTGTTACTACGGATGGGGCTGGGGGCGAAATTCCGCATCCACATCTTCAATTGCTATAAATTCCCATCGGCAATTGTCCGGGTAAACGGACATACGTCCGCCAGCTTCCCCATAACACGAGGCGCGCGGCAGGGATGTCCGCAGTCGCCGCTGCTTTTTGCTGCGTATATGGAGCCCCTTGCCCAGAGGATACGGCAAAACCCAGGAATTTCCGGGATTAACTTGGGGGGGTATGTACATACTGTCAGCCTATATGCGGATGATGTGCTACTTTCTCTATCCAATCCGCGAGAGGTGCTGCTGGCGTGTATGGCAGTCTTGGATGCCTTTGCACGGGTGGCGGGGTTCAAGGTTAATGCGGACAAATCAATGGCTCTGGATCTTTCCTTGACCCCCTCCACCAGGGAATACCTGGAGGGTTCGCTCCCCTTTCAGTGGGCGGAGGAATCTATTCCCTACTTGGGAATCCAGTTGGCTCCTACGCTATCACGCTTGGTGGCTCTCAACTATGCTGCTTTGCGACGGAAGATCCGCAGAGAGCTTGGGCAATGGAAATACTATCCCCTCTCGTGGCTAGGCATGATCGCGGCAGTTAAAATGACCGTATTACCACAGATACTTCACCTCTTCCGCACCATACCCCTGTATCCGCCTGCTGGCTGGATCCAACAGACACAGTCGGAGCTGGCCCAGTTCATTTGGAATGGGCGGAAGCCACGCATGAAGAGGTCGTTGTCCACTCTCGCGGGGGGCTTGGGATCCCTGATCTCCAACTTTACTTCCAAGCCGCGCAACTACGCTATCTAGTGGAGTGGAGCCGTTGGGAGTCGGAAAAACACTGGCTGTTTCAAGACCAAGCGGTTGCAGCTCGACCATTGCAGGAAATCCCTTTCCTGCAGAAACAGCACAGGCCCCCCAACCTCTACGCCTCCCACATCACCCGCGTTCCCCTGGAAGTCTGGGATCGCACTAACGTCACTCAAGATCTTACCACCTTCCCCTCCCCGCTTACCCCCTTGTTCGACAATCCGGATTTTTCTCCCGGAATGGATTCGATAGCCTTCCATAGGTGGAAACCGGCGGGCTGCCGCTTTCTTTATCATATGTATGATGCAGAGGGGATACGCCCGTTCCAGCAATTCAGACAGGAGTATGGGTTACCAGAGGCGGAACGCATTCGCTATCTTCAGGTCCGACATTGGGCGCTAGATGGACAGGTCCGGCCGTCGGCAGATAGGCGGCTCTCACAGTATGAGCGGTGGTTACTAACGCGCTCATCTGACAAACAACTGATTTCAGACCTCTACAGAATGCTCCAAAGGCGATTCGCACGCACATACAATGCAGGGAGAATGCGCTGGGAGAGGGAGCTCGGTAGAACTCTGACTTATGAGGAGTGGGAGGGAATATCTTACAGGGCCCGGCACGCAGGGTACCACATGGGACTCACAGACACACTCACAAAGGTGGCAACCTATTGGTATTATACTCCGGAGCGCCTACACGCGATGGACAAGAAGAGGGATGCGTATTGTTGGAGGGGCTGCGGGCAGCTAGGTACCTTGACGCATTTGCTTTGGGACTGTGAGGGCGTACTGGACTCAGGTGCTTGATGAGGTGGACCAGCATTTTGACACTGAGATACCGCGCTTTCCGGCGTATGTCCTGCTGGGTCTCCCAAATCCTCTGACATACCCGCTTAAGTCGTGCAGGGGCAGACAAGTGGCCATAGCGTTAGGTTCAGCGACACAGAACATACTCATTCATTGGCGTTCCAACACTTCACCAACTTTTATTGGCTGGTTGCACCGACTGTGGCATGTCTAGGGCATGGAAAAACTCACACTAACGCTATCCGGGGAGGGCTCCAAATATGGAGAGTTATGGAGGGCCTTCCTGTCATTGTTGGCCACCGAATTTAGGGAAGTCACTATAAAACATCCGCAGACGCGTTTCTGGCTCTTGCTGTCATCAGTGCGGAAAAGCCGTCAATAAATAAATAAATATATATATACTGGGTCGCCCGTAGATAGTTATAGTTAGGACCGAGTTCCCAAAGGAAATCTGAAAATTCTATTTTGAATAACTTTGGCGCCGGTCTCAGGGTGATTTGTCAAGCGGGGGCTGAGAAAAAAGGGGGGTCCCAAAAAGCGTTTTCCCCATGCATTTTCCCATAGGACCTTTAGTCGAAGGTACAGCCCGAACGGCTGAACAGAATTACTTGAAATTTGGCAGAGAGGTAGTCCTCAGGTCAGGCATGTGCCTTTTGCTTAAATGGTGTAAATCCGTTCAGTAGTTCCTGAGAAAATCAAAAGTAAAATCACATATATATCTGGGCAGAGCCTAACCACACATCTCATCGTGAGATCCGATTGGCTGTCAGCACTTCATCCAAGAAGCGTTGGCAGCCATCTTGGGACCAATATACATGCTAGCACCTCATTAAAAAGCATTGCAGTTAATAGAAGGTTTTAAGACTTTAGTTACATTATAATCATTTGTTGATGGTACAATACTCATTTTAGGAATTGTGGTGTGTTCTAAGGCGATTTTACCATGTGAAAAAGCCTTCTGCTGTGATATTATGAATCATGTTTGAGAGAACTATTTTCTCATGCTTTTCCCACAGAGGTTTGGAAGGTGATCTATAAGCTAACTGAGAGCATATTTTCTGTAAATTCACATTATCTTTCTCAGTCATGTGAGAATGAAGTCTGACATTCTCAGTAAAACATGTACATCCAACAAGGGCAGAGACTGTCAGTTGATTCCTTTGACTGGGGACGCGCCTGAAATTTTAAATTGTAGCTAAACCCTGCCTACCTTATTTGAGCACAAGCCGTGAGGGAAACGGCCGACCTGTGAGCCCAGCAACTATCCTGCAATCCTCGGCTGCCACCTTGCCGTGAGGGGAACGGCTGACAGGAACTACATCCCCCAGCAGCCCCGCGGTGCGTGCCTTTGACGCCTCCAGGCAGCGCCGGGGGCTCATAAAAACGCTCTCAGCACTCCGCAGTGCGGGACGCGCCTGAAATTTTTTAATTGTAGCTAAACCCTGCCTACCTTATTTGAGCACAAGCCGTGAGGGAAACGGCCGACCTGTGAGCCCAGCAGCTATCCTGCAATCCTTGGCTGCCACCTTGCCGTGAGGGGAACGGCTGACAGGAACTACATCCCCCAGCAGCCCCGCGGCGCATGCCTTTGACGCCTCCAGGCAGCGCCGGGGGCTCATAAAACCGCTCTCAGCACTCCACAGCGCGGGACGCGCCCGGGCGAAGCCCGGGCCAAGGGCGGGCTCGTCCTTGACCGTCACTGACAGGCACTGACTGGACTGGGCGACCCCCCTAACGTCGTATTTCCAGTCCATGATCACAAGGTACTGTTGTGCTCTATTGTTTGTGGGACAGTGCTAGGTGTGTATTGCCTGTGTTGTATAGATTGTAGGGTCTATTTTCCTCCTTTGTCCTGTTTCGAGCTCGTTTGATCTGTGAAGCATACTGTGCTTAAACTTACTATATTGCTTTGCCGGCTTTACTATGCCACCGAAAGACACTAGAAGTAGAGTGGCCAACGCTCATCTTACAGGAACTATGAATCAGTTCATTACCAAGGTAAATTGTGTCATTGACCAAGAGATTACGCTGTTGGAACGCCGAGTTTCACAGGACCTTGCGGTGGCCAGGAGGTCTTCAATGGGACACATTGCTAATGCGCGCTCTCCTGTATACCAAGCTTCGAATGGTGATGCTGCTGCATGTTCAAGTACTGACTCTTTGACCACAGTTCTGTTACCCAGTGGAACAACTGTTGTTTCCCTGGGGGAACAGTCCACGGTCTCTGACTCGTTGTTGATCTCCCCCTATCTGTTGCCGTTTGCTTCCAGCACAGTGCCGGAGCTTAGCACTAGGCAATTGCGCGAGAGGCACCCTGGGGCTATTTCTAAGAATAAGCAAGGGCTTTCTATTATTAATGGTGGGAAGAGCAAGATCAGAAAGAAACAGAAAGCTGTGAGTTATACCAGAAATCCTAGAATGACCCCTGCTCCACTGGAGCAGCCCGCTTTGGCTGCCCTAGCAAATAAAGTTGCACCTTCAGACCATTCATTACCCACTAGAATGGTGCATCAGGTTGCTAGTGGAGGGACAAGTGAAGTAGATAGGGATGAGGGAATGGCCCTTGAGCAGCCAAATATATATGATACAATCAGGCTTCTCCTTCGCCCTGTGGAGGATAGAATATGTAAGATCGAACAACATTTATTTAGGATTGAGCAAGGTCTCGGGGGAATTGTTGATTCTTTAAAGAACATTTCCCAACTTGGGGTTCCCAAACCATCGGATAATATCAGAGTAGAAAAAGCCCCGGCTGTCTCTAATAATCAGCTAGTATTGCCCTTAGACTATCAGGCCTGAACCGAAGTTAATAAGGACACAGTAGCGCCTGCTGTTATAAAACCTTCCCAGCACAATATATCTCAGCCTAAAGAGGACGGTAGGATCTCTATTTCCCAGGTCCAAATTTGCCTCCGGAAGTTTCCCCATTTGTGGTTATCCTAACAGGGGTCCTCGAATTGGGTAAGCATGAAGTTGAATCTCCTACAACTCTGAGGAACAGGGTTGTGCATTGGCTCAATAAAAATAGACCATTGCCAATACACACAGCCTGCAAGATACTCATGGTTAGGAGGGTGCCATGGGTAGGTCACTTGGCTAAGAACATAAGGGGGGATTGCATTTTAATCAACTTCGATGACCCCAAAATAGTTGAGTACATTTGTAATTGGAGACACTCTAGTTCAGGAGCATCTATTCTCTCCCTTCCTCTGACTTATTTTTATACCCCTGGTCATTTTGCTACACTATTGGATGGGTGGACACTTGTACAGCGGAATGGGAGGGGATTGCCACAAGGGGGTTGGCCCAGACCCTTACCACCCCTAGATCCTATCCTCACCCAAAATCGATTCAGTAGTTTGGAGGCTGTTGACTGACTTCAGGGTAGAGGAGGAGCATCAACTAGTTCCTTGCTCCCCCTAGGTTGTTGTACATCTGGTCCTATTATACCACCAAAGCCTCTGGGTCTAGAACTATCTACCCCGGTCATATCACCACAGAGGGTTACTAACATTACTGATTCACATTTGGATCATTCTTTAAGTGTTTTAACCCCCTGTGATGGTCCTTCCAGCTACCTTAAGCTTGTTTCGTGGAATGTAGCAGGTTTGCGCAGCAAGCTCTCTCTTCCGGATGGGAATGCTTTTATTGACGGGTATGACCTGTGTATGTTCTAGGAAACATGGAGCCTTGAGCCGCTATACAAGCCGGGCTTCTCTTTTCTTTGCACCAGCTACCTCGATAGGTCGAGGCTGCCCATCTGGTGGACTTATGGTATGGGTCAGGGCAGAACTTAATCTTAAGATCACCCATAATATTTGCTCTACATTAGATGTAATGAGACTCTCCATCAAGTGCACTAAGAGTAATTACACGTGGGAACTTTTTAATGTTTATGCCCGAGGAACTCAAGGGGCGCAAAATCTTTCACTATTTCAGCTCTTTCAGATATGCTTCATTCCTGTCCCTCCGATTCCCTTTTTTTGGTTGCTGGTGACCTTAATTGTTCATTTGAGCCCCTTGCAACAGATGACATCCTAGGAATACATGACGAGGATGCTAGATGGGGCATTCCTTCACTGTCACTTAAACCAGTGAAGAGATGGTCACCGGTTGTAATTCAAATAAATGCCCTAGCGATAGAATTTGGGCTAAGAGCTGTCAATGGGCGCACGATTTCTGACGCAATGGGAGCTAACACTTTCAATAGGGTCCCTTGCCAAAGCAGAATTGACTATATATTGGTTGACAGGAGGGCATGGAAATTTGTTGTAGATATGATTATTGTACCAACAATAAATAGTGATCACAACCCCTTGTCCCTCAAAATGCTGGAAATGTGGCACAGGAAGGAGCATATCCCCACATTGGGAATGCGAATGCTGTCTAAGACAGTCTTACCATCTAACTGTAATAGGTTCCTTAAATGGCCTAAGTTTATTT
This sequence comes from Triturus cristatus, assembly GCF_964204655.1. NCBI lineage: Eukaryota > Metazoa > Chordata > Amphibia > Caudata > Salamandridae > Triturus > Triturus cristatus. The sequence goes on along the minus strand of NC_140594.1, from coordinate 674,944,235 downwards.
TGAGCAATTTAAAAATAACCACCCTTGAAGAAATTCTTGCTGATCAGACTCTTGGGCTCTCTGCAGTTTGCAGGGATAGGGTTGGCCCTGCTGCTGCAGTAAAAGTTTATGTGGAAACTATAGATTCGATCGGCACTTTGTTTCTTGACCATAGTAAAAAGCGTCAGTTGAGTGCTAAGCCAGCACAGAAGTGGTTTAATAGGAATTGCAGATCGAAAAAAGACAGCTTGGTCCTTGCTATTAAATCCAACAATCCGGGTGAGGTCCGGCTGGCAAGACTGCAATATAGGCAGGCCCTTGCAGTTGCAAAGAAGGAATGGGAAGAGCTGCGCTGGGATAGTCTAAAAACTGCGAGCCACTCAAAGAACGGCGAGCTCTTTTGGTCTATAGTGAGAAGATCTAATAGCTACGAACTGGACCAAATTCCCAACCACATAACGGATAGGGAATGGTTTGAGCATTTCAGGAAGTTATATGTAGAGGAGGAGCAAATGGGTGATCTATGCCCCCGAGCTGGGACTACAGTTATCCATCCTGATCAGGCCACATTTATCAGGATAGAGAAAAGAGAGGTTGAGGCAGCTATTAATAAGATTGTATCCGCCAAGGCCCCGGGACCAGATGGCATTCCGGGTGATTTATTCAAAGCCAACATTGATGGATGGGCCTCTTACTTCATGATTTTTATCAATGCTCTGCTGGAAGGCTCACCGGTACCGAAGTCCTGGAAGGGAGCTGAAGTAATCCCCATTTACAAGAGGGGTCCAAGGGGGGGGGACCCAGCCAACTACCGTCCAATTAGCCTTATAGATACTGGACAGAAGTTGGTTGGCAGGGTCCTCTTGGAGAGGATTCACTCTTGGGTGGATGATAATGATATTATTTCACAGTTTCAGGCGGGCTTCGAACCTGTACAAGCACGCTCGACCAGGCATTTAGGCTGGTGCTCCTATATTGGAAGGTGGTCACTATTGGCAAGGGCGGTCTTTACCTGGCGTTTATTGACCTCAAGACCGCCTTTGATCGGGTCCCCCGTGATCGCTTGTGGCTGACTCTGGAGAAGATGGGGATTCCTCCTTACATCCTGAATCTTCTGATTCGTATGCATGAGGGTAATTTCGCTCGCATTAGATGGGGGTCCCAGGAGCAAAAAACTGACAAAATCCCGGTGAATAGAGGGGTTCGTCAAGGTTGTGTATTGGCCCCTACACTTTTCACACTTTTTGTGAATGGTGTAGTCCCCTTCCTGCTTGAAGTTAATGCTGATGTCCCTGTTCTGGCGGGTGATAAAGTCCCTGCATTACTTTTTGCGGACGATACGCTTCTAATATCGAAAACACCAGCTGGATTGCAGAAGCTACTGGATCGCTTCTCTTTGTTTTGCAAGTGGAGGGGCCTTGCCATCAACACCTCTAAAACTAAACTCCTTTATTTTAACCCAAGCAGATCCTCCAGATCTATCCTGACTCTTGATGGGAAGCCACTGGAGCGTGTTAAAGAGTTCGACTACTTGGGGATTAGAATTTCTGATAAACTCAAATGGCAGGCCCATATTGACAAAATGGCGTTAAACCATAGGCGGGCAGTAGGAGCTTTAGGGAGGGAACTTCGTGCCTCCACTACTAAACCCGTCGCCCCAGCCCTGGACATATACGCTGCCAAGGCTGTAGGCTGTGCCCTCTATGGTGCAGAACTATGGGGCTTTGGCTGTGTAGATGCACTAGTTACTGGAGAAAACAAGTTCTTTAGGGAGCTTGTATCGCTCCCAAGGGGCACTCCAACCAAGCCATTATTGAGTGATTTGGGCCGGCGTTCTATTAAAGACCTAGTCACTCTGCGTCCCCTTTTATATTGGGTGCGGTTATGGCGCACCCCCGAGCTCTCTAGATACCCTGATGGCCTAAAAGAGGTTATGAATCTCCAAGGAGCCCATAAAATTGGCTGGCTAATCAATATAAAGAAGCTTCTGGCGGTAACAGTCCTCACAACTGTTTGGGACTCTGGGGCACTGTTATCGAAGGAAGAAACTAAAAGAGCCTTTTGGGCATGGGTTGATGTCCAGGAGCAGAGGGATCCAAACCCAGGTAGACTGACTGAGGCATTTCGCCAGCACAAGCCTACGCCCCGCCTGGAACCTTACTTAGATTTTATTACGAAGCCTAGGGATAGATCACTTTTTATTCAGTTTAGATTTGGGACCCTTCCCCTTCGTGACCGTACCAGTAGGTGGAATCCCCCGCACAAGACTCCTCTGGATTGCCCAAATTGTTCAGGCGTTATTGAGAATATTTCCCATTTCTTTTTTGTATGCCCAGCCTATCTAAAACCCAGATTGAAATCGCTTAAACCTGTCTGCCTGCAGCTTGGATCGAGGGACCATTCTGTTGCACTTAGAATTCTCAAGACTGATGTTAATACTACTATAGTGTGCGGGGTGGCTAAATTTTTAGGTTGGGCATGGTTGATCAGGCAGAAGGCAACTTGATTAATTTAAATGTTTCTTAATATTTACAAAGCTGCTAAAGTTTAATATATTTTTAATATATTTATTGTATCTTAAAGGTTCTTTTACGACTTGTTTTTAAATGAACCTTTCTGAACTGTGTTTTAAGTGTAAATGTGCTTTTATGATATCACATGTCGAAATAAAGCGTTGTTGATTGATTTCCTTTGTGTTCTACTGCAGCTTCCCAGAGTGTTCTAAAGAACAACTAGAGTGCTAACAGTCCTACTTATGACAAACGTATGGCACACCTGAAGCCATCTTGGTTGGAATAAAGTGGTAATTCTTAAAACATTTAATTTACAAAGGAACACAATGAGGAGATTCATTTTGCCATAGAAATTATGATTAGTGCTGCAGAAAGAAAAATTAGGGCACATTTTGACTTCTCAAATCCTCTTCTATGCCCACCATTGTCTAATTCTATGCCCCATAATTGACCTGCTGCTAAGCCTCTGTGCTTAGCTTGCTGCCCCTATTCTCCTTTCCCCTGCCCTCCGATGTCTTTGTGCATGCCCCTGCTCCATCCTTTTTGCCCACCATGTTCCATGGACCTGCCACTCCTATCTACTCTGAGTGTTCTGTTGAGCTGCCACTCCCCTCCCACCTGCCTAGCATTGTCAGATGACTGTAACCTATCCCTGTCACCTCCACCCTGCCTGTCCACATGCCATGCCCCTATCCCCTTCCTCCTGTCCTCCATGGTCCATTTTACTGCCACACCCTTCTGCCCTCCATGGTCTGATGTGCTGCAACTGCTCCTCCTGCCTGCCCCACGCGGTCTGTTGTGAGGCCCCGTCCCCTGAACTCTCTTGTCTGTGCCCAGGTCCTGACCCTCCCTTCTATCCTCCATGGTCCTTTGTGCATGCCCTTGCACCCTCCTTCTTGCCCATCATAGCCATTGTGCTGCCACTAACCCTCTCGCTTGCCATGCATGGTCTTCTGTGCTGCCATGGCCCCTCCCACCTCCCCTGTGTGGTCAGCTAGCTGCCCCTGACCCCCTCCCACCTTCCCTCCATGGTCTGTGTGTATGCCATCATAGTCTCACTGTTGCTCTCCATGGTGTGTCTTGTTTCTAGTGCCCATCCTGCCTGACCTCCATGGTCATCTTGCTGCTCCTGCCCTGCCCCCTTGCCCCCAGCCCTCTGTTTCCATGCGCAGACCCCTAGTCCCTCCCTCCTGGCGTGTCTGTTCCATTGTAATGCCCCTGATCTGTCCCTCCTGCCCTTTATGGTCTGTTATGCTGCAGCTTTCTCTCCTGTCTGTCCATTATGGTCAGCTAGCTACCATTGCCTCTTTCCCCTCTGTTCTCTGTTGTCCATGTGCATGGTCCTGTCCCCTCCCTATTGCTTTCTATGGATTGTTGTGCTGCACTCCCGTCCCGCATGCCCTGTGGGGTGTATTGTGCTGCTGCAAGCCCTGATGCCTGCCCTGTAGAGTCAGTTTGGTGCACCTCTCCATGTCCCTCCTGTCCTCTGTTATCCAAGTCCATGTCCCTACCCCAATTCCTCCTGCCTACCATGATCTAATGTGCCATACTTGCGAACATTTTGAACTTGGTAAGAGGGAAATTTTGAAAAAAAACTGGGGTATTGATTTTCCCCTTGGAGTTGCATTGAAAAAGAGGAGATTGTAGACAGGAGACAGATCAAATAAAGCCCATTTGAGCTTAAAAACATTGGACGTTTCCTGGCTGAAACGGGTCTGTTGGCATGTATGGTTGTACTGCCACTGCCTCTTCCTTCTGCCCACAATGGTCTATTATATTGCCACAGCCTCTCTTGCCAGTCCTGTATTGTTGGTTTGTTGCCCCTGCCCCCCTTTCCACTGCCCTCCATAGTCTGTTGTGCTGCCACTGCCCTTCCTGCCTGCCCAGTGTGGTCAAATTGTTGCCTCTGCACTCTACTACCTGCCTTCATTTTTCAGAGTCCGTGCCCCTGGCCTCTGCCTCTCAACAGTATTCCAATGAACAACTAGATTGCTAACATTCTATATTTATTACAAAAGTGTGGAACGCCTGACGTCATCTTGATGTAATCAAAACTGTAATACCGAGAGCATTTCCTTTAGAAATTACATATATGAGAGGTCTTATTTGCATACAAATTATGGTTAGTGCTCTAAAAAACTAAAATAAGGATATATTTTCTGAGTTTTCAAATAGCGACAAAGAACTTTTAAATTATTTGTAATCTTTGTTTTTTTATCCAGTTGACCACTTGATTAAATGTTGCACTTAGGGGAGAGGATGTGGTGTTATTTCCAGAGCTGCAGACTTTGCAACTGGGGAACCAGGGTGGAGTTTCTGCTTCAGCTCAACATTCTGTGATTATGGTCAAATCACTTAATCTCCTCATGTCTACAAGCAAAATGAATTTGATCATGTGTGATGTAACCAATGCTCATGTAAAGCACTCCAATACCTGACAAGTCTGCACTATATAAAACTTTAAATACACAAAAAATAAGTGTTTGGCACTACTGAGGACTACCTCTTTGCCAAATTTGGTGTCATTCCGTTCAGCGGTTCGGGCTGTAGCTGCGACAACAGATCCTATGGGAAATTGCATGGGGAAAACACATTTTGGGACCCCCCTTTTTTCTCGGCCCCGGCTTGACGGATCACCGCAAAACTTTCAGGGTAGGAGCGGAGCGGAGCTGGCCAAAAGTTTGGAAAATTTCGCGAGGATTTGTCAACCAGCGCCAGACTTATTGGGAATAGAACGTTGCTGATTTCCTATGGAAAATAGGTCCTAACTATAACTACCTACTGGCAACTTCCAGTAGGATATACATATATATATCCTACTGGCAGTTGCCAGTAGGTAGTTATAATTAGGACCTATTTTCCATAGGAAATCCACAACATTCTATTTGGAATAACGTTGGCGCCGATTGACGAATCTTCGCAAAATTTTCCAAACTTTTGGCCATCTCCGGTCTGCTCCTATCCTGAAAATTTCACGGTGATTTGTCAAGCGGGGGCCCGAGAAAAAAGGGGGGTCCCAAAATGTGTTTTCCCCATGCAATTTCCCATAGGATCTGTTGTCGCAGCTACAGCCCGAACCGCTGAACAGAATGACACCAAATTTGGCAAAGAGGTAGTCCTCAGTTCAGACTCGTGCCTTTTGCATAAATGGTGGGAATCCGTTCAGTAGTTCCTGAGAAAATTAGAGTTAAATGTACATATATATCTATTGCCGGGGAGGATCTGCGCACCCTACCCGCACTGTAAGCGCACCCTCGAACCGAGCCCGCACCCTCACAATAGTGCGCTAATTGGCTGTCGAGTGTTTGTCTACATTCGAAACCAGGAACTGTTGGTGGCCATTTTCTGCCTCGGTAGAAGCGAGGCTGAAGAAGCAAGGGGAATAAGTGTGTAAAACATATAAAGGGGGCAGAGTGGAAATACTCTGACCCTGTAGAGGTCCATAGGGCGTCCCAGAAGGACCCCCTGGTGCCCCCTTTTTTTAAAAATAAAAAAACTGCAAAATGCGCGCACGGTGCGCGCATCCTATCGCGTTTGGTGCACGGATCCTCTCGCGTTGGGTACGCGGATCCAAGGAATTTTTGTTTTTTCAAAAGACAAGAAATAATTGGTTGTATGACAACTTTCTACACTGAAAGGTAGAGTGTATATTTCTGTTTTTTAAAGGCATGATTCTTATTGGTTAACAAAAACTGATTGTAAGGAACATTATATATGATAAGCTCATATGTTGAAAAGTCAAGCACACTTGCTGTCTTGTTTAGCAACATTGTGTGCTGAACTTGTGACCTGTGTGCTCAGTGCAGTGTTCCATGACCTGTTTCTATGGTAACAGGCAGAAGGCAGATTGGGGGAAGGTTTGAAATGTATTTCATTTGGAAAGGGTTGAAATGTTTAACCAATAGAAATGTGTGTTTGCTTTTGAATTTATGTGTGAAGGATTGTGATTTGATGTTTACATGTATATGTGTGGGAAAATGAAAGGGAAACTTTTCCATTCTTTGTTTTTGCTGAGAGGTGCACAGTGCAGAGATTCTGTAAAAGAAAATCTGGTGTGTGACTGATATACTTCTTAATCTACAAAACAACTTGAAAGGTGAGTTATTTAATTGTGAGGGGATGTATGTAGACTATTTTGATTTTAATCAGACTAATGTATTTCTCCTGCTAAAGTGGAGGGAGTACTTTTTTTCCCTACAATCTTATTGATAGTGTGTGTGCATGTAGAAACCATTCTGTGATAAGCATTTGTGTTTTTCATGTGTTTGCAGACAGATAATTGCTGTTTTTATATTTTGGTAGAATTAGAAACCAGTCATTGTTTATGAATTGGTGAAATGAGTTATGTTTCTACATTAAAATGTAGTACTCATTCTAGATGAAGAAATGTGTTTTGGTATAGTGCAAGGTATAGTGTTTGTCTAGAATCACAAAGTGAGTATGTGTGCATTTGGGAACCACTGTGAGAAGCATTTGGTAACATTGTGTATTTTCTGGCAGATAACTCTTTTAAAACCTGTCATATTGTCAAGTTTAAGTAGCATTAAATGCCAGTCTTTGCTTATGCGTTGATTTAAATGAGTCATGCTTTGACACTAATGTGCTGTACTTAAATATGTAGATTGTGTGCAGTACCCTTACCTCTTCTAGACTAGTGAATGAGTTTTGGTAAACTGCTAGGGATAGTGTTGCTTATCTAAAATCACACTGTGAGTCTGTGTACATTTGAGTAAGGATTGTGAGAGAAGCATTTGGTACCATGGTGTATTTGCTGACAGATAACTGTTTTAAAATCGGTCATGTTGTCAAGTTTTAGTAGCTTTAGAAGCTATTCTTTGCTTATGCATTGATAAAATGAGTCCGGGTTTGACACTAAAGTGCAGTACCATGTACTATTCTCTTAACTGTGCCAGAACTGAAAATTTAAAAGTTTTACCCAGGCACTGTCCTAGCAGTAGTCTGATGATTTAGTCAGTTTCCAAGTACTCATGTTGTGAACCATACATTACCACATAGACTGCTTCAAATGTCTATGCAGTATGAATGCAGTCTTCTAACATACTATACACTTGTCTTTCACATCTTCAATTCCCTAGTCAGTATCCATACAGTCCAGCAAACATCCTGTCACTCCCTTTGCACTCCTAGTGACCCATTCAGTACCAAGTACTAATCCATTCACTGTGTCAAAAGCCAACCACTTATAAATTCACCCAGGCACTCTCTTGGCTGTACTCTAATCATTCCGTCAGTTCCCAAGTACTCATGCAGTGAGCCAGGCCTTAGCACATAGACTGCTTCAAATGCCTATTCACTATGCATGCAGGCCTCTAACCACCTACACAGTTGTCTTTCACACCTTCAATTCCCTAATCAGTATTCATACACTTCTAGCATACACCCTGTCACTCACCCAGTGTGTCTTCTTATAGTACTGTAATCATTCAGTCAGTTAGCATGTAGTCTTTTAGTGAGGTAGGCTTTAGGGCATGAACAGCTTCAAAGTAGTATGCACTATGCATGTATTGTTTTAACCATCGTCACACTTGTGGTTCAGGGCTATAGTTTCTTAGTCAGTTTTTATATAAAATGTGTTTGTACAGTAATGGAATAGTATAAATTTGAAAGTTATTAATATACATTTATTTGTGATTCTTTTTTACAGATACAGAACAGGAGTGTTTCTCATCCATTTGCCCTCTTCTCGTGCAAGATTGTTTGGATGAAGGGTCCTTCGGGGTTTCATCGTACCTGCCGTGCCGTACGAGTATTTCTTGTTAGGATCCCCTTGCAACAGAACTCTTTTGCAAATCTTGCACGTGACCAAGGTGGCATTGATCTTTGTTTGCCCCTCGGGAAAAGTAAAAAATGTCCACACCACTGAAGGAAAATATTGTGGGCGTGGTGCGTCCTCCAAAAATTAATCCTTAGATTCGGTGAATATTTTAAAGTGACAACATTTACAGTTTTTGTAAGTTAAACTTATAAAATTTTGTTAGCTGTAAGCATTTTATATATCTGTGATTTATATCTTGTGGTATTTTGTTGAGAATAGCATGTTGTTTTTTTTTTTTAATAATCTTTTTGATTGTTTTTTTTTTGCCCACTGTTAAGTGATGAGTACGATTGAAATCACTATTTTTAGTGAAATTCAATATATTCTGAGAACAGCAAAAAAGGCAAACAAATTACTTTGTGGACATTATGCTGTGTTGTAAAAAATGTATTATTACATGTTATAGTTTTTTTTTCCTTTTCTTTCACAGATCCAAATTTAAAAATAAGCAATTTATATGAATTTAGATTGCAATGAAAATCTGAAAAAAATGTATACCATTTTTTATTCCTATTACTGTGAAGGTTGTTTAACTAAGTCTCAATATGCAGAATGAGGAGGTCCGCAAGAAGCTACAAAGTTGAAACACGTTTCTAAAAACACTCTGTTTATACCTATGTAGTTTCAAAATCTGACCATAATCAGATATCATGTGACCTGCAAAAAAAGAGATTTGAGGGGTTCATAATATTTCCCATTGTACCTATTGAAGGACCGCAATTATTTCAATCATTCTTCTTTGAACATCTTTGCAGACAAAACTCTGTGCTTGCCTTCAATCATTCATAAGGATTTTTTAAACTGGAAATATGTCACTTTTTGTAACATAGTTATTGCGCAAGACACTCTTTCATATTTACAAAGAGAGGAAAAGGCACTCTGTGCACTTTTTATACTCCATGTAAATACAACCTCATTATGCACACCAGTTTGCGTTGAAAGGTTGTTATATAAGTGTTGTTTTGCATGATTGGACTGAATACTCCTAGAACAAGACACATGTCTAGATTTGTCAGAAATCATAAATCTCGATTTGTGTGTGAATGCTGCACCATTCTAAAATTGGTGTAGGAAAGCACAACAAGGATAATTGTTTCCATTTCTCCACATTTTTATATCTTCAATGCAGGCTACAATGCTCAGCATACATTGAAGGAGAAAAATACCTTTACTGATTGTATTTGTGCAGGAACATGTGTCTTCCTGCACAAAAACAAACCGCTCATGACACAGATATCCTTGCACTATGGTGCAAGGGTGCCTGTGTCACCACATGGCTGCAGTCTAAGCAGAGAGAAGCATAGATTTGCAACATATTTATGTACATATGTTGCATCCCTGTGCTTCGGAAGTACTACAGCACACTGTAGTTAAAGAGGTTACTGTGTGATGCTGCAGCACTTCCTCATAGTTCTGCACTTATGCATTCACCATACGCTACTAATGCATTCATTCACTCAATTACGAACTACACATACATTCTTCTAAACTTTCAGACACTAACAAAGAAATGTAGCTCTTTTTTTAAACCAGGAAAGTTTGTTCTTACAAGAACTTTTTTTTTTTTTCTTCTTTTATATTTTTGGGGGGGGGGGTTTCTGAACAAGAATACATTTTTTGGGGTTTTCTGCAAAAAAAAAAAAACAGGAGGAACCAAGCAATGAACTTCAGGGAACAATAAAAAAAAAAACCTAGCAAATGTGACTTTCTTGCCGGCGGCAGATCAGATCGATCGACTGCTCACCGTAACACAAAGTCGCATTGCACTTAGTGCAGAGCACTTTTAAATATTGAAATTGAAGTGTTTGGCTGATGGATGCACTCTTGAAGTGCTCAGCTGCGATGAGCTGGAAGGCAGGACCAGGAGTGTTTCTCATCCGTTTGCACTCTTCTCGTGCAAGATTGTTCGGATGAAGGGTCCTTAGGTGCTTCATCATACTCGCCGTGCCGCACGAGTATTTCTTGTTAGGATCCCCTCGCGACAGCACTCTTTTGCAAATCTTGCACGTGACCAAGGTGGCATTGGTCTTTGTTTGCCCGTCGGGAAAAGTAAAAAATTTCCACACCACTGAAGAAAAATGTGGTGTGCGTGGTGTCTCCTCCAAAAATTCATCCTCAGATGTATGAGGAAATGCAGGTGATGCCTGCTGCCCTGAAGCCATTTTTGGTAGAAAAAAGTTAGAGCGAAGTGTAAACTTAGTCTAAAAAAATCTTCTTCTCTGCAAAGAGATGCTCCTCCAAAGAAGGTCAAAGAAGAATGATTGAATTGGGTGGGGTCTTTCAATAGTTAGACGAAGTGTAATGAACCAATCAAATCTCTTTTTTTGCAGGTCACATGGGATCCGCGCACCCTGCGCATACGCAGCACGCACCCAGCGCGCATCCGCGAAATTGAATTAAAAAGAAATATAGGATTAGATGTATAAATATATTACTTTTAAGACTAGTTCAGAGTTTGTCTTAAATTAATATTCACATGAAATACATATATATGTTTTTTTAAATGTTAAATATTTCGCGGGATCCGCGCACCTACCGCGTCATAGACGCAGATGACGCATTGCGGAAGCGTGTAAACGTCGCATTACGTACATCGAACGTGTGGCGTATAGGCTGGGAGTCGCGCACCGGTCGCATTGCGATCGCGCACAAAACGCATACCATGCGCGGATGCTATCGCGTAGGGATCGAGAACGGTGCGCATAGGGTGTGCGGATCCAAAAACATTGTAAAAAAATATATAAAAAAAAGTTTTGAACATATAGTTAAATATTTTGAAAAATATAAAAAAAGTTTGAAAAACCCATTAAATTCAAATCATATTTTTTAATTTTTCAAAGAATTGAAAAAATAAGTTTAAAAAATGGTGATAAAAAGTATTTTAAAAAAACATAATTAATGAAATTGACACACTGAATTTGAAAAATATAGAAATCCAATGAAAATCATTAAACATGATATCTTTAGAGATAAGTTATAGATAGGAATTAGCATTTAAAAAACCTTTGAAATTCACTGAAAAAACCATAGGTTTCATGCACGTTATAGTTAGGAATTGGCATTTAAAAAACCTTAGAAATTCACTGAAAAAAACATAGGTTTCAGGGGCGTTATTTGATTGACATATTGCGGCAGCCTGGCCGCAGAGAAGATGCCAACGCGCCAGTTGTGGGGCGCTCGATGGGAAAGATGATCTCGTCGTTTGGAGGGCACAGCAGGGCAGGAGCTTTATTTTCCAGCTTTCCAGGATCGGAGGCCCACTGAGGTGTTTATTTTTTGTTTTATTGGTGGCTGATCAAACGGCACCCACTGTGGAACTATTTGGCTCTGTTATCATGGACTACAGGTACCAGCATGCCATTATCCAGCCCAGGTGTGGGCAATCTAGTGAGCTCATGCGTATAAGTGCCTGAGAGCAATGTTGCCGTTTTCAGTCACCTTTCCTCTGATGAAGGAGCATTTCCAGCTCTGAAACGCGTAAGGATAAAGATACAACTCTGTGCCTGGACAAGTTGGTTTCTGTTAATAAATGACTTTTCGTCATCCTGCTGAGTGCGTCTTTTCGCTTCAGGGCACTTTTTGATTGACATATTGCGGCAGCCTGGCCGCACAGAAGATGCCACCGCGCCAGTTGTGGGGCCCTCGATGGGAAAGATGATCTCGTCGTTTGGAGGGCACAGCAGGGCAGGAGCTTTATTTTCCAGCTTTCCAGGATCGGAGGCCCACTGGGGTGTTTATTTTTTGTTTTATTGGTGGCTGATCAAACGGCACCCACTGTGGAACTATTTGGCTCTGTTATCATGGACTACAGGTACCAGCATGCCATTATCCAGCCCAGGTGTGGGCAATCTAGTGAGCGCATGCGTATAAGTGCCTGAGAGCAATGTTGCCGTTTTCAGTCACCTTTCCTCTGATGAAGGAGCATTTCCAGCTCTGAAACGTGTAAGGATAAAGATATAACTCTGTGCCTGGACAAGTTGGTTTCCGTTAATAAATGACTTTTCGTCATCCTGCTGAGTGTGTCTTTTCGCTTCAGGGCACTTTTTGATTGATATATATATATATATATATATTACCTACAAGGAAACTAAAAATGAATACCTTTCACAACGAAGCACATAATATGTCCCCCATGTGCGCACGGTGCGCGAAGCACATCGTGCGTACATGGCCCATCCCGCGTAACGTGGGCACGCGGTGCGCGCAGTGCACCACGTGACCACCGTGCGTGCACGGCACTAACTGCGTAAAGTGGGCGCGCCGTGCGCAAAGCGCACCGCGTGCTCACTGTGCGCGCACGGTGCGCGAAGCGCACCGTGCGCGCACGGAACGAACTGCGTTAACTGGGCGCGCACGCCACGAATGGCGTAAAGTAACTTAGCATTTAAAAAAACGTACAAATTCACTGAAAAAACCATAGGTTTCACACACGTTATAGTTAGGAATTAGCATTTAAAAAACCTTGCAAATTCACTGAAAAAACCATAGGTTTCACACAAGTTATAGTTAGCTGTACATTTCACTCGTAAAAAACCAATGAAATTCCCCCGTTCTAGTTAGTGCAGGCAACTATAACTCACGCGACCGCAATCCTCTGCTGATGACATATGTGTCTTTATGAAAAAAAAATATTTGTAATATATGTATAGCTAAAATTTAATGGAAGAAGACATGGGCAAATAAGTTTCTAAATACAGTATTAGCATCAGCAGAGGATTGCGGTCGCGTAAGTTATAGTTGCCTGCACTAACTATAACGGGGGAATTTCATTGGTTTTTTACGAGTGAAATGTACAGCTAACTATAACTTGTGTGAAACCTATGGTTTTTTCAGTGAATATATATATATATATATATATATATATATATATATATATATATATATATACTTACTTTAAGATAAAGGATCCCAAGAAAACAGCCAGCCAGGGCAAAAATCTGGATCCCAAAGGATACAATGAGTCACAAAGAAATACAATATCCAAGAAAGAAGTGACTCAAACAGATAGATTCACCAAAGAACAAAAATATATTTCCACTACAACGTTTCAGCTTCCGCCTTCCTCAGGTAGTACAAGATGGTTTGCTCTGTGGCTGCACAGATGACACAGCTGAATTTTAAAAAAGCATCATGAGTGAAGATTCCATTTGGAATGTGGAATCAATGCAGTCCTGAGAGCTCTTGAGATATGCAGTAATCAGGTTGTGTTGTCAGTAATGTTCAGTCCATCTGGATGCAGTGATTTTAGAAGGTACAGCCAGAAGTTTTCCCTGGAGTCCAGTAGTTCTTCCTTTGAAACCTGTTCCATGGGGAAAATCTTCAAATCTGATAGTGAATGATCCACAAGATTAAAATGATTGGCTACAGGCTGGTCAATTTTCTTATTAATTATTGCCCATTTGTGGTTCCTGAATCGTGTACGGAGGTCATTCACTGTTTGGCCTACATATTGTTTTTTACAGCTTTGCCGTTGGCACTGAATCACATAAATAATGCGTGTTGAGCGACATGTAAGATGCTGCCTTATTGCATAGGTCCTTCTCGTAACAGAACTAGTTACAGATGACGTTTGTAAAAGATATTCACATGTGATGCACCTTTTAGAGTCACAGCATTGAACCCCTGCATTTGTTACAGCTTGCTTGAGTTCAGCTCTCACAATAAGAGATCGTAAATTTGGAGCTCTGCGGTAAGCAATGACTGGCGGTTTTGGAAAAACCTTTTGCAATTTTTCACAAGTGGACAGTAAGGGAAATGTTTTTTGCAATATATTTCTGTAGTTGGGAGCTGATGGATGATAGTCAACTACAAATGGAGTTCTGTCTCTTTTGTTTCTGCCGTTGGTATTCCAAATAAGAGCTTCTCTGGGTAACTGCAAAGACGTGTCAATTTGTTGCTGTATATGCAGAGGATAGCCTCGCCTTTTAAACAATGTAGCAAGCTCCTTTAGATAGTCTATACAGGTTTTCTCATTGCTGCAGATGTGTCTTATTCTGAGTGCTTGGCTGTAGATGATGCTCAGTTTAGTGTGGTGTAGGTGACATGAAGTCCAGTTTAGATACAAATGAGCATCTGTAGGTTTGTGGTACAGATCAGTTGTAATTTTGTGTTCATGAATGGTGAGTAGCACATCCAGAAAAGGGAGATGAGGCTTTGTTTTAGTATTGCTGCTGATAAATTGGTAGGATGGATATTGTTGATATAAGCTATAAATTGTTCCAATGTTGTACTTCGTGCATTCCATATTATAAATATGTCATCAATGTATCGCAGCCATACCAGTGGTTTGATGCTAGACGTAGTGAGTATACAGTTCTCTAGTTTGCCCATGAAGATATTTGCATAGGATGGAGCCATCTGAGTGCCCATGGAAGTCCCTTGTATCTGCAGATAGTGTTTACCATTGAATGTAAAATTGTTGGATTTAAGGATAACTTGATCAAAGTTGGTAAGCACATTTGTTGATGGCTTTTTCACAGTTCTTTTATTAAGAGCTTCAGATAATGCCATAAGCCCATCCTCATGTCGTATATTGGTGTATAATGATGTAACATCAAATGTAGCCAGAAGAGTATCATCACCAAATGTATAGGTTTGGTTTAATGTTTCAATAATCTGAAGGAAGTGACTGGTATCTTTAACAAATGATGGAAGTTCCTGTACTATGGGCTGGAGGTGCAGGTAGACAAATAAAGATAGTCTCACAGTGGCTGTGTCATTGCCAGAGATGATGGGATGGCCTGGATTGTTCATTTTGTGAATTTTGGGAAACATATAAAATCTCCCAGGTCTTGGTGTCAGGGATTCAAGACGGTGAAGTCCTCACCTGTATTTCTGCGGAGACGCCCAGGAACTGATGACAATATCCACAACCTCCCTTAATCACCACCTAAGCATATCAGACTCTATACTGCAGAGGTGACCAGGGGAAGAAGGGAGACAAAACAAGGGTAAACAAGGTGATGAATGTCGAGCACAATCTCTGCCTTCAAAAGCTTCTGTATGGTGGCTAAAAGGGAAAAAGGAGGGGTTAGTGAACAGAAGACATACGGATCCTTATCTAACCCTCCCAATTCTGTGCTATACCTTAATTCTCCCTTCTTCCGGTTGTGGTAGGGGGGGGTTTATGAAAAGGACACCCAGGATGCTGTAAAAACAAGTGATGCAGGAATATTATACTCAATGTCTATATGTATGTAACAGAAGGTTTACATTGAGTTAAACTATACTTAGGCTCACCCTTTGCTCCTCCCTGCTAAGATAGTAATCAAACTGCCTTTATAATGCTGGGACAACCAGGTACGCAAGTCCTTGTATAAAGATAGCAGCAGAGCACAATATCAAAAAGAAATATAAGCAAAAAAGAGCGACCTTCACTTGTTACCAGAGTTCAGGAGATAAATGTCAGCTTCGTCAGAAAGCAGGTATAATCACAGTTGGGTCGCACTAGTCTTCCGAGGAAGGTGACTCACGAAGGCTTGACGAGTCACCAACAGGCGGAAGTCAGAGAATTCAGGAAACCATGGGAAATAAAGATCCACAAGTCCAGGATAAATAATGTGGAGGGTGTTTAGCAGAAGAAGGGCAGAGGCATACAACAACGAGTATGGGAAGCACTGAGAGGAGGAAGTCCAGCCGTGAAGCGCAACGGAGAGCTTTCCGCCCGGCCGACCGACGGAACACTGGAATAACAGACGAGCTTACCTCAGGTCCGGCCGGCAGGCGGGACGTACAACTCTCACGCGCTGCTCCGCAGCGGAACTCCTCTCTCGGCACTCCTCTGCTCACAAATGTCGAACTCAAGGTTTTAGAAGGACGGGAAGGTGATCCAACGAAGAGTCCTATCCCAGCAGGCAAACGGAGAAAAGGCAAGGGAAAAACGCGGGACAAAGTCTTTGAAGATACGAAATCCGGATACCAAATCCAAGCGGGAATCAGATGAGCTTCCGAACTACGGGGGCTTCATTATTCAGTACGCAAAGCGCTTCTTCCGGGGGAAGTCAGGCTTTTGTCCTTGCCTGACTCCTCCGCGCATGCGCATTCCATGGCCGCCATCTTTAGTACGGAGCGGCGACAATCATGACACTTGGTTTGTGATGAACAAGTATATTTGCTGTTGTTTCATCAATGAGGTTTAAGCTCCTGTATCTTACAACCATGTTATTTAATTTATTTGTTCAAGTCTTCTGTGGGATCAGTTTCTAAAGGTTTGTAAGTGTTGGTATCCATTAGTTGTCTCATTCCTTCCTCAATATAATCACTTACTTTCATGGTAACCACTGCACCACCATTGTCTGCCGGTTTAACAATGACATCCATTCTCTGTTGAAGGAGGTGGAGAGCTTTTCTTTCTTTTCGGGTAATGTTATCAAAAATCCTTTTAGGTGTTGATTCCTTGATGAGTTTGTTGATGGATAAAATGTATGTATCAAGGACAGGATTTCTACCACATTGAGGAGTCCATGATTTGGGATGGCGGAACTTCTTAAATGGATCTGGATGGTAGCTTGGCAGATCAACATTAGAATTATTGTAAAAGTATTCTGCAAGTCTGCATCTTCTCTCGAAGGTTTTTAGGTCTCATCATGTTGGCAGTATTATGGTCCTTCGGTACAGGACAGAAATAGAGGCCTTTGCTCAAGAGGTTCAATTCAGCTGGGGATAGGAGCCCTCCAGTCAAGTCAATAACTGGGTCGGATGTCTGGAAGGGTTGTAGCTGGCTGATGCTATGCTGCCTTTTTTGTCTTATAAATCTTCTATTCTTTTTATGCTATTTACTCACAGGGCTTTCGCTGACAAGAACATCTCCAAAAACAGAATGATTTATGAAGTGGTGAGTTGGAAGAGGAGGTATATGAAATCTAAACATATCTCTTTGTAGTTTTGCGGATTTAATGTCAATAGCATTCCTGGCAGTCATCTTTTTTACTACTGCGATCCTCTGTAGTATGTGTGCCACTTCAGAGTCACTTTTTGTGTTCTTTAAAAGTTCCAGTTCTTTTTGTAGCTTGGCTTTAAGCATCTGCATTTTTTGAATGGTTACTTTAATAGGTACCGATAGTAGGGCCATTGATGAGATATGCAGTAAAATATTCCATGTCGCGGACCATTCACAACTAGTTAGTTTAAAAGGTGGCTTAGACTTAACCTTCAACCCCATAGGATAGATGTTAAGTTGTTTATAGATTTGTAAATCGGCACTTACTGATTCAATTAATTGAATGAGACAACCAATGGATACCAACACTTACAAACCTTTAGAAACTGATCCCACAGAAGACTTCAACAAAGAAATTAAGAACATGGTTGTAAGATACAGGAGCTTAAACCTCATTGATGAAACCACAGCAGATATACTTGTTCATCCCAAACCAAGACCTGGGAGATTTTATATGCTTCCCAAAATTCCCAAAATGAACAATCCAGGCCGTCCCATCATCTCTGGCAATGACACAGCCACTGAGAGACTATCTTGATTTGTCGACCTGCACCTCCAGCCCATTGTACAGGAACCTCCATCATGTGTTAAAGATACCAGTCACTTCCTTCAGGTTATTGAAAAATTTAACCAAACCTATACATTTGATGATGATACTCTTCTGGCTACATTTGATGTTACATCATTATACACCAATATACCACATGAGGATGGGCTTGTAGCATTATCTGAAGCTCTTAATAAAAGAACTGTGAAAAAGCCATCAACAAATGTGCTTACCAACTTTGCACGAGTTATCCTTAAATCCAACAATTTTACATTCAATGGTAAACACTATCTGCAGATACAAGGGACTTCCATGGGCACTCGGATGGGTCCATCCTATGCAAATACCTTCAAGGGCAAACTAGAGAACTGTATATTTGCTACGTCTAGCATCAAACCACTGGTATGGCTATGATACATTGATGACATATTTATAATATGGAATGCAGGAAGTACAGCATTGGAACAATTTACAGCTTATATCAACAATATCCATCCTACCATCAAATTTACCAGCAGCAATACTAAAACGAAGCCTCATCTCCCTTTTCTGGATGTGCTACTCACCATTCATGAAAACAAAATTACAACTGATCTGTACCACAAGCCTACAGATGCTCATTTGTATCTAAACTGGACTTCATTTCACCCACACCACACTAAACTGAGCATCATCTACAGCCAAGCACTCTGAATAGGGCGCATCTGCAGTAATGAGGAAACCTGTAAAGACCATCTAAAGGAGCTTGCTGCATTATTTAAAAGGCGAGGCTATCCTCTGCATAACATACAGCAACAAATTGACAAGTCTTTGCAGTTACCCAGAGAAGCACTTGTTTGGAATACCAACGGCAGAAACAAAAGTGACAGAACTCCATTTGTAGTTGACTATCATCCATCAGCTCCCAACTACAGAAATATAATGCAAAAAACATTTCCCTTACTGTCCACTTGTGAAACTGCAAAAGGTTTTTCCAAAACCGCCAGTCATTGCTTACCGCAGAGCTCCAAATTTACGATCTCTTATTGTGAGAGCTGAACTCAAGCAAGCTGTAACAAATGCAGGGGTTCATTGCTGTGACTCTAAAAGGTGCATCACGTGTGAATATCTTTTACAAACATCATCTGTAACCGGTTCTGTTACGAGAAGGACCTATGCAATAAGGCAGCATCTTACATGTCGCTCAACATGCATTATTTATGTGATTCAGTGCCAACGGCAAAGCTGTAAAAAACAATATGTAGGCCAACCAGTGAATGACCTCCGTACGCGATTCAGGAACACAAATCGGCAATAATTAATAAGAAAATTGACCAGCCTGTAGCCAATCATTTTAACCTTGTGGATCATTCACTATCAGATTTGAAGATTTTCCCCATGGAACATGTTTCAAAGGAAGAACTACTGGACTCCAGGGAAAACTTCTGGATGTACCGTCTAAAATCACTGCATTCAGATGGACTGAACATTACTGACAACACAACCTGATTACTGCATATCTCAAGAGCTCTCAGGACTGCATTGATTCCACATTCCAAACGGAATCTTCACTCATGATGCTTTTTAAAAATTCAGCTGTGTCATCTGTGCAGCCACAGAGCAAACCATCTTGTACTACCTGAGGAAGGCGGAAGCTGAAACGTTGTAGTGGAAATATAATTTTGTTCTTTGGTGAATCTACCTGTTTGAGTCACTTCTTTCTTGGGGATATATATATATATATACATACACACACACACTCATAATACTTTAGATATATATATATAATATGCTTTAGTATATCAAATGTCAAATGATCTTTATTCAGATATATTAAAAAACATACATAAAAGTACATGTAAATCACAACAATCATCCCTATAGACAATAAAAACAGCATTTGGAGGCTATAATATATACAATGGGGCAATCGTTGGTGCAAATATGCAATGTGCAAGTAATACAGAGGTAGTTCAGGCTTAACAAACCATGTTCATTATTGCTCAAGATCAAACAGCAAAAGGTGAAAGAAAAAACGAATAACTCTAAAAGTTGCATCCATAAAAATACATGTAAGTCATAACAGTCATCCAGATATGACAATAAAAACAGGCATTATTAACCATAGCATGTACAGAGGAACAGCCACTGTGCAAAAGTGCAATGTGCAAATGGTGCAAAGAAATAATGCAACCTTATCAAGCCATATTCATTGATGCGCGGGAACGGACAGCGGTTTGGAGAAAACGACTAACTCTAAAGATTACATCATCTGAGCTTAACATCAATAAGTCTCTAAAAGCTACGTTGAAATCCGTCAAAGCACTATCTCTAAAGTAGGGAATTAGGAAATGTTTGGTGTATTTTACATAAAAACCACAGAAGAGTGTAAAATGTAACAAACTTTGTTTACCACCTAGGTTGCATGGACAGCTTAAATTTCCCAGATTTTTGATATAGCCTAAGGGGAAACAAAGTAAATTTACCACACTTCCGTCCCTGAACCGAAACAACAAGCTCCTATTCCATCTACCCAGTTTCTTGCGCAGGTAACCCTGAGGCATATTGTGGGGCCTACCACATGGTTCCTGAATGGGGATGTACCTGAGGATAGCTGGCTTTACAAACTCGATCTTTTCTCTATTTTCTCGGTACAGGTCGTATAAAGCCCTTTTTACTACGTTCTTATGCAAGCAAACTATTGTTTGGGGTGCTGAGAATAGGTACCCCATTTCCACACTTTCTAAAATTTTCTCTACTGCCCTGAGCCAAGGGATATGATTGGCCCACTCGCTTTTTAGGCAGTCTGAGATAATATCACGGGTCAAGGAGGCAGCAGGGTTCCGCCATATTTTCAACCAGAACAGAGCGGGTCTTGATTTTATTAAGTCCTCTATATAGGGGAGATTCAATTCTCTATGGCACACGTAGGATGGGGCCGAAATGACCCCCCCCCAGAGCCTTCCTACAGAATTTATTCTCTTCCGTCTGTATATTAGTACAATTCGAATATCCCCACACCTCAGCGCCGTAGGTTCCTGTAGGTAGGCACTGGGTTCTATAAATTTGTAAAAGTGGCAGAATGACCTCAGCATGATTTGGTTGACGAAGGGTGATTATAGAATTAATAGCTTTACCCAGTTTGTTCCTCCCTCAACCGTGGGTTTGCCAGGATCCGAAGTCAGAAAACAACAGGCCTAAATAAGGGAAAGTGCAAGTGCTATTTAAAACGTTGTTCCCTGACATGATATGGTGAATTTTGTGTTTCTTTGGGCCGCAGGACATTATATAGGATTTTTTTAAATTGGTGCATAAGCCGAGATCGGCCATGTAAGAGACAAAACCTGAGAATAAGGTGCGCAGTGCATTGGGTGTGCGGCCCATAAGGAACGCATCGTCCGCATAAAGAAGTGCAGGAAGTGGATTACCATTGATGAGCGGGACATCGATAGATAGTTTGCCCAAGGATGTGCTTAGATCATTTATGTATAAAATAAAGAGCAGGGGGGCAAGACGCAGCCTTGTCTTACCCCCCTGCCAATTAAAATCTCACCCGAGACCTCACAGTCATTGTTTATTCGAACACGGGCTTTTAAATCACTGTGTAGGTGGGCAAAAAGTGGACCAAAGGTTCATCTAAGCCATAACTCAACAGAACTGACCATAAACGGGAGCGATTAACAAAATCAAAAGCAGAACCTAAATCCATGAAACCTAAATAAAGTGGGGATTTTTTAGCTATATTGTATTTGGCTAATACTAAATTTAAATTTAGGCATTGCTCCACGGTCCCTACATTGCTTCTGAAGCCTAGCTGGCATGGATGTAAAATCTTGTTTTCTTCAGCCCAATTACTGATCTTATTAAAAATGACCCTGCCCAAAATCTTCAAAGTGTTATCGATTAACGATATTGGGCGATAACTGCCAGGGTCAAGTCTGTTACCTTTTTTAAAAATTGGTACGATGATGCTATTAGACCAAGAATCTGGCAGTAGGGTATTAGATAGATTATTAAAAACGTTGCACAGTAAAGGTGACCAAAAGTCAGGCTCTGATTTGATTAAGTCGATGGATAGTCCATCAGGGCAGGAGCTTTGTTCCCTGCACTTTGTAAAATGGCATCCTCCACCTCCATTATGGAAATGTTCGGTAACATAAGGGGCTGAAGATTTACCATGAGAGGGGTCGGTGCCATATAAATATTTGAGAAATTCTCCACCCACACATCCCCTAATATACTACAATTTATGGGGGTGATATTAGATCCAATCGATCTCAGGTTCTTGACCTCGCTCCAAAACCCAGCAACGTCCTTCGTTGCTGCTGTGCATACAAGGGATTCCCAGTGGGTTTTTAAAAGCTCTTCAGATCTTGTTTTTAGGGTACGCTTGTATCTTGACCTCAGAGTCCTCACCAGTAACTTATCTGGTAGATCAGCTGTAAGGGCAGCCCTTAGTTCCCTATTTGCTTTGGAGCATAAGTTGTCAAACCATCTTGGATTTTTGTTGATGTTGACTGGGGCTGGTTTGGAAATCTCCTTTTTTATAGCCTTACACAGCCCTGAGAATGCTTCAACGATAACATGTCCGAGGCTATCGGTGGATAGGCAGGTGGATATTAGTAAAGGCTGCAATTTTATAATACGAGCTAGCACCCCCTTATTGTCAATCCCCTTCCAGACCACCCTAAGTTTGTCTGTCGACACAGCTAAGTTTTTAGCCCCGATTTCTCTCCGGTTCACCATTTTTTTGATGGATTTAAAACAAGATAAAATCGGATGATGGTCACTGTATATGGTGCTAACGACTGTGGCCTCTAATAAAAGATCCGCGAGCAGGGAGGTTATGAATACATAATCAATTGTGGATGCACTCCCACGTCCGACATAGGTGGCCACGGGACCTTTATTTGTGGCAATATTTGCCTTTTCCATAACATTAACTAGGTCCCATGTGGCTAGATGGTTAGACAATTCTTCGCCTCTTTTGCAAGGGGGGGTTTTACGATAAATATGTGCATTGAAGTCTCCTCCTAAACATATACCATCAAGTTTACCATACTTTTGACCATGTGTGATTTAATCAATAAAATCAAACAATTTTATAAAATTCATATTGGGATGTGTTGTAAAAATTAATTAAACATAGTCTTATCCTACTGATATAAAGCAGGGCCTAAAAGCTCATATCATTTGTTTCCAACAGTTCTATTTTAACTTCTGCCCTGATTTTGACCCAAATAGATAGTCCCCCACTAGGTCTACCCGTGGCCGGGATCGGTACAGTTTGATTATAACAGCTGTAACCCTCAAAAAGTAGGGGACTAGTACACCAAGTTTCTTGGAACATTAAGATGTCGCAGTTAAAAACCCAGTCCACCCAGTCCCTGATTTTTACTTTCGCATTAAGACCTGCTGTGTTCCAACTCAGAATTGTCAAATTATAATTCGATGTTGGCGTGGCGATGGAATGGCTAATGACTTTAGGGTGGGATGACAATGTAGGCGCTTTGGTGCCATTGGAGGCCATTGTAGTGGGGTAAGTTGACAATTCCCCCACTGAGCCAGGTGTGTTAATATAATTCCTGGTTACTAAATCTGGGGTGGTAACTGATGGTCAGTCCAGGGTACCCAGCTCAGACAATGCGCTGAACCTATTATGCAGTGGCAAAGGTGGTGGGGCAGGGCTGGGTGATCTGTGATGGGGTCTATAAAAATAGCCCAGTGGCAAAGAGGTTATGACAGTAGGAGGGGAGAAATAAGTGTTGATACTGCCAAGGATGAATTTAACTGTAGTGGGGTTTCTGAAATGAATTACAATACAGTCTCCTGCTATATTCTTAGATGATGGACCAACCCAGCTCACCCGTCGGACGGACAAAATCTCTCTCGAGATATTAGGGCCTACCCCTTTGTGTTTGGACAGCCAGTCTAGACACTTATTGTTTAGCTGAACCCTTGACTCACTCTGTCCATCCCTTAGCTCTGGTACGCCTGCCAAAATTATAACATAAGGGCAGGCATCGGGAGGCAGATAAAGGGCAGGCCCCAGGTGTTTAATAGGCCTAGTAGCGATGGTTTGGCCCTTGTCTGACCCGATATTAGTGGGGGCCTCCGGCCTTATAAGGGGCAGGGTGGAAACGTCCTTTAGCGTATTGGAGGCCACGCTAATGGGACAAACTGATTCCGTTGCTCCAACCGGGGTATACTGAGGAGTCATTACAGTATAATTACTCCCTCCGTTAACACCTTTGATGCAGTGTTGGATGTGGCTGTGCTACTTAATGTATCGGACCCTCCACCCAAGAAGCCCTTACTAGCAACTTCCAACTCTTTACAAAAGGCTATCTCCCCTCATTAAATCAAGGCTAATCACCCCTTTCCTTTTTGCATCTTCATTTTTTATCACATTTTCTAGTCTATCTAATCTTTTAAAAATATTATTAAACTGTTTGATCATTTGACTTTCCATTTGTTTAAAAATAGTGTCAACTATAGTTTCCATAAAATTCTCATTTGATTTTTTTAATGTGGCGCTTTCGATTACGGGATCAGTCTGTATGCATACGCAATTATGTCCTTCTTTGGAGGGAACAGTGTCCAAAAGCCCTTCAGCGAGTTGCAATGGTTCAGTCATGACGCTGCTACCACCTGGCAATTTTTGCTTCCCTCTGGTCCACATACTCTGCGGTGTTGGTTGGCTCTTGTTACGTGTGGGTTGTTTCCTTTTGTTGGCTGATTGTTTCAAAGAGCCTCTTTTTCCCCCTGCGGTTTTATTGTTCGGGGACAGAGAAGGGATGGGGGCATGCACAATGGGGTCGGTCTGTGAGTCGATTATAATTGTACCACAGTTACCCCCTAATGGTGTAGATAATAAGTTGGCCGAGTTAGGTTTAGAAACTGTGACCACGGGGGACAGCGATAAAGTATAATTTGGGCTTGTTTCCTGGGGCTCTGGATGTAAGCGTATATGCTCCATAGACATTCTCCTCTCAGTGTTAGCTATTTCATTTGTAACCATATTAAAGGCATTGTCCAGCAAGCTTTCTAAGGATAGCGGGATGGCAGAGTGTATATCATTTTACATATAAATATTCAAAGAACATGGATTTTCCTATAAATTAGATACATTCCTTGATGTCTCTCTACCCATATGACATCACAGTTCAGACGTACAAGCCAAGTTTGCCACTAAGACTGTAAGTACTCCTTTTTAAGTAGGCTGAGGCTCCATTTTCTGTATTTCTGCAGAATCATCAACATGTCTGCCTTTGCAGCAGATGCTGTCTGTCCTTATCTTTCCAAGAACCTGTGAAGTTGTCAAGTCACTTAAATATAGACATCAACAATACACCTGTTGCAACATCAGTCTAGAGCAAGAGCCTGGTTATCTAAATTTCAAGGTCAAACAAGAACAATAGCTAAAACAGTGTAGTCTGTAATGTCACAATATTACCTTCTTTGTTTAAAAAATAAATGCGTCTTAGACTAGCATCTGGATGCTCATTGGCTATACTAGACCTTCCTAAAGTGATGTTGGAAATTCCATCGTGGGTAAGGTATAGTATAAATGCACTGCCACTTGACCACTTGTCAGGAGAGGTCCTTCTCCCTAGATTATCATGCAAGATACTGCCAGAGACTATATCAAGCTGCCGAGTCCAGGAGTAGCTGATGCACTGTGTGTTTGTCTTCCACAGTGAATACAGCCTTCCTGACTCCTGATAATTACTGCATTTGTAAACAGGTATGCAGTTTTCTCCCTAAGAAAATCTAGACACAAGTTATGCTACTCCATGCTTTCGTAGCGCATAGAAGTGGGTTTCAGGGTGTTAGTATTTTGGATGACATTTTAACCATGGTAGAAACGTTCATTTTATTCTCGTTGATCACACATGAATTTGTGCTGGTTTAATCGTATTCTGTATTGTTGTTTTAGATTTGATGAGCAACATGGTGCACCTGTTAAACTAATAAGCATGTTTATTTCAAGTGTTTTTTTCTTAGCGCAACCTGTGTGTGATAGTGAAGAGAATGAAAGAGGTTTGTTTCTAATCACCACAGTGCCCCTGGATCCATGTTTAGGGACTGTTGGTAACCCAAAAGCATTGATGCCACATCAACTATGTATTGGGTGGGATTCCGTGATGCTACAAAAACCTGTCTTTCACATTCAAGTGCATTGAACAAAGTTCCCTCTTGTCTCCAGTGGGTGGAAAAATAAACCTTTTAGAGCTGAGCTAGATAATCAATTTAAGCACCAGGGTCATTGCCAGCCAACCATAACCAGGAGAACTATTGTCTCACATTATATTTCATTAACACCACCTTCTTCAGGACCAGTTAATTTAAAAGTCCAAATCTCTTCTCTCTAATGGAGGGCTTCTGTCTGCACAACACAATATGAATATATATATATATATATATATACTTTACATATTAATATGGATCATAGAAACGGTTTTGCAATTAATATTAAAGGATTACCGTATCCTGAGTCACCGCATTTGTGTGTGAGAGATGTATATATACAAATAGGAAAAGACTTCAAGGCCATCCCCAGTGCCAATATGTGATCATAAAATGCAATCATGCAGGTGTGGTATTAAGTTAGAAGTTGTTGAATATCCACACAGTTAACACAATATTACATGTAAACTATGGATATTCTAACCCATCATCATAACCAAGCTCAAGGCATATGTTCCTTATCCCGCTACACTGAGCCCCACAGTCCTTGTGGGGCCCTGAATCATCATTCCACATCCCTTATCTCCTTCTTGTTAATAGTAAAGCTTCTTTTTGATTTACATATTGAATTGTGTGTTAGTAGCTCAAATACAAACTAGACTTAAACTCTTACTCTCAAAGAATCAAACTTTTTTGGGGCTTTTAATGAAAGGCTACATCTTGAGAAATACCAAGTTACAGATGGGGCCCACTTATAATTGTGCTAGTACGTGCATATGTCCTAACTTGGGCCAGTCCTACAGGAAAAAGAGAACAACCATAAAATACTACAGCTTGTCTGTGTTGCTTCATATATGGGTAGCTGTTTAAAGGTATATGTTTATTACTGTAGAGTAGCACACTTTCATTTAGTAATAATAGAGATATTGTCAAAAATCAGCACATCAAAGAAGCATACACTGTCACATGCAAATGTTAGCTGACACTTGGGTAGGTCTACGATATTGTCCCGCCCAAACACATCCCAATCACAGTGGGCCTTTTTAAGACTTTACTGTGTCAAAGTCTGTTTGACAGTTCTGCTGGATTGACATATGATATGATATTTGGGGCAGACATCAAAGGAGGGAAACGGGATGCCAAAACAATTCTTGTTTATCCCATGTTTAGTTGCAGACAACTCACTTTGTTCACCAAACTTCTGTCACTAAGGTTGTTCGGGTACAGGGACTGCTTGTAAGTGGAGTTTGGTGTTAGATGTTGGAGGACACAAGAATTGCCATTGTGCTCACCCTACACACCCCTCCAGCCTTCAGAGCCCAAGTTTAAAGTGGCTGAAGAAGACCACCATCTTGAAAATGCCCAAAGTGGATGGGGTTTGCCCCTCAACCTTTACCCCATTGGTTAGGGTGTCCACAGTGGTCATTCCCATCCACTCGCTCATACCAGACCTAAATAGGGCATCACCAGACACTCGTTTCAGAACACTCCTGGACTTGTGAATGATCAAAAGAGCACTGAATGTGCTGTTGGAGACCTGAAAGAGCCTAGAAAACTCGACCGGCTCCCCATTTTGTACCCATGACAAAGTGGTGGACTCAGAGTGTCATGAGGTTGACCTTCTGTTCCAGTGGCAGAGGTACAAGATCCACGATACCTTTCATGCAGCTGATCAGTGGCAACTGACCCTGGACTGGACTCTCTCTGACACCGTATGAGTCTCGAAGTGCCTCCACTGGTTTCCTGGGTGGTTTAGGCATGTATTGCTGGGATGGGTTGGGACTTAAAGGATTGAAGTCAGAAAGTAAAATCGGGATGAACTGAATTAGTGCATCTGATCTGCGCTCTGTTGCGGTCAGCGTCAAACTGTGCCGAGGTCCTGTTCAGCTGTGACCATTGACACTTTGCCCTTCTCGGTTCTCTTTCTACTTTAATTTTTTTTTAATCCTATCTCCAATTCTTCTTATGGGATGTTTTCCATTTTGGTGTCATTTTGTGCATTAAATGTTGCTCTATTTTCCTAATCCCTTTAGATGTGTATTGTTTTTCATAAGAATGTATTACTGTTTTAGCTCTGCTTAAATTGTTCACACATTTCTTCTAGGTTAAGCTCGTCTACTCTGTCCCATAGCCATCATGTGGTTGAGCTCATATATATTTAATTATTTTATTGGTTCACCCTGAGAGAGATTGTGATCATTACTTGAGGTGGATGCTTACCCCACTGCTCCCACAAATAATAACCCAGTTTCTTACAGAGGATGTGTAGGATGAGTTATTGTGTTCCTAAACTCACTGGTGACTGAAGTAACACATTCAGGTGCAAGCCAAGCCTATTAGCATAGTCATTGTAAAAACTGGACCTAACAAAGTATTCCAGTATACTTTGTTGAAGGACTGCCATGCAGACTCAAGGAATTAATGGGTTTGTATGTGTATAAGATTGCATATAATAAGGTCACGTTGGAGTATCCTTGCTAGTGAACATAGCACAACTATGGACGTTATAAAACCTGATGGTGCTCCTTCACTTGTAAATGTTGTCTTTATATAAGTACTATTTGTGTTTAGCAACGATATAGAACAGGAATTGCGTTTTTACATGAGAAATCTTTAATATTTCATTACACCATGATATTCAAGAATGTTTTGTGAAATTGATTTGTGAATATATGAATAATGTGAGATGGGTGGTCTTTGAGGTTATTTGCTAATTATTTCATGGTATTTGCCATCATTATTTGCAGATCTAATTTGTTGTTGCAGGTAGTTTATAATCAAAGTGGATTTCCTAAATTTGGATAGGAAAATTGAAATGCCTCATCTGAATTCACATATTCACTCAAAAAACTTTTGACGTTAAAATATGATTTCCTCATCTTGTATTATACGAACTTCCTCCTGAAAATCCTCTCTCCAGCCTACAAATTATCATAACTTTGTAGCTGCAGACTAAGCCCAAGGTAGCTTTGTGTACAAATTTAGATGAGGATGCCAGTAAGTGGTCGCTAAGATCAGTGAACATTTATTTTGCCTCAAACTTGCAAGGAACTTTACTTCTAGCCAATGTGGGACATTTAAGGGCTTATCTTTAATTTATCACCCTGTTTTGTTTCTCTTTTTAGGTACGCTAGTTTATATTTTTGTTGTGCGGTAGAAGAAGATGATAATGAATTACTGACTTTAGAAACTGTTCATCGATTTGTAGAAGTACTTGATAAGTACTTTGGAAATGTAAGTTTTTTCAATAACCACAACTTAGTATACATTTTTGATATGGTTTTATGTAAATTTTGCGATTGAGTTATATTTGATTGTGTATTTTATTTTTCATGTGTGTTCCCCAAACAATTATTCTTTTGTCTCTTGATGTTTTAGTAAAGGTCATTAATGTTCAAGACTCCCTAATTGATTTAGTAAACCTTGTATTAACCGTAGAATACGAATTCACAGGTGGGAATTTGACAAGCACTGGCAACGCTAATGAGTCTCCCTGACCAATCAATGTAGGAGTGGTGTTTAGGGGGATTGGAGGCGTATAATGTTTTTTTTTTTAAAGCTGCTGAGAGTAGTAATGGAATAGCTGTGGGTGGATTGGAAGAGCAACACGGAGAGTGAGGGTGGTATTTGATGGGCTAAACAGCAGATGAGGGAGAGAGCAAGAAAACACATGCAATGCCATGGAGTGCTAAAGAAAAATAATATAGTTCTTCCTTCTGTGAAATCAGAACACAATAAAGACTAAATGCTCCAGACGACTTGGGTTAAACAAAGAATAGGGAAGAAAGCTATTGAATTAATAGCAACTAAATGAGATAGACAAGAACTCCATCCAGTTAAGAGTAAGGGGCTGTCCCAAAACCCACTATACATATTTGAATAAGAGACAGTAGGTCTTAGACACCAGACAGGTAAAGCTGTCTGTAAGCAAGACCTAAAAATGTATCAAAATTTAGGCAACAGCAATTGTCCTCGTTTGAGTTGTCAGAGAGGCTGTGAAAAAATGTCAGATGGCAGCCAATGGTGAGAGAGGTCTTAAAGTCAATTTAGTTTTAGCCATTTTTAATAATTGATGTAGACCGCTGAACGTGAGCACCACAAGGACATGACACACTTGGTGCTTGAGTGATACATAAGCATATGGTTTTCAGTTGTACTTGTACCATTACAGTAAGGATTACCACATTGACATTTTGGGACATAATATGGACAAAGTCTTCCGTTATCCTCCGCTTTGCCTCTACTTTTCTCTTTGACTGCCATTCAGTGGGCCAGTTTGCTTTCTGTCCTCTTCGTCGGTTAGTGGCAAGTAGAAGACCCAGTGTTTTCTGAAACATTTCATAAGCAGGAATAGATATAAAAGGCTGACTCTTGATTGTCCGGATTCATACCTGTGACACTCAGCTCACTAAATAAGCATTCTTAATGGCAGTTGCAGTCTATAATATCTGATAATTAACTGCTCTATTAATTGCGAGTGCAAAAACAGCAGTTGATGGACAGAATGCAGAACAATGTCATCCATTCACCCCAGTACAGAGATCTGGTCCTAAATCCATTGATTTTTTTGCTCTCCATGCCATTCCAGTTTGAACCCAGCCATATGCAAATCAGTCTTGACCCTGTGCCTCGTGGGAACAGTCCAGCCCGAACTACCAAGCCAGGTCCTCCCTGGACTGGAAACCAGCATCCTAATACCGGTTTCGGGGTTTCACCCCTCTTCAGCCAGGATAGCTTGATTCCAGTGGCATGGAGAGCATGGGACCCACGTCTGGGCATACCCGTCCCACTCGGGGTGGCAAATGCAAAAACAGTTGATGGACAGAATGAAGAACAATGTCATACATAAACACTCCGTCCATCATCCCCTTTGGTTTTGCTTTGTTCGCCCTAAGTTGGCAGGGTATGCCCAGACGTGGGTCCCTTGCTCACTTTGCCCATGGATTCAAGCTAGCCTGGCTGATTAGCCAGAAACTGGTCCCTGGATGCTCGTTTCCGGTCCAGGAAAGACATGGCTTGGCTGTTTGGGCTGGACTGTTCCCATGAGGCACAGGGTCAGACTGAATTGCATATGGCCATGTCTGAACTGGGGTGGCGGAGTGAGCTAAAAAATGATGATGGATTAAAACCCAGATCAGTTGACTGGGGGTGAATGCTTGCAATGTTCAACACTCCGTCCATCATCCCCTTTGGTTTTGCTAGTAGTTACGAGGGCAGAACTGGTCATTAGAACCTACATTGTCCCACAGCAAAAGGCAATGATGCCCCCTCCGCAGTTCAACAGCCCCGCCACAACCCATGTTGGCATTACCTTGCAGACCATATGAAACCACTGCAACTCTTTCTCCACACCTTCACTGGTACAACCCTCATCCCTACTGAGTCTACAAATGTATTCAGCTAATCTCGGTTTCCAGGATGGCCTTACTCGTCACTGTGCTTTTAAATTCACTTTGTGCTCACCTGCTAACAACTACTGTCAACACATAGCTCCTTTACTAATATAAAAAAATCAAGTGCTTCCCTCAGCAGGAGCACACGAAAAGCAAACTCGGACCACTCCTCAAATCGCACCTAAAAATTCCGAAGCATAGCAATGCAAGTAGACAATACAGTTTAAAAAAGAAAAATAATTAAAAAAAAAAGTTAGGGTTGCAAAGTAGGGGCTTCCATGCTGGCAAAGTCACAAAACACATACTGCATTGTCCCACAGACCGGAACAAGAGTTCCCAAAAGTATGATGTGCTGGTAAGTGGCATTTGTTGTTGCCTGTCACGTGCGCCTTTTGATTGGGTATGACGCTCTGAATATTCCATTGTGGTAAATATTAAGTGAATTAATCGTTGTCTCGTAAATGACGCTAACCCAAAGAGCCATAATGTAGGGTTTCAGCCCCGAAAAGTTATATTGTACCTAAATAATCTTTCAGAAATGTCTTTCGTTTTGGTCATATTTTCAATCCGAAATATTTGTATTTACCATTTACAGAAAATGGCATCCAATTAAAAGCTGGTCATTTAAATAAGAAAGACAAGCCCTTAAAGCCAAAATGAGTGTACATGTAGTGTTTTACAGACTACCCCCAAATCGCCTCCTCTTTGTTAGATTGATTGCTCAGTGACAGAAATGCAATATGTTCTTCCCAAACCGAAAAGCAGGGAGGTGACCTGGGTTTGCTCTTTAGGAATTAGCATCTTAAATCGTAGTTTGCTTTCTACATGCTGGATTTTAATTTCCGTTCTGGGTGTTATTTTACTTGAAAAATGTCGTCAGCATACTCAAATGTACATTTTCTTCCCTTTCAGGTTTGCGAACTAGATATTATTTTTAATTTTGAGAAGGCTTATTTTCTTCTTGACGAGTTTCTAATTGGTGGAGAAATTCAAGACACTTCAAAGTTATCTGTAGTGAAAGCCATTGAAGACTCGGATATGTTACAAGAGGTAAGCGGAAGTGAAATGGAAACTACAATTAAAAGCAAATACATCTGATAAGATTCATTGGGGGGAAATGTACATTGAACTGTAAGTGTGCGATGGAAAGTTTATTCTTTTCGAGGTTTTCATTGAGGCTGGATAAATATTCTATAAGGAGAAATGTCCTCCTCCTCATTCACAGCTTCTCCCGCACCTCTGTATTCCAAATGTCCCTTCTCATGCCCGGTTTCTTAAATTATTACCCTCCTTGGAGACTCAGATTGGTTTTATTAATGCCAGTCTCTCACCACATTGACAATGCAAGCTCAACTCTGTCCCCTCCCACTCGGATGCAACAATTGGGTTTACCATAGGCGCCTTCCCTAACCATCGGATCCCCTGTCACGCCGCATCTAACATCTATGACACTGTTACCAACTGCTTTCTAACATTTTTTTCGGACTGAAACCCATATGTCTAACACCAAAATCCCAGTGCCTCGAAACATCTTGCTGGACAAATATTATATTGATCTGAAAAATAATGAACCAAGGCAGATCCATGAGTCAGCTGTCGATTGGGAAGGCTGGCAGCCGGGCATTGGGCGATTGGCCGGTGCCTGAGGGTCACCAGTGGGCCGGTTTTTGTCAACCTGCCCACAGAGCATTACTGTCGGACCTGCCTGGCCACTGTAATGTGGGGCCAGCATCATGCAATTTTGCAGCAGGATCTCTAGGCCAGTATTTTTCTGGCCACTGCCTTCTTTATCTTGTCCCCTCCCTCCGCCCAGAAGCAGTGCTCCACACCCCTGCCATGCTGCTAAACTGAGGTGAGGTGTTGAGAGTGCAGCAGCCTGCCTGGGGGCAGGTGATGTGGCCGTTGGGCCATCACCACCTCAGCTACCCTGGAGCAGCAGCAGCTCTGTGCTTTTTAGGTCTCGCCTGACCCAGCGCATGCGCTGGTCTGACGAGACATTTTGTGAGGGCTCCAAAAAGTGCTACCAGGCCAGACTAGAGCTGCAGTGCATGAGCACGGGCGCGCACGTCGCGCTTTACCGCGATTACTTTCACTTTCACGGCTGCTTTGATGTTTGATCGCGATCACTTACGCGGCCGCACGGCCGGTTTGATGTTCTCCCTGAGGCTTCAATAGATTGCAGCAGTTAAAACAAGCACTGACATAACCAATAGGTCTCACTTTTGGGACCTTGTAAGTGTTTAGTTATGCAACTGTTGCATGGCTAAACACTTATAAGGTCCCAAAGGCGAGACCTATTGGCTATGCCAATGCTTGTGTTCACTGCTCCCTGTCTAGGCCAGCGCCCCAAGGCTATAGTTGGCTGGGAAAGGCGGGTAGTAAGTGAATTGGCCTCGCTGAGGGCCTGTTAGCACCTTGGCTCCAGTGTCTTTCAGGCACTGGCGGAGGGGGGTTGGGGGCGGGGTGTATGTTTGCATAGGCCTTGCTGTAAGGCACTTTTCCATATCGGAAAATTGAGATTATGTAATTGTGGCGGGGTATCGGTGACAGAGTCGGCAACCAGACCAGGATGGTGTAAGGAAGGCTTTATTTTATACAACACTCTCTTTTGGCTGGATGTCCGTCGTGAGATTACAGAAGAGGAAGAGTCCGGCTTGCTCCGTCTTGGGGACTCCAGACTGAGAGGGGGGTCGTATTTCACCGTCTGGATCGCCCCTGTCTTTGCTACTTCTTCCGGGTCTCGTCACGGCTCCGGAGCGGTCGAACAATGATCCCCACGTGGGACGGCACAAAGAAAAAGGAGAAAGAAACCAAGGATTAGGACGGTCGTCCTGCACTCTATCAAAAGGGTCCGTGAGTGAGGGAAACCGAGTGCTCAGGTTATTCTATTGCTTCCTTAGTGTAAGCGGGTGCCAGTGCTCAGTGAAGGGAGGGGGTTGCAGGACCAAGCAGTATATACAACCAATATCTCGGTACGAGCTCTCACAGGGGCGGCGGTGTCCTTCTTCCCACCCAGCCCGCTACCCGTCCCCGTACCTGTTCAAGCCACGCTCCTACCCTGGGAACGTGGCGGGTGGCTCGAGGAGTCGTTGGCCTTTTGGCTTGTCGGGGTCTTCTCCAGTTGTCCTCTCTTTGAGCGCGTCGATCTCTCCTCCTGTCCACTCCTCACGGTTCTTCTTTCGTCTCCACTCCAACTCTACTTCCACCTCCAGGGAAACGCCGTCTGTCTCCTTCCGGGATTCCGCTATCTTTGTACAACCCACCAACGTGACGTCAGCAGGGGCAGGAGTTTCGTCGTGCTGAAAGGATGAGTTAAAGCAACCTCGTTCCGTTTCTTGAGTCCAGTCTTGTGATTGATACGGGTACCACTCGTCCGTCGTGCAGGGTACCTCCGGTCGCTGTAGGGGAAGAGAAGGGGGCAAAAGATCGCCTTTTGAACAATGGTTCCATGAAGCCGCTGGTGACTCAGGTATGTCCTCCGCCCCGTCACACTCCTCCCCCCCCCTGGCTTCTCCCGATCGGGGAGAGGGAAGACCCTGGACAAATAGTCGGCGTTCCCGTTGTCTTTCCCCTTCCTATGTTGCACCGAAAAGGCATATGGCTGTAAGGAGAGGAACCAGCGTAGAATCCGGGGATTCTGGCTCCTATTGTTATATATCCATTGAAGAGGGGCATGATCTGTGTATAGAATGAACGGTTTGCCTTCTAAATAATACTGTAACTTGTCCACCGCCCACTTTATGGCTAGGCATTCTCGTTCTATTGTAGGGTACTTGGCCTCCCTTGGGAATAGCTTACGGCTGATGAACAGTACCGGGTGTTCCAAGCCGTCCTCCCACTCCTGCGATAATTCCGCCCCCTATACCCAGATCGGATGCATCAGTGGCGAGGATAAAGGGTTTGGAAAAATTGGGCGATAGCAAGACCGGCTGAGTGGTGATAGTGTTTTTCAGTTCTGCGAACGCTTGCAAAGCATCTGGGCTGGGATGTAGAAGGTCCCGCGGTCTCACTCCCTTGCGAAGAAGATCGGTAAGGGGGGGGGCGGCTATGTCGGCAAATCGGGGGATAAACCTACGGTAGTACCCTATAAGCCCTAGGAACGCTCTCAGGTCTCTTTTGGAGCTAGGAAAAGGAGCCCCCCTCAATGGCCCGTACTTTGGTGTTTTGGGGGGTGATGGTACCATCCCCTAATATGAAACCCAAGTAATTCACCCGGTGGAATGCTGCTCGGGACTTCTTGGCATTTATATGCAGGCCTGCTTGCTGTAAGGCGGTAAGGATTGTCTGTAAGTGTGTCAAGTGCGCTTCCCAGGTGTTGCTGTATATGACGATGTCATCCAGGTACGCCGAACTGAATGTGGGATATGGTTGCAAAATAGTGTTCATGAGGCGCTGGAATGTGGCAGGTGCCCCGTGAAGACCGAAGGGGAGCACCGTAAATTCGAACAACCCTTCGTCTGTTATAAAGGCCGTTTTCTTTCGGTCTGTTTCTCTGAGGGGCCCCTGCCAGTACCCCTTGGTGAGATCCAGTGTAGTGATAAACGCCGCTTCTCCAAGATTTTCTATTAACTCGTCTACCCGAGGAATAGGGTAGGCGTCGAACGAGGAGATGGCGTTCAGGGCTCTAAAGTCCATACAAAACCGCCTTGATCCATCCGGTTTAGGGACCATTACTATAGGTGATGCCCAGTCGCTTTTTGAGGGTCGGATAACTCCGAGTCGCAGCATGTCTCTTACTTCCCTTTTTATGGCCTCTCGTCGAGCTGCCGGAATTCTGTAGGGTTTTTGCTTTACCCTTTTCCCGGGATGGGTTTCGATGTTATGCTCCACTAATGTCGTTTTCCCGGGTAGATCCGAGAAGATCTCCCCGAACGGGAATAACGTCTTGCTCAGGTCTCTTTTCCGCTGTTCCGAGAGGTCGTCGTTGATGATCAACTCGTTTAACGTTGAACGCTCTTTCTGGGGGGTGGGTATGAGTAAGTTCATGCCTTTTTGGAGGGGGTCCTATCCACTTCTTTAGCAGGTTTATGTGATACGTCTGTACTTTGTTCGCAGACAACTTTAGTCGGTACGTGGTGTCGCCTACCGTGTCCACGATCTCGTAGGGACCCTTCCACTCATTCTTGCCTTTGCTGGCGCTGGGAGGAAGTAGGAGTAAGGCCCAATCCCCTACTTTTAATCTCCGAAGCTTTGTCCCACGGTTGTAGTATTTCTTTTGCTTCACCCTCTGTTGTTCCAGGTTAGAATACGCTAGGGTTCGTAACCTCCCGAGTTTGGACCTGAGCTGCTGGGTATATTCGAGTAGTGACTTCTGCTCTTGTTCCCCTTCGGTTTCCCAGGCGTCTTTGGTCATTTCTAGTAAGGACCTCGGTTGTCGCCCATACAATAGTTCGAAGGCCGAACACCCCAAACTGCTCTGCTTCTGGGCCCTCAACACATACAAAGCCAATGGCAGCAGTCGATCCCATTCGGAACCTTCGGCAGAGAGCATCTTTTTTAAGGTGGTTTTTAACGTCTGGTTGTACCTCTCGACGAGACCATCAGTTTGTGGGTGATAGACTGAGGTCCGCAGGTGATGTATGTCCAGTGTTTTGCATACTTTCTTCATCAATTTGGACGTGAATGGAGTGCCTTGGTCGGTTAGAACCTCTTTTGGAAAACCGACCCTGGAACAAAGCTCGACGAACTTCTCGGCGATGTGAGCCGTCGTCTGAGTCCTCAAAGGGAAAGCCTCGATGAATCGTGTCGCGTAGTCGACTATTACGAGTGCATATACGTGGCCCCTCGAGGACTTTGGCAGCGGTCCCATTAAGTCCATACCCACTCTTTCAAATGGACGTCCGACGGCGGGTAGGGGTTGTAGCGGCGCTGCAGGGGGTCGGTGTACATTCTGTCTTTGGCAAATCTCGCACTTTGTGCAGTAATCTTGAACATCTTTATATATCCCTCGCCAGTAAAAATACCGTAGGATACTGTCGGTAGTTTTTTCTTTTCCGCGGTGTCCGGCGGTGAGGTGGGTATGGGCAAAGAAGAGCACTTGTTTGCGGAAAGACACAGGTACCAACAACTGGGGGTTCCCTCCCTCTGCCCCCTCCCGATACAGCAGTTCTTTTGTTATTATGAATCTGGGGTATTTTTTTGACTCCTGATTTTGGGAAACATGGGCGCTCTCCCAGGCGTTAAACAGTGTGGAGTCATTGGCCTGCGCAAAACGGAAACTACGGTCTAGAACCCAAGGCTCAGGAGACAGGAGAGCAGCCATTGTCTCGGGGCCAGTCGACCGGGGGGGGGGGGGGGGAGACATTGACCATTTAAACAGGGACATAAACCCCGGATTATCCACCCCCAGTATCACATCCTCGGGTAGGGAATCCACCACCCCCACCTTCACTGTACACGGGTCCTTATCAAGGGGTGTCATGGTTACCTGTGCGAGAGGGTAGGGCCTAACATCCCCGTGTACACATCGGATGTGAACCACTGCGCCCTGGACGTATTGATTGGGGAGGACTAGCCTTCTCTGTTCTACAGATTGCCTGCACCCCGAATCTAATAGGGCCTTTACTATCAAACCGTTCATTCTTAGACTCACATAAAAGGAGGTCCCCATTTCGGCTGAATACAGTACAGTTCTGGGGAGATAGCCAACCTCCATGGGTTCTTCGGTTGATTTTTTCCTGGGACACAGTCGGGCAATGTGACCCCATTCTCCGCATTCAAAACACTGGGGCCCCCGGGCAGGAGGCCCATCTATCCTCACAGGCCTGGGTCGGGGAGGTTCATGCATCGGCTTCGGTTTTCTTTCTATTTTGAGGGGGGTCTGTCCTTTTGAGCCTTTGTCACCGTCCCATCCCAATGTCTTTGGTTGTGCTCTAGCGTAATTCACTGCCATTTCGATGGCTTGGTCCAGTGAAAGTCCAGGGTGCTGTTTCAGCCATCTCTGGGAGGCATACGGCAAGGCCTCCATAAACTGCTCCATGTAGATTTTTGTCATCACCTCCTCCTTGGTGCTGGAGGCCGGCCTTAGCCATTTGTCTGCGGCCATCTTAAGTCGAAAGAACAGGGTTTTGGGGTTCTCGCCTGGTGTGCCTCGTTCCCTCCTGAACCTGAGGCGATAGGCCTCACCATCGAGGCCAAGGTGATCCAAAATGACCTCTTTGATTGTCTGATAGGGTGCATTTCCTGTAGGGTTAGCCACCTGGTAGGCGAACTGTGCCTCCCCTGATAACAGCGGAGCCAAAAAGAAAGGCCACTTCGCTTCAGGCCAACCCAACACTCTTGCGGCCCTCTCAAAATTCATTAAGAAGACGTCGGGATCTTCCCCTTGCATATACTTCTGCAAGGCTATCCCTGACGGATTAGGAACGGGTAGCGGCCGATTCTCCAGGGGTGTGGTGATGGTCGCGACCGGGCCGGCCTTCTGCAGACTCTCCATGTGTGCCGTGATGGTGTTCTGAAAAAGATCCCGGTCGGCTTGAGCCGACGTCATCTGTCTCTGCACTGCCCATTCCAACTTCTCTTGTCCCTTTATGAGGTGTTGGATGAGGGCGTCCATCTCTTTCGTACAGACGGACTGTGATGACGATCTCACTTCTGACACCAGTTGTGGCGGGGTATCGGTGACAGTCGGCAACCAGACCAGGATGGTGTAAGGAAGGCTTTATTTTATACAACACTCTCTTTTGGCGGGATGTCCGTCGTGAGATTACAGAAGAGGAAGAGTCCGGCTTGCTCCGTCTTGGGGACTCCAGACTGAGAGGGGGGTCGTATTTCACCGTCTGGATCTCCCCTGTCTTTGCTACTTCTTCCGGGTCTCGTCACGGCTCCAGAGCGGTCGAACAATGATCCCCACGTGGGACGGCACAAAGAAAAAGGAGAAAGAAACCAAGGAATAGGACGGTCGTCCTGCACTCTATCAAAAGGGACTGTGAGTGAGGGAAACCGAGTGCTCAGGTGATTCTATTGCTTCCTTAGTGTAAGTGGGTGCCAGTGCTCAGTGAAGGGAGGGGGTTGCAGGACCAAGCAATATATACAACCAATATCTCGGTACGGGCTCTCACAGGGGCGGCGGTGTCCTTCTTCCCACCCAGCCCGCTACCCGTCCCCGTACCTGTTCGAGCCACGCTCCTCCCCTGGGAACGTGGCGGGGAGGCTCGAGGAGTCATTGGCCTCCTGGCTTGTCGAGGTCTTCTCCAGTCGTCCTCTCTTCGAGCGCGTCGATCTCTCCTCCTGTCCACTCCTCACGGTTCTTCTTTCGCCTCCACTCCAACTCTCCTTCCACCTCCAGGGAAACGCCGTCCGTCTCCTTCCGGGATTCCGCTATCTTTGTACAACCCACCAACGTGACGTCAGCAGGGGGAGGAGTTTCGTCGTGCTGAAAGGCTGAGTTAAAGGAACCTCGTTCCGTTTCTTGAGTCCAGTCTTGTGATTGATACGGGTACCACTCGTCCGTCGTGCAGGGTACCTCCGGCCGCTGTAGGGGAAGAGAAGGGGGCAAAAGATCGCCTTTTGATCAATGGTTCCATGAAGCCGCTGGTGACTCGGGTATGTCCTCCGCCCCGTCACAGTAATGGTAGGGTCAGAGCTGCCGAATGAGGAACTATGGAAATAGGTTTGAGTCCCTGCTTCAGCTCAACATCATGTGACTCTGGGCAAATGACTTCATTGCGTAAGGCCTAAAATAATAATGAATTTGATCTTCTGTAATGTAACTGGTGCTTATGTAATCTCTGCCCTTGGGCCTAGTTCACCCTACATAAATAAAACTACAATAAAAAAGAACCCTTTGTTTGCTCATGTTTTAAGAGGCTGCAGCATAATAATGAGCGGAATATTTATACAATAATACAAAAGTCTGTATTCCTTCTTAACATGGCTTTTCTTCCTTTGTTTAGTTTTAACCATCAGTCACGGGTCATTAAAGCAGCGTTACACCACATTTTAAACTGCTTTCACCTTATGTTTACTGTTTAAACTTTAAAGTGCATATCCATCAGAGTAGAAAGTATCAGCTTTAGGTGATTTTCTTCATTTTTATACCAGTAAGAACATTCGAATACTGGCAATGCCGGTAAAAAAATGGCCAGGTGGCAAACAGAGCCAGATCAGGAGTTATGCCCTGTGGGCCACTTTATTTCACCTCGCCCGGCCAAAATACAGTGCTTCTAGTTCTCACCCATGTTTCTGGCTCTATGAGCTTTAAAATACATGATTTTTCAAATATGTGTCTAAGAATGAGCCCAGTGAGATTTGCTGTTTCAAAAATAGACGTGATCCAAGAATGTGGGCCACTTTTTTGTTGGTGTTATATTCAGAAGCCCACAATACAAGTCCTTTGAATATTTGCTTGTTTAAATATGTAACTAGCCACTCTTCCTGCTCTAGTGTGCAGTCATCTATCAACCCCCAAAAAACAGTGTGACTCACTGACAACCGGGATCTAGCCCAAATTGTGATGACCTCCTTGAAATGCTATCTTATAGAAGGTGACTTCATCATTTTTAAGTTGATGACCCCTGGACTTGAGAAGAATTGTGGATGAAAGGGATAATACAATCTATTCCATCAAAATTGACAACCTGCTTTCAACTGGGCACAAACTTTATCTACCTTTCTCAAAACTGCCAACCTGGGCATCCCTAACTACTATTATCGCTTCGTTGTCGGCGCAGGTTCAACGTACCTGATTCCAGCCACAATCTTGCTTGAGGACACGGAGGGGCTGAACGGTCACCTGAGGCCCCGCCCCCTGCCACCGGGGAAACCTACAACTGCTGCTCGCGCCTCCCGCTTCGCGGGAGACGCTTCGTTGTCGGCGCAGGTTCAACGTACCTGATTCCAGCCACAATCTTGCTTGAGGACACGGAGGGGCTGAACGGTCACCTGAGGCCCCGCCCCCTGCCACCGGGGAAACCTACAACTGCTGCTCGCGCCTCCCGCTTCGCGGGAGACGCTTCGTTGTCGGCGCAGGTTCAACGTACCTGATTCCAGCCACAATCTTGCTTCAGGACACGGAGGGGCTGAACGGTCACCTGAGGCCCCGCCCCCTGCCACCGGGGAAACCTACAACTGCTGCTCGCGCCTCCCGCTTCGCGGGAGACGCTTCGTTGTCGGCGCAGGTTCAACGTACCTGATTCCAGCCACAATCTTGCTTCAGGACACGGAGGGGCTGAACGGTCACCTGAGGCCCCGCCCCCTGCCACCGGGGAAACCTACAACTGCTGCTCGCGCCTCCCGCTTCGCGGGAGACGCTTCGTTGTCGGCGCAGGTTCAACGTACCTGATTCCAGCCACAATCTTGCTTCAGGACACGGAGGGGCTGAACGGTCACCTGAGGCCCCGCCCCCTGCCACCGGGGAAACCTACAACTGCTGCTTGCGCCTCCCGCTTTGCGGGACGCGCGCGGGCGGCGCCGGGCAAAGGGCGGGCCGTCTGTGGCCGTCAGGGCCGGATGAGGCCGGGCTGGGCCCCTTCCCTAACATTCTCCCTCTTGTACATGCTCGGACACAGGTACTTTGGCCGGTGAGATCCGTTATCACTGCAGTGATTTGACTTTGAATCTTGGTGGGGCTTATTGGTTGTTTTGTAGGTTACTTGTACCATTACATTAGGTCTGCAGTAGGTCCTAGCCCTTTGTTGCCACACGCGCATATTGTCTTGAGCGCCATTTATTTTATACCTCGCGAGGACTTGGTTTTATGTATTCAATTTTTTAGCAATTTTGGTTTTATCACATATTTTATCTTTTCTTGTGCATCTTACCAGCTTCTAATATATTTGTGCGGGTTGATTATGGGGAAGAGGAAAGTCATGGAGGGAGGCGGTGTCGCTGGCATAAAAAAAAGGGAAAAAAGCTAAAAAGAATTTGCATGCTGGTCTTAACTGTGTCCTGGAAAGAATCGAGGGAATCGTTAATGACTGCGAGGAGGCACTTGGGGATGACATTCAAAAAGATATAGGAAACGTGGATCAGAGGGATGGTAAAACATGTAATAAATCACGCAGGAAAACCATCCCCACAATGTTTCTTAACCAGTTTAGCAGCGACAAGTCCACGCTAGCTCCCTCATCGGTTACACACGACCACCTTGCGGATGCCGTTTTGCCCAGTCCTCTATCCCCTCCATCAGAACCAGGGCTGGTGCAGCAACAAGCCCAGGTATCTCCCACTTCCACTCCCATTCTATGCTCAAATAGATTTTCTCCACTTGCTCTACACACCAGCATTACCACTATAGCGGCCCCAGAGGAACCTATGACATCAATTCCAAGTGAAAGGCCAGCTGTCGGCACACAGGCAGGGTATTCTGAGCCGGCTCTGTTGGTTAGGATTAAGAAGTTGGAGGATATGGTTGCACTATTGACCGCAAGACTGGATAGTCTAGCCCAGGGCCACGTTCCTTCAACTTCTACCTCCCTCGCTTTTCCATCACGGGAGGCCTCTGCACTCACTGGGAGGGATACACAGGGGCTCACTAACCACACGCTAAATACCTGTTCAACCTCATCCCAAGATCAAAGAACGAGGGGGCTTGCTAAGATGAAGGCCACTAACGACAAGGCTGGTTCTTATGCTGACATCACGAGAGGTGAGCCTCGATCTGTGGTACCTGAAACTAGATCTATGCCATTGGATCATCACACCCACATTACATCCTCGTTGCCCCGAGCACCCATTGTACCACCCCCCTATAGAACCACCTTTGGCCCTCGCCCGCTCCATCGACCCATTAGGACCAAGGTGTACATGACCAACGTTCCTAAACTAACCAGCCGAGGGGGTTATGAGTGTAGGGATTCACTACTCAATAAAGCCATTCATTGGTTGCGTTATGTAAGGGGGTGCAGATCCATT
This sequence comes from Triturus cristatus, assembly GCF_964204655.1. Taxonomy (NCBI): domain Eukaryota; kingdom Metazoa; phylum Chordata; class Amphibia; order Caudata; family Salamandridae; genus Triturus; species Triturus cristatus. The sequence continues at coordinate 674,901,007 of NC_140594.1, read as the reverse complement.
ATTCAAGACGATCTGTCTAGAGTAAATAGGATTTCCAGGGCAGATGCTCAGGCGGACTGCCTTGAGATCGAACTCAGTGATCCCTCCCTAGCAGAAAACCTCCTACTACTGGAACTCAGGACATCTCCGCCGGAGTCTTCCTCGATTCAGATCCATTCCTCCCCTTCTTGGTCATTCCTGCACGAGTCCGGTGACTCAGGTCTTAGACAGGTCGATTGACTGACCAATAACCATTTAGATAACCCTTCTCCTGTCTCGGAATGCCTTCATCAAGTGGTCAATTCAGTTTTAGTTCACTCTTTGCCCATGGATCCGGGTGAGGCTAGTAGTGTTACTTTGGCTCCCCCTCAACCACCAAGTGAAGCCAATGTCTTATGTGAGGTGGTGGATGTAAATAAAGACATTTCCCTTAATTGTTTAAGATCACTGCACCTTTTATCCTGGAACATTGCGGGTCTGGATAAAAATCTCGCCGACCCCCTTTGGAATGATTTTATCAATAAATTTGATATCCTTTTATTCCAGGAGACATGGAGCCTAGTCCCCCCTCTACAGGTCAGGTTACACTACCTTCCACGTCCCTGCCAGTAGATCATCCAGAGGCAGGCCCTCGGGGGGACTCCTTGCTTGGGTCAACATCCACTTGAATTGGTCCGTTAGAAATCTTGCATCTCCTTCCCAGGATATTCTCCACATCTCTATTATTGGGCCAGACTGCAAAGCTGGCCTGGAGATTTTTAATGTATATGCCAGAGGAACCCCGGGCGGACAAGCAAGTCCCATTATATCAACCTTGGATACTGAGCTTACGGCCATCACCTCCGCAGCAGGCATAATCGTCGCAGGAGACCTAAACTGTACCTTTGAGCCACTCTGCAACGAGGACATCCAGGGCACAAGGGATCTGGATGCCAAGTGGGAAATTCCCTGCCTAGGCCTCCCTCCAATAAAGAAATGGTCTCCTAGTGCCATACAAATTAACGCCCTGACTCTAGAGCATAATCTGAGGGCGACCAATGGCAGAACTAAATCTGATTTAATGGGAGCCCCTACTTTCACCAGAACCAAGGTGCCCTCGCGTATTGATTATATATTGCTGGATGTTGGCTCTTGGGGCGACCTTATAGACATGGAAGTGGTCCAAAGATGCGAAAGTGACCACAATCCCCTGTCCATGCACTTTCTGTGTAACCCTGCATTTATTTCTACCGAGCTTGCCAGTACCAAGACCACTCGGATGAGGGAAATTGTTCCCTCCAACTGCAATCGGCGCCTTAGATGGCATAAGGTAGCCGAAAGCGGATTGTCACTGGAGGGCATTAGGAAGATCATTAATGATAACATCTCATTACTCAATGACGTTCCCGATATTCTCCCCTCTCCTACGTACTCCTCTGAGTTTAAGGAAATATACCTCTCAACTGTGGACAATGTAAGTGAGTTCTTCCAGGCTAAAATATCTCGGGGCTGTAAGCGCCCACCTCCTAAGGGCGAAAACCCATGGTACCCCAACGAGTGCAGAACACAGAGGCAGGACCTCTCGAAAGCCCTAAAAACCAAGGTCCAGAGCAACATCTTGACTGCAAGGAAATTATACTATAGGTCCATTGCTTCAGCCAAACGAGCTTGGGAAGAAGCTCACTGGCAAGAACTTAAATCTGCGGCCCAGCTGAAGGACGCAACATTATTTTGGGATCTTATTAATGTTGGCACAAGGAGGGGGGCTGATCCATTACCGAACCATATCTCGGGGCGAGACTGGTTCGAGCATTTTCAGAAATTATACTTGGGTGACACAGGGTGCACTCCGCACGAGCAAGGGTATGATCTAGAGCCCCCATTGGCCCCATCTGTGAATGAGCATTTTGGCCTCAATGAGGTTCTCACAGCTATCGCTTCAATTGCGCCCGGTAAAGCAGCCGGTCCTGACGGCCTCCCGGGTGATCTCATGATTCATGAGAGAAACCTTTGGGCACAATTTATCTGTAGATCCCTAAACCTCATAGCAATTGGCCACCCTGTACCCGATTGATGGAAAGGGGCTGAGGTGGTGACCATCTACAAGAAGGGGGATAGAGAGGATCCTGCCAATTATAGACCGATTAGTTTGATCGATGTCATTCAAAAAATAGTTGGCAGGGTCCTCTTAACACGGTTGAAGGGATGGTTGGATGAGGAGGGTGTTCTGTCCCACTTCCAGGCCGGATTTAGATGTGGTGTTGGCACAATGGACCAGGTATTTAGACTCTGCCTGATCCATTGGAAAACAGTAACCATCGAGAAGGGTAGCCTGTATTTGGACTTTATAGATTTAAAAACAGCTTTCGATCTGTTCCCCCGCTCCAAGCTCTGGCAAGTCTTGCTCGATCTTGGAATTCCTCCCTTGATCTTGTCTCTTGTTAAGCGCCTGCATGAAGACAACTTCCCCAGAGTAAGGTGGGGGGGGCAGGGCCAGCTCACCGAGAAAATAGTTGTCCAGAGAGGAGTACGCCAGGGTTGCGTTTTGGCGCCGACCCTGTTCTCTCTCTATATAAATGGGGTGGCGGACCATTTGAGGGAGGACGCGGCCGATGCCCCAACCCTGTGCGGGGAAAAAACACCAACTCTATTATTTGCGGACGACACCCTCCTGGTCTCCAAGAGCCCTATGGGCCTGCAAAAACTCCTTGATCGCTTCACCTCGTTCTGTGTAGCCAGAGGCTTGGTTATTAACATAGCTAAAACCAAGCTAATGGCTTTGGCACCATCTAAAAGTTTCAGAAACAAATTTAACCTGAATGACAGCCCGCTGAAGTTAGTTGAGGCCTTTGATTATCTTGGGGTTAGGATGAACAATAAACTAAAATGGTCACCCCATCTGACCAAAATGGTCCTGAACCACAAACGGATTTCTGGGGCCATAGCGAGGCACCAGAGACTCTCCTACAGTCGACCTGTAGCCCCAGCCATTAAAGTATATGAGGGTAAGGCTTTGCCTGGGTGCTTATATGGGGCGGAACTCTGGGGGTTCGATAATCTATCTGAATTAGTAAAATCAGAAAACAAATTTTTTCGTGACCTAGTCTCGCTCCCCCCATCCACCCCTCTAACTCCTCTCCGTTACGACCTTGGGAGACACCCAATTAATGAAGTGGCGAGGCTGCGCCCTCTGTTATACTGGACCCGGCTTATGAGATCTTCTGACCTATGCCATTATGCATCCGGTCTAAAGGAACTGATAAGTTTGGGCGCAGGCCATAAGGTTGGTTGGGTGTCCAATTTGAAGAAATTAGTGGTCGAAATTGGTCTGGGCCAGGCTTGGGAGAGCCAGATGCCCCCGCCCAAACCTCTAGTGAAAAGGCTTTACTGGGACTGGATTTCCGCCATGACCAATAAAAATCATAATGGCATTCTGTCGGAGAGATTCTTGGATGTTAAGCCCACTCTAAGATTGGAACCCTTCCTTGACCTCATTGAGTCCCCGGGGGATAGAGTGCTCTACCTGAAACTCAGGTATGGCACACTTCCCCTTCGAGATTTCCAGAATGGTTGGAGCGGCCAATCGGGAAATAATGAGGGCTGCCCGGGCTGTGCTTGCCCTACGGAATCTACAGCACATTTTATCTTTGCTTGTAGGGCATACAGCCAAGTGAGGTCCAGGTGGCTAAAACCAGTTTGTTCTAATTTGGGCTGCTCATCCCATCGGGTGGCCTTACGCATTTTGACTTATGAGACGCTAATCCCAAGTGTTACCTGTGGTACAGCAAAGTTTTTAGGACATGCTTGGAGGATAAGGCAAAGGCTCGTTAAGGGAAAATCAGCTTAACAAACTGTTGTGAGTTTTGTCTACCAAGCTCTCTTGTCCTGGATGGGTTTTTAATCATACTGCTATGTGGTTTTTATGTATGTATTATCCATGGCTTGATCCATTTTTTAGCTTTGTCTTTAGTTCTGCTTCCTTTTTACATCCATCTAAGAGAACAAGAAAACTGACCATTTGCTGATATGAATTTTTCTGGTCTTTTGATTATCAACTGTGATGCATTTTTGTACTTTTAAGATTGATGTTTTATTAATCGAATAAAGTGAATTGAATTGAACTACTATTATCCTGGACAAACCATGCGCTCATCCATTTTACCGTGCACAGTTTTCCTCAAAAAAAGGTTGCAATAACACCCTTCCTTCCCATCCTGGATAACCTAATAAAATTGACAAGCCTATGTCATCCTTTTCGGACTTGCTGATGAGTTGCTCTACCCTAGAAGGCCTCTCCATAATCCTTGAGCACCCTTTCCATATGCTGTGCTGGATGAGCTTGCCCTTCTTACAAATAGAAGCTTCGATCATCCAGATGCAACAAATTGCTCTCTGATGTAGAAAGTGTCACCTCCTTTCTGACAGAATTGCTTGTCACATGTATGGCAGTGCCTATAAAGCATGCACAAGTTACTATGGGAAATTAAGTGAAAACCGACTGTGCAATTTAAAGTTGTAACTCAGTCCATAGTCGCAGTGATTGCTCCTCCGCTAAAGTGGAGGAGTGTCACCCCACTGAAAAAAAAGGAAAAATAAAATGATCATAATGTATCGTTATTATCATTTTAGTTTTCCAATTGCAGTCAGTGTCTCGCGGGGCAGGGATGGCCAGACCAGGAAAAGGAGTTGTTTGAACTACTTAAGTGCGCATGACTGCTTGGCCTGCCCTCTCGGTCCAGCAAAACAGTCCTGCACACTTTTCATCTTCTCCGCCGGTCATGCTTTGCACAGCCTGGTGAGGAACATGCAAAGCCTCCCGGTACCCGTCTGAGCCCCAAACCATGGCACTCAGATCAATCACAAAACTGCATTGCATCTTTGTGATTTGCTCAGGGGGGCCTGGGTGCTTCCAATTGCCGGCAGGGTCCGCAGGAAGAGGAGGACTGAGGAGAGGCAGCGGCTGGCCATTAAAGGTAAGTGGGTTTTCTTTTCTTTTTTCGTCCACCCTCTCTTGCCCCACCACCTGGGTCCTGTAGCAGCAGCTACTGCATAAAGGCCTCACCCACCGATTTGTGGCATACTTAAACATATGAGAGGCAGGGTCCGATGATAAACTTGTGAGCGATCAAATACACCTGGGAGAGCTCTTGCTACCCTGATTCATTTTGCTGTTTGGGTGGGTAAAAACCAGAAAGGGGATTAAAATAAAAGGATTAACCTGTCTCCTAGTGTACATAAGCATGTTATTCCTGTCACTAGGTGGAAATAAATCGCAAGGGAATAATTAGACCCTAAATCATGGGAAATGCCTAAATCAATGTCCAGGATCTTTCTTTGGGACCATACCCTTTCTGTGTCCGGCTATCCCTATAGACTGTCTGCTATGAAAAGGTGACAGAGGTCAGTGCGAGAGAGAACATTTGTGATGGCTTACTTAAAAGTAATATCAATATTCTGACCAAATCGGGTCCATGAATAGTCCTTATGCCATCATCTGCTGGAACTGTATCAAGTCAAGTCAAGTCAAAGAATCTTTATTCGGTGATTAAAAAACACCATAAAAGCACACTCATATTTACATGTTAAAAAGTCATTAAACATTTCAGGGTTCTTTGTACAGTGAATTAACAAAACATAAATACAACAATATAGCCATATTTAACACTTAAAAGTTAAAGTAAAAACATTTCAGTCTTCTCCTCTAGTAAGCCTTAAACGAAGTGCTACCTTGATAAAGTTCATAATACTACACAGTGTTTGGGGTTCCTCAGCTTTCTGTAAGAATACAAGTGCCTCCCTAGCGTGGACCAAATTAGCATTTTTCAAAATATTTACAAGGTATCTGCGTCTGGGCATTGAGTAAAAGGGGCAGAGTAGAACAAAATGAAGGGAGTCTTGCGGAGACCTGTTGTCGCAGCCGCAGGGCCCCTTCTGTTCTATTGATGTAGCAAACCCCGCTGGTGATGCCAACATAAATGGGAGAAGGTTCAATCTGAAACGGCACATCAGGAACCTATCCTGTGCATTGTACATGAGGAACAAGTATGGCTCCATACCTTCCACGCTCTTCACTAGGTGATGGGCCCTCACTGTCTTTTTACACCCTTCAGCCTCATCTCTGCGTAGGTTTTTCCGCTCTAGAAAAATTCTCCCTACATGCAGTTTATTCTGGGCTACAATAGTTACAGGATGAGTAAAGAGGTTCCCAAAACATAGCTCCTCCAGGGTATTCTTCACATAAAGGAGCCAGGGGATGCGCATACACTTGTCCCTTTTTAGGCAGTCCAATAAGATTTCTCTACTAAGTGTCGCATCAGGATTATACCAGATTTTTAACCAAGCGATAATAGGCCTCAATTTTATCAAATCTTCTATATATGGTCTCCCTAGCTCCCTATGGGCAATCAAACCAGCAGTACTTTGTGGTACCCTCAAGAGTGATTTCAGATATTTATTTTCTTCACGTTGGATACTAGTGGTATTGACAAAGCCCCATACTTCTGCCCCGTAAATTACCTTGGAGCATGATACTGAGCTGTACAGATTTATCACCTGTTCCGGGGACCATCTTCCTAGCCTCCTGCCATAGCTAGCAATTGCCCCGTTAGATGCAATCATTTTACCACAACGTTCCTCCACCAGGGTATCAAACCGCAGGGCACCATCGAATGTTACACCAAGGTATGGAAACGTTTTGACCTCTTCCACAATGTGGCTCCCTATTTTGTATGTAAATTTAGAGGTGGTTTTTTTCCCCGCCAGGAGCACATAGGATTTACTCAGATTTACAGAAAGGTCCAAGGCACTCATGAACCCAACAAAACCATCAATCAGGATTTGTAGGCTCCTTGGTGTCCGTGCGATCAGTACCGCGTCATCTGCATAAAGCAGAACAGGAATATGACGCGACCCAACCCTTGGGCAATCTGCCTTCAGACCCAACAGAAACTGCTCCAAATTATTAATATAAAGGGAAAACAAAAAAGGAGCAAGAATGCAGCCTTGTCGGACTCCACTCTTACAGGGAAAAGAACTAGTCAGCCCCCCCTCCCTATTAAAGCGGACTTTGGCGGTGGTGTCACTGTGCAGTTCCCTCAATATATTAATTAGACCACTCTCTATCCCCATACTAAGCATCATGCCCCACAATTTTTCCCTATTGACGTGATCGAATGCTGCTGCCAGATCCATGAAACCCATGTAAATGGATTCATCACTAGCCATGGTATACTTGGCAGTCAGCAAATAAAGGTTCAGGCACTGGTCACTAGTGGACCTCCCTGCCCTAAATCCGTATTGAGTGTCCGAGAAGATGTTTTTTTCCTCGGTCCACTCGGACAGTCTATTAAGAATTGCCCTCCCCAAAAGTTTTGCTGACACATCAATCAGGGAGATCGGGCGGTAGCACTTTGGGTCATCCCTGTTGCCCTTTTTGAAAATCGGCACAATTACTGCCGTGGACCAAGACGGGGGCAGGCCACAGATGATAGCAGTATTAATAACCCTTGTCATTAGGGGAGCCCAGAGTTCGATGTTACTCAAAAACAGATCAGGGGGGATTCCATCAGGCCCCGGAGCTTTATTTTTGGTCAGGCCCTCAATCCCTGCAATGATCTCCTTAATGGAGAATTCTACCAGTGGAGCCTCAGTTGGAATGGCCGGTAGGTCTACAATAGAACCAGGCTCATGATTGTACAGGCCCCTATAGTGGTTGACCCACTGCTCTGGGAGAATATTGGCCCCTATATCCGGGGTATCTTTTTCCTGGAAAGTTGGGTTATTAATTATTTTCCAAAAGCCTGCTAGGTCCTTTCTTTCCCCCGCTTCTCGTAAATCTGCCCATGCTTCCGCCTGCAAGGCAAGTTTCCTCCTCTTAATTTCCTTTTTATAAATTTCTCTGCACACCTTAACTTTGTGGGGGACCCTTGGTTTAGTTTTAAGGCAGCTTTTCAGCTCCCTCAAAGCTTTAGAGCAGTCTTTGTCGAACCATCGGGGGTTCCCGTGGTTCTTAAATGGGACACTAGTCTTTAGCAAACCATCGATCAGATTAGCGATCTGGTCGAAGGCTTCCATTATCCTCGGTCCGCGGACTTCTGTGTCCAAACAATCATTAATAGCAAGTATGCCTGCGTCCACCAGGCCCTTGTAGAACTTTTCCCCGTCTATTTTAGCCCATTTTAGTCTCCTGCCTTGGTCTGTTGCTCTCTCAGTGAAGGTGCGTTGAACTCTAATACTTAGACCCACCATATACTGCAGCTCCAAAACAAGAGGGTTATGGTCACTAAAGCCACTCCATTCGATCCCTACACTAGTTGTCTTATTAATTAAGGACCTTGAGACCAGAATGTAATCTATGAAGGAAGAGCATCCTCTACCCTTAAATGTGGGGGGGAGTGTGCCATCCTCCTGCATCCCTACCATATTAATGGTGTGTTCAAGGTCATATTTAAACCGTAACATTCTGAAAGCTGAGCCCAACGGCGTATGAGAGAAATGCGGTCCCTTCTCCATAGGGCATCGGGACCAATCTGTGCTTATTTGGACCAGTACCGGGCACAAGTGGCAATTATAATCTCCCATAACCACCAACCCATGTGGCTGCCCATTTTTTTGGCCTGTTATGACCTGGCCCAACCTATTATCTAATTCAGTAACAAGAGAGATGTTAGATCCCGCTATCTCGTTGTTATAAAGGTTTACTGCAACAAATCTAAGACCTTTCCCAGTGAACCTGACTGCCTGAATCCTGTGGGAATTCCAATCAAGGCAAGTGTAACTTCCCGGAAGGCTCAGATCTATATAAATAGCTAAACCTCCCATGGCTCTCCCTGATCTTGATTTTTGAGCAGGAACAAAAAAACACTTATACCCTTGCAGGTGGAAATTATTCTCCTGGGCCCAGGTCTCCTGCAGACAAATTACATGGAATTTTCTGATATAGTCAAGCCACTCTTTGTTATTAAATTTCCCAGCCAGGCCAGCTATATTCCATGAGATGATTTTTAGTGCCTCACCCCCCTGGACCCCTCCTCCCTGTGACCCACCAGGTGATTCTCGCACTTGTTTTCCCAATTCCGGTCCCTGTGCGTCACCTATACATGCAATATCTACAACCCTGGGTTCATCCAGCACATAACTCCGGGCGCAACTTGATGACTTTTGTTTTGCCTCGGGGCTGTGCTTCTCCCACTCAGCATTTGGAACCCCTCTACCCCCTATACCCCATATACCATTATCTCTTTGTCAATCTACCCCCTCAAGACCATCCAGGCAGTGGAACCGATTGAATGTATGGAAGGGTAGCTCTGGGCGGCTAAATAATGGCCTGGGATTGAACTCGTGATGAACACCCCTTCGACCCACCCTTTCCCAGTTGTCATATGAACGGGTCACGTGTACAGGGGCTGGGGTGGGGGGAAAGAAGAAAGACACATGAAGTGTTTGAATTGTTGTTACCTGTGATCTATTCTTTCCCTGGCATATGTGAACAACTGTTCCAGCATCCCTGAAGCTCACCAATATGCAATCCCCTATGATGGATTTGCGTGTTCTCCCTATCCAAGGCACCCTTCTGACCATTATGATCTCATTGCTTAAGTGTACGGGTAAGGGTCTATTCAAATTTAGCCACTTAATCACCCTACTTTTCAGAGCACAGAAATCCTCGGCTTCACCTGCCTCTAGTGGTGGGACGCCCGCCATGACTACTGTAAAGTCATTCGCCTCTGGTGGTAAATTGGGTCTACGTGGCCTGGGGGGAAGCTTCATTAGTGGAGTCGGTGCAACACTATCTGGGGGCTGTACCGGGGGAACAGCATTTGCAGGGGGTATAGGTCCTATGGGGTTAGGTGGCTTATTTGGGGCAGGGTTATTCCTCTGGGTTTGTGGTGGGGCGGCCGCAGTTGCAACCTGTGAGGGAGCAAGATGCATAACACTTTTTGGAGCTGTTGGGGTGGCAATAGGTTTAGGAGCCCTCTCATGAGAATTGGCCGGATTTTTCATACTGCTTAGTGTAGCCTCAAGAATGGTTAGTCTGATTTCCACTTTTTTGATGCTTTCACTAATTGGTAACAAAAGTGACCTAAGCAGGAATTCCAAATTACCCAGCGGAGCAACAGAGAGGGGGGCATTAACAATGTTGCTAGCCGTCTCTTTAGTCAGGACGGGAGCCACACCATCCTGTGCAGCGGGTTTAGAATGTAAGTCAGCCACCGTTGTCACAGTTGATATGGAGGGTTTGGTTGACTTCCCAAAATCAGAATGAGGGATCTTTGGTTTGTTTTTAGCCTGGGCACCCCTCGACTTCCTCCTACGTTTGTTTGGTGGGGGCCCAAAAACCCCTTGTGCTACAGCTATTTTAGGTTTGGCTTTCCTAGACTTTGATGCTGGGGGCGGTTGAGAAATTAAGTCAATCGTCCCCCTACTTGGGCTTGTGCTACTCACTGGGGTTGAGCTCATAAGTACCACTGGGGGCGTTTTTGTAACATCCCTAAGCAGGATCGGAACATCTTCATTTAGTGTCAAGTCTTCGCTAGGTGTGGGAGGATAGTCTCCTAGAGGTCTACCTTTCAAATTATCTATAGAGCGTCTCCGCTCAGCTCTGAGCCGGCTTAATGTGTTCTCCTTGTCCCCATCTCCCCCCGCCCGAGGAAAGTAATTCTCTAAGGTCATATTTTTTGTTCCAGCCTGCCTTATGGGGGTACTTTCCTTTACCGGGGACGGCATGGTATCTTAGAGTGTGATGATAGCTATGGGGCAATTTATCAGCTTGTTGTGCTAGGGACTTGATGGCAAACGGCAGAACCAAGAGGGTAGGCCCAGCCCGGCCTACGACGGCCACAGACGGCCCCGCCCTTGTCCCGGGCTTCTCCCGGCGCCCTCCCGCGCGCTCCCGCGCAGCGGGATCCCAGTGCAAAAATAAAAGAGAAGGAGGTGGGGCGGGGGGCGTGGCAGTCAGGGAGAGCGACCCAGGTGTTGTGGGTTGACCTCACGCAGGGGCTCCTGGGAGTTGGAGTCCCTGCGGGTCCGCTCGCAGCCCTGTACTTGCCTGCCAAAGCCCAGAGTCCGGTGTCCAAGATCAGAGCCCCTCTATGCTCAAGGCGCCTCTCTCCACACCGCGAAGCGGGACCCGCGGAGCGGGTCCGGCGAGGAGCTGCGGCAGAAGAAAAATACCACAGGTGCAGGGAACAGCCCACGGCGAAGTCCAGGCAAACAAGGTATCCCACGTCGATCAGGAAGGGGGCTGCTTTCAAGTGCTAGGGCGGGGGCGTGGCAGTCAGGGAGAGCGACCCAGGTGTTGTGGGTTGACCTCACGCAGGGGCTCCTGGGAGTTGGAGTCCCTGCGGGTCCGCTCGCAGCCCTGTACTTGCCTGCCAAAGCCCAGAGTCCGGTGTCCAAGATCAGAGCCCCTCTATGCTCAAGGCGCCTCTCTCCAAACCGCGAAGCGGGACCCGCGGAGCGGGTCCGGCGAGGAGCTGCGGCAGAAGAAAAACACCACAGGTGCAGGGAACAGCCCACGGCGAAGTCCAGGCAAACAAGGTATCCCACGTCGATCAGGAAGGGGGCTGCTTTCAAGTGCTAGGGCGGGGGCGTGGCAGTCAGGGAGAGCGACCCAGGTGTTGTGGGTTGACCTCACGCAGGGGCTCCTGGGAGTTGGAGTCCCTGCGGGTCCGCTCGCAGCCCTGTACTTGCCTGCCAAAGCCCAGAGTCCGGTGTCCAAGATCAGAGCCCCTCTATGCTCAAGGCGCCTCTCTCCACACCGCGAAGCGGGACCCGCGGAGCGGGTCCGGCGAGGAGCTGCGGCAGAAGAAAAACACCACAGGTGCAGGGAACAGCCCACGGCGAAGTCCAGGCAAACAAGGTATCCCACGTCGATCAGGAAGGGGGCTGCTTTCAAGTGCTAGGGCGGGGGCGTGGCAGTCAGGGAGAGCGACCCAGGTGTTGTGGGTTGACCTCACGCAGGGGCTCCTGGGAGTTGGAGTCCCTGCGGGTCCGCTCGCAGCCCTGTACTTGCCTGCCAAAGCCCAGAGTCCGGTGTCCAAGATCAGAGCCCCTCTATGCTCAAGGCGCCTCTCTCCAAACCGCGAAGCGGGACCCGCGGAGCGGGTCCGGCGAGGAGCTGCGGCAGAAGAAAAACACCACAGGTGCAGGGAACAGCCCACGGCGAAGTCCAGGCAAACAAGGTATCATCGTAGGTATTTATCCTTTGTGAAGACTGTTAGGATGAGGGAGTGGGCTCTACTGCTATACTAGGTTGTGTGATCCCCTCCTATGCACCTGTGTCACTGCTCTAACTCCCCACAGCAAGTGACATCTGCCACTTTTTATAGCAGGGAGTTCACAGCGATATTCCACTCTCTTAACCCTTTTAAGTAAGACAAAGGCAGTAAAATATCCATTACCCGTATACATCTTCTAGTCTTGCATCGCTGAAGCGGCTTACTCCTCCTTAACAAAACTTTAAAAAAGTATGATTTACCAAGAAATTATCACAAAAGTTGTAGACTTTACAATTACACAGATGACTCAACTGTTGCTCTTCCTGGATGGATCTTTGTCAGCTCAGCTGGGATTCCAAAACACCTCGTGTTTTATCTGGAATTGGATGAGCAATAACCAATTGAAATTGAATGCCGACAAGACAGACGTGGCATTTCCTAACAACAAAGCCCACTTGTGGAATGACCTATATTGGGCGGTGATAATGGGAGCCTCAGGATCCCAAAAACTGCATCGAAGAGCTTTGGAGTTATCGGTGATGGCTGTCTCTCCTGGAAATCCCAATTGAAGAGGTGGTTTCCAAGTGCGTAGTTATGCTAATAATTATTAAAAAGATGGCTTCTCTGTTCCCAGTGGAGGCTCTTAAAATGATCGTCATGGCAACTATTATGTCCAGACTCGACTGCTCACATATAGAATACTTTGGTCTCCCTCACAGCGCTATGCACCAACTTCAAGTGATACAAAATGAGGCATTGTGTTTGATGTGTTAACTTCCACACATTACCCATGAGACACAGGTCCTGAAGCCGCTTCATCGGTAATCAATAAAGCAAATAATTTAATGTAAAACGTTATGAATCGGCTTCAGAACATTACATGGTATGGTTCCTCAGTTCAGGACCAAAAGAATTGGAAAGCCTACCCTGTCCTGACTTTTAAGAGTCTCCAACTCCGCCAATCTAGAGATTCTAAATTACAGTGAGGAATATATGGGAGTATGCGGTTTCTCTGTTCAGACTCCAGTGCTGTGAAACTTTCTACCGGAACAGCTGCATTTTGAAAGAAGTTTTGTGCAGTTTAGGAGCAATTAAGCACTTGGCTTCTCAAACCGGCATCGCACTAATGACTTTCTTTTTTTTTTCCTCCAACTTTCTCTCTATTCCTCCGCCATTCAGCGCTTAGAGACCTGATAGTAAACATGCACTTAGTTAGGTTTTATTAACAAAAAATGAACTAACCTCTCTTCGCCCAGTTCTCAAGCGCCCCCCGCGCAGCAGCTTTGTAAGAATCTCATGGTCTTCAATGGCAAAGCCACCGGGAATGTTACCCTCGCCTACCGGAAAATAGACCCCTCATGGCGTTTATTTGCCGGAATATAAAAAAAAACATCCGCAAGATCATGAACCAGCTCATATCTGTTACCTCGGTAATGGCTCTGTTCTTTACTTTATTCGTCGGTGCATACCTGCTGCAGGCAGCTTCAGCTGTAACTTGACCATCTCGCTGTTACACCATACCTCAGGGAACGCACTGTTGACCCAAACATTTTTGCAAACCACAAACCTTCCTGCCATCACAAAAATGTTCCCAAGTGATCGTCACTACCAACCTGTCTGACTGTCTGGATTCAAACTACCGCCTGAATGATTTCCAGTTAGATTTCAGAGGCACAGAGACTGCTTTAATGGACACCAGGAAAGAAGACATTATGTCTGTCAACAACAGTGGTCAGTTGTGTGACCCTATTGGCTTAGTCCTGTCTGCTACCTTCTACACAATTGACCATAGCACCCTTACCTTCCATCAGGAGTCCACGTTTGGTGTAGGATGTGTCCTGCCCATTTAGATTTTTTTCCGTAACATCACAGAAACCAGGTAAAACTTGGCCCTTTCTGATGTAAAATCTCTCATGTTATTTCTGGAGTGCCTAAGAATCATTTATTTTGCCAGCTCTCTTTAACGCCTACATGGTTCCACTTGTAGCACCCCTCAGCAGCTGCAACATTGCTGCCATATGGATTCCAGAGACACTGAAGTTCACACTCCAAAAGAAGCTGAGCACAAAAGTGGAGTGTATGTCTGTCTCCAACAGATAATAAATGGATGACAGACAACTGGCTTTGCATAAATGCACAAGAGAAACAAGATCTTACTCTACGCCCTGAAAAAAACAGACAACCACATTTCATGTGGCTTTGTTTCCTGGGCACTCCTCCCACCTCCTCTAACTCTATTAGGAGTCTTGAAGTCCTCTTTGACATTGTAGTATTTTTCTACTAACCGTCTTAATTCTTTGACCAAAAGTGTGTTTCACCTCGGTCATCCGTTGAATACTCCAGTTTATTCAAGTGAAAGATCAAATCACCCCTATCACCCCTACCAAAGCAGTGTTCCTTTTGCATTTACAACTGTAATCGAGTCTAATATTCACCAACCAAACCTTGATCGAGCTCTAAATTCAAAGTCTCAAATCACATGACCCTGGTTTAATACCGCTCCACTGGGTGCCTAACAAAGGATTGATTTGAAAACGGACTGTCAAGTTTACAAATCCTTGCATACCTCTGAAATTGACTACCTGATACAAATTATTCAGCCTTTATTCCTGAGCATTTGCTTTAGTGTAGCCTCACAGAATGGTCTCTCACTGCTGTGTTGTAATAAAACTCTCCAAGACAGTTGTTCAGGAGAACAGGTTTATTAGTAGTGGATCCTTCAGCCTCTCCGCTCTGATGCCCAACGTTCTAACATGAGCTTCTGTCCCCAACATTCCAGAGATGGGCAAGTCCAAAAGGCGAGGAAGGGGAGGGGGGACGGGGAAAGGAACCGGGACCAAATTATAACACATCTCCCTGCGGGACAAAGCAGTTTATAAACAAACATGGCTCATACTATAAACAAGCATAGCTAATAATATAAACATTCCCCACCCAAAAGGTACAAGGAGAATTGTCAGGACTCCCATAACACAGACAACATTTCAAATTAAACAATCCCCAAGGCCTAACCTGAATGGAGAAATGCATAAGAAAAACAATCCTATAATATTACACAACCCTTAGCAAAATCCCTCACGACATAAGAGAGGTAGACCGTGAGCCCAATAATTGGTTAAGGTCACATTTTGTAGTCAGATTGCCAACTTGGGGGTCTACGTACTCTTGCAACTTTGGGCTCCTCACCACTGGGCCTTGCCAGACTCTGGTCACTCCCGCCGGATGGCTTGGTACAAATTGTGCTTGGACAACCAGCTATGTTATCCATGCTCCACGTGCCACCGTCTTCAAGTACCACCGAATTGTTGTTGACCTTAGTTATCCTCAGTGGTTTGGAAAATGAGGAGATCTTGGACATAGACAGAGAAGGCCTCTTAACAACCACCCATTGGCCTTCTCTCCACTTTTTTGTGGATGTTCCCCATCGACTGTCGTACCTGAGTTTGTAGTCTTGTTGGTGTTTCTGAGTTTTCTCTAATACGGAGTCTCTGTCCACCCATACAGGAGTTCCTCCATTAAGCCAGTTGGGCGTAAGTTTAGAACCGGGGTTCCTACCTTTGAGTGAAACAAACGGTGACACTCCTGAGACAGCATTGGGAGTCGTATGATACGACCACAGCATCTTCCTAATGGCCTCCTCCACCGGTACCTGAGAGCTCAATGCAAGCTGAATGGTGTTCTTTAGCATCCTGTTTGCCCTTTCCACCAGTCCATTGGCTTTGGGACAGTAGAGTGGTGACTTGAGATGTGTGATGGACAGTGTGGACATGAACTGCTTCATTTCTTCAGATACGAATTGGACCCCGTTGTCCGTTATTATGACGCCTGGTATACCCTCTTTAGAGAAGGTATCTCTCAGAAAACTTAACAACGACGCCGTTGTGATGGAGGCTACCATTCTCGTTACAATCCAGTGAGAGTGGTAGTCAATCAGAACAAACATGAACCTATGGGATTGGTTCAGCAGATTAAGGGGACCGATTATATCCAATCCCAATTTTTCCCAGGGTATGGTAGGGACCTCGACTAGGATTAGCGGTGACTTGCGAACCACTTTGGTTTTGTCACTGGAACCGCATGCTGTGCAATTCTTTACTTGTTCCTCCACTCTCGAATCCATACCGGGGAACCAATAATGCTGCCTGATCTTGCTTTTGGTCATGCTCCTCCCCGGGTGACCCTCATGTGCAATCTGAACTATTCTTTCATACATGTTTTTAGGGGGAATGATTTTACTTCCTCTACAAATATGCTCTCTTACAATGGATAGTTCATCTTGCACAGGCCAGAATTGGCGGATAGATTCCGGCACCTCAGATTTGTTAACCGGCCATCCTGTGCGAATCATATTCTTCAATGTAACAAATTTGTTGTCCTCCCTTAAGGATTTCTCCCACTCCTCACGATTGATGGCTGGAATCTCCACCAACAGGATTGTCTCCTCCGGTGGGTTTTGCATCGGATCCCCCCGATCACGGGTAGCCTTGAGAGACAGTCCGCTACCCTGTTGTCACTCCCAGGGACGTATACCATGGAGTAGTTGAACCCTTGCAGACTCAGCACCCATTTTGATATTCTCGGAGTAGTACTTTCCAGGCGTTTAGTGGAGAATAACGGTAGTAAGGGTTTGTGGTCCGTTCTCAGCACAAATGGGATACCCCACAAGAAATATTTAAAGTGGTTTATGGCCCAGTAACAAGCCAAAGCCTCTTTTTCAACTGTGGAGTAGTTTAATTCGGCATCTCTCAATGTTCTAGACGCGAAAGCTATCACAGTCTCTTGTCCATTAGTCTTCTGCGTGAGTGAAGCTCCTAAACCCTTTGTGCTAGCGTCTGTGGTAAGAGTGGGTTTGGCATTGGGGTCAAAAGCACTCAGAATAGGGGCATCCACGATTGCCTTCTTGATGAGTTGGAAAGCTGATTGATGATCTTGACTCCACTCAAACTTAGAACCCTTCTTCAGCAATTCTCTGAGGGGACGCACCTGGTCTGCAAAGTTTTTGACGAACTTAGCCATATGTTCCGCTAGGCCCAGAAATGATTTGAGCTCCTCCTTGTTGGTGGGCTCTGGGGCTAGCTTAACGGAGTCTACCAAACTGGATTTGGGTTTGATTCCCTCGCTTGATATGGTGTGACCGAGATAGGCTACCGATTCCACCCCAATTTTGCATTTGTCCCTCTGAGTGGTGAAACCTGCCTTACTGAGTCTGGTCAACACCGCTTCTAAATTATTATTATGTTCTTCAGCGGATGAACCATGAATCAAGATGTCATCTTGGAAGCAAAGAACTTTTCCCATACCTTGCAGTATATGTTGCATGATGCGTTGAAATACTGCCGCCGCCAATCCGAAAGGTAATCTGGAAAACTGATACGCCCCATGCGGGGTTATGAAAGAGGTGAGAGGTTTAGATTCCGGATGGAGAGCAACTTGGTGGTATGCTGAGGATAGGTCTAGAACTGTGAAGACTTTTGCCTCGTGGATTGCAGACAGCATTTCATTTATGTTGGGGAGAGGGTGTCTGTCCACCCAAATATTAGAGTTCAAATCCCTGAGGTCCACACATAGACGGATCCCCTTGTTTCCCCCTTTTGCTGCTACCACGATGGGCGCCAACCATTCGGAGCTCTCAATTCTCTCTATGACCTTGCACTTTTCCAATCTGTCCAGCTCCTTCTTGAGCGGCTCTCTTGTCAAAAGTGGAATGGACCTTGGTTTGTGAACGATAGGTTTGGCATTGGCCTTAAGTTTGATTTTGTGGAGGAAACCTTGTAGGAGTCCTAATTTGTCCGTAAACACCTCTGGGAATTTGTTGCATATTTCCCTCCCACTGTTGGACCTGTTGATCAGGTACACCGGTTCAGGTGCGTTGGGGTCTAATTTGATTCCCAATTCCTTTTGGTGTTACCATCCAAGGAGATTAGACCCGTTCTTTGTGATGTAAACATTCCCCACCGTCGATCTATCTTTGAAGTCAATGTTCATCCCCACCAGCGGTATAGGATCTTGGTTGTATCCCCCTGGTTTGATGTCTGGGGGCAGCAGGCTATACGTTCGTGCCCCGGAATTAGCCAGAAACGTAGCTTCATTCACGAGTGTATATGGGGAACAAGAATCAGCGTAAACTTCATACTTAACATTGTCCAACAATACTTCGCACTTCGGGTAGACAGTGCTACTGCATTCAGAAAAGTTGGCCACTTGGAAAACTAGATCATCGCTAAGGGGTTGTGGATCTAAATCACTCCCTATCATATGGGTGACATTGTTTTTTGCATTATGACATACTTTAGAGAAATGACCCCTTTTCTTACACTTGCTACATACGACACCCCTAGCAGGACAATTCATACTGTTGGCCAGATGATTGGGATTCCCGCACCTGTAACATTTAGGTTTGTTACCCACTGCAGTGTGTACATCAGGACCAGTAACTGGAGGTTTGTGCTTGTTGTCTTTACTAGATATTTTGTGCACACTGCTCTCTGCAACTTGTTTTACCTCGACTGCTTCCTTCATTTCGTTCATACAGTAAGCTGTATGTTCTATGCTTTTAGCGATATCAATTGCATGTTTCAAATCTGGGGCGCCTGCTAGTAGTCTTTCTTGAATTTTCTTGTTACTAGTACATCTTACTAACTGATCCCTGATTAGAGACTCGGTTAATATACCAAATTCGCATGTAGAGGCTAAACCTCTCAAAGCAGCTATGTAATTTATCACTTTCTCACTTTTCCCTTGTATGCGCAAGAAAAATTTGTGACGTTCTAAGACCATATTAATTTTGGCACCAAATTGTGCCTCCAATTTCAATAATGTTAACTGATACACATCATGTTGGACATCCCCCTCCCCCACTGCCTCCACATTTACATTGTCAACAATAGAATCCGGTAAGTCATCAAAAATTTCTCTCCCCTGTTTACCAAGATTATGCAGCAGAACATGTTGTTTACGCACCGCAGAAAATCTGTCACCCCCAATAGCGATGAGGTAGGAATCAAATAGGTTTACCCATTTTTTCCATGGAACTGCTGGGTCACCACTCTCATCAAGGAATGGAGGGGGTTGCGACATTACGAATGCGGACATGATAAGGAAGCAAGGAGGAAAGAGGAATTTACTGAAATCTGGAAAAAAATGAAAGGAGTGGAGGCAGAATACCAGGGCGATAATTTGACAGAAAAGGCACAGGGGATAGAGAGAGAAAAGTAAGAAGAAGAAAAAAAAAAAAATGGAATCACAGCCCTGGTCAAGAAACGGGTAAGGTTGCTGGCTGAACACAGGTAACCCCACCCAATTTGAGGCGATAATGTAATAAGGTTGACCCCCAAAGTAAATCAAAGAGAGTTAAATCAGCTGAGCCTGTCAGCGAATGGATTCGAAGCAGGCTGGAAAGGCTGGTAAAAGGAGTTTACTGCGCAGTTGATACTTTGGCCAGCAGGTGGAGCAGATCCGACGAAATAAGGAGCAGCGTCTCTCTGGGGAGCGTCCTCCGTGAGGTAAAGTCACTACCAGGGCGGAACACCAGGAAACAAGCCGGAAGTGAATGTCGCCTCAGCGCTGACAGGATACACTCACCACAGACGCCGCCTCAGCGCTGGCAGTTCGGGCTGGACTGTTCCCATGAGGCACAGGGTCAGACTGATTTGCATATGGCCATGTCTGAACTGGGGTGGCAGAGTGGGCTAAAGAACGGTGATGGATCAAACCCAGATCTGTTGACTGGTTGTGAGTGTTTGATTGGTTCTGATGCTCCGTCCATCACCACCCCCTTTTGTACCGCTTTGTTCGCCATAAGTTGGCTGGGTATGCTCAGACGTGAGTCCCTTGCTCACTTTGCCACTGGATTCAAGCAAGCCTGGCTGAAGACGGCTGAAATGCCAGAAACCGGTCCTAGGAAGCTTGTTTCCGGTCCAGAGAAGGCATGGCTTGGCAGTTCGGGCTGGACTGTTCCCATGAGGCACAGGGTCAGACTGATTTGCATATGGCCATGTCTGAACTGGGGTGGCAGAGTGGGCTAAAGAACGGTGATGGATCAAACCCAGATCTGTTGACTGGTTGTGAGTGTTTGATTGGTTCTGATGCTCCGTCCATCACCACCCCCTTTTGTACCGCTTTGTTCGCCATAAGTTGGCTGGGTATGCTCAGACGTGAGTCCCTTGCTCACTTTGCCACTGGATTCAAGCAAGCCTGGCTGAAGACGGCTGAAATGCCAGAAACCGGTCCTAGGAAGCTTGTTTCCGGTCCAGAGAAGGCATGGCTTGGCAGTTCGGGCTGGACTGTTCCCATGAGGCACAGGGTCAGACTGATTTGCATATGGCCATGTCTGAACTGGGGTGGCAGAGTGGGCTAAAGAACGGTGATGGATCAAACCCAGATCTGTTGACTGGTTGTGAGTGTTTGATTGGTTCTGATGCTCCGTCCATCACCACCCCCTTTTGTACCGCTTTGTTCGCCATAAGTTGGCTGGGTATGCTCAGACGTGAGTCCCTTGCTCACTTTGCCACTGGATTCAAGCAAGCCTGGCTGAAGACGGCTGAAATGCCAGAAACCGGTCCTAGGAAGCTTGTTTCCGGTCCAGAGAAGGCATGGCTTGGCAGTTCGGGCTGGACTGTTCCCATGAGGCACAGGGTCAGACTGATTTGCATATGGCCATGTCTGAACTGGGGTGGCAGAGTGGGCTAAAGAACGGTGATGGATCAAACCCAGATCTGTTGACTGGTTGTGAGTGTTTGATTGGTTCTGATGCTCCGTCCATCACCACCCCCTTTTGTACCGCTCAGCGCTGGCAGGGTCGCACTCTCCACATAACGCCGCCACAACGCTGACAGGAATGCACTCACCACCTCAGGCACGGAGCAGGAAAAGAGCACCTCACGGAGTACACGACCCAGCACGAAGCAGGCGCTGCTTGGGAGCTCCGGACGAAGGCACATCAAAGGCACGCTCCTTAGAAGGATACGGGAGCAGGCAACCCTGTGACAATAACGGCAGGCCCTCGAACATAAGCTTGTCAATACGAAGCAGGAACTCGCCAGGCACAAGGTTGTTGGGTGAGAGGAAGACAGCGCTCTCATAAGTGTACGAACACTCAACCCAGGAAGATGTTGGTGGGAGTTCAGTGACCTGGAGACTCAACGGAAGGCAGAATGAAACTGGGGGAAGGATCCAGACCGTCCCCAGCCCGGTAGGTTCACTCGTCGCCAAATAAACTGTTGTAATAAAACTCTCCAAGACAGGTGTTCAGGAGAACAGGTTTATTAGTAGTGGATCCTTCAGCCTCTCCGCTCTGATGCCCAACGTTCTAACATGAGCTTCTGTCCCCAACATTCCAGAGATGGGCAAGTCCAAAAGGTGAGGAAGGGGAGGGGGGACGGGGAAAGGAACCGGGACCAGATTATAACATGCTGCCATCGATATTCAAATGATTTGCGGGAGAGTCTCTGCATCATAAGCCTCCTCCCTATGAAACTCTCCATCTTTGCAGTGTTCTCAACATCTGATTTTTCTAAAAGCAGCTGAAAACCCACCTCTCCCTCCAAGCGTTTTTTGAATGACTTTTCCACAACAGTTGCCTCTCCTGTTCTCCTTGTACCGGTACTATGTAGCATTCTCTATGTGCAAGAGCACATAATGAAAACTTTTTTTAAAAATGCTCCAATTTCAGCTAGACTAAGGTCGCATCACAAAACAGAGGATGGCCTATTGGCAACTTGTTTGATGCAGTCTGAAATGACTCCAACGATTCAATGTCTTTACAATTACAGGTTTTAGAGAGAGTAGCTTTGGCTCAAAAAGGAAAATGTGGCTCCTTGTGCCTTTAGTCAGCTCTGAGGTACACAAGCAGCTCGATGGATAATTGGCCTCATTTGGATTCTTTCTATTAGGGGAAGGAGTGGAGAGCAAGGTTCCCAGAACTGAAGGTGGACTTGGTAGTTCTGCATGGCGTGGAATGAGTTATTTTAAACTGTACTTATTTATTAGTGATTTGTATGGTGCTACAGGCTGACTGGGAGTCTGTAAAGGAATAGAACGGTGGGGGCAATACAGAAGGTAACAAAAGCAAGGATTCATTCCATTTCCTTTAAGGGATGTGAAGTAGCTTCCAAAAGTCCGCATTTCAGACAATTTACATAGCACAATTGTTGAAGGTGGACTAGGTAAATCCAGCTAAAAAGGGGCAAGCAACTGTGTTGGCTAGAAAAAGTAACAACTGAGTGGCCAGACAGTTGGTGTGGAGTATGTCTCCCACAACAGAATGACTTTTAGTCCCCTTCGGACTTAAGTTGATCTCAGAAGTTGAGAAGGCATGTAGTAGGTAAATAGTTTAATTCGATTCAGTTCCAGCAGCCCATTCAATGGGTCAACAACCTATTTCCATTTTCAAGCAGGTGAGTTTGAATTCAAGCACAAACTAGCCGGCTCTCAGTGCCGCGCTTTCAATTACTGCCCCTGCACCCATCTTCAAGAACATTCTCTATGCTCACGACTAGACTGAGTTCCCTCACTGCACATCAGAAACACGACAGTCCTCTAGTCTACAAACACAACTCACGTTTTGTTTAAAGTAAAAGAAACCACGAAGGCCAGTCTCCTTACCTGCACAGAATCTCCCGAGACCGCCTTCAGGGCTGAGGCAGACACTGGCGCAGGGAGAGACACTAAAACAGGAGAATAGCTACCCGCAGGCAGGTAACCCCGGGCACTCTCAAAGACAGATCCTTGGATCCAAAGAGAAACAAGGCTTGTTTCTACGAAACGGAGAGCACTGAACTATACCAGGGTTTCTGAGTCCAATAGTGTGTCTGCGTTTCCGAAGAAACTGGCAGAGAGGGTTCGTAGGAGCATGCCGGGAACCACTGAAATATTTATTTTCAAATGTTCTTACGGGATTTGCTGCTCTCTCTAGAAAAGAAAATACCCGCCTTTTGCCACTATTAGAGTGACGTCAGGGGCAGGAAGCGGAGCGGTGGGGGTGGAAGTAAGAGAGTGGGGGAAGGTGCCTGTTCCAGAAGGCCGAGTCTGCCCTGGGGACTACGCAGCTTTTAAAGCAGGAGGAACTAGATTACAACCGGGGAGAACTATGTTCCAGCATCAGCCTTAGGCCGGAGCATGGGCAGGCACTGCTCTGTGTGTGCTCTCGGACAGTCCCTCTCCACAGAGGCGGAATGTGCTTCATAACGAATGCGGCAACGAATTTGAAATATTTTACGCTTTTACTGGAAAGACCCATGTGGAGGGTAGACCTGGCCCTGAGAAATAAGTGCCGGTGCTAAGCACCGGAAAGCACCGGCACAAATTAAGCACTGATATTGCCCATTGGCAGACTGAGACATGGATAGCTGGTAGACACGGCTATGAGGGTCCAATAACTCATTCACCAGTTCCAAGAAAGTGTAGCCTCCTGTGGTGCCCTGCTGTGTCCGCACATCTGTCACATTAACAGGGTATGGGGTTAGGATGTTTTACAGTCTGGACTCCACTAGCAAGTAGAATGGATCTTTGTTTTCTGGGTCCTACAACATGTCCTCGGGAGTCACAATGGGATGCGTGTTTTCTTCATAAAATCTAAGCGACCGGTGCACTGCTCACCTTGCTCACATGCCACATTTACAGGGAGTATTTTATTAATACTTGACAAGGGGAAACCCGTAAGGTAGGAAGGACCCAGGGTACTTACTAGTTTGAAAAACAAGAGGTCCTTCAAAAACAATGCAGCATGCGATAAATATAGACCAGAATCGGCTCTATATCATTTGTACAATGCCCAGCCGGACATTGAAGTTTTAATGATCAATAGAAGTAATTTTTGACATACGTTAGGATGTAGAGTGGGACACAGTCCTGTGTCCTTACAAACTAAACAAAAAGTACAGACAATCAAACACATGAAACATTCATCAGGCTGAAGAGTGAAGCTTGTA
The DNA here is from genome assembly GCF_964204655.1 of Triturus cristatus. Lineage (NCBI taxonomy): Eukaryota > Metazoa > Chordata > Amphibia > Caudata > Salamandridae > Triturus > Triturus cristatus. The sequence goes on along the minus strand of NC_140594.1, from coordinate 674,876,904 downwards.
GCCAATACGAGATACAAGGGCAAGCTTTTTTAAGGGTACAGTGTCATGCACAATTTTTAACAAATGCGTTTAAAATGCATGTTTGTACATGGGGTCGACGACGTTTCGATCTATTGAAACAATACATAGATCATCATCAGGACTAGAGAGAGTGTAAGCCTGAATTTACAAATCCTGTAAGAATGGAAGTGGGAGAGAATAAGGGAGAAAGAAGAGGTACATTAAAACCTAACAAATTTGAGAAGAAGCAATGATGCCAGTTGTCATGCACGGCATGCCATACGTGAGGAATAAACCAGAGAGGCTGGTTGTTGAAGCGAAGGAAATGAATTTGTGAGATTTCACGGTGAATTAAACCGGATGATCGAGGCAAGACCACACAAACGGACTGTGAATTGACAGAGTACGCGTGAACATGTGCAAGGGGCTAAATATGGTCCGTAGGTGAGCGTGTGGTGGACCTTAACGTTCTGAAAGACAAAAAGAAGTTTATTCCATTCAACATAACTCTTCAGGAAAAGAAGGCTATTGAATCCTTAAAAAGTAACAACTCCCTTATCATTAAATCCGCAGATAAGGGTGGCGGTATTGTTCTACAAGAACTGGCTGATTACAAAGCAGAGGTATTCCGCCAACTACACAACACTGAACACTACTGCAGACTGCCTAGAGACCCCACAATTGAATTACAGGCTCTTATACTTCAAACCACCACTGAAGGAAGAGATGAAGGATTTCTTAGCTCTAAAGAATTCCAATTTCTCAATGCCAAATCACCCAGAACACCGGTCATTTACACTCTTCCAAAAATACACAAACACCTTACCTGGCCGTCCTATAGTCTCGGGCTGCGGTTCTATTTTAGAACCGTTAGGCCAGTATGTCAACTATTTCATAAAAGACTTCGTACCCCAGACTCAATGCTACATTAGAGATAGCATGGACATGATCAATTTGATCGAACACCATCCATTTAATCCTTCTGAGCACCTCCTCTGTACCCTTGACGTGGAATCACTTTATACCAATATTCCACAGCCCTTTGCCCTCAGAGTGATCCAGCAAACTCTTGACTCTAGACCAAGACCACATGCAGTTCCCACGTTATTTATTTTGAAATTGCTTGAAATGTGCCTCACTAGGAATTTCTTCTGTTTTGATGACGTATTTTTCCAGCAGGTGAAAGGTACGTCGATGGGCGCTATTCATTGCTTCTTCTCAAATTTGTTAGGTTTTAATGTACCTCTTCTTTCTCCCTTATTCTCTCCCACTTCCATTCTTACAGGATTTGTAAATTCAGGCTTACACTCTCTCTAGTCCTGATGATGATCTATGTATTGTTTGAATAGATCGAAACGTCGTCGACCCCATGTACAAACATGCATTTTAAACGCATTTGTTAAAAATTGTGCATGACACTGTACCCTTAAGAAAGCTTGCCCTTGTATCTCGTATTGGCTACAAGCTTCACTCTTCAGCCTGATGAATGTTTCATGTGTTTGATTGTCTGTACTTTTTGTTTAGTTTGTAAGGACACAGGACTGTGTCCCACTCTACATCCTAACGTATGTCAAAAATTACTTCTATTGATCATTAAAACTTCAATGTCCGGCTGGGCATTGTACAAATGATATAGAGCCGATTCTGGTCTATATTTATCGCATGCTGCATTGTTTTTGAAGGACCTCTTGTTTTTCAAACATTTACAGGGAGAGCAGGCAAGATGAGCTGCTCATTATGGTCACCAAAAAAGGATTCCATGTTTTTGACCCAGGGAAATCCGATGAATGTTGGATGGGGTGTGGGGTGTGGGGTGAAATGCACATTGAGTATTTGAAAGGATTAACAACCAATTCCTAAAGTCTTTGTAAAGGTACACTCAAAGACGGGGGTCGTGGGGCCACCAGTGCTGCAGGATTATTTGGTCTCATTTATAGGAAAACTAAGTAGAGCCCCTTTTCAAACAAACACTATATAAACTTTATTCTGCATTCAATCCTGGTAGATCCTAACTGAATCTTCTCTGTGTTTTGGGAGGTATGAAAAACACCTCCAGTAAACCTGGGGTATATGAGTGTTTTGACATCTTTCTCAATAGAACAGATTACCTTTTTCGGCTAAGGGTAGCCTATACATATTCCCACTGATTGTTACCCCTTTTATTGAGTATCTGAGGAGTAGATCAAGGAGCATTCTATCTCCCAAGACTGTGGGCAGATGTTTTATCCCATATTGTCCTAATTTTGTATTTTGACGATTCTCTTGCCAGAATCATTTCCCTCTCAAGCTAACAATATAGTATAAAAATAAATTGAGTCACTTTCTTCGATGGACAAACAGCCACTTGGAGAGGGGCACACTGTGTTTAGCTAACCGGTGATAGTTATTTTCTAGCAGGACCTAGGATTACGTGTGAACATACTTTAGTTCATATAACGTTACTTCAGTGCCTTTCCTGTGGAATGTATCAGTCTATGTGTAGTTCCAGTAAATGCTTTGTGAATTTTACAGCAGCACGTAGTGTTTAGGGTTAATTGTAACCATCTGCAAATATTATACGTTAGTGTAAGTTCAGAATTTGCAAGATGGAGGATGAGTGCTGCCCAAAGAGGCCAACCCCATCCCACACTTCCCTCCCCTCTGCTGCTTCAGGAAGGGATAGGTGGGGAGGTGAAGGAGCTGCTTCAGAGACTCACTGAGAAAGGAAATGTGCATCTACTCTGATTTACTGGACTTTTGCATTTGTGAGATGCACCAGACACTGGGTAGCAGAAGGCATCCATCCAAATGCACAGCTGTCTTGTATGAAACACCTCTTGCACTTGGACCTATGTTGGCCGGGTACTGTTGATTTACCGTGGACTCTACCTTCTGGCCTTATGTAAGTCTGAAGGCCATGCTCAAGTTCTGCTAGGCTGACCTTCTGCTGTTGGAGTTTTGTATGTGTGGAAACCACCCGCCTGCCGAAGGCAACCGGTGAACCGATGCAGTGCATTGAAGCTTGCTCCATTCCTCACCATGAAATTGGAGGAAGGCGGCTGAGTAAACCATCTCAATGACTGCCAAGGTCTGCGATCATCCCGTGAGTCCCTTGAATATCTTACCAGAGATGGAGGCTTGCTCCCTAAGAGACTGCTACAACATGCAGGTGGGGGCAGTTGTGACTTTGCATGGCAAACCAATCCCTTCCTCCACCAGGTTTTATTATTTTTATCAATTTTACCTTGCTCCATTTGACCTGCAGAGTGTGGCTTTCCAGCACCCTATTGGCCATCCAGCTAACCCTATCTAGAGACTACCCCTTGTCGTCTACTGTGATCTCCGTGTGCTCTGGGGCTGTAGCCCTGCTTTCTTTTCACCACCCCTACTTGGCCATACTTCCTTCCTTGTGTTGTCAGGTGTACAGACCCAAATTCCAAGACAATGCTCCGTTCCTTTGCAAGTACCATCCATATTGTATTTAATTTTCTGTTTGCCTGTTTTACACAAACCTTAAGATAGCAAATTTTAATCAAAACCTTGCCAACACCAAAAAAATACAAAGTAATTGAAAGTGGATGGAAGATTGTGAACCTCCAATTAGCTACATTTCTCATTTAAAACTTAACAACTACTATCTGTTTTCAAACCTTGTCTTTACTCGAAGGCGCTGCATCTGTGTCTTTTTGTTCCGGGTGTGTCTGACTGTAACGAGAATAAGAGCTTTAGGAACATTCGAGTGTTACAAACATTATACAGAGTATATAGCCAGGGGTCTTGGTTCCATTGCTGTATAGTATGTTTATGCGCTGCTTTATTTGATTACCAGCTCATTGGGTCTTTGTTTTACATTTGGGTATATTGTGTGATTGCTTACTGTTTATTCAGGTAATATATTTAATATGTATTAGATTACTGAATATATTGTTCAGTGCACCACCTTTTCTAGACAGTCATGCTTTATTGCAGCCATGACAATTTTTTTACTGTAAATAGACTGGCCCTAAACCCCTCCCTCGAATTGAGCTTTGGATAATTGTCCAGTGTCTAAATGTAGTCAGTGAGGCTTTGGTGAGGCTTGCTTTAAACCTGTTTTTTTCAAGTGCAGCTTATGAAGGACTCTGTTTACTCAAGAGAACTCCATGGCCCTAGCAAGAGCATATCGGCGGCGACTGCCACACATGAGGGCTGCACCGCTCATAAAAGGCCTTCAGTGCGAGATATAACGAGGGAGCCTTTATGGACAGCGTGGCCCTAGGCAGAAGGTCCATAATGGTATTTGATTATTCCACCCACTGAGGGTAGATTGGTTTGTATTGAATGTCAGACAGAAAGGCAAACTTTGAAACGTGAAGCACAAGGACTCCACCTGCAAACATTGGCATTCTGCCCCTCCATCCTTTTCAGTAGAGCTCTGGCCATACAAAGGACAGTGTGTACTATTTCAAAGCTTATCTGTATTGTTATAGCAAGGCAGGTGTAATGTGGCTGAGGTATTCAATAAAAACAAAGTTACAGCCTCAATTTATGTAATAAAAGTATCAGTAATGGAGGTCATGGAACAGGATGTTCTGTCCCTTTGCCTTGTTCATCATAAAACCTCATGGCGCAGCCTTGCCAAGACATGCCTTGCAATAGGATCCTTTATGGGCATTGTAAAGTCTGCAACTAGGTGAAAGGGTAAATATACAAATAAGCGGGATCACAAGAGGTGGACAGCTCCATTTCATATGTGCAAACTTTAGGTCTAAAAGCGGTGTTTCAATTTAAGTTCAAATTCGCTTTTATTTTGTCCTCTTAGTATATACAGTCCAAGTATAGCTTTCGGATCACTGCAGCATGTTTTACATTTAAAACTACAGTGGATCGCTTCATTAGAAATGCTTAAGTGAATATGTGTTCAAACACCGAATGCTCATAAAAGCAAATTAAAGGACTAATGCTTGAACAATGAAAAGACGCATCATTGAGATCACCAGGATGTCCATGGATAGTGTAGATGGACAAAAACTCAAGAGTGCAGAATCTTCTGTTATGTGTATTTCTAAAGCGCACTATCACATGCAAGCTTATCTTGGGACTGAGGTGTGTGCGTGCCTAGCCCTACCTGTGGTAGGTTGGTTACTTGAAAAGCCAGGTCTTCTGCTTCTTGCGGAATTCAAGAAGCGATGACGAGGCCATGATGAAAATAAAGCTAATGCGTAACTCATACATTACAAATAAACCAGAAACTCTCTACAGGTAGGTGTTTTAGACCAGAGAAAACGTAATACCAGCGAGGGAATGAAAGGAAGCTGTATAACTTTTGGTAGTCTGGATCAGTCAGTGCAAATGGTTAGAGCAAGAGACAGGGACAAAGAAGTATCCCAAGACTTGTTGATGTCTGTAACAATCCTTCAACATAAAGGTAGAAAGACTATTTGGGCTCTAGGGGAGGGGAGTGGGGTCTGATGCCATAATTAGGTGATCCCTAGCGATTTTTATTTATTTATTTTTATCCCTGGCATCTACTGGGCTTTCTGCCTCCCCGGTACTCCCTGCATCCCTTGATGTGGGTAGTTTAGGAATAAACTCCCATTCTGCTCTATCGGAGGCAGAAGGACTGGTTGGGCTCCAGGGGCCGGGGTGCAGCCTGATGCCAGGATGACGGGCCCGCCACCCTTAGTTAAACAAAAAGTATATATAGCCCTGTTGTCTAGTGGACTTTATGGCCCCCTGGGAGTGCAGTTGACCATGTATGTGGGCTTCTACCCTTTACAAAATATACCATGGTGTCTAGGAGGTGGATCCTTGCTCCGATGGTCCCAGAGCTGGAACCCACTGAGAGTGGTGCCATTGGAAAGGGGAGAGTCTTCCCTTTCCAGCCTACTTCCCATGTCCAAACCAATGTTCAGGGCTAGGCTGGTCACTTGAGAAACAATCAAATTTGAAAGAAGCCAGAGTTTAAAGCGCCAGCTGCTTTCACTTTTACCTCTGCCAGCAGGCATGGCACGCAGATTGTCATTAAAAAAAAGAAAGCTTTGGGCTGTAAGGGAAGCTCTTTGCTTGCAACCTGAAGTGTGGGCTTTAAAAGGGAATCCCTTTGGTGCAAGCACGTGAGTGGTTCCCAGCCATGGGTACTTGAACATGACTGCCCAGTCCTCCGCACCCTGAGTTATTTGTGGTACATGAACTAGTCTTCTAAGATTCATTGATGTCTGTCACAGTGCTTAGCTATCAAGGCACTAGGGAACTGAACACACACTGATGGTCTTAAAACACACTTTCTTCAATCCATTCTATTGCTTTTGGCAGGGTTGTGTATTCTGGCACAAACAATGGCCTCAAACAAATGTTTAACGGCTGGCTTCATACTTTTCAGAAATGTAAGGATTACTGTTGCATGGTTCTGGACTGCTGTTGCCTTACTAGCACCCAATAGATCACTAAAACACTAGCCCTCATCCCTTGGCTTTGTCCAATTAGGTTGTGTTCTCTCAACTAACCAATGAGATGGTGGAAAAGACTGCGCTAATGGGGCTATCCGGTTTGCCATTAGACCCTTGCCCTCCCTTTATTTACTCCTGTCTGGCCCTCATTCCAAGTCTAAATATAATGATACTTTTGAACAAATAACTGCAGGAAGCTGAGTAGCCCTCCGCAGGGAAAACATGCTCTGGTGCTGCCATTTGTGAAGACAGCTGGGGCAAATACTTCGAATTTTCATGCTACACCTCTTCTGCCATATGTGGTGAAGGTTTTGGAAAGATTAGTCGGCAGTTAGCTTTCCCCCTATTTGGAAAGTATCCTGCTGGACCCCTCCCAAACTAGTTTTAGGGCCAATGATTGTACTGAATCCACTCTGTTGTGGTGCTGGACAGCATCAGGATCAGGATCCTGGTTGATAAGTGTAAACCTCTAGCCCTCATCCTCCAGGGCCGGTCTGCTGCATTCCACACAGTTTGCCTCCACTTATTATAAAGGCTGCATGATATTGCTCTGCATTCCACAGCTTTGCAATGGTTTTGCTCATTCTTATGCAACTGATCTCACTCTGTACAGCTGTCCTCTTGTCAATCCAACCAAGGATGAAACGGTGTGGTGTTTCTCAGGCTCATCCCTAAGCCCCACTTTGTTTAATGTTTGTGTCACCTTTGGCCGGTATTGTTTAAAGGTTGGGTGTTCGAGGTCACTACTTATGTCTATGACACTCAACGTATTATTTCCTTTGATGATAGGAACACAGAGATCCAAGGAACCTTAGTGAGCTGCCTTTCAGAGGTGGCAAAGTGGAGGCAGGATCATTGTCTGAAACTCAACGCAGGAAAGACTGACATTCTGCTCTTTGGTAGGATACATAGTGTTTGGAGTGACTCCTGGAGGCTCTCTGTTGGGCCCTGGCCTCCGGCCTAAAAGAGTAATTAAGAATCTGGATTTCCTAATCGATGATTCTCTGTCCATGCAGGACTGGGTAAATGCTGTCTGTGTGAGCTGCTGTGGTCTTCTACTGACTCGTCAGATGTTTTCAGTGGAGTCCGGTGGCATGGCACAAGGCCATTGTACAAGCTTTAAATTGTGAGTAGAGTAAACCATGGCAATGCTCTGTATGTTGGAATGGCTGAGTATTTGTTTACTCTCGTTCAATTGATTCAAAACCCAACAGCAAGATTGATTTGCAATCTTTGTACCAAGAGCTCGGTCTTGGCTTATTTAATTTCCTTTCACCGACACCTAGTCCATAATAGAGCCATCTTTAAGCTACTTTGTCATACGCATAGAGTTCTTAATGACACTGGTCCAGCGACCCTGCATGGCAAAGTTGCTTTCTACAAGCCAGCTCATGCTCTTCGTTCCAATAAGCAAGCTTTGATACAATGCAGGCGAATTAAGAGATCCTGAATGGGCAGCGGCACCGTCAATTACTTGGCAGCTTCACTCTGGAACGCCAAACCTTTCAAATCTATGCTTGACATCTGATTTCTTAATCTTCCGGAGGATGTTGAAGATGTGACTTTTCCCTCACTAATTCGTTTCTCATGATTTATGGAGTCTAATTGGTCTGCGGTCTAGTGCTGGTGATAATTGAGCACTCTACAAATACCATAAATAAATAATCTGATCATTAGTTATAGGTAGAAGTTATTTTTTTATAATCTAGAAAGTGACACCTTTGTACATTTGAGGGAAGAGCCATGGTATCCCTTTAGGGCTAATCTTGTTAAACCTCATTGGTTACCTCCTAATTTTCACAAAGCTGAGAGTTGAGAGTGATAGGTTCATCCTTTAGGGGCAAAAATTACCTGAAAAGCATCCTTAATCTCTCAAACTCTTGGCATAATATATGCAGCTCCCCATGCGTGACCATGCTCTTTTTGGAACAAGTGCATTGCTGATTATCACAATGCTTTACATAACACATTTTCCAAATATATAACTCGCCTGTTCTAATGAAAATTGTGTTTGGTATAAGTGTATGCAGAGTATGTGCTAATTTGAGAAACCTGACAGACCATACAATACAACACACTGACTGTGAAATCTAAATCTTGCAAAAATGCTACGTTTTGCCCCAGTATGCCTTATAGGGTCAGTTCTCAATCTCTAACCTGCTCATCTTATTAGTAAGTAGGTCACTTTGAAATAGTTCACTGCTTAGACACCACTTCCAGTTACATATATAAAATGGCTTGGAAGTACCCAGAAGAATTAAAATACCCCACACTTTGAACCAAAGCTCTGATGGCACCAAGGTTGTGAAGTAAGTGAGCCCAAACCTCTCTAGAAGAGTTCCCTTGTGTCTTCTATCCAAACATCTATCCATTCATCCTTCCATCACCCACTGACAGCCCATAGTTCACCTTTGCATTCTTTCATCCATTCACTCTTTCATCCTTCCGTTCAATCTTTCCCTATTCCATCAATTGGGCATTTCACCCATCAGCTCACACATCCATCATCCATGCATGTATCCAATCACCCAAACATCTGTCCATCCTTTAACTTTTTGGCTTACCCATCCATCAAAAAGCAACCCATCCACCCTCAGAATTTGCTTTACTCTGTCATCCTGTCACCTGTCCATCCACCTATCCTTTCACCACTCATCCATCTACCCACTCATTCATCCTTCCGTTCACCCATGCTACCTTTCTTTCACCCTTCCTTCCATTTAATATGTCTGCCTTCTTTCTCTGCCCATCTTCTATTCTTCCTTGCTCCTGCTTGCTCTCCTTTTAATGCAGGTATTCCTTTATAGGATTGATTATGAGCTTGTGTCTGCTGTGGGGCAGACAGACTAGGCCCATAAAGATCCCCAGCAGCTACAGAGGAGCGTTCACGACACCCCTGATTCTTGGCACACCAAAACTTTCCCTTGACATGTAAGGTCTCCAAAGTTGCACATAAAGGGACTAATGCAATGCATCACCATGATAGCCCTGACCTGTGCGTTTTTTTCAAATTTAATCTCTTTAGAACTCACCAGTCATTTCAAATCTCCAGCATCTGCCCCAGAATCCAACATGAATTTCCATCTACACAAGTATCCTCTGGACTGCCTATTCAACGTCCCTCTTGATTCCCGTCCTCCCTCACGTACATTGCTCTGACTGCATACATATGCATTGAATGCGTTGCGATCAGAGGTATATCGTACACAGATCCTACTGGCTTGAATATACCTCTCGTATATACTTACGCCATGTGTTTTTCATGTAATTGCTTCTGTAACTCTGTAAAGTGCTCTGATACCTTTGGGTCAAGTTTGCGCTATTCTAAACTGGATAGATAAAATAAATATTAACCCAGAGTGATAGGATTGGTAAAGAACTACCTCAACCTACTCATATTTTCCACACAAAAAAGTCAGTTCTGACCATAGTTACGGCATGATTACAAGGGTACTAGGTAGGATACGTTTTCTGAACTAGGCTGTTCATAGCCATGGCATTAGAAAATATTAGTTGGTGTAGGTGTGTAAGGCTTTCAAAGGGTGTTTTTGATATTGCACAAGTGAGAAATCTGCTTATTTCCGTGGTTTTTCAGTACCGCTTGGCCTTAAAACACGCGTGAGCTGGCAAAATGTGTGTTTTGTTCACCCGTCAAGAGATTTTAGGTTTTCAATTTTCATCTTTGATTGGTGTTAGGAGCTGTGCGTCTCTATAGAGCCCCATTCAATACCAGAGGCCGATTACAGTCTTGGGTCTGTTATAGACCACAAACATGCTCTCAGATTGCTGCCCATTTGTGCTGTAAGATGCAAGCATAGTGCTGAAACTTAGGGACTGTCTCTTTCTATATAAATACACATTGGGGCCAATTCACAAAGACCTTTTTGAATTGCTCCCGTAATTTGGAATATAGATAAATGTGAAAATGTTGTGTGCCAGAAGAGTGATCATTAAAAAAGAAGCCATCAAAAGGGAAACATTAATTTAGGATTAGCCTCCAGCACATAGGGTCAATTTACAAAGGCATTTATAAGTATTAGACATTGTACTATACGAGTTCCCATAAATGCCTTTGTGAAATGGCCCTATTGGGGTTTTGCCTTTCTAGGCACTGTTGAGCTAGCCTTGCATAGATTGGCAGCCTTTCAGAAATTACTCTACAGAAAACCTAATATGGTTCTGGCAGTCTATTATCCTCCTCAAAATGTAAGCATTTGAACACTAGAAGTCCGACTGTCCTCTAGCATCTATGCTTCTTTTTTGGGTTATCGCCTGTATCTCAATACGTTTTTTCATTCCTTTTCAGGTTAGCAAGTCTAGCAGTGGCATTTTGACTCTGTGCTTCCCTCCCAGAGCTATTGCTAACACTGCCCTCAATTCTAAACTCCTTACAATACACAGGGTCCTTAAACATTCAACAGAGCCCCAGATTGCTAATGATTTGGAAGCCAATGCTTCGAAAACCATCCATTGCTCCTGACTTATTAGGTCGAGCATTCAAGGCCTCTTGTATATACTTGTATGTGTATGTACTTTGTAGGCTCTGGAGATCAGCCCTAGGACTAGTCTGTTCCGCATAGGGACTCTTCTTTTTTTTTCTGTTCAACTGCCTCTATTTAACTGTCTTGATAGAAAACGACCAGCAGAGGTCAGTAAAATACCAGAATCACTTTAGCATTCTCTAGATTCCAGTCCATAGAAATTGTCTTCCACGAGCACCCATAGACAATATATTTTTGAAATCTTGTATTTTCAGTGATATGACCACCGAAGGCCCTGGTTTTATATTAAAAACAGTGCTTCGTAGACTTCAAAGCAGCCTTCGACCGTGTGCCCAGAAGCCTGTTATGGCAGACATTAAAATCATGGGGAATACCACAGTCTCTTCTACAAGCAATAATTCAGCTTCATACCGAAACATGGATTAAAATCAAGCTGGGCGAAGGCCGTCATGTCTCCAGGAAGATCAAAACTGTACCTGGTGTTAAACAGGGATGTGTATTGGCTCCACTCCTGTTTAACCTATTCATATCAGACCTTTCCCCAGCACTTGATAGAGTAAATTGTCACCCTCCTAAACTCGATGGGACCCGCATTACCAACTTATTTTATGCCGATGACCTGGTGCTACTAAGCCACACAAAAGTGGGTCTACAGAGGTTATAGGACGAATTGTTGTCATACTCGACAAAAAACCATCTAGAACTTAACTTGTCAAAAACCAAAACTATCTCCTTTGGGAAGCAAAAAAGGACAATAGAAAGGTGGTACTTTAATAAAATAAAGCTGGACTCAACTCCCAGTTATAAATATCTGGGCATCTTTCTGGAGGCAAGTGGCTCCTTTGGTAAGCACAAGGAAGCATTACAAATAAAAGCACTTTCATTAGAGGTGGCCGCCGCAAAATTGACAAACCAGCTATTGGGTCCCAGCCTTACACCTATGCTGAAAGTAATGAAAGCCAAAGTAATTAACTCATTGACATATGGTCACGAGATCACCAAGGGCTCAACCAGTACATTAATAAATAAATTAATTACAAAAATCTTCAAACGAGCCTTTCGGCTGCCAAAATCTGCATCGCCAGCCCAGGTGAGACTAGAACTGGGACTTCAAGATCACCTCGGCGTGGAGGCAGGTGCTTTTGTTAAATTGTGCCACAGACTGCGCCAGGCCAGGGAGGGTTCTTTGGAGGCCCGACTCTGGCAGGAAATACAGAAAAAGCCTACAAGTCAAAAGAACCGACATCTCTTGGATTACAGTTTACAGCTGTTAGGCGTAAAAGACCTATGGGACTCATATCCCTCTCCATCGGTGTTAAAATCTGTTATAAAGAAATCTGTTAGGTTGTGGTCCTTCCATTCAGACAGGGCAACACTATCAAAGAGGGGACATGCCTGGGCGGTAATTGCCAATTACGAAGTGGGTGTCCAGTTGCCCTACCTGTCTAGCACATATGCACTTTATTGGAAACGTAAGTTTTTAGCCTTGAGGATGGGAGAATGGCCCTTTTTGAAGAATCTCCCGGTATGGCGCCGGTCGGGCAGTAGCATTGCATGCAGGCTGTGCGGCTATCATACTGAATCAATGGAACATATTGTTTGTGCATGCCCAGCATTACTTCAAGCCAGACGGCAGTTGCTGAGAGGCCAATGTATTATGTTGGGTGTACGCTCCTGCCGTCAAGCAATAATGGCTGCCCTCAACCCTATTAACACCAAGTTAAATATTGGGCTTGCGAAATTTGTTCATAAAGAGTTAAGACTTCTTGAAGCCAAACTTTCATTCTAGCCAGAGTAGAGATTTCGAACTAAAAGACTATTTATCCAAATCAGAAACTACATGAAATCCAGGGTGATGTATTGTATTAGAATATTACCAGACTTTTACGATTATTGAATTGTATCTTATTGATTAATTGTTTTAAAACTTTTATCATAGTTAACTTTATTATTCAATTTTTAGCATGTCGTTGTAAATGGTTTTTTAAACCAAACAATAAAGAGTTATTATCAGTGCTTTGGGCTATACCATTTCCCGCTGAAAGGCAATATTTCTCTCCATGTGTTCCCATACCTAGCGTAACGCAGTTTGGTGCTTATTTTCCCCTCCATGTTAAAGAACAGTAGATGTTTCAGCACCCAGGCTAATGTGCTGCATAGCTAAATACATAAGGGCGAGACCGATTGCATTGCAAATGCTTGTTTTTGTTTGTCTGAAAATCAGTGGGAGTAGTCTCCAAACTCTGCCCTCTTCATGACATTCAATTTGTGTTTATTTGACATACATACCTGTACAAATGTAACTATAGATTTTGGGGTTGAATTGCCACAAAACAGGGTCATTGTATCTGACCCCATGAACCTACTACTGACACAGCTAGTGCCCCATCTCAAAAAAGAATCCTGACACCTTATATACTGGTGTGTCCTCAGTGTAAATTCTGATTAAGCCCGCTCATCCGTCTCTGAACGGAACCCTTGTCACAGAGACTTCTATAAGTAGAACTTTGAAGCATAGGCCTTTATTGCACAGTCTGGAAGCAGAAACACTCTACTCTTTACAGAGTTGAATCATTGAATTTGGGTTTTTTCGTCAACAAGACCTTTGGTTCACGGCTTATTCAGTGAAACATGGCTGTCAAGGAATAGCACCCTTACATTGTCTTGCTGCTGGGTGGTGGAGGAGGCACAGAGGGCTATTTTGGTGAAAGACCCTATAGCCCTTGCTGCACATGGACCTCCCCGTGTCACCACAAACCCCATCTATCCTGGTGTGCAAAAAGGAAGGTCACAAGTAGTGTGTTCAAACTGTGCACCAACTTTTTGTGCCCTACCTTTCATTTTGTGAAGCCGCATAATTACTACTAGGTTGGGAATGGGGTGTCAGTAAATTGTAAAATGGCCTGTATGATGAATATTAATTAGGCAGGTTTCTATTTGCAACCCCCGGTGATTGGCTACGAACACAAGATAGTAACCGCCAAGGAGCTGCTTCAAATATAAAAATATTTGCTATTTGGGAATACATTAGAGGGAGTATTTATTGGGTCCCATGGCCACAGCCTGCTCCCGGGGCTGCCCAACACATTTGCCAGAGAGGAAGCTCTTCTGCGCCTGTGCGGTGCCAGATCATTGATACAGTTCATATCCGGTCACAAAATGGAGGGGCTGCCTCTTTTACGACCCCCTCTGAATTGCAATTAATGAGTCACAAACCCCTTTTGCGATTTGCGAAGACTCTTCTGATTAGCAAACTGGGTTTAGTATACAAAAAGTCACTTCCCGGTCAGAAACCTGCGATTTTGCAAATTGCATAGTTTGTGACCGCAAAATAACTCTTTATACAAGGCCCAGAGTGTTATGTTTGCTTTCCTCAACAACTGAGTGTTATCTGAGTGTTAAGGAAAGCATAGTACCTTTTGCAATGAATTGCCTGGTTTGGGCGTAAACTCCTGTAAATATGTGTAGTTATGTCGCAGCCAAGTACAAAGCTCTGCTTCTGTGTATATTCCATGCACTCTTTACACAGCAGCCAAGAATTGTTTACATTTTTACATTCGACTAGTTTGCCAAGAGGTCTTAGCCAACAGTGTGGCAGAATTCCAATGATGTTGAAATCTGATTGTGTTTTTTAGTTCCAAGGGCTATTTACTGTTTCCTATGCAAGCCCCCCTTCCTCTCCTTCCGCCGAACAACCCTATTGAACTACGGCAACACAGCACACTGCTTTTTAGGTTTCAATCACTTGTAATCCATTACTATAATGACTGTATACTTACTCACCCATACGAATGCAGATGAGCATCACCTAAAATTAAATCTCAGTCTGGCTCTAAGAGCCATGAACTTTTTTTTTTAAAGCTGAAAGACTTTCATCTCCAGAGTGAAGGTACTGAAACTGAAGAGAAAGTAAATGAGGAAAAGTGCATCTAACACCAAAGGTGCAAACCAATGTGTACATATCCAATAATCGTACTTCAAGGCATTACATTAGCAACCACGTATTATCACATCACAAGTTTGAATCCAAACAGGTCCATTCGTTCATTCAGCCCTGTAAAGTCAGACTCTGGATATTCAATTGGGTAATAACAGCTGATTTTTTTTTTTTTTTGCAGCACAATATATCCACTCCCAAATATTGAGATTTGTTTGTGGTACAGCAACGTTTGCTGTGCCCAAAGCCTCTCTGCCTTGGCATTATATTTGTAGGGTGCTAGACATGTTTTACTTGTGCTCAGATTTCAACAACTCACTCTAAAAAAGTATCTGCTCTGCGCCGTTTCATCTCTAGTGATTAAGTCATTAACGAAGATTTCCAGTTTGCATGAACACAATACTGTATCCAACACAATCCATGCAACCCGATTTTGACCGTTCTATCATTTAAAAATCAGTCTTTAGGTTATTCTTTTCCATCAAATTTTCCCAGTTTTAAAATATATATTTTTTCAAAGTTTATTTTCACCTTTAACGTCCTTCCATTGTACAATTCTCAACCCAGTCACAGAGCTATTCCAGACTCCTCCTTAGATGTAATAACAGATCTATCCATCAGACACTCCAGCATATGCGTCCTTCATGATCGAAATGTTTGGTTCGCCAAACCATAAATGCCTCTATCTAATGCCACTCTGTCAGGTCTCACTACACATAGCTTACTCCAGATTGCCTCTGGACTGACCCACATAGCAGACGGTACACTAGACCCCACGTTCTGCAATAGAGACTCTTGTGTCACCTGAAACAATCACCACCTCACTTCCCTCCTGAACAGGACGCCTCCAATACACTCTTCTAGCCCACCTCTTTGGGCAACCACATGCAGACTGAACTATGTTGGGATTCCAAGTTCTTAGTGTTTGGCTTATTCCAGACAATAAAAGAAGTTGTGAGACTGGATGACAACATCATTTGAGATAACTATCCCACTAAAATGTCTCAAAATAGGCCAAAAGGCCAAAGAAAGCTACTTGATGAATGAGGACTTGAAAAGAGTAAAAGGACAAACCACAACACTTCAACAGGCATGGCAGGAATCAAAACGCTGTCTTCATAAATTGGCTATACAGACACAGCAGATTGTACACATTATACATCAAAAAGGCAAAGATTCCAGTGTGTCACTCACAAGGTGATGATTGGTTAAGTTTGTTATATCTCCAGGTGAAAATTATTCCTGTCTAGGAACTGGCATTCTGGGTTTGCCCTGTGATTAATAATTTCCCCATATAAGATGAAATCAGTCGGTGGCCCTGCATTCCCCATACACGCTGCCAAACTGTGGAAATCCCTCCTAGTAAAAATAGGAGCCATTAACAGTAACCTGGAATTCAGAAGAAAGTTTAACAACTGGTTATTCCCAACCTGTCCATGATGGTGTGAAAAGATGACCTCCCAGGACCTACACCTGATCCCCTTTGAAGGTAATCAGTACAAACTCAGAGCTTTCTTAGGACCAAAGAGGTAGTAACACTTTGTCCATTTATTGAGGGTAAATAAAAGAAACAGACAATGGTAACTCAGAACCACAGTCGGGGTTACGAGGGTGTCCAGCAATGAATGTTCAACAAAGTATTACGGGTCCGGTATGCGCTTCCACAGGTCCCTCTTCTTCAAACAGCTTCCCTTCAGCCCTTTGTTGGTTCCCTGATTGGCTTGGCGTCCCCGGGGAAACAAAGAAAAACACAAAACAACCACCGGTCAGTAATATGACTTATGCTTCGCTATTTGTGGTGCTGACCCTCCACCTGCACGAACTATCACCACGGTTTGTGAGGGGCTGGGGGCGTGAGGCAAAGAGCGGTCCTAACTAGTGCCCGACTTAGGTCGTCTTCCCTGGTCTCCCCTCCTAGTCAATAGTTTTAAATAGTGAAGGAAAGGCACTGACATGAAGCTACGGTCCTCCAGGACCGTAGCGTGGGATGTGTCGGCGTCCTGTTTCTCCAGGGGACGTCTGGACACAGAGGTGATACAGGTTGGGGGCCCCTGGCCCTTCGACGCTTCCTCTCGGCCGCTCCGCCGGTTCTTTTCACCACCTGGCTCTCCCGAATGTCCCGGGTCTCGATCTTTCACCGCTTCGTTGTCCTGCGCTCTCTCCGCCTCTCCTCGATCCTCCTTTCTCCTCGCCGTCTCCTCTCCCCCACTCGTTGCTTGCTTCTTTCTTGTTCCGGCCCGCGACGTCAGTCCCGCGTCTGCCGGCGTGACTAGTCCGCTAACCTCCTCCTCTTCGGATCGGGACGCCGCCATCTTGAAGGGTGCGGAAGTTTCGTCTTCCGCGATGCCCGTATTACAGATGGACACTCCGATGCTCCTTTTTTTATAAAGATAAGATGCAAAAGATTAAGTCTGGCCTCTCGACTTAACAGAAGCTTGACCTTTTGCGAATACAAAAGCAACCCTTTTGTAGAACAAACAATCGACCGGATTTTAGTACTTACAAAAAGCACATAACTAAACTACTGTCTCACAATCAAATAGTGTAGATATTTCTATACCTTGAGACAATTTTCCTCCCCATGTTACTAAAACACTGCATGAAGATTTAACCTAGACACAAGATTATCAAATGTTTACCTTTTTTTCCCCTCTACTGTCGAACTACCCCTTCTACCTTACCTCTCATCCTTACTATGGCCTATTTTCTCTGTCCTTATCCTACTGAAGTCCAAGTCCCTTTGCCTTTATTGTCTATTATGTATCTCTGTATATTGCCCACACCTCTTTCCGTTGAGCACATCTCCTTTCTCTGAACCCCAATTATCAACAGAGTCTCGTCTAGCCTTCTGTTTATCCCACCAGCCACTTACATAAACCAAAAATCCTCTACTAGCGATGTTATATAAATCCTATTAATTTGAATTTCCCACGGAGCAAGTGAAGCAAATGCATGGAGTGCTTTCCCTCATTGCACTGAACGTAATAGCTTGGATTCTGCAGTAATGTGCTACTCGCCATGAAGCACTTCAGTGCCTCATCAGGGGTAGTAAATGGTAAATAAAGGCAATAACCATACAATGCATACTAAAACTAATCTGGTGAGGGTCATTATTAATTTATGTCTATATACAGCGTACTTGATGGGACGTAGCTTAGGTGTTAAGCCAGTTTGTTAAATCTGTGTTCTGTTAGACAATTCAATAAGTAAAACAGCAAAGCTCAAAGTATCTTTCTATATACCTCTTTTGTCTGAAGTGCCTATGCGTTTTAATGTCTTGCCTAGTGTCCTTGCGGGCATTCATAAGCTGTCCCCATATTTGGTTATCTGTAGATGAGAGGAAGCACAATGACTGACCTCGTAGTTTGGTTATCCCGAAACTACTGGTTACTTGGGTGCAAAAATGTTAAGTCGTGTTTTACTGAGATAGGTGTGTCTTAAGTTCATTTTGTAGCTTAATTCAATATTTGCTGTGTGACAGTATCTATAGACAATTGTGTAACCTTATCACTCGGCCTATTGACCTTTAATTTAATAAGGAAAAGTGTACTACCAAAAGTGGAGGCTTACTAGTCCCCTCCTGTTCAAATGTTAATGTATGAAGTCCATGTACAGTGTTCATCTAAAGCGAAGTGTAGTGCACACACTCAGACCGTCATTTTAGCTGACGCTGAAGTACTGTTAGTGGAAACATAAGTGGTGGTCACGTCCGTGTGCGCCTCATTGGTCTCCATCTTGAGAGGAGTCTGAAGTACTATCACTGTTCAGGATTACTGCGTGTGTGTGTGTCTCTGTGTGTGTGTGTGTGTGTGTGTGTGTCTGTCTGTCTGTCTGTCTGTCTGTCTGTCTGGTGGTTGCCAGTAGGTAGTTATTGTTAGGATGTAGCTTCCAAAGAGCGTTTTATGTTTTGCCAACAACTTTGGCTTTGTTTGACGAATCTGGTCAAAACTAGTACCCTCACTTCACCTGCTGTTTTGTGCTGCTCCGTCATGCTGGGTCCGAGAAAAAGGCGGGGGTCCCTAATCACATTTTCTCCATGTTAATTTCCATAGGAAGTTTTAAACAAGGCAACCACCTGAATGGCTGAACTTAATTACACCAAATTTAGCAGAAAGGTAGCTGTTGGTCCAAAAAGCGACCTTTTTGTTAAATGTTCAGTTGTTGCGGAGTTATTTAAAGAAATTTACAGTTGTATACATAGGGACGCGGTGGATCCGTGACCCCTCCTGATCTCGTGCTGAGATCTGATTGACTGCCAACCCTTCAAACCAGGAAGTGTTGGCAGCCATCTTGTGACTCGGTTGAACCAAGTCACAGGAACAAATCGTTAGAAAAAAGAAAAGGGGACAAGGTAGAAACACCCTGACCCCCTAGGCCTCTTGAGGGGGTCCCACTAGGCCAAAAAAGCATTTTTTTTGTAAAGGTTTCACATCCGCAATTCCAGCCGAGGAAAAAAAAAAAGTGCGCACTCCCCCAATTCCTTTTGAATCAGGCCCCCCGGTGGTCCAGGTTTCGGTGGCATGTCTATAATATGTCGGAAGGGAATGCACGGGGCCACCCTCCTAGGACCCCTGAAGCTCCGGGGACCGCCACCTCCCCGGGGCTTTTTTTATAATTTATGCAGGGGTTGCCTTCGCAGCAACCCTGTGTCCTGTGGACTACCACCTCCCCAGGACAAATGTTTTACTAATGTGTGGGGCCTCCTACAGCCCCATGGACTGCCACCTCCCCGGGGCAAAACATGACACAAATTCAGGGGGGAGCACGCCGCACCCTCCTCCCCACAGCCCCTGGTACTACCACCTCCCGGGGGCAAAACATGTCACAAATGCAGGGGGCACGCAACCTCCGAGGACCGAGGACCGCTACGTCCCCTGGGTTGAATATAATTTTAATGCAGGGGGGCTGTGCTTCCCCCCCCCCACCCCTTCCGCAGTCCCGGTACCACCGCCTCCCTGGGGCAAATGTTAAATATTAAGGTTGGGGGGGTCATAAGCAGTGCATTGCGCGGCAATATATATCTATATCGACTACCATATTAATGATGCTCCCTAGAATATGTACCCTTCACCATGTCCTTGTGTACCATGATACAGATACTGAAGGTTGAACTTCACACTTGGATACCATTGTTGAAGGGTCAATCCATCGCCCAGCAGCCCTTGGCACCCAGAACTAAGGGCCTCATTACATTGCCTCTGCCCTACACACAGTTTTGTGGAAGGAATCGCGCAATTAGAAAGCAACTGCACATGGTGCGGTTGCATACTTCCTTTATTTAATGGTAGCTTGTGGGGTGGGCTGAAACCACCCGCAGCACAAGCTCCCATTGGAAAAAAATGAAGTTTTTTAAGCAGCCATGCACCATGTGGAAAGTGCACGAATGTTTAGGGGACACCTATGGGCCAAATGCGGAGGGCAAGGGGGCCCCCAAAGTCAGATTCCAACAGCCAATCCATGTCGGAAAGGCCGACATGGCTTGGCTGTCGGAATCCTACATCATAATCCAGATGGTGGGAACGCCATTCTTCAGGGATTATGAGGGCTTTCCAACTGGCTGACGAGCTCCTTGAGCCTATCGGAACTGCGTCTGATTCCCCTGCCGGTTTAAACTCCGACAGCCGTCTCATAATATGGAGGCCAGACTTTAAACCTACAATTTCGATCGGAAAGCCTCCAACCAGCGGTTGGAGGCTTTCCGGCCGACCTGGTTAGTAGGCCCTAAATGTGTGATACAGTAAATCCTTCCCATCAGCGGATGCATTTAGAGAACAGACACAGTTTTCAGTAGTGCAATGAACAAAAAGTAGTAGCCCAGTTCAGAGAAAAGCTCTAAATAAGGCTGAAGTCTTCCATACCATGTTCCCCTTAATATAATTTCCAGCATTAGCATATATTTGAAGAGAGCAACCAGAGACAGTGTTGTGTAGTTCTACTAATCAATAGGATCTGCATGTTTGTTGGACAACAAACTTTAGGTGAAGTGCCTAGACTGAATCCGAGCACCCCTGTAGGTTTTGTTTTTTTTTTTTTTTTTTTTTTTTTAGTTCACAATGTTTAACTTAATTTTTCAATTTATTGATTTAGTGGACCTCAGTGAACACAGAGAACAAAAGTGAAATAATGCGAGAAAGAAAGTCTTGAGGAAACTGCGTTACATTCCATAGAGTTTTTCGGCATGTAGAACAGAAGTTTCCATGGACACGTTGACTCAAGAAGAGTCTATGCAAGTAGGAGTTGAGAAGGGTCCTTCGAAAGCAAAACGAAGCACCACTGTAAGACTGGGTTGTGTTTATATTGTTTTTTTTTTTTTTTTTTTTTTTTAAAAACCTTTATTTCGATAGATGCACAATACACAGCGTCTGCCTACAACCCCCTCGGGGCCGGCCGCTATGACATTGGAGAACATAGAACAATAATGTCAGGATAAGAAAAGGTTTAATTTTATGGTGTTGTCGAGTACAACGTAGTGTACTTCGAACAGAGTCGAAGCTAATCACTGACCAGGAGAGACATCACCGTTCACGGAGCACCCAGAAGGAAGCGTTATATAGGAAGGCATTGGTAAGGAGACAGGTGGCCACCATCCAGGGACGAAGAGCATACACTATACCACAGAATGATAAAACACAATAAGCTCCTTACTAACACTGAACCCCGACCCCGAAGAAACAAAGAAACATAAAAGAAAAGGAAACCAAAGAGGAAGGGAGAAAGAAAGAGAGAGAGGGCCATAGAGACGAAGAAGACATAGAACACATCCCATCCCCCCACCCTGCATACCAGCGGAAGGCCATGGCCCACCCCCCCCAATAGGCATGCCTGTCGCCCCAAATGAACCCCAAGTAGGAAAGAGAGTCCGGAGAGTGGGAAATAACCTCCCAGTCTCCGACTCCCAGAGAAGGCAGGAGGAGGAAATGTTACATACTCCCGGTCACCACAGCCCATTAAGCATCCCCCACCCTGAAAATCATCAGCACAACTGAAGAAGCAAGCAAAGCGGCAGGTGGGGAGACTCCATTTCAAATGTGCGAGCAAAGCAGATAATTAGCAGCCTCATCCTAGTCCCCGCCCGCCAATACGTACAGCAAACTAAAGAAAATCGCCCAGCCCCGGCCCGATCCTGAGCGGCCCCACAGATCCACCCCCGCGGTAAACAGTAGCAATTTACACACATGCGGCACAACCGATACATAAGCAAATATTCTAGTCCGGGTCATGCCAGGCGGTCAAGCAGGATCATCAAGGGAGGCACCATCAACCCTGGCCTGAACGCGGAGACCCCACCAAACATGGCCGCCGCTGGGAGTGTACCTCAGGCAGAACAAAGGAGCAAGATGGCCGCTCACGGCAAAGAAGACGCAGAGGGAGAAGAAGCGAGAGTTCCCAGTCATAGACCATCACCACATCGATAGTGACAAACACAGTTTTCCCCACCGAACGGCACACACTCCGGCGATGTTGAGGCAGACACGGCAACACCCGCAGAGGCAGAGTCTCAGCTTGTAAAGTGGAAGGGAGCTTTGTATCTGCAACTTGATCATTAGACAAACCCTCGACACTGTAACCAGGGAGAGGACGATCCATAGTACCCCCCTGTCGCCAATTTGTATCCGCCTCGAAGGGAATGAGAGGCATTGGGGGGTCAGACAACCGCAGTAGTTCCCTGGATGGCATAGCAGCATCGATCTTCCACTCCAGTTCTCGAGTGCGTTGGCACCATGTCGCCCGCAAGTCCCCCAGGGCTAGAAGGATATCACCATAGGTCAGGTCTGCTCCCTGCTGCAGCACGCCGACTGTATGTAAAGGCGCCACCGGGACACCCTCCAGCTCGACAGCAGGCAGTGAAGCCTGCGTCAGGGACATGGCGGCCTCCGCCTCTCCGGCGAAGCAGACCGGCACCGACACCATTTCTGCCGCCAGCCCACCTCGGAGGGGTGAGGGCGACTCCATAGGACGGAGGAACAATAGTGAGGGCAAGAGGAGTTGCTGCTCGCTATACGGGGCTCACACGATGGGAGAGCCCTCGGCTGTGTTGCAATGCGGGTGGTGGGCGCTCTCAAACGGTCACCGCTCTGACCGCTGGTAGGAGGACAAAGGAAGATTCGCCAGCCCGGACCCAATCGTACAGGAATTCTCTCCGTCGCGAAGAAGGCTCCGCCAGGCCGCCCACTCCACGTCCGGTCACATTTCCCCCGGCGCCGGTCCAGCCCCAGGTCGTCTCACCGTACGTGATAAGCGGTGTCCGGCGGTGGTGGTCGGGCCAGAATGCATGGGCAAAGTCCAAAGTCGGCAAACTCTATGAATCCTCGACCAAAAAAGCCGGCGGGAACATCGGAGGAATGCGGGAAGTATCAGCGCATTCGTGGTTACATTTGCTCGCGCCGTAGGCAGGATTAAAGATCAGGATGTCATGTAAACAACAGACGGGCTGCGGAGCCGGGAGCTCAGACGTCCTGTCCGTCCGCCATCTTGGCTCCTCCTTCCCCTGTAGGTTTTGTTGACCTAGAGACCAGCTAGCTCACAGTGCCACTATATGCCCCCTAATCTTACCAGGGAGTGAATAGTTTCTGGCAACCACTGTACACGACAACCCTGACTCCTCAGGGATCATGGTAACGGGTCAGAATCTTTCGCTCAGTCACTTCGGCTCAGGGAAATATGCAGAGAATACACAGTGGGACGCTTTCAATATATTTATTGAACCAACGTTAGTCTTGTATAGAATACATGTGCTGCGATCATCAGTAGGCAGAAGCAGATGAAAGTGATTACAAGCAACAAAAGAGTAAATTGTAGATTCAGTTCTACCAAGGTCCCTAAACAGTGTATATATGCAGGCATATAAACAAGGTACTAATCGGGTGTATTTCTACTATGCAAACCCTACTCTGCGTGTACTTAGGGTGTGTGTAGGTGTGGGGCCAAGAATTCACCCAAGGGACGATCCAACCCCATTACCGGGCAGGAGGGAATGTAGGACCCCGTCTTGTTGTTGAACTGGACACCCCTCACAGAGATGTGGGACTGCTGCATGGTGAAGTTTCAGAATGCAGGGACCCTCAGTGGCTGATGAAGTGTCTCCTCTGCTAATCTTTTGGGATGCTCATTATTTATAATAGAAAGCATCCTTGTAATGTATGTATAGATTAGCAATGTTATGGATCTGTAGATAGCCCTGTCGCCCCATGGATGAATATAGAACAAGATTTGTACATAGTGCGTAAAGAGGTCTTGTACATGGTGGTCAAGGCATTGTGATACTTTATGCAAAGCTAGTTTCAGAAGAGCTAATCCAATATTGTCGTGCACGCAAATATGTGCAAAAGTTCACAGCAGAAATGTTATTGTGCCAAATTAAGACAATTTAAGAAAAGTGCTGCTTCGTTACTTGGGCCTAACCCGGGCACATAACGGCGGTATCAATGAAACTAGGTGTTGCCGGTATCAGATAAGTAGAATTAAGTTTTACTTTCATACTTCTGAAACTGTAGGGTACATGTCACCTGTGGGTACAAATAAAAGTCCTCAAACAACTGCTAATAAGAAGAAAAAGTATATTCTGAAAGGCCATGGTTCTCTGTTTTGTTCCAAATTAGGACTTTATCAAGTATGTCAGAAGTATCACTACTGAACCAAAAAAAGATTACAGTAGAGAGTGCAGGAAAGTCTTACCAGAAAAACTAAGTTAATTAATTTACATGGCCAAATGTCTAGCTTCTGAGCAGACTCCAACCGAAAATTTACTTTCAGAAATGCTGTGTGATGTCCCAGTCCTAAAATCACGTCACATTCAGGGGGCACTGAAGTGCGTTGACTCTCTACCAGGAAGGGCCTTCTCTGCAAACGGACGTTATCGCATTGCAAGACCATATTCTGGTAGCCTCTCCCTCTTTCTATTGCCTAGGCAAAAACTGTGCTATTGAGTTAATGTCTCATCATACCAAAATTTTATGGGAGAACTCTGTAGAACAACTTGTGCTGCCTTTTATAATAGTACTCAATTTAGCGGTCTCCTAGTTCATGAGCCAGTTTGCCTTCGTCTCATCAAGGCTGTGTTCGCAACTACTTCAGCCAATGAAATCTCAAAAAGACATGTTTGTCCTTTTGCACAAAACCTGAGCTTGCAGTACGTAGTTTACGACACAAACTGAAACCCATTTGGAGCTGTGCGGCAAGGTCCCATAACATGCGGAAAGTAATGGATTACCCAAATAAACTGGTACGGTCACACCACTTTAGTGTACTAAGTATGGAGGTCTGCATTGAAAAATTGGAAATGGGGCCCAGATCATCTTTAGGGCACCAGAGGCAGATATGAAATGTCTATCGTTGTTGATAGCACTTTACTTCAATTACACACTAAATACTATAACCAAGATCAACTAAGCATCTGCAGCGAGCATTTGCAGTTTCTCTGGACAGTAGCAGTAAACAAATATTGCCTTAATTGAAGCCTTCAGTTGGTTGAAAACTGCCAAACTCCATTTGCAGCCCTTATTAGAAGGTTACTCCAAAACTGTTAAAGTGCAGTCCATACGTGCTCCGTGGTCCTTGTGAAGCGCTTGCACCTGGAAGTCTGTCTGTCGAGCCATTGCAGCAAAGGATGGATCGGTTCATCAGAAGGGTGATTACCTTGTCTGGCTAATTTTCAGGTTGCTCTTCTTGGTACCTTACACAAAGATTACATTATTCTAAATTTTACTCCAGTGTGCAAACTCACTTTGGCAATAATCATGGCCATCATTTTGGGTCTCGTGTGTTCTCTGTGATGTGTATCTTCTTTTTATTAGTGCGTTGGACTCTTTGGGTTCATATCAGTCGCCTGCTTCCAGCAATTCCTTCATGCCTGTCTGTACACATCCACTGATGAACCTGCTTAGTCTTGCCCCATAGCAGATTCACTGCTGACTGCAGGCTCCCTCCAGTCCATGTGTTATATGTAGGTAAACTACCTAAGTGTATTGTTAATATTGCCGTTGGGTAAAAGACAGTTGCAAAAAAAGCCTTCTACTAGGCCACAACTCCCGCCTGTTTGGGCATTTATTTTGAAGTCTTAGCTCCAATCTTGCTCTAGCGTTGGCCAAGGCTCCTGAGCTCCAGATACTAGAACCTTGACATCTGACCTGGCCTCAGGGGATTGTATATAATTCTTCATCTGAGTGATGGTTTGCACAGACATGGGATGCAAACAATATACTTATTTGATCCTGCTTGTATGTGTATGCGATAGCACAATTAAGCTAAACCTTTTGGCGTTTACCAGTGCTTTTTCTCATTGTGTTTGAAGTCTCTAAATGTTACCAATTCTCTCTGTGGTTTTATCATGAGGCGGGTGTGTTAAAGTCGGCATTTTGAAAGGATCTAAAAAGTTGTGTGACTAGTCTAATTTGAGAGGATTCGAGATTTGTATGTGGTGTTTCTTTATGAAAATCAGCATGGGGTGGAGTCTTACTGTTGATAATGAAGGTGCAACTTGGAGAGTAGGTGGTGTTTCCAGTTGTAAAGGATTTGGGTTGAGAGGCGTGGGGGCCTGCATCTTTTCCTCAGTGGAGATTTAAACTCTCAGGAAAGTCTAATCGCAGCACGAGGTGCGTTGACCAGTTGGCATAATCAAGAAAACCATCAAGAAAGCGGCTGTTGCTGCTTGGTGGGCAGTCTAAGATGGCCAACCTAAGTGGTTTAAGTGTCATGTTTGTATCCACAGTGATGTATTGGAACAATAAAGAGGTGTCTGAGCCAATAATTTTGGTTTTAAGGAACTACTTGTGCATAAACCTAATCCACGCACTTTTCTTCTGTTCTACTTATGAAGAGGATGTTTAGTCCCTGTGGTAGGAAAGTCAAATTGAGAATGCGCAGAACTAGGATTTTGCAAGTGCAATTGTGTTAAGCTCAGAGTATTAGATGAGGGTAAGCACGGAAGCTGCATTAGACTGCAGAAGGACCGCTTTGATGTGATGTGTAGGAAATGTGTCACTGGGGTCAGAGCTGGTGCTTGTTCTGAGATTGCTTGGCCAGATCGATCTTTTATTATGTGGGGGGCATTTAGCTCTGATAAATATGATAATCGAATGTGTTGTGGGATCTGTGAGCAAGCAATTTTTAGGTGAGTGTGGTACATTAGAGGGAATGTGCGTGGAGGATTGTGGTTTGAAGATCAAGTTGTACTTTTCAGGAGTAGGTATGCTGAATGAAGTATAAAGGATGGGACATTGTGAGAGCAGCCCCTGGCTGAAGCGAGCTCGCTGCAGAGAGAGATGGAAAGTAGTATTTTGCGGCCTGTGTATTCTCATGCCGGTGAGTCACTTTCAGTTGGATCGCAAGCAGTTCATTTGATGGTGGGGGGGTATTAAGCCATTTGTGCTGTTGACTGTAGAAAGTGGCTGTAATGAAGCATGAGGCAGGTAATCTTGCAGCGTGTGTGTCAGTCAGGCCTATGGATGGTAGAGTCCTTCCTTGAAGAGTTGAGTTCTGTGCTGTTGTATTGCTGCAGGTAAACTGAACCAGTGAATTAACTGATTGATGGAGTCCGCTTTGAGGCACAGTGGGCGGTAGAGGTCTGTACGTCTGTTTCTTGACAGTATTTCGGTTTGTCGGTTCAAGAGTAACTTGGGTCCAGGTCTTGACCATGACTACCATGACTTACACTGGCGTTATCGTGGCTGGCATCATTCACCAGTGAGTGTGTTGGTGGTAATGGGTAGACCATGATAGAGGAGATCGTTGAGCTAGTAGTGTCCTGGTCACTAGAAATAGTAGTCCCAGTATCCTTGTAAAGTTCCTTGGCAATGATAAAAGCGTTAATTATTCAGTCTGTCAAACAATATGGTGAAACATATGGAGGTTCACTTCTACGGATAGTACCTTGACCTTCCCATTTTAATACAGGATGAGGTGCAGCACATTTCTACAATACGTTTTTCCCATAAGTTATTTTTGTGTTCCAAGAAGAAATAGAAAAAAGAGTAAGTCAGTTTACAGCCCGATCTCAGACTTTGGTATTTGTCAGCGATTAGGAACTAGTGGCGGCTTTCGGAGATTGGCATTTACAAACGTTTAGGGTAGGTTTGAGTAGGCCAGAAGGCAACATGATCTCTGTGTTAAATGCATCCTGGAATCGGATGTGATAGCAAGTTTTTTCTTTGTTTTAGATTCGTCAGAGTGAAACTGGAGTAGTAAGATGTCTATTTGGCGCAATAGGAGTTAATCATTGTACATTAACACTTTCGTAAAAAAAAAAAGGTACAAATGCAACATGTTTGAAAAACGTTTTGGAGCACAAATCCACATTTTCATGTTATCATTCGTTTGTAAACATATCTTTTGTCCTAGATCTGCAGTTGTATGGAACACTTTTAGAAGCAGAATTCACATGTAGGTGCATAATCCACTTTACAGCAAATGTGAAAAGAGGTATCCGAGTAAACAAATCACATTTTAGACTAAAGGCATGTTTTGGTGAATAATCTCTTGGATTCAAAATTGTCAATGGTGCAACATCAACTGGAGTGCAGAAACACGTGTAGGTGAAAATCATATTTAGGTGCACAGCCGCCGTTGGTGCAGCATCAAACTCAGTGTGAAAACACTTTAAGGATCATAAACCACCTCTTTTACAGTTAATAGATATTCTTTAATGTCTATACACATCTGGAATTGTTTGGTCTCTAGGTAGGAGGAAAAACATACCTATTAGCAAACATTAAACTCTAAAACTAATACTCCTGTGGCCTGAACAAAATGTGAATGACCTGTTCTTAAAAACATGGCTGAAAGGGACCGACCCAAACAGACTAATGGCTGAGGGTGGCTGAGGTAAAACCCCGGATGATGAGTGTTTTTTGTGTTTACATGAGTGGTAGCAGATATCTAAAGGTGCTTGGCCTAAAAATGATCGCAAAACCTTGGAAATTAGAAATTGGTAAATTAGTCAGGCTTTGGAAATTCCTGAACAGAAGAGAACGATTGTGATTTAATGTACTAACAATGTGGTTGCCTGTTCTGTAATGAAGAAGACGTTTAGAAATTTCAACTTTGTGATGTAAAATGTACATTGTAAGCTATTCCTTATCTTTGCTCCCAAAAGAGAAATCTGTGTTCTAGACTTTACAACAATGCAGTTAATTGTTTTAATAAATAAAGGGGACTAAGACAACTCATTATTGACTGTAACTGGATCATATACAGTTGTGCTATTCTTTTAGGACAGGTACTGGGAGTTAGGAATTATTGTACACTCCGTTAGAACAATCCTAGAAGCTGTGCCTCCGTTTAGTTCAATGTCCGATTTGTAATCCTATTTCACTTTTGAGAGCAAAACGCAACCAAGGTTGTGCAAATAAAATTCAGTATAGGCCTTGTAGGTCAAAAAAGAAGGGGGCCTTACAACTAAGCTCCTGAACGTGCGACAAATCACTTATCCATGTTTCATTTGCATGGACGGCGTAAGAGGCAGATAATGTTGCTAAGACACACAATTCATAAAAATGTATCATGACGCGTGTTAGACCCGGCCCTCGTAACATAGCTAGACCTGGCCCCTGCACCTCACACCAGCCCCCAAACCCACGGCCTAGCCGATCCTTCCCACCAGAACTCACACGCACCCCACCCGGACTTCCCCGTCCGTGGCCTTCCTCCCTTCGGCCACACCGGGCCCGCGTGCCCACTTCATGCACCAAGATGGCCGCCCGGCCCCAGCGCGACCCTGGCCTAGAGGCGCCACTCCGGCTGGAGGACATCACGCTCCCCTTGGGATGAGAGAGGGAGGAGCAGTTTCTATCACACCTCTGCGCTTCCATGGGACGGTGGCTTTCGATCGACCTGCCGGCCTCCCCGAGGGCTGGCTCCACGCCTGCTGGGTGTCTGGGACTCCTCCCGACCCAGCCCTGAAAGGATCAAAAGACAATGGCAGGAAACCCCAACAAGCGACCCCCAGGTGACAAGACCCCTGCCTGCACAGACTCCGGACATCAAAGAGGGGTCGCCCTATAACAAGGGGTGCTCTGGGACTGTCCGGCAGATTCGCCTTGGAACACCTGAGCCCTGCTGAGTGACTCGCGGCTCCCTGAAGATCTTAAGACCTCCGAACTTGTGCTTGAGCCCTGCTGAGTGACTCGCGGCTCCCTGAAGATCGTAAGACCTCCGAACTTGTGCTTGAGCCCTGCTGAGTGACTCGCGGCTCCTCGAAGATCGTAAGACCACCGAACTTGTAACCGAGCCCTGCTGAGTGACTCGCGGCTCCCACCGACTCTCTTGGTCCCGCCGGACCCCACGACGACAAGCGTATCCCCCAGCTCGAGGATTGTGAGCTGTGCGCCGGGTACGCTCCTGCATTTGATCCATATCCCCAAAGACTGTCCCGCTACCTCCTAACCCCCTCCAAGACTCTGTGAGCCCACGCTCTGCTTGTATATATTTGCCTGGCTGATCATAAAGATCCTACCACTTCGATCTGATAAAGATTTGCTCTTAAGAACTCCTCGTGTGGTGTCTCTCTGTCGTGTGGTGCCGAGTGTGCGATCCTAGATACGAGGTACCTCCCCTGAGGAGTCTCCCGCCAGTGCCCGGCTACGATACCTCGAGGGTGGGTCTCAGGGCAGTCAGGGCCCCCTCCGGGCCCCTCTGAGGCGGCCTTCTAACATTGGTGGCAAGCGACGGGATTCGGGCCCATAATCTAGAGATCGTACCGTGAACGGCTGACGCACTACCGACAAAGATGGCAGAAGGAAACGCCGTGGTTCTCATAGAAAACGACGCCAGTACCGTGTTCCAGGTGGAACAGCTGGAAGAGTACACTCACAAGGAACTAAAACAATTCTGTAAGGAACTCAGAATCGCTACCACTGGTCTCAACACCAAAGAAGATATGCAAAAGGCACTGAAAGCTTGGGTGGATTCTGGAGCCTCCCGCCCAGAAGGAACGGGGGAGCCCCACGACGAAGCGGGACCCTCCCAAGGAGAACGCAGCAGCAACCAGGTGCGAGGCTTCGTACCAGACGGGGGCCTATCCCCGGAGGAACTCGCAGACAGAGAAAAAAGTCGCCATCACGAGCTCGAATTAGCCAAACTCAAAATTGAGGGCGAGTTGAAATTAGCCGAGAAAAAGCTAGCAGTAGAACAGTTGCGAGTACAAGGAGAACTAGAAGAGAAGAAACTCCAACGAGAACACGAGGGAAGGAGACTTCAACTGGAACATGAACGCAGCCTGAAGGAAATAGAATTGAAAGCAAGAAGCGAAGAAACGCGGCCCCCGGGGAACCGGGAGGTGGCCGCCCCGACGGAGCAGAAGGTCCACATCCCCAAGGATGTGGTCAAAGAATATTACAAAAATGATGACATTCAGCAGTGGTTCCGGGCCTACGAGGTCGCCATGACCTCCCATCGGGTCCCGCAGAAGGATTGGGGGGCTGGGTTATGGGGACGATTCCTGAGCGAAGGAAGAGACACCCTGCTCGACCTACCCACCTCCATGCAAACCTCCTATGAACACATGAAAGCGGCCCTCCTCACAAGGTACGGCCTCACCTCGGAGATGTACCGCCAGCGGTTCCGGGACTGCAGGAAGATCCCGGGTACCACCTGGGTGGAATATGTGAATTTCTTCAGCCGCGCCTTCGATGGGTGGATCAAGGGCAGCAAGGTAACCACCATGGAAGAACTAACCGACCTTATGTTGTGGGAACACCTGGCGGCCAACTGCTTTGTGGAACTATGCCAGCATCTGCTCGACAGCAAGCTCACGGACCCAAGAAAGCTGGCTGTCGAGGCGGATCGCTGGACCAACACCCGGGTCTCCCGGGGCCCTGTAGGAGAGTACCCCCGAGCCAGTCAGGGACCACCCCGCCAGAGAGGGGGGGGAAACCAGGGAGGGCAGAGAGAGTCCCAAGCTAGTCCACCGAAGTCCCAACCTCCACCTTTCCCGGCACCCCCACCAGCTGTATCCGCCCCCCCCTTAGACGGGGGCACCGGGTAACCATCACTTGTTTCCGTTGCCAGAAGCCCGGGCATTACGCCAACGACCCTGAATGCCCCATGGCCCCACGCACCACCCAGGCAGCACTCCCTGCTAGACAGATAGCCAATGTAGCCCTGGGGGAGGAGGTTGAGGAGGCCGAGGAGTGGGAACCCGCAGCTATGGCCCTAGTATCCTTAGGAGATAGGGCGATGGTCCCTGGGAGCCTCCTGCCCTCTAACACAAAGAAATATGGGCAGCTCGTAACGATCAATGGCCACCAAGTAGAAGCCCTCCGTGACACCGGGGCCAGCATCACCGGTGTCCTCAGCCATTTAGTACACGAAGACCAGGTCCTCCCCAACGTCTTTTGCCCTGCCATTTCAGCCGACAACACAGAAAGCCTATGTAAGGTAGCCCTGGTGCCCTTTGAGTGGGGAGGGGTGGTCGGTAAACTAAAGGTTGCAGTGAGAACCTCCCAGCCCGTCGACTGTCTCCTGGGGAACGACCTGGAAAGTTCCCCCTGGGGACAAGTTGAGCGCAAAACCCACCTAGGGATGATGGGCCTCCCTGAGTGGGTGTGCGCCACCACTCGATCCATGGCGGCTCGACTGACCCCCCTGAGGGAAGTCGACGACGCCCCGATCCCTGAAGATAGGATGATCCCAGCCGAGGGTCCCCCCATTCCCCCACCAGAAGAGCCGATCGCCAGTGACGAACCCCCGCCTTCCGACTCCACCCCAGTCACCGAGGTAGGCGACCTGCCCGAATTAGCCCATTGGCGCCATGAGGGGGGCCCCTCCCGAGAAGTGTTCTGCCGAGAACAGGCTACCTGTCCCTCCCTGGTCGGGCCCCGGCAACTGGCAGAGGCCCAGGCCGCAGGCGACCAGACGGGGACGCACCGGGTGTATTGGGAGAATGACCTTCTGTACAGCGAACAGAAGTCGGTGGAGCTAGGGTCCGGCCGGGTGCTGGTGGTACCCCTACGCTTCCGAAACCTCCTCCTGGGCTTGGCCCACGATGTTCCCCTCGCAGGCCACTTGGGCCAGGACAAAACGTACAGTCGCCTCGTGACCCACTTCTACTGGCCCAGAATGAAAGCAGATGTAGGACACCACTGCAAGTCCTGTCCCACGTGCCAGGCCAGTGGGAAGAGCGGAGGGAAGAGCAAGGCTCCCCTCCAACCCTTCCCTGTCGTCAGTACCCCTTTTGAGCGGGTCGGGATCGACATTGTAGGGCCCCTGGACCCCCCAACTTCCCAAGGGCACCGGTTCATCCTCGTCCTGGTGGACCATGCCACCCGTTACCCTGAGGCCATCCCCCTGCGCACCGTCACGGCCCCCGTGGTGGGCCGGGCGTTGATGGGAATCTTCTCCCGCATGGGTTTCCCCCGCGAGGTCGTGAGCGATCGCGGTACCAACTTTATCTCCCGATACATGAAGTCCTTATGGCAACAATGCGGGGTGTCCTATAAGTTCACCACCCCGTACCACCCCCAAGGAAACGGCCTGGTAGAGCGGTTTAACCGGACTCTGAAGGGGATGATCGCGGGCCTGGAAGAGCCCCTCCGGCGTAAGTGGGACGTCCTGCTCCCCTGCCTCCTATTCGCATACCGCGAAGTTCCCCAGAAATCCTTGGGGTTCAGCCCCTTTGAGTTACTCTACGGGCACCCCGTCAGGGGGCCCCTCAGCCTGGTCAAGGAAGGCTAGGAGGCGGCGCCCCGAGGCCCCCCCCCGAGATGTGTTCCGTTACGTCCTGACCCTCCGAAACCAGACTAGAAGGTTCCGAGAGATGGCCGAGGCCAACCTGGAGGCGAGTCAGGAGGAGATGAAGCGCTGGTACGACCAGAACGCCACTCTGGTCGAGTTTCAGCCGGGCCAGCAGGTATGGGTCATGGCCCCCGTGAAACCCTGCGCCCTCCAGGATAAATGGACCGGGCCCTTCAAGGTGGTTGAGCGGAAGAGCCAGGTCACGTACTTGGTGGACGTCCAGTCCCCCCGGGACCCCCTCCGGGTCCTCCACGTGAACCGCCTCAAGCCCCACTTTGTGCGAACGGAGCTGAGCCTCCTACTGGCCACTGATGATGGGTCCGAGGAGGAGTCAGATCCTCTCCCGGATCTCCTGTGCACCAAAGAGAAGGACGGCTCCGTAGAGGGAGTGAACCTCTCCCCGTCTCTCACTCCCCAGCAACGTGAAGATTGCCGCCAGCTCCTAGGGCAGTTCGCGGACCTCTTCTCCCTGGTCCCTAAGGTCACCGACTGGTGTGTCCATGACGTGGATACCGGGGACAGTCCGCCAGTGAGACACCGGGCCTACCGAGTCCCTGATCGGGTCCGGTCCTGCATCCAAGCCGAAGTCTCGAAAATGTTGACCCTAGGCGTGATCGAACCCTCAATTTGGGAAAAAGGGGGTGGTGATGGACAGAGTTTCTGAATGATGCAGAATACTCTTACCAAGTCAAGAGATCATGGTTTTAATCCATCACCGTTTTTTAGCTCACTGCACCATCCCAGCTCAGAACCTGGCTACATGCAAATTAGTCTGTACCTGTCCCAGTGCATGATGGGAACAGGGCAAACCAAACTACCAAGCCAATTCTTATACTGGGATGGAAACCAGCTTCCGGGGACCGGTTTCTGGCATCACAGCCTTCGTCGGCCCGGCTTGCCTGAATCCTGATGGTGCAATGAGCAAGGGACTCACGTCTGAGCATACCCTCCCACACTGAGTGTGGATGAAATCGATTTGGGAAAAAGGGGGTGGTGATGGACAGAGTTTCTGAATGATGCAGAATACTCTTACCAAGTCAAGAGATCATGGTTTTAATCCATCACCGTTTTTTAGCTCACTGCACCATCCCAGCTCAGAACCTGGCTACATGCAAATTAGTCTGTACCTGTCCCAGTGCATGATGGGAACAGGGCAAACCAAACTACCAAGCCAATTCTTATACTGGGATGGAAACAAGCTTCCGGGGACCGGTTTCTGGCATCACAGCCTTCGTCGGCCCGGCTTGCCTGAATCCTGATGGTGCAATGAGCAAGGGACTCACGTCTGAGCATACCCTCCCACACTGAGTGTGGATGAAATCGATTTGGGAAAAAGGGGGTGGTGATGGACAGAGTTTCTGAATGATGCAGAATACTCTTACCAAGTCAAGAGATCATGGTTTTAATCCATCACCGTTTTTTAGCTCACTGCACCATCC
Source organism: Triturus cristatus (assembly GCF_964204655.1). Taxonomy (NCBI): domain Eukaryota; kingdom Metazoa; phylum Chordata; class Amphibia; order Caudata; family Salamandridae; genus Triturus; species Triturus cristatus. Next base: position 674,841,893 of record NC_140594.1, on the reverse strand, counting down.
CAGCTCAGAACCTGGCTACATGCAAATTAGTCTGTACCTGTCCCAGTGCATGATGGGAACAGGGCAAACCAAACTACCAAGCCAATTCTTATACTGGGATGGAAACAAGCTTCCGGGGACCGGTTTCTGGCATCACAGCCTTCGTCGGCCCGGCTTGCCTGAATCCTGATGGTGCAATGAGCAAGGGACTCACGTCTGAGCATACCCTCCCACACTGAGTGTGGATGAAATCGATTTGGGAAAAAGGGGGTGGTGATGGACAGAGTTTCTGAATGATGCAGAATACTCTTACCAAGTCAAGAGATCATGGTTTTAATCCATCACCGTTTTTTAGCTCACTGCACCATCCCAGCTCAGAACCTGGCTACATGCAAATTAGTCTGTACCTGTCCCAGTGCATGATGGGAACAGGGCAAACCAAACTACCAAGCCAATTCTTATACTGGGATGGAAACAAGCTTCCGGGGACCGGTTTCTGGCATCACAGCCTTCGTCGGCCCGGCTTGCCTGAATCCTGATGGTGCAATGAGCAAGGGACTCACGTCTGAGCATACCCTCCCACACTGAGTGTGGATGAAATCGATTTGGGAAAAAGGGGGTGGTGATGGACAGAGTTTCTGAATGATGCAGAATACTCTTACCAAGTCAAGAGATCATGGTTTTAATCCATCACCGTTTTTTAGCTCACTGCACCATCCCAGCTCAGAACCTGGCTACATGCAAATTAGTCTGTACCTGTCCCAGTGCATGATGGGAACAGGGCAAACCAAACTACCAAGCCAATTCTTATACTGGGATGGAAACAAGCTTCCGGGGACCGGTTTCTGGCATCACAGCCTTCGTCGGCCCGGCTTGCCTGAATCCTGATGGTGCAATGAGCAAGGGACTCACGTCTGAGCATACCCTCCCACACTGAGTGTGGATGAAATCGATTTGGGAAAAAGGGGGTGGTGATGGACAGAGTTTCTGAATGAAGCAGAATACTCTTACCAAGTCAAGAGATCATGGTTTTAATCCATCACCGTTTTTTAGCTCACTGCACCATCCCAGCTCAGAACCTGGCTACATGCAAATTAGTCTGTACCTGTCCCAGTGCATGATGGGAACAGGGCAAACCAAACTACCAAGCCAATTCTTATACTGGGATGGAAACAAGCTTCCGGGGACCGGTTTCTGGCATCACAGCCTTCGTCGGCCCGGCTTGCCTGAATCCTGATGGTGCAATGAGCAAGGGACTCACGTCTGAGCATACCCTCCCACACTGAGTGTGGATGAAATCGATGTGGGAGGGTATGCTCAGACGTGAGTCCCTTGCTCATTGCACCATCAGGATTCAGGCAAGCCGGGCCGACGAAGGCTGTGATGCCAGAAACCGGTCCCCGGAAGCTTGTTTCCTTCCCAGTATAAGAATTGGCTTGGTAGTTTGGTTTGCCCTGTTCCCATCATGCACTGGGACAGGTACAGACTAATTTGCATGTAGCCAGGTTCTGAGCTGGGATGGTGCAGTGAGCTAAAAAACGGTGTTGGATTAAAACCATGATCTCTTGACTTGGTAAGAGTATTCTGCATCATTCAGAAACTCTGTCCATCACCACCCCCTTTTTCCCAAATCGATTTTATCCACACTCAGTGTGGGAGGGTATGCTCAGACGTGAGTCCCTTGCTCATTGCACCATCAGGATTCAGGCAAGCCGGGCCGACGAAGGCTGTGATGCCAGAAACCGGTCCCCGGAAGCTTGTTTCCTTCCCAGTATAAGAATTGGCTTGGTAGTTTGGTTTGCCCTGTTCCCATCATGCACTGGGACAGGTACAGACTAATTTGCATGTAGCCAGGTTCTGAGCTGGGATGGTGCAGTGAGCTAAAAAACGGTGTTGGATTAAAACCATGATCTCTTGACTTGGTAAGAGTATTCTGCATCATTCAGAAACTCTGTCCATCACCACCCCCTTTTTCCCAAAGTGATCGAACCCTCAGACAGCCCCTGGGCCAGCCCCGTGGTCCTGGTCCCAAAAGCAGCTGCCCCCGGGGTCGCACCAGAACTCCGCTTCTGCGTGGACTACCGGGGACTCAATGAAGTCACCCGAGCCGATGCCCACCCCATTCCCCGAGCCGACGAGCTCATTGTCCGGCTCGGGGCTGCTCGGTTCCTCAGCACCTTCGATCTCACCTGCGGCTACTGGCAAATTGCGCTCACAGAAGGAGCCAAGGAGCGGTCCGCCTTCTCCACCCCGGATGGGCACTATCGCTTTCGCGTGATGCCCTTCGGGATGAAAAATGCCCCGGCCACCTTCCAGCGACTGGTAAATAGAGTCCTGGCCGGGCTTGAAAAATTCAGTGCCGCATATCTCGACGATATCGCAGTTTTTAGCTCCGAGTGGAGTGAGCACCTCCAGCACCTTCGGAGGGTGCTGACCGCCCTGCGCCAGGCAGGCCTCACCGTGAAAGCCAGTAAGTGCCAGATTGGGCAAGGTTCGGTAACCTACCTGGGGCACCAGGTCGGAAGCGGGCAGGTCGCCCCTCTACAGCCCAAAATCGACGCCATCCTAGCCTGGGAACCCCCCACTACCCAAACGGAGGTCAGAGCCTTTCTGGGCCTCACGGGCTACTACCGGAGATTCATCCGGAATTACGGCAGCCTGGTCGGTCCCCTCACGGGACTCACGTCCAAAAAGCAGCCCAAGAAGGTCCAATTGTCCCCTGCCTGCCAAGAGGCGTTCGAGGCCCTGAAAGCGGCCATGTGTACTGCCCCCGTCCTCCAGGCCCCCGACTACTCCAAAGAGTTTGTGGTACAAACTGATGCTTCCGAGCATGGCATCGGGGCAGTCCTCTCCCAGGTAAATGACCAAGGCCTAGACCAGCCCGTAGCCTTCCTCAGCCGAAGACTATTGCCCAGGGAACAGAGATGGAGCACCATCGAGCGAGAGGCATTCGCCGTAGTCTGGGCCCTCAAGAAACTACGCCCTTACCTGTTCGGCACCCATTTCAAGGTCCAAACCGACCATCGCCCCTTGCGGTGGCTCATGCAGATGCGAGGGGAAAACCCCAAGCTACTGCGGTGGTCAATCTCCCTCCAGGGGATGGATTTCACCGTGGAGCATCGCCCTGGGGCTGACCACGCCAACGCCGATGGCCTCTCCCGGTTCTTCCGCCTCAGCGAAGAGAACCCCCAAGAAGATGGGTAGTTCTCTCCAGCTTTCAGCTGGGGGGGACGCGTGTTAGACCCGGCCCTCGTAACATAGCTAGACCTGGCCCCTGCACCTCACACCAGCCCCCAAACCCACGGCCTAGCCGATCCTTCCCACCAGAACTCACACGCACCCCACCCGGACTTCCCCGTCCGTGGCCGTCCTCCCTTCGGCCACACCGGGCCCGCGTGCCCACTTCATGCACCAAGATGGCCGCCCGGCCCCAGCGCGACCCTGGCCTAGAGGCGCCACTCCGGCTGGATGACATCACGCTCCCCTTGGGATGAGAGAGGGAGGAGCAGTTTCTATCACACCTCTGCGCTTCCCTGGGACGGTGGGTTTCGATCGACCTGCCGGCCTCCCCGAGGGCTGGCTCCACGCCTGCTGGGTGTCTGGGACTCCTCCCGACCCAGCCCTGAAAGGATCAAAAGACAATGGCAGGAAACCCCAACAAGCGACCCCCAGGTGACAAGACCCCTGCCTGCACAGACTCCGGACATCAAAGAGGGGTCGCCCTATAACAAGGGGTGCTCTGGGACTGTCCGGCAGATTCGCCTTGGAACACCTGAGCCCTGCTGAGTGACTCGCGGCTCCCTGAAGATCGTAAGACCTCCGAACTTGTGCTTGAGCCCTGCTGAGTGACTCGCGGCTCCCTGAAGATCGTAAGACCTCCGAACTTGTGCTTGAGCCCTGCTGAGTGACTCGCGGCTCCTCGAAGATCGTAAGACCACCGAACTTGTAACCGAGCCCTGCTGAGTGACTCGCGGCTCCCACCGACTCTCTTGGTCCCGCCGGACCCCACGACGACAAGCGTATCCCCCAGCTCGAGGATTGTGAGCTGTGCGCCTGGTACGCTCCTGCATTTGATCCATATCCCCAAAGACTGTCCCGCTACCTCCTAACCCCCTCCGAGACTCTGTGAGCCCACGCTCTGCTTGTATATATTTGCCTGGCTGATCATAAAGATCCTACCACTTCGATCTGATAAAGATTTGCTCTTAAGAACTCCTCGTGTGGTGTCTCTCTGTCGTGTGGTGCCGAGTGTGCGATCCTAGATACGAGGTTCCTCCCCTGAGGAGTCTCCCGCCAGTGCCCGGCTACGATACCTCGAGGGTGGGTCTCAGGGCAGTCAGGGCCCCCTCCGGGCCCCTCTGAGGCGGCCTTCTAACAACGCACATACGGCTGTGGTCGTTATTGTCACGAACACAGTCTTGGGTATAAATAATGGTGCTCGATATTATCATCTTTTTTGACCTACAAGGCCTATACTGAACCATATATTCGAATATAGGGACTCTTTAAACAATTACCTATATGTCCTGAAGATGGTCTGATGGACGATCCTGCCACAACAGACCAAAACGTCGACTGTTACGTCTATTTCCTTGTCATTTATTGTTCCTGAGGATTTGTTATCTATTGTTTTAGACTCATTTCCCTTGATTGATTGATTTGGAATAGATGTATACACATGATTTGTAGGTTCTTTTATATTTCCTCCATCATGGTGTTTTGTTTTTTGAATGTGCCCTACTGATTTATGATTACATTAAATTTGTATTTGTTTTGAAAAAAAGATATACCTGTGTTCTTTAAAAGCTGAATATTCAAATAATCTCATTGATGATTGGATTTATTCTAAGTTGAGCTATCAATTTGAGCTCAACACTTAAATCACCAGTTGCAATTTAAATCTGAGTAAGATTAATGAATGAAACCCCTTGCAGGCACCATTACTCATTATTAACGTCTAAAAGTGGCATTTCTAAAATAGTGATAATAAATCTGCGCACACCAGTATGCAGCATTTATTATTACTATTACAAACATACCAAACTTGACCAGGCTGCTCCTCTCCTATCAGGAATTACCACTGAAACACTTATCAGGGAATCCCCAATTCATTCCTATGAGAGGGCAGCCTCACAGCATTGAGAAACTATAATGGCTGTTTGTCACTACCAGGACATGTCACACAATTAAGGTACATGTCCTACCTTTTACCTACATTGCACCCTGCCAATATGGCTAGCTAGGGCCTACCTTAGGGATGACTGACATGTAGCAAAAGGGGGGTCACAGAAGGGGCACCCACTTTATGTGCCACGTCACAGCGGCAGTAAACTGCGTGCAAAGGCCCTGCAATGGCAGAGGCCTGAGACTGGTTTGAAAGGCTACTTTGGTGGGCGGCGCAATCAGCGCTGCAAGCCCACCAGTAGCATTTTAATTTACTGGCCCTGGGTATCTGAGATACCACTTTACAAGGGAGTGACAGGTAAATTAAATACGCCAAACAGGTGTAGACCAATCTTACCATATTTACCACAGAGAGCGCACACACTTTATACTGGACGGCAGTGCTAAAGTGCCCAGAGTCCTAAAACCACCAACACCAGGTCACAAAAAAGACTAGGAGGAAGGCAAAAAAGTTTAGGGATGACCCTGCAAAAAGGGCCAAGTCCAACAGCTTCCCTGGATTAGGATGTGGTGCACATTGTATCAGACCTACATCATTCATTGTGTTGCAGTGTTTAATGCAGTGACCCCATTCTTTTGAGAACATGAGCAAGTGATCAGGAGACTGGCTGAAGAGTGCCTAGCGGTTATAGGGAGCCAGAAAGTACTGCTTCTAGGATACATTGGTTGAGGAGGGACAGACCAGCTGTGTGGGCTCCTGACAGGCTGAGGTTCTGTGCAGGTCTGTTTGTGTTTGAGGTGCAAATGTTCAAGTGTGTTCAGTTAGTTGGAAAGTTTGCGGCAGTAGAATGCTCGGGTTCCGCCAGGGAGTACCCTCACACTTGGTTCCGACCCAGCTGCCCGAGGTCGGATGACTGGATGCAGAGAGGTCCTGTTGAATGGTTCCCTAGACTAGGATGGACTGTCACACCGCAAATTATACAAGCTCTTTGGAAATCAGGCGTTTGATTTTAGCTAAAAGGCAAGTACTCTGCAAGCTACAGATTAGTTTGCTTTGTATGTGAAAGTTTGAACCTAACTGAGTCAAGATTGTTTCATAATTTCACCAATAAGCTACAAACTCCTGGTTTAGAAATTCTAAGTGTGAAAGGTTTGTGTCGTTTCTAACAAACCTGTAAAGTGGCTGTGCCTGATTTCATAGACATATTTTAGCCGTTGTATGACTGTTCTTTAAGGTGGCAGTGCTGTGGCCTTTATGGATTCTGAGGCCCATGTCGGCCAGGTGCGCACTCAGTAAAACTCAACCAGATAAGTTTTAACAAATGGGCAAAGTGGGCAATTGCCGAAACGCCCCAGCTTCTAGGGGGCCCAGGGCTTAATTTGTGCCGGTGCTTTCCGGTGCTTAGCACCGGCACTTATTTGACAGGGCCGGGTCTACAGTACGCATCGGCTGCGCAAGTCACATTTATTTTTGAATTTAACTTACTACTGTACTCTCGTGCAGCCGCTGCGTGTTTTTCACATCTGCTGAGTGGGTCACAACGCCGGTGGTTAAAAGTGTTGCTGTGGGACTTAGGCACTTAGCCTGCTGCAGAGGAAATTCATTATTCAGATACATTTAAATATCTAACTGTTTTAATGGCGGCACACTGCGCGCCAGGGCGGTCTTAGCCACGTGCCTGTGGGCGGGCCGCAGCGCCGGAGGACACGGATTTGGGCTGGATTTTGGTTATATTGGGGTAGGGGCTGGGCGGCAATATGCGCAGATTTCTTTCACATTGCCCCGCCCCAGCATAACCACCGCAGCGCGCAGCAGCTCACCAAGAGTCATCTTGTTCCAGTCGGCCCGACCCCCGACGACCGTGGCGTTGCGGGCATCGATCTGCTAGTAAGTAGCAGTGCTGTGTCTGGTAGTAGTAAGCAGCTCAAGGCCTAGACTGAGACTGCTTTGTGGGGAAAAAATGAATAAATTAAGCATGCTATGTAAAGCGCTCCAATACCTTCGGGTCGAGTTCTCGCTATGTAAATATGCAACCAAAGAGGGATTTACGGGAGAGAGTGTTCTCTGGCACGTGCGCTTTCAAATTTCTATTGTTGGGCCTCACGAAAAACCTTGCAAACGTTTTGGGTAGTTCGCAAAAACTCTGGCAGGCTGCAGCCACAAATGTGAAAACTGTACGACGAAGCCTTCACTGAGTGGAAAGAGTTACCGGGATCGGGTTACGAGTCTCGGGGTCGACTATCCTGTGATTCTGGGCAAATCAGTTAATCTCCCCGCGCCTTCCAAAAAATGAATCTTTTCTGGTGAAATGTAACTGGTGCTAATGTAAAACACATACCTTCGGGTCGAGTTCGCGCTATGTAAATATGCAACCAAAGAGGGATTTACGGGAGAGAGTGTTCTCTGGCACGTGCACTTTCAAATTTCTATTGTTTGGCCTCACGAAAAACCTTGCAAACGTTTTGGGTAGTTTGCAAAAACTCTGGCAGGCTGCGGCCACAAATGTGAAAACTGTACGAAGAAGCCTTCCCTGAGTGGAAAGAGTTGCCGGGATCGGGTTACGAGTCTCGGGGTCGACTATCCTGTGATTCTGGGCAAATCACTTAATCTCCCCTCGCCTTCCAAAAAATGAATCTTTTCTGGTGAAATGTAACAGGTGCTAATGTAAAGCACTACAATAACTTCGGGGCATGTTTGCACTATACAAAACCGCAAAAAAAGGGCCACTTGGCCACACAAAGTCTGAGAGCATCCAGCAGTAGTCTATGGGTTTTCAAATTTAGCACCCCAACGAAATATAGAGCAAAACCAAACCTATATGTGCCGTGACAGGAGAAAAACGTTTTTAATCAAATTGGGCCATCTTACGTCTGCAGAAAAAAGTGAAAAAATATACATAGAGAGATATCATTGCGGATATAGAAGAGGGTGGTGGGAAGCTACGCATTTCTACTGATGGTGGTAAACTCTGCTTGCCCATATATGGGCAAGGGAAGCTATGCATTTCTATTGGTGGTGGCAAGCTCGGCGTTGGTGTTCTTGCTCATGTATGGGTTAGGGGAATTTCAGTTGTCACCAGAGTTACCTTGGATCAATAATTGTAGTTTCTGCTAGACTGGTGAATGGTACTAGAATATGTTAGCTTGGGTTTGGTTCTTGGGTGTCCCACCCAACTCCCCTTCTAGGGTGAATATTGCAAGAATTAATTCCGGAATATTTCCTTCTATCACTTCTTCTGTTGATCTCTTTTTGAGAACACAAGGCGGCTGAAAGTCTCTTCGGTGTATTGGGGAGCGTAGGTATGTATGGACGTTTTTGGGAGAAACTTTGAAGGAGCTATAGACATGCCCTGATGTCTTTACATTTGGTTAAAGGATGTTTTTGTCGAGGCACGACAAACTCTCAAAATCAAATCCTCTGACCCATAGCCCTACACAATAATATAATCCCAAAGTAATAAACAAATGCATCAATCTCTTTCTTATCTCCCCATCCTGAAACACATCAGCCGCCCGGACCTCTCCTGACTCTAATACTCCCTCTCCTGTCCAGCAACACATCTCATGCACCTTCACACACCTCTGGACCATCCTGCTCCTGACAGTCTCCTGGCCTTGTATCTCTTCACTGCCCTTGTCAGTGTTTACCTTCCTTGGCTAACCAGCCTGCGACCACACGTGACTGCTGAAAGGACAGGGCTGTTTTCCGATCTACTGGTCTATTTAGCCTGAGGGTTTAAAACAGGCTGCAGCGGTCTTGGTGCTTTTGAGTTAATTCCTTGTGTTTGAGATGGAAGGCATGTTGGATGTGAGTGAAGTTAGCTGTGCAGAGCTGGTACAGTGCTATGTGGCCCAGCTTCCCTGGATGGCAAGGAGGTGCCACTGCCATCACAGTAGGGCCTTCAGGGCAGTGAAAACTGGCTCCCTATGAGGGGGCCTTGAGGTTTGAAGTGGATGGAGTAGAATGACTAGTTCTACTGTCCCATCTGAGGTCTGCACAAGGATCCTACCTTCAGGAAAATGCCATGGTTGTTCCTGTTTTAACTCTCAACTCCCCATCCCCCCACCCCGTCTGAAGGCACCCATGCTCATGGGGTTGAGTAGGACCCGGTTGAGCCCTCTGCTTACAGCTGCAAATTGTTGTTGGCTTGAGTGAGCTGCCAGGACCTTTCTATGCTCTAGAGTTGTAAAGGCCCCCCCCCCCTCATAGCAATGCTGTTGACTGGCTGCAGGCAGGGTATTTAAATGTAGGGTGCCTGGAACCTTAGTGCCAGTGCTTAATTTGAGCCGGTTGTTTCCAGTGCTCAGCACTGCAGTTAATCACCAACACCGGCACTTTTCCTAAGCACCAATCAATTCTGAAGTCGGTAGCTCTGGCCAATGTGCCACATCCTCTCCCCACTTTCATGGTTAGCAGTTGAATCTGTTTTTAGCGGCGCTAACAGGAGAAATGAGCTGGAGCACGCTGCCTCCTAATGAGAGCCCCTGCATTATGGAGTTAAGTTGTTTACAAATTAACCACTGATTACATCTGACTTTTAGCAGTGCCAGTTGAGGATGTGGGAGGGGCTAATAGAGTGGGTGGAGCCGGTGGAGGAAATGGGTGGAGCCGAAGAAAAGTAGGTGTGGCCTCCCAAAAACATTTGAGCACCTGCACTTCATATTTTACAAATTAAGCACTGAGGGGGCCCCCTTAGAAGAATACATTTTGTCTCCATGTAGATCACCTGTGTGTATGACAGTCTCAATCTCTCTCCCCTCTGTCTACCACCACCTCTGAATCTGTCTTTCATTGCCTAGTGTCATCTTAATGATTGTTGGGGCCCCGGAAAAGACCTATTTCACACTTTTGTGTGTGAATCCCATTTGTTTGGCATCATGTAGTTTTCAATTAGCAGAAAATGGCTAATAAAATCAAAGTTATTACCAACAGAGGTTCCCTAAATATTTTTCCCGTGGCCCCAAAACTCCTTAAGAGAGCACTGCTCTAAACATCCAAGTGCGCCTTCCTTGCCTGTTTAGTAACGAGCACAGACTGAAGTGTGACGGTTTCAGATCTGATTGCTTGGGGGGCTCTTCACAAATCTTGTCATTTGCCAGGCCCCTTTTCTCTGCTCTCTAGACCGTGGTGACAATAGTACCCTTGTGACCTGCGTATAGTATTCTATGGCATCAGTTTGCACCACGCGAAAAACATGTATGCTTCCGTATTTTCTTACCTTGCCAATTGTGTTTTTTTAATTTGTTTATTGTGTTCTGTTACCCTAAAACTTGACAAACATGCTATCGACTTTAAGACATCTGAAGTGTGCAATAATTGTTTTTGTTTGTTGTGTTTTTTAGACAATGGAAGAGTACTTGAACAAGCCTACGTTTTAACTTTCATACTTTCTGGACAAATGGTTCAGAGACATTCCTAGCACTGATTTTCTATTCCGTTTGTTGTCATTGCTTTTTTTTATGTGCCGCATCTTCCTGGAAAGAAGATCAGCCAAAGGGAAACGGACTCTTTATAGATTACGAAAATTGAAGTTGAGGGGTGTGAGAAACGAAGCGGCCATTTTAGAGCAAGGACATTTTCTTCAAGGTACCGTCCCACAAGTAGAGCGTGACAAGCACTTTTCGGGAGAAGCCTGCACAGGTGATGTGTTTCTTCAGAAGTCTGCACCATCTCGCGAAATGGCCGCCATTCCCGCTCAGCCTGAGCGGAGAGTTTCGGTACCTGCTGTATTCCTGACACGTCACTCGTCAGCTGCTGTTGGCAACTGTAAATCACCCGTTTTTGTGTATCCCCTTCTGTTGACTGATGTTGAATAAAGTTGGACATGCAGCCTTTTCGTGCTCCTTAGTTCTGCACTTGTGTGGGCGATGACTTTTACTGTGCAGTCCAGGTAGGCTAATCCGGATGTTTGTGGTGCCCATCCTAGAACTTTACCAGGGGCTGAGGCACACCCTCAAAGACAGTAGTATGCCATTAACCCGCCGTGGCTACCTTTCTTCTGACAGGATTGTAAATGTGGGAGAGTTTGCTACCTTTGTTCTAACAGGACTGTAACGCCGAGGGAGCCGTCCCCTGGTTTCTAGTCGGCCCCTCGCGCGCTGGGCGTTTTCCTTCACTGTTAAAAAAATAACCGCGACAGTTGATAATGGAACCGTGGCACAAAGGGCTATTGTCTCAGTGAAGACCGTCTGAGGTATTTTGCAAATGGTTTTACAGTTCTGTTGTTCGTTTCCAAGAACTGTTTTATCAAATCTGGGGCAAGATTACAGCGTGCTCCTATGCTGAAGTCGTTTTGCACCAATGCATATTGATTACATAGGATTTTAAACTGACATTTGCTGTATCTGACGTGAAAAAGCAACTTTCACCAGCTGAACGGTTACAAAACTGACCATGTACTCCGGTCGGTCCAGACGCGTGTGCATATGTCAGTGTAAAATCGCATGTTTAGCAGAGTAATGTATACAACCTGGAAAGGTAAATGATGGTGCAAAACTCAAAGGGTACCAGTGCAGTCGGATAATTCCTGCCCTACTCTTCACCAACAAAAATCACGATAAATTGTGGCTTACTGCTACTTTTTTCAAGTTCAACACCCAAGGTCGCACGAGGGTGGAGAACTACTCTCAAGAGGTAATATACAAGGGGGACCAGAGCCTTGACTCGCATCTCACATTTTTTAATCGAACCGAAAAATATGAGGCGATTACTTCCTGTTTATTGCTAATGTAATGACTTGAATTTCACAGAGAATATTCAAATATATGATATTTAAATTAACACACGGTTACAACAAAACCAATCTCTGATGTTGCCAATGCCCTGAATATATTTTGCGTTTTCCTTTGTTAACCTTTAAAAGGCTGCAAGTCATCTCCATTCTAAATACGCGTGCAACAATAAACTGTATGATTTTTTTTTTCTTTCTTTGACATTTTAATTCTCCTAGGGAACGATATAGAAAATAATAATTTTCAAATGAACAAATGCACAGAGAATATGATCAGGTCTCATGTGGACTGCAAATAAAAAATATAGTTACTGAGCAGTCCTTATGATGCCTTATGAAGATTATTTTATTTTGTCAAAAATAAAAATATTTAATATGCACTAGCAAGTGTAATTGTTGGCAGTTTCATTACTGATTGTTTGCAGATTGATTGTTGTGTCAGCTTCCTTTTCTACACTATCTTTAGATGTTGGTGTTGGGTTATTTAACTTAATGTATTTTGATCCAGTCGCTTACAGGTCATTGTAAAGTTAATAGATTTATGTATAGGTATTTGTAGAGCACATCCCTAGCAAGAGAGCAACTGACTGCTAAGTAAGTGTGTTACGGTTCTAGTATAATTTTCAATGAAGCAGAATGAAGTTGACACCAAGACACGGAAATGACCGTAGACAAAGTCGATTGTATGAAACATAGCAAACACAATAAGATGATGGACGGAGTGCTGAAACTTGTGTACCACTCACCCCCAGTCAAGAGATCTGGGTTTAATCCATTGCTTTCTTGCTCACCATAACACCCCAGTTCAGACCCAGACATATGCAAATCCGTCTTGACCCTGCTCCTCATGGTAACAGTCCACTCGAACTGCTAGGCTACATCCTCCCCGGACTGGAAACAGGCATCCTAGGACCAGTTTCTGGGTATCACCCCTCATCAGCCAGGCTAGCTTGAATCCAGTGGCACAGAGAGCAATATATATTCTGTCAACGAAGTGTTTAGTATTAATCACATGAGTAAATTCACCCCAAGCATGTAGGCAGATGCAGGGATGAGCTTGTAGAGACCTTTAGCACACAAACCTTGTTCACATGACTATTTACTTTGACACACTACCAAGCCCACTTCCAGAATATAGTATTCTTTTATATTTTTTCTACTTCTTCATCGATGTCCTCCAGTGGCAATCTGGATAAGCATTTTGCTCTAACATTTTGCAGCCAGGAATGTACTTGACTTTGACATTGTATTCCAACAACTTTGAGACTCAACAACCAAGTCAGTTTTTACTCTAGCCCAAATATCTAAGAAAGGATGATGGTCTATTTTCAGAATAAAGTATACCACACAAAAATGCTGTGAAATTCACCACACAGACACTAACACTTACCCTTTCAATCACCAAACACCATCTTTCTACAAGTCCTTGAGGCAAAATGTACAGTTACTTCCTTTTCATTCATCTGACTTCGCTCCGCACCTACACTATACCTGCTGGAAACAAATATCAAACCACTGAATCTCCCACTTTCCATCTTCTATGTTGCAACTCTGAATTAATACTTTGGCAGCGCTTCCAGTGGTTCACACAGCCATTAGGTTTCACTTCCGTGTTACTTAATGCTTCTTGTCCCAATTATCTCACCACCTTTCAAGCGTCCAATAATTCCAGGCAATCCATTACTGATTTCTCCAGTTCCGCACACTTTCCACAAATGTGTTCCATAAATATCTTGTGCCAGCCCACAAGCTCTGGCAAATGGATGTTTTTTTTTAATTTTAAATCTTAGATTGTAGGTGCAGTGGGCCTGAGCTGACACTGAATTGCACCCCCCCCCCCCCATCACACTATTACTGTATTTCTGCTGTGCTGACACATACTGTGGTGTTTTGGATTAGTTCTTTTGTAGAAACCCAGTTTGGCTGGTCCAGTCACTACGGAAAATGGTGGCAAGCTGTATTGTTGATGGTGGGCCAGTGCGGCAGTCTGGATTTGTTGCTGGTGCTGTGTAGCTTTTTGCAGCAGTTTGAGTCTCCGGCTATGACAACCGCAGAAGGGGCAGAGAGAGCAGCTGGTAGTTCAGGTCTATGCCAGCTCTTCTCTGCAGCTGGTTTCAAAAGCAGGGAGCTTCAGTAAGGTGTCTAGGTCTCTCCATGGAGACAAGCAGGCCCTTAGACCAAAGCAGCACAAAAGCGCTTCTAGACACATCTGTCACTCAAACCTTTGGGACCAGATTCTCTCTAGTCTGCAAGATTTCTGCCCTTCAAAGCAATTGGTCTTAAGCACTTACCTTCATAAATATCTCTTCAAACAGAAGGAGAGAAGCAAGGAGGTAGACCTGTTTTGACAGGGCCTTGACCAGTCTCAAACCTCATTTGACAAAATGAGGTGTGTGCTGCAGTTTATATTCTGAATTTAAACAATTTGCAGCTAGAGCTAACTTTTAATAGTCACATTGACAGCTGACATTGTGTTCGATTTAACACACCTCCCTTGGCCTGAAGATTTTGCTCCAAATGCAAGTGGCAACAGTTTTAGTTAGAAGCTCACATTTTGGATTGATGTTTAAGCAGCTTTTGCCATTTATTTTCATATACCATCTTCCATAAAATTGTCAAACATGCAGATTAAATATTTGAAATATTTCTCATGTTTGATGGAAAGACCTGAGTGACTGACTGAAAATTTTCAGATGTCAAACAGTGGCTATCTAGGTCAGAAAACAGTAGCGTTTCTTTGCGTCAAGGGACACCCCTTGAGTGGTACAGGGGTGAATGCCCATCGGTTTCTGTTGCAAATCCCTATCTAACATCTGTAGACCGCGCCTTGCACCAAAATAGTGTGCCTCATTGAGGCAGGCTCAACGAAAACGAAAAGTTTTCTTTTCTCCAAGCTTTTCTAACTGTGCACGTGTGCTGTAATGTACAGTACACTTACAAAGTGGGTAAAGTTTAAAAGTAAACCTAAACATGGCATTTATCATTGCAGTACAAAACCAAGGCTAGACTTATGGAGACACCTTTGCACCAACACTTGATGTTGATGCAAGGAACTCCTACCACACGTGGTCTTTTGGGAGATTGCCAGACCGTCAGCGGGGTTACCCATCACCAAGGATATGAAGGCGATAGTACGAAAGAAGGAAATCCTGCTAGCTTTTACCCTGCTGTAGCATTATGGAGGAGTACACAAACATTAAAGGAGCAATGGCTTAACTAAGGGAGCACCTTCAAATGATGAGGTAGTTTGGTCATATTCTGGGGTATACAACTATCCAGAATCAATTCACTTGTTACAGGATAGCCATTTGGGACACACATTTAATAGTAAACATTAGGAAGCTCAGGGAGTCCACCCTTGTTGTTGCCATAGGTCCAGAAATACCTTTTGAGGCTTTGGGTCAGAATCCACAGACCTCAGCACAGACCAATTGTATCCAGTCCTCCAGCCAGACCCTGCAGCACACCCCAAGTTCTCTGTAATACTTGTTTGAAGTATAAACTCCAGCTTCATAAGCACAGCAGCAACGGCAGTTACAACTGCAGATATACACTGGGAAACAAAAGTATCAATCTTATGTGGTTCTCTAGCCAGCAGCAGTTGGAACTGGGGTCTCTAGTTGGCTGAGGTAGGTACCTTAGTTCATATAGGGACCCTTGCTTCTAGTCAGGGAAAGGAGGGACACACTTTCAGATAACCCCTGCTCACCGCCGGTAGCTTGGCATGAGCAGCCAGGCTTATCTCCAAGGCAATCTGTAAAGTATTTGCAACCACACTCCCAGTAACACAGTGATTACACCACAAATGGACACCACACTGGTTTTATAAAAATAGCGGTATCTTTATCAAAAGGAATACGATGAGACCAAATGATAGAAATCCAACATATGCATATTCGTAATATTTCACTTTGCCGGTTATTGGGCCAGCAATCACGTGTAGGTATTTGCGGTATTAATGAGCAGTTCACGATGATCTAATGCAGTCCTAATGCAAAGCTACGCAGTTTGTAATGTAGTAATAAGACAGTCCTTAATGCACGTACTAATGCAGGAATAATGCAGGTCGTAATGCAAGAATAATGCGGTTCGTAATGCAAGAATAATGCGGTTCATAATGCAAGAGTAAGGCAGTTGATAATGCAAGAATCAGACAGTTCGGAATGCAAGAATAATGCGGTTTGTAATGCAAGAATCAGGCAGTTCGTAATGCAAGGAATAATGCTATAAGCCAATCTGTGCTGTCCACTCTGGCACCACTAGGCCACAACAGCGGAGACAACGGTCGTAAGCTTAAAGGGGCGTCCCAATCTTCTTAAAAAAGGAAGGAAATAACACATAGGGAACAGCATAAAAAAAGATATTTACCACAGGTAGAACTGTTATCTTGATCAAAGCCACTCTTCTGAGCAATGTAAGCGATAACAGATTCCATCTTAATAAGAGTGTTCGTATTTAGGCTAAAAGAGGTTTATTATTTAGTTTATAGAGATCATAAATATTTTGACAGCTTAATACCTTATTTCTGTTTTCAATTCAATTTTCTTGCACTCTGAGAGTTTGATAAAGTCTAAAGATTGTGCATTCTCTACTGGCATATTCTACATGGTTTCAAAAAGAGCATTAAACCATCTGCATGTAATTTTATATTTGTCCCATTTGAAGTGGTCAGAGACATAATACTATTTGCCTGTATGGCAATTGCTAAAGGTTTTTTTAATTAGGGCACATAAAGTTGAAGAGGGGGGCAACCTTGTCTTGTACCTCTGTTGACCCTGAATTTTCTTGCCTCTGAGGAATTCAGTCTTGCTTTGACTTCCTTCTAAAGCTTAAGAATGATGCAGATGTCCCGCTCAGGAAAGTTAAATTCCAGCAAAATGTAAAAAAAAGTGTATCCTAAGTCATCAGATCGAATAACTTTTCAGTGTCTAAAATAAAAAGCTTAGCAAGTATTTGGTTAACGATTATAAATTTCAGGGCCTCAATCTGAAAATTTGTATTGGTTCAAATTTGCCTTCTTGGAATAAAACCGTTTTGGTTCCAATTAATCCGTTTATAGATAATCTTGTTAAATCTGTTTCCAATTGATTTTGTAAAAATGTTATCATCTGAATTTAATAATGAGATAGATAGATACAAATTTAAGTCCTGCAGGTTTTTCCCCTTTCTTGAAAAACTAACAACCACCCCATCGTAAAAAGATCGAGGTATCCCTGGATAAAAGGTTTTAGAAAATCCTGCTGGAAAGACGTCAGGCCAAAAAACTTTTCCAAGGAACAAACTAGAGATGACATCCTTTGTGCTTGGCTTAATTTCAGTAAATGCAGCTGTTTAAAAAAAACAAAACTCTCAACTCCTCTAGTCAACTCTTCTGGGTCTATTATTTGGGCCTGCCCATAAATTTGTTAAAATGATCTAAAACATGACTTGTTAATGTCTTCTGAAGTAGAGAGCAGTGCTCCTATTGTCGTATATCTTCTGAAGATGAGTGGACATATTTGAGTACTCCACATACATATGTTCACAAAGAAGAGTTTTTTGCATGGGCAAGATCATTTCTGTTCTTCCTGGAATCAAATTCCAATGCTTTTTCATAACTTTACCTGACCAGGGTCTCTAATTCCAAAGTTTTAGATTTTTTACTTTTCCTAAAGTAAATGTCTTTTGACATTCAAAAGGCAAAAAGGGAAGCTTTGAAAGTGCCCCAAACCATCGCTAAAGAGGCCGTCTTTGATTTCGTTGACAGTAGTCCTCTATGTCAATTTAAATATCTGCAGCCCTGTCCTTAGTTTTGAGATATACTTTTTTGAAGAACCACCTCCTGACATTCTGTGGCCTTTTACAATCCCCTAAATGCAGTAAAAGTGCTGAGTGATCAGAAAAGCCATTGGGTAGAACCAACATAATACCTAGCTTGAAATCTGAGTTTAAGAAAAAAAGAGCTCCATTTGTGCTGCCGACTTAAATCTACTTGAAGTTCATATATAGTTACGCTGTCTGGTAATAAAGCATGTCAAGCATCAACCAGCTTCAAATTAATCTAATACTTATTTATTATTTTGGCTGTGTTTGGCTTAGGTTCCTTCATATTTGAGAATGATAAATCAAGTGACGGGTTCTTAAGGAGTTAAATATCCCCCCCTCCCCATTCATTACTTTTCACAGGACAGTAATAAGAGCTTCTAAAAGAGATGACGTAGGATCTGCATTATCTTTGACAGGGCCATATAAATTAACAGTGGTTATACGAACTACATCTATTGTACAGTTTACCCAACACAAAGGCACTCCTTGTCATAGCACCATGAATGCATTTGCAAATCTAAATGATCAGCTATAAAAATTACAACTCCTCTATTTACTGCACCAATCAAAGAGAAGTACTTAAAGTCCGCCCAAACTGAGAACATATTGAACTTTTTCAGCTTAACTTGGGGAATTTGGGTTTCCTGCAGCAAAATGATAGCAGGAATGTATGTCAGAACCCGCATTTCAAAAGCTTGAGATTTCGTTTTATTATTGATGTTGTTGACATTAAAAGAGAATATCTTTAATATATCTTCTATAATATGTCATATTCCGTATAGATGTAAAAAAAAAAGGCGGGGGTAGCCATGGCCCTAACATACTTATTGTACTGCTTATTGCCAATTGCATACCATGTATATATCCTCTTTCGATGCCCAGGGAGCATGAACCTTCCATGAGGTTTTGTATCCCTTTGCTACTAGTGTTCACGAGACTTGTAAAAAGTGCTTAACGTGCATATGTGTGTATACATGTGCAAACAAGTGCCTAACAATATCTTAAAAAGTACATTCCGTAGATAAAATGCATAGAACCCTCATCCCCTCCTGTGTCCCATCGAGGCTGTGCTTTGGACTTCATTCTTGCTCCCTTAACATTATCAGATATGAAACCAACATAGGACCTATTCTTTGTGGTCAAAACTTGCGCTTAACTTGCAGATCATATATTTCTTACTAGCACCTTCTTTTATTTCCCCTCGATATAACTCAAATCTCTTCACACCACAGTGAACCTGTCCCCATAAAGGTATAGCAGGAGTCCTGCCCAACCTCCCGGTCTTAGCTGCCTTCCCAGCCCCAAGGCAACCAACGGTGACAGGGTGCTTTTATTTTTCCCTGTTGCTGCTCCATCCCCTCCCCGACAACTCCTACATGTGGCCCAATTCAGCCCTTAAGCACACATGTCAATTTTTGTACAGCACTTTGTCCCATCAGGTATACGATTAGGGAATCCCACTCTTTGCGATTTCCTGTTAATCTAGTTCCCCCTTTTAACTCCGCATGGACGGTATATGTATCTGAGACCTGCAAAACAATTTTGATTGCCCTTTGGAGAGAACTCTCAGCTTTGATGTCTGCACTAGACGCCTGAGTGCAGGCAGCTTAAAACAGTGGGATCATAGTTCTAAGTGCCTCATGCCTGGGTTCATAGTCCTATCTGAATATACCTGGAAAGAAAACTTGTTCTCAGCTGAAAATGTCTTCTCCTTAATGGTCTTTGTCAAAATTATTTCGTTGATTCTGTAATCCCCAAAATGTACTAAAATAGTGTGTGGAAATTTCACATTGAATGGAACATGTGATGGGACCATATGTGATCGCACTATTGTTAAATCTTGGTGAAACACCGGCAGATCGTATGTTCTAATTAAGGATTAGACATACGAAAAAGGCCACACATTGTGTTCCTTTCTTTCAGGTACTCCAAAAACCCTCAAATTTGATAGATTTGAATGATTTTCCAGTTGTTCTGCTTCTTGGATTGAATAGTTTGTTCTGACACAGTTTGTAACTTGTCCTCACAGCAGCAGACTCGCTGCTCCAACTCCGCACGCCTGTCTGCGAATTGAGTCATTTGCTCCTCAATAATGATCAAATGCTGCTTGATTCCATTTGCCAGTTCGGTCTGCTGCGGCTTCATAGATCTAATTTCTCAACGAAATTCTCTTAATAAGTGCATTAGTGAACTGGAAACATCCACTCCAGAACCCCCAGGTGATTTCAGGATGTCACTCATTCAAAACCATAGTCCATAGTCTCACAGTTTCCATGTGGATTGCCATGTCATCAATCTCTATGCCTGTAGTGTTCGCTGGAGCTGCATCAAGGCCTTGCTGAAAGAGAAGTGTCTTCTCAAACAATGGAGCTACAGTATTATGACTTACCCAACTATCATAGCCATTGGACTAACCACCCTTGACCCTACCTGGTAGGTCGCTCCCCCGCCGCACAGCGCCACCTGTGTGTCTGCCGCCGCTACTGCTGAGTAAGTTGATCACTGCTTTGTCTTACTGCCTGCCTTTGTTGTGCCCGTAACTGCTCTGCCCCTGTCCTCCCCCGCCACCTGTACTTGCTCTGTGCCTGTTTCTCTGCCTCTGTTCCCTTCGCTGCCCTGCTTCTGTGCCCATTTCGCCTCGGTTCCCCCCGCTGCCCCTCATCTCTGTGCCCGTCTCGCCTCTGTTCCCCCTGCTGCCCCGCGTCTGTGCCCATTCCCACCTCGTTTCCCCTCGCTGCCCCGCGTCTCTGCACGCATTCTCACCTCTGTTCCCCTCGCTGCCCCGTACCTCTTAACTGCCTTGCCCTCTGTTCCTTCGTTGCCCCCCTTACCTGTGCCTCTTTGCCTTCTGTACCCTTCGTCGTCCTGCTCCGCTCCCGCCGCTGCCTCCCCTGCGGCCCTGCCCCCCTGACTGCCCATTCGTTGCCCCACCTCCCACCTCCCTGCTGCTCCTCCCTCCCACCTCCCCATATATGCCAGCTGCTGTGCAGTCTCGCAGCGGAGGCGCGCCTAAGGCAAGCCCGTCTGCGCCCGTCCGTGCCTGGACCACGCCCAGCTCCAGAACCCCTGGTCGCCGCACCCGCAACATGGAACGCCGCCACTACGATGCCAGCACTCTGCATGCTCTCAACCCCGGACAGACCCACACCTGCTTCAAGGCCGCCCCGAAACACACACACGGCCCCTTCACCTGCCGAAACTGCAGCTACACCAGCCTCAGAACCGACGAACCACCGGCCAAACAAGACCACAACCACCTCCAATGCATACTTCTGAACAACCGCTCCGCGCGCAAACACGCCATGGAGCTCTGGGACCTGCTCAACACAACATCCCCGGACGTCGCCTTCCTGACCGAGATGTGGATGAATGACTCCTCCGCACCCGACATCGCCATAGCCATCCCAGACGGCTACAAGATCACCCACAGAGACCGCACCAACGGAGTCGGAGGAGGAATCGCCATCGTCCAAAAGAACAGCATCATGATCTCGACTAGCACCGACGACACTCTCAGCACCGCCGAACACATGCATTTCCAGATCCACACAGACCCCAACTCCACCCTCAGAGGCACCCTCGTCTAACGACCTCCCGGACCACGCCCCCAGTTAAGCGACTCCATCACCGACTTCATCAGCATGCACGCCCTGACCTCCACCGACTACATCCTCCTCGGAGACCTGATCTATTACCTTGAACAGCAACAACAGCAACACCACAACCCTGATCGATAACCTCGCCAACCTCGGACTGAGGCAAGTCATCACCACTCCCACCCACTCCGCCGGCCACACGCTCGACCCCATCTTCTCCTCAAGCCCGCATGTCTCCTTCAACCACACCATCGAACTCCCCTGGACCGACCACCGCTGCATCCATTTCACCTTCCAGAAACCCACCACCGCACCCAACTGATCCCCCGCTGCTGCTGGAGCAATATCACTAAAGAACAACTTCATGCAAACCTCGCTCTCAGTCCACCCACCGAACCCTCCAACGCCGACGGCGCTGCCCACAGCCTCAGACGCTGGATCGAGGACTGTGCCAACACCCTCGCCCGCTGAAGAAACACCCCCACAGAGACACCAGCAAGAGGGCCAGCTGGTTCACCCCAGAACTCCTAGCCTCCAAGCGAGCCTGCTGGAAGCTAGAGAAGAAATAGCAAAGCGAACAGACCCCGGACAGCCTCGCAGCACACAAGGACGCCATCTGCAACCACCACCGCCTCATCAAGGCTGCCAAGAGGACCTCCTTCAAAGACCGCCTCGACAACAATGCACACGACAGCAAGGAGCTTTTCAACATCGTGAAGGAACTCTCCATCCCCAGCTCCAACACCAACGACATCCCGCCATCACAAGCCCTGTTTGACTCCCTCGCCACCTTCTTCCACCGATAGCAGACATCCACGACAGCTTCAACACCCAGATCGCCCCAACATACAGCAACACAACAAACTCTCCTCACATCGACTACGACCCCCTGCTAGCCTGGGCCAGCGTGAGCATCGATGACACCATCAAGACCATGAGCACAATCCACTCCGGCTCTCCATCAGACCCATTCCCGCACCACATCTTCAACAAAGCAAGCAGCTCCATCTCACCCCACCTGCGCAACGTCATCAACCTCTCCCTCGAGACCGCGACCCGAGCTGGAAACACGCCGAGATCAACGCTCTTCTCAAAAAACCCAAGGCAGACCCAAGAGACCTCAAGAACTTCCGGCCCATCTCTCTGCTCCCGTTCCCGGCCAGGGTCATCGAGAAGATCATCAGCAAACAGCTAACCCAATACCTCGAAGAAAACAGAATCCTGGACCCTTCTCAGTCGGGGTTCTGTAGCAACCACAGCACCGAGACCGCCCTCATCGCCGCCACCGATGACATCAGGACCCTGCTGGACAACGGTGAGACCGCAGCACTCATCCTCCTAGACCTCTCCGCCGCCTTCGACACCGTCTGCCACCGCACACTACGCACACTACTCCATGCCGCAGGGATCGGAGACAAGGCTCTGGAATGCGCCACATCCTTCCTCTCAGGCAGAACCCAGAGCGTCCGCCTCCCCCCATTCTGATCCGAAGCCTCCAAGATCATCTGCGGCGTACCCCAGGGCTCCTCCCTCAGCCCGACACTTTTCAACATCTACATGGCCCCACTTGCTCACATCGCCCGGCAGCACGACCTCAACATAATCTTCTACACCGATGACACCCAGCTGATCCTCTCCTTCACCAAGGACCCCATCACCGCCAAAGCCAACTTCCACGAAGGAATGAGGGCCATCGCCGACTGGATGAGGGCCAGCCGCCTGAAGCTGAACTCGGACAAGACGGAGGTCCTCATCCTCTGCTCCAACCCTTCAGCCTGGGACGACTCCTGGTGGCCGACTGCACTAGGAACAGCCCCGACACCCACAGACCACGCACGCAACCTCGGTATCATCCTCGACTCAACGCTCACAATGACCAAGCAAGTCAACGCCGTCTCCTCCTCCTGCTTCAACACCCTCCGCATGCTCCGTAAAATCTACAAATGGATCCCAACGGACACAAGAAAGACAGTCACCCAAGCCCTCGTCAGCAGCAGACTCGACTACGGAAACGCCCTCTACGCTGGAGCCCCGACCAAACTCTTCAAACAACTACAACACATCCAAAATGCCTCGGCACGACTGATCCTCGACATACCACGCCACAGCCACATCACCCCCCACCTGAGAAACCTGCACTGGCTCCCCGTCAACAAGAGGATATCCTTCAAGCTCCTCATCCACGCACACAAGGCACTCTACAAGACCGGCCCTGCCTACCTCAACAGCCGACTCTCCTTCTACATCCCCAACCACCAGCTACGATCCACCGACCTCTCACTTGCCACCCGTCCACGCATTCGAAGAACTGCCACCGGCGGGAGATCCATCTCCCACCTCGCCGCCAAAACATGGAACACCCTACCGCTGAGCCTACGACAGACCCAAGACCTGCTGACCTTCAGGAGAACACTCAAGACCTGGCTCTTCGATCAGTAGGAGCCTCCCCCCGCGCCTTGAGACCCTCGCAGGTATGTAGTGCGCTTTACAAATGTTTGATTGCTTGATCATAGCCATCGGACTAACCACAGGAGAAGTAGAAACACTGTCAGCCCCAACGCATTCTCCATATCTGTGCCCTGCTTGGCTAATTCCGTTACAAATACTGCTCCGTTTAAGTGTAGGAGGTGAGTCTGTTTTATCAGGGCAGTTACTGGCTGGTGCGGTATTGTGGTTACTAAGTTCGAGCATTGGAGCCAATAATGGGATCTTTTTAGCTCTGGTATCTTTAGGATCTTTATCATGCTTCCCCACTCCCAGCACTGACTCTGAAGTATTGAATTTTTTAGAGTCTGAAACTGAGGTTGATATATATTCATCCATAGTTTGTGGCGACTGAGGGAGCGTAATGGAGCAGTTTCTGCACTCTCACCTGGGCCTTTTGACCGTTGCTGGAGCTCAAACAAACTCTAGGCTGATTTGCTGTGGTTTCCCATTCTTCATGGTTGCTATTTTAGAGACCTTTGGTGGCATGGTTTTGTGCATACGTTCTACACCTTAGAACTGCCTAGGAGATGATTTCATATAAAAGTACCCTTCGTACAAGCTGTCATGAGAGTATGTTCAATACCCACTGTTTTGCGTTTTGGTCCCACCTCAGGGTCTGCAGGAAAGAGCAGGGTAGGCAAAATAAAAGGGCAATGTGTCAGGACCCAATAATGAGCAATCTCCAGTTTCATGAAGCGCTTTGATTACTTCACTGAAGCAACAAACATGTCTATAGTGAGGCAAAATCTTACCACTAGTTTAGGGAATGTCTGCCACCAGTCTCCCAACCTCACCATTTCCTTCGGCTCTCTCCGTTAGAAGCTATTCCCCATTCAGAGAGAAAACACCTTATACAAAAAGATATAATACATCAAGAATATAATCCTTATCAAAATAACATGTTATAAAAGGTGAAAAAGGAAATGGGGGGGGGGGGGGAATTCAGGGAGGGAGAAAAGACAAGAGAAAGGAAATGAATTATAATATTATAACATTAAAAATAGGAATAACACCTGGAATTAATCTCTATAGGCATAAAAAGACATTTAAAAAAAAAAAAAAAAAAACTGTAATAAGAAATGCAGCGAAAGGAGCAACCGTGAAAACATATGTGATTGAATAAAAAGACAACAAGTGAATCATGGAAGTTTCCGAACTTAATCAGAAGAGTTAACCGGTATAGCACCAGATAAGGCAATGCAGGTTAAGTATGTGGATAGAGGAAGCCATAAAAGATCTCTCTTAATGGATACAGATATGGGAGTAATGTAATTAGTATCCAGTCTGTGGTGAAAACAAACTGCATTCCACCATGCTCTAAAAGTGACTTTGTCGGCCTGCTTCCAATTGGAAGTTAAGTGAAGGGCTATTGCTAATAATAAATCGACTAGTTTGGAGTCAGATGGTGAAAGGGGCCAAAAAGGTGATAAAGAACCTAAAAAAGACGTTAGAAGGAGAAAATGAGGTTTGGATTTTAAAGATTTTATTAGTTTGAGACCAAACTAAGTGCCAAAAGTGAGAAATGGGAGTGCAGTCAAAAAGCATATGTTTTAAATCAGTATATGTGCAGGGGCAAGACCAGCAGGTAGAAGAAGAGTTTGTAGAAAAGGAAGCTATTTTTGTGGGGGTAAATAAAAGGCTTTGATAAATAAAATAAAGGGTTTGAGAAGTGTTAGCAGGTCTAGAGGTTTTATGAATTTTGAGCCACAACTTATCCCAAAACAGGGTAGGCCAACATGCCGTTATGTCCTTTTCCCAAGCCAATTCAGCCTTCCTTTTGTCCCTATCCGAGGAAAGAAATAAGCACTTGTATAAAGATGAAGCTGAGGAGGAAATAGATAATAAAGGAAAGAGAATGGAACATCTGGAGGACAGAATAGGAGTAGCCGGTAAGGAAAGAAGATATTGGGAAAGCGAGGTTTATAGTAGATCATATTGAGCTTTACAGGAAGAAGGGAAGGAAAATTTGGATTGAATATCTAAAAAGGATAAAGGAACATCATTAAGTAGTAGTTGTGAGATCCAAAACAGTCCTTTGAGTCTCCAGGATTTCCAGTAAAAGGTGCGATTTTAAATACGTAATAAGTTATTGTGCCATATGGGTTGTTGATCTAACGTGGAAGAAGGATATGAGGAAGGTAAAAGAGGTATTAGGATTTTACGTGTATGAGAAATGACAGGAGAACAAAAAGAAGAAATATTGTTGGTAAAAGCATGAGCTTCTTCAAAATCAAAAGGGGATATAAAATATTTTTCTATAGACATCCAGATAGGAGGATGGATACACTGATCAAGACAGCCAGCGTGAAGATTGTTTTAAAGAGAAAGCATAATAGGATTTAAAATCAGGAAATTTAAGACCGCTAGAAGTCTTGTCTGCCTTCAGAGCGGACAGGTCTATTCGGGGAGATTTATTTTTCCAAAGAAGTTTTGTTAAGAGAGTAAATTTTCTTAAAATAAACTCCAGGAATATGTACAGGAAGCATCGAAAGAAGATATAGAATCAAAGGAGAAAGCATCATCTTGATGGAGTCTAATCGTCCCCACCAAGAAAGAAAAAGCGGGTGCCAACGGTCAGTAGAATCATTTAGAGTTTTAATAATATGGTCAAAATTTTGCTTTAGTGTTTCTGGAATGCTTGGAGAGACCCATAAGCCCAGATATTTTATCTTAGAAGTTTGCCAAGAAAAGCCCGTAGATATGAAGTCTTGTTTAAGGCAGAGTATATTTAGGGGAAGAACTTCACATTTGTCTGAATTAAGGCGGGAACCGGATAATTGAGAGAAAATATCAACTTGATGTAGAAAAGAGGGGATGGACGTAGATGGATTGGAACAATATAGAAGAATATCATCCGCATAAACTGACATTTTGACATGGGAGGTATCAAGTTGGAATCCAGTAATGTTAGAATCTAGTCAAATTTTGGTTAAAAAGGGCTCTAATGCTATTATAAATAAGAGGAGAGAGGGGACAACCTTGACGTACTCCCCTGAAGAGAGGAAAATAGTCCGAAGTTTTGCCATTAACAAAAATAGAAGCTCTAGGGCTTGAATATAATAGTGAAATAAGAGATATTAATTTAGGAGGGAGCCCTATCCATTTTAGACCATGAAACATAAAATCCCATACAATCCTATCAAACGCTTTTTCTGCGTCTAATGCTATAGCTGCAATGGGGTAATCAAGAGAGGAAGCTTAACTAAGAATGACTCTGGAGTTATCAGATGATAGACGGCCTTTAACAAAACCTGATTGTTCAGGGCCAATGAGATTAGGTAAAATAGAATCAATACGAAGAGCCAGAATTTTTGCAAATATCTTATAATCAAGATTAACTAAGGAAATTGGGCGATAATTTTTGCAAAGAGAAGGGTCCTTATTATCTTCAGGTATTAAACAGATCATGGCCTCTTGAAAAGTTCCAGACGAAGAGCCAGCTGTGATGAGAGTTATAAAGTAATAAAAGATTTGGAAGAATCAGATTTGCAAAGTGTGTGTAAAATTCAATAGTAAAACTGTCCGGACCTGGAGCTTAACCCTCTTTTTAATACCGAGACTGCATGTGTAATTTCGGATAGAGAGCGATCGGTTTCTAAAGAAGTAAAATCTGTGTCATGAGGTGGAGGGGGTTTAAAAGATTGAAAATAAGTAGAAAGATTAGTTTAAGTTGGTTGCTGTTCAGGTGTATATAAATTCTTATAAAAGGAAACAAACTTGTTTAAAATGTCATTGTTTTTAAATAAAGAGATACTGGCACTATTCCGCAAAGATTCTATTTTAGTCCGTTCACGTCGTATTTTCAAATAATTTGCTAATAGTTTCCCCATTTTATTTTGGCCCCCATAGTAACGAGCACTGCTTTTTAAAAGATAAGAAGATGCAGCTTCAGTAGATAATTTGTTAAAGGTCAATTTTGCTTCAATAAGATTTTTTAACAATGATTCAGAGTGCATAACGTCACAAATTTCTGGTTGAATCCTTCTAGCGGACTAGCCATAGTTTAGATAATGTGAATAACATATTAATTGTCATTGTTTTTATGTCGAACACTGCATCTGTGTAGCCACAGCATGCGCACTCTACTCAGTGACTGCTGGTGGACTGGCCAACAAGACATTGTTTTGAGCACCACCGTGGTGGAATGGCTATTCCGGGAGACGGGCGGGCATTTCCCCAGCAGGCTGGAAGTGTGGGGGGCAGGTTTGTTAGTGTGGCTGGTTTTGAAGCAGTGCACTGGTTTTAAAAGCACTGCAAAGTTCCTTGTATATTCAACTGTTTTCAGGAAACAATAAAAGTGTCAAAGTTAACTCTGGTTATTAATGTGCTTGCTGGAGAGAGAGGAGTTTTGTCTAGTGGCAGTTTTCACTTATCTAAAGTAGCACAGAGGGTAATGTCCCTGCTGCAATGAACGTGTGACGCAGCCTCGGAGTCGAACTCATGCCTCCTGCATGGTGTGGGTGCTGGGTGTCACTAGTCTCTAGAGTGAGTGACTGACTTCGATGCAAGTTCGGGAACAGTCTCCAGTCCCAACTGTGCCACGAGTGACTTGCTTCGCTTGTCACTCTGTGACTGAGTTGGACGGTTGTGGCAGGTAGGGTTGAAGTGAGACTGACCGACTGAGTGATCACATCAACTCGACTCTCCAACTCCCCTTGTGGTGGTGCCGGTCATTGTGACTCATAAGCTGTGGGCCCTGGGCAAACATCTAACAGAACAGCTGTTTTTGAGACAATATTTTCAAATCCCCTGCAAAACTTTAGAAATTATTGTTTTTTTTTTTGTCCTCATTTATGCGATCTTAATAAATGAAGTGCAATCAGGTCCTCTTGAGTTTAGGCGCCCTTGGAGTAGAATTTGAGGCCTTACTTCAATACCACCGATTTCATAGATCAAAAATTTTTGGTTACTGCATCTATGAGCCAACGGTTTTGATCGCGGTGCTAAATCATTGGACAGCCCTTCCTACCCTACCATCTGAGATTATCCCATATATCCCAATGCTCGGTACGTTTTCATACTCCTCTAGATTTATCCAAGGACCTAAATTTATGTACCGACCCCACCCACTCGTGAATCATTGGAGGGACGGGAAGTATCCATTTTAAACAAATTTCGCGTCTTGCTATCAATAAGAGTACAAATAAAAGATGTTTCTGATTTTTTGTTAAATTAATTTTACCATAATCTAGGATACCCAAAATACCAAATATAACAGAAAAAGGTCTTACCTTAAAGGCCAGATTTAAGCATTTACCAATAAGCTTGCCTACTTCGTTCAAAAACTGGCCAAGTTGAGGACAAGAGTAAAACATGTGGATATCATTTGCTTCTTCCTCACCGCATTTTGGACATTTTTTCTTTAGCTGGATACTCATTTTGGAAAGCTTCCCCGGGGTCCAATACGACCTATGTAAGGTGAACAAATGATTTTTCCTCAATGGTGCAGAGATAATAGTATACCACAAGTGAGAGTAAGATACTTGCCAAGCCAGTTGTAGGTCTTCAGCCGGAAAGATCTTCTTCCATTTATAATCTGGAAAATCGTAATCCGATTCTTGCTTCTCTACCAGGGACCAATACCACTTCGCAACTTCTTTCTTTCCCGGGGGTTTATGAAGACTGTCACCTGTAATTGTAGAGTGTTCTGGTCCGATGACTTGCGATTTAACCCAGTTGGTCAATTGATAGAATTTGAACCTCGAGATTCCATTCATAGTTAGCATCGCCAGATCTTCCCATGATTTTAGCATACCGTTTTCTAAGAGATCACCCCATACTGTTATTCCGGATCTTTTCAATGGAAGAGCTAAAGAGTCTTGCAAACATTCCGGAGTACCAGGAGAATTCCATATTGGGGCTTGTGAACTGTAGTATGGATAGTTCCAAATTTTCCTTATGTCGAACCAAGTGATGCATGCTGCTTGCAGTACCTTTAATTTTATTTTCTTGAAGAATCTGGGATGACCGAATTTGTACAAACAGTTAGTATGGTTGGTTATTGCTTTCCAGTAGAGAGGGTGCGAGGCGTGGTCTAAAAAGAGATGTCTTATGTTTTTAAAGTGGAAGGCCCTATAATACATCAGGAGATCTGGACTAGCTATCCCACCTCGATGTTTTTTTTGACTCAGATTTTTCCAGGCTATCCTAGAAGTTTTAGATGCCCAGATAAAGAAGTTAAGCTCGCTTTGGATCTTCTTTATTTGCAGTGTGTTGAACTCCAAGGGAATCGCGTTGAAAACAAAGGTAAACTTAGGCAGAATAGTCATTTTTACTACATTAACTCTCACTATAAAGGACAGAGATAAGCATGACCATGATTTAAAAAGCCTCCTCATTTCTCTAGTTTTTAGCATCAAGTTCTCTTGGGCAATTTCGTCGATATTTTCTCGAATTTGTATCCCTAGATATCGGATTTCCCTCTTAGAGTCGTATTGGGAAGGGGGTAAGTTCCACTGCATGATCTGTCTTTTGTTGGTTTATTTTGTACCCAGAGATCTCCCCAAATTTTGTCAGCATATCATTCATAATGATAGATGTCTCTGTTAACTTATTTGAATAGACCATCAGGTCATCGGCAAATAGTGCCACTCTCTTCTCCCAATTGTTGAAACTAAATGAGGTAAGGTCGTTAGAGGCTCGAATCATGTTGGCCAGGGGCTCTATATATAAGTTGAAGAGTAAGGGGGAAAGGGGACACCCCTGTCTAGTGCCCCTCTTGATTTGAACACTGTTAGTTGTGGCGCCATTTACCAATATTTTCCGAGTCGGAGCCGTGTAGATATTTGCTATCGCCTTAGCAAAATGCTGACCTAGATTGTAGTATGTGATAACTTGGTGTAGTTAACTCGGTCAAAGGCCTTGGCCGCATCGTAGGTAAATATTGC
Source organism: Triturus cristatus (assembly GCF_964204655.1). Classification (NCBI taxonomy): domain Eukaryota; kingdom Metazoa; phylum Chordata; class Amphibia; order Caudata; family Salamandridae; genus Triturus; species Triturus cristatus. The sequence goes on along the minus strand of NC_140594.1, from coordinate 674,811,284 downwards.
TAAAGGTACCTTCTCATGAGTTGCTATATCAATAGCTCCTATCAACTGGTGCGTTAGGTCGTGTAGGTGTCTCCCTCTAACAAAACCCTTTTGATCTTCATGTATTAATTTGTTAGAGAGGGATCCAAGTCTTATATCTGACTATACACTTTATAATCGGAATTAAGAAGCGAGATTGGTCTGCACGACTCACAATAGGTAGGATCTTTCCCTGGTTTTAAGATCAAGCCAATTGTGGCTTCGTTCCAAGATTTAGGGATTGGATACTCCTCGAGAAAAATAGTATTAAATAGATTAGTCAATACAGGGGCTAATAGTTCTTTTAAAACGATATATAGTTCATTTGGAAGGGCATCTGGACCTGCCGCTTTATTTCTCTTAAGATTATTCAAAACATCTAGTACCTCTTTTTGAGTGATTTGATCGTTCAGAATACAACAGGAGACACTATCGAGTTTGGGAGTTGAGGATTTATTCAGGTAAGCTTCAATTGATGTCAGTCGAGGTATCAGGTCCTCCCCATATAGAGTCTGAAAAAAAGACTCAAAGGTCTCTTCTATACCTGCTTTATCATCCATCAGCAAAGTGCTGTTTTCTTTATGGATAGCATTTATTTTATTTCTATTGGAGTCGGACTTAAGCTTCCAGGCTAAGAACCTCCCACAGTTCTCTCCCCATTCATAATTAACTAGAGAGCTAGCTTGCCATCTTTCTCTTATCCTTGTTTCTAAGAACACTGACAGTTCTTGTTTCTTAGCCAAACTCTCATTTGTTAGTTTTTTTTTGTCTTCTTCTGATGTTGAGCCGTCTATTTGTATCTGTAGTTCTAATAAGTTCGATTCCAACCTCCTAATTTCAGAGTTCTTAATTTTGTTTTTACCCGCTGCTATGCTGATTATTGTCCCTCTAATAACCGCTTTATAAGCCTCCCACACTATAATATATGAAACTTCTCCCCCACTATTGTCCTTAAAATAAGTTTCAGTTGTTATTCTCAAACTATCAATGACCTTTGGATCTAGTAAGAGAGATCGATCTAGTGACCACCTCCTTTCACTCTTAAGTAGCCCACTATCTATGTTTAATTGTACTGAAGAGTGGTCTGATAAATGTGCAGGATTATGTCGCACTAAATTAACTCTATTGCTTAAAGCTTTATCGATCAAAAATAAATCTATTCTGGAGGTATGTCCGTATTTATAGTTCTTATAAGTATATTTATTTGTTTGATTACCCCTAGTTCTCCATATGTCAATTAAGCTCAGATCTTCCATAAGTGTGGACAAACATTGCCGCATTTTAGGTAGGTTATAAATTTTAGTGGGGGGATGTCTATCCATTTTTGGATCTAAGAGGATATTGAAGTCTCCTCCCAAAACAATAGGTGTACGTAGCATTATCAATTGAGCATACAAGGAGGACAGGGGCTCGGGTCGTCCGTGTTGGGACCATAGTAACCCACAATAGACATTTCGCAATCTTGAAATTTAATATTGGCTACGGCCCATCTGCCTCTTGTGTCTGCCTTCTGTGTAACCAAGGTGCAGTATGGAGATTTACACAAAATGATTGAAACCCCCTTGATATTGCACGACTGTGTTGTGCAGACTGTTTCTCCAATCCAATTTTCATTCTTTATACACTCGAGCCATTCTTCCCTGAGAAGATGGGTTTCTTGTAAAATAATTATATCTAAGGATGCACGCTTAAGATCCTCAAAAATCTTCTGTCTCCGACCCTTCGTTCTTAGACCATTCACATTCCATGTTAATATCTTTAACTCAAACATTGGGTTACTTTTTCTACTGAACTCGTTTTAATCCTGATTGCCGTACAATTTACATATCGGACAAGTATTTTTTTTGCCTTTTTTTTTCACTTAAATCACTTTTTGGTGGGGAGCATAGGGGAGAAAAGAAAAAAAAAGAAATGATTGTTAAAGAGCACACATTTCAGGTTCAACCCTTCTACTGGTCTAGCCATTGTTTAGGTAATGTGAATAACACATTAATTGCCACCGTTTATTGTTGAACACTGCATCTGTATAGCCACAGCATGCACACACTGGTCAGGGCTGGTGAAGTGGCCTACAAGACATAGTCTGTTTTGAACACCACCAAGGCTAGAATGGCCTTATCGGGCGATTGGGGGGGGGGGGCATTTCCCTTGGGAGGCTGGAAGGGTGAGAGGCAGGTTTTGTTAGCGGGGGCTGGTTTTGTAGCAGTACAGCAGTTTTAAAGCCCTGCAAAGTTCCTTATATATTCTGCATTTTTCAGCCAACAATAAAAGTCTCAAGTTAACACTGACGGGGTGATACAGCAGCAGTGCTGTTTAGATCTGAGTGCAGCCGTCAACACCGTATCCCACCACCTTCTGCTCAAACGGCTGTGGAAATGCGGTGTCAATGATACTGCTTTGCAGTGGTTAGTTTCCTTTCTGCAAGATTGATCCTTCCAGGTGTCTTTAAAACCTTTCCTATCCAGGTTATGCCATTGCAGCAGGGGGTGCCTCAGGGCTCCTCTTTGAGCCCTACATTATTTAATCTGTATATGGGGCCCCTGGCTGATATATTTCGCTGAATGGATTCAACATAATCTCGTACAACAATGAGACTGAATTGGTTATCACCCGGTTTTAGAGGGACTCTAACATTTCTGCACTGTTAAGGGCTTGTCTGACAGAGGTGGGCCAGTGGATGGACCTCAATTGTTTTAACTGTAATACAGGAAAAACTGAGGTCTTTATCTTGGGGTACCGGCCATCTGTTTGGTCTTCAGTGTGGCGGCCAGACATGCTCTGCCCTCTGCCTCCTCCTAAAATGAAAGTCAAGAACCTCGGCATATGGTTTAATGCCAAGCTCTCTTTTGATTGACAGATTACAGCCCTGGCAGGCCAGTGCTTCTGGATTTTAAAAGCCACTCAGCTAGATTCATGAACTTCTCCCGGAGGCGGCCAGAAAGACAGTGGTCCAGGCCTTGGTTATTTCAAGGCTGGACTATTGCAATGTCCTCTATCTGGGAGTGACGCAGTCTCGGCTGATGTGACTCCAGCATGTACAAAATGCAACAGTTACTTAGTGCGGGGACACTTTGGTGCAAATTAGCCATGCGCTCTACAAATGAGTTTATTATTGCCTGTTGGAGAGAGAGGGGAGTTTTTGTCTAGTGGCAGTTTTCATTTATCTAAGATAGCACAGTGGGTTAAAATGCCTGCTGCAAAGACTGTGTACCAGGCATATTAAAGAACAATATTTTATATGGATAGCTCAGTGGGTTACTGCTTTTGTCACAGATTCTGTTCTTACTGTGCAGTTCACTAGTTCCATCAGTAATTTGATCTCTCATCAAGACTGGCAATTAGTAGTACAGCAACTATTCTTTGTACCCGCCAGTATCCTATTTAGAGATCTGTAAACCGTATCAGTGACACGGTCAGCCTATCCTGGATTTCATATTAGCGGAGCATCAATTTACCCTCAAGTTAGTCTCTACATAGGACAGAAGGGAAAGGAGGGCGCAGCCTGTGGCCAACCCGACTCAATGCAGCCTAAAGGGACAATCATGTGTCTAACTCCCCACCAAATCTCAGTCACGAGGCAAAATGCCACACCCACCAAGCCACACGAACCAGCTTTAACCAAGGATGCCCCAACGTTTGTGACGAAAGCACAAATTCATCAAGCCATTGACCACGGTTTCGATTCCCAGAGTATGGAGCCGGAAGTAAATTGCATAACCTCGTGGCAACATTCAGTTACTGGGGGGCTAAATTCCCCGGCGGGAGGAGACCTAACCGCTTCGTTCTTCCAAAATCTGGGTCAGAAGATTGAAAGAACCCTTGAATTAACCCCTAATCTGTTGTTGCCATCAACATCCTCCCGGGGCATCAATTCAAAAGCTGACCATAACTTGAGTAACGTCAGCATAGACGCGGATTTGGAGATATCTCCCCTGACGAGACAAACTGTTCCACCAACAAAGCCCTTCTGTGGCAGTCATCCAAAATGGAAGTCCAAATAGACCTCCTACAAGCCATCGCAGCCCGTTTAGTCAATATAAGCTCCAGGGTGGATGAATTAACAACAGGTTCTATCAGTACTCAACCTCCAACCTGGGGGACTGTACCTGCTGCTGCTCAACCCTTTTGGAGAAATGGGCCTCCCTCTCTGAGATCCTAACGGACATAGTAGAAATAGCTAAAGGACGTTGGGAGACATCAAGTATATCCAATCGCAGATGACATGGCATTGACAAACTGCAACCACCCGGAGGCAAAAAAGGTAGCAGGGTCTCAAGCAGGCCCGGATCCAAACACTCCAGACGATAAGGGCAGCTTCCTAAAGGCCAAAGGGACATCCAGCATAATCCAGGGGCAGTGTGGGGGGTGCGACACCCTGGTAGTAGACCCGCAGGAACACACCCTCAGTATAACCAACGTACAAGACTCCACTCTATCAAGGCGAGCAAAAAAGAAGCTGAGGAAACAACGGAAAAAAACAAAGACAAGAGGGAGGCAACAGCAGTTGAGGAGGAGCATCCCCCAGCCCCCGCAAGAGAACATCAATCCTCCCCAGCCCTATCCCATTTTTATCGCCAAAAACGGGGGCAAAAAGGCTGCCCATGTTGTTCACCCCCGGGCAGAAGAGCAAACCTTACTGAGTTCTCTGAGCCCCTCAGCTGTGATGGACCATAAACCTTCAGCAAGGTCAGAATCTTCCGTAAGGCCAGACCACCTCATCGGACAAGTCCCCACGGCCACATTAAGTTTGGCACCACGTGAAGCAAGCCACCAGACAGCGACAACCATAACAGCGCCGTAACTGCTGGATCTGTCCCCATTTCAAGTAGAACTTGGTCAAGAGGCTGGCGCAAATCAAGGTCATAACCATTGGTCCCAAGCAGGACACTCATCGAGCAAACAAGGAAGCCAAAACTCAGGACTAGGGCAGGCAGAGCCCTCCCCATACAGGGGAAAAGCGGCTCCAATCCCGGGCTCACCAACAATAGTCCAAGAGGTAATCCTCACCCCAAGGTATCACAGAATGGGTCAGCACGACATCTTGAACAGGAGCAATATACTCCGCCTTTTTAAACATCTGGCAACCTGAGAACAAATACAAACGGGTGACATAGTATGGGTGAAATTCCGCAGTACGAAGGGGGACACACACAGTGACTCAACAGTGGTGGGTTTAAATCATATAAAAATACAACAAGCCATCGTGAACAACTCCATACAACTTGCCGAGTGGGGCATCGATGTTCAGGCGGTGCCGCATCCAAAATATCCTCATGTCCTGGCACCAGATAACAGAGTAAAGGCCCCATGGTCAATCCTGCACGGGACAAATAGTTCGGGCTCTCCGGGCAAAATTCAGACAGCCCCTAGAGTCCCAACGGGTATCAGGATTTCCTGCCCAAATAACCACCGGGTCATCAGTGCAGGCCCCTCTGCCCTAAATCAACCACAAAGCATAAATGGGGGGCACCAGTATCCCTAACAATAGAGAATCCCGGCTAGAAAGGGGAGGGATAAAGCAAAGAGCAGCCGACAAAGAGAAACTAGCCATAATCTCCTGGAACATAGCAGGTATAAGCAAAATCAGTGGCATTGAAAATCTGAAGCAGTTTCTGGATACTGCCGACATACTCTGCCTCCAAGAGACCTAGGCCCTCTCCAGCACCTCATTGGCAGGGTACTACGAACACTTTATTCCAGCCATAAAAAAGAATCTATTTGGCCGACCGGCTGGCGTGCTATCAGTTTTTATAAAGCACGAAAGTGCCCTTGAAGCTAAAGCCATCAACTTCAACACACCTGGATTGCAAGCTCTACAAATCAGAGGCTTGAATATTAACTCGCATCCTACGCCTCTTCTAATAATTAACTGCTACATCAATCTGGCCCAGCTTACCACGAAAGAGAAGTTGGAGGGTCTGCTGGGGAAACTAGATGACCTCTTGTGTAAATGCAAATCTCACCAGGTTATCCTAGCGGGGGATTTCAATCTGAGGGATTTGGACACAACCAAACCCCCTCCCCTGAGTTCCGGCAGGGCAGCACCTATGTCCACCTTCATCAGCAACCATAAGCTGACCTCAACTCATGCACTGAAAAAAGCCCATTCGAACACATGGGATCCTCCCCCCACCTTCAGAGACATCTCAAGAATTGACTACATCATGGTCAGTGAAGCACTGGCAGCCAGATTGAATGACTTTGAAGTTGAAGACAGGACGGAAAGCGATCATAGGCCACTGAGAGCGGTCTTCCTGATGACAGTTCCGACAACTCTACACCACCAAACCATCGGAGCATCAAGAGGGGATGAAAAACACAGTGTCTTGAGGAGGATCAAATGGTCGGACAAGATAGGCAACACGTTACAAACATGGCTGGAAGAAAAACAGGAAGGCAATTTGTCTACGCTGCTATCACCCATAAAGGCCTGGGAAGATATCGTGGAGGACCTACAAGTAAAGCTTGGGAATCCCCAGACAAAATGCCCCAGGCCCAAAGGTCAACCAAGAGGGGGCAGCAGAGGGCCAAACAAAGACATACAAGTCTGTAAACGCCTCCTGCACAAGGCCCTCGTAAAAAAGAAAAGAGGGGTCGGTGTTTCGGAGGCACCACCGGTCGCCTCATTGAGGGCAGCACTAAGGAAGAAAATCGGGGAACATAAAAACGCCATCACGGAAAGGGAATGGCTAAAGTCTTCGCCCTGATAAAGCGGAAGAACCCAGCCCACCTGTGGAGACACATAAATCAACTGAGCAGTTGAGGAATCTCAAGACAGAACGGACTAGCAGAAAAGGACTGGCTGATTTATGCAACCGCCCCTGCCCATAAAGTCAGTCCAGAAGGATCCAGTGGCAGGGAGGGCCCAGACTGGCAAATAAACATCATTCCAGGAGACACGAAAGTCAGCCAATGGAACTGGCCTGAGGGTAACAGAATGCCGGCGGAAACACATGGCGAAACACCAGCCCAGTTCAATCCCCAAATGGTCAGTAAGATCATAAAGCACATGAAGAACAATGGGGCCCCCGGACCAAATGAAATTCCAGCACCGGTCTTCAAAAAAGCCCCGACTTCTGGGCAGCATTGCTAACTCCTTTATATAACCATACTTTCCAATCAGCAACATCTCCCGATTCCTGGAGGGGCTCCATTTTGGTCCCTATTTTCAAAAAAGGAGACCGCTTAAAACCATCAAATTACAGGCTTATTGCCCTGCTTGATCTTGAAACCAAGGCCTACGCTCGCCTTCTACTAAGAGACATGGACGGGTGGGCAGAAGAGAATAGCATTATACCATCTTATCAAACTGGCTTCAGGTCACAGGCATCGACCATGGATAACCTACTGGCATTGGCTTACCTATCCACCCAGGCTACCCGGAAGAACCACCCTCCACTCTTCTGTTTCTTTGTGGATTACAGCACACCCTTCGATAAAGTGGTTTGCAGAAGACTATGCTGAAAGCTAGAAAACTGGGGCATTCCACCGAACCTACTGAAGGCAATAAGATCGCTCTATGAAGACACCCGGTTAAGAGTTAAAACTAGTGCCAGCACAGTGTCCCCGAAAATCAACACGGCGAACGGGCTGAAAAAAGGTTGCGTGCTGGCTCCCATTCTTTTCAATCTATACACGGCGGATCTGGGGGATGCCCTAAAAGGAGCTAGCCTAGTGACACCAAGACTAGGAAATACAAGGCTGCCGGTGCTTCAATACACCAACAATACCGCCATAATGGATCACACAAAGGTGGGCCTACAAAGAGCTCTAACTGCATTAAATCGCTTTAACAACATCAATAATCTGACAGTAAATCAAGGAAAGACCAAGGTTGTAATCTTTGGGACCTACCATCAGAAAAAGAAAGCACAATGGCATTTGGGCAACCTGCAAATCAAGATGGCGGAGTCCTACAATTACCTAGGGGTTTGGCTGACGGAACGGGCTAAGGCGATTGCCCATTTGAAACATCCGAGAACCAAGGCTAACGGGGTCATACATCTACTCAATCAACTAAACCACCATCTGATCAGCCCGACTGCCAGCCCAATACTGAAAGTTTTAAAAGTGAAACTGTTACCAGCAATCAGCTATGGACACCAGGCCTTCCCCGGGTCACAGTATGCTTGCTTAAACTCAGCACAATCTAAAGCATATAAAATAGTGCTTCAAATTTCAAGGTCAGCTAGGAACGCAAGGCTAAGGCTGGAGCTAGGAGTGGCGAGGCCGGACTTGAAGTGCCAGGGCGACATCATAAAACTCTATCTCAGGATTTTAAGGGCCCCAGCTAACACCTTAAAACATCAATTAAGATCAATCTTCGAAGAGACATGTACACCCTAGCACTCCGCCCTCTATAAAGCGCTTGAAACATTGAATATAGTGGAAGAGAGCATATTGAGGCCGGAGATCCCTCTGAACACATGGAAAAGAGTGATAAACAAACAAATGAGTGAAATTTCATTTGATCTGGACATTAAATCCCTCCGTTCAAGCCCACTCTTAGACCCGCTGAATAGATCTTACACAGCAGGCAAAGCCCAGGCTTACCTAAGTGACGCTATCAATCCATCAGCCCCAAGCAAAATTCTGTCCATGAGACTAATCACCTTAGGAATCGCGGATTTTAACCCTGCATAAGCTCGAAGGGGGGAAAGCCACAAACTGTAGACTCTGTCCATACAAGAGGGAATCGTGGCTGCACATTCTATGCTGTTGCCCCAATCTTATCAAGGAACGAAGGAGACTATTGCGTCCGATTTGTACCATCAATGGAACAAAATCCTGTAGCGAAGTGTCAGACATGTTTTTTTCCTAAGCCTAGCATGATGACACTAGCCAGACTGGGGAAATGTATCCACCACATCAGGACTGCCCTAAAAACATCAAATGAACAAAATTAAACTCTGGAGAAGTACATTACAAAACCAGCGCAAGGGTATTGAGGTAGTCTTGACTGTGTATTGATGCCTGTCTGCACTTCTAGCATCCCCTCCAGGAAAGCGCCTCTCATGGTTAATGGATCAGAGACCAATGGGAATTAATCATAGCTCTATAATACAACCCATAGACCAACAAGGGATTCTGGACTGCCACCAAAGCCACACCTCCATAAACACAAACCCTGGGGAAGATTGACTTTGGTGGAATTGGGGAGGGGTGGCAAATTCTTTTATCAAAATATTTTTTAAACTTCTGTTACAAACAACAGTTTTTAACTATTTGTTTTAGCCGCAATATGTTGAGCACTTTTACTGTAATGATTTTAATTAATTGTACAGTTAATAATAAAGACAATAGTCTCTACATAGGAGGATTCGCCCGGTTAGTACTTTCTGCTTTTCAAGGAAGCTGAAAAGCAGCATCTTTTCTTATCAGTAATGCAATATCAACATTGCAGCCAGTATCGTCCATGTGAGTAAAATCTGCCCACATTTTCTTAGCACTCTCTAAACATGCTAATGCAGAACAAGCATATCATTGAGCAACACAAGTACTGTACCAGTGATGTGCATATTTTCTGTAAAGAAAATAATGATAGTAATCCTGTGAAGGTTCAATTGTCTCAACAGGCTCAGAAGTATCTATACTATATCATGGAAAGGAAGGTTGCTGGGAGAACTTGACTTGCATTAAATAGCACTGTTATCTACGTTCCAAAAGTGAGATTTAATGACATGGTACTCTTCGTGGCATATTTACAAAGAAATGGCATAGGGAAGTGCTGCAAGTCATTTCATGAGGGCAGGAATGCAATGTATTTACAAGATACGGTGGATTCCTGTCCTTTCAGTCGGCGAACAATTAGCAGCCATGCACCAATACAGGCACCCTTGTCCCATGGTGCAAGGGTGTCTGTGTTGTTGGCATGATTGCTTTTGTGCAGGAAGGTATCCCTTTTTGCACAAAAACAAACAGAGGCGCGTTCCTTGTTCTTTGTGTGCTGAAGAATGCAGCACACATTGAAAGAGGGGAAAAAAAAGGAGAAATGTAAACCGTTCTCCTTGTTACACCTGCTCTAGGGAGGTGCAAGGTTTTTGTGCTGCCTCAGGTTTACGAGAGATATTATAAATCTGGGGCAGCACAAAGTCCAGGGGTGTTGCAGGGAACATCCACCGCACCCACTGAAACACCCACGGAACGCCTCTTTGAAGCAGTTAAAGGCAAGGAAGCCACTTGCGCTTCTTTGCCTTACTCCATATCTATAAGGCCATGAAAAGCCATGCAGGGTGGGGTTACGTGGTTGTGTAGATATGGCTAAGCCCTGTGAGCCATGGAATGTCACAAAAAGTGACGTTCCGGTGGCACACATGGCTTGTAAATATGCCCCCTATTTTCAAAAATAAAGGATAAAATGAACTTGTTTTGAAAATTATAGGCCCATTAACAATGTATGTAGCTGCATTTTTAATAGTATTTGAAGTATGTCTATTTATGAGTTCTTCTTTGGTATCTGTAGGGATTTTCCAGCCTCTGTGTGTGATGTAAGTACCCGAAAGTTAGATGCACGTCCTTTGATAAAACCAATCAAAAGGTCTTGCAATGTCACGTCCTTTGATTTCATGGGGGTCCAAATGTCACGTGATGTCACTTCCTTTGATGTCATCATGTCAAATGCGTTGCAGTGTCACTTCCAATGACATCATTGGGGTGGGCAGGTGATGTCACTTCCTGTGATGTCACCAGGTCAAAGTTCCTGAGATGCCACTTTCTGTGACACATGGCACCTGATGTCACTTCTGCTACCCCTAGCATTTTGATGAATCAACATCCATGGGAGGGGGGTGTCACCATAAGGACCTCGCACTTCCATGGGTGAGCAGGTGTCTGTGCCTCATCAAATACCTCTTTGCTGTTTGTAAAGGGAACATTAATCCTCCCTTTTCATTCCTGCAGTTCAAGATTTAGTGTTTGGTCATTGCAGCGAAAGAGGGCTATTTCCTTCTTTATAAACAATCTTCATTCTACTTCTCATTTTCATTTTATTTGGGATGCCTTCAAGGCTGCTGCTAGAGGTTTTATTATTCATTTTGTGTCCCGAAAAAAGAGAATAGCCTTATCAAAGTCAGCTCAAATTCTTAAGCAAATCAAAGACCTAGAGCATCTTTACTCTACCAATAATTCCTCAGAAATACTCTCTTCTCTCATTAAAGCAAAAATGCAATACAACTAACACTCTTGGGACTCTGCGTGTAATAATCTTCTCAATTTTCATGCCAAAATGTATGGGGGACGCAACAAGGCTGGCAAATCTCTTGCTACTTACCTTAAAATTAAAAAACAAAAATCCAAAATAATAACCATTGTTGATTCACATTGGAATCATCAATACACTGACGATAAAATTCTCGATTGTTTTGTTCAATATTACTCTTCACTTTATACTCCGGAATCTGTTCCCTCTCCCACTCAAATTGACTCCTTTTTTCAGTCTATTCCCAGGTCCTCGGATAGTTTTACGGATCTTTCTTCCCTGGACGCTCCCCTCTCAGAAAAAGAAATACTTAATGCTATTACTCTTCTTCCCAAAGATAAAACTCCTGGCCTGAATGGCTTTACGGTTTGTTTCTATCTTCACTTTAAGGATATCCTGTTATCACATTTATTTTCCTTGTTAACTTATTTTGTTGCACAAGGAGAGTCCAAAGGTTCTTTCACACAGGCAATATTGTGCCTAATTCCTAAAAAGGATAAAGATACCTCCCTCTGTAAAAATTATCAACCCATATCCTTAATCAACACTGACTGTAAAATTGATGCTAAAGTTTTGGCCTCACGTATTAATAAAATTGTTCCTGACCTCACCAACATTTATCAATCTGGGTTTGTTAAAGGCAGGTCCATTACTGATAATTCGAGAACTTTCCTCAACATTATTCACTTGGCCTCCAAGATGGATTCCCCAGTCGCTGCTATTACATTAGATGCTGAGAAAGCATTCGATAGAGTGTGCTGGGACTTTGTTTGGTGCGTTGTGGTGGCTTGGCTTTAGCCCTACCATTATTCAATATATTCAATTATTATACTCTGCTCCCTCTACTTCTATCTGGGTTAATGGTTCTCAACCTCCTTATTTCTCTTTGCATAGAGGCACCAGACAAGGTTGTCCTCTCTCTCCTCTTCTTTTTATTCTTGCGTTAGAACCCTTTTTAGAAAAAATCCGACGTTCACCATCATATACTGGCTTCATATTTCAGAACATCGATATTAAGTTTACGGCTTATGCAGATGATATTTTACTTTATATTTCTAATCCGTCCACTTCTTTACCTTCACTCTTTTCCTTGCTACAAGAGTATTCTCTGGTTTCTGGATATAAACTTAACATTGATAAATCTGAGGTTCTACCACTTAATACATTTTGCCTTCCTCATATGTTTCAGGGCTCTGGCTTTGAATGGAGTTCTGGTAATATCAAATGCTTAGGTATTCTTTATGCTAACACCATTAGAGAAACTGTTAAGCTTAATCAGAAAAATATTGTTAAAAAGCTCTCTTCCCTTATAGATAGCTGGTCTCCCCTTTTCTTATCTTGGTGGGGGAGGCTGGCAACTATTAAAATGATGCTTCTTCCTATTGTAAATTTTTACCTTTCAATGCTTCCAATTTCCCTTCCACTCTACTTTTTTAAAACAAGAAACCGTATTTTTACAACATTTTTATGGAATAAACGTAAAGCGAGGATCTCTCTCTCTCCCGTCTTCAACAACCCAAAGATTTGGGTGGAGTTAACTTCCCCAACCTTACTCGATTTCACTCTGCTTTTACTTTAAAAACAAATCTGGCCTTTTCTATCTGATTCGTCTGACCCTCCCCTAACAGCTTGGAGCTCTATAGAACTTGCGCAACTTTCACCCTTCTCATTTCTTACGGCTACTCGCTTATCACAGCCCCCGCAGCGTTCTCTCACTCCTACCTTCAAGCATTCTAAAGCGCTTGCTCTCTGTGTTTCGCTCTTCCCTCTCGCAATCGGAGTTTCACTCCTCAATTCCAATTTGGTATAACAAATCCTTAAAGATTAATCATAGAGCACTTTTCTGGAAAGAATGGATTGATAAGGGAATTATTACTTACGATCACTTACTTAGCAATAATACCTTGCGTGACTTCTCTGACATTCGTGCCTCCCTTCATCTTTCCAATGCATACTCCTCTCAGTATCCCTTGCTTAAAAACTCCTTAGCCTTATTTATTTCTCAAGGTGCTTCTCTACCCACTACTGACACAACCCTTTCCCCATTGCCAGATTTCTCTATTCCTCTCAAAGCGGCTGTTATTTACAAACTACTTTCCCGCCCTCCTGTTGAAAGAATTAAATCTAAACTTGAGCTTTCCTGGGAAAAGGATCTAGGCCAAGAGTTTCCCCTTCAGGTCTGGAATTCCTTGTGGTCTAAGTTGCACTCTGCTTCACATTCTGCTAGCACCACACAGACTTTGTACTTCTTTTACAACAGACTTTCTTTTACCCCGTCCGATTTATATAGTTTTAAATTATTGACTCTAAAAAATGCTGGTCGTGCTCTTATGCCAATAGTGATTTTTTTTCATATCTTCTTCCACTGCCCGTTAGTTAAATCCCTTTGGTCCCGTATTTGGTCTAAATTAAATGAAATATTGGGTGCTGACCACCCCTTTGAGATTGTTCATATCTTTCTGGGTGGTGCTGCGCCTATATGGAATGTTCACTGTAACATGCGTAAATTTATAGATTTGTATATAGCCATCTCTCTACAGATAATTACAACCAACTGGAAAGACACTTCAAAGATTTCATACAACGCATGGTGGAACTTATTATGCCACCGCCATAGGCTTCATCGTGCTTTTGCTACCACTGTACCTCTTCTGATCAAAAAAGACTTGCTGTGGTTGCCTTTAACTAACTTTCTCTCTCAAATTGTCCCTTGAATATCTTGTTTTTGTATCCTTTTTTTATTCATGACCAATATACAGCTTTTCTTTATATATACATTTATTAGTCCACGCTAATTACAAGATATTTACTTTTTATATTGATTGCCTTTCTTCCTTCTTTCCCCTTCCTTTTTTTCTTTTCCCTTCTCTTGCCCCTCCCTGCCCAATAAATAAAAATACCTTTAAAAGCTTTTCCCCTAAGTATATTCCCTACTTCCCTTTTGGCACTTATTATTATTGTAAGAATTCAACTTTATTCTACTGTTGTTACATTGCCTTTGATTCTTTCTGTAATGATGATTTACTTGGTTTATGATATTCAATAAAGCTTTCTAAACTTAAAAAAAGAGGGCTATTTCCCATAAACATTCCTACAGAGGAACTTACTTGCAGCTGAACAAGATTGAAATGTTAAGAGATGGATGATATGGTGCATTGATTAGGATGTGACAGCATAGTTACTAAAATTAAAAGGGCTTGTGGGACCCAAAATTATTATATAAAGGACCTTGGAGTAGGATGGTTTAGGCATGGAGATTATGGAAATGGGGCCTCAGACCTGACCTCATGGAGACATCAGCCCAGTCAGGTTGTGTGAATAGAGTCTGGCACCACGGGGACCAATGTCAAGTCCTGCTAGTGCTCACCGCTGCCGGGGTTTTTTGTGGGAGGCTGCTACTTATTTTACTGCAATATCAAATCATATCAAGGGATATTCAACAAACTGTCTGCTCCTCCAAGTCATTGATGTATCTCTGAAAGGCACGTGTTCCATGGTGCACTGCAAAAATACTTGACTTGTGGCGTGCTTTCACTTGCTTAGGCACTCAGACCTCACTGCTGCGGTGCGTGCCTGCACGATCCCCAAGCGCTTCAAACTTGGGAGCACAACCGAGTTTCTGGCCTCCTCCTTACGTCTATGGTTCATTTCTCAAAACCGACTGGGGTAATTATTTAAGGTTAGGCCCGTCCCTTCTGACAGTCTACTCATAGCTGTCAGCTGTGTGTGCTTGGGAGATTCCAATCCTGCACCGGCCGCAGCCTTAAGGGTTGAGGTCACGGGGTTGGGGTTGGGGCTGGCCCAACGTCAGACCCCCACTGCAGCTCTGCTTTCTTACACAAACTAGTTGTCTGCTGTGACCAAGGCTGACATCAACCTATGAAACACGTGTGCTGGGCCCAGCGCGTGCTGAGCAGATTTCGTTTCTGCCACGTTAATCATGGCGCCAGCCCCCGGACAGTATGGTTTCACTAGCCCTACAGCTCTCTGTTGTTCCTGGCGCTGGCTGATGCATGAGCGCTCCTGTCAGCTGACAGCTCGGGTGAGACAGAACTGCACTCTACAGGATGGACACTCCTGTCCTCCAGCCCTCATGAAACTTCGGCAGCCGCTTCACCTCTATACACTCTCACTGAAAGGCTCCTGGTCAGTGCAGGCTGAGTGGCAGCAGAATGAGCAGCAGCAGATTGTTTTAATTTCAAAAGCCTGCCACAGCCAGAAATTGCTTCTACCGCTGTCAGAATTAATATTTAATCGACCTCCATCTCCTTTTGCTGGTGGCTGTGCCAGCCATGGTGAGACTGAGAGCGGGCGCTGTGTCTCTAAAGGCGTAGGACAAAGCTCTGAAGACAGCTTTCCACGCCATGCCCTTTCACGCTGACCACAATCTACAGCTGGGTCAGCATCATCTGTGTTACTGTGCCAGCCTCCCCTCACTGGACTGGTAACTGACTCCTGTCTCCAGCACATCACAACACTGTTAGAGCACCTGTCTGCAGCGAGTGACCCCACAGACTGCAGCAACCTGGCTAAGCAGCAGGAATTATTTACCTAGCACTCAGTGCCTCCATCGGTAAGTGAAAGATAACATGGTGATTGTTAGACCCGGGATCCCTGGTTGGCTGAGGTAGGTACCTTAGGCCAAATAGGGACCCGCGTTTCCACGTCAGGGAAAGGAAGGTCACCTTCTGAGATAGCCCCCGCTCACCCCCTTAGTAGCTTGGCATGAGCAGCCAGACTTATCTTCAAGGCAAATGTGTAGAGTATTTGCAACCACGCTCACAGCAACCCAATGATGACACCACAAATAGACTCCACACGAGTTTTATAAAAAGGAGTATACATTTTATATAAAAAGGTAGACGATAAGACCACACAATATAAATCCAACATATGAGTATGTGTACTATTTCTCCTGGCCGATTGTTAGGCCAGTTTTCCAACAAAAAAAGACCCAATCCATTCAGTACAGGACTATTTTATACACTGTGTAACAAAAGGAATCGAGAGGTATCAGATTAACCTCTTCAAAACCACCCCCTGTTTAGCTGAAACTATGGGGTGGATTCCCAATTTACCAGGTACTGTACTAATTTAAAAAAGGTTTCGCAGGAACCCTAAATCAATGTAGCAGTCACTGTGTTCAAAAGCAATTTTTTATATATATTTTTTTATATATATATAAACGTGTGTGATGAAAACAGTTCACTCACAGGGATACAACACCCCACACCGTGAAAAATCAGTGAAAAAACAGTGAGAAAAAATATGTGGCGAGCAAGGAGGCACCTCACGTGCGCAACACCTTAGCGGGCTGACACTGGTTAGATCATCACCAGTACTGCCACGTTTCTCATCATAGGTTGCCACATTAGGCCAGCCAGCCCTTGTAAGTTTGGGTGATATTAATGAGCGCTTCTGAACATTCCACTGCAATCCTAATACCATGTTATGCAGTTCGTAATGCTAGAATCAGGGACTTTTGTAATGTAACAATAGTGCAATGCGTAATACAACAATCAGGCACTTTGTAATGTAAAAATAATGTAATCCGTAATACAACCACCAGGCACGTCGTTATGCAGAAATAAGGCATTGCGTAATACACTAATCAGGTAGTTTGTTATGCAGGAAGAATGCAACGCATAATACGCTAATCAGGTAGTTTGTTATGCAGAAGCAATGCAATGCGTCATACGACAATCGGGTAGTTTGTTACGCAGAAATAATGCCATGCGTCATACACTAATAAGGTAGTTCGTTATGCAGGAATAATGCAATGCGTAGTACTCTAAGCAGGTACTCCGTTATGCAGAAATGATGCAATGTGTAATGCGACAATCCGGTACTTCGTTATGTAGAAATAAGATAACGTGTAATACACTCCAGCACCGATCACTGTGCATTAGGCGGTCTCTCCGCCACTCCTTCTGACTCGCCGTCAGCCTTTGTCAACAGTTGCTCCCAACACGGGTATGATGTAACAAAAAGTGCAGCTCGGCACTCCGGCCCCGTTACTGCCACTCCCTTGGCAATACGGGTCGCAATACAAGCCGAAGCAGAGGCTCGCGCTGCCGGAATGAGAGAGAGGCCGAGAGCGTCTCCCTCCGACCCTGTACCCCGCCCCAGGAGTCGACACACGTTACCTGGGGGGCACGAACCCACTCGCCTCTCCTCGTCCAGCGACTTGGGCCTCCAATGCAATCTATGTGAATTGGCAACGACGGGCTCGGGCCGGCGGCTCAGCTCCTCCGGGGCTGCCGGTCCGGGCCGCTACTGCTACGAAGATCTTTTTTTTGGGGGGGATTTTCGAAAACCTTTATTTGAGAAGAATGCACAGTACAAACACATAGTTCCACAAATGCAAAAGAAGGGGCTCACCAAGACATTGCAGCACAGCAGATACAGTTGCACATTTGTATAACATTGGAGACAGTGCCATGAAGGGTTTACATAACCTCATTGCAAGGGAGTGGGGGCGAATGATCTTGGCGGGGAACACCAAACATAGAAGGGGCAGATAGAGAGAGCGGGAGGGCCATGGACGGAATGGGGACAGCTTATGGACCAACACCGGCCACGGACGGGGAGCCGGCAGGGAGCGCGGGAGAGGTCGCAGATTGCTGAGGGTCGCGGCTTGCGAGGTATGTGACGAGTGGGCCCCATATATCCATTGGACGGGAGTTGGCTGGCAGGAGATCCCAGAACTCAGACAGGAGGGTTTAACAGCGGGACGCATCTTCTAGCCAGAGAGACACCTTGGGCGCGGGTCTGTGGCCCCAACACAAGGAGACCCTGCGCTGCGCCAAAACCAGTAGCATGGCAGTCAAACGGCGGGAGGCGTCCGGACAAAACTTAACGAAGCCCAAGAGGCAGATCACGGGGTTAGGCTGAAGTGGTGAAGCGGTAATTACGGAAATTATTGCACAGACCTCCTGCCAATATGCAGAGACTCGGGGGCATAACCGGGCTAGATGAGTGAAATAAGCTGCGGGCACGGAGCAGCCCATGCACCTATCACTTGCCACCAGGCCTAATCTATGAAGTTGAGCGGGAGTGCGATATAGCCTATGTATATATTTGAAGTGTATCAGGCGCAAGCGGTAGTTGGGGGAAAGGCGTTTGATCTGAGTGCAACAGTACAGCCAATCCGCTTGAGAAATCTCGATTCCCAGGTCCTCGGCCCATGCAGTGCGCGCCTGGTCGGTGGAGATGGAAGAAGCCGCTAGTGTGTAAGCGTAAATTTTAGTGACCAATTTCTTTGGAGAGGGAGAGGCATAAAGCATATCAAGAGAGGCTAGTGAAGGAGGGGGTTGGGGAAAGGTAGGATGAAGCTTTTTGCAGACCCTTCGTAGCTGGTAGAATAATAGTGTATCCATGGGGCCGGCGTCGGGGGCAAGCGAGAAGGTGTCCCCAGGGTACAGATCCGAAATTGTGGAGAGGCCAGGGCGAGCAGCGTGTTTAGCCATCCCCGACGACTGGAGTGGAGGGAAGGTGAGGTGATGGGCAATGGGCATAGTGTTGACTGAGAGCAAATTTGAGTCGGAGATCTTACGAATGCCGTCCCAGGCCCAGCGCAAAGTCTCGACCGTATCGATCTCAATGTGAAGAAGCTTCGCCGGGGCGAGAAGTGCAGTTGTAAGCTGCCACGGGGTAGCGAGGTCAGCCTCCACCGCCACGTGAGGTTGAAACTGGGCAGGGTGGAGACAGAAATGAAGAAAACTGGCCTGAGAGCATAGAGCTTGAAACCCGGGGCTCCCAACCCGCCCGCTACATCGGAAGGGTCAGAGTGTTATAAGCGATCCTAGGTTGTCCTCCCGCCCAAACCAGGGAAATGAGCAGTGAGCAGACCTTGCGAAAGAAATGGGCAGTGAGCGGGATGGGGACATTAACTAAAAGATATAAGAATTTTGGGAGCACCACCATCTTCGCGATCGCTATGCGCCCAGCTAAGGAGAGCGGCAGACGGTTCCAGAGGGGCATCTTGGACTCAAACCAATCCACAGCGCGGCCAAAGTTGGTTCTCCAGAGCTCATACACATCCCTGCTCAACCAAATGCCCAGGTACCTAGTTGGCTCCGATGCCCACACAAAAGGGAAGTCAGATTCAAAGGGGGTCGTGGCGTCCGTAAGAGGGATTAATACGGATTTGCTCCAATTAACCTGAATGCCGGAATAGCCCCCAAAGCAAATCACCTCCCGGACAAGAGGACTGAGATTCTCCTGAGCTTGGCGAACATAAAGGGTGATGTCGTCCGCATACATGGGGACCAGTAAAGCCCGCGCCGCGAAGCCAATGCCTCTGAGTGTGATGCTAGCTGCCAGTGGCTCCATGGCGACGGCAAAGAGCATGAGGGAGAGCGGGCAACCCTGTTGGGTGCCACGCCCAACAGGAATGGGCTCAGAGATCTGGCCATTGATACGGAGACCGGCGGTGGGAAGAGATATAAAAGAAGTACCTTGCGCATGAAGACCTGACTAAAACCCAAACGGGGGAGAAGATGGAACAAAAAAGGCCATTCTAGGGTATCGAAAGCCTTGGTAGCGTCGAGTAAAGCGGTCATTGCCGGAAGCAACGGGTTGATCTGATGCAGGATGGAGAAAATAGTTTGTAGGTTATGAGAGGTGGCACGGCCGGGAATAAAACCGGATTGGTCTGGGCGGGCAATGAGTGGCATAAGTGGGAGTAAGCGGGAGGTGAGCAACTTGGCAAAGATTTTATTGTCCGTGTTAATAAGTGAAAGGGGCCAATAGGAATCCCTTAACTCAGGGGGTTTGTCCGGCTTGAGAAGTAGTGTCAAGAGAGCCTCACGCTGCGATGGGGGGGGAACTGGCCCGATTCAAAGGATTCTGTAGTGTTTCCTTTCCAGGTTTAGAATACTTGGGCGATGATGTTCTGGCCACAAGCATTCCATTTAGAGTGTTTGGTTTCGAAAGGTGACAGTTACTGTGACTTGGTATTTTGCTGAAGCTGGCTGCTGCGCAGCACCTGTCTATTTCAATAAACTTCACCTTCTTCATCTATTGTGGAGTGGACTTACTTACTACAATTTACATGGTGACGATTGGTCACAGGTGTCTGCAGATCCCACGAAGGAAGTGAGAAAATCCAGGCTTCATCAGCAAATCGGCGCTTCAAAAAGATCCTGGCATCATGGTGTCTTGTTTGATGATGGATCGTAAGATTTTCCCGCCGGAGCTGAATCAAATGAGGTACTGTGTTGTTCTTATTTAAAATTATTTGTAGCAGCGGCAGAAAGAGACCTTTGAGTCTACCCTCACGTCACGGCCTGTCACAGCGCATCATAGAAGGTTGGCGTTTCAGTCATTCCTACATACGCCATCTTTGATGTATCACGCAACGTTGCGTAGCGAGTCAAAAAAAAAATCGGATATCTTAAGAATTAATGACGTTTAAGTTTACGTTCAATGTCGACGCCATCTTGTGGTTGGCATGATTTCAAGTTTATTTGAATACTTCGTCGGATCATCTAATTTAACACTTTATGCGCCATCCTTTTGCCGGAAAGTACGTTTGAGCTCGTCATTCATTCTTCGTTATTCTATGCATTTGGCATCGATGACCGCACATCATTTCAAGTGCTTGTTTCAACATGTCATTAAAGGTGAAGTTCCTGCGTGCTTGTTATCGGTGACACGCACACCTTTTTTATTTCAGGTATCTTCTTTACAACTATTTTGAACAGTTAGCTTTTCAAAATTGTTTTACTTCAGCGGTGATTAGTTTTACAACACGGTGATGTGCACACCAAGCGCATGAGTCTTTTTCACTTGTCAACGGTAATGTGCACACTAAGCGCGCATCTCTACATTGTATTACTTCAGCAGTGAATAGTTTTTCAACACGGTGGTGCGCCCACCAAGTGCATGAGTTTTATTTTCACTTAACAGTGATGTGCACACCAAGCAAGCATTTCTACATTGTTTTACTCAGCAGTGATCAGTTAATTTTTTTAACATGGTGATGCGCACACCAAGCGCTTTATTCATTTATCAACTGTGATGTGCACACCAAGCACAAACTTCTAATTATTCACGGTGATACGCACACCACTAATTGTGTACACATCTTGGAGGAAGTTTGTGAAAATTATTATTGTTTCACAGTTTTACACTGTAAAGTTGTACATTCAATTTGCAGTCTGTTTTTCCACCTCCACCTTTTCTTGAGACACAGGGTGAGCCACCCATCTCATGGAAAAAATGGTATGATGCTTTTATAACCTACATTGGTGCCATAGGTGGTTCACGCTACAGAGCTGAGAGAAAAAAATGCCTCTTGTTAAATGTTTTGGGGTTCGAAGGGAGAGATATCTTTAAACATTTACCCCCTTTAGTATGTGCTGCTGATGATGAGGAAATTGATGAATTTGAAGAGCCAGTTAAAAAATTGGAGTTACGATTTGACATTCAATTCAGTCTGGTTGTTGAGAGGCACAAGTTTTTTAAGAGAGAACAGAAACTTGTTGAAAAAGTAGATTTCATTTACGCACTGCGTATTTCGAATGCAGAATGTCAGTTTGAGGGGTTTAGAGATCGATTGATAAGAGACCAGTATATCTGTAAGTGCACTGACAAAAGTATTCAACAGAAACGACTCTCCTTAGGTAATCCCACACTGGAAAAGCATTGAACTTTCCAAGTTTTCTGTGAAGGAACTAGATGAGAAATCTTTATCTACATTCATCAAAGAAGATTCTGTCAATGTTGTAAGGTCAAAAGAGGTTAAAAATAAAACTTTTACACGTAATGAAAATACGTTTTTCAAACAGACGAACATTTGTTTTAAATGTGGCAACTTCCCTTATTTTAAATCAGGACGTCCTTGTACTGCTAAAAATGTCATTTGTCGAACGTGTGGTAGACTGGGACATTTCTCAAAAGTTTGTTAGAACGGGAGGAGAAGTTTTTCTTTTCCTCAAGATGCTAAACAGGTCACTAGTTCCTCTTCCTCTGTTGCGAATGTTTCTGTGTCTGAATCCAAGTCTGATGATTTCAGCAAAATACAAGATGATTTAAGGGACATGGTTGTTGGGGATATGAATACTGATTCTAACGTATTTTCTGTATGTGTGGATCCTTACGTGGATGTGGAAATTGGTACTAAGAGAGTTTGCTTGTTAGTTTATTTGTGTGCAAGACTAACAATGTTAACACAAGAAAAATGTAAAGAAGTTTGGGGTCTCGTTCATTGCAACTTCCAGATAGATCTCCAGTTTCATACGAAGGGAGGACCATTGAACTGGCAGGATACTTTGAGGACATTCTAGAATTTAGGGGAAGGAAAATTTTGGGAAAATTTTATGTAGCTATCAAGGGTTTGAACATCCTTAGATGGTTCCACCAGGGACTTTTCAAAATGATACTTAGACCAGGTACAACAGACCAAGTTTCTATCCTTCGTTCAGATGATTTTATAGATATATTGTCAGAACGTTTTCCAACCGTATTTGGTGATGGTCTTGGACAGGTCAAAGGTTTTACCCATGTCATCAAGGTCAAGGACAATGCTATACCGGTTAAGCACAGACTCAGAAATGTTCCATTTAGTGTGAGAGATCAGCTAGAACAAGAGCTTAGTGGTCTTTGTAAGGAAGGAATTATCAAACCTATTGAATCGTCTCTTTGGCTTTCTCCTTTGGTGGTTGCTAAAAAGAAAAATGGTGAGATTCGTGTTTGCATAGACTTACGCAGTCTTAATAAAAATATTTGGATCGATTCTCATCCCCTCCCAAAGATTTCTGACATGCTATCATTAATCAATGGTTCTAAGTGGTTTAGGAAGCTGGACTTGGCGTCGGCTTATCACCAGGTGGTTATGGATCCGTCATCTAGGCGTCTAACTGCTTTTGTTTCCCCTATTGGGACTTTCCAATACTGCCGCATGCCATTTGGGCTGGCCTCTGCGGCAGCAGTTTTCCAGAGAATCATATCAAATTTGCTGAAAAATATTAAAGGTGTGGTTGTTTTCCCAGATGACATTTTAGTTCACGGTGAAACATGTGAGTCACATGATGACACTATGTTTTGTGTGTTGGAGGCTTTGCGTGATGCTGGTGTTGTTTTAAAAAAAGAAAAATGTGTCTTCGGAGTGCAACAGGTGGAGTATTTAGGTCATATCCTTTCCGAACATGGTGTTGAACCAAGGCCAGGCCTTGTAAAAGCTATAGTGGAATGTCCTGCTCCCAAGGACAAGACAGGCCTCAAGTTATTTATTGGCCTGTGTGAGTTTTACTCACGATTTATACCAGACTATGCTTCCAGAGGTCAACCCCTTTCTAATATGCTTAAAAAAAGTGTTCCTTTCCTCTGGGATAATCTTTGCAATGATGTTTTTGAGTGGATAAAGGATCAGCTAGTTAGTCCCAAGATATTCAGACCTTTTGACCCAAACGTTACATGTACTATCACAGTGGATGCCAGTGGTTTGGGTGCTGTCCTTACCCAAAACATCAACGGGAATGAGCACACTTTAGGTTATGCCTCTAGGGTATTACGTGGTTCGGAATTTAATTTTGCTGTTATTGAGAAAGAGTTGTTGGCGTGCTGGTGGGCTATAAGAAAATGTAGTCCGTACATTTGGGGAAAACATTTCAAATTGCGCACGGATCACAGTCCGCTAGTATCGATTCTCTCTGGTGATAAACTGACGGCACATACCCCGAGGATTGCACATGTGTCAACTAAACTGTTACAATATGATTTTGAGGTCACTTATATTCCCAGAAATAAGAATGTAAGAGCAGATTATTTTTCTAGGCACCCTGTTGACAGTGACAATTAAATTGTTGATGATGACGAGGAATGTTTTGTTGCTTCTCTGGGACTGGATGAAATGTGTGCTGTTAGTGAAACTGAGTGGAGAGATCTACTATCCAAAGATGTTTTACTTTGTGAAGTTATTAACTGTGTGAAAGGGGGTTGGCCCAGGGAGAAAAATGCTAATTTTTCTCTGCAGACGTTTGTTAAAATTTCTCCTGAACTTTCTATTGAGGATGGTCTGCTTGTACGTGGTGATAGACTGGTTCCTCCTGACATGCTAAGAACTAGGTTGATCTTAGGTGAATATGAAGGTCATTTAGGCAGGACATTTACTAAGAGAAGATTACGTGAACACTTCTGGTGGCCACAAATGGACAAAGATGTTGACATGTTTGTTGGGATGAGTGTGTTGTCTGTTCTAACTCGGAGAAGAGTTTGAAAGTTCGTACACCACCTCTTCAACCCATCGAGTTACCTAATAGGCCTTGGGAAAAGATTGGGATTGACCTAGTTGGACCTTTTAATATGCTTCCTGCTAATTCCAGATTTGCTATTGTGGCCATTGATTATTATTCGAAATGTCCAGAAATACGTTTTATCAATGAACCTAATTCAAGAAATGTTATTGACTTCTTGAAACATATTTTCTTGCAAGAAGGGTCCCCCTCCACTATTGTAAGCGACAATGGGGTACAATTTGTTAGCCAGGAGTTTGATCGTTTTTTGCGCTAAGGTGGTATTACACATTCCAAAAGTGGACCCTATCACCCACAGACCAATGGTTTGGTGGAGCGTATGAATAGAGTACTTAACAACTGTGTGCAGTGGGCTTTGGCTGGAAGGTGCAATGTACAGAATGCTGTGAAATCCATGTTATGGTTCTATCGCACCACGCCGCACTCTTCGACAAAAGCTTCCCCTTATGAACTACTACGAGGAAGGAAACCTTGCTCAAAGGTTTGTGCAGGATGGATGTCAAAATGGGTAAAAATGGATTCTGTGCGTGATGTGGATGAGTTTGTGAGACATAATGTGACTCAAGCCCAATCTTGTCCAAAAATTTATTTTGACTCCAGGAAAAGATCTGTTTCTCAGCCAACTGTTGTTGGTGATATTGTACGTATTAAGATTCCAGTCCATAGTAAAAAGGGGAGCTCCAAATACTCTGAACCTTTCACAGTTGACAAAGTATGTGGAAATGCTGTAAGAGTTAATTCAAAGAACTGGTGGAATGCATCTAGAGTTGTAAAGGTCACTGAGCGAATCAATCAAAATCCACTTTTGTAGTCAAAATGATGTTTCTTCTTCTCTTCCCACTATGGTGGGTTTACGCAGGAGTTGCCGCCAACATTTTGTTCCTGCCAAGTATCGTTAAAATGTTTATTCTTCTTTCTGCTTTCCTTTTCCTTTTCTTTTTCTTTTTCTCTTGCTTTTCTGCTTTCTTTTGTCTTTATTTGTTTATGAGGAGGAGGATAATGTAGTGTTTCCTTTCCAGGTTTAGATTACTTGGGCCATGATGTTCTGGCCACAAGCATTCCATTTAGAGTGTTTCGTTTCGAAAGGTGACAGTTACTGTGTCTTGGTATTTTACTGAAGCTGGCTGCTGCGCAGCACCTGTCTATTTCAATAAACTTCACCTTCTTCATCTA
Source organism: Triturus cristatus (assembly GCF_964204655.1). NCBI lineage: Eukaryota > Metazoa > Chordata > Amphibia > Caudata > Salamandridae > Triturus > Triturus cristatus. The sequence continues at coordinate 674,785,637 of NC_140594.1, read as the reverse complement.
TTGTGGAGTGGACTGACTTACTACAGATTCATTATACATCGCGGCAAGATGTGGGACCAGTATAGCGGCGAATGCCTTATAAAAGGAGGCAGGCAGGCCAGCAGAACCAGGGGCCTTGTCACCCGGCATACTGTTTATGGTAGCTAAAATCTCCTCCTTAGAGAAGGGCTCTTCCAAGTATTCCCGATGCGCATTTCCGAGCCGGAGAAGATGCAGGATGTCGAAGTATTGGTCAAGTACATCGCATGGCGGGACCAAACCGGCTGTGTAGAGTTGTGTATAGAAAGTGGTGAATCGCGCCTTGATGTCTTCAGGAGAGGTGGTGCGTTCGGCGGGAGCCGCCACGAGCAAGCGCGGCTAGGAGAATGAAGAAACCGGAGTGATAAGCTGACGGGAGCGTGATCAGAAAGAGTGCGTGCCATATGGTCTACTGAGGTCATCCAGACTGGTGAGTCCGGGGTGGTGATCCAAAAGTTCAGCCGGGACCAACAACCCCGAGAACCCGTGACACATGCGCCCTCATGCGCCGCAGGGTGAGAGTAGCGCCACACATGCGCCCTCATGCGCCGCAGGGTGAGAGTAGCGCCACGCGTCATATAGTGAGTTATCCAGGAGGATGGAATTAAGAAGCGAGGCCGTGCGTGGGTGGGAAAAATGAGAACCGGACCGGTCCAGAGCAGCGGAAAATGTCACATTAAAATCGCCCCCACAGAGGAGAGCAGCAGGGCCAAGAGATGATATGCGGTGCCAGATTTGAGCAAAGAAACCTGGGTTGTCGCAGTTGTGACCATATATTGCAGCGAGTATCAGAAGCTGGGCCCGCATGGTGCCGTGATGTATGACAAAACGCCCGCCGGGGTCTGTGAGCACCTGGGAAGTCTGCCATGGAAGCCCCCTGCATAGTAGTAGGGACACCCCGCAGGAGTAATTGGAGTAAAAGGAGGAGTGAATTTCGCCCCAATGCCGGAAGAGAAGTCTAGTATCAGTGGGCTGCGTCAAATGGGTCTACTGCAAAAAGTATATGTCCACCCTGTGACGTGTGAGATGGGCGTGTACCAAGCGTGCCTTACGGTAGTCATTCAACCAACGGACGTTCCAGGTCCAAAGTGTAGTGTCAGTCATGGTGCTGGAGTCCAGAGAGGGGCGTCCGGGAGCAGTGGCATGATGGACAGAAGCTGCATGTGTGGCCAAAGAGCGGTGCAATGGGAGGTGTGAGAAAGGAGCATTGCATTAATTAAGGGAACACTTTAACAAAATATAGACAAATATATTTCGCAAACTCTGGAATAGACCAATAATGCAAACAGAACTGACCCCTTATCCGGAAGGAGCTTAACCTGAAGAGGAAACCTGTTTACAGAGAGGTCATAGGCAATCGACTGTGCAAAAACAAACAAGGCTTCAGAAGGAAGCCATGAACCCCCAACCCCAAAGTCCCATCCCCAGGAGCCCACCCAAAAAAAAAACAGGAACACCCCCAGCCCCCCACCCACACCAACCCCCAGGTCAGGCTGAGGTACCACCCAGATCCACCCCAGGGACCCACAACTTGGAGAGGGAGAGTCCGTAACCATGCTGGGAATTATCCCGTGGGGGCATGGCGGCGCCCGACATACACCCCTGCCTAAGAGACAGGGTGGCCAAGCCACAAGCGTGCGCAGATGTAGGAGAGACCTTTAAAGGGTAAAAGAACGGAATGTCGGAGACAAATAGACTGATAGTGAAGCCATAAAGGTCCACCTGAGCCAAAAATCTAAATCGGAATTACAGGTCAGTAAAACAAACAATGCACAGAGGACACAGCATAAGTCAGTCATTATCACTGAGGTTATCAGCAGCTGCAACTTGGAAAGTGGCTGGTGAGGAGTGGTGAGACTTGTCGAGTTTGTTAGCAAACACCACTGCTTCCCTAGGGTCCAGAAAAATTAGTCTTGGTGCCCTGTTTGACACGCAGTTTAGCTGGGTACGCTAACGAGTAGGGAATCTCATGTTTCTGGAGGATCCATTTGGCCGGTAAAAACTCACGGCGGGCCGCCTAAACTGTGACGGTGTAGTCCGGGTAAAACGATAGGTTGTTGCCCTGGTGGCAAATGTCCCCCTTTTCCCTGGCTGCCCGGAGGACGGCGTCGCGGTCCCTGATGTTCAATATTTTGGCAATGATGGGACGTGCCGGCAAGCCAGGGGCCGGACGGAGCCGAGGGAGCGATGAGCGCGTTCAATGATGAAAACCGGTGAGAGAACGTCACCAAAGAGCTCCCGAGCCAGCTGTTCCACATAGTCCTCCATGCGGGAGATATTGGTGGACTTGGGAACTCCAGTGATGTGAAGATTAGAACGACGAGAGCGCTCTTTCAAATCCTAGTTTCTGTCGAGGATAACAGCAAGTAACTTGTCCATCTGTAGCAGCTTCTGACGGTCTTGGGTGGCAGCGTCCTCTGTGTCAGACACCCTGGTTTCAACATGAAGAAGCCTGGCATCGTGAGAGTCTACTTGGGCCTTCACCGTGTCCAGGCGGGCCGACAGTTGGTCCAGCTGTGTTGCAATAGTCGTGACTGTGGATTTAACATCAAGCACGATGGCCTTCAAATCTTCCTCTCTGGATTGCGCCATTTCAGATGTGGCCAGAGGGTCACCACCGTCCGTTCCAGCACCCTCCTGGCGTGTTTGGCAGCGCTGGTCAAAGGCGTTCTTGGGCTGCTTGAGATAGGTTCTGCCCATGGCTTGTGGATGCAGACAGATGGAGCAGTCCAACGGCAGGAGGGGAGGCCATGAGCAGAAACGGGGGAACAGGGCACTCAAGGCGCGGTCAGCTGGCGGAGACTCCGGACTCAGAGGGGCTGCTTGTGGGGAAAGGAGGGATCCAGTGGGCTATCAGTGCGGAACTAGACAGACTCCATGGTCCGGTAACCGGCCAGCCGAAGTGGGGGCGGAGCAGTTGGGTCCGGCTCAGGGTGGGATGGCCATGGCGAATAGACCCAGGCGGCAGTTACAACAACTAAACCAGTACTCACTCAGATGTGTATGTGTCCAGAGATATGCCAGCGAGCTATGGCACAGCAGGAATGAAAAGCACGAGGCAGGGTGCTGGGCCAACAGGAAGAGAGGCGGTCCAGCCAAGCAGACCCCGGGGTGAAGGCAGGTCAGGGAGCCCAACCGGCTCGAGGTCCAGAGGTGCGTTGTGGACCGGCGGCAGGGCCCAGCCAGCGGCAGATGCAGGGGGGAGAGTCCGGCGCCGCCGGGGTAATGCGCAGATCCTCAGGAGAGGAGACAGCGGGCCACGGCGGCCGCGCGAGCTGGGCCTCAGCAACCAAGCCGACCCCAGGGGAACGCTGCGTCCGGCCCGTCGGGATCACCACAGCGGGGGCCACAGAAGTCTTCAGGGCGAAGGCAGGAGCAGGCGGTTGCGGCATATGGGGGATTGCCCGCAGCGGGGGGGGGTCAAGGAGAGCACGCCGCCCACCTTGCCCGGCCCGACGGTCGAGGCCAAAACCCGGGATGCCTGAGGGGGAATAGAGGCTTCCGGGAGTGTGTAGGCCGGGCCGGGCGGTACGACAAGCACGCCCCCAGCTCCGCCGCGAATCGCCCCCGCAGTAGCAGACCTACCGGCAACGATGTTCGCAGGGAAGAGACGTCGCTCTAGGCGAGAGTCTGGTCCGGATCAGAGTCCCGCCACCAGCTCCTGGAAGGGCGAGCAAGATGCGTGCGCCACAGGGCCCAGGACCTGGCCCCGCACAGCGGCATTTCTCAACTCAGCAGCGGCCCAGGAAGGTGAAAAAGGTCTCAGAACACGCCGCCGGAGCAGGTGAGTAGCGATGATGCTGGTATATGGTGGTGATTGGTAAATTGCCTGCAGGATTATGAAGGATATTGGGCTTGGCCGGCAGAGCCCACTCAGTGTGCGGCCATTTTGCAGCCGGCTAAGCCACACCCCAGCTACTGCCACGAAGATCTCAGGCTGCCACAGGGCACACGCACACAGCGTCGCTGAGACTTCCTTGAGCTTTGGGTGCACGATCACCGGGCACTCCACACAAAGGTCTCAGGCTGCACAAAGATCACGCGCTCAGCGTCGCTGAGACTCACTTTAACTCTGGGTGCACAATAACAAGGCAATCCTCACGAAGGTCTCACGCTGCACAAAGTACACGCACACAGCGTCGATGAGACTCACTTGGATTCCGGGTGTGCACGATTACAAGGCAATCCTCACGAAGGTCACATGCACAGAGCGTCGATGAGACTCAGTTGGATTCCGGTGCGCACGATAACTGAACAATCCTCACAAAGGGTTCAGGCTGCAGAAAGCACATGCGCACAGCATCGCTGATCCTTGCTTGGACTCCAGGTGCCCACGATCACAAGGCACACCTTACAGAGGTCTCAGGCTGCAACAAGCACACGCACACAGCACCGCTGAGACTCTCCTGGAAACTTTTGTGTTCCTAAGTTTCCGCAAAAGGGAGCCAGCTCCCCTCGGGCCCTTGGGGATAAGTTACTTCAGGACACAGCAAAGTCCTTTCAAGCAGGGGGACACACCACACAGCAAAGTCCCTTTAGCTTTTCCTTGATTAAAACAGCAAACTGCAGGCCAGCCCCAGAACACACAACAAGGGTCAGTCATTTCCTTCAGTCTCTTCAGTTGTTTCTTCCTTGGCAAAGGTTCCTCTTGACCGTGAAGTAGCTCCATTCTTGTTCAATCTTGATCAAGCCATTCTCCAAAGTTCAGGGGCTTCAGCTCTCATAGTTATACCCCTCAATGGCTTGGAAGTCTTTGTGTTCAGGGGGGCACTGACCCCTGTTCAAACCAGTTCTGGGTGAATCCCTGCCACTGACACCTTCTTCCTTTGATTAGTGGGGGTCTGGATTCTCAATCACTCAGCATGAGATGGGACGATTGTTTAATGGCAGCAACCCAGGCCTCTTAACCTCTAGGGGCTACTCCTCCCCTACACTCCAGATGCAGGTCAGTCTGTTGCGGTCTCACCTCCTCCTCTATGTCAAGACATTCTCCCGATCCTATTGCTTTCAAATCCTGACAGTCAATCCACAACCAGGCAGAGACCCACAGAAATGTTAGAGCACAAAAACCCAGCCACTTCTAAAAGTGTTTTATAAACACACAATGCAAAAACACCTTCATAAACCTCACCGCTCCGTCTTAAGCCTTTGAGAAGATAGGCTGGAAAACATATTACACAGCCATCCCATTCTATTTTATGGGCAAGATGGACTTTCTACAGTGAAAACCGAAATGGAGTTTATTTCACTGTCAGGACATGGTACACACCTTAGTACATGTACTCTCTTTCACATGCACTGCAGCCTGCCCAGAGGGTACCTTGGACCTACCATAGGGGTGTCTGATGTGCATAGAGAGGGACGGGTAAGGTCTGGCAAGTGGGTGCACTTGTCAGAACAACTTGGCAGTTTAACAAACCGCGTGCAGGCACTGAAATGGCAGGCCTGAGTTCCCTTTTTAAGGCTACTTGTGTGGGTGGCACAATTAGTGCTGCAGGCCCACTAGTAGCATTTGCGTTACCAGCCCTGGTCACACATAGTGCACTCTACTAGGTCCTTTACTAGTAAGGCAAACATACCAATCATGGACAACCAATTACCATTACACTTTATACAGGGAGCTCTTGCACTTTGACACTGTTTAGCAGTGGCAAAGTGTCCAAAGCATGTAAGTTGGCAACACCATGTCAGGAAAAAGGTCTAGGGGGAAAGCAAAAAGTTTAGGGAGTTTTAGCCAAAAAGGGCCAAGTCCTACAGTGATCAATCAGGTTCATACTGGAGAGAAATCAGGGTTTTCTCGTGCAACTTTTGACTCACCAGTAGCACAGAGGGTTAACATGCCCGCTGCAAAAAACGTGTATACTTCATATCACAAAACAATATTTTATGTGGTAGCCCGTGGGGGGGTTATGCTTTTGTCACAGAGATCCTTTTGTGACTTGTAATTCATAGATTTCAATCCTAATCTACACAGTGACCTAAAAACTGTTATCAAAGACAGCAGCTGCATGTAACCAGCATAGTATGGCCAGAGATGTCTTGACCGAGCTGGCCTGTATTATTGTGGCGCTTGCTCTGTCACTCACACTAGTGCCAAAGCATTTATCTCCAAATGTTATTTAATTTAGTCAGCTCCGCGTCATCGTTCTGAGCCTGTAAATTACAGCTCTGCTCACAATTCTGTACTAGATGTGCTCAGTAGTCTAGAACTTTGGCAGTTCGTTAGTTGGGGTCCAGGGTCTGCGGCTGTGGTGCACTTCTTCACAAGCTCTTTTACTCTAATGAACCGGTTAATTCATACCGGCAATTTAGCATTCATTTATTACTACAAGACCCTCCTGTGAAGTTAGCGCTCTTCTATTTCTGGTGCTTGCAGCAGTTATAAGATCTTTTCAGAGTTTCTTGTTGCTCTATTGGGTGTAATGTCTTATATTTATAGGTTTCCCTCATCTTCATTGCTGGATTTTGCTGCCAAAAATAATGTCACTCATAGTCGTTCAATGTCACTCATAAGTACACTGAATTTATTAATATTTCACACATAACCAACCTGAAACCTTGGCAGCTATGCAGGTGACGCTAGAGGCTTGACATCTCGTTCTACCCCTTCCTTCTCAACAGCTGCTTATTGGCTGCTGAGAGGAAGGACTAGGAGCCGAAACCAGCCATGCTTTAACAACCCTCCTTTCACTTTCTCTTCCTATCTTTGAGCGCCTGAGATTAGAGCTTGGAAGTGCATTGTGGGCCCAAGGATGAAACTTTTGCCCTAGCTAGTGAAGGAGCCGAGTTCCACGTTCTAGATCTGCTCTGGTACCTCAGGTCGATGGTACCTTCTGTCAGCATGAAAGTGTAGAGGGGAGAGAAATTGTTAGCCAGTTAAACATTGCAGTTCCAATTTACCATGACTCCTAAGAATCACAGACTCCCAGTTAAGCTTAGTTCATTTATTACAAAGCCAAAAGCAGCTGTACGTACAGACACCTCAAAGTGAGGGTGTAGAAGTACATCGGAACTAATACAAAGCCAACGCTACGGATGAAGTTAAGGCGGTGCATAATCCACTGGCTAATCACTTTGAGAATCAGAATACAGAAAATGACAGCACAGACGTCGAGATTTCCCTTCATTGGAAGTTCATGGTTATAAAGCATTAATCTGTCCCTACACTACATCTAGCGTGACATCCCTACCTAGCATTTCCCAAGGCAAGATTCATTAAGGTGTCAGAGTGTGAAATCTTCCTAAGAAGACTCTTCACATTTAGATGGGTCAAGTAGCATAAAGCTGCAGAGCTTGTTCTAATATACTCTCTCCTTCTCAAGGCAGGGCAGAAGTCCCCAGACACTTTCCCTAACTTGGATACATCAATACCCCAGGTAGTATCCCAAGATGCATTGCAGCATCACACCATCCAGTCAAGCCACCTCCTTGCAGGTGATTTTCCATTAGGCAGCGATGCTCCCAGGCCTTGGCGAGATTACCTCGATTCACAGGCCTGCTCCGATGAGAAAGTACAACAGTTCTCCATTATCAGTATCAACGCTCAGTGTATCCTCTTCTCCCTAAGCGTAACTCCTAAAACAAAGACATTATTCCAATTAACAAGAATAAATTATCCACCTGCAACAGAAATGTGAGAAAGAGCAAATCCAACATGCACATGCAACTCACTAGTAAATCAAATGCAAGAGCTTCCAGGGACAAATACATTTCAGGCCTACAGAAATAGGCCAACATAAGAAATCGCACAAAGGCTTCACGAAATTACACATTAAGTGAACACTTCTACTAAGCATTTCTAAATTAACATGTTACATAAGCACATCACGTACGTGAATAATTGTCAGCAGGATGTACGAATTCTAAACGTTAATGTTTCAACTAAACCCCTCTATTTGCAACGTTAATTTTCTTCACGTTTACATTGAAAATATCCCTACCACGTCACCTTTCACATTATTACCCATCACGTTCTAATGCCATACGTTAATACGACAAAGGAATGTATGTGGGTGCAGACTACTTGTGATTATGATGCACCTCTTTAAATGAAAGAACAAAATTTGTGCTACAGCACTACCCATAATTGACGTCCATCTAAGCGGGTTTCCTACCGATATACGCAAGCTTGTTTGCAAATAACTGGTTTGTTCTCCATGGGTTCCGCACACCCCTTCCCACAGGGGTCTAGTGGGTGCGGTGTTCAAATACTACATGTCTGCAGCACTGGTTGGCAGACCTTTCAGGTGAGCTGGATTTACAGCTCTGGTATCCTGTCAGCGGCAGCAGATGGCAGTGTAGGATTTCCATGCACTCTTCAACCAGACATATAAATCACATTGAGAAAGGAGATAACAACAACTGGCAACTTTTAACGCTTCCATGTAGATATTTGAGCTGATGGGCAGGCGAGTGATTCTGGTTTGCAAATTTACTGATGAAATGTATCAAAAAGATGATCTTCAAATGCCCAGGCTAAATCTAGGAAACATAACTTTTATAAAGGGTCATTACATGAATATAGAGATCTTTTTTCATGTTGTATAGTAGGGCACCTTATAAAGCTTTCATTGTGTTTTATTTAGCACAATCACATTATGTACACAGAGGATGCGCAGTGGATATACATTGTGGTCCAATAATGCAGTCCAAGGGGTTTTGTTAACTTGGTGAACCCCGAGGTTGAAGGTCGAATGGTTTCGGGATGTCACCAGAACTGATGGCGTTTGCCGACTGTGAAAACACTATCTGGTATGCATTTAATACCACGTTTTTATTTTTGTTTACTTAACATCAAAAGATATTTTTTTTAATTAGCAATCCTTTAATTGAAAATAGCAGGTTCATCGCTGCATTATATTGTATTGTCGCCTGCAGTAAAATTATTGAAAAGTTGCACTAAGCAATTCAGACAATGTTTTTAGATCTCTGCACAGAAACCTTTAGTTGTTCGTTGGAGACCTACTGTTTCCAATGCACAAAACGATTAATTGGCTTTATTGTCAATCTCACTTTCCTTCATGACTTGATAACTTGCTACACTATTCTTGCTGTAGACCCTTTCAGGGGCATTTTGCCTGCACAACATTTTGAGCATTTGATGTTTCCTTCCACTGGTGACATCTGACTTTACATTTCAGGGCAGGAGAGGGACTGTTCTTTAGTTTCTCTCTCTCTCACTCTCTCCCTCCCTCCCTCCCTTTCTCTCTATCTCCATCTCCCTTCCCCAGCCCTACTTCTCCCACCTCAGAATCCAACAACCTCACCACACTGTTTTTCCCAGATGCTGTCCTAGCTGCAGGCAGGCACTTTAAAATTGTTTTGTAACCATTTCAAGATGGCCTTCCATACATGCAGATGCATGCACAGTGGACATATTTAAGACTTTGTTATATTTCAACAAATCTCATTCAAAGATGGTTGCCGTGCAGTACGGTCATTCCCTTGTGTTATACATTCCTGTTCAGTCAGAATTTTGACTTATTGGCATGGCTGACCCACGTTCTTTTCCACTTATATTTTTTGTATCTTTCTTTTGACTATGTCTTAGAGATGTGTTTTGAAGCAGTGTATTACTGTCGATTTTTTCTGTTATTTGAAAATCAATAAAAAAAATTGAAAAAAACAGATGGCTGCCATGCATACACATGTAACATGGAGACCAGTTGTTAAAATGTAAAAAACGATATTAAAAGATAACTGCCGCGGATGTGTAAACATCTGTGTCGGCTATCTTTTAATGCATTTTTTAACATTTGAGGAGAAATAGACATATTTCATAAGACAATATACCACAACAGGAAGCACTTACAAATATGAACATAGCAGGTGCCACAGTTGAAGGTCTACTTCTGTAAATGCCCGAAATATCTGAAGTCCTTTAATGAAGTATAGACATTGTGTTGACCGAAGGGATGTCAATCACTTGTTTTCTAGCTGTGGGGCCAAAGATGAGCATGTCTTTTTGAGTTTTCTCCTGCTTTGAGCACAAAGCTAATGAGTTCACCTTTTAGTCACTTTAAAATATTCAAAGAGGCAATCGCCTGCAAGCTCTGCCCTCTTTTTCCCCAATATATTTGTGGCTGTTACTTGACATAGAAGAATAGAAGGTAATATCCACCAATTAAACAAATGTACTTACTTTAATCAAGAGTGGTAGAGAATATGCAGTAGTTATTCCCCCCAAAGAGGAAGCAGTTACTAATCAGTCAGTAGAAATAATTACTTGTGGTTGGACATTTGATGAATAATTGCGAACTCTTCCTGGGGAAATGTATATATAGGTTTCCGTTTTGGCTAAGATGTTCACATCTAAAAAATTAAACCTCGAGGAGAAGCACTACAAATATGAACATAGCAGGTTCTCCAGTTGAAGCAGTGAATATCTAAATTCCTAACTGATCTGAAATCCTAGATTAGAGTGAAAGACATTACACTGTCTTCAATGATCTCACTGAATTCTGTTCTGGCTGCTGGTGCAAAAATGAGCATGTCATTGTCCTCTCAGCTCTTCTCCTGCTCTCAGCACACAGCTGATGGTTCCTCCTTTCAATAACTACAAAAGATTCAATGCCGCCAAATCACCTGCAAGGCCCACTCTCATTTCCAACTTTTTTGGGCTATTATTACTTGATGTGGAAGAATAGAAGGAAATAGTCTAAGAGCCACTTATACTTTGTTTATTTAAGTGGCAGTACCTCTCATTGGTGGAGAGTCAACTCTATGTAGGCGTGTCTTCTTCTGTAAATGACGTTCCATATTAATTCCTACTAACAGAAATTTAAGGAACAACATTTGCCAGAAAATACAGACAAATGATCACAGGATATATGCCCTTGTAGCTGTAGTGGAGGTATGCAGTAGGTTTTCAGCTAAAGAGGAAGCACTTACTGATGAAACATTTGAAATAATGGATTCTCCTTCGAGAAACATATATGGAGGTTTCCATTTTCACAAAGATGTTCAATTTACAAGAGTTAAACCTTGATAAGAAGCACTTACTAATTCGGACATAGCAGATGCCCCTGTTGAAGCTGTACTTCTGCAAGTTCCCAAGAAAACTGTAATCCTAGTTTGGAGTTAAGGTATTATGTTGACTTAACAGATCTCAATCCCTCCTGTTCTGGCTGTCAGAGCAAAGAGGAGCGTGAACTCCCAAAACTGTTTGGGTTCTTAGTGCAGAGCTGATGGCTCCAATTTTAAATCACTTTAGAATATTCAAAGGCAGCGAATCGTCTAAAAGCATCACCCTCTTTTAAAACCCTTTGTTGCTGACGCAGACTCTTCTTGGACAAATGTACATCATAACCCCCCCCCCCCCCTCCTTCGCGGATATTGTGTTTTGTTTTGCCAAGGTTTGCAACCTCAAAATAAATAAATGGTGATCCAAAAAACAACATTTGCTGTATTTTTGCAACAGACACTAAACAGGCCTGTCGCAAAAATACAGTTGCTCAGATGTGGAGCCAGCAAACCAGCACTGCACAGCATGAGACAGACTAAAGACATATGCTTGGTGACAGAGAGAGGGCAGATTTTAATGTTAAAGCCACCCTCTCTCTGTCACCACCCTGCTATCATCATTTCAAAGCATCAAATATATGGTGCTTGAGGGAGGTGTTCCTTTAATCTCCTCCGTTATCCTCTCACCTTAAGGATAGGTGGGAGGTGGGGACTACATTAAGACCTCCCTCTAGCACAATTTCATGCTGCTAATTAAGCGTGATGGTGTTGCAGGGGCCGGAGCCTGCCAAAGGAGGCCGAGCCCTGAACATACCTGCTTAGACCAGATCTTCTGCAATCTTTTGTCTCCTGGCTGTGTGCTAGTGCTCCATGCAGCACGGACAGAGTTAAAACAAGCATTTACAATGCAATAGGTCTAGGTTTAGAGCTATTGGTATTGTAAATGGCAATGCCTTTTGAAAAATTAACAGGTATTGTAATTTATAATAGTAATTTTACACCAGTACCATAACTACCACTATTATTATTACTATCACCACAGAGTAGTAATAGTAATAATTGTAGTGGTGGTTATGGTACTTGTGGTGGTTTTAGTGGTGGTGGTGGTATTGGTGGTGTTAGTGGTGGTGGTACTGGTGGTCTATGTGGATTTTATTTCCTTACTTATGCTACTGCTGTAATATTTTTTAACAAAAAAGTACAAAAACTAACAAACATTATCATTTGCGATGCCAATAGCTCAAACTTTTAATAATGCCAGCCCTATTGCATTGCAAATGCTTGATTTATGTTGCAGGCATGAGGTGCATCATCTACTTCCCCAAATACAATCTTTGATTTGTAGACACTCGTAACAGTCCTATGGTAGGAGGCAGTTGTTCAGCCAGTGTAAGGCTAATAGCTCACACAACTTTGCATTTTGATACCTGAAGTTTTAAATTACAATAAATGTAGTAGACCTCAGGCAGAAGACTTGAGTTACCAGTAACTGTGGAAAGAGCAATAACTTTAGAAACTGGTGCTTTATTTCACCTTTTCCATGGTGTGAAGGTTACGTAACTGTTTTATTGCATTCGAATGGGCACAATGGGGCTTATTTACAATACCTTTGCACTGCTGTAGCATCACTTTTGTGTGATAAAAAGTGACGCAGCGGCGGTGCAAGGGACTTGTAAATAAACCCTAATGTCCTGTTTCTCTGGCTCTAAAGCAGCTTTGCTGACCTGGTTCTCTGGCTCTACAACGGCTCTTCTAACCTGTTTCTCTGGCTCTAAAGCAGCTCTGCTGACCTGGTTCTCTGGCTTTACAGCGGCTCTGTTGACCTGGTTTTCTGGCTCTAAAGCAGCTCTACTGACCTGGTTCTGTGGCTCTAGAGCGGCTCTGCTGACCTGGTTCTCTGGCTCGACAGCAGCTCTGCTGACCTAGTTCTCTGGCTCTAGAGCAGCTCTGCTGACCGGGTTCTCTTGCTCCACAGCAGCCCTGCTGACCTGGTTCTCTGGCTCTACAGCAACTCTGCTGACCTGGTTCTATGGCTCTAAAGCAGCTCTGCTGACCTGGTTCTCTGGCTCTAAAGCAGCTCTGCTGACCTGGTTATCTCCCTCTAAAGCAGCTCTGCTGACCTGGTTTCTCTGGCTCTACAGCAGCTCTGCAGACCTGGCGCTTAGGCTCTACAGCAGCTCTGCTGACCTGGTTCTTTGGCTCTAAAGCAGTTCTGCTGACCTGGTTCTGTCTCTAGAGCAGCTCTGCTGACTTGGTTCTCTGGCTCTAAAGCAGCTCTGCTGACCTGGTTCTATGGCTCTAAATCAGCTCTGCTGACCTGGTTCTCTGCCTCTAGAGTAGCTCTGCTGACCTGGTTCTCTGGCTCTAAAGCAGCTCTGCTGACCTGGTTCTCTGGCTCTAAAGCAGCTCTGCTGACCTGGTTGCCTGGCTCTAAAATACCTCTGATGACCTGGTTCTCTGGCTCTAAATCAGTTCTGCTGACCTGGTTCCCTGGCTCTAAAGTGGCTCTGCTGACCTGGTTCTATGACTCTAAATCAGCTCTGCTGACCTGGTTCTCTGGCTCTAGAGCAGCTCTGCTGACATGGTTCTTAGGCTCTACAACCGCTCTGCTGACCTGGTTCTCTGGCTCTAAAGCAGATCTGCTGACCTGGTTCTCTGGCTCTAGAGCAGCTCTGCTGACCTGGTTCTCTGGCTCTACAACGGCTCTGCTGACCTGGTTCTCTGGCTCTAAAGCAGTTCTGCTGACCTGGTTCTGTGGCTCTAAAGCAGCTCTGCTGACCTGGTTCTGTGGCTCTACAACGGCCCTGCTGACCTGGTACACTAACTCAAAAGCGGCTCTGCTGACCTGGTTCTATGGCTCTTAAGCATCTCTGCTGACATGGTTCTCTGGCTCTAGAGTAGCTCTGCTGACCTGGTTTCTGGCTCTAAAACAGCTCTGCTGACCTGGTTCTATGACTCTAGAGCAGCTCTGCTGACCTGGTTCTCTGGCTCAAGAGCAGCTCTGCTGACCTGGTTCTATGGCTCTAGAGCAGCTCTGCTGACCTGGTTTCTGGCTCTAAAACAGCTCTGCTGACCTGGTTCTATGACTCTAGAGCAGCTCTGCTGACCTGGTTCTCTGGCTCAAGAGCAGCTCTGCTGACCTGGTTCTTAGGCTCAAGAGCAGCTCTGCTGACCTGGTTCTTAGTCTTTAGAGCAGCTCTGCTGACCTGGTTCTCTGGCTTTGAAGCAGATCTGCTGTCCTGGTTCTCTGACTCTAAAGCAGCTCTGCTGACCTGGTTCTATGGCTCAAGAGCAGCTCTGCTGACCTGGTTCTTAGTCTTTATAGCAGCTCTGCTGACCTGGTTCTTAGTCTTTAGAGCAGCTCTGCTGACCTAGTTCTCTGGCTCTAAAGCAGCTCTGCTGACCTGGTTCTCTGGCTCTAAAGCAGCTCTACTGTGCTGGTTATCTCTCTCCAAAGCAGCTCTGATGACCTAGTTTCTCTGGCTCTACGGCAGCTCTGCTGTCCTGGTTCTCTGGCTCTAAAGTAGCTCTGCTGACCTGGTTCTATGGCTCTAAAGCGGCTCTGCTGACGTGGTTCTCTGGCTTTGAAGCAGCTCAGCAGACCTGGTTCTCTGGCTCTAGAGCAGCTCTGCTGACCTGGTTCTATGACTCTAAATCAGCTCTGCTGACCTGGTTCTCTGGCTCTAGAGCAGCTCTGCTGACATGGTTCTTAGGCTCTACAACGGCTCTGCTGACCTGGTTCTCTGGCTCTAAAGCAGATCTGCTGACCTGGTTCTCTGGCTCTAGAGCAGCTCTGCTTACCTGGTTCTCTGGCTCTACAACGGCTCTGCTGACCTGGTTCTCTGGCTCTAAAGCAGCTCTGCTCACCTGGTTCTATGGCTCTAAAGCAGCTCTGCCGACCTGGTTTCTCAGGCTCTACATCAGCTCTGCTGACCTGGTTCTGTGGCTCTACAACGGCCCTGCTGACCTGGTACTCTGACTCAAAAGCGGCTCTGCTGACCTGGTTCTATGGCTCTAAAGCATCTCTGCTGACATGGTTCTTTGGCTCTAGAGTAGCTCTGCTGACCTGGTTTCTGGCTCTAAAACAGCTCTGCTGACCTGCTTCCATGACGCTAGAGCAGCTCTGCTGACCTGGTTCTCTGGCTCAAGAGCAGCTCTGCTGACCTGGTTCTTAGGCTCTAGAGCAGGTCTGCTGACCTGGTTCTATGGCTCTAGAGAAGCTCTGCTGACCTGGTTTCTGGCTCTAAAACAGCTCTGCTGACCTGGTTCTATGACTCTAGAGCAGCTCTGCTGACCTGGTTCTCTGGCTCAAGAGCAGCTCTGCTGGCCTGGTTCTTAGGCTCCAGAGCAGCTCTGCTGACCTGGTTCTATGGCTCTAAAGCAGCTCTGCTGACCTGGTTCTCTGGCTTTGAAGCAGCTCTGCTGTCCTGGTTCTCTGGCTCCAAAGCAGCTCTGCTGACCTGGTTCTATGGCTCTAAAGCAGCTCTGTTGACCTGGTCCTCATGCTTTGAAGCAGCTCTGCTGACCTGGTTCTCTGACTCTAGAGCTGCTCTGCTGACCTGGCTCTCTCCCTCTAAAGCAGCTCTGCTGACCTGGTTGTCTCCCTCTAAAGCAGCTCTGCTGACCTGGTTCTCTCCCTCTAAAGCAGCTCTGCTGACCTGGTTTCTCAGGCTCTACATCAGCTCTGCTGACCTGGTTCTCTGGCTCTAGAACAGCTCTGCTGACCTGGTTCTCTGGCTCTACAGCAGCTCTGCTGACCTGGTTCTTAGGCTCTAGAGCAGCTCTGCTGACCTGGTTTTATGGCTCCACAACCGCTCTGTTGACCTGGTTCTCTGGCTCTAAAGCAGCTCTGCTGACCTGGTTCTATGACTCTAGAGCAGCTCTGCTGACCTGGTTCTCTGGCGCTAGAGCAGCTCTGCTGACCTGGTTCTCTGGCTCTAGAGAAGCTCTGCTGACCTGGTTCTCTCGCTCTAAAGCAGCTCTGCTGACCTGGTTCCCTGGCTCTAAAGCAGCTCTGCTGACCTGGTTTCTCTGGCTGGCTCTACAGCAGCTCTGCTGACCTGGTTCTCTGCCTCTAGAGCAGCTCTGCTGACCTGGTTCTCTGGCTCTAGAGCAGCTCAGCTGACCTAGTTCTCTGGCTCTAAAGCAGCTCTGCTGACCTGGTTCTCTGGCTCTAGAGCAGCTCTGCTGACCTGGTTTTTGGCTCTAAAACAGCTCTGCTGACCTGCTTCCATGACGCTAGAGCAGCTCTGCTGACCTGGTTCTCTGGCTCAAGAGCAGCTCTGCTGACCTGGTTCTTAGGCTCTAGAGCAGCTCTGCTGACCTGGTTCTCTGGCTCTAGAGAAGCTCTGCTGACCTGGTTCTCTGGCTCTAAAGCAGCTCTGCTGACCTGGTTCTATGACTCTAGAGCAGCTCTGCTGACCTGGTTCTCTGGCTCAAGAGCAGCTCTGCTGACCTGGTTCTTAGGCTCCAGAGCAGCTCTGCTGACCTGGTTCTATGGCTCTAAAGCAGCTCTGCTGACCTGGTTCTCTGGCTTTGAAGCAGCTCTGCTGTCCTGGTTCTCTGGCTCTAAAGCAGCTCTGCTGACCTGGTTCTATGGCTCTAAAGCAGCTCAGTTGACCTGGTCCTCTGGCTTTGAAGCAGCTCTGCTGACCTGGTTCTCTGGCTCTAGAGCTGCTCTGCTGACCTGGCTCTCTCCCTCTAAAGCAGCTCTGCTGACCTGTTTGTCTTGCTCTAAAGCAGCTCTGCTGACCTAGTTCTCTGGCTCTAGAACAGCTCTGCTGAAATGGTTCTCTGGCTCTACAGCAGCTCTGCTGACCTGGTTCTTAGGCTCTAGAGCAGCTCTGCTGACCTGGTTCTATGACTCTAGAGCAGCTCTGCTGACCTGGTTCTCTGGCTCTAGAGCAGCTCTGCTGACCTGGTTCTCTGGCTCTAGAGAAGCTCTGCTGACCTGGTTCTCTGGCTCTAAAGCAGCTCTGCTGACCTGGTTCCCTGGCTCTAAAGTAGCTCTGCTGACCTGGTTTCTCTGGCTGGCTCTACAGCAGCTCTGCTGACCTGGTTCTCTGCCTCTAGAGCAGCTCTGCTGACCTGGTTCTCTGGCTCTAGAGCAGCTCAGCTGACCTAGTTCTCTGGCTCTAAAGCAGCTCTGCTGACCTGTTTCTCTGGCTCTAGAGCAGCTCTGCTGACCTGGTTTCTGGCTCTAAAACAGCTCTGCTGACCTGCTTCCATGACGCTAGAGCAGCTCTGCTGACCTGGTTCTCTGGCTCAAGAGCAGCTCTGCTGACCTGGTTCTTAGGCTCTAGAGCAGCTCTGCTGACCTGGTTCTTAGGCTCTAGAGCAGCTCTGCTGACCTGGTTCTATGGCTCTAGAGCAGCTCTGCTGACCTGGTTTCTGGCTCTAAAACAGCTCTGCTGACCTGGTTCTATGACTCTAGAGCAGCTCTGCTGACCTGGTTCTCTGGCTCAAGAGCAGCTCTGCTGACCTGGTTCTTAGGCTCCAGAGCAGCTCTGCTGACCTGGTTCTATGGCCCAAAGCAGCTCTGCTGACCTGGTTCTCTGGCTTTGAAGCAGCTCTGCTGCCCTGGTTCTCTGGCTCTAAAGCAGCTCTGCTGACCTGGTTCTATGGCTCTAAAGCAGCTCTGTTGACCTGGTCCTCTGGCTTTGAAGCAGCTCTGCTGACCTGGTTCTCTGGCTCTAGAGCTGCTCTGCTGACCTGGCTCTCTCCCTCTGAAGCAGCTCTGCTGACCTGTTTGTCTTGCTCTAAAGCAGCTCTGCTGACCTGGTTCTCTCCCTCTAAAGCAGCTCTGCTGACCTGGTTTCTCAGGCTCTACATCAGCTCTACTGACCTGGTTCTCTGGCTCTAGAACAGCTCTGCTGACCTGGTTCTCTGGCTCTACAGCAGCTCTGCTGACCTGGTTCTTAGGCTCTAGAGCAGCTCTGCTGACCTGGTTTTATGGCCCCACAACCGCTCTGTTGACCTGGTTCTCTGGCTCTAAAGCAGCTCTGCTGACCTGGTTCTATGACTCTAGAGCAGCTCTGCTGACCTGGTTCTCTGGCTCTAGAGCAACTCTGCTGACCTGGTTCTCTGGCTCTAGAGAAGCTCTGCTGACCTGGTTCTCTGGCTCTAAAGCAGCTCTGCTGACCTGGTTCCCTGGCTCTAAAGCAGCTCTGCTGACCTGGTTTCTCTGGCTCTACAGCAGCTCTGCTGACCTGGTTCTCTGCCTCTAGAGCAGCTCTGCTGACCTGGTTCTCTGGCTCTAGAGCAGCTCAGCTGACCTAGTTGTCTGGCTCTAAAGCAGCTCTGCTGACCTGGTTCTCTGGCTCTAGAGCAGCTCTGCTGACCTAGTTCTCTGGCTCTAAAGCAGCTCTGCTGACCTGGTTCTCTCTCTCTAAAGCAGCTCTGAGTACCTGGTTTCTCTGGCTCTACAGCAGCTCTGCTGACCTGGTTCTCTGGCTCAAGAGCAGCTCTGCTGACCTGGTTCTTAGTCTTTAGAGCAGCTCTGCTGACCTGGTTCTCTGGCTCTAGAGCAGCTCTGCTGACCTGGTTCTCTCCCTCTAAAGCAGCTCTACTGACATGGTTCTCTGGCTCTAAAGCAGCTCTGCTGACCTGGTTCTCTGGCTCTAGAGCAGCTCTGCTGACCTGGTTCTTAGGCTCTAGAGCAGCTCTGCTGACCTGGTTTTATGGCTCCACAACCGCTTTGCTGACCTGGTTCTCTGGCTCTAAAGCAGCTCTGCTGACCTGGTTCTATGACTCTAGAGCAGCTCTGCTGACCTGGTTCTCTGGCTCTAGAGCAGCTCTGCTGACCTGGTTCTCTGGCTCTAGAGCAGCTCTGCTGACCTGGTTCTCTGGCTCTAGAGCAGCTCTGCTGACCTGGTTTTCTGGCTCTAAAGCAGCTCTGCTAACCTGGTTCTCTGGCTCTAAAGCAGCTCTGCTGACCTAGGTTCTCTGGCTCTACAGCAGCTCTGCTGACCTGGTTCTCTGCCTCTAGAGCAGCTCTGCTGACCTGGTTCTTAGGCTCTAGAGCAGCTCTGCTGACCTGGTTTTATGGCTCCACAACCGCTCTGCTGACCTGGTTCTCTGGCTCTAAAGCAGCTCTGCTGACCTGGTTCTTTGACTCTAGAGCAGCTCTGCTGACCTGGTTCTCTGGCTCTAGAGCAGCTCTGCTGACCTGGTTCTCTGGCTCTAAAGCAGCTCTGCTAACCTGGTTCTCTGGCTCTAAAGCAGCTATGCTGACCTGGGTTCTCTGGCTCTACAGAAGCTCTGCTGACCTGGTTTTCTGGCTCTAGAGCAGCTCTGCTGACCTGGTTCTCTGGCTCTAGAGCAGCTCTGCTGACCTAGTTCTCTGGCTCTAAAGCAGCTCTGCTGACCTGGTTCTCTCTCTCTAAAGCAGCTCTGATGACCTGGTTTCTCTGGCTCTACAGCAGCTCTGCTGACCTGGTTCTCTGGCTCAAGAGCAGCTCTGCTGACCTGGTTCTTAGTCTTTAGAGAAGCTCTGCTGACCTGGTTCTTTTTTTTTTTTTGAAACCTTTATTACAGAATGCAATAGATATACAAATATGGGCCTACAACCTCCAGGCCGGCCGCTAGCAAACAGTGAGATCATAAAACACAGTTATAAAACATAAGCGGCAAGTGGTAAAGGACCCAGAAGTCGAAAGAAGCGTTTGCGGCCACACCGTCCAGACCCCCCAAATGGTGGTTCCATTTTTTAATGAAAAACTACAAAGAAACCCACTAAGCAGCAAAAGTCTAAGGAACATTATGTGCTCCCCTAGGGGGGACCCTACCGATCCACAGGAATAGGGGGGGGGGGGGACGGGCAGGGACAGAAACAAAGTGGGCACGATGACACAGAATCAAGGGAACAAGCAGACTAGGGAGACTGGGCCGCCGCCAAGTCAGGCGTCAGTGGCGGGGTACAAATCTCGCCACGATAGGAGTTCCAGGGGCCCCACACTTTCACCCACTTCCCAGGCTTACCTCTCGCCACATACACTACCTTTTCCCGAAACATACACCAATCCATGTTGTCCTTCCATACCGAAACCGTTGGTGACCTCTGGGAGCCCCACAATTGTGCTATGTCACGCTTGGCCACCATATATCCCAGTGTCACCCACCACGTTTGCGACACCGTGTAGTCAGTCGGTTCCCACACATTCAACAGACATGTCCTAGCCTCGGGAAATAGCGTCACATGCGTGACCGCTTGCAACACCGCATGTACACCACGCCAGAATCGCGCCACCTCCTGACATTCCCACAAAGTATGGAAGAAGGTCCCTAACAAACCACACCCACGCTTACACATCCCATCCACGGCATATCCCATACGCATCAGACCCGGCCCCATAACGTAGACCCTGTGGAGTATTTTGAGCTGGACGAAACGAAGGCGGGCCGGTATGGCCACCTCTTTCGGGGAGGCCACCGCAGATACCCAGTCCTCGTCATCCAGCTCCAATCCATCGGCAACCCATGCCTCACGAAGGCCAGTCAGCTGTCCCGAGCGATCGTTGATGAGCTTTTTATAAATCAATGAGATAATGCCATCCGGTACATGCCCGTCTAGCACTCTATCTTCCAGAGGGGAGCACTCCGGGATGGACGCGACATCCTGGAATACAGAACACAGCGCGTGACGAACCTGCATATACCGGAAGTACTCCCTGTCCTGCAACTGGAATTCCGTCTGCAGCACATCAAACGTTTTAAATCCCCCCATCGTCCAGAGATCGCCCACCCTGCTGATGCCAATCGTATCCCACTTCTCAAAGCCTTTCGTGGTCCACAAGCAGCCCAATCGATCAGATGCGTACAATGGCGTCGCCCGGGTCAACTGATCCTTCCACCCCATCGCCAAGTTTGCCGCGTGCCACACCCGTACCGCGACCCGTGTAGGACCCGTCAAACGTGCGTCGAGCGATCTAGAGTAGAGCGCACGATTGTAGTCGCCACCCGGCAACAACAATTTGTCCATTTCAAAAGCCGGGTTGAGGGCGGGCCCATAAAGCCCGTGGTTTATCGCAGCCAGGTGGGAGGCCCAGTAATACCGTTTGATGTCTGGGAGGGCGACCCCCCCGTCATACCACGGGAGCGTCAGCTTCGCGAGGGCGATACGCGGCCTCCCATCCCAAAACAGTTGGCGCTGCAGACCCTCCACCTCCCGAAAGTAGCGAGCCGGGACGACGTCCATCGTGTTTTGTAGAGCGTATAAGAAACGTGGCAACGACATCATCTTAAACAGCGCCGCACGGCCGAGCGGCGAGAGCGGCAAGCGCCTCCAACGCGCCACATCCTCCTTCAGGCACTGAAGGGGGGGAGTAGGTTCTGTTTATATCGGGCCGCAGAGTCCAGGGTAATAAAGATACCCAGATACTTAAATCCCTGCGCAGCAACCTGGATAGGACAACCCCGCGGAAGGATAGGAGCCTCCCCTGAGAGGACATATACACAGGATTTAGCCCAGTTGATGACTAGGCCGGAGTTGCGGCCAAATGAACACAGTACATCCACTAACACAATCAACGATTCACGCGGGGAAGCAAGGTACAAAAGAATATCGTCCGCGTAAAGGGAGACGCGATACTCATACTCAGGAGTCCATCGGAGACCACGAATCGAGGGGTGCCACCGCAGCCACTCCACCAGGGGCTCCAAGGCGAGCGCAAAGAGGAGCGGCGACAGCGGGCAACCCTGCCGCGTGCCCCTGCCCAATTCAAAAGGAGCCGATACTCTACCATTCACCACCACCTGCGCCAGCGGTCCGGAGTACAACAATTTCACCCAGCCAATGAATCCCGGGCCAAACCCAAACTTCGCCAGCGTCGCCCAGATATACGGCCACTCGAGCGTGTCGAACGCCATAGTGGCGTCCAAGGACGCCAAAATGGCTGGCTCACGTATGAACGGGACCCTCGAGAGCACCCCATGCAGACGCCGCAGATTAAGCGCGGTGTTGCGATGAGGGATAAAGCCGGACTGGTCCTGATGGATCAGATCGCATACCACGCTGACCAGCCGATTAGCCAGCACCTTGGCCAGAATTTTCGGCTCCGCATTCAACAGCGAAATGGGCCTGTAAGACGTGACCCGATCCCGCGGCCTCCCCTCCTTGTGAATAACCACAATAGTGGCAAGACGCTGGTCCAGCGGGAGGGAACCCGCCGAACGGGCCTCGAGGAACATATCACGGAGATGCGGAGCCAGTGTATCCGGCCGCAATTTGTACAATTCGATGGGAAGGCCATTAGGACCCATGGCCTTGCCAGAGGCGACCGAACGTATGGCGAGGGCAATCTCCTCAGATGTCGGAGCCGCGTCCATCAACAATTTATCCTCCTCCGAAAGGGAAGGCAGCGCAATATCTTTAAGCAGGTCGTGGGAATCCTCTTCCGAGCGGGAAGATACCGGGGAATACACCCCGCGGAAATACCCAGCGAAGCAATCAACAATTTCCTCCGGCTCAGTGACACACATATCATCCAGTCTCTCAACCGACGGGACAACTCGACTCGCTCTCTCCTTTTTATCCAGCCACGCAATCAGTTTTCCAGTCTTATCACCCACATCATACAGTCGCCCCTGTTGCTCCCTACTCAGGCCCCTGGCCGCCTCAGTGACTAGGGCCTTGTTGTCCGCTTGTTTGAGCCTGAGAGCATGCAGTTTGTCGTCTGTGACACCACAATCCAGATTACCCTCCAACACTGTTATCTCAGATTCGATACGGGTCACCTCCTCCCGCTCGCGCCTCCTTTAATGGAAAATGAGGGATAGGGCCTCCCCCCGGATTACCGTCTTGAACGCCTCCCACAGAGAAACAGCAGACGACACAGATCCCACATTATCCCCAAAATATTGCTCAAGGGATTTGATCAAATCTGCGCGAATTGTGGGGTCACGCAGGTACCAGGGGTTGATCGGGATCACCCTCCCCTCCCCCCTCGGGACAATATCGAAGTGCAACAAGAGCGGGGAGTGGTCTGAAATACCCCGAGCCAGATGCCGCACCTCCCCAACCCTCCCCGCCTGTGCTGCTGGCATCAGAACATAGTCAAGCCTCGAAAGACTACCATGAGCCCCGGAATGAAAGGTGTATTGTACCTGCGCAGGGTGTTTCAGCCGCCAACAATCCACCAGTCCCAGGGTATCCAAGAGGCCAGACAACCAAGCTTGGGCGCGGGGGAGATCCCTGGGCGGGTGACGATCCTCAGTTCCGGAAACTACAGCGTTAAAATCCCCCCCAACCACTAAAGTCCCCTCCGGCAGTCCAAGAAGAAGGCGCCCCAGATCAGCGAAAGTAGTCGTCTGCAACCCCGGCGGGACATAAACAGAAACCAAAACGATCACTTTACCCTCCAATCTACCCACCAGAGCCGTATACCGTCCCCTATCATCATGGAGCACCTCATCAACCTCCAGCGGGAGCGAAGTTTTAACCATAATGCCCACACCCCTCGAACCAGAGGTGAAGCCCGAATGAGCTACAAGGCGATAGCCACGCCTGTTCATGGCACGGAAGGAATTACCAATAAGGTGTGTTTCCTGCAGAAATACAATATCAGGTGAAATCTGTTTTAAGAACTGCAGGACCACCCCCCGTTTTATCCTGTCCCCCAGTCCATTAACATTCCAGGACAGAAGTCTCAGTCCCCTACCCCCCATCACAGCCAAAACCGATCGGTCTCCCCCCAGAGAGCACTTTAGATACAGCACAACAATACTTCTGCCTTGTGGTACAAACAAACAATACCCAACCCCAACCCAACATCCCAAACAAAACTCCCCCCTCCCTGCACCCCTGCATGAGCCCAGACAGCCCCCCCAACTTGCAGTGTGCCTGTCGCCCCTGTGTGAGCTAAACTACAAAGACCCCCTAGAGGAGGAAAGAGAACCCCCTCGAGACACAGCACAACCTCCAATGGAGGGGGAACGAGACACAACAGTCAAGAAACCCTGAGCTTGGCCGAAAAGTGGCATCGTCAGGAATGAGCCCCAGTGTCAATACCTCATACTCGGTCCGGTGGGCACTCTCCTCCCGCTGCCCCCATCCCATCCCGATCATGTCCCCCAGACAAAGTGTCCAACCAGTCCCCGGCCGTCTCAGGACGGTCAAAAAAGTGAGTGCGACCATCAGACTCCACGCGCAGCCTGGCCGGGAAAAGCATTGCGTATTTTAAGTTCATATCTCGAAGCCGCCGCTTGACGCCCATGAAACCCAGTCTCTGCTTCTGGACCGCCTGCGTGAAATCAGGATAAAAGTTCACCTCCATGTTCTCCAGCTTAAGCGGCCCCCGCAGTCTGGAAGCTTGTAAGATCGCATCCCTGTCCCAAAAGTTGAAGATACGGGCAATAAGAGGCCGCGAGGGGGCTCCGACCTTCGGCTTGCCGCCAGGAACTCTATGGGCCCTCTCCACCGCAAAGAACTTACTCAGTCCTCGAGGCTGGAGATGAGTAGAAATTAAATCCTCCACAAAGAGAGCCGCCGCCGAATCCTCCAGCCCCTCAGGCATTCCGATAATGCGAACGTTGTTCCTCCGGGCCCTGCTCTCGGAGTCCTCCAGTCGCCGATCCGTGAGCGCACTGGCCTGCCGGAGCCGGCGTACCTCCGCCTGGGGGGCCGCCACCTCAGTCGTGAGGCCCGACGCGGTATGGGCCAAAGAGTCAACCCGGTCATTTGTCTTGGATAGATCTGCTCTAACAAGGTTGACATCGATGAGGACCGCGTCGAGTTTGTGCGCCAGGGTGTCGAATTGTTGACCCACCGAGGTCTTCATCTCAGCTATGGCGCTCATGACGTCCTGCAGAGTCAGATCCGTCGGCAAATCCGGGGCATCCGCGGGGCACTCGGAAGACTTATGCGACCCGCCGGGAGAACCTTTCGGTAGGGTGTAGCGATCCATAATGTTGACTTGAAGTGCGGCGCCATGCCGGGTCGACTTGGCCTTCAGCCGATCTCCATCCTGCTTCGTGGCCATCGTCTTGTATCTCGCACCCCCACGAGTCATGCAGCGGTAGACGAGCAATTGAGGCCGAGGACCCCGGAGGTCGCCTCAGGAAGGCGGAGCAGGTCCCCGCAGGCAGGCAGGATCCCCCAGCGAGGCAACCACCACACAAAGAAGCGCCATGATCCCACTCGCGATGGCGGCAAGGGGACTCAAAAGCGAAAGTGAAAGTGTGGGGTACGCGACTCGCCAGGCTCGTCCCGCCGTTGTTATTCACTTCCCCACTGGATCACCCCCCAACTCAAGTCCGGGGTCAGGAGAGGAGCAGGCCGCAAACTTCAATCGATGCTCATCACGGCACCCGGGGTCCGATTCAAAAACGGAGAACGGGTACCACCTCGGCTCAGGTTCACCGACACAGTCCCCTCAACCGATTCAGGATGAAGACAGGATAAACGTAGGAGGTCGCGGAGGTCCTCGGGAGCCTCGCACCGACGCGGCCATCTTGGTTGCGCGCTAGGCTCCTCCCCCCGCTGACCTGGTTCTTGGTCTCTAGAGCAGCTCTGCTGACCTAGTTCTCTGGCTCTAAAGCAGCTCTGCTGACCTGGTTCTCTGGCTCTAAAGCAGCTCTACTGTCCTGGTTCTCTCTCTCTAAAGCAGCTCTGATGACCTGGTTTCTCTGGCTCTACAGCAGCTCTGCTGTCCTGGTTCTCTGGCTCTAAAGCAGCTCTGCTGACCTGGTTCTCTGGCTCTAGAACAGCTCTGCTGACCTGGTTCTCTGGCTCTACAGCAGCTCTGCTGACCTGGTTCTTAGACTCTAGAGCAGCTCTGCTGACCTGGTTTTATGGCCCCACAACCGCTCTGTTGACCTGGTTCTCTGGTTCTCTGGCTCTAAAGCAGCTCTGCTGACCTGGTTCTATGACTCTAGAGCAGCTCTGCTGACCTGGTTCTCTGGCTCTAGACCAGCTCTGCTGACGTGGTTCTCTGGCTCTAGAGAAGCTCTGCTGACCTGGTTCTCTGGCTCTAAAGCAGCTCTGCTGACCTGGTTCCCTGGCTCTAAAGCAGCTCTGCTGACCTGGTTTCTCTGGCTCTACAGCAGCTCTGCTGACCTGGTTCTCTGCCTCTAGAGCAGCTCTGCTGACCTGGTTCTCTGGCTCTAGAGCAGCTCAGCTGACCTAGTTGTCTGGCTCTAAAGCAGCTCTGCTGACCTGGTTCTCTGGCTCTAGAGCAGCTCTGCTGACCTAGTTATCTGGCTCTAAAGCAGCTCTGCTGACCTGGTTCTCTCTCTCTAAAGCAGCTCTGATTACCTGGTTTCTCTGGCTCTACAGCAGCTCTGCTGACCTGGTTCTCTGGCTCAAGAGCAGCTCTCTGACCTGGTTCTTAGTCTTTAGAGCAGCTCTGCTGACCTGGTTCTCTGGCTCTAGAGCAGCTCTGCTGACCTGGTTCTCTCCCTCTAAAGCAGCTCTACTGACCTGGTTCTCTCCCTCTAAAGCAGCTCTGCTGACCTGGTTCTCTTGCTCTAGAGCAGCTCTGCTGGCCTGGTTCTTAGGCTCTAGAGCAGCTCTGCTGACCTGGTTCTCTGGCTCTAGAGCAGCTCTGCTGACCTAGTTCTCTGGCTCTAAAGCAGCTCCGCTGACCTGTTTCTCTCTCTCTAAAGCAGCTCTGATGACCTGGTTTCTCTGGCTCTACAGCAGCTCTGCTGACCTGGTTCTCTGGCTCAAGAGCAGCTCTGCTGACCTGGTTCTTAGTCTTTAGAGCGGCTCTGCTAACCTAGTTCTCTGGCTCTAAAGCAGCTCTGCTGACCTGGTTCTCTGTCTCTAAAGCAGCTCTACTGTCCTGGTTCTCTCTCTCTAAAGCAGCTCTGATGACCTGGTTTCTCTGGCTCTACAGCAGCTCTGCTGTCCTGGTTCTCTGGCTCTAAAGCAGCTCTGCTGACCTGGTTCTATGGCTCTAAAGCAGCTCTGCTGACATGGTTCTCTGGCTTTGAAGCAGCTCAGCAGACCTGGTTCTCTGGCTCTAGAGCAGCTCTGCTGACCTGGTTCTCTCCCTCTATAGCAGCTCTACTGACCTGGTTCTCTGGCTCTAAAGCAGCTCTGCAGACCTTGTTCTCTGGCTCTAGAGCAGCTCTGCTGACCAGGTTCTTAGGCTGTAGAGCAGCTCTGCTGACCTGGTTCTCTGGCTTCACAACGGCTCTGCTGACCTGGTTCTCTGGCTTTGAAACAGCTCTGCTGATCTGGTTCCCTGGCTCTAAAGCAGCTCTGCTGACCTGGTTCTATGGCTCTAAAGTAGCTTTGCTGGCCTGGGTCTCTGGCTTTGAAGCAGGTCTGCTGACCTGTTTCTCTGGCTCTAGAGCAGCTCTGCTGACCTGGTTCTCTCCCTCTAAAGCAGCTCTGCTGACCTGGTTCTCTTGCTCTAGAGCAGCTCTGCTGGCCTGGTTCTTAGGCTCTAGAGCAGCTCTGCTGACCTGGTTCTCTGGCTCTAGAGCAGCTCTGCTGACCTAGTTCTCTGGCTCTAAAGCAGCTGCGCTGACCTGTTTCTCTCTCTCTAAAGCAGCTCTGATGACCTGGTTTCTCTGGCTCTACAGCAGCTCTGCTGACCTGGTTCTCTGGCTCAAGAGCAGCTCTGCTGACCTGGTTCTTAGTCTTTAGAGCGGCTCTGCTAACCTAGTTCTCTGGCTCTAAAGCAGCTCTGCTGACCTGCTTCTCTGGCTCTAAAGCAGCTCTACTGTCCTGGTTCTCTCTCTCTAAAGCAGCTCTGATGACCTGGTTTCTCTGGCTCTACAGCAGCTATGCTGTCCTGGTTCTCTGGCTCTAGGGCAGCTCTGCTGACCTGGTTCTCTCCCTCTAAAGCAGCTCTACTGACCTGGTTCTCTGGCTCTAAAGCAGCTCTGCAGACCTTGTTCTCTGGCTCTAGAGCAGCTCTGCTGACCAGGTTCTTAGGCTGTAGAGCAGCTCTGCTGACCTGGTTCTCTGGCTTCACAACGGCTCTGCTGACCTGGTTCTCTGGCTCAAGAGCAGCTCTGCTGACCTGGTTCTTAGTCTTGAGAGCAGCTCTGCTGACCTGGTTCTTAGTCTTTAGAGCGGCTCTGCTAACCTAGTTCTCTGGCTCTAAAGCAGCTCTGCTGACCTGGTTCTCTGGCTCTAAAGCAGCTCTACTGTCCTGGTTCTCTCTCTCTAAAGCAGCTCTGATGACCTGGTTTCTCTGGCTCTACAGCAGCTCTGCTGTCCTGGTTCTCTGGCTCTAAGGTAGCTCTGCTGACCTGGTTCTATGGCTCTAAAGCAGCTCTGCTGACGTGGTTCTCTGGGTTTGAAGCAGCTCAGCAGACCTGGTTCTCTGGCTCTAGAGCAGCTCTTCTGACCTGGTTCTCTCCCTCTAAAGCAGCTCTACTGACCTGGTTCTCTGGCTCTAAAGCAGCTCTGCTGACCTGGTTCTCTGGCTCTAGAGCAGCTCTGCTGACCAGGTTCTTAGGCTGTAGAGCAGATCTGCTGACCTGGTTCTCTGGCTTCACAACGGCTCTGCTGACCTGGTTCTCTGGCTTTGAAGCAGCTCTGCTGACCTGGTTCCCTGGCTCTAGAGCAGCTCTGCTGACCTGGTTCTCTCCCTCTAAAGCAGCTCTACTGACCTGGTTCTCTGGCTCTAAAGCAGCTCTGCAGACCTTGTTCTCTGGCTCTAGAGCAGCTCTGCTGACCTGGTTCTCTGGCTCAAGAGCAGCTCTGCTGGCCTGGTTCTTAGGCTCTAGAGCAGCTCTGCTGACCTGGTTCTCTGGCTCTAGAGCAGCTCTGCTGACCTGCTTCACACGGCGAGTTAAAAACCTGAGCATAAGTGGCAGGATAGAGTGCGGGGCAGATAAAAAGCACGGTGAGGCAAGAACAATACTGTTGTGTGTTGAGGCAACAAAAGCGAAAAAAAGCAAAGTAAATACCATGTGGCACAAAGTTCTTGATATGCCGAAGCGCTGAAATTTGTGTTTGCCTTGTATAG
Source organism: Triturus cristatus (assembly GCF_964204655.1). Taxonomy (NCBI): domain Eukaryota; kingdom Metazoa; phylum Chordata; class Amphibia; order Caudata; family Salamandridae; genus Triturus; species Triturus cristatus. The sequence goes on along the minus strand of NC_140594.1, from coordinate 674,756,733 downwards.
TTGCATTGTTCAGTAAAACTGAAACCTAAATCAAGGTGGGAGCATGTGAAAGCTTACATCGCTAGAGAGGAGACGTCGTGCGCGTGCACATCGACTGTCCAGGCAAGTGCACATGTCCTGTCCCCTTTCGCACACTAAACCAACAGCAATAGGTCTTGCCAATGCGTGCAAGCGAATGCGTTGCGTCGCTAGGCGAGACCTAGAAAGAACTCTCTCCTGTCCAGCCTCCTTTTATTGGTCCAGCGGGGCAGTGCAGGGTCCATAAAATGTAGCATTGAAAAAGGTGTTTCTTAAGATTTTGTAGGGGCTTTTCTAAAAATCGCGGGGGTTTTGCCAAAGTCCCAGTTTTGCAATTTTCGGTGGGAATAAATTGCGAAGTTCTGGATTGTCTGATATATACACATGTTCATTCTGGCAGAGATGCAAATCTCATAAAGTAAACCTCATGAAGAATCATTTAAAAATTTGAACATGGCAGGTGCCCCAGTTGAAGCTGCATTTCTGTAAGTTCCCAAGAGGTCTCAAATCGTTGATTGAATTAAAAACAAAACAATCTGTATTCACTTTCAAAATCATGCAGCTGGGAACAAGTCAATACAGTACCAAATTAACTGAACGTATATGGCCTAGGACCATGGACTCCAGACCCACACATCGAAACAGGTCTCCCTTACTCAGTCTTACTTTTGCACAAGCCAATAAGTATATGTGTATGCATCACTGACCAGGAACATCTGAAATGGGTCCCACATGTCCTTTGGGTGGATGTTTTCTAGTAAATGTTCAGTGTATATGATTGTTTTTTGCAATACATTAGGTCCATCAGCCATTGCCTGCGAGTGGGAGCTTGACCCTGGCCCCAGCGATCAGTGGATTTAAGCCAATATGTACAGTCGTGATTTGGTATAGTGTATGTGCGATTTTGCACAAGGAACTCTACACCTCTCCACATTCCCAAGCGTGGTACAGGAAACCTGCTTCAAGGGCACCGCACCTTTCACAATTATGATCCACTTGCAGCCCCATTTGTGCGGTATCAGCAGGGTGTATTTTATGTGATGTAAGTATCTAAAATGTATTAAACGTATTCTGCTACCGGGCATAAGCTCCCCTCTCGGAGAGCAGCAATATTCCCATGTGGTATATACCAGGGATACTCTCAGATAGATCACTCTCCCACCCCGTTCAAGCTGAGGATCCCTGTGGGGCTTTCAGTTCTTGCATTTTTCAGGTGGGTCACATATTTGGTTGGGTGCATCCAGTAATGTGAAAAGTGGGCCTGTGCACACAGATAATAAAGTTCCATATCTGGATCAGTGTATAACCTGTAAGGTAAGGTCAGTGTGACCCAGGAGATTCTAGGTTTTTGCCCACCCCAGACCAGCCTGTTAAGCAAAGACATTAATGCCTAAATGAAGCATTTAATCAATGGAATGGGTATATAGACAAACTGGTATAAAACCTTAGGGAGTATTACCATTTTTGTTAAGCTCAGTCTACCAGTCACCAACAGCGGCAGCTACAGCCATCTAAAAGCTGGTCTTTCAGCCGAGTTATTGATGTCCCATTGTTGTCTAACAATCTCATCTTTATTGGTGCTGATTCAGATGCCTAGGTACTTAATAGTGGTGCACCACTCTCAAGGGAAGTTCAGGTTCACTGAATTTGGTGTAAAAGGAAACATTGAAGATTTTCTCTAATTGTGGGTGTCTGATGTAAAGGGTAATATCATCTGCTTAGATAGAGATCAGAAGAGGCTCTCTCGATATCGCAGGTCATGCCGCCATAATGTTGTTGTAGTTTAGCTGATAGTGGCTCTAGGGACAGTGCAACTAGCAGTGGTGACAAGGGACATCCCTGCCAGGTTCCCAAAGTTAGTTCTTTTGGGGACACTCAACAATTCATAAATAGCTTAGCGACTGGCATTGTATATAACAGTTCGAATGTGGCCGGAAACAATTTGGCAATACCCACGAGTGACAGGATCATGAACAAATAATCCACTCCAGTGAGTCAAACGCTTTGGTAGCATCTAAAAAAAACTGCTGAAGCATTAACCTCTGGGATCATCTGATGCATCACTGTGAACAGCGTGGGTAAGTTGTGAGCAGGTGGCGGCTTTGTAAGTTCCTCTAGTATTTGGACCAGTATTTTGGCACTGCAAATAATCAGGGGTAATGGACAATAGGATTCACACCTGCCCTCACCTTTGGATGGCTTCTAACGAGTTATAAGTAAGGCTCCATCATTGTTGGAGAGGTGCATCCTTTATTTAGCTGTTCCTACGTATACATCTAGCACACGAGGGACCAAAATGTCTGCACAGGTTTTATACAGCCGGCAAGAAGGCTGTCTGAGCCTAGAGTCTTCTCATTGGTCAAGCTGTAAATTACCTCTTTAATCTCATCTATGGTTATCGGGTGTGCTATAAATTTATCAACAGATAAGGCAATATAATTTTCAGCTTCTTCTTTTGCGTGTATGCTGTGACTTGTCTCCCTTTCCTGGGGATATTCAGCCCATGCACATTCCAGGTTAGGAGAGTAATTTATCTACCTGTTAGAGGATTCAATGTAATTTATATAAATGAATGGTTGCAAACCGTGTCTGGTGTCATTGTGATGAGTTCAGTAATGTTACAACCAACCCTTTCCTTCTTCCTTCCACACTAGCCCTTTTAAGTTGCTGGTGAAATGCTGCATCCCTCCCGGTATCCCTCTCAACCCTTGCTACATTATGCTATCTACTTAACGTTCTTAAAGATTCATCAACGACCAAATTAAACACCCCAAGTGGAAGAAACAAGAATATGACGTGTATGCTGCAGGCTCACAATAGTGTCACAATTTTCAGAGTGCAGAAATCCGGCGCTGAGGCTGCACCATGACCACCCATTGATGCCTCCCGCCATATTCACCACTTAACGAGGCAGCTTCAGTTCACTTCATGTTGTTGTTGTCTGAGAGTTGCGATTGGCCTACCCTGCCCTGTCAGTTGCCTTTCTCTATTTCAGAAATGCCAGAGCCTGTTGAGGGTCGTTGAAGATTAGCTGTTTGCCGCAGTGTGTGATCAGCAATCTTGCAGGGTGAAGCATGTCATAGAGGATCTTTTGTTAGATCAATTTCTTCTGACCAGCTCTCCCTGCACTGCCACAGTAAAATCCGGATAGCATGAGATCTTGCATCAGGCATATTGCGAATCTCCCTTCCTTCTAGCTAACTGCAGTGCTCGGTCCCTATCCCTGAAATTTGGGATCCGAGTATTGATGAGTTAGGGTAAATCCCTAAGAGACAGACAGGCCACCAGCAAGCGGTGATCCTTTTCAACTGTAAAGATTTTGGAGAAATTGTCTGTCCCAAAGAGAATGATGAGCATATCTTCAGCCAATGGGTCCATTTTCCCGGTGTACGTGGACTCATCTGGAATTCCCACCATGAGGATACTGTTTCATCTCGATTGTGACTCTATATCTCCATTTTTGGCCTTTCTGAGTGAGAGCACTTTATCCATTCTGAGCAAAGTATCTTTGGAAGTGTTATGAGTTGCCTTCACAGGTGAGATCTGTTGCTCAGCCTCAGTTATACGGAGCTGCTTGTTTGTCTACTCTCACAGCCATATTGTCCATTCGCATAACTAATGCATCTGTCTTCTGACCACTGGATGTTAGGCTGTGCTGCATGCCTTGGAGTAGGTTTTTTATGTCTGGGTCAGTGCTTGTGTCACTCATTCATGGGTGGTCCTTAATGCTCGATGCAGAGCATGCCTGCTTTCATCTCCATCTGGACTCGAACGGCAGCTGGGGTTGCTTGAGGTTTCTTGTTTTCTCCATAGCTGAGCGGGCAGTGTATAAGCGAGGAGGTCTCCTAGGTGTGGCAGCGTAGGCCGCTGCTCTCCAGTGGTCATCACACTTAATAGCCTCAGGGTGGCACGTCAGGGAGTGTATTAGGCTGGGACGCAGGGAGCTGGTGAAGTTTGAAAGTGGTGGAGCTGGGGGAACACAGCGTGGGGTTGAGGGCACGGCATGGAGAGGTGATTTTTTTATATATGGGGTAAAATGATGCATTTTCCAGCATTGTCTTTTAAAATGAAGAGAACAAAAAGCAATAGTTTTCATAGTACAAAAATGCTCAAATATTTGGAGAAATTCCTGGCTTCCCAAACATGCTGGACTTCCTCTACAGGGATGTTTACAGCAGGCAACAGTGTGTGTGGTTGGTATCTCCCTCACAAAAAATTAGGTCTTACCTTCTTGTAAATACATGTCAAGCTGAGACATTGGGAATCGAGAGAAAAACATTTGGTTCATGGAGCCAGAAAGCAGTATTCACTCATTTTGTTATACACAATTTCTAATTGAATGCACACCTCTCTGTGCATCTCAGAGAGTTACACCCACTACTTTTCAACTGTAAAATAAATTCTGTGGTATCCTCTCTTGATGTTACATAAGCAGTTCATGCTCTGTGCCTCACAGATCAGAAAAAAGATACAAATATTTAACTGTGTGAGATTGCAGAAAAAAGGTGTAATGTTGTTTTGTATAAAGCAGAATAAAGTATAAAATTATTACAATCCATTTTTTACCACAGTATGAGAAGAGAGCGTCTTTCCCATCATCCATATTCTTTGAAGGGGGGCATGGCCTGACATCATGGCAGCCTAGACGTGTCTTAGGCGAGCTCCGTGCGGCGGTCCGATGTAATTCAGAATCCTGCATTATCCTTGCTTTATACTTATCCTGGATTGCATCCTGATTTAAAGCAGACCCCCGTGCATTTACCAATAACGGCTGCGGAGGTGAACATAACGCTGCATTGCCCGGAGTAGCGGGACTGCCTGGACTGCATAGCAGGGCCATCTTGACCTGGGGGAACCTGAGACGTAGATTTGCAGAGGGTGGTCGAGTGCCCAGGTGCCCTTGGGACTCGTCCCTAAGAACTGCCGAGGTGCGGAGAACGAGTCCGAGGTGAAGGTCCTGATCCTGGAGCTGCGTCGCAGCGGAGGCTGAGACACTGGCAGGCGGCTAGAGCCCAGAGGCGGAGCCCTATGCCGAGAAGCGGGGGAGTCCTCCAGATTCTGCCCCTGTACGGGGCTGTCGGGAGAGGTGTCGCTCCTGAAGACAGAAGCTGCTGTGAGGCCGTCCGGACCCAGCGTGGTTAGACGGCGATAGCCTCTCCCATATGAGCCCAGGTGGTGGGGTGTCTCCGATCGAGATCCCGAGAGGAGGGGGGGATGCTGCCTGGGCCTCAGACATAACTGCCTGGTGAGTGGATCCCCTGAGCAGAGGCCGGGAAGACAGAGACAGAGGCAGGCGCCCAGCTCCACCGGCTCACAGACAGCAACATACCAGCACAGTACTGGATACCAGTGAGTACTAGTCAGACTCCCCCGGCATCAATCTGCAGCAGACTTAGCCCGGCTGTGCGGAGGGGCTGCAGGTCAACTGCACTTCCCCATTACGGCTACATTTAGAGGGACATAATATAATCTGGACAGTGGAGGAGAGCAACACCTGGCACAAGGTGGACCCCTAAATGTGATTGAGACAATGCGAGCTGCATAGTTTAATAAGGGGATGCCAACAGCATAACTAGGGGAACACACTGACGGCTCCTACAGGTGGTGAGAAACGTGCAGTGCAGATTAAAGGACTGACACACCCTAGAAAAGCGCGATCCCAGGGCAGCACATGATTGCGGTGTATGGTGAAGGAAGGTATGGACAGTGAATGAAACGATTTGAGGTCCCAACCTTGTGGCTTGGAAACGAGATGGAGGGTCCTGGAGAGGTCCCCTGGGGCAATCTTAGTAGGTGGTAGCGGTCGGCCTGTTTGGAATCGTCAATGACGACCGAGGGGTGAGGTGGCTGGGAGGCTTTCGCTCGAAACTACGGATGGTGGAAAGGATCACTTCTGGCTGGTGTCCTGCCTACATGACTTGAGGAGAGCGGTACATAGTGTGTGACAGAAAACAAATCTTCCAGGAATACGTGTTGTTGAGGTGTGACACAGACTGGCTTCACCTCTCCTGCAGAGGAACCATACGGATAACCTTAACGTATCCCGTGGAACACTATGGGGAAAGATAAAACAGCGAAATCATATTCCTACAAGATCTCAAATTACGCTCAACCCTTATCCCATGGTCCAGAGAACAGAAACAAGGACCCTATGATGGAAAAAGGAATAGAGGAAGCGGCCTGAGATGCTCCAATGCTGATGGATGTAATCAGGGCCGTTCAAACCACTAAGGACAATATGATTAAGAAGATCGATGCTGTGGCTATAGATGTTAATTTTTTACGATGCTATGTCAGGAAAGTCTCTGACAGGGTGGCGACCACTAAAAAAGACACGGAGGCCCTTAAGAATGAGGTAAAGAACCTTAGTGAAACAATGGTGGAGTTGAAGCGTCAGGTGATCAAGCTTAATGATCAGGCGGAAGACGCAGAAGGTCGCTCCAGAAGAGGGAACCTACGATTTGTGGGGTTTCTAGAGAAAGCGGAAGGGCCAGATGTGGGCCTGTTCTTGGAAGACTGGATCACTCAAGAATTGGCTCCCAAACATCTGTTGAACTTCTTTAGTGTGGAACGGGTGCACAGTGCGCTGGCTACTCCCCCTGGAGTGCCTCCCAAGCCATAAATGCAAAACTGTTTAAGTTCCGGGATAGGAATCTTTTGCTTCAGCTTTTGTGTAGTGGCAAACGAAATTTCTTTGAGGGACATTCTATAGCAATATTTCCAGGTTATACTCAAAGGGTTCAGGAACAACAGAAAACCTTCATTGTAATGAAAAGAAGACTAAGAGACTTGAACTTAAAATATAGTCTCATGTTCCCGGCGAAGCTCAGGGTGGAGAGCGAAGGGCAAGCATTGTTCTTCTTTTAGCAGGAGAAGCGAGTGACTGGCTGAATACCAAGGCCCCGGACGAGATACGCCTAGTCCCTTCTACGAGTTCCATCGAGACACCATCTTCCCTGACCTCCTCGTGAGGCCGGAGACAATACACGCGCCAGAAGCCACAGAAAAGAACAATGAGCCTGGGTCGGGACACAGTCTGGCACGACGGCAAGTTGCAGGCCTCCGATTCGGTGGACACGACTCCATACATTGAGCGGAGGCCCAACAGATCCGGCAGTGGACACGAATGAACTCCATGCACTGAACACTACTGCTGTAATGTAAAGATAAGTTCTGTTTGTATTGTAGATAAGATGATAGTCTGGTATTTTTGCTCCAAACAGTTACATCTTGGGAGATCTCTATTTCTCGGCTGAGGGAGCGATACCCCTGATTGCTCCATTAAGGTTCTCCTCTGTGGCCTATTCTTAATATTCAATAATTATAGGTTGAGGGTCAGATGGTACGTTTGTTCTGCTGGGATCGCGGGCGGCTGCAGAAGCAGCGGCGCCCCCACTAGAGACCAGGGTCGTTCGGGAAACTTGATAGGAATCCTGCGCCCCGGCATCACCAACTCTCTTGCACAGCGTTTAGCAGACGCACTTTTTGTCATATTAGACAATGAAGGCTTGGGACAATGCCTTAAGCAAAGCATACTGATTTTGGACCGTTTAAGGGAGGAGGGTGGTTTGGGGCGGTATGTATTGCTTGGTGAAGGGGAACAGAAGATGCGAATTCCAATTTATACTACTGCCCGTGGGAGGGGGTAAGGGTTTGTTAATTTCTTACAAGGTGTTGTTGTCACGAGGTAACCAATAGAGTCACACAGGATTACACTTGGTCATACAGGCTGGGAAACATCATGAGGTGCACACTGGCCTCAGTGGTATATGTAGTAGGTGCTTATTGCCCTATTGTCATGGCCGTACAAACGTTGAAGGTTCCTAACTGGAACGTCCATGGGATGGTAGGCCTTGATAAGCGTCAGTGGATACATGCCTTCCTGAAGAGATATAGGATAGCAATAGCAGGACTGCAGGAAACGCATATATGGGGGACCGCAATACAGAGTCTACGGAAGAGATGGAGGGGACAGGTCTACGCCACATCATATTTGGGTTTTGCATGAGGGGCACTTATATGGATTGTGTCTGGGGTCCTGTTCCAACACCTTCACCATGTTCTAGACCTCGATGGGCGATATGTCATCCTATTTGGGAGGTGGGAAGGAAGGGAAATATGTATAACCAATGTCTATGTCCCCAATTTTGATTGCCCTGACTTCTTCCCAATTGTCCAAAAGGCGGCCACTCCATACTTGGGGGGCTGAGGTCCTTCTTTTCGGGTATTTTAATTGTATATTTGACGGAAATCTAGATAGGGAACCCCCTGCAGATCCCACTAAGCCTTGCATGCTAAGATCCCTCACAGGTATCCTTTATGACATGCCACTTCGGGGGCTAATGGAGAACTTGCAATCCTGAAAAAAAGGGAGTTTTCCTGTTATACCCCCGCAGCCCAGACCTTCTCCCGCATTGATCATTGTTGTCACTCCGCGGGACTATCTGTTGCCACGCAGGCCATTTCATACTTACCAAGATACCTCTCCGACCATGCGCCATTACTGCTGACCCTCTCCAGCGGATCGGGACGTCCACCTATTCCGCTGTGGAGACTCCGAGCTGAGGCTCTTACAGACCCCCCATATGTGCAAACAGTTAATGAGGCACTTAGTCATTACTTTGGGGAAAACTGGGGATCCACGGCCTCAAGGTCCATGGCGTGGGATGCAATGAAAGTCGTTATCAGAGGGGTTTGCATGAGAACTACTTATGGAGTCTGACAGCAACTCATTGCTGATATTGACACCTCAGAAAAACGTCTACAGTCCCTAGAGGATATAGTATATAAGGCTCCCGCTGACATGACAGAGTGGACGCAACTCCGGGGTGACCTTCTTGAGGCTTGGTCGAGATTGGAAAAACACGACTATACCACTTATAGGCAACAACTGTAGATGGAGGGGGACAGATCGGGAGGGCTCTTAGCATTACTTATCTGCACTTTACAGACCCCCATGTTGAAGCTTCGCAATACCATGGGAAATGAGGTATACACTCAGGATGCGATTATACAGGACTTCGCTACACATTTTCGTCAGACATGTTCAACTGTGACACAGAATTGGCCGCAGACACTGACGGATTTTCTGGTTAACAGAACACTTCCTGTCCTAGAGGATGACGATGCTGAAACTTTGGGGGCGCCACTCACTACGGAAGAAATATTGGCAGCAATCAAAAAGTTAAAATCAGAAAAGTGTCCAGGAAGTGATGGTCTCCCTGCTGAATTTTATAAACAGTTTTGCTCCACAGCTGGTACATCATTTACTGGCGGTATATAACGAGGCTCTGGATGCAGGGGTCCTTCCTGCCACCATGATGGAGGCGCTAGTGACCATGATTCTGAAACTGGATAGGCATCCCATCTCCCCAGGCTCTTACAGGCCCATCTCTCTATTGAACATAGATGAAAAAATTCTGAGTGGTGTGTTAGCAGCGTGACTCTTGCCATATATGACCCGATTGGTCCACCCGGACCAGGCTGGGTTTGTCCCTGGTCGCAATAAAACACATAACCTCCGTAGACTTGCACATGTCTGGCACACGCCACACCTGCGGGAGGAGGACTAGGCTTTGTGTCTCCTTGACATCAGACAGGCCTTTGACTCTTTCGAATGGAACTATATGTGGATGGTGCTTGGACGGATGGGGCTGGGAGATAGCTATTGGAGATGGTTAAAACTGTTGTATAATAAACCAACGGCCCAGATCCGCCTTCGCAATGAGGTGTCAGAAAGCTTAAAGCTCTAGAGAGGCATGCAACAGGGTTGTCTCCTGTTGCCGCTCCTTTTCGCTCTTGCGATGGAGCCCTTGGCGGCCTCCCTTAGAGGCAGAATGGCGCACCGGGCGATCCAGCTGGGGGCGACACTTCACGTGGTGTTAATGTACGCCAACGACACCTTGATATTCCTCAGGCGCCCAAAAGATGCGGTTCCTGAGCTCCTCCAGGAGCTCAATGGATTTGGCAAATTGTCAGGGCTTTGCCTTAATCCAGGGAAGTCTAAGCTATTCCCAATGGGGAGCCTGGTGGGCAAAGAGGAGACTTAGTTACCTAGGGTGGGGATGACCTGGATTGGGGACTCGATACGCTATTTTAGGATTAAGCTATCGCACTCACAGAAGACCTACCTGGAGCGAAATATGGGGAACTGTGTGGAGGGTATTTGCAAATCGATCGAATTCTGGAAGGATCTACCCTTGTCCTTGATGGGGTGAGTAGCATTGATAAAAATAGTGATTCTCCTGCGTTGCTTATATACTATGCAGAACTCCCTCTATCGTATTCCATGGATATACTTGCGTAAGCTTGATCACCTACTGGTGGATCTTTTATGGGGGTCCAAAAGGAAAAGGGTGAAATTAGATACCCTACAGAGGACATGGGAAAAGGGAGGATTAGAGGTTCCCAGGCTGGGCTTTTACTACATGGCGACACATCTACAACATGCCGTCCAGTGGCTAGATGGGGATGAAAATTGGGAGAAGCGGTTGTTGGAGGGCATGGACCCCTCTACTGGAACTTCACATGATGGGATCTTCTGTGCCAGAAAGCCTCCCATATGTTATAGGACATGTGTCCGCAATCTGGGAACTCGCAATTAAAACTGAGATGAAAAGAGCACCCAATGCTCCGGAGGGTCCGCTATGGGCGGTGCTGCCGTTTAAACAAATAAGCCAATCCATGTCCATTCTTAGATGGACGGAGGGGGGCTGCTCCACGATGGGCGATCTCTATTTGGGACAAAAGTGTATTACTAGAGAGGAGGCGGAAACCACGTTTGAGCTGGGCAGGGGACAATACCTTCAATATGCCAAGATTTCAGTGGTAGCACGAGAGGTGTGGCCGTCGTTCCTGGAGGAACCACCTACTACCGCTACGCTTCAGGCTCTCGTGTCATTAGCGGGGGGCCGAAGGCTGGTATCAGATATCTATAAGGCATTGAGAGGGGACCTGAATACGCACCCACTCCCTATTCAAGCTAAATGGGATGCGGTGCTGGGGGAGCCCTTGACAGACCCAGAATGGCAAAAGGTGCACAAAGGGTTTACAATTATTAGTTCAAATACCAGATTTAAACTAACACAATTTAACATAGTACACTAAACCTACCTGACACCAAGTGTACTACAAAAAATATATCCGGATCGCCCTGCTGGATGTCCTAGGTGCGGGCACGATGACGCCCAGTTCCTACATTTGATATGGGATTGCTCAGAGTTAGGTCTCTTCTGGGGTCAGTACTGGAGACTTTACGCCGAGTGACGGGGTCGTCACTGCCTCAGTCTATTAAAGGGATACTGTTGGGTTTGCTCCCTAGACCCAAAGGGAAAAAGCTTACATGTAGATTCATCCAGTTGGGGTTGGTTTTGGTTAAAAGAAGGATTTTGATTAGTTGGATAAGTACGCGGCCCCCTACAGCGAAACAGTGGATTGGGGATTTAAGGGAATGGGCGACGACTGAGCTAATTCGGATGAGACCGGTCTGAAAGGATGATAAGCTAGAAGAGGATGCGATGGCGTGGAATGCCATGATTACAGAGGTATACGGGTGAGGGTCGTTCCTCACAAGTAACAGAAGAATAAAACAATGGAGAGAATAACTCTGAGGAGGAAGCTAGCCCTCAGGCCTCACATACCCAGGGCATAGTATAAGTAATTTCTATTCATATTCAGTATCTGGCCTGTAATTGTAACAGGATAGAGTTTTTCCCTATGTGACTCGGGGGTGGGGGGGGGGAGGTTCCGGCGGGATGGGATAGTTAGAGTTATGAATTTGTTTTTTCTTGATAAGACTGACCGTTATACGTTCCAGTACAACACTATATGTATCAATACAATGTTGGGGAATTGTACTGTTTCTTTTGTTCTTTTAGGATGGCATTATATCCTTGAGAAGACACCTCTTATGTATATTTGTACATGAAATGGAAGGCTAATTCAGAGTGTTGTGCTATGTTTGAACGACTAAAGAAAACCAAAAAAACAAATTGTTCTTGACCATAACCAGGGTCTGCTTTGCACAACCAGATCCCAACTTAGAGCCTCCAAATACTCCTTCCAACATTCTCATTGCATCAATGGTTCCACATGATTTTGTAAAAACATCGAGACTGACACTAGTGACTGCATCTTTTTAAGTGAATAATCAGATCCAATAAAGAATTAATACAAAAAAAATCCATATGCCTTGAATGTACTACCATTGCCTACAATTGAACAGTGAGTGCTTGCAGCTTTATATAGCGTGATCTCTGCAGCAATGGTTCCTCCATGGGAGCAGAGGAGTGCCCCCCCCCCAGCTGTTGAAAGCTGAAAAAATAAAATGGTAATAAATGGAATTCATTACCATGTTATTTTTTTGGCGTTCTGCCGAACGGAGGGGGCAGGGCGTCATTGCTGCTGATTGGCAGCGATGACGAGTGGCCCCTTCAGTATGAATTGCGCATGTTGGTTTAGCCAGCTACCTTGCTACAGCCAAAACGACATGTGCAATTCAACCTCTCCAACCAGACTGTCATAGACAGCCGGGTTGGAGAGCAGGCACAGGCCTACAGTGCTCTTCGGAGCACTGAAGCAGCCTGCTCCAGCCAATACAGACACTTGTCTCATGCATGGGCTGTGAGACCATGCGCTGGAGGAATCTGGAGCAGGCCAGAGAACAAAGAGGACATGCTGCAGGCTAAGAAGTTAAGTGCAATGTTTTATTCCCATTTTTAAATGTAAATGTTTATTGCTATGTTGTTTAATATTATTCATGTCGACACACCATTTTTGTGGGTCACCAACCGCCACTGGAACCCCGCCCATGGACACTGGAGCGCAAGTTACATTAGACAAGGTCATAATATTATTTTTTTATTTTAGGTAAAGGGAGGTTAAGTTATTTCTTCCCTGAATCACAGGATGTTGAGACGGTGCTGGGACTTGAATCTTGTTTTCCAGTTCAAAATTTGGCGCTCTGGCGTTGATTCTACAACCTTTCTTAAACTGAGCCTAAATGGTGAAAAAAATTATTTTAAAAAGCCTTTTCAGTCTATAGCCAATCTGCACATAGAAGGGTACAAAGAAGACAGTCCAACGTGGACCCCACCAACGGATTCACTGCACTAAGGACATTGGATCCCTGGGGCCTTTCTGTAACACCAGGAGGTGGGGATCTGATGTGACCAGGGCACAGTCCCCAAAGGAGAAATGGACACAACACCTGTGTACTCCCTTCGGACAACTGCAGCATATGCTGTTCAATAAAACTTTTCAAATGCACAGTCCAGGTGTTAGTCACTTCTGGCTGTGGTTAATGGAAACCAACATGGGAGCAGAGTAAAAACTAAACAAAATAAGAACATTTACTTGTTCTAGTGGAGAAGCGCAGTTGTATGCTTTATTCTTGTTTGTCTTTCTTTTGAAAGTTGTGTAGGAGTGCACTATAATCATGAGTAGTTCGCACTCATGCATTCTGTGTGACTAATTTAGGACTAAAAGAGTTCATGTTCAAGATGTCAAAGTATTTCTTAGCTCCCCCATGCTAAAGGCTGGCCCTGCCTGCCCTTGACCTGTGAACTGCCTACAGTTGCCTGTGACCAATCTGATAGCCACAGAGGCCACCCGCCCTCCACCCTTTTGTTGTGCTGCATCCCTCCAGGAATTTTTTATCATCTCAGCCACAGTTGCCAGCAGTCTGCACTTCTAAGGACAAAGGTAGAGAGGTCCATTATTGATTGCTGTCTGATCATGCCCCTCCTCAGCCCTCCCTTACCTGCCACCTTGAAGACCAAGCCCGGATGGCAGCAGGAAGATGTATATGGTAAGGAGATTTGTGAAAATACAGTTTTTGCCTAGTTGTTCCATCACTCCCGCAGTGAGCATCTTCATCGCAGCCGTAGTGTGCACTGATCAACACTCAAGACACACTTGCAGAGAAGAGAGCCGCATACTCACACAGACACGCACACAATTATTGGCAGTGTGCAGAAAAAATACTTAATGACACATTTCCCGGGACGTCAATCCCTCCATATGGAATTTGGCTCCTGAAAACAGAAAACTGCTAACCTTTTCAGACTTGTAAAATTTCATAAAAATCCTTAAAAATAACTTCTGAAGTCAGCATTTTTATCCATTTGCATAACACCACCCCCAATCAAGTTGGTACGGTGGCTCAGGGAGCTCAACGTTCTCTACTGATAACTGCGCTCATCTGAAAGTTTCAAGTTCACATACAGGCACTCCGAACTGAGACTCCATTCTGAGGTCAGCACATTGGGTACTCTTCGAAACGGGGATGTTAAGACCAGGCATTTACAGCCCTTAGAAACCAGAGAGGGTGTATAAAAAAAGCAATTTCTTGTTCCTTGTTATGGCATCAACATTTATATAGCGCCTTCTATAATCAGTATGGCACCTTAGCTCTTCTTAACGTAGGTGCTCATTTTGGTAGGGGTCTGCGATTTCCATCAACACAGTTGTGCGATAATTGTCACAAATTCCAATCCTGGCGCTGCTGTCCATCCTTCTGACTTAAGACGGATTCTTCCTTGTCTCTCTTCAAGTGCTGAACCACACCCCTCTCCAGCTACGGAGGGCCTAGCATACTTTTCAGCCAGAAGTTCGAAATGTATTAATGATTAATGTTTATGTGTTGGTTGCAGGCTCCTGTGCTTCTAATCTTGTTTCTCTGCCTTCCCGGTAGTTGCCTAATTATCATAGCCATTTACAGCAGCCAGCTGATATTCTGCATCCGCAGAATGCAGTAATGTCCCCTGCTCTCTTGAGGCCGAAACAGAGGTAAACTGGTTCCTCAGATATTCCTCCTTGTTAATGTCCCAGTTCTACTCTTTGCATGACACTACTCCATGCAAAATCCCACGGTCGACGCTAGGTATGGGCAACTGCCCAGGGCCCCCACGCCCAGCCAACCAGCATAGGGCTCTATTTTTTTTTAATATTTTTTTTTTTACTCCTCATATATCTTTAAATATGCTTTAAATTCAAGGATGGAAGTTTTCCGCCTATCACAGGTAGCCGGGTGTTTAATGGGGGCTTCCGGTCACTCCTTACGGAGAGATGGAATGTCCTAAGACTCCGGAAGAGCTTCCCTTCGGCTTTCTTGTGAGAGGGCCAACCCCAATCTTGATTCTTGAAAGGTGCTTACGCCACTAATATCCCCAATCCTTGGTCTATTTACAGCATATTTTGTAATCATTGGACCAGACAACACTAAATAATCTACACCCGTGCCCCCCCACAAACCCAAAATACGTGTATAGGAAAACCATGTATCTATAATTCAGAATTTTATCATACCTGAACTAGGGTAAGACCCCTGACCAGGAAATTTCGACCTAAGTCCCAGAACTCTTCTCCACCCAATTATCCCAGATTTCCCAAATAATAGTTTTCTTTCGCTTTGTACCAGCTTGGTCTAATTTTGCTACCCTTTGGATAGAATGTATCCATTCATCTTCAGTCGGAGGACATGCTAAAATCCATTTAATGCACAATTCTCTTCGTGCCAGAAGTATTAGAGTGAAAAACAAAGCTCTGTGTTTTTTTGTTAAAAAAACCCCAGTTAGATCCCTTGGCAGAATCCCAAATATTATAGCCACCGTTGTTAATTTTATTTTCAAGCCCATAATGTTTGAAATGGTCTTACCTATTTTCTGCCAAAACGAATGCATTACCGGGCAACTCCAAAACATATGCACCTCATTTGCTTTTTCTTCTCCACATTTTGGGCACTTCTTGATTTAGGACTTCCCATTTTCGATAATTTCTGTGGTGTCCAAAAGGCTTTATGTACTGTGAAGAGGTGAATTTTTTTTAAGGGTGCAGCATTCACATATGACCATAAAAAAGACATAGATACTTGCCCAATTATATCGAGGTCTTCGTCCGGCAGGTCCTTCTTCTAAGTCTAAGATCTTCTACGCATGCTACGGAAGATCTTCTGGTGGATCCCCACCGAGACCAGGAAGACCGTCACCCAGGCCCTCGTCACCAGCCGACTGGACTACGGCAACGCCCTCTACGCCGGGACCACCGCCAAGCTCCAGAAGAGACTCCAGCGGATCCAGAACGCCTCAGCCAGACTCATCCTCGACATCCCACGAACCAGCCACATCTCCGGACATCTGAGAGACCTTCACTGGCTCCCCGTCAACAAAAGAATCACCTTCCGCCTCCTCACCCACGCACACAAAGCCCTACACGACCAAGGCCCGAGCTACCTCAACAGCCGAGTCAACTTCCACGCTCCCAAACGCCACCTCCGATCAGCCAACCACGCCCTCGCCGCCGTCCCCCGCATCCGAAGAGCGACTACAGGAGGAAGGTCCTTCTCCTACCTGGCCGCCAAGACCTGGAACTCCCTCCCGACCGACCTGCGCCTGACCCAAGACCACCTCTCCTTCAGGAAGAAGCTGAAGACCTGGCTGTTCGAGCAGTAGCGGCACCCCCCCCTCCCCCCCCCCAGCGCCTTGAGACCCTACGGGTATGTAGCGCGCTTTACAAGTGTCACTGATTGATTGATTGATTGATTAAGTATCATTGAATGCGACCTGCATATCTTCCTCGTTTTGGGGTAATAGCCAGTACCGCTCTGCTACTTCTTTAGGCTTTGTTTTATAGGTGCAAGTTTTTGATGCCAGTCCCGAATTCCCTTGTAACTCTTTGCCCACAGATCTTGCCCAACTACTCAACTGATAATATTTAAACTTCGAAACGAAGTCCTCACACACCGCTAAAAAATGGGGCCAGGAAATCAGTTTTACTTCAAAAATCAGTTGTCCCCAGGTAGTGCTACCGCATGTGCGAAGGGGGGTTGCAAGGACGTCTTCCAGACATAAGGGTGTTCCAGGGGAGTCCCAAACGGGAACTGCCTCATTGTAGTATGGAATCTTTACAAGACATCTAACGTGGTACCAAAGCTTTATAGCAGAAACAAGCATCTTTAATTTGACCTTCTTAAAGTATTTTGGGTGCCCAAATTTTAGTAGAAAACACCCCGCTTGTTGGGAAAACTCTGCTGTGAGAGCCTTATAGAGTGGAGAAAAGAATTTGCTTTCCAATAATAGTTGTCGAAAGTTTTTTAAATGGAAAGCGCAAAAGTATAAGAATAGGTCGGGGATTGCTATGCCGCCGTAAACTTTTTTCTTTCTAAGTTTTTTTAGGAAGATTCTGGGATTTTTGTTTCCCAAAATAAAACTTGAAAAAAGGCCCTGCACCTTTTTAAACCACACTTTTGGAAAATCTAGGGGAAGAGAGTTAAACAGAAAGGTGTACTTTGGCAGGATCGACATTTTCAGTAGATTTGATTTACCTAATAGTGAAAGTGAGAGCCCCCCCATGATTGCAACTGTGATCTGACCTTTTTAGTGACTTTTTCAAAGTTAACCATTGCTATTTTTTCAATATTATGGACTATTTGGATGCCCAGATATCTGATTTCTTTCTGTGTATATGTACTCCTATAGTTGGTATTCCATTTCATTAATTCAGTTTTTTGTTGGTTAATACTATACCCAGAAACCTTGCCAAAGTTCTCTAATTTAGACCATATCTCTGGAAGCGATCTTTCTAGATCGCTGGTATAAATTATGAGATCGTCTGCATATAGCCCAATTTTTTTCACCCAGCCGTTACAGCTGAAAGGGATGATGTTTTGGCACTCTCTCAAAATACATGCTAGGGGCTCAATGTAGATGTTAAAAAGTAAAGGGGACAGGGGACACCCCTGCCTAGTGCCCCAGCCTATTTGTATTGACCTGGTTAGTTTCCCATTAATTAGAATTTTAGCAGTAGGATTCTTATAAATAGCTTTGATTGCCAACAATAGATTTTCGCCTAAGTCAAGATGTTGAATTACTTTAAACAGGAAAGCCCAGTTGACCCGATCAAAAGCTTTGGCAGCATCAAATGTCATTGCTGCCAAAGGGAAATTTTTGGGTCTGTGCCATGTCTATCGCCGCAATTAGATCATGCGTCAATTCACTGAGTTGCCTCCCTTTCGTAAACCCTTTTTGGTCTGGGTGGAATAGGCTGCCCATTACTTTATTCAGGCGTTTGGTGATTATCTGGGAATAAATCTTGTGATCGCAGTTTAAAAGTGAAATGGGTCTATAAGACTCACAGAGTCTAGGATTTTTATCTGGTTTCAATAAAATTGTTATCGTGGCCTCATCCCAGGAGGCCGGGGGGCTCAGACCTTCAATAAAGCAGGAATTAAAAAGTTGAAGGAGGAAAGGAATAAGTTTGTCTCTTAGACTGATATAAACTTCATTAGGGATTGAATCTGGACCGGCTGCTTTGCCCTTTGTTAGAGAGCTGATCGATTGAATTATCTCTTCTTTAGATATGGGGAGGTTTAATTGTTCTTTTTCATCTTGATGTAGGGAGGGAAGAACTATACCTGACAGAAATTCCTCCATTCTAGCTTCCTCAAGAGGAGTCTCATCAGTGTATAAACTCTGAAAGAACTGGACAAAGGCCTCTTCTATTCGGAATCGTCCGATATGATGATACCAGTGCTCAAGCATCGGAGGTCCCTAATCCAGTTTCTTGTTTGGTCTACCTTGGTTTTCCACGCCAAGAGTTTACTGCAACCCTCACCATACTCATGATGTGATAATTTACTGGCGTCCCACTTTTTTTTATTCTCATTTCTAAAAAGTCTGCGAGTTTATGTTTCGCAATATTTATTTTTCTAAGAAAGTTAGAATTTCCCTGATCTTGTTCTAGCTGTTCCTGCAGCTTCTGAATATCCGCTTCCAATTTTTTGGATTCCTCTTTCACCTTTTTTGCCTGGAAGAACGATATAGCGGTTAAAGAGCCTCTTAAATAGGCTTTATATGTGTCCAAAATTATTTGGGGTGATGCTGAGTTTACATTATTTTCAAAAAATTCCTTTGTCTCCCCCTTCAACTTTTCAATTACTTCACCATCTTGTAGTAATACTCGGTTATTTGTCCATCTCTGCGGGGGAGAACTTCCTGTTCTAATACAACTCCCGTATGATCAAAAAGGTGTTCCGGGACATGTCTAACTGAATTGATATTTCTGCTTATGGCAATGTCGGTTAAGAAGAAATCAAATCTGGAGCGATGTCCACACTTTTTGTTGTGAAAGGTGAACTTACCACTAAATGTCTTGTGTTCCTTGGACTTCTCTCTCCAGATATCTACAAGCCCGATGTCTGAAATTAATTGTCTCAAGGCCGTTCTCATTTTTTGAGTATTTGAACCTACTCTAGTTGATGTAGAGTCTTGATTTGGGTCAAGGACATATTTATGTCCCCCCCCTATTATAATGTTCTCATTTATATTTACTAGGTGGTGAAGTAGAGTATATAGGGTGGCAGGGTCGTCTAGGTTTGGCCTGTAGTAACTTACAAAGGATGTCCACATATCATTTATCTTAACTCAGGCAATGACCCATCTCCCCCGAGGGTCTACCGTACATTCCCCTAACATAGCCTGGGCTGATTTTTTAATTAAGATGGGGACTCCTTTTACTGTACAAGATTGTGTTGTACAGACAGTGTTCAATCCACTTTTGCTGTTTTACAACCCCGTCCCACTCCTCTTTAAGTAAGTGCGATTCTTGAACCAAAATAACACTACACTCTGACAAGTTTAAATATTCTAGTATTCTTTTCCTTCTAGAGGGAACCCTTAACCCGTTGACATTCCAAGACATGGTTCGTATTTTATTTATTTTTCCCTTATTCATAAGGGCTGGCCCGGGACATACTGAAAACCCTACCGTCATTTGTATTTTGTCAGAGGCCCCCAAAGCCTACGTACCACCCTTGAAAATAAAAGAATAAATGAGGACATTTTGTTTTCTTTTTTCCCCTTGCTCCCCCACCCTGTGCATGATATTTTGATTTTTCCACTTTATATGTGACCCGCCCACCCTCCCCTGGGGAACCCTCCCTTACCTCTGATTTTTGTCTCTCTCTCTGATCTGGCACTAAACACGTAAATCTGTTCATTTGGATGGGGCTCTATGACTGTGAGGCCCCTGCGGTGGGCCTCACAGCTATGGTATGGGGCTGTGAGGCCTAGAAACTCGCAATTGTGTAGCTCTGCAAAGAACAGGGTCTCGTCACGCTGGACATGACTGAGAGGCCCAGGAAAGGGACTCCCCCATCCCCTGGGCCTTGCAGCACTACACAATAGGTGCGATGCTCAGGGTAGGAAAGGGACTCCTCCTGGGCTAAGCACTGATTGTGTGGCGCAGCAAGGCCTAGAGTGGGGTCCTGGGTAGCGTGCCCAGCCACCTGTATATGGCAGGTTTGGCCTGTAATTTGGGATTCAGTCCAGCGGTGCCCACGCAAAGGCACTGCAGGATACTCACAGTCCCACACTTGTTAACCCTTTCAAAGTACAGAGGACATGCAACTTTCTTTCAGCCCTTGATGAGCTGTGAAAGAGATGCTTGTCGGCTAACGGAGGTGCTGCAGCACAAGAGGTGTCCTGCAAAAAGCAGCTTCAGGAAAACCTTCAGTTATTGGGATGCAAGCAGCCTTGAATGACTGAATCAGACCCATGGCCTTGGTGTCTATTTCTTCCATTAAAGCTGTTTCAAGCTGCTGTCACATTGTCAACTAAGTGGACAAGGCACAGGGAAAA
The DNA here is from genome assembly GCF_964204655.1 of Triturus cristatus. NCBI lineage: Eukaryota > Metazoa > Chordata > Amphibia > Caudata > Salamandridae > Triturus > Triturus cristatus. Next base: position 674,736,082 of record NC_140594.1, on the reverse strand, counting down.
TATGATTTGCCCAGGATCAAATAGTTGGCCAAATTAGTAAAGCCAATATTGCAGCGCATTGCTACTTGGTGCAAAATACAGATATGTTGTTGCACACACTCAATAAAAAAGCATAGTAGCAACTATTTAGGATTCAACATAAGAATTCTGGAGCTCTTTTTCATTTGTGTGTATCTTCCTTTATTCTTTCGTTCTTAGATCTTCCAATCCCAACGCGTTTCGTCGCTTAGGTGGTCAACCGTGCGACTTCCTCAGGGCTGGAAGCAATAGATAACTTCCATTGTAATATATATATTACAGATATGTTTAAACAAATTCACATAAGTATGTATTAATTGGAGATGAGCCCCTGTAGAGCCTTATACCTAAGGACTTCATATCTTATAGATATATCATTATTTCCGTAAAACAAACTAGATAGAAAAAGAACATATAATGAAACACCACTTTGGTGTGACTACACCAATCAAGTCACCTCAGTCGTTATAAACTTATAACATGTCCAAATATACGGGGACAAAGTATCCATCAATTAAAGTCCTCTCCCTGTTTAGTTTCACATCTCCAAGTATAGTAATTAGGAATCAAGAATACCTATATATACCAGCATGCCACCATAGTGCACCAATATAAGTCACCTGATGATATTGGCTGTTAAATACCTTAAGGTTTCAATCATCGATATTAGATCTGAAATTAATCAAAGGTAACACCAGGGTAAGTTGCGGAACGCATGAGGCAACGTATCTCAACACGCTATGATATTTTTCATTTTTTCTTCTATGGCGGAAAAAAGCATTAGTTATCATACCTTGTTTTGTCCTAGCCGAATTATATTTTAAATTCAGTAAGGGAGCCTCCAACTTTGCGATAGCTATATTATTCGGACCCGCCTAAGCCAGTTCTGTCAGTTCGTCGAGTCCAATCGCCCTGCGGGTGTGAAATATACATCATATGTAGAAGTCTATTATCTACGCATTAATTTAAACTGAGTTAACTCATGCCAAGCGTATATCTCGCTCTTACCTCGATTACTATCGTTCGGTCGTTGTATTTTTGGCCGCAAAATATCTCAATGTATCAGTAGTAGTAACGGTAGTGAAAACAAAGTAGTTCATATCCCTCGAGTTTCGGGTTCTATAAGAAAGTAATGGTAGCAGTAAGATACTATCCCATAAGATTGTGATTAAGATTTAGATATTACCTAACGGCTCTCATTGGAAACATACCTGTCAGTGCTAAGCCATATTCCGTCAATGATACAGCGGCGGTATGGTAATGTTCAAGTCAGCGTTAAATACAGGCATTAGAAATCAACGATGCCCTACTTACATTGGCGTTCTCAGTAAGCGCCATTATGGAATGGGAATAAATACGGGTTGCAATACAGTACCGTCAATGCTCAATCAGGATATATTAGAAATCAACGATGCCCTACTTACATTGGCGTTCTCAGTAAGCGCCATTTTGGAATGGGAATAAATACGGGTTGCAACACAATACCGTCTGTGCTCAATCAGGATATATTACTTCTGCAAATATGCAAAATGCTCCTCCGTCAAAATAGACATGTGATTTCCACCATACTATTCAATTACTGGTGTATATCCCTTATTAGAACCTCGAGATGACGCCTGATCCTGTTATCTCAGTACTATATAAACGCCATCTTTAAATGGGAAGAAGTCCCAAATAACCACAAAGTATCCATTCCTCATATTAAGTAAGGAAACAATTCAAATTAAACAGATATCTTAAGGTTAGAAATCAAGTGTTAAATGTACAATAACCGATACTAACGTACCAAAATTGTGTGTACACAATCCGCTGTCTACATCGTCCTCTACAAGGCAAAATTAGGTTCATCCCAATTTAGCTCCAATTCTAGGTACATAACGGTATAGTCAACTATGTTTACTGCTAAATTAAAATCTCAATCTGTAGATGATTTGCCTTGCTCCAAAGAGTACGTCAACTTGGTTTGTTCCGCATTTTAACCCTGAATATTAAGGTATACCAAATGCATCATAGTTCGATTTTCTTGAAAGACAGCAGCCTAAGGGTTTGACAGATCTCAATATCTTAATCTCCTAAGAAATATTGGAGTTCATGATCAAAATTAAGACCATTTTCCACGGCCCGCAAGCGCATGATCCACCTTGCCTCATGCCTTCGCAACTGAAGTTCCCTGTTGCCACCACGTTGGTCCAGACAGATATGCTCAATACCGAAAAATTCAAAACTTTTCGTTTGGCCTTGTGCACTGCAATTATGTACATGTTCTGCTATCGGATATCTCACATCATTATTTTTTACACCCCTCACATGCTCACTAATGCGATCCTTGAGAGCCCTGATTGTACTGCCTATATATATTTTACTACATTTACAGACAATGATATAGATGACATATTTAGTACAGCAGTTAATGTTTGTTAGTATGTTATAAATTTTACCATTAATATCGGAAAAACACTTCGTTTTGTCTTTGGCATATCTGCATACACCACAGTGTCCACATCTGTAAAAGCCTTTTGCCAGTGTCGTTAACCATGTATCTTGTCTTCTTGCTCGGGGATAACTAGGACTTAACAGTGTGCCTAATGTTTTGCCTCGTCGATATGTGATTTGAGGTATCTCAGTTATACAGTCTCTTAGTGTGTTATCTGCTCGTAAGATGTGCCAATGATTATTCAGACTCTTCGGAGGGGCACATTAAGTGGTGTATAGTTTGTTATCATTCGTATCGGTTGTGTAGTCATTGCAGCTTTTACCTTTGATTGTAAGGTGGTCAGACTTTCAGTCTTTAGGGCCTTGACCTTAGATATAGCTATCTCCTGTCGCGAATAACACCTCTGTATAAACCTTTTTTCCATATCTTCTAAACATCGTTTGAACTGAGTGTCATCACTACAATTCCGCCTCGCCCTTATCATCTCTCCAAATGGAATAGATTTGATTTGATGATGAGGGTGAGCACTACTAGCATGTAGTATCGCGTTACAGGATGTTGGTTTTCTGTACATGTTGCTCTGAATCTTGTTGTCCTGTACATATAGTCCTACATCGAGAAACATCACGTTGGTCTTGCTGAAACATGTGGTGAATCTAATATTCATATCATTATCATTCAGATATACAAAAAATTCCTCAAGAGAGGCCTCTGTACCTGTCCATATCATCAGGCAGTCGTCTATGTAACGCCCCCAATATAATATATTTTCGTTCCATCGACTACCATTGGGGCCCCAGATCAGCTTGTCTTCTAGCCAACCCATAAAGATATTCGCATATCTGGAGCCCATGGCTACTCCTTGTGTTTGTTTAAACCATTCATTGTTAAATAGAAAGAAGTTGTTACATAGTATCAGCTCGATCATCGCCAATATCATTTGAGTATGCTCCCATTGGCTTGCAGGTTTTTTAGACAGAAATTGATGTATCGCTCGCAGTCCCAAATCATTCCTTATACTGGTATAGAGTGATACTACATCCAGTGTTACTAAGATCATATCTGTGTCCCATGTCATATCACTTAAGATGTTTAAAATGTGTCGTGTGTCTTTGATATAGGATGGCAAGTTACTAACTATTGGTTGCAAGAAGAAATCTACAAATTGTGATAGTCGTTCTGTCGGTCCCCCTATCCCCGAAACTATGGGCCTCCCAGGTGGAAACGGGAGGACTTTATGTATTTTAGGTAGTGTATACAGGCAGGGGTACCGCGGACGATGGACGGTTAAATATATATACTCATCATCGTCCAATAAGCATTCTTCGTGCCATTTCGTCAAGAGATTATTGATCTTAGTAGTCAAAGAGAATATAGGGTTATGCACTATCTTTTCATAACATTCAGCGTTGTTCAGCTGAAAGTATATTTCTTGATCATATTCATTTTTATTCATAACAACCAAATTACCCCCTTTATCCGCTCTTCTTATAATTAGATCAGAATTATCCTGTAATGTTTTCAATGCTCACCCACAGTCAGATTGTCAATATGAATTCCAGGAGGTTGCCTAGAGTTACTCATGGCTTTATCTAAATCTCTGGTCACCAGGGTATGAAAAATCTCGATATTATTTCCGCTTGCTAGATTAGGAGACCATCGAGATTTAGATTTCAGACCGCTCGTTATCGAGAAGTCCGGTCTGATATCCAAGTCTTCTAAGACCCTACCGATCGTAACTGGGTCTTCTTCACATTCTGTAATTGAAAGTAGTGTCATAGTGTCATAAATATCTTCAATAGTTGGTACATTAGATACAACAATACCAGGTAAGCTCGAAACCTTTTTATTGGGTCTGGGGTTCAGAGCAAAATGTTTCCTCAGCTTAAGACTTCTGATAAATCTAAATAGATCAATTTTACATTTTCACATAAATCCCCTTTATTTTGTGGACAGAATCCCAAACCTTTTTTGAGAAGCGTAATCATCTCATCCGTAAGCTCTTGATCAGATAGGTTTATAACCTCCACATCAGTCCCTCCCTGTAACTCTATTGTTTCTTGTTCCATGAGCGAGTTTTCATTCCTGCCCTGTCCTCTTCTGCGGCCGCTCCTCTTCCCCCTCCTGGTTTTCTTATTGTACTTGCTCTTGAATTCTGTTCTCTGTTCCCCCTCTTTATTCGGTTTACTTCTTGTAAAAAAGAGGAGCTTCCTAAGGGGAGTGGTTGTTTAACTACAGCTCCTGTACCTCCTTCTCTATCACTGCTGCTCGTAGATATTGTGCTCAGTGATGCGTTACTGGAGCTTATTGGGGTTGAGTCAGGAAGCGATTTATTTTTATCTGATGTGTCTAAATGATCATATTTTTTAGAAAATGTAAAAACCCTTCCATTGTTGTAATCAACCTCATCCCTTTTCAGCTTTCTTGCTTTTCTTTTGCCTAATCTCATTTTGGTGATTTAATAGCACTTCTTTAAGAAAGTTATAGTTTTTTGCTGTCGCTTCAGGTAAATTGAGAGATACTATCTCTTCCTCTAGCTGCTGTATTTCCAATTGTAGACTTTTCACTTTTCTTTCTGCATTTTCTATTAATATTTCCATAAGCTTTGTAGAGCAAAGCGTACACAGAGCAATTTAATTATGGAGCAAGAAAAGGTAAATTGTGCAGCGTACTGCAGCATATTTTGAGATAGTATTACTTTGTTAACATGTGTAAAAATGAGAAACTTAGTCTGGGCATAAGGTGCCCTCATTCGTACAAGTTTAACACCCAAATATAGCAATAAGTAACAGAAAGATGACTAGTCAATCTTTGAAAAGGACCTTTCACTGTACAGCAACATGTGTCACTGTGTTTTAGTAACTTTTTAACTGTTTGAGCCACAAACAGTTCGTTTGGGGTTAAAATCCGTAGATTATGCAGCTGATGAGGGTTTATATTGCGAATGCAGCAAATCCATAATGATACGGAAAAACACTATGGCCCACAATCTCATAATTCCAGTGGCTCTGGCTATATAGTTACCACTGTATTGCTTTTAGGTGAATTTTCCATGTGACTGGGCACTTCTCCCCTCTCAGGTAATATTCACCCTATTTTGTAATTATATGCTTGCTAGCAGTTTTTACATGGAATCAAAATACTCCCAATCTTGCCAAAAAAATGGAATAGGTTCAGAAAAATGAATGACCAAGAGCACACAATTTGGCCTAATGGGAGGCCGGGATTTAAGACATGTGTCTCCTGGTTCCACATTTCCAACTAGTTCACTAGACCACAACTGGAGTGTCAGTAATTCCTAAGGCAAGGCCAAGGGGACCTCTCTTACCAGGGAAAAGTAATTATTGTCATAGTGTTTATTTCCATCATATTTAGGTGAAATGGTAAAGCTGAGATTAGATGTCAAATATTCGACTTCCATGACTATAATGTGCCCAGTGGACAAGGCCTGTGACAGTGGGTACTTACTGGACAGTACGCTTGGTAGATACTGATATATACTACTGGTGTTTCAAAACAGTTGCATTCCATTTGCATACCAGAGCCCAATGGCAGTGACTCTCTTGCTCAGTACAAATAAACTGACCCTTTGCTGCTCTGAGCTCAGTTAACTATATTATCAAGTATGTTCAAGTACTCTTCAGTCTCAGAACTGGCAAACAAACTCCAAAAAATTGTTCCCAGAGAGAGAGAGAGCTTTCTTTTTGCAGGTTAAGAAGCTACTACAGATTCTTTTGGTTATTCCAGTATCTTCTTGTGAGGCTGAGAGAAGCTTCAGTGGTTTGAGCCGAATAAAAACTTGGCTAAGATCAACTATGTCGCCGAAAAGACTGAATCATGTTGTCATTTGCAAAATACATTAAGGGATGATGTTCAACTCAGTTGAACTACTAACAATAGCGAAATAATTTGCCCTCCGCACTGAACAGGGCAAAAAATTGTTTGGCTTTTCAAATTAAAGTTCATCATTTTATTATAGATTCCTGCAGCAAGAAAATCCTATTTCAAATTAGTCCAATTGAATTTTGAGGTTTACGAATGTCGCTAAGAGCATTTAGTTTATTCTTACTTTTTTTGTCCCCCCTTTTGTTTGCTCGATGCATGAAGATGCAAGATTCAGACACATGTTTTTTTTCACATTTGGTCTAATTACTTTGTGAATGTAAATAACAATAAATCATACTTAAAACTGTGATTACATGCCTGCCTTTCTTAATATTTCACTTCAAAACTATGCGATTGTATTCATTTTATGGGGTGTTCGGTTCTTACAGAATGGGCAATTTGTATAGGGTCAATGGAAAGTCCACAGGGTTGTTCCTGTACCCACCAGAAATTTAGTGTCTCCTACATCCCTGGGGTTGAGATCAGTTCTTGAGGCTCTGTCTTTGCCAAGCTGAAGACCTCCCAGATCTCAGGGCTATGAGCTCATCAGCCCGGCAAATAATAGTCTTTGCAGGCAGATGTTAGGCATACAACAGCCTGCACAAGACAAGTGCGATTGTGGTAACTGCAGTAGCCCCTAGCCAGCGAGACTGAGTGAGTGTTCAGTTGTTTTTCAAGAAATACTGCCTGTATCAGCAATTCTTCTTTGCTATTCCTTTAAATGTGAATGTATTTTCACCTGCCCTGTGGAAAAATAAAGGGGGCAAAACACTGCGCCCATGCCTAAAAAAGGCCCCTGGTCAGGAGTAGTGTGAATGTCGGTAATCAAGTATATTAATTGAGTCCACCACCACTCACACATTTCAAAGGGTTGCAGCCGGTCCAAATGGTCCTCACGAGGCAATCACAATCAGGCCACATAGGGCCTCATGTAGGTAACTAAATACCGGTCGGTAACGGCCGAAATTCGGTAAAAAACTCGTTACCGACCGGTATTTAGATAGTTGAGATGTAGGAGGCCAAAAACCCATATTCGGTAAATATGAATCGGTAAATACCGATTCATATTTACCGAATTCTAAAATACCACTTCAAAGTTACCGAATACATATTTTCCGAGTCGGTAAATATGAAGTGGTAAATATGAAGTGGTAAAACGGAAAAAGATATGTAGGTAAATTCGGTAATTAAGAAATCCTTGAAAATCGGTAAATAAGAGTCGGTAATTAACACTGATAGAAAGCAGGTGGAAATCATCAACAGTGCATATAAGCAATCCCAAAATGCAACAGCGTGGACAACATGGCCGCTCTGTATGTCATTGCAAGGCGGCTACGTCTACAGGCAGCAGGACTGAGGATATGGAGACGGGAGGAACGCATCTACAGACAGCGCATCACACTCTTCCAACTGACTGACGCAGAGATACATGAAAGGTACAGGCTACACCCCCAAACCATCATGGACCTGATAAGGGACCTGCACCCACTCCTGGACCAACCAACAAGAAGGGCGCATGCCATACCACCACATGTGCAGGTTCTCTGCAGCCTACACCTACTTGCATCTGGCAGTTACCAGGGGGTGATAGCTGCGGTGGGCGGTGTATCCCAGAGTTGCCTGTCCCGTTTTTTCAGGAAGTTCCTGGATGCCATGATGCAGAGAATGCACCACTACATCAGCTTCCCAAACACACAGGCTGAACTGCAGAAAACTAAAACTGACTTTTATCACATGGCACAGTTCCCCCATGTCATTGGCTGTATAGATGGCACACACATCCCAATCTGCCCACCAGCTGCCACTGAGCACATCAACAGAAACAGAAAGTCCACACACTCCATCAATGTGCAGGTAATCTGCGATGCAGGGAACATCATCACTGATATCGTTGCGAAATTCCCTGGGAGCACCCATGACTCCTACATCTTCCAGAACAGTGGGATGTACACACGACTGCTTGCGGGAGAATTTGGAGAAGGATACCTGCTTGGTAAGTAACAGTGACGCTCCATAGTACTCAGTGCAAATCATAGTGTATTGAGGCATGTGACTGATTTCTCCCTTCTACTCACCTAGGGGACAGTGCATATGCCGTGCGGTCATTCATCCTCACTCCCTACCTACACCCATCAACCCAGAGTGAGAGACGATATAATGTGGCACACAAATCTACACGCAATGTGGTGGAGCGCACGTTTGGACTATTGAAGAGCAGGTTTCGCTGCCTCCATAAGAGTGGAGGTGCACGCCAGTACACACCCATCCTCTGCTGCAAGATAATTGCCACTTGTGCAATGCTGCACAACCTTGCCACAAAGAGAGGCACAGAGGTCGAAATGACATATATTGAGGACAATGATGATGAGTCTGCACAGGCAGAGGCCAACGCAGCAGGAGTGCCAACAGCAACAGATGGGAGAGTGAGACGGGCAGAGATCACATGCAACTATTTCTGAATGAGTAAGGGGACACAGCCAGTAGTTGGATGCCATAACGTAGTTTAATCAGGCAGCACTACGCCACGACACAAAGGAAAACGTATTCCAACAACAATGAAAAATAAAATTTTGTCAGTTAAGGGTTACTTCACCCAATTGTGTCATTGTTTTGCCTGACGCTTTAATGTTTGCGCCCACGCGCACCAGTGCGGGGTGGAATTGAGGGAGCGTCCTCACTGGCTGGGGTACCAGTGGCACCACGTTGACGCCTGTTGCTCCGACAAGTGTCTGGGACAGTGGGGGTTATGCTGCTCCTGCTGGTCATGTCTTCTGTGTCACCAGCATCCAAAGCGCCAGTTGTAGCAGACTGGCTGGTGAGCAGCACTTCTAGTGCACTCGTGACCCTAACCATCCCCCTGGACACATCTGTGCTGCAGTGTGCAAGGCCCTCCTGCATCCCCACAGAGCGCCTGCAGAGCAGCGATGTGGCAGTTGCCAGCCGGTTCACTGCCCTTGAGGTCAGATCCTTTCTCTGATGTCCCCTGCGCCGTGCTGCCCTGTCCTCATCGTACTTTGAGCACAGCAGCATGATGGATTGGGACATGTCCCGCATGCCCGCTGCCATCTCAGCCATGCCCCCTGCCATGGTGCTGATGCCCTTTTCAATGTTTCCAAAGGTATTGTTGAGGCCACGCATTTATCGCTGTACGGACACCATTGCCCTTGCCTGGATGCGTTGTATTTTCACGATGGTGCCCTCAAGCCCTGAGAACACTCCATGGCCCTGCCCAAGGGGAGGTGGACTCTGCGGCCGAGCCCTGCGGCGCCGTCTGCCAACTGTGTGTTCACCCTCAGAGTCGGAAGGCACACTGGCATGGGTTACATCCTGGGGTACAGTGGACGTTTCCGGCCCCCTCGAGTCTTCGGACGATGAGTCGGTCACATCCAACCTGGCTGCAGGACGCCTCCTCAACCTGTGCAATGCAGGTGGTGCAGATGGTGGTGACACCTGCAGGAGTGGGGATGTTGGCAGGAGCGGCGATGCTGGCTGGGGTGGTGTGACTGCCTGTGGTGCCGTTCCCTGGGCAGTACTGGTGGTGGCCTTCTCTGTGCTGGGTTTGTGGTGTGCCCTCTCTCCCTTGTCATGGCCAGTTCTGTGCGCAGTAGTGCCTGTGGACAGAAAAGCGACATCAGCTAAGTGTACCTGAAGCATTGTCTTGATGACATGACAATACATTTTCTGTACAGTATCTCAATGTCCTCTGCCTGCTTCTCGCTACTGTGTGTCACATGCCCTGTTATTCTGTGCTAATCGTATCATGTTTGGGCTTTCAGGGACTACATCTCCCATGATGCATTGCAGGCATGCACTAATACCTGTACTGGAGTGGGATTCTCATAGCACATTTGGGGAGTTGGGATAGGGGTAGGGGGGGCACATTGCTGTGCAAGCGTATTACCTTGTTTGGAGGTGCCTCTGGCGGAGCTGTCAGCGTCCCCAATCCCCACGATACTTTCTGGCTCAATGGTTGTCTCCACTAGCTCCTCCAGTTCCGTCAGGGCTGGTGCCCTGTTGCGTCCACCTCCTGTCTGGCTGGCCTCTTTTTTAAATTCTGCCACCTTCCTCTTCGTGATGATACGGATGTCGTACCACCGCTTCTTGAGGACATCGATGTCCCGGGGGGTCACTCCCATGGCATTCACCTGTGCCTGGATTCCTAGCCAGATCTTGCGTTTCTCTGACTCAGGCACTTGCTGTGACTGTTTTCCAAAAAGCTTCTGGTGCTGCTTCACGACCTCCTCCACCAGTACTTGCAGCTCCTTTTGGCTGAAATTCAGCTTTCGCTTCCTCTCCCCTCCTTCCCTCTCTGTGTCCTGGCTGGCCATTCTTGCAGTCTCCAGGGCTGAATCAGGCAGTTGCTCTCTTCCTCTCCTCAGCACTCCCAGCCTCTCCAGAGTCTGCTGATTGTGTGCACCTGCCTGGGTGTGGCCACTCCCTGGTTGGGTGGGGTTTAGGTAGCACAGGATTGGCTGATTCAAGTCATGTGTTTTTGTACTACCGATTCGGTATTTACCGATTCGGTATTTACCGATTCGGAAAATACCACTTCGGTATTTACCGATTCGGAAAATACCACTTCGGTAAATTCCGATTCATGTTTACCGAATTTTACCGAATCGGTAATGTTTACCGATTGTTGACCTACATATAACTTACCGATTCTTAAATACCGATTCGGTAAAATTCGGTATTTAAGAATCGGTAAAAATTATTTACCTACATATGGCCCTAAGTCTTCCTGCCTGCCAGGCCGCAGTCACCAGCCGGGAAAGCCACTCTCCAGCTCACCACAATCAGTGCTACGCTAGCTCTTCTGCCAGCATCCCGCATGAACCCCATCCTGTCTCCCGCTCGCCGACCGGCTGTCAGGCTGATTGTATAGCCTGGGAGCTCATCATCAGCCACCTCTCAGCTCCCCCAGCTGCTCGGCGACTTCTCCCAACTTGGCGCAGCTGGCCCCATTGTTTTTCTGCACCTTTTATTGCATATGCGCCGACTTCCTCTCAGACTATGGAACTTTGACTTCAGGCACCCAGGTTGTTTGCTGGCTTGGCCACGCCCCCTTTGTGACAGTAACTTGATGTAAAAGAACAAAAGTAAATTTCGACCAAATAAAGAAGCACTTACTTTGTTTGATTAAGAGGAAGTGCCTCTGTTTAATGAGATTCAACTCTATTTCTGTGGGCACATCTTATTTCTGTGAAGTTCAATATTAAGTCATGAATTACTCCTAACAGAAATTTTAGGAACAACATTGGCCAGAAAATACAAACACATATGATCACAGAATATAAAGGGCCTGATTACGAGTTTGGCGGGCAGGGTTACTCTGTCACAAACGTGACGGATATCCCATTTGCCAAATTACAATTCCTTAGGATATAATGGAATTGTAATGTAGCAGATGGGTTATCCATCACATTTGTGACAGGGTAACCCTGTGCGCCAAACTTGTAATCAGGACCAAAGTCATGAATTGCTGTTAACAAAAGTTTAAGAAACCAACACGTCAGAAAATAAATACTCATATGATCCCTGGAGACATTCCCCTGTAGTCATTCATATAACTTTAGTCAGAGCTATACACTATATATTCACCAAACAAGGAACCACTTACTTGAAATAGAAAACAAATTCTGTTTGGGGGACGTTTGAGGTGAAATTGCAGACTTGTTTTGGAGAAACATATATATAACTTCCCATTTTGGAACAGATGCTTGGCTCAAAAAAATTAAACCTCAAAAGGAAGCACTTACACAAATAAACATATCAGCAGCTAAGCTCTAGTTCTATAAAGTTCCCAAAAATCTGTAAGCGTTGATTAGAGGAAAGGAGTAAAGACATTGTGTTGACTAAAGAAAGTTCAATCACTTATGTTACGGCTGTTTAGGCATAGCAAGCATCTCCTCTAAACTCTTCTCCTGCTCTGGGTGCAGAGCCTATGGTTCCCCTTTTAACCACTTCAGAATCTGTAAGGGTACCAAATCACCTGCAAGCTTCACCCTCTTTGTCCATTATTTCTCAAAAGCAGTTGATATCAGATATTCAAAGTTGGCTGTTGTGGATGCACCTGGATCACAGCAGCCATCTTTGAACAGGATTTTTTCAAGTCAAACAATGCATTCCAAGGTGCGTGCCATGGGTATGCACATATCCTTGGCAGCCATTTTAGAATGCTTTCTCTATTTGTTTTTAATACAAGAAAAGCATTGGCTAGATGAATAGATTTGCCAATGCCGGTCCAAATATGTTATTGACCTATTTTAAGTAGCATACATTTAAAAATGAGAGTTTGTTTGACACTGATCTCTTCAGTCATTGGTGAACAATAGATCTTGATCGCAATTAAAATGTTCAGGGTTGTTAACCTTTTATTGTAAAAATGTTGATTTAGCAAATGGAAATGAATTTGCTTAGTAGTGGTTCAGATGTTTTCATTATGCAAATGTGATGTCATTCTTAGAGACTAATTGGCTGGTGAAATGGAAGTCAGAGTCATTACACTGAACCAATTAGATGGTACTTTCAGGAACTATTGACTATGCATTCATACATGTGAGATATGGCGTTTAGAAGAATTGTAACATCATACAAACTTGCATCCATCATAGACCATACCTAGCAAATCAATTAGATTGTAGGTACTCATGTGAGGAGAAACAAGGCAGAGATTAATCCTTTAACAAGGATTTTTTTAAATAAGCACATCCGTTCATTCTTCTAATGGCTTCAGGGGAAGTAATATCGTATAGGAAAAATGATTTCATAGGTTATTGATTTTAGAAAGAGGCCAATGCAAATCTATGAAAAATAACACAAAATGCATAAATTCCCCCCAAAATTACCTCTTTTCGCTAAAATGCTGCATTGTAATGCAAACAGCCCCATGTTTCGCTCATCCTTCTCATTCTGGGCAGACCAGAGATATCCCAAGCTATCTTTTGAAATTCTATAGGATTGCTGCCTCCAAGGATGGTGTCCGCATCAATGACATCCTTCATGGGAATATGCACTCTGCTGCACATTAGTAGTCATCATGGCTCTTTCATCAACGTGACACGTATAGGCATGCAGTGCAGAGCCACTAGGCCCTTCTGTTGGTAAGGAGAATGAGTAGCAGTGGCGGCTGGTTACATTCAAAAGTGGTGAGCTTAAACATCTTGTCATACTTCACCCCAGCGAGCGACAGTCGCGAGCAAGTCGAAACAACCTACAGGGGGTTTGGGGGGGTTCTTCCCCAAGAAAATGTTAAAAAAAGAGTGGACAAATAGTGCATTTTCAAGCAAATTTGAGAAAGCAGGAAGGTTAATAAAGCAATGGTGAAAGTGCAGGTATTACGTTAATAAAGAGATGTCATGTAACATAGGTAGCTGCTTATTCAGTATAACCACAGAGCCTCATAGCAGACTTCGAGATAAAATGCATTGCTGAGGACTAAAGAAGGACTTGCACATGCAAAAAAGTTTATGATTGGGGCGCATGCTGTTTTTAACTATTTATATACAAATTCTTGAAATAGGGTAACACCTTAGTAGGGGGGCACGCACACATAGAATATTGTAAAGGAGGACTGTGCTGATGAAGACATAGCACACATATGTACAGTAGTATGTTCCACTTCCTTACTGCTATCGAGGGGAACCGAGCAGCACATTTGAGAATTGGGAATGACTGTGTGTGTTGGCCCCTTTCCCTGGGACAACAATGTTCACTGTCTAACCCACGTGTCGTCAGTGCAGTGGTTAAGCGGCACACAGGGGAAACAGTTAGTGTCTGGTGCTAAGCACGGTTGCAGTGGCCTGGGGAACATTTTAGAACACTAAGAAGGAGCCGGGCGCCAAATGAGCATAAATAAATGGACCCTCAATTCTAGTGGATTGTGAACTCATGAAACCATGAGCAGTCTGGATTTGAACACGTGTTTTTTAGCAGACAATAGCGTAATAGTTGGTGAATGTGGAACCTCGCCCTCCCCCAGACTGATACGGGAGAAACCACTATCCGGTCACAATAGCCATCATTGTTCCTCACTTGATAAACCGAGGCTCTCATTTACCACCGCTTTGAGGCTGGTGAACTAAACCTGTATTAAAGGACATTCAAGCGCAATGAGTCCACTAATGCCAGCGCTACATAAAAGAAAAAAAACATGCACCCATAAAATCTCAGGCGTTGTATATATTAAAACAGTAAATTCAATTTCACGCTAAAGCACCTACGCTTGATGGCTGCATTGGCCGGCCTATGAAGCTCACGGTTGGCCCGGGGCTGGGCTGGAAGCCAGGAAATATATTAGTTTGTTTAGTTGGCAATAGCCATCCATCCATGCTATGTCCACCCGAGGCGAGGGATTAACTTGCAAGGCCCACCCCGCCTTCCATTCGATGCAAATCGCCGCGGCCGGGTGCGACTGGGCCCGGGATTATAAAAACGCGCTGCCGCTGCGCTGAGGCCGGGGGAACACACTTATTTATAATGTGGCGCCGCGGGGCCATTCAATTCACTTTCAAGGCCCACCCCGCCTTCCATGCGATGCGCATGCGATTGCGAATCGGTGTGGGTGAAGCCCGGGATTATGTAAAAAGTTACAGTAAATGCGCTGCCGCTGCGCTGAAAGACAGCAAACTTATTTATGTAATGTGGCGCCGCGGGGGCCGGGGCCATTCATTAACTTTCAAGGCCCACCACGCCTCCCATGCGATGCAATGATCATGTGCATATTAAATTTATTTACAGACTTAGTCGCGACTCGCGAGCCGGGCCAGGCCCCGACACTTGTTTTTTATTATATAGTCACTTGGCCAGTTTAGGATATATTGGTTATATAATTCACTGCTGCTGTGCAGTGTGCGCAAAGGCGTGATCATTGCCTCACACCTCAGCAACTACCTGTTCCGGACCCTGAACCATAACAACTGAACGTAAGTACGTTAACAGTCACAAAAACTACCTGCTAACTTCAGTGGATTGACTCTTCTTCTGACAGTGACAGATCACTAGGATCAGATGATGATTGCACTGGAGGAGGACTCACTACAGCAGTGCTCGATGAGTCAATTTGATTCCGAGTGACGAGTCGAGTACTAGAGTATACACGTGCTCCCTCCACTGTGACTGTGAGACTGAGAGGAGGAGGAAGGGCCGGCCCGATTTGCCCATCAACGGCAGAATGAGCCAATCACTGCATGGCTCAACAATAAGCCATTACAGTGATTGGGCATCGCATTACTACGTTGGACACTGGGCGGGCCCTCCCACCCCTGCGGTGCCAAGTCCATGCCTCCTCTGCAACTGTAACTGCAGACTAGACTGGCAACCGCCGCCGCACTGCAACCAATCCTGGCGCTGCTCTCTTACAGAGCAGCGCCAGGATTGGGGTGAGCAGGTAAACTCGACGCTCATTTTTCAACCACTGAAGGGTCTGTGGTTTGAGGCAAACCCCCAGTCACCTTGTACTTGCTTTTCAAAGGGCACTGTGTGCATGTTGGGTTCCTGGCCACGGAAAGGCAGGCGGCCAAACCCAACATGAGCAGTGTGCTCACTGTGCCGCACACAGTGCGCAGTCGCGGCACTCATATTGCATTTGCAAGCAATATGTAGTGTCAGTCAGTATTGATGCTTGTACACGTGACGGCAATGTCACCACGCGACGGAGCGCGCTGCTTTAAATTAATACAATTTCAACATTGAAAGTTGAAATTGTATTAATAATTTGTGGTGCGCTAATGCCGCTATTGAAATGTGCCAATAATTGTTAGTGGGGCAACGCCTCACCGCCCAAACTGCCACTGATGAGTAGTATTCTATTCAAACACTTTTTGCAATCTATGATTTAGATCTCAATTCTTCTGACTATTGTCTAAAGTGCCCAGATTCTATGCAGGCTCCTGTGCTTCTAATCTTGTTTCTCTGCCTTCCCGGTAGTTGCCTAATTATCATAGCCATTTACAGCAGCCAGCTGATATTCTACATCCGCAGAATGCAGTAATGTCCCCTGCTCTCTTGAGGCCGAAACAGAGGTAAACTGGTTCCTCAGATATTCCTCCTTGTTAATGTCCCAGTTCTACTCTTTGCATGACACTACTCCATGCAAAATCCCACGGTCGACGCTAGGCATGGGCAACTGCCCAGGACCCCCACGCCCAGCCAACCAGCATAGGGCTCTATTTTTTTTTTTGTTCTTTTTTTTTTTTTAGTCCTCATATATCTTTAAATATGCTTTAAATTCAAGGATGGAAGTTTTCCGCCTATCACAGGTAGCCGGGTGTTTAATGGGGGCTTCCGGTCACTCCTTACGGAGAGATGGAATGTCCTAAGACTCCGGAAGAGCTTCCCTTCGGCTTTCTTGTGAGAGGGCCAACCCCAATCTTGATTCTTGAAAGGTGCTTACGCCACTAATATCCCCAATCCTTGGTCTATTTACAGCATATTTTGTAATCATTGGACCAGACAACACTAAATAATCTACACCCGTGCCCCCCCACAAACCCAAAATACGTGTATAGGAAAACCATGTATCTATAATTCAGTATTTTATCATACCTTAACTAGTGTAAGACCCCTGACCAGGAAATTTCGACCTAAGTCCCAGAACTCTTCTCCACCCAATTATCCCAGATTTCCCAAATAATAGTTTTCTTTCGCTTTGTACCAGCTTGGTCTAATTTTGCTACCCTTTGGATAGAATGTATACATTCATCTTCAGTCGGAGGACATGCTAAAATCCATTTAATGCACAATTCTCTTCGTGCCAGAAGTATTAGAGTGAAAAACAAAGCTCTGTGTTTTTTTGTTAAAAAATCCCCAGTTAGATCCCTTGGCAGAATCCCAAATATTATAGCCACCGTTATTAATTTTATTTTCAAGCCCATAATGTTTGAAATGGTCTTACCTATTTTCTGCCAAAACGAATGCATTACCGGGCAACTCCAAAACATATGCACCTCATTTGCTTTTTCTTCTCCACATTTTGGGCACTTCTTGATTTAGGACTTCCCATTTTCGATAATTTCTGTGGTGTCCAGTAGGCTTTATGTACTGTGAAGAGGTGAATTTTTTTTAAGGGTGCAGCATTCACATATGACCAAAAAAAAGACATAGATACTTGCCCAATAATATCGAGGTGTTCGTCCGGCAGGTCCTTCTTCCAAGTCTCATTGAATGCGACCTGCATATCTTCTCCGTTTTGGGCTAATAGCCAGTACCGCTCTGCTACTTCTTTAGGCTTTGTTTTATAGGTGCAAGTTTTTGATTCCAGTCCCGAATTCCCTTGTAACTCTTTGCCCAAAGATCTTGCCCAACTACTCAACTGATAATATTTAAACTTCGAAACGGAGTCCTCACACACCGCTGAAAAATGGGGCCAGGAAATCAGTTTTACTTCAAAAATCAGTTGTCCCCAGGTAGTGCTACCGCATGTGCGAAGGGGGGTTGCAAGGACGTCTTCCAGACATAAGGATGTTCCGGGGGAGTCCCAAACGGGAACTGCCTCATTGTAGTATGGAATCTTTAAAAGACATCTAACGTGGTACCAAAGCTTTATAGCAGAAACAAGCATCTTTAATTTGACCTTCTTAAAGTATTTTGGGTGCCCACATTTTAGTAGAAAACACCCCACTTGTTGGGAAAACTCTGCTGTGAGAGCCTTATAGAGTGGAGAAAAGAATTTGCTTTCCAATAATAGTTGTCGAAAGTTTTTTAAATGGAAAGCGCAAAAGTATAAGAATAGGTCGGGGGTTGCTATGCCGCCGTAAACTTTTTTCTTTCTAAGGTTTTTTAGGGAGTTTCTGGGATTTTTGTTTCCCAAAATAAAACTTGAAAAAAGGCCCTGCACCTTTTTAAACCAAACTTTTGGAAAATCTAGGGGAATAGAGTTAAACAGAAAGGTGTACTTTGGCAGGATCGACATTTTCAGTAGATTTGATTTACCTAATAGTGAAAGCGAGAGCCCCCCCATGATTGCAACTGTGATCTGACCTTTTTAGTGACTTTTTCAAAGTTAACCATTGCTATTTTTGCAATATTATGGACTATTTGGATGCCCAGATATCTGATTTCTTTCTGTGTATATGTACTCCTATAGTTGGTATTCCATTTCATTAATTCAGTTTTTTGTTGGTTAATACTATACCCAGAAACCTTGCCAAAGTTCTCTAATTTAGACCATATCTCTGGAAGCGATCTTTCTAGATCGCTGGTATAAATTATGAGATCGTCTGCATATAGCCCAATTTTTTTTACCCAGCCGTTACAGCTGAAAGGGATGATGTTTTGGCACTCTCTCAAAATACATGCTAGGGGCTCAATGTAGATGTTAAAAAGTAAAGGGGACAGGGGACACCCCTGCCTAGTGCCCCTGCCTATTTGTATTGACCTGGTTAGTTTCCCATTAATTAGAATTTTAGCAGTAGGATTCTTATAAATAGCTTTGATTGCCAACAATAGATTTTCGCCTAAGTCAAGATGTTGAATTACTTTAAACAGGGAAGCCCAGTTGACCCGATCAAAAGCTTTGGCAGCATCAAAATGTCATTGCTGCCAAAGGGAAATTTTGGGGTCTGTGCCATGTCTATCGCCGCAATTAGATCATGCGTCAATTCACTGAGTTGCCTCCCTTTCGTAAACCCTTTTTGGTCTGGGTGGAATAGGCTGTCCATTACTTTATTCAGGCTTTTGGTGATTATCTGGGAATAAATCTTGTGATCGCAGTTTAAAAGTGAAATGGGTCTATAAGACTCACAGAGTCTAGGAGTTTTATCTGGTTTCAATAAAATTGTTATCGTGGCCTCATCCTAGGAGGCCGGGGGGCTCAGACCTTCAATAAAGCAGGAATTAAAAAGTTGAAGGAGGAAAGGAACAAGTTTGTCTCTTAGACTGATATAAACTTCATTAGGGATTGAATCTGGACCGGCTGCTTTCCCCCTTGTTAGAGAGCTGATCGATTGAATTATCTCTTTAGATATGGGGAGGTTTAATTGTTCTTTTTCCTCTTGATGTAGGGAGGGAAGAACTATACCTGACAGAAATTCCTCCATTCTAGCTTCCTCAAGAGGAGTCTCATCAGTGTATAAACTCTGAAAGAACTGGACAAAGGCCTCTTCTATTTCGGAATCGTCCGATATGATGTTACCAGTGCTCAAGCATCGGAGGTCCCTAATCCAGTTTCTTGTTTGGTCTACCTTGGTTTTCCACGCCAAGAGTTTACTGCAACCCTCACCATCCTCATGATGTAATAATTTACTGGCGTCCCACTTTTTTTATTCGAATTTCTAAAAAGTCTGCGAGTTTATGTTTCGCAATATTTATTTCTCTAAGAAAGTTAGAATTTCCCTGATCTTGTTCTAGCTGTTCCTGCAGCTTCTGAATATCCGCTTCCAATTTTTTGGATTCCTCTTTCACCTTTTTTGCCTGGAAGAACGATAGAGCGGTTAAAGAGCCTCTTAAGTAGGCTTTATATGTGTCCCAAATTATTTGGGGGGATGCTGAGTTTACATTATTTTCAAAAAATTCCTTTGTCTCCCCCTTCAACTTTTCAATTACTTCACCATCTTGTAGTAATACTCGGTTCATTGTCCATCTCCACGGGGGAGAACTTCCTGTTCTAATACAACTCCCGAATGATCAAAAAGGTGTTGCGGGACATGTCTAACTGAATTGATATTTCTGCTTATGGCAATGTCGGTTAAGAAGAAATCAATTCTGGAGTGATGTCCATACTTTTTGTTGTGAAAGGTGAACTTACCACCAAATGTCTTGTGTTCCTTGGACTTCTCTCTCCAGATATCTACAAGCCCGATGTCTGATATTAATTGTCTCAAGGCCGTTCTCATTTTTTGAGTATTTGAACCTACTCTAGTTGATGTAGAGTCTTGATTTGGGTCAAGGACATATTTAAGTCCCCCCCTATTATAATGTGCTCATTTATATTTACTAGGTGGTGAAATAGAGTATATAGGGTGGCAGGGTCATCTAGGTTTGGTCTGTAGTAACTTACAAAGGATGTCCACATATCATTTAACTTAACTCTGGCAATGACTCGTCTCCCCCGAGGGTCTACCGTACATTCCCCTAACATAGCCTGGGCTGATTTTTTAATTAAGATGGTGACTCCTTTTACTGTACAAGATTGTGTTGTACAGACACAGTGTTCAATCCACTTTTGCTGTTTTACAACCCCCTCCCACTCCTCTTTAAGTAAGTGCGATTCTTGAACCAAAATAACACTACACTCTGACAATTTTAAATATTCTAGTATTCTTTTCCTTCTGAAGGGAACCCTTGACCCGTTGACATTCCAAGACATGGTTCGTATTTTACTTATTTTTCCCTTATTCATAAGGGCCGGCCCGGGACAACCCTACCGTCATTTGTATTTTGTCAGAGGCCCTCAAAGCCTACGTACCACCCTTGAAAATAAAAGAATAAATGAGGACATTTTTTTTTCTTTTTTCCCACTTGCTCCCCCACCCTGTGCATGATATTTTGATTTTTCCATTTTATATGTGACCCGCATACCCTCCCCTGGGGAACCCTCCCTTACCTCTGAGTTTTGGCTCTCTCTCTGATCTGGCACTAAACACGTAAATCTGTTCATTTGGATGTGGCGCTATGACTGTGAGGCCCCTGCGGTGGGCCTCACAGCTATGGTATGGGGCTGTGAGGCCTAGAAACTCGCAATTGTGTAGCTCTGCAAAGAACAGGGTCTCGTCACGCTGGACATGACTGAGAGGCCCAGGAAAGGGACTCCCCATCCCCTGGGCCTCGCAGCACTACACAATAGGTGCGATGCTCAGGGTAGGAAAGGGACTCCTCCTGGGCTAAGCACTGATTGTGTGGCGCAGCAAGGCCTAGAGTGGGGTCCTGGGTAGCGTGCCCAGCCACCTGTATTTGGCAGGTTTGGCCTGTAATTTGGGATTCAGTCCAGCGCTGCCCACGCAAAGGCACTGCAGGATACTCACAGTCCCACACTTGTTAACCCTTTCAAAGTACAGAGGACATGCAACTTTCTTTCAGCCCTTGATGAGCTGTGAAAGAGATGCTTGTCGGCTAACGGAGGTGCTGCAGCACAAGAGGGGTCCTGCAAAAAGCAGCTTCAGGAAAACCTTCAGTTATTGGGATGCAAGCAGCCTTGAATGACTGAATCAGACCCATGGCCTTGGTGTCTATTTCTTCCATTAAAGCTGTTTCAAGCTGCTGTCACATTGTCAACTAAGTGGACAAGGCACAGGGAAAATATGATTTGCCCAGGATCAAATAGTTGGCCAAATTAGTAAAGCCAAGATTGCAGCGCATTGCTACTTGGTGCAAAATACAGATATGTTGGTGCACACACTCAATAAAAAAGCATAGTAGCAACTATTTAGGATTCAACATAAGAATTCTGGAGCTCTTTTTCATTTGTGTGTATCTTCCTTTATTCTTTCGTTCTTAGATCTTCCAATCCCAACGCGTTTCGTCGCTTAGGTGGTCAACCGTGCGACTTCCTCAGGGCTGGAAGCAATAGATAACTTCCATTGTAATATATATATTAAACATATGTTTAAACAAATTCACATAAGTATGTATTAACTGGAGATGAGCCCCTGTAGAGCCTTATGCCTAAGGACTTCATATCTTATAGATATATCATTATTTCCGTAAAACAAACTAGATAGAAAAAGAACATATAATGAAACACCACTTAGGTGTGTGACTACACCAATCAAGTCACCTCAGTCGTTATAAACTTATAACATGTCCAAATATACGGAGACAAAATATCCATCAATTAAAGTCCTCTCCCTGTTTAGTTTCACATCTCCAAGTATAGTGATTAGGAATCAAGAATACCTATATATACCAGCATGCCACCATAGTGCACCAATATAAGTCACCTGATGATATTGGCTGTTAAATACCTTAAGGTTTCAATCATCGATATTAGATCTGAAATTATTCAAAGGTAACACCAGGGTAAGTTGCGGAACGCATGAGGCAACGTATCTCAACACGCTATGATATTTTTCATTTTTTCTTCTATGGCGGAAAAAAGCATTAGTTATCATACCTTGTTTTGTCCTAGCCGAATTATATTTTAAATTCAGTAAGGGAGCCTCCAACTTTGCGATAGCTATATTATTCGGACCCGCCTAAGCCAGTTCTGTCAGTTCGTCGAGTCCAATCGCCCTGCGGGTGTGAAATATACATCATATGTAGAAGTCTATTATCTACGTATTAATTTAAACTGAGTTAACTCATGCCAAGCGTATATCTCGCTCTTACCTCGATTACTATCGTTCGGTCGTTGTATTTTTGGCCGCAAAATATCTCAATGTATCAGTAGTAGTAACGGTAGTGAAAACAAAGTAGTTCATATCCCTCGAGTTTCGGGTTCTATAAGAAAGTAATGGTAGCAGTAAGATACTATCCCAAAAGATTGTGATTAAGATTTAGATATTACCTAACGGCTCTCATTGGAAACATACCTGTCAGTGCTAAGCCATATTCCGTCAATGATACAGCGGCGGTATGGTAATGTTCAAGTCAGCGTTAAATACAGGCATTAGAAATCAACGATGCCCTACTTACATTGGCGTTCTCAGTAAGCGCCATTATGGAATGGGAATAAATACGGGTTGCAATACAGTACCGTCAATGCTCAATCAGGATATATTAGAAATCAACGATGCCCTACTTACATTGGCGTTCTCAGTAAGCGCCATTTTGGAATGGGAATAAATACGCGTTGCAATACAATACCGTCTGTGCTCAATCAGGATATATTACTTCTGCAAATATGCGAAATGCTCCTCCGTCAAAATAGACATGTGATTTCCACCATACTATTCAATTACTGGTGTATATCCCTTATTAGAACCTCGAGATGACGCCTGATCCTGTTATCTCAGTACTATATAAACGCCATCTTTAAATGGGAAGAAGTCCCAAATAACCACAAAGTATCCATTCCTCATATTAAGTAAGGAAACAATTCAAATTAAACAGATATCTTAAGGTTAGAAATCAAGTGTTAAATGTACAATAACCGATACTAACGTACCAAAATTGTGTGTACACAATCCGCTGTCTACATCGTCCTCTACAAGGCAAAATTAGGTTCATCCCAATTTAGCTCCAATTCTAGGTACATAACGGTATAGTCAACTATGTTTACTGCTAAATTAAAATCTCAATCTGTAGATGATTTGCCTTGCTCCAAAGAGTACGTCAACTTGGTTTGTTCCACATTTTAACCCTGAATATTAAAGTATACCAAATGCATCATAGTTCGATTTTCTTGAAAGACAGCAGCCTAAGGGTTTGACAGATCTCAATATCTTAATCTCCCAAGAAATATTGGAGTTCATGATCAAAATTAAGACCATTTTCCACGGCCCGCAAGCGCATGATCCACCTCGCCTCATGCCTTCGCAACTGAAGTTCCCTGTTGCCACCACGTTGGTCCCGACAGATATGCTCAATACCGAAAAATTCAAAACTTTTCGTTTGGCCTTGTGCACTGCAATTATGTACATGTTCTGCTATCGGATATCTCACATCATTATTTTTTACAGCCCTCACATGCTCACTAATGCGATCCTTGAGAGCCCTGATTGTACTGCCTATATATATTTTACTACATTTACAGACAATGATATAGATAACATATTTAGTACAGCAGTTAATGTTTGTTAGTATGTTATAAATTTTACCATTAATATCGGAAAAACACTTCGTTTTGTCTTTGGCATATCTGCATACACCACAGTGTCCACATCTGTAAAAGCCTTTTGCCAGTGTCGTTAACCAGGTATCTTGTCTTCTTGCTCGGGGGTAACTAGGACTTAACAGTGTGCCTAATGTTTTGCCTTGTGGATATGTGATTTGAGGTATCTCAGTTATACAGTCTCTTAGTGTGTTATCTGCTCGTAAGATGTGCCAATGCTTATTCAGACTCTTCCGAGGGGCACATTAAGTGGTGTATAGTTTGTTATCATTCGTATCGGTTGTGTAGTCATTGCAGCTTTTACCTTTGATTGTAAGGTGGTCAGATGTTCAGTCTTTAGGGCATTGACCTTAGATATAGCTATCTCCTGTCGCGAATAACACCTCTGTATAAACCTTTTTTCCATATCTTCTAAACATCGTTTGAACTGAGTGTAATCACTACAATTCCGCCTCGCCCTTATCATCTCTCCAAATGGAATAGATTTGATTTGATGACGAGGGGGAGCACTACTAGCATGTAGTATCGCGTTACAGGATGTTGGTTTTCTGTACATGTTGCTCTGAATCTTGTTGTCCTGTACATATAGTCCTACATCTAGAAACATCACGTTGGTCTTGCTGAAACATGTGGTGAATCTAATATTCATATCATTATCATTCAGATATACAAAAAATTCCTCAAGAGAGGCCCCTGTACCTTTCCATATCATCAGGCAGTCGTCTATGTAACGCCCCCAATATAATATATGTTCGTTCCATCGACTACCATTGGGGCCCCAGATCAGCTTGTCTTCTAGCCAACCCATAAAGATATTCGCATATGATGGCGAAAATCTGGAGCCCATGGCTACTCCTTGTGTTTGTTTAAACCATTCATTGTTAAATAGAAAGAAGTTGCTACATAGTATCAGCTCGATCATCGCCAATATCATTTGAGTATGCTCCCATTGGCTTGCAGGTTTTTTAGACAGAAATTGATGTATCGCTCGCAGTCCCAAATCATTCCTTATACTGGTATAGAGTGATACTACATCCAGTGTTACTAAGATCATATCTGTGTCCCATGTCATATCACTTAAGATGTTTAAAATGTGTCGTGTGTCTTTGATATAGGATGGCAAGTTACTAACTATTGGTTGCAAGAAGAAATCTACAAATTTTGATAGTCGTTCTGTCGGTCCCCCTATCCCCGAAACTATGGGCCTCCCAGGTGGAAACGGGAGGACTTTATGTATTTTAGGTAGTGTATACAGGCAGGGGTACCGCGGACGATGGACGGTTAAATATAAATACTCATCATCGTCCAATAAGCATTCTTCGTGCCATTTCTTCAAGAGATTATTGATCTTAGTAGTCAAAGAGAATATAGGGTTATGCGCTATCTTTTCATAACATTCAGCGTTGTTCAGCTGAGAGTATATTTCTTGATCATATTCATTTTTATTCATAACAACCAAATTACCCCCTTTATCCGCTCTTCTTATAATTAGATCAGAATTATCCTGTAATGTTTTCAATGCTCTACGCTCACCCACAGTCAGATTGTCAATATGAATTCCAGGAGGTTGCCTAGAGTTACTCATGGCTTTATCTAAATCTCTGGTCACCAGGGTATGAAAAATCTCGATATTATTTCCGCTTGCTAGATTAGGAGACCATCGAGATTTAGATTTCAGACCGCTCGTTATCGAGAAGTCCGGTCTGATATCCAAGTCTTCTAAGACCCTACCGATCGTAACTGGGTCTTCTTCACATTCTGTAATTGAAAGTAGTGTCATAGTGTCATAAATATCTTCAATAGCTGGTACATTAGATACAACAATACCAGGTAAGCTCGAAACCTTTTTATTGGGTCTGGGGTTCAGAGCAAAATGTTTCCTCAGCTTAAGACTTCTGATAAATCTAAATAGATCAATTTTAGTCTCACATAAATCCCCTTTATTTTGTGGACAGAATCCCAAACCTTTTTTGAGAAGCGTAATCATCTCATCCGTAAGCTCTTGATCAGATAGGTTTATAACCTCCACATCAGTCCCTCCCTGTAACTCTATTGTTTCTTGTTCCATGAGCGAGTATTCATTCCTGCCCTGTCCTCTTCTGCGGCCGCTCCTCTTCCCCCTCCTGGTTTTCTTATTGTACTTGCTCTTGAATTCTGTTCTCTGTTCCCCCTCTTTATTCGGTTTACTTCTTGTAAAAAAGAGGAGCTTCCTAAGGGGAGTGGTTGTTTAACTACAGCTCCTGTACCTCCTTCTCTATCACTGCTGCTTGTAGATATTGTGCTCAGTGATGCGTTACTGGAGCTTATTGGGGTTGAGTGAGGAAGCGATTTATTTTTATCTGATGTGACTAAATGATCATATTTTTTAGAAAATGTAAAAACCCTTCCATTGTTGTAATCAACCTCATCCCTTTTCAGCTTTCTTGCTTTTCTTTGCCTAATCTCATTTTGGTGCTTTAATAGCACTTCTTTAAGAATGTTATAGTTTTTTGCTGTCGCTTCAGGTAAATTGAGAGATACTATCTCTTCCTCTAGCTGCTGTATTTCCAATTGTAGACTTTTCACTTTTCTTTCTGCATTTTCTATTAATATTTCCATAAGCTTTGTAGAGCAAAGCGTACACAGAGCACTTTAATTATGGAGCAATTAAAGGTAAATTGTGCAGCGTACTGCAGCATATTTTGAGATAGTATTACTTTGTTAACATGTGTAAAAATGAGAAACTTAGTCTGGGCATAAGGTGCCCTCATTCGTACAAGTTTAACACCCAAATATAGCAATAAGTAACAGAAAGATGACTAGTCAATCTTTGAAAAGGACCTTTCACTGTACAGCAACATGTGTCACTGTGTTTTAGTAACTATTTAACTGTTTGAGCCACAAACAGTTCGTTTGGGGTTAAAATCCGTAGATTATGCAGCAGATGAGGGTTTATATAGCGAATGCAGCAAATCCATAATGATACGGAAAAACACTATGGCCCACAATCTCATAATTCCAGTGGCTCTGGCTATATAGTTACCACTGTATTGCTTTTAGGTGAATTTTCCATGCGACTGGGCACTTCTCCCCTCTCAGGTAATATTCACCCTATTTTGTAATATATGCTTGCTAGCAGTTTTTACATGGAATCAAAATACTCCCAATCTTGCCAAAAAAATGGAATAGGTTCAGAAAAATGAATGACCAAGAGCACACAATTTGGCCTAATGGGAGGCCGGGATTTAAGACATGTGTCTCCTGGTTCCACATTTCCAACTAGTTCACTAGACTACAACTGGAGTGTCAGTAATTCCTAAGGCAAGGCCAAGGGGACCTCTCTTCCCAGGGAAAAGTAATTCTTGTCATAGTGTTTATTTCCATCATATTTAGGTGAAATGGTAAAGCTGAGATTAGATGTCAAATATTCGACTTCCATGACTATAATGTGCCCAGTGGACAAGGCCTGTGACAGTGGGTACTTACTGGACAGTACGCTTGGTAGATACTGATATATACTACTGGTGTTTCAAAACTTAACAGTTGCATTCCATTTGCATACCAGAGCCCAATGGCAGTGACTCTCTTGCTCTGTACAAATAAACTGACCCTTTGCTGCTCTGAGCTCAGTTAACTATATTATCAAGTATGTTCAAGTACTCTTCAGTCTCAGAACTGGCTAACAAACTGCAAAAAATGCTTCCCAGAGAGAGAGAGAGAGCTTTCTTTTCACAGGTTAAGAAGCTACTACAGATTATTTTGGTTATTCCAGTATCTTCTTGTGAGGCTGAGAGAAGCTTCAGTGGTTTGAGCCGAATAAAAACTTGGCTAAGATCAACTATGTTGCCGCAAAGACTGAATTATGTTGTCATTTGCAAAATACATTAAGGGATGATGTTCAACTCAGTTGAACTACTAACAGTAGCGAAATAATTTGCCCTCTGCACTGAACAGAGCAAAAAATTGTTTGGCTTTTCAAATTAAAGTTCATCATTTTATTATAGATTCCTGCAGCAAGAAAATTCAATTTCAAATTAGTCCAATTGAATTTTGAGGTTTACGAATGTCGCTAAGAGCATTTAGTTTATTCTTACTTTTTTTGTCCCCCCTTTTGTTTGCTCGATGCATGAAGATGCAGGATTCAGACACATGTTTTTTTTCACATTTGGTCTAATTACTTTGTGAATGTAAATAACAGTAAATCATACTTAAAACTGTGATTACATGCCTGCCTTTCTCAATATTTCACTTCAAAACTATGTGATTGTATTCATTTTATGGGCAATTTGTATAGGGTCAATGGAAAGTCCACAAGGTTGTTCCTGTACCCACCAGAAATTTAGTGTCTCCTACATCCCTGGGGTTGAGATCAGTTCTTGAGGCTCTGTCTTTGCCAAGCTGAAGACCTCCCAGATCTCAGGGCTATGAGCTCATCAGCCCGGCAAATAATAGTCTTTGCAGGCCGATGTTAGGCATACAACAGCCTGCACAAGACAAGTGCGATTGTGGTAACTGCAGTAGCCCCTAGCCAGCGAGACTGAGTGAGTGTTCAGTTGTTTTTCAAGAAGTACTGCCTGTATCAGCAATTCTTCTTTGCTATTCCTTTAAATGTGAATGTATTTTCACCTGCCCTGTGGAAAAATAAAGGGGGCGAAACACTGCACCCATGCCTAAAAAAGGCCCCTGGTCAGGAGTAGTATGAATGTCGGTAATCAAGTATATTAATTGAGTCCACCACCACTCACACATTTCAAAGGGTTGCAGCCGGTCCAAATGGTCCTCACGAGGCAATCACAATCCGGCCACATAGTCTTCCTGCCTGCCAGGCCGCAGTCACCAGCCGGGAAAGTCACTCTCCAGCTCACCGCAATCAGTGCTATGCTAGCTCTTCTGCCAGCATCCCGCATGAACCCCATCCTGTCTCCCGCTCGCTGACCGGCCGTCAGGCTGATTGTATAGCCTGGGAGCTCATCATCAGCCACCTCTCAGCTCCTCCAGTTGCTCGGCGACTTCTCCCAACTTGGCGCAGCTGGCCCCATTGGTTTTCTGCACCTTTTATTGCATTTTTATTTGCGCCGACTTCCTCTCAGACTATGGAACTTTGACCCAGGTTGTTTCCTGGCTTGGCCACGCCCCCTTTGTGACAGTAACTTGATGTAAAAGAACAAAAGTAAATTTCGACCAAATAAAGAAGCACTTACTTTGTTTGATTAAGAGGAAGGGCCTATGTTTAATGAGATTCAACTCTATTTCTGTGGGCACATCTTATTTCTGTGAAGTTCAATATTAAGTCATGAATTCCTCCTAACAGAAATTTTAGGAACAACATTGGCCAGAAAATACAAACACATATGATCACAGAATATAAAGGGCCTGATTACGAGTTTGGTGGGCAGGGTTACTCTGTCACAAACGTGACGGATATCCCATTTGCCAAATTACCATTCCTTAGGATATAATGGAATTGTAATTTAGCAGATGGGTTATCCATCACATTTGTGACAAGGTAACCCTGTGCGCCAAACTTGTAATCAGGACCAAAGTCATGAATTGCTGTTAACAAAAGTTTAAGAAACCAACACGTCAGAAATTTAATACTCATATGATCCCTGGAGATATTCCCCCGTAGTCATTCATATAACTGTATTCAGAGCTATACACTATATATTCACCAAACAAGGAACCACTTACTTGAAATAGAAAACAAATTCTGTTTGGGGGACGTTTGAGGTGAAATTGCAGACTTGTTATATATATGTTTCTCTAACATATATATAACTTCCCATTTTGGAACAGATGCTTGGCTCAAAAAAATTAAACCTCAAAAGGAAGCACTTACACAAATAAACATATCAGCAGTTAAGCTCTATGTTGGACTTGGCCCTTCTGGCAGGTTCACCCCTGAACTTTTTGCTTTTTATTGGCGACTTGGTGTGGTGATTTCTTGGTTTCTGCGCACTTTCCCTGTGTCCCAGGGTAAAGTGCGTGCGTGCTCTGAGTGCATGTGGTGAGATAGGCCTGCCCTCCCATAGGAATGCATGGGGAATGTATGTGTCCCTAGTAGTTCCTGATGCGTGGGGTGTGCAGGCCCGAGTTTGGTATGTGCGGACTCGTGGGAGTGAATGCTGCGCGATGATGTGTGCGGCGTGCATGTACCTAGTGTGGAAGTGCCACTTCTAGAAGTGGGCACTTCTGTGTGCAGTGTGTCTGTCGCGTGATTGGCTGGTCGTGTCATGTGACGGGCTAGGGATTCCCCAGAGTCAGGATGAGTCACCCAGTGGTGAATGGGGAGATCAACAGCTAGATGGGTGGGAGGAGTACACCTGGGTCCTGAATAGGACAGGGTTTTCCACACACAATGCTGGCCCCGCCCCCTGCGGTGCAACTGACGACCCTAGCCCTGCCAATGAATAGAGTGAGGGGCTGAGCACATCAAGGGTGCTCCCCAACCAGCTGCGACTGGTTTTCCCCCTCACCCTGAACCCAGAACAAAGGGATTTGGTGTATAAAAAGGGGCTGTGTCCCCTTACAAAATGTTCTTGTTCTGCACTTGAATCTGCCAGGGGCGTGCTGCTGCTGGGGCCCAGGGGAAGGCTTGCCTCCCTGGGCCCTGCCCAGCCCCTGGATGCCTAAGGAACTCCTGGGACCTGCTTGGATCTATCTTCTTGGCCCCAGGACCTTTGCACACTTCTAGCGCCTAGTGAGCGCTTCCTTGCTCCTCCTAGCGCCCTGGGAGCACTATAAGGATTTACTTCAGGCCAGAGGAGCGCTGGAGCTTCGCAGCGCTGAGCTGCATGTTTTGACTTCGGAGGGAGCCTACCCCTCGTTGTCCGATTGTGCTTTCATTGGAAAATTGCGGGTGCCCACCCCGCGTCATGGCCGCCTTTCTAATTTCTTTATGCTGAATGCGGGTGCCCACCCCGATCATTGCCTTCCAATGCGGGTGCCCACCCCGCATGACCGCCGTGGTTGTTGGATATTTGAATAAGCGGGTGCCTACCCCGCTGTACGATGTCCTAACCGAGGGAGCCTACCCCTCTGTGCTGCCAAAGTTTGCCGCCCGCGGCCCGCCTGGTTGTGGGCGGGGCCGCGGGACGGAAGCGGAAGTGCCGCCATTTGCCCCGGAGCCTCGCAGGCTCCACCAGTGAAGTCCCGGTCCCGAGATGGGGGACCGGGCGAAGGCCGGCGCATCCAGGGACGGGGCTCTCAGGAGGTGAGAGAGCCCCGCCAGTACAGAGAAGAAGAGAGTTCCCGCCCAGAGGCCCGGTGAGTGAGGGCTGAAGGGGGGGCGAGAGAGAGGCACCAGTGCCGGTGCCGACAACCTGGGCGGCCCCGTCGAGCAGCGGGCCGCCCCAACCAGGGGGCATGTTTATTTTAGAGCGCTCCTGCGCTCCAACCACGGGGGCATGCGTGTTCAAAGCGCCAGTGTATCCAACGCGGGGGACTGATTTGTTTTAGAGCGCTCCTGCGCTCCAACGACGGGGGCACATTGTCCTAGAGCCTAGAAGGCTCCAACGGAGGGCGCATGCATGTCGTGTTACAGAGCCTACGTGGCTCCAACGCTGGGTGCCAGTTCCTCGTGTGGGAACATGATTATTCTAGAGCCCAGAGAGGCTCCAACTTGGGGACATGGTGTGTGTCGAGCCTAGGTGGCTCCAACGTTGTGGATATTGTTTCAGGGGCTAGTGAGAGCCCCTGCCTACTAGGTGCCTTCCACAGCTGCGCAGCACTTAGTGCCAGCTGCAGCGTTTAGGCCCTGTGCTTGTCCCCAGCTGCCCAGCAAGTAGTGGGCAGCTGCTACGTTTAGGTTCTGGTGCGTCCTGGACTCTAATGTGATTGAGGTGTTATTGCGATTCATGCTAATGTGATTTTGGGTGCTAGGAAATGTACTGTGTATAGTATGTTTTGCGCACCCTGTGTTGTGTACCTCTAAATATGGTTAGTTCTGCCTAGGAGGTTGTTTTACCTTGTTGGGGTTGATGGTAGGGAGAATGTACTTCCCTGTGTTATGTACGCCCCTAGTGTAGGTATACTTAGGTGGCTAGGTCTAATACGTTAGACCAATGAGAATTGCATAATGTGATGTATGCCCCTGTGATAGATGCAGGATAGGTTTTATACCTGATGCTAGTGTGATGACGCTGAGGTCATTATTGCGCCAGTAGAGACTGGTTGTGCTCTACAGTTACTTTGTGTTATGTCCTATGTTTACTATTGGTGATTTGTGCTATGTTCTAAGTGCTAATTCCTGACAGTGGTCCATGTGGCCCTGTCCCCTGTATATATAATCCCTTGTAAATTCTGCCCGTGCCTGTTGGCACATTGTAGAGTGTGTGTTTTTATCTAATGTGTTGTGTATAATACAAAGGCTATTTTTATAGAATACCTTGTGTGGAGTTTCCTTTGTGGTGGGCCTTGGGTGTTGTTGCTGGGTGCGCGCGCAAACGCTTTACACATCGCCTCAGGGATAAGCCTGTCTGCTCGTGCCAAGCTACCAAGGGGGTGAGCAGGGGTTATCTTTGGCGTGTAACTCCCCAGCCCTGACTAGAGTGGTGGTTTCTGTCTGGCTTTGGCGCAAGCCCTAGCCAACCAGAAATCCCATTTCTAACATTGGTGATCAGCGGTGGGATTTGGACTTGCGTTTGCGCTGTACCGCAGCAGCAACTGGCCGCACTACAAAACTCTGCATTTAGATAAATCACATGGTATAGGGATTATTGTTCTAAGTTTGTTTTTAAGTGTCATTTCTTTGGAAATGTGTTTCTTGTGCACTGTGAGTTAGGTGTCCCTAGCTCGGGAGGGTAGATCATCCCCCTTAGTGCATTGTGTTTTCTGGATTCACCAGAGGGTGGGATCCAGTGGTGGCAGCAGATGTGTGTCCAGTGCATGTATTCCCATTCCCAGTTCCCGGGGTAGTGGTACCTGTGTCACGTGGTGGTCAGGTTGAGAAATCAGGGGCGGTAGAAACTGTCTTACCAGTCTTGGGAGGGGTTTGGGGATGAATGTGTAATGCGCTGGATGAATGTGGATGTCCCATTCCCAGTTCCCAGAGTAATAGTACCTGTGTCACGTGGTGGTCAGGTTGAGAAATCAGGGGCGGTAGAAACTGTCTTACTAGTCTGGTGGGAGAGTTGTGTTCTGGTGGGTGCTTCCCTGGGAGGGTGCGGAACCCCAGAAGTAGAGGTAGGGTGGGGCATTCTTGCCCGTGACCTCTGGTCAGCCTGAGGGTGCGGACCCTAGGTTGAAGGATCAGTGGTAGTTGGGAACTACACTGAGAGGGAGAGTGGAGAATGGCTTGTATGCCAGGGGTTACTACCCCCCACTCTGGGTTTGGCAAGGACCAGTGGTATCTGGGTGGCCTAGGGCCTGGTCCTGGCCGTGGACAACTAGGTAGTACCAGTGGGGTAAACTAGTTGGGCCTGAGTTCTTTTCGGTTGTGTTTTTTTCAGATGGAACCATGTTGATTGAGAATGGCGTAGAACCGGAGAGTGTCCCTGCAGTGCGGGCCTGCGTCCGTGTTCTATCGCCCCAAGCAGGGA
Source organism: Triturus cristatus (assembly GCF_964204655.1). NCBI lineage: Eukaryota > Metazoa > Chordata > Amphibia > Caudata > Salamandridae > Triturus > Triturus cristatus. The sequence goes on along the minus strand of NC_140594.1, from coordinate 674,702,520 downwards.
AGTCCATCACGGTGGTGATTGGTCTGCCCTGCGTTTTGGCTGGAAGGGGGTTGTGTTGGACTTGGCCCTTCTGGCAGGTTCACCCCTGAACTTTTTGCTTTTTATTGGCGACTTGGTGTGGTGATTTCTTGGTTTCTGCGCACTTTCCCTGTGTCCCAGGGTAAAGTGCGTGCGTGCTCTGAGTGCATGTGGTGAGATAGGCCTGCCCTCCCATAGGAATGCATGGGGAATGTATGTGTCCCTAGTAGTTCCTGATGCGTGGGGTGTGCAGGCCCGAGTTTGGTATGTGCGGACTCGTGGGAGTGAATGCTGCGCGATGATGTGTGCGGCGTGCATGTACCTAGTGTGGAAGTGCCACTTCTAGAAGTGGGCACTTCTGTGTGCAGTGTGTCTGTCGCGTGATTGGCTGGTCGTGTCATGTGACGGGCTAGGGATTCCCCAGAGTCAGGATGAGTCACCCAGTGGTGAATGGGGAGATCAACAGCTAGATGGGTGGGAGGAGTACACCTGGGTCCTGAATAGGACAGGGTTTTCCACACACAATGCTGGCCCCGCCCCCTGCGGTGCGACTGACGACCCTAGCCCTGCCAATGAATAGAGTGAGGGGCTGAGCACATCAAGGGTGCTCCCCAACCAGCTGCGACTGGTTTTCCCCCTCACCCTGAACCCAGAACAAAGGGATTTGGTGTATAAAAAGGGGCTGTGTCCCCTTACAAAATGTTCTTGTTCTGCACTTGAATCTACCAGGGGCGTGCTGCTGCTGGGGCCCAGGGGAAGGCTTGCCTCCCTGGGCCCTGCCCAGCCCCTGGATGCCTAAGGAACTCCTGGGACCTGCTTGGATCTATCTTCTTGGCCCCAGGACCTTTGCACACTTCTAGCGCCTAGTGAGCGCTTCCTTGCTCCTCCTAGCGCCCTGGGAGCACTATAAGGATTTACTTCAGGCCAGAGGAGCGCTGGAGCTTCGCAGCGCTGAGCTGCATGTTTTGACTTCGGAGGGAGCCTACCCCTCGTTGTCCGATTGAGCTTTCATTGGAAAATTGCGGGTGCCCACCCCGCGTCATGGCCGCCTTTCTAATTTCTTTATGCTGAATGCGGGTGCCCACCCCGATCATTGCCTTCCAATGCGGGTGCCCACCCCGCATGACCGCCGTGGTTGTTGGATATTTGAATAAGCGGGTGCCTACGCCGCTGTACGATGTCCTAACCGAGGGAGCCTACCCCTCTGTGCTGCCAAAGTTTGCCGCCCGCGGCCCGCCTGGTTGTGGGCGGGGCCGCGGGACGGAAGCGGAAGTGCCGCCATTTGCCCCGGAGCCTCGCAGGCTCCACCAGTGAAGTCCCGGTCCCGAGATGGGGGACCGGGCGAAGGCCGGCGCATCCAGGGACGGGGCTCTCAGGAGGTGAGAGAGCCCCGCCAGTACAGAGAAGAAGAGAGTTCCCGCCCAGAGGCCCGGTGAGTGAGGGCTGAAGGGGGGCGAGAGAGAGGCACCAGTGCCGGTGCCGACAACCTGGGCGGCCCCGTCGAGCAGCGGGCCGCCCCAACAAGGGGGCATGTTTATTTTAGAGCGCTCCTGCGCTCCAACCACGGGGGCATGCGTGTTCAAAGCGCCAGTGTATCCAACGCGGGGGACTGATTTGTTTTAGAGCGCTCCTGCGCTCCAACGACGGGGGCACATTGTCCTAGAGCCTAGAAGGCTCCAACGGAGGGCGCATGCATGTCGTGTTACAGAGCCTACGTGGCTCCAACGCTGGGTGCCAGTTCCTCGTGTGGGAACATGATTATTCTAGAGCCCAGAGAGGCTCCAACTTGGGGACATGGTGTGTGTCGAGCCTAGGTGGCTCCAACGTTGTGGATATTGTTTCAGGGGCTAGTGAGAGCCCCTGCCTACTAGGTGCCTTCCACAGCTGCGCAGCACTTAGTGCCAGCTGCAGCGTTTAGGCCCTGTGCTTGTCCCCAGCTGCCCAGCAAGTAGTGGGCAGCTGCTACGTTTAGGTTCTGGTGCGTCCTGGACTCTAATGTGATTGAGGTGTTATTGCGATTCATGCTAATGTGATTTTGGGTGCTAGGAAATGTACTGTGTATAGTATGTTTTGCGCACCCTGTGTTGTGTACCTCTAAATATGGTTAGTTCTGCCTAGGAGGTTGTTTTACCTTGTTGGGGTTGATGGTAGGGAGAATGTACTTCCCTGTGTTATGTACGCCCCTAGTGTAGGTATACTTAGGTGGCTAGGTCTAATACGTTAGACCAATGAGAATTGCATAATGTGATTTATGCCCCTGTGATAGATGCAGGATAGGTTTTATACCTGATGCTAGTGTGATGACGCTGAGGTCATTATTGCGCCAGTAGAGACTGGTTGTGCTCTACAGTTACTTTGTGTTATGTCCTATGTTTACTATTGGTGATTTGTGCTATGTTCTAAGTGCTAATTCCTGACAGTGGTCCATGTGGCCCTGTCCCCTGTATATATAATCCCTTGTAAATTCTGCCCGTGCCTGTTGGCACATTGTAGAGTGTGTGTTTTTATCTAATGTGTTGTGTATAATACAAAGGCTATTTTTATAGAATACCTTGTGTGGAGTTTCCTTTGTGGTGGGCCTTGGGTGTTGTTGCTGGGTGCGCGCGCAAACGCTTTACACATCGCCTCAGGGATAAGCCTGTCTGCTCGTGCCAAGCTACCAAGGGGGTGAGCAGGGGTTATCTTTGGCGTGTAACTCCCCAGCCCTGACTAGAGTGGTGGTTTCTGTCTGGCTTTGGCGCAAGCCCTAGCCAACCAGAAATCCCATTTCTAACACTCTAGTTCTAAAAAGTCCCCAAAAATCTGTAATCCTTGATTAGAATAAAGGAGTAAAGGCATTGTGTTGACTAAAGAAAGTTCAATCACTTATGTTACAGCTGTTTAGGCATAGCAAGCATCTCCTCTAAACTCTTCTCCTGCTCTGGGTGCAGAGCCTATGGTTCCCCTTTTAACCACTTCAGAATCTGTAAGGGTACCAAATCACCTGCAAGCTTCACCCTCTTTGTCCATTATTTCTCAAAAGCAGTTGATATCAGATATTCAAAGTTGGCTGTTGTGGATGCACCTGGATCACAGCAGCCATCTTTGAACAGGGTTTTTTCAAGTCAAACAATGCATTCCAAGGTGCGTGCCATGGGTATGCACACATCCTTGGCAGCCATTTTAGAATGCTTTCTCTATTTTTTTAAATACAAGAAAAGCATTGGCTAGATCAATAGATTTTATCGCTGCAACCTTTGCCAATGCCGGTCCAAATATGTTATTGACCTGTTTTAAGTAGCATACATTTAAAAATGAGAGTTTGTTTGACACTGATCTCTTCAGTCATTGGTGAACAATAGATCTTGATCGCAATTAAAATGTTCAGGTTTGTTAACCTTTTATTGAAAGAATGTTGATTTAGCAAATGGAAATTACTTTGCTTAGTAGTGGTTCAGATGTTTTCATTATGCAAATGTGATGTCATTCTTAGAGACTAATTGGCTGGTGAAAAGGAAGTCAGAGTCATTATACTGAACCAATTAGATTGTACTTTCAGGAACTATTGACTATGCATTCATACATGTGAAATATGGCGTTTAGAAGAATTGTAATATCATACAAACTTGCATCCATCATAGACCATACCTAGCAAATCAATAAGATTGTAGGTACTCATGTGAGGAGAAACAAGGCAGAGATGAATCCTTTAACAAGGATTTTTTTTAAATAAGCACATCTAGGGCTTCCCTGCTACACCTCACCTCTAAAGAAGCACCTCTTTCATACCTTTGTTTTATCACATTCAACTAAATAGTTCACTGAAACACCTATGAGACGACACATTCCGTTCATTCTTCTAATGGCTTCAGGGGAAGTGATATCGTATAGGAAAAATGATTTCACAGGTTATTGATTTAAGAAAGAGGCCAATGCAAATCTATGAAAAATAACACAAAATGCATAAATTCCCCCAAAAATTACCTCTTTTCGCTAAAATGCTGCATTGTAATGCAAACATCCCCATGTTTCGCTCATCATTCTCATTCTGGGCAGACCACAGATATCCCAAGCTAGCTTTTGAAATTCTATAGGATTGCTGCCTCCAAGGCTGGTGTCCGCATTAATGACATCCTTCATGGGAATATGCACTCTGCTGCACATTAGTAGTCATCATGACTCTTTCATCAACGTGACACATATAGGCATGCAGTGCGGAGCCACAAGGCCCTTCTGTTGGTAAGGAGAATGAGTAACAATGGCGGCTGGTGACATTCAAAAGTGGTGTGGCTTAAACATCTTGTCATACTTCACCCCAGTGAGCGATAGTAGCGAGCAAGCCGAAACAACCTACAGGGGGTTTGGGGGGGGTTCTTCCCCAAGAAAATGTTAAAAAAAGAGTGGACAAATAGTGCATTTTCAAGCAAATTTGAGAAAGCAGGAAGGTTAATAAAGCAATGGTGAAAGTGCAGTTATTACATTAATAAAGAGATGTCATGTAACATAGGTAGCTGCGTATTCAGTATAACCACAGAGCTTCATAACAGACTTCGAGATACAATGCATTGCTGAGGACTAAAGAAGGACTTGCACATGCAAAAAAGTTTATGATTGGGGCGCATGCTGTTTTTAACTATTTATATACAAATTCTTGAAATAGGGTAACACCTTAGTAGGGGGGCACGCACACATAGAATATTGAAAAGGAGGACTGTGCTGATGAAGACATAGCACACATATGTACAGTAGTATGTGCCACTTCCTTACTGCTATCGAGGGGAACCGAGCAGCACATTTGAGAATTGGGAATGACTGTGTGTGTTGGCCCCTTTCCCTGGGACAACAATGTTCACTGTCTAACCCACGTGTCGTCAGTGCAGTGGTTAAGCGGCACACAGGGGAAACAGTTAGTGTCTGGTGCTAAGCACGGTTGCAGTGGCCTGGGGAACATTTTAGAACACTAAGAAGGAGCCGGGCGCCAAATGAGCATAAATAAATGGACCCTCAATTCTAGTGGATTGTGAACTCATGAAACCATGAGCAGTCTGGATTTGAACACGTGTTTTTTAGCAGACAATAGCGTAATAGTTGGTGAATGTGGAACCTCGCCCTCCCCCAGACTGATACGGGAGAAACCACTATCCGGTCACAATAGCCATCATTGTTCCTCACTTGATAAACCGAGGCTCTCATTTACCACCGCTTTGAGGCTGGTGAACTAAACCTGTATTATAGGACATTCAAGCGCTATGAGTCCACTAATGCCAGCGCTACATAAAAGAAGAAAAAACATGCACCCATAAAATCTCAGGCGTTGTATATATTAAAACAGTAAATTCAATTTCACGCTAAAGCACCTACGCTTGATGGCTGCATTGGCCGGCCTATGAAGCTCACGGTTGGCCCGGGGCTGGGCTGGAAGCCTGGAAATATATTAGTTTGTTTAGTTGGCAATAGCCATCCATCCATGCTATGTCCACCCGAGGCGAGGGATTAACTTGCAAGGCCCACCCCGCCTTCCATTCGATGCGAATTGGCGCGGCCGGGAGCGACTGGGCCCGGGATTATAAAAACGCGCTGCCGCTGCGCTGAGGCCGGGGGAACACACTTATTTATAATGTGGCGCCGCGGGGCCATTCAATTCACTTTCAAGGCCCACCCCGCCTTCCATGCGATGCGCATGCGATTGCGAATCGGTGCGGGTGAAGCCCGGGATTATGTAAAAAGTTACAGTATATGCGCTGCCGCTGCGCTGAAAGACAGCAAACTTATTTATGTAATGTGGCGCCGCAGGGGCCGGGGCCATTCATTAACTTTCAAGGCCCACCACGCCTCCCATGGGATGCAATGATCATGTGCATATTAAATTTATTTACAGACTTAGTCGCGGCTCGCGAGCCGGGCCAGGCCCCGACACTTGTTTTTTATTATATAGTCACTTGGCCAGTTTAGGATATATTGGTTATATAATTCACTGCTGCTGTGCAGTGTGCGCAAAGGCGTGATCATTGCCTCACACCTCAGCAACCACCTGTTCCGGACCCTGAACCATAACAACTGAACTTAAGTATGTTAACAGTCACAAAAACTACCTGCTAACTTCAGTGGATTGACTCTTCTTCTGACAGTGACAGCTCACTAGGATCAGATGATGATTGCACTGGAGGAGGACTCACTACAGCAGTGCTCGATGAGTCAATTTGATTCCGAGTGACGAGTCGAGTACTAGAGTATACACGTGCTCCCTCCACTGTGACTGTGAGACTGAGAGGAGGAGGAAGGGCCGGCCCGATTTGCCCATCAACGGCAGAATGAGCCAATCACTGCATGGCTCAACAATAAGCCATTACAGTGATTGGGCATCGCATTACTACGTTGGACACTGGGCGGGCCCTCCCACCCCTGCGGTGCCAAGTCCATGCCTCCTCTGCAACTGTAACTGCAGACTAGACTGGCAACCGCCGCCGCACTGCAGCCAACCTGGCGCTGCTCTCTTACAGAGCAGCGCCAGGATTGGGGTGAGCAGGTAAACTCGACGCTCATTTTTCAACCACTGAAGGGTCTGTGGTTTGAGGCAAACCCCCAGTCACCTTGTACTTGCTTTTCAAAGGGCACTGTGCGCATGTTGGGTTCCTGGCCACGGAAAGGCAGGCGGCCAAACCCAACATGAGCAGTGTGCTCACTGTGCCGCACACAGTGCGCAGTCGCGGCACTCATATTGCATTTGCAAGCAATATGTAGTGTCAGTCAGTATTGATGCTTGTACACGTGACGGCAATGTCACCACGCGACGGAGCGCGCCGCTTTAAATTAATACAATTTCAACATTGAAAGTTGAAATTGTATTAATAATTTGTGGTGCGCTAATGCCGCTATTGAAATGTGCCAATAAATGTTAGTGGGGCAACGCCTCACCGCCCAAACTGCCACTGATGAGTAGTATTCTATTCAAACACTTTTTGCAATCTATGATTTAGATCTCAATTCTTCTGACTATTGTCTAAAGTGCCCAGATTCTATTCACAAGTTTGTGGTAATTTGTTTACACCAAATGTCCTGATAACACACACCATGACAGGACAGGAGAGAGGGGTCATGACTTACTGGTAATGAAATGCAGTGATGTGTACTCCGACATTATATATGGAATAAAGTACCCCTGCTGTACATCATAAGGATATTGCAGGTTACTGAGGAGTCCCATGACCATATAGAAGAACAGGGCTGAAGACTTTTGATTTCATTTATAAGGTCGTGGAACTCCATGGTGGATCCCCCTCGTTTCCTGAACTTTTATCCCTTTCATCCAATGGCGGACTCACTGTCTACAGTAATGAACGTTTACCCTACAATTAATTGATTTCAGGTGTGTTAGTCAAATTTGTTCAATGGAAGCAAAATAAGACAACACCCAGAATGCACACAAAGTTTCAGGGCTGGAAACAGTGTCCGTAATGACCCGGAGTCAGGTGGTCATTATAGCTCTTCCGCATAAACAACAGGAATTCCATTATGCACCGATGGCATCCTAAATGTGCACTGGAAACACAGTCTGAACCCAAGTTAGCAGGGCGGGACTGGGCATGGTGGGTACCAGGCGATTTCCCAGTGGGCCGGAAAGGTGGGGGTGGTTTTGGACCGGTAGGGACCTTTTTTGTTACTGGGGGCCTGTTTTGCAGCAGTGCTGCAATATCGCCCCCTGTAACAAAAGCACCAGCAGTGTTTCCCACCTGCGGCCCCCCACAACCTCCCTATTCCCCCCCAGGCAGGGCCGGACTTGGAACCAAAACCAGCCCTGGCAAAGAGCTCGGCTGGCCCCAGGGGGGGTAGGGATGCTAGTGGCAAGCTTTGTGCTGCTTTTGGTGCTGGGCTGATATTGCCCCCGGTAACAAAAATGCCCCCCAGGGATCTAAAACTAGCCCCCACCCCGGCAGCCCACTGTGGAAATGCACGGTGCCCGCTACAGCCAGCCCTGACCCCTGGCCCGGTCCGGCTTAATTGTCAGGGCTGGTTTGTGTTCTTAGTTTGGCCCTGCTAGTTACTTATCAGAAGTTGATTTTATTTTTTTAAGATGCAGCAGGGATAAAACTCTTTTTAAGACGCCTGATTCCACATGTCCTTTGAACTCATACGACAAAGATCCCTAAACTGAATATAATCTCACAACTGATAGGTCCTGTTGAAAGAAACACCATCTGTGAATACGTTTCTCTATATATACGTTTGATCCGAATAATACTTGCTGAACAGCTTGTTATGCCTCAAGAATGAATTCTTTTCTGAAAATTCCCAAAATTATGTTGTAATATGTTACTATGTTCTAGATGTTGGTATTGACCATGCTGCTGGGTTGCTTCACAGATAAAACAAGTGAAATGTGAACCTTCTCCTCAGGGCAGACGGCAAGGGGACACAGTAAATGTAAAGTGACACTTGTTCAAAAAGAGATTTGTTATGGTCCCCAAATGTGTTCTATTGGGTAAGTAGTCAAGTCAAGTCAATTATAGCTTTCTTCGATTTAAAAATTAATTTTAAAAGCACAATAATAATAACAATCATTAAAAACCACATAAGCAATAAATAAATCAGGTCAACATAATTAAGAGCCAAGATTCAAATTTTACATTGTGTTCCTGGACTTAAAAACACTTTTTAAAAAGAGTACAATAGGCTGCATAAACATTTCATATGCCAGAGTTTGTAGAGCCAGAAATAATGTACGACATTGTCTTAAGGCCAATGTTTTTTTAAATAGGCACCATAAACCTCTTTCTTGGGATGGAATAACATTTACAGAATAAAAAAGTATGCATCATAGATTGGTGAGATACATCATCACAGGGGCAGGTATCCAGATTCTTTGACCAGTCGTTTGTAATTGGAAAACTAGTAAATCTGTGGAAAGACCCCAGGTGGAAACGGATCAACAGCATTCTATCGTAGCACCCTGTTACTTGTACTAGGTATGGCTGGATACCACAGCAAGTTAACATTAGCTGATAATCCATCACTGTAGATTTGGCACTCTCTTGGGAGAATTTATTTGACTGCAAATAGGCAAGGCAATCTGCTTTTAAGGACTTTCTCAATATTATTATAATTTTTATTCAACAGCATCTTTATTCGATTCAAAGAATCATAAAAGCATAAATACAAAGACTTAAAAATAAGAAATCTATTTACATGTGCAAAACTTTAGTCCATCCATTAATGATTCACATTGCAGTGGGTAAGACCTTGCAATATCGTAAGCAGCAACATAATTGTTTCCCTAGGAATCAAAGTGCATAGTGCGTAGATACTTTAACATTCGTAATACTTTAGCATATGGGTTACTCCATAATAATTCAAGGCCAGGTTGTGCAAATAGCCAAAGGCTAATTGTGTCCATAAAGTGCAAAGTGCAAGATAAGAAGGTTATACCTTTTGCATAGCATCGTATAATCGTAACTCTCCCAGTATATATTTATATACAATCATCAACAATTAACAATTCTGCGTTTGGTTTTCCATATAAATCTCATATGATTACAATATATTATAAAATTCATAAAGTTAAAATTTGAGCCCTTTCTTTGTCCTAATAAAATTGACAACCAATAAAAATCTACTGGTGCCAAATACAATAAGCTTTGAGGTGTCAGTTTTTAGAATGCGCAACATTTCACTTTATTTCCTGATACATAATTTCCTGCCCAAGGGTTTTATCCATTTATTTCTATAGTATCTATATGCAGGGCAGAAGAATAAAACATGCGCAACATCCTCTTTACTTCCTAAGTGACACTGGGTACACCTACAATCAATTTCCCCTTTCTGAGCTGTCCCCCACTTAGAGGTAAAAGAATTAATCTGGAGAGTACCGTACCTAAATTTTAGATACAGTACCTTGGCAAGTAGGGGTTCAATCTCATCAAAGAATTGTTCAAAGTAGGGGATTATTTTAAACATCAGAAATTGAGTAGTAAGTGTACCAGCTCCACAATTTAAAATAACATTGTGCCTAATAAAATTCCAGTAAATGGTCTTAATTTCCTGTTTTGAGTCAGGGATCAGCAAGTTCGGGTATTCCCAAAACCTGCTCAAACCCAGATCCAATAACCATTTACGAATATGGATCAACCACGGGAAACTAACATGTGTATCAAGGGCCAAAAGTTCACTCAATGCTTGTCTGTAGGTATAAAGTTCCTCTGTCGTCCATATTCTTATCCAATATGACAAGGTCATCCAAACAGCCCTTTGACCAATTCGTTTTATGCCCATATCGAGCATTAGGGGGGTCACAGGTGTATTTAGGGGGAGAGCGACTAATTTCCTCAGTATCTTGTTTCCCCCCGTGATTAAATTCAAAAGAGAACCCCCCCCAGCTCTGAGCCATATAGGGCAGCGTTTTCGGGCCCTAGACTTATAGACTTCTAGGGCTGGAGTGATGGCCTTTGACGTGGTTGCTAAAAGTTTCTTTCAAACTGGTGCTGACTTTTGTATTAAAATTGATATTGATTTCGTTATCTGTGGGTTCCAGGAGAGTTTGGAATCAATATTCACTCCAAGATAGATAAAATTAGAGACACATTGTAAACTCACTCCATTCAACTTAATGTCGTTGTTAAAACACTTATGGGGCCTTATCGACATATATTTGGTTTTTGCAGGATTAATTTCCAGGCTTTTTAGTTTACAATATTCATTGAGTGAGTTTAGAAGACATTGCAAACCCTTCGGTGTTTGCAACAACAATATTGTGTCGTCAGCAAAGGTTAAAGCACAAACATGATTCCCCCCCCAATTTCGGGGAATCATGATTGGATTTTTGCAAAAACTCAACCATGTCATTAACATATAAAAGAAAAAGGGTTGGCGCCAGGACACAGCCCTGGCGCACACCTCTATTAACTGGTATCTCTTCAGTGAGTTCTCCCCCTTGGCCCCAACGCACTCTTGCAAAGTTGTTCTCATGTAACCTGACCAACTGCACTAGAATATTTTTAGGTACCCCCTGTTGTAGTAAATTTAGCCATAAAAGGTCTCTGGGAATTGAATCGAATGCAGCCTTTAAATCGATAAAGGCCACATATAGATGGCCAGATCTTAGCCTTTTGTATTTCCAGGCTATAGTTACCAATCTGAACACCTGGTCTATGGTACTTGTCCGTCTTCTAAAACCTGCTTGGCATGGGGAGAGTACATCATTTGCAGTCATCCAATCATTCAACCTATCCAGAATCTGTTTAGTATACACCTTTTGTAATATATCTAGCAAGCTAATGGGTCTATAATTAGCGGGATCGTCCCTATCACCCTTTTCATATATGGGGGACAATCTCCGCTCCCTTCCAGGATTCGGGTATGGGCTGCCCTCCTGCAATTGCGCTGCACAGCAGATTAATATATGGTGCCCACACCTCCGGTGCATTTTTAAAAAGATCGCCCGGTATCTTGTCAGGGCCAGGTGCTTTTGATGGCTTAATAGCAGCCAGGGCCAATCTGGTGTCTTCTATACTGAAGAATAGCAGAACAATCTCATCTGATGACATGAGATTTTCAATACTGCAATGGTAGTCACTCATCGTAGGGGCCAGAGGAGCATATAAATGAGCAAAGTGTCTATGCCATGTGCCAGGATCCAAGTTATAATCTTGGGCTAGGTTACTTGATTTGCTGCCATTTGCAATGCTCCTCCAGAATGAAAATTGATCACCCGATTTTGATGCTATTAGCAATTCTTCCCAGCTTGTGTCTTCCCAGTTCCTACGGGCTGCGTTCAAAACTTTATTATATGTTTTCCTTGTTTCCCTAATAACAGTTAGGTCCTTTACATGCAAAGCCTTCATTAGGCATTGTTTCATTGCAGCACATTCTTTATTAAACCAGGGATTAGTTGGCCTTATCTTATTAATATGTTTGAGCTTTGCAGTCCCCGATTTAGTTAAATATGGTTTTATATTTTCTACCAATTTTAGATGGATCTGTGTTATAGATGTAATCCCAGGGCATTCATTTAGATAAGACGATACTAGGTCGCTAAAAATATTATAGATACAAGTAAGTGATTCTATCTTCCCCATTATAGAAGGCCCTTTTACTGCCCTTCTATTATTGCTCACTGTAGGCTGTGTAACTTCCATCCCTGTTCTGAAATGAGTCAATGGGTGAATTTGAAAATGTTCCTCTGTGAGATCTAAGCTTATGGGAAAGTGGTCACTTTCTCTTCTGTCATCTACTTTAAAATCTTTCACATAGGTCCAGTAGGCAGCACTTATCATGATGTAATCAATCCTGGATGAGGAAGGGCCTCTCGAAAAGGTGTTAGAACAACCAAGATCAGACAGAGTTCTACCATTACATGATCTTAGACCTTTCGCTACGGTGAAGTTAAGTAATTGTAGTGCAGAGACAGAGCATCTGGGAGTTTTTTCATTCCCTAAAGATGGAATACCCATAGCTATGTCTTCTTCCTCAAAGATTTCATTTAAACCTGACAACGGTTCATAACAACAATTGAAATCACCACCAATTATGATAGGCCCGTTAGGCGATATAGAATCTAGGGCTTCTTCCAAATACTGTAGTATTATTGATTCTTTTGAGCTATCTCTTGGCCTTATATATACATTGAATAGATATAACCATGAATTATTTGTAAATTTGAAACTTAGGCCCAGGGCATCCTCTGTATCAATAGGTATAATTCCTATGGAGGCATTTATATTATTCCTTACCCAGATTAGGAGTCCTTCTGATGGTCTTCCTCTAATTGGTTGTCGAGCCTCTACACTAAATATTCTATAGCCCACCTTGTGGAGAGGTTCCCTAGCCCACGTTTCCTGAAAAAGGCAAAGGTCGAATGCATCTATGTACTCCTGCCAATCTGGTTCCTGGAACTTTTTTATAAGGCCAGCTATGTTCCGAGACACCATCTTCACACAACTTAGATTTGGATGGATGGGCTTAATTTTGGAGCCATTACAGCCCACTATTGTGTGTGTTGATTGATTAGGATGATGACTAACACCATTAATACAATCCAAACCTCCAGACTCCACAGTATTGATACTTTGTCTTTCCTCAGGGCATAATATCTCATGAGGTATATCCACCTCGAATGGTAAGACAGTTACACTTCGGGCCTCGAACGCTATGGAGAGTGTCCCTCCCCCAGGGGGATGCTGGTACCACGCTTGACTCAGTCAATCTATGGCTTCGAGGTTCCTTTGCCCCCCACAAATGTATGGCTCAGTATCCCTACCATATATACAAGTTCTTTTTTGCCTAATGCCAATTCTAGAATTGAAAAGGGACTGAGATCTTAAGTTCATAATTATTAAATTATCAGCAATGATTTTGGAATAGAATGTTAACCTTATGTCTTCCAAATCACCCTCATTTAGCTGAATCCGTTCCACATTTTTTATATCTGATCTAATTATGGAGAGGCACTGCCGTTCCTTTCTAATCCAATATATGACTTTATTTGTTAGGGAGTCCTTATCCTCCTTACTACCCAGCTTTAATCTTGGGACATTTGTAAGGAACACACTACAAAAATCCGAGTCCTCCCTAATTGAGGAATGAGGAGCCCGATCTGGGCCTTGTTTCCGCTCTGATCCCCCGGACCCCATACAGAAATCCTGGGCAGTTTGTAGTAATCCATTTGTGCGTAGGGTTCCTGAATTTACATGAGTACGTTGTGCCTGATGTTGCAAGATGGGCTTATTAGGATGATCATATCTATTGACCAAGTTTCTTCCAGGAATGAATGAGAGATATGGCTTTGAAGCTGTATTTTTACTCAAGATTGGATTCTGATTCATAGGATGATTTGGGATTACTCCAGGTAGTGATTTAGTCAGATGACTCTCCCTATTACTACATGGAGGTTTCTTCTCTAATTGGATATTATCCTCCAATGCAGAAGTTAGGCCTCCCACATATCTTGGCAAGTGGGAAGTTAAGACCTCTAGCATTATTCTAATTATCCTGACCTCCTCTTGGAGTACATTAAGTTTGTTATGAAGATCTACCACAAGACTATGGGTATCATGTGACTGTACCTGATTGTAATCCTCAATCATGCCAGAATTTATTGAGACAATTTCATCCTTTCTGCTCGTATTATCCATATGAACAGCCTCTGGATTATCGTCTAAAAGTGAATGTCTATTCGAGCATTCTACATTAATCACCTCTCTACGGGTAGTGCTTCCTGGATTTCTATCTAGCTTTTCAGTGTTGTCTGATCTGGAGGAACATGTTGTGTCAGTACCCGTACTTAGCTTCAGGGGTGATGTAATTGGCAATTGTGGCTGAGCTTTAGTATGAGTTTGAGTTTGGTGGACTATGACAGTAGGACTAATGGGCTTTGCTGGTAGCACCTTTTCTCTTCTACCATAGTAGGATGAGATTTTATTTTTCCCCTTAGTATTAGTCTCTTTGCCACTTGTCAACATATTTTCAACTTCTTCTATCAAATCATCAATCGCAGCCAAAGTACAATTGTTTGCAGCAGATTTAACCAACTTTTGCGTCTTTGCTATCTTTTTTTTCCCTATCATTGGTTCTGCTGCTTTCCTCTTCCCCATTATTGCCCTAGGGATAAATTACACAATGTGCAAATATAGCTATTATAGCTCCTTTGCTATGGCCAAATGCCACAACCCAAAAGCCAAAAACAGGAGCCGCTGCTAATAGTATAACTAAGGTGGCACCCACAGTTAGCACCACGGTCAAGTTTTGGCCTAAATTCAAGTGTTTGAGCATAAGTGCAGCATGTACACCCTAATACTAAATCAATATACAATTTTCTAAAAAGATGCTAAAATAAAACAGCAACAACAATCGCTCAATCGATTATTGCGCAGCATTAATCAAGTGCAAGATAGATCATGTCCCGCATAAGTGTATAGGAGGTCTTGCCACTATATTACCAATAAGTCTTACGTAAATGTCATGGGGGGTGGCCCAGCCCAGTCTTATCCGGTCTTTGACGGGTGCTGACGGGCCCGTCCTTGGCCCGGGCTTTGCCCGGGCGCGGCCCGGGCACGCCCACGCTCATCCCGCGGTGCGGGATGCATGCGCGGATTAAATTGCGCGTCGCTGCCGCGTCACCGCTGCGGGGCTGCTGGGGGCTGTGGTCCAATACTGGAAGATGGCCGTTCCCCTCACGGCGTGGAGCAGCAGTCTGGCCGTTCCCCTCACGGCGGGAGCAACTAAGCACAGGTAAGCCGTTCCCCTCACGGCGTGGAGCAGCAGTCTGGCCGTTCCCCTCACGGTGTTGAGTGACATTGGATACCCTGAAAATATTCAGGGTATCCAATGTCACTCATACATTTTTTCATAGAATTAAACCAGGAGATTGACGAAGCCCTTTCAAGGCTTAGGCAATCATTGATAGTATCCCAATTAAAACTGGGCAAGTAAATAATGTTGCTGTTATGACCTGAACTACATAGGAAGGAAGACTGATCCTGGATTTTCCTGTGATGTAGAAACGTAGGCTGCAGTGGACGTCTCCGGAAGCCAACAGGCAGAACGTCTGTAATTAGGGAGTGTGCTGGTTGGCGACAATACCACACTTCTACCTAACGCATGAAGGACAGTCTAGCAGCTTTCTCATCAATTGTGTTAGATAGCAAGGCCTCTGCATGTACATCCCCTGCTTTGACTTACTTGTATGGTTTCTACCACCTTTGTGTGGGACAAAATGTCCATATCTATGGAAAGATCAGCCAGATCCATGATGTTCAGATGGAATATAAATGATGTTCCAGTCTGTCTGGTTTAGCAAAATAATTTACAGATATTAGTACCTGCTGGAGCTCTTCAATAGAAATTACACAAATCCACCAATGTTACCAGAGCTGCACTACAGAATCACAGACTGATCCCAAGTTACAAATCGGGAGGCGGTGGGGCGGGTGAGGAGGGGGTTTAGGGAATGTGCTAAAGGGAGAGAATACTTATTTGAATGCTTCCTAAATTCCTTTTCAATACCTAGAACCGCTACAAAGAATACAAGCTAATAATGAACAATAGGACCTATCGGATGCCTCGAGGATCTGTGACTATATTCTTATAAATACAAAATAAACACAATAAACAAAATAAACATAACGTGCATTTGCAGAGTGCACACTCCCCCAAAGGTATCTTGGTGCTGAATAACAGATTTTTATTGTCTTCCAACTCAATGGTACTCATATCATCTACCTCAGAATGATGAAAGGCTGAATGGTCCTGCCAGGATTTGAACCTGTGACAATGAGATCGAACACAGGCCCCTACAGTGAACGCATTAGTCCACTATGCCACTAGCCCCGGCCTGGTCACTGGTTACACGTCACATATCGGTCATATATGTTTAAGTTTCTGACTTAAGAAGTCATCCCTTTCAAAATTCATTAGCTGTTACCTGACAACGAACCACTTTTAATGGAAAGAGATTCCAGTTCTAAATAAAAAGTTAAAAATGCCTGTTTTCAGCAAGGTACAAAATTCCATGCCAACAGGAAACACTTTCTGAAATTTAAAAATGTTACATGGGAATACCAAATCCTTGCTTAATGTACACAGATTACATTTGGTACAGTTAATGCATTAATGCAGCAGTGTGTGAATAGTTTAGTGAGTTCTACAAATACTCTAAAACATGGATATTCATTTAACAAGTCAGTGCATTCTTAGAGTTGTGTCTTTGTTTTCCTTACTGAAATAAGTGTATGAACACACTTGATAATGATTTACAAAAGAATCTAAAAACTGGACACTTGTGATGTGCGTTTGGTCACGTGAAGGATGACGATTCCCGTTCCCAAGAGAAACAAACATGGAGGCCGTGTTTCACGAAAAACAGGAGGGATCGTTGTGTGCACAGCACTGCTTCAATAATTTGCTGCAGGGACAGTATTTCAGTCCTGTGGAATTGTCTTCTATTGCACATCAGCTTGATGAAGAAGAGAGGATGCGAATGGCTGAGGGAGGGCTCACAAGTGAAGAATATCGAATATTCATACAGCAACTGTCTGGAAATATGGATGATAGTGGCTTCTTCTCTATTCAGGTGATCAGCAATGCCCTGGAAGTTTGGGGTTTAGAGTTGATACTCTTCAATAGCCAGGAATATCAAAGCCTGCATATCAATCCCATCGATGAAAGAGCATTTATTTGTAATTATAAGGAGCACTGGTTTACAGTTCGGAAGATAGGAAAACAGTGGTTTAACTTGAATTCTCTCTTGACGGGTCCAGAGCTAATATCAGATACTTACCTTGCACTTTTCTTGGCTCAGCTACAACAAGAAGGTTATTCTATATTTGTTATTAAGGGTAACCTCCCTGATTGTGAGGCAGACCAGTTGTTACAGATGATTCGTGTACATCAAGCTCAGCGACCAAAATTGATAGGGGAAGAGATGGCACAATCTAAAGATCAGAGGCTACAGATGACTGACTTGGACCAAGCAACAGAAACCTGTCAACCCTATAGTGAAACGAATGCATTAGATGAAGACGAGGAGAATCTGCAAAAGGCCCTTGCCCTAAATCGTCAGGAAATTGACATGGAAGATGAAGAAGCAGATTTGCGAAGAGCCATCCAACTTAGCATGCAAGGAGGTGTTCAGATGGATTTTCGGGAGTCCAAGAATCGTTGTCTTCTGAAGAACTGCGTAGGAGAAGACAAGCCTTCTTTGAAAAGCAGCAACAGCAGCAGCAAGACCCAGACAGAGGATCTACATGAGACGCCAACTACAAGTTCAAATGCACTGGGGATGGATCCAGGAGCCTGTACAAGTAAAGAAAACGTGAAGCAAGAAGACACCAAATTGCCCCTGAAAACTGGCAAAGACACATCAAAGACCGAGGACAAATGATAAAAGAACTGTATTTTGTACTATTAAACACTCGTTATCAGCATTATGCTGTTCCTGTGTAACCAGAGAGCACAGGTGTTCCAGAGGTATATTTTAAAACTGAATTTACAAACATTTGTTTTTTCAAATGCTTTTATGAATGTCTGATTAAATGTCCGAATGTTACTGTCTTTGTTTTGCTCAGAAGCAGCTTTCAATCTAGCACTTTAAGGATTTTTTTTATCTTGCGTGTTTTTGTTTCTAAGGAGGGAACAAAGTGAATGATTGAAAATTAGTTTATTTGTTGCTGGAGAGAGGTTGTGTTTTGATACTTGAGGAAAATGTGACCGAGATGTCAGATTAATATATTGCAGTGAAAAAAATCAAGTTAGTATTTGTCAATGGTGCTTTTCATCCTGTTTACATAAACCTATTCCTGCAATATATTGTCATGGGTACAATATTGAAACTTTTCAGCTTGATAAATGTATCTTCAAGAGAACGTTTGAAGGACTGAATGTGTTAATCATTTTTCACAGCGTGTCCAATTCTTTAAGTATCTAAACTTGTGTTTTTTTTTAAAAAGAAGCAACGCTGACTTTATCTATTAAATGGGGCAGATTTGCAAAGAGCAGTTTTCCGTGTCGATATTAGACTGGTTTTAAATTTGAGAGCTAATCTATCAACAGTAATCTCTTAGTTCCACACTTTACAGTGTTAATTCTGACTGCCTGTAAATTATCTATGTTTGCTCTAGGAGGGCATTTTTAATTTGCCTTTCAGAGTAAAAGAGATGTTGTTGCCTGGTGTGCACCTGTGAAAAACTTTCTCCATCCCCACACCAGAACCAGTTGAGTCAGTGTATTTGTATTACTATACTTTCCAACCTGTTGAACTTTCATATGTAACCTCCGTTAGCCTGCTGCACATTATAGCATCAGTGAGCAAGAAAGACTCGAAATTTAATTTGAAGAGTTTCGAAGCGTGGAAATGAAAATTCCAGTGACTATAAATTGTACTGTTTTGGTTAAATACTGGTGCATGAACTTAATTGAACACTGTACATATTTTGATAACTGGGACACTAGCAGGAAGGGCACCGTAGGAGGTCCGAAATCTGCTACACGTGCAAGATGTTAAATAATTTTATGAGCACACAGTCAAGAAAATGTAGGTTTCCCAAACAGTTGAGCATGCTCCATTTCCCCATCCGTTATGATCAGGATCTTGGCTATGATTTAAAAGGCTCGATTTATGTGCATTTTTCTGTATTGTGTATGCAGATACATGTGCCATGCATTCTGTTCTCTGTGGGATCTGGACAACAGTAGCAAAATCAGTGAATGGATAACAATTCACCTGTTAACCCACTGAATATGGGTTGTCGGATTTATAAGTTTCTACGACCATGCCCGTTCCAATTATTTATTTTTGGAAGTAGGGACAGGTTTCAGTGCTGTTTAACGAAATGTCATTTAACTAATGGAAGAATAGACTGCTTTTTCTTATGTTATTATTTTCTGTTTGTTTTATTGGGGTGAATGATCATCTTTTAAACGGCAGTGGATCTACCCACTGTATTTATTTGATGTCTCCTGATTACTCTTGGGGAATTCTGATCTGCATTTTGCAATAAGAACAAAAACATTTGCTTGCCACCCACCAACAATGAATAAATACTTAATAACATTGATAAAAAAAATAAAAAAAAAAAAAACTGGACACTTGTTGTGCAGAGTATGTGGAGTGATCTGGCCACACTAAAGCCTTAATTAAGAGTGCCCTGTTTTTTGTGATCCCAGCAAAAACCTGCTTGTGTAGAGTGTTCGAAAACTAATCACAATTAGAAGTGGGTACAGTTTACTGCACCTGGGCATTACTTTCCAAAATGTAATGGGGATAAAGGCCCACCAAATGCCAGGCAGTACTCATATTAGTGTTAATAGCACAAAAATCAGTGTTATTGTTCCCCTCTTCACAGACGAAAACTAATAATTGGAGGTAATTATTGCACCTGAAAAGTTCTAAATCCGGTGTTTTCAATTTTTGTCGGGTACAATAATTATCGCATAACTCTCTCATTATCCCAGCCTAAATGTGACTTATATTAGTATTAGAGCGAGAGAGACACAGAGATTGTGGTTGATAGTGCTAATTATGCATGAATATACCATAAAGGCCAAAAAATAAATAGGCATGCAGCATGCACTGTATTTTCACAAACAATCTTCATGGGAAATAAAGTCATCTCTCCTCCAGAAGATGTGAGTTTTCCACAGCAAGGAAAAAGGGTGAGTGGGTGTTAGACTTGGCCCTCTCTGCAAGGTCGTCTCCAAACATTTTGCCTTTACCCGCCTGTTTTCTCAACCCATTTTTGTTGGCCTTTAGGAATCCGCACACTTTACCACTACTAACTAGTGCTAAAGTGTTTGTGCTCTCTCCTCTAAACATGGTAGAATTGGCTTACACCCAATTGGCATATTTAAGTCCCTAGTAAACGGTACTACCTGTGCCCAGGGACTTAAAATTAATTGCTACTAGTGGGCTTTCAGCACTGATTGTGCCAACTACTTAAGTAGCCCTTTAAACATGTCTCAGGCCTGCCATTGCAGACTGTGTGTTCAGTTTTATTTCGACCTGACAAAAAAACCTTTTGCCAGGTCCAACCATTCCTTTCTAATGCATATGTCGCCCCTAAGGTAGGCCTTGAGAAGCCCAGAGGGCAGGGTGCAGTGTATTTAAAAAGTACAACATGTACTTTTAAGTTCCCCATGTCCTGGTATTGAAAAACTCCTAAATGCCTACCTCTCCCATGGGATAACATTGAAGTTACCTTATTACATTCAATAACTGATAACTTTCAATTAGGAGCAGGTGGACCGATTGAGTTTAGTGTCTAAAGAATTGCAATTAAAGGCCCTCTTTTATGGTAATGTCGTATTTTTAAACATATTTTAGAAAGTTGGCATCTTCTTGTTATAACCATGTGGTTTCTGCAGCCTGACCCTGGGTCACATGACTATGCGTAGCTGGTCTTTGTGTATTGCTCCCAGACAGTGTGACAAAGGGAAGATAGGAGTTGGCAGGATGGCCACTTTGAGTTATCGAGGGGGAGGAGCTGTCACCCACCACACTTGTACATCACAAAGGCTCAGCCTGAGCACTCTCACAAAGGATTTATCACTAGTCTTTTGTGACCCCTGATAAGCTCGAGCCACAACAGGGAGTAAGGTGATGCCTGACTCCTCAGGGAGATGGAATCCTCCCGAAGCTTCCTCCACTTCAAAGTGGGCGCCAGGTATAAATGTTGGACCCTAAGACCCAACTCTTCAGTACATTCTGGACCTGTGGACTCTTCCGGGAAGAAGGACTGCTGTGCTGCTGAAAGGCTGCCACTCTGCTAGACTGCTGCAATGAAGGACTGCTGTCCTGCTGTGCTGACCTGCTACCTGCTGTCCTCTTGCCTGGGTGAGAAGAACTGGACCTGCATATTGTGAACCCAGGACCCCAGAATGACAGCAGCGGCTAGTTGGCTGGCCTCCTGACTAGGGCCTCAGGGACGGAAGGCTTTACCAATCTGGAACGCAGCATGTGGACTCTGTCATCTGTGAGTACTACTCTGCCAAGTGGTGCCACCCCAGCCCTGGACCTTAGAAGTGGGCCTGAAGGTACTCTGCCAGCCCATCTGTGGTTTAAGCAGAACTGAAGCATCGCCTGTGATGTGCAGTGCAACCCCGAGCAGAAAGTATGCTTAGTCTCTGCTGTGTGGATTCTCCTGATGCAAGGACTTTGCATTGCCGCCCACAGCTGATTAGGAACCCCTGCTGCAAGACACATCATTGACACAGGCCTTAGCATCGCAAGCCACTTGCTGACCGCATCCTTGACGATGATGCAGGACTCCGTATTGCAAGCCTGCAGCGTCCCTAGAACTAGGTGGTGTGTGATGCATCTCTACGCAGGACTTGCCATTGCAAGCCCCTTGTTGGCGGCATCCTCGACGACAATGCAGGACATCGCATTGCAGCTTAAAGCAATTGTCCCTGCACAACGCATCCTCGAAGCAGGACTCTACAACGTTCTGCAAGTAAGATTTAAGGTACACATGTTCAACTGGTGTAACTAATCACTATAGAAGGCCTGTGCTCCATTGTGGATGGCTTGAACTTGTGACTTTGCCTCAGTCTAGGGACATCACATATCCACAGTTGGCACTTCATGCTTTTTTGCGCTATTTTCACTCAAATCTTTAAAATTGCATATCTCCGGTTCCACGGATTGAAATCTTGTTGTTTTGGTCTTATGTTTTTTAAATTAAAGTTTATTACTCTATTTTTCTAAATTAGCGTGGGATTTGTCTTACGTTTTCACTTTTAGTGTTACTGTTTTTACTTTTTCACTATTACTGTTTTGAAGTGCTGCGTAAATACTTCACACATTGTCTCTAAATTAAGCCTGACTGCTCTGTGCCAAGCTATGAGAAGGTTGAGCACAGATTAATTTGGGGTTTGCTTGTGCCTTCACCCTGACATGGATTGTGGTTCCCACTTAAGGAGAGTTTTAACCGTCTTCAAACAGTAACCCAATTTCTTACCATGGGCCTTAACAATCTAACTCTTATTCCACCTGAAATAACTCTTCCATCAAGTAAACATGATGTGTGAAGCTTACTAGCACTAATTAAGTATTTCTGTTTGTACATTAATGAGTTTGCACTTCTGTCTGTCCATCTGACCCCTGTTCATGAGTGCGTGTGGTGTGCTGTGTAACAGTACGCCTGTTATGTATGTCTGTGGGTGTGAGTGTTGGTCTTTGTGCGTGGTTATTGGTCCATCTGTTGATCTGTGTGAAGTTTTATATCATGTATATTATGTCGATCTGTATGTGGGTTAGTATGTGAATGAGTGTAGGAAAGTGCTCCTTTTTGTCATGGTCGCCCCCACTTTTTGCCACTGGTACTGTCTTTGACTGATGTGCACTGGGTTCCTGCTAACCAAGCCCGGGTGCTGGTGCTCTTTCCCTAAAAACAAGGTAAAATGGTCTAATTGTACTCCAGTTGGCACCCATGTAAGTCCTTACTAAATGGTAACCCTGGTACCTAGTGCATGCCTACTAAAGTGGGTCCCTAAGGGTAGCAGCATGCATTATGCCACCTTAAGACACCCCTATACAAATTGCATGCGGGCTGCCATTGCAATCTATGTGACATGATGCAAACCATGTGTGAAAACATGACATGGCACACTCCCTGTGTAATAATTCAAAGAGAAGGGACTGGGGGCGTTATAAGGTCCAGCATACATGCCCCTTCAATAATCATTGCAAATCATCGTCACTTTATTTCGATCATAATAGATCATAAAAGTACACAGCACATACATTAAAAGAGGGTTGAATAAGTAACATAGAGAAGAACATTTCATATAAAACCATCAAACATATACGTCTAATAAAGGATTTCATCATAAAGTACTTGCTGTGCGCTTAATCTACAGTACATATCAATTTTTGGGAAGCTGGAAGTCCATCATAAAGTGCATTTTGTTCGTTTTAACCACAGTGCAGGCCAATATCTGGACAAACCAAGCACCACAGTTCTACGTGTATCCGTACTCAGAATTCTTAACACCTCCAGATAGTTGCCAGGTCCAACTACTTTACAAAGTGGTATTTTCCATTTTTCCCTGAGAGATTTATAGTTAGGGCAAAAAAATCACAAATGCACAATAGATTCAGGGCTTGCATTACAAGCAAGATAGAGATCATTAGTGGTAGCATCCTTGCTCCATTTTTTACAAAAGAATTTAGTGGGTATGATTTTGTAGCGAAACTGGAAAAATAGTTTCCGGGCCAAGGGAGGGACAATTTCATCCAGTGTGTCCTCAAAGCAGGGGACACATCTAAAATTAAAGAAATTCAGTAGTCAAGTGGCCGTCAGCTTCTAACAGAACTTGCAATAATGTTGTTTCCCTAAATAATTTCTTCAGCTTCGCTCTGGATACAGATACCAGGTTTTCTGGGTCAAACCAGAACCCCATCATCCCAAGCCTCCCTAGTAGCTCTGTTAATACTCAAAGAAGACTTTAGTAGCTCGGAGAGAGGCTCTCCAGTATGGTAAAAGGTAATCCACAGTCTATGCCAAAGCATCAAGCGTGTATAGCTTACTTTATGTGCCAACTCCCTTTGCGCAAGATCCAAGTATACGGGCACCAGTTCGGTGCTTACAGGAAGATCTACCAAGGATCTAAGGAAGCGGTTTTCAATTGAGGACTGGCAATTTATCAAACCTGTGACCCAAAGTTCAGCCCCATAGAGGGCACCCCCTAATACTTTTGTGTCGTAGATTTCCAGAGCGGGTGCAAGCTGTCTTGATAATGTTTTCCTGTGTATTTTGGAAATGTTAGCGGTCTGATGTGTAAGTTGCATCTTCACCTTTTCAATATGTGCCACCCAATTTATTGTTGGAGTCAGGCGGATGCCCAAATAATCAAAAGCATCGACACGCTCCAAATTACTGTTTCCGACTAACACAGGTCTTTTATTAGGCTTAACCATTCCTTTTCTAAAAATCATATATTTAGTTTTTGTTTCATTTAACACCAACCCTCACTCAGTACAAAACTTGATAAAATGAATTAAAAGCTGCTGTAGTCCCTGCGGCGATTTTGAGATTAACATTGTATCATCAGTAAAAAGCAGGGCAGGTGTTCTTTTGTTGCCGATTTTGGGTGCATCACACCCATCTCTATCTAAAAAGTTAACATCATTAATAAAAAGGATAAAAAGTGTGGGGGCAAGGACACAGCCCTGCCTTACTCCACACGACCAGGAAGAGATCTGTAAGTTGGTTGCTCTCGCCCCACCTCACCTGTGCTGTGTTTGATGTATGTAATCTAATTAAAACATCTAAAAAGGTTCAATGGTATACCCTGTTTCTTTAGGACCCTCCAAAGATTTGCACACAGGACTAGGTCAAAGGCAGACCATAGATCTACGAAAGCCACATAGAGCTTTCCTCCTTTTACTTGCACTTCCTTCCAGTATATACACAACAAACTGAATGTTTGATCCAGGGTGCTAGTTTTAGCTCTAAAACCTGCTTGGAGGTCACTCAGGATGTTTGACTCTGTAATCCAATCCTGCAGACGGGCTAGAATTTGCTTGCAAAAAATCCTTTGCAGTGAATCAATAAGACTAATTGGCCTATAGCAGGATGGCCTCGCTCTATCCCCCTTTTCGTAGAGTGCGTTTTTCCACGAAGGGGGGATAGGGGTACCTCTGAGGATTGAATAATCAATACAAGAAGGTATGCAGTTCCTTAGAAAGGAAGGAGGGACAGCAGGACTGGGCGGTCCTCAGTCCAAGGTTATAGGAGGAATAAGGGATTCCCCCTATTGGAATTTGGGCCCTCACACACCCGGCTACGTGTCATGCTTCATCATAGAGCATGCTCCTCCTCAGGTTGGCTCTGTAATACCTGACGGGCTCCCTATGAGGGGCTCTGTGCCACAGATCATTTATTCCAAAGTGCTGTTGGGTGCCGTGTGAGTATAGGGCCTTGGTGTGTAGATGGGTGTGAAAAAAGTGGGTGCTCTAAGTAGTGAATAAAAAATGGGATATGGAGGTACTCCAGAGAAACACTGTAATCAACGAGACCTCCAACCCAATTAAAACAAAGGTGACAAACTGCTGAAATAATGTTCAGTGGTGGCCCAATTTTAAATGGTCAACATGTTTCTTGCCTGAATAGTTCTAAGATCAAATGGCAATTCGTCAGGACCAGAATACCAAAAAACTATCTATACAGTGGTTGGTTGTCTTGTAGTGTGACCCGGATTATTCAAACTTATAACCTACAGTGAGGTACCTGAGGTTGGATGACCGACTTTAAAAATAAATTGTTATACATTAGATATATAACACATAGGTATACTCAAGAGTAATCCATGAAAAGCATGGAGTGTCCTCTAAAGGAATGGCATGCAATAAACACTTCGTGATCTCTTGTTAGTGCAAAGTGCAAGGTGCATTAATTAAAAAAGAGCTATTGTGGTTGGTTAGCTCATTTTGAAAGTGTGGTGGAACAACAACCACCATCGTAGCAGAAATATTTTGACACTCACCCCATTGGGGTTGGCAGCAATCAACAACAACTCTCGGCAGGGAGGACACTGGAAAGCACCTAGTGTCCTGAATCGAAGTTGTGCAAAAAAAAAAAACAGAAAGGAGTATTTTGGGCAATTTAGATGAGTCCAGGGTGAATAGCAGGAGAGAAGGACAAAGTGAAGAAAATTTGGGCGCTCCTGTAGTATCAGGAGTTCAAATAGGATACTCACGCTTGCGGAGCGAGAAGAGCACCGTTAGACCTACCCACTCTCTGCCGGAATCAGGGTGGTGGAGAGTGGATAAGGAGCTGCTCGTTTAATACTCCGTAGCTTGGTGAATGTGGGTGGAGCCCGACTGAAGCGTAGATTAAACTGGCATTCAAAGGGGACACAAAAAGGCGAAATTGGACGCCATCTTGGAGTGTGTCATTTGGCCTTAATTGTAAATCTAGCCTTTATCCCTGTGTTAAATACAAAGGGCCAAAATGGTCGCCATTTTGAAGTATGTCATATGGCCTGAATATAAAGGTAAACTCCCTGTGTGCCATGCCAATGTCACTGCATAGAATATATGTAAGTCACCATTCGAGCAGGCCTAGTAGCCCTAAAGAAGGGTGCATTATATTATATGTGAGGGCATATCTGCATGAGCAACTATGCCCCTGTGCTGTCTACTTCAATCACAAAATGGTACAAGTGAACAGGGAAGCCATCTAAAATATATGTACTGGGCACTAGTTATTACAAGTTCCCCAGCTACATGATGGCTTTACTGAAGCCTATGGTGTTTCGTATCAAACACCCTGTATAAGACTTGTCATCTTTAGGGTGGTCTTTCCAACAACTTTTTGCCTTTTGCCTCCCATTTGTGCTGATAATTTGTGTTGGCCTTAGGACTCTGAGCTCTTTACCACTGCTAGCCAGTGCTAAAGTGCATATGCTTCTCCCCTGATAATGACATTGGTGTATACCCGATTGGCATATTTGTCATACTGGTAAGTCCCTTGTAAAGTGGTATACCATATACCCAGGGTCTGTACTTCAAATGCTACTAGTGGTCCTGAAGCACTCATTCATTCATTCATTAAGTCTTTATTCGATTAAAAATCATAAAAGACACAGCATCACAATATATAAGCCACATCAATAAATTAAATAAAAAAGCATTAAATACACCAAGACTAGTATAGGAACAGTGAATCAATAATAACAATAAAATCTCATAACCCAATAATAGCTTTTACGATTGCAGATGATCCAGATGATTCCTCCTTATGGCCCAACACGTGGACCAGAACTTTGCCATGGCAACCACAATCACCTCCTTGGTATCACACTTAAGGATACGCAGAGCTGTTTGCGCTGAGCTTATGCCTAACTGTTTACACAGTGGCTTGATCCATTTCATACGAGGAGCTCTATATGCTGGGCATACAAATAACACATGTGAAATTGTTTCAGATAACCCAGGACAACAATGACAGGAGGAATCTGCATTTGAGGCCTGGTTGTTTCCCCATTTTTTAGTAAAAGATTTTAGGGGCAAACAACCAACTCTATATTGATTGTACAACTTCCTGTCAATGGTTCCAATAATAATGTCCCAATAGGGTTCCAATAAATAATCAACCTTATGGTCCATAAAAAGATCAGATAATGAATCCCTAGGGATCTTGGCAAGGGACCTAAGTTGGAGCATCTCAGCATACAATCTCTTAAATTCACTCTTGGACGGAAAAGAAGAACCTTCTGGATCTGACCAGAGATGGCCTAGGTTCAGAGCCTTAACAGCTACTCTAATATTATGTAACCAAGAAATTTGACGGCACTTGTCCACCCCTATGAGATATTTAAGGGCCAAAGCGTAAGGAGCTAACTCTGGGGTTGTCCACAAGCGTCTCCAGTATGCCAATGGTCTAAACCCAGCTATCTCTTCAAAGGACACGCACCCCAAATCCTGCAACAATGGTTTTAAGGGTGTAGATTGGGGTAAACCAGTGAGAGATCGCAAGAACTTGTTTTGGGCCAGTACCAGCGGACGCAAGTTTTCAAAACCCCAGAGTTCCGCGCCATAGAGAATAGACGCTCTAACCTTCCCTTGATACAGCTTCATAACTGGAGCTATTGGTTTAGTTAGGGAGGATCTATGTTCTTTTAAAAGAGCTCCCGCCAGTTGGTTATGTTTGATAACTAGGAGATCCAACGGATGGTTCCAATTTAGTCTCCGCCCCAGAGTCACCCCTAAATATGCAAAAAAATCAGTTTGCTCAATAGGAGCATTATTCATTCTAAGTGTAGTACTGATTTTTTTCTTCTTGTGAAGAACCATAAATTTTGTCTTCCCGACATTGACCTCCAGCTCATTATCACTACAGAAGAGTTGGAAGCGATCCAAAGCACGTTGAAGGCCGGGTTTAGTTTTAGACAATAAAAGGGTATCATCTGCAAACATTAAAATCGGAATTCTTAATCCATCAAGTGTGGGGGCATCAGTAGGAAAATCTGTGAAATAGGAAACAACATTGTTGATAAAAAGGGAGAATAAAGTGGGTGCTAAAACGCACCCCTGGCGCACACCTTTAGCGACTTTAAAGCTATTAGTAATCTCCCCTTGCCCTCCCCATCTCACACAAGCAGTGTTATTTTCATGGAGCCTTACAATAAATGATAAAATCCCTAGAGGCATCCCAGCCCTTTCCAAAGAGTCCCAAAGCTTGTTACGTGGAACTAGGTCAAAAGCGGATTTAAGGTCCACAAAGGCTGCATATAGGGCACCGCCGCCCAGCACTACTGTGTTCCAGTACAGCATCATAAATCTAAAAACCTGGTCAATAGTGCTGGTATGGCTCCGGAAACCCGCCTGAAAGTTGGATAGTATACCATATTCGTCTATCCACTCCAACACCCGATTAAGTACAATTTTAGCCACCAGCTTCTGGGATGTATCAATCAGGCTGATGGGCCTATAATTAGATGGCAGGGCCCGATCACCTTTTTTGTAAATTGGTATAGTTACGGCCCCTAACCATGAATCGGGTATTGGGGCACCTCCTGCGATACCATTAATCAGGAGTTGAATGTATTTGACCCAGTTTTCACGTTCGAATTTAAATATATCGGAAGGGAGCCCGTCCGGACCGGGTGCTTTCCCGGCCGGCAAACCATTCAGTGCGTGTTCCACCTCTGTATAAGAAAATGATAAAGTCCCCACACAAGGATCAAACGGGAGGGAAAACGGGATCGGAGTATTAGAACAGGCAAACTGAGTTTCAAAAAAGATGACCCAATCTTCTGGAGGAACATGGTTTACCGGTTTTGGATTATCAATACCACTTCCCCATTTAATTTGGTGCCAAAATTTACTCCAATTCCTATCCCTACAAGATACCAATAAATCTCTCCATCTTGACTCATCAAACATCCGCTTAGCTAAATATTGGGTTTGCTTGTATGCCGCTCGGCATTCCCTTATTTCTGGAATTGACCCCATTTTGATTGAACAAGAAAGAGCTCTAAAAGCCCTCCTGCAATCACCATTGTACCATTTGGCCGACTTATATTTAATATTGTTAGTGCTTTTGTGGCTTTGACCCGGTTTATAAAGAATTGGTCTCATCTTCTTAACCATCTCTAAGTGGAGTGATGTTAACCCATAAACATTACTTCCTGCAGTATTAGGATTTAACCGAGTAACAGCAGCTAGGGTATCTAGTAAGATTTGCCTAATCATAGAGCAACTTACTTCATTACTTATAATCTGTTCCCACTTAACTCTACGACAGTTATTAGTGAGTGAAATAGAGGGCGTAACACCAACTCTCTCAATATGTACACTCGCATTGGTGGAGATGTTCAACTGTACTAGGAGAGGGTCGTGATCACTCTCTGTCCTAGAATGCACCTCCATGTCGATCAGTTTGGGCCATAGTTCAACACTTAGGATAAAGTAATCTATCCTACTATGCTTCCTACCCATATTATATGTGGATTTACCATGGAGGTCTGATTTGGACCTACCGTTAACTGCCCTAAGCCCGAATCCCATAGTAAGTGCCTTTAGCTGGAGTGCAGCTTGCGACCAAGATTTAACCGGATCTAATGACAAAGACGGGATACCCCAAACCGTATCCTCGTCACACGTAAGATTACCATCTTCAGACCCGAGGGGTTCAAAGGTACAATTAAAGTCTCCGGCAATAATTAGGTTGCCAGGATTATTTAAGGACTGTAAAAACGTGTCAAGAGCAACCACTGTGGGAGATATTCTTCCACCCGCTTGACCTCTGGCATATATTTATTTATTATTTATTTATTTATTTAAATCATTTATTAAGCGCGCTATCACCATGGCAGGCATCCTGGCGCTGACTGAAACTAATGGGGTAGGGATGAGATGCCAGAAACAGCAGGAGACACAAGATTAAAGGACAGAGGTCTTGGGGAAAAGCCAGGTTTTAATTATTTTCCTAAAAGGAAGAAATTCAGAAATATGTCTAATATCAATAGGGAGCGAGTTCCACAGCTTGGCAGCTGCCACATTGAAGGATCTGCCTCCGGATCTGATTCTTTTAAATTTTGGAACCATAACCAGCTTGGCTTCAGAGGAACGAAGCTGCCTAGCTGGGGTATACCAGACAAATTTAGATTGGAGGGAGGCAGGGCCAACTGCATATAGTGCTCTGAACACTATGCAGAGGGCTTTGAATTGAACCCTCTGCCTAACCGGAAGCCAGTGGAGTTTGCTCAACGAGGAGGCTTCATTAGTTCTTCTAGGAAGCCCCAGAGCCACTTTTGCCGCTGCTGATTGGACTCTTTGGAGTCTGTCTAGCAAGAAGCTAGGGGATTCCAGCAGTAAAGCATTACAATAGTCAAGGCGACTGAGGATAGTACAGCGTACAACTTCGGCACGTGCATGAGTAGGGAGGAGAGGCAGTATCTTCCTTAAGGAGCGGAGGATAGCAAAACAGCAAGCAGAGGTTTTTTGGATGTGAGTCTCCATACTGAGTTCCTGATTCAGCATGACCCCGAGGTTGCGGATAGTGGCTACTGGACGCACTGTGGTCCCGGATTCAGGAGGCCAGAAGTTGTTTGGGAAGGGCCGAGGAATCTTAGTGCAAGTGTTGAGAAGAACCTCCGTTTTCCCTGCATTGAATTGGAGGGAGTTGGTTCTTAGCCAGTGAGAGGTGTCACGTAGATATTTGTGAAAGGTTTCAATGGAGATGGAGTCTTCTCCCTCCAAAGAGAATATCAACTGCGTATCGTCAGCGTAGTTAATAATCTTGATGTTGTAGCTTTTGATAAGCGAAATCAAAGGTCTTAAGTATAGGTTAAAAAGAATGGGGCTAATAGCAAAGCCCTGGGGGACCCCATGTGGGACCAGAGTGAACACCGACTGAAAAGGAGGGATGGATACCGCTTGCTGTCTATCCTTGAGGAAGGAGTGAAACCATTGTGCTGCTGAGCCTCTTATTCCTGCCTCAAACAGACGTGTCAGCAGAATATCGTGATTCACGGTATCAAAGGCGGCAGACATGTCAAGCAGGATAAGGAACGCTGCCTGCCTTCTGTCTGCACGCCTCTGAAGCTCGTCCATCGCGGTTATCAAGGCAGACTCAGTTCCGTGGGTGGGTCTAAAACCAAATTGATCCGCGTCCAAAAGATGGTGGCATTCCAGATGGGAAGAGAGGGCATTGCTAACCCAACTTTCTACGATTTTGGCTGGAAAGGGCAGCAGAGATATAGGGTGGTAGTTCTTGGAACAGTCAGGGTCAAGAGAGGGCTTTTTTAGCAGGGGGGAGACTAATGCCCGTTTCCACTGAGCAGGAACTATTCCGGTTGAGAGAGATTGGTTACAAATGACGTGGAGAGAGGGAAGAAGATCAAGCTCAAATTGTTTCCAGACTTTTTGAGGGACAGGGTCTAGAGGAGACCCAGAAGAGATTTTGCTGGCTAGCTTAACGAAGGCCTCATACGGGATAGAAGGGAGCTCAAGTAGAAGGTCATTTGAGGCCAATGGTGGCAATGCAATCTGATTTGTGGGGAGTCTCATATTAAAATCAGGGTGAGAGTGGGTGTCAGGGGAGGCATCTAGGTCCTTAATGATAAGCTCAATGTTATTTTTAAAGAAAGCAGCAAGGTTGTCACAGAGATCTTGAGATGGTATAATAGTGTTTTTGACACATTCCGGGTCAGTAATACTGTTCAATATGTTAAAGATATTTCTAGAGCTGTTGGAAGACTTACAAATCATGGAGGAATAGTAGTCGGATTTAGATACATTCACTAAAGTGCACTTAAGGGCATTACCAATTGAGATGGAAAGAGCAAGAATGTCCGGATCCTCCATTACTAACTCCTTAACTGAAATATCAGCCCGTTGGCAAACCAAGATTAAGAGACCTCCCATAGATCTTCCCTTATTTCTAGGTGCAGGAATAGCCTGCTTCCCAAAGGACAGAAAACCTGGTCTAAAATATGTTTCCCTAGCCCAAGTTTCTTGTAACATTATGATGTCCGCCTCTTCTATAAATGATGACCAATCCTCTGAGGCGACTTTGGACCCTAAACCCGCTATGTTCCATGAAAGTACTTTAAATGTACTAGGCGTGAATGAACAGAATAACCCCGGAGTGACAACTCTCTCGACTACAGGGATAGCACTACAGGAGTTATTTTCAGCAGCCGGGCTCTCAGTGGAAGCTTCCAAGATAGAGAGAGGCTGTATAAACTTCTCTTCACCCCTCCCCTTCTGCAGAAGTCAATCACACTCTTCAAGCCCTGATAACGGAGCAAATCTATTAAAAGTAGAAGCCCCCTGTAATCCTTCCTGATACACCCCTCTGTCTCTTAGTAAACCATCCTGCCTTCCACGGCTTAACAAAGAATTGCTAGGGGGGTTGTAAAATGCACTTAGGTGGCAAACCATGATGTTAGATGGATAGCATCCCCCAGTGTTTGGGCTTAAGTAATCCATTATCATGCTTACAACTTCAGGATTATTAAAGTTGACCACAACACAGTCTCCACTCTCTGTTTTTACAGCCGAACCCAGCCATGAACAACGCCTTGCCATTATAAGGTACCCATTAATATCCCACTCCGGGCTGACTCTACTTTTCATTTTAGTATTGAGCCAATGCATTACTTTCAGCATCACTTGTTTGGTAGATTCGTTCTGTCCCTCTTGCAGTGGGGGCACTTGTTTTAATATTACCACCAACGGAGCTGCTGCCGTGGGTAGGTCAAGTGTTCCCGGGACACGCCCAGAACCGGATATAACTTGGCCCAAGTTTTTAGACAGACTTGTATGAGCACTATTTCCCAACATCCGGGTATGCCTGGTCTCTAAATCAGTATTAGGCCCTCTTGGACAAACTTCCACAATTTTGGGAGGGGAACTGGAGATACACAGCGCTGATTCCCCGGACATATCAGCGAGTTCCAAACCCTTATTTGAGGTACAGTGTGTCGGGATGCACATATTAGGACCCTCAACCATGAAATTCGAGGTTGAGGGAGCGATAGATGGGAGCGGAGCAAAGGGATTAGACAAGGCTGGTCCACTGAGTAAACAAGAATTAGAGGCGGAAGGAGCCACTACAGTGGTTTGTATGGCCACAGATTTGACCACTCCTGAGGCTAACTTGACCTTAGCACATTGATCACAGAGCAGAAATTTCCGCTCAATCTGAGCCAATTTGTCAAGAACCGGATTGAGCATAAGAGTTAGCATGTCCTTTAATTTCAACAAGAGAGACTCGTCGAAGCCACTGGGCGGGGTAGAACTTAACTGGGGAGGATCCAAATCGATGTTAGTCATATGTGGGCTATTTATAACCAGAGACGCTGGTAAATTAGTAGCATCAACAATTTTTGCAGGCCTAGGCATTTTGGCAGGTTTTTCTGAGTGAAGCTTACCGCCTCTCTTCCTTTTGGGGGGGACGGATTCCTTACTTAAAGAATGTAGCATAGGTTTGTTGACCGTCTTAGATCTCGGAGGCAACATTTGGGCTGGTATTGTTTCGGAATTAGAAGGGGAAGGGGAACTTAAATTAGAACTACGAACATTATCAGCATCACCCATACCAGGACAAGGAGGTGGCAGCGAGGGAAGAGCGCTAGCTCCTTGAAGAGACATAGCAAGGTCGTCGTTAATAACAGGCATCCTATCAGGGGTAGTGACAGATGCTAGAGGGCCCAGAGACGATCTCCTGGTCCCATGGGGATCCAGTGACAGTCGCCTCTCGGTAAGAGTTATTTCCCGTTCTAATAGGGAAGCAGCCCTAACTATAAAATTGTCCAAAGTCCCAGTAACTCTCCCTCCCGAGTGGCATTTTGTAGATCTACCATCCCTCAAGTTCATAATGGAAAGGGGTTACACAACCAGGACAAAATTACAACAGAACAGAATACGACAGACAAACACCCAATTTAGCGAGGTAAGGTGTCTCACCAATATGACAGAAACTACACAGCAATCCAGTTACGCGCTCTCAGCATATACTTGCACGAAGGTGGGCCCAGCCCAGCCTCTAACAGTCTCGAACGGGCTCAAACGGGCCCGCCCTTGGCACGGGCTTTGCCCGGCGCACGCCCGCGCGCCTCCTGCGCAGCGGGAGCGGCGAGGAGTTTTAAAGCCCTTGCACCGGTCAGCTGCAGCCAATTAGCAGCGTCGCTAGGCCTCCTGGGCAATGAAGTCCGTAGATTGTCCGTCGATTGCAGGTTTAGGCAGGAATCAACCCAGCACACGGAGCGGCTCCCGCGCAGCAGGAGCGGCGAAGAGTTTTAAAGCCCTTGCACCAGTCAGCTGCGGCCAATTAGCAACGTCGCTAGGCCTCCTGGGCAATGAAGTCGGTAGATTGTCCGTCGATTGCAGGTTTAGGCAGGAATCAACCCAGCACACGAAGCGGCTCCCCTGGAGCACTCATTGTGCCACCCACACAAGTAGCCTTTCAAACCTGTCTCAGGGCTGCCACTGCAGTGCCTGTGTGTGCAGTTTAAAGGCACATTGACTTGACATTAAACATTACTTTCCAAACCTTAGAACTCCCCTTTTAATACATATAAAACCCCTAAGGTAGACCCTAAGTATGGAAATAATAAATCCTTCTTATTGGTGAAGTTGCATTCAACTTTACGGTTTTAGAAATGCCACTTTTAGAAAGCGGACATTTCTCTGTACTTATTGCTCTTTTTGCCTTGCAGCCTGTCTCCAATACACGTCTGGGCTAGGTGACAGCTACACTTTGTGCATTCTCTCTAGACAGCCACAAAGACAGGAAGGTGGGCTCATCTGCATTCTGAGCACTCATCTGTATTCATCTGCATTCTGATGGGTCTTCCTGGGCAGGGAGGAATGGGAGGGGCTGACACACGTCAATAGATAGTGTCCTGTCCTTAAATAAAGCACTGATCTACCCCTCCCCCAGGTTAGCCTGCCTACCCTTGCCTGAGGTGCCCCCTCAAAGCTCTGGGCCTCAGAAGTGGGTTCTTGCTCCTTTTTTATCAAAAAACGATGCATTGCATTGACTGCAGTAGAAATTCCGCCGCATCGCCCTTCGACGCCTATGCAGAGGGCGCCCAACGACAGTGATTCCACAGGCTCGATGACAACGCATTGCATTCACTTCAATGGAGCTCGACGATGATGAGGGTCCCCGTTTGCCCAGTTCAGCGACATCGCAGTAGACTCTCGACTTCGACAAAAGCTTCATCTAGGGTATTTCTTCACAGGACCTGTCTAGGTCCTGTAGCTGGCCTGCCGTCGATCGGGCCGGCCTGAACTTTAGATTTGCACTGGTCCCTCGAGATTTCAAGTAACCTTTTGACCATTAGTTACTTCTAAGCCGTAATATTGCATTTATATTTTAAAAATTCGTATCTCGACTTCTGCTGATTGGATTTTTGACATTTTGGTCTTGTTTTACTCAGATAAGTAATCTCTATGTGGAGTATTTTTTGTGGTGTATTCATAGTGTTACTGTGTGTCTGTGTTGCCCAAATATTTTACACATTGACTTTGTAGATAAGCCTGACAGCTCTGTGCAAAGCTACCAGAGAAAGGGCACAGGTTATCTTATTTTGTATCTAGCTTACCCTGACTAGAGTGGTGGCTCCTGGTTGGCCTGGGTGCATACCTCAGCCATCTAGGAATCCCATTTCTAACACCTTGTCTTAATAAATCTGTACTGTTACCAGTACTAGATTTATTATGACATGCACCCAGAAGGCAACTTATAGGTGCTCCTGAAAAACCTACCAGTATGTAGTGTGCTAGATGACTGGTATCGTCCAGCCTGCCACCACAGACAAGTGTATGACCCCCTGCAGGTGAGATCCCACGCTCTCTAAGTTCAGAAACAATGCCTGCTGTGGCGGAAGGTGTTCACACCTCTTCCAGCAGGATGGCTATTGACGTGGCATATCAAGGCCGGAGGCTTCAAAGCCCCTGTTGCCTTTGATATGCGACCTCGGCTTCCCCCAGAACTGGGAGATGCCACCCCCTGCCCTGAGGCCCATTTGGTACCAGTACAGACCCCTAAGGTGGGTTACCTGATGTGCTCCATGAAAGAAGGGTACCACCATCTTGTTTTGATGGAATTTGGATCCCTGGGACAGCTTATTCCCACTCCCTACAGGAAGTGGTCAGATAGGGGGTGTAGTGACCCCAGGGGTAAGTAGCTCATTGGCCACTACCCTTCACTCGGTTTACGCCCCTACATTTAGTATTTAGGTGGCCCTCTGACACCAGGAACTCAGATTTGTCTGCCTGAAAGAAGAAGGACAAAGAAAAGCCAAAGATGTGAGAAATGCGGACCAGCACCGAACTTGGCACAAAACCCTGCCTGGCTGCTGCTCTTCCGATAATCACCGACTCGTCCGGAAGTAGAACAGCCTCCCCAAACCCTTGAATGTCAGCCCAGCACTTCATCAACCCAGCAGCATCTCTCTTGGAGTGGAGGAGCCACATCCCTGCTCCAGCAGGCACCGATTGCTTCTGCCCTTTACAGCATTCGGTCGACCTATGGGCTCACTGAGAAAGCAGCACTTAGTTGCTCAAGGAGGTCAGATCCATCTCCCTGCCAAGTTTGGACATGCCAGAACCCACAGGAGCCACCCAGCACCAACACACAAGGTACTGGAGCCGATTGCAAGCACCAAGGCTTGTTTGAGTTCAGTCGGAACATCAACTCCACCAAAACTTGCCTTCACCTCGAAGGACTTCGAGAGAGGACAGCTCCATACTGAGAGTGGCCCAGCTGTGTTTCTTTTCCCTATGCTGCAGATACTTTAAGATCTGCGAGAGCCTCTAACTCTCCGACCCGCCAGACAAAACACCCCTGCCACCAAGCTGCCCATTCCGGGCTCAAGTAAACCGACGGTGTCTCTGTGGTCGCGAGCCCCTCAACAGCTGAGCCCCCTTGGTTTCTGCCAGACTGGTGCCCTGGTCCCCACTAGCAGCCTTTTTCTTACAGGTACTTTTCCCATTGACGTTAGCACGTAGCATTCGAGGCTACCATCGCGTACAGCACCTCTGCACCCAGACACCCCGACACCCCAGGGCAGGTAGACTTGAACTGTTGGTGCTTTCTTGGACCTTGGGCCCTATTTACCTTAAGTACAGAAGAATGTTCCTTTAAATCATCTGTAAGTGTACCTATGCAGTGAATGTTTTACACATAGGATAACATTACCGCATTTGAGGCTCATGCCTCAGATCTGAGAGCTGTCATTTTCTACCGTTATTACTGTAAAAATTGATAACATCTAAAGCACTTACCTGATTCCGATAATCTTGGTGTCAAAAATCATATAAAAATCTGTGTTATTTTTCAAAATTGGTCTTGAGTTTCTTCTTGAGAGTGTGTCTCATTTATTGACTATGCGTGTACAAGTGCTTAACACTACCCTCTGATAAGCAGAAACTGCTCGCCCACACTACCACTAAAAGCGCATTTGGGATAATTATTTTAAACGCTGTAAACCAATAAGGGTAGTCTTTCTACATAATTTACTTCCTTTTGGTTCACTACATAAAAACCCAGCTTCCTACAAGGAGCCTTAATGTATGTTCGGCTTTGCACGCAGTTACTCCTATACTAGTTGGACTGTGTGGTATGTGGCTTTCTATGTACATTTGGCAGTGTGGATTTGTCTGTAGATATGCTGATTTGTGTGTGCATGGGTGCCTGCGGGTTACTATTTCCCACTTTGTTTCTCAATTTAGTAACAGAGAGAATGGACGTGTTAGGTGAAAGGGCTTTGCCACTATTCGAACACATAACCTTTTGATCAACAATTTGTTTAAGGCACTAACTCATTGAGGTATTGCACCTGCATGCTGACAATATTTTCAAAGATAGGGGAAGAGTGAAGTACTTCGGAGTCAATCAATAAAATTGTTAAATTGTTTAAATATGGCATACACTTAATGTTTTCCAGAGTGTTTCAAACTTAGGTTCAAACATATGCCTTGCAAGTAAATTTATATCTCACCCGGTTAAAAAAAGAGAGTCTCTTGTTAAAATGGAGAGTCTGATCCTGCAAACAGCTTATACGTTTGAAAGTTAATCAAAAGCCAAACCTAAACTATAAATATTCATTTTCGGAAACACGCAGAAACTGAAGTCTTTTTAATTAAGCCTCAAAACAGAAAATAGCTCATCGTTACGTGTGTGTGCGAGCTGGAGGGGGCGGCGGGAGACCAGCGGGCGAGCCCGCCATTGTCTGAAAGAGAGGGAAGCGTAGGTAGGGCTGTTCTATAAAAGCACATTTCTGAAAGCGTCGCTCTTGCCTCGTGCGCCGCGTGCCCCGTTATCTCTAATGTGCGATGAGTCACCGCTCCTGAAGGACAGTGAGCGGAGATGGCTGGCTCTATCCGTGGCAGCTGCTCCGGGAGACATTTAGCAAGGACGTGATTGGAACGCTCATGAGGGATGCTTCTGTTGCTCCGTACCCGTCTCGGAGCCTTCTCTGTGAGATTGTAATTGTAACAGCTTTTTGCTGCAATTACTCTCACAGATGAGCATGCTAAATGCTGCCCCGTGACACAATCTCAACGAGTTAGCCGAGTCCTGACCTAGTAAAATAGGCCTCTGCCTCAAATTGATCTGTTTTTGATGCAGATATGTAGTTTAAAATAAAAGGATCACATACAGCCCAAGATGCATGTAGATGTGTCACACCTTACCGATTCCCTTCTACGTAATGGCTTTTTTAGAAATAATGGGACAGATGTATGACTGTTTTTAGCGGTCGCAAACGGACAATCGGGCTGTTTGCGACCGCTAAAACTGCTGTCAGCATGTGTCATCCCTATTTTGCGAGTCTGGAACCTATTACTGACTCGCAAAATAGGGTTTTCGAATCCCTATTAGGAAGGGGTGTTTCAAGGGCGTCCCTTCCTAATTGCATCGCAGTGGGATGTATAATCGTTTTGCGACCGGAATGCGGTTGCAAAACATTCATATTTTACTGACTCCGTGAAGGAGGTGGTAACCCATTCGCAAACTGGAAGGTGGTACCCAAAGCACCCCTTCTTCTTTGTGAACATGGGCACCAACATTTTTTAAGAGCAGGCAATGGTTCCACGTATCACAATATACTCATAAGAAATGAAAAGGAGACTTTACATTTTTCTTTTTTAAATGCATCACGTTTTTTTTAAGGAAAATGGAGATGAATTTCAGAAATAAAAAAAAGCTTTACTTAAAAAACAATCACAGACATCGTGGTCTGCTGACCCCACCAGGCCACCATCCCTGTAAATACAGGCCATTCCCAAAGGGTCCCAAGTTGCAACCTACCTAATGACTATTAATGAGGTAGGCATTTGTGACCCAATTGGGAATTGAGACACATTAGTACATTTCATTTTGCGACTTGCTAATTGCAAGTCGCTAAACAAATGGCAATTTGCAAGTCGCAAAGTGAAATGGTCGTACAACTGGCCCAATTTTTTGCGATTGTAGGACATTTTTATTAATCAATTAGAAATTAGTTATATGACATATTCAACAAAGTACATTATGTAAATGTGAATTATATTAATTCCCTTTAAGGTCTGTCGTTATCCAAGACTTTTGATTATTAACAAAAATACATATACATGAACTTACAGTGACTTTCAGTCATCTTCAAACAGTGGTCTGCAGTAGTGGCATTTACATTTTGGTTCCCTCCACCACAGCATACAATATGGGGCACAGGTCAGCCCACTTAAGCCATAGACTGACATAACCCTGAATGACGGCATAGGCTCTTTCACAATGTGCGCTACCACACAATTAGTAGTGCCAGTCAGTACTGATGCAATGTGTGCTTTACATTAAAAAATATATAGTTATACATGTTGTCTTTAAGACAATGCTTGTTTTACTTAGACGAGGGACAGACAGCACCCTCAACATTGCTAACAGGCTTCTTGTGTGTCGTCATGTAAAACTCATTCAAAAACAAAGTAAGTATTGGCAATTGTAGGAAAGTAGGATCTGCTTTCATGATCACCCCCACTTTTTGTTGGTGTCATTATGTTTTTCTGACTAGTTGGACTGAAATCCTGCTAATCAGGATCCCAGTCTCTATGCTTCTTTCCTAGATTGGGCATGGTGACTACTTAGGTACCCTCCAGACCAGCTACTGGTGTACCCTTGTAAGTCCCTAGTATATGGTACTAAGGTACCCAGGGCATAGGTACATCAGGGGTCTCCCATGAGCTGAAGCATGTATTATGCCACCCAGGAGAGACCACTCAAATTGTGACTACAGGACTGCCTTTGCATCCTGTGTAAGCTGGTGCTAGCACCACTTACGACAGATATAAGTTTCCTTATATCTGAGGTCACTGCACTTAAAACCTATAAGTCACCCCTAAGGTAGACCTTTCAATCCTGACGGCAGGGTGCTCGGTTCGAAGTGTGAGGGTGCCCCTGCAGAAGCAGAACACTCTTTTGACCCTCGGAGTCCATTCTCCAGGGATGTGTG
The DNA here is from genome assembly GCF_964204655.1 of Triturus cristatus. NCBI lineage: Eukaryota > Metazoa > Chordata > Amphibia > Caudata > Salamandridae > Triturus > Triturus cristatus. The sequence continues at coordinate 674,661,588 of NC_140594.1, read as the reverse complement.
TGCATCAGCCATTACGATACATAGAGTGGCCATTATTCATTACGCGATGGCTATCACTAAACTGGCTGTAACAAACCCTGTTGTGTTTGGTATCAAACATGTTGGAATCATACCCCCACACCGTACCAGTGTGGGAGGCCGTCAGTGCTCCAAGTACCAGTCTTCTAGACCCAGACAGCTAACTATGGCTGTTGCCAACCAGAGACACAATTCTGCCCTTCTTCTGTTGAGCCAAGCTCGAGCAGGGGAAGGCAGGACAATAGGTTTTCTGGTACAGGGAGGTGGTGACCACCTCCCAGACAGGATTAGTGTATTGGGAAAGGGTGGGGGTGCTTGCCAGCACCACTAGACTGCTTTGAAGGGCACATTTGGTGCCCTCGTTTCATAGTCCAATTCAATCCAGCTCAGGGACCCTTTGGCTCCCGCTCTGGTGCAAAACTGGACACAGGACATGGGGGTATTCTTCCCACTGTCCAGCCCCTCCTCTGGTAGGGAGCCCTGAAACGTCCCAACCCTTTCCTGAGGATACTTAAGGGCTTACCTGTGGGTGGGTCCCTAGATTCATCGTGGTACAAGATTCAGATCCAAAACCACTTCAACTTTAACTGTCTGGGCACTTTAGACTTTGCTGGATTTCGCTCTGGGAACCGAGACTGCAACTGGGAAGATTCCTGCTGGCCCTGGTCTTGTCGCCCTACAAGTCTGCTGCAACGTCTGTGCCTGTGCTCCATACAAGTTCTTCACAGGGCCTGTGGACATCCAAGACACCCAAAGGAATTATCCTTGCAGTGAAGGAGTTACTCCCCTGCATCTGCAGGCGCCGCAACAAAGCTGTCCAGTCTACTGATCCTGGGCTCCCACGGACCCTGAAAGGGTCAGCAACAAAGGTGGTGGTCCTGCAACTCCCTCAACGCCTGCACTGTCCTGTCACTGAGTTTGAGGCCAGTATCCCTCGTCGGAACCGCTGGAACTGAACCCCTGTGCACAGTGTCAACTTGCCATTGCCAAGGCTCATTGACTCTCTCCTCAATCTTTCTTTGGGCACTAAGAAGCTCCAGCCTCTAGCATCTCCTGCAGACAAGATCTTTGCCTTCACCTCATCCTTTGCACCGTGGACCTTCATCCTTTGGTGAGCTGCTCGACGTCCTCTCGCGACTCCTGTGTCTCCAGCCTGTGGGTCTTCTTGAGGGTCTTCTTTGACTCCAGTGGGCTCCCCTACTTGCTCGGGGCCTGCTCTTACTTACCTGCTCGTGGTGAGTCACTTGGACCTTGCTGGTCCCAATACTGCACCTTTTTCTACGACTACGTTGGATGCCGTTGCTAAGGCTTGTTGGTGCCCCTGCCAGAAACTGACCCCTTTGCTCTTGACATCCGACACGCGACAGCTTGGGAATGGCTCCTGGTCTTCCACAGCATCACCTGGTCCACACAGCTGCAACTTCAAGGGCACAGTCAACTCTCCTGCATCTCCGACATCGGTGGGCATTCGTCTTCTGTGCCTCCTGGTCATTCCTGAGTGGCATAGACTCTGTCCCCTCTGCTTGCAGGGACCTCTCATCTTGAATCCACCTTTGAGTTCCACCAGACTCTTTCGTCTTCTTCGCCAGCAGCATCTTCACTGAAGTCCTCCATTGTGGTCTACGGCGGTTTCTGATGTCACCTCACACCTATGCACCTGTCTTCCTTGGTGTAGGTATCCTGGTTCTTGGGGATTCCACTGGTGGGGTGACTCTCCAACCTTCCATCTTCCATGAGGTTTCTTCAGGGTCCTCTGGGAAGGGTCCTTTTTCTTCAAAACTGCAACTGCTACTTACCTATTGACTTACATTGAGCACACAGTTGTGTTCCCACTCTGCACAAGACCTCCGTGGGGTTCCTAGATACTCACTTTGGGTGGTGCCTTGGGTCCCCGGCTCAACTACTTCTTATGGGTCCATTCCCGACTTCGGTCATGGTTCGCATTCTAATACTTTAGTATATGGTTTGGTCTCCCCCGGGGACCACTCTGTATTCGTGCTACTTACGTGTTCTACTACAACTTATTTGTGTGTATTGTATTTATATCCCCTGGTAGGAGATATTGCAATGTGTTAGTGAGTGTCTATAATAAACACATATTTTTATAAGTAAACTGTGTGGTTCTTTTTCACTTAAGCTACACCATAAGATTAAGTATTGGTAAAACAAGCTGCTTTACACTCATTCTGGACTACACAGCTACCACTTAAAGAGCTTTCTGAGGTTATCTAAGACCACTAAAATCACCATAAGGGTTGTCTGGATTAGTTAATTTAAAAAGTGTGCACCATATACTAAGTCAGCCTCCTACAGCAATGAAAAAAGTCACAAAAACAGGGAATGAGAGGAATATTTTAGGAGCCCACATAATGGACCTTTCAAACATCACACCAAATAAATGTCAGAATACCAGGTTCAAGAGAATATTGGGACCACTATGTGTGGTCTAGCTACATGGTCAGACTGGCCTAAACAGCAATCTTGCAGTGCCTGAAGTGCTGGTGTAAGGAAATAGGATTTTTGCTGGTTTCCCTCCCACTTTTTGCCCCCATTTGGATTACTAGCTGCTGTTTTTGTGCCTCTGAGTGCACTGAGGCCTGCTAACCATACCTCAGTGCCAGTGTCCTAACCCCTTACAAAATGTATGTTAAATTGGCTACCACCAATTGGCATAAACTGACACACTTATAAGTTCCTAGTTTAAAGTATCAAGGGTATCCAGGGGATGTAAACAGAGTGCCCCCACAGGGCGTCAGCAATGGTTGTGCCAACCTGTGTGTGACACAATTCAAAAATGGCTCCCAGCTTTTCACTGAAGCCTGGAAGGGCAGTTTTAAAGCTGCTAGTTCAACGTTGCCATTTAAACCAATGACAAAGCACCACCTTCCCTTAACAATACATGTAAGGCTTCCCTAAAGACGGTCAATGGAACCCTAAGGCAGGGAGCTGTATATTATGAAACAGGGCATAGATTTTTAATATATCCAAACAGCAAAACTTCCAAATTGCAGTTTTTGCTGTTAATAGCCCATTGGGTAACATAGAGTTACCAGCTGACCATTCAGTTCGGCTAACGTCTGAATGGGACTTCTGAAATTGGTACTTCAAGGTATCAAATAATTGTGGCATTAAACCCAGCTTTATGCCCAAGTCAAATTTAATGGTTTTTTTTAAGGAAAGGCAACTTTTAGAATAATGCCACTCTGCTGCCCGGTTCATCCAGTGGCCTTGCACAGTTGCTGGTCAGCAGGCAGCCTTTTGCCGTCCTTGGGGAGTGGTGTGAAAGACTTCCAGACTCAGGAGCAATGGAAGCTTACTACAGGGAGAGGTGTTACCTCCCCCTAGCAGGAAGCCACTCAAGGTGTTGGCCCAAAAGGTGAGGTTCAAAGGCAAAGCGGCATTTGGTGGGCAAATGGATATCCGCTTTTGAAGGGCTGTCCCTTTGTTCAGGTTGAGAGGATGGCGGCACGAACAGAGAGGGGAGACCAGTGCCCAAGCCGGTTTTCCCAAGGGCATGTTACCCAAAGGTGCCCTCCCTTCTAGGGTGGACTACAAAGCTCCTAACACCCAAGGAAGGATTCGGATATCTTGAGAGTGGGCAGAATAGTGCACTCTGGGATTGCTAGATGTCACAAATAGCCGGAAGTCATCACAGGGTGGGAGGGATTCTGTTAGCCCATTAGCTAATGACCACATCATCCACCCAAGGCCCTTTCGGGGCATAAATATGGTACATCTGGGAAGCTGAACCTCAAATCATGACGGAACTGGAGAAAGGACTGAAGACGTACTGCCCTGCTGACCCCTGGACCTGGCAAGAGAGGCTTCACTGTCTGCTGGACTGCACCAGCACAAACCTGGACTAACAAAGAGAGGACTGTGCCTGTGTCTGAAGGAAAAGTCACTCCTGAGTCCCTGACCAAAGAAGTGACTCCATAGGTCAGTCAGCTGACCCCTCGGAACCATCTCCAGGGTCATCAAAATTGAAGAAGCCCATTCTGGCAAGTTAGTAGCTGCTTTCTCTGAATCACAGCTGACTGCCACTCGGTGGCTCAAGAGACAAGTCCTCGAAGCCCAAAAGTTGCACCTTAGTCTGCTCGAACTGGGAGTGTCATCTGAGCCCAGCCTTTTCGCCAAAGAAGGACACCAGCCTTCACCAAAGGATACCGCTGGACCCGCTGTGTGCGGAGGACGCTAGCCCAGCTGCTGATGGCCTTCGACTGGCTCAAAGAGTGCTTTGAGGTACACCAACACCTGTGGCCAAAGTTGCCCCACCTTACCCGTGGACTGAGGGATAACTGCAAGGACTTTTCCATCGACCGCACAGCACCCAGAGCATCTTTCAGCATCCTGCATCCCTAGCAACAGGGCCACTCCATTGAAGTCAATGGCGGTATTGATTTAACGTGTGGAATTGGACCTAAGACTGCTTTGGTGACCTAGTAACTGTATAAATACTCCTTATTGGCCTCCCTAACCTCCCTGCCCAATTTGGTCGCCCCACTTGGGCCGCAGTAGCCAAACTCAACTCTTTCAAACTTGTGTTGTACACGGTAATTACTGGGTGCAATAAAGTCTGCACTGCACATATTTTCCCAGGTATGTATTGGCAGGTCAAACATGATGATGTGTACTGTATTACCACAAAAACAAATTCTGGTGCAGAAAGCACCAAAATAAGCATATTATTCGAATTTTGAATGCCAAAACTTTTTAAATTTCAAAGACTGGGGTATCAGATATTAATGGTTGCAATAATTATTCCATTCCCAACCTGGGCACAGGCAGTCAAGTCCTCTGAAATTCACCAATGGCTCATCAACAGATTGCATATCATTAAACATGCAATATATTACATGGGCTTTAAGGGGTGAAGTGAGGTTTTCAACGACAATATTGCGGTAAACATATCGGCCTGGAGGTATGTCGTGACAATAATAGCGACGCCTAAATATCATCACAGCAGAGTTAGTATTAGGAAGTCTACACTTACCTTGACAATGTTTTGCTAATTAATAGTATGTTTACCACACATTTGCCGGTCAGTAGTGGTAATGGTACACGAAACCATGGAAAAACATTTTACGCCTTTAAATACAATATGGCAATGATTGGTTTTTTTTCAAACACACTCAGGCAATGGTGGTTTCTTGTATAGAGTCAGTTCTTATGTGACCATCAGAATGTGTTTAATTGTATCTCCATTGCTTTGCAAATGCATTTATATAGCGCTTCTTACCTCCGCTGAGGCGCAGAAGCACTTTAGGTTAATGGGTAGCACACTATGCGGTAGGTTTTGAACTATGACTGAGAGCTCACTGGTATGAGTATGGACTTTGGTTCTCTGCCCAACCACAAGACACATCATGTTCACGAGTTTAATAATCTTTTCAGGAATTGCCTAGGGAGAAAATCAAAGTGCAATCTTTCTCTGAGCCTGACGCTCGGCTGCTCTAATTACTTTTCTTACACGATGCTCCTTCATCCGCTGCCAGACCACGGCAAGCGATGGAAAGCCGCCATGATGGATTGATCTTTCAGCCATCCAAACGTATGCTGTTTGCACGAAGGGACAATGAGGGTTTGCTCTACCGCAATTCATGTCAGCTTCAATAAATCAACATGAATATTTCATTCACTATTTTCCTGCGAAACGTATGTGCTGACTTTTGCTTGACAATCGACGAATCAATTCACACTTTACTTCCTAATTTTCTTCTAATCAAATGTTGTCAAAATGTATTTTGGGGGAAAGTGCTGGTATGCAGACACTTATATAAGTAAACACTAAAAATATAGCATTGGGGAAGTCAAATGTTCATGATGTAGAGAGAAAAACAATTTCACTGACAGGTGTTAAGTTCAATTGCTTTGCAACACTGTCATAAATGTTCATTCCTTATGGCAGATGCAATAGTTTGTCTTGGTATCTCTCAGGCTGATAGAAATCTATAACGATGCATCCATTCCATCTAAGTTAAACTGATATAGCGGATATAACACCAGTCCAATTATTCATAGAAGGTTTTGGCATGACACTACAATACCTTCACAGTTGCAAATTCTTGGCTAAGCAAGCTCCCATTTAATGGGACTTTAATGGGACTTCAAATATGGTGCGAACAAGAAGGGAAAGAAAAAATGATGTATTTTCAGCAACCTAGGGGGTCTTCTAAAATGCACGTTTTTGAATGCACTTGCCATCATTTGGCAATTGATCATAGGTGGCACATAGCCGAATGAGGAGTCGTTGCTTTAAAGTGTTTTCTTGGTTATATTGACATTTGATCAGCTGGAGTGCTGAAGGTCACCTCTAGCCTCGTATGAGCAAACGGTGGGAAACCAATAGTTCTGACTCCTGTGCGCTTCCTCATTGATTGGATAATGTTGCTGAAGGTGACTTTAGGGATGGAAGGATGCTTCCATCTTTACTGGTGTCTAGGGTGGGATTTGAACTGCTTAGACACATGACAATTTTTTTTTTTTTTGTGAGTCAGAAATAATCTAGGACAGTTTTCTGAGGCACACATTGTACTCCTAGAGCAAGTGTCCAGCAGTCGATTCAACAACAGTATTAAAATTATCATTATCGTTTTACTTTCTGCTAGGGTGTGGGGCGGGGTGGGTGGGGCTGGGCTGGCCAGTGCAGGGGGCAGGTGAAGGAGTGTTAAGCACTCGCCCTATGTGCGATCGACTGCTCGGCTGACCTCTTGGGATGGCCTAACCATCATGCGCACTTTGCATCTTCCCCACCAGGCTGCATTACACATCTGATGGGGGACATGCCCAGCCTCCAGGCCCCTGTCTGAGCACCAAACCATGGCGCTCAGATCAATCACAGCGCTGCCTTAGCAGCGTTGTGATTGGACAGAGGATTCTGGGAAGCAGTGTGTTTCTTGTTGCTGCCAAAAGACGATTGAGGAGAGGCGGTGGCACCCAGGTAAGTTCATTTTTTTTTGTATTTCCCCCGGATACACCACCCTTGCTCAGTAGCTGCCGCTACTGACAGTTGATTTATTAGCAAATGTACTATGTAAGGAAACTATTTACTATAAATGAATAAATGCGAAGCTTTAGTCAGGAAGCAAGTCTCCTAGCACAATTCTTTCAATAGCAAGCTTTAATTGCGGATCAAATATTCTAGCCGATGTAACTTATCCTCAAATCATTTGTCAGTGGGCACATGTTGCAGCACAGATGACTGAACGACAAACATTTGACAGGTGACGAGCCTCACAAAAATGGTCAGTTTGGTCTGGCTCTAGCTGCTATAGTGCAGGTCACACAGCTCCATATTTAGTTAAGCAAGCAGTGTTTTGCATGTTGATGTATGTGAATGAGTTGACAGGAAGTCCCTAGATATAAAGATATCAGGGAAATGGAGTTTGCGAAGGAGGGGTTGTGACAATGGAGCTGTGAGTGATTTGCAGGCACTTTTACAAAGCCTTTTTGTGTTATGTAATGTGTAATTGTAAAGTGCAGTATTACCCACAAGGATATCCTGGCTCTGAGCAAGTGTGTTTGCCTAGCCCTGCCTATGGTAGCGTGGTAAATTTAAAATCAGGGTGTTCAGCTTCTTGTGAAATTCAAGAAGAGAGGAAAGACTCTGTTGTGGGTGGGAGGCCATTCCATGATTTAGGATCAATGTAAGAGAATGTCTTTTCGCTTCATCTGGTTCTGTGTATGCCTTTGATGTGCGCGAGTGGCAGTCCTGCGTAGGGGTCTAGGTGACTGGTGGAAGGTCATGCAACTGTTCCTTTAGGTGAGACCTCAGTTGTGTAGTGCCTTGAAGGTGTGTGAGGAGTTTGAAATGCGACCACTAGTTTATTGGGAGCCACTGGAGATCTGTGATGTGTGGTGTGATGTAAATTATGTGTGGGAGGTTGAGGATGAGTCTGACCTGAGTTCTGGATGGTTTGTAGTCTTCTAGTGAGTTGCCTCATGATTCTGACATAGAGGTTTTTCCCGTAGTCCAATTTGCTGGTGACTAGGAAGTGAGAGACAGTTTTTAGTGTTGCTTGAGAGCTATTTGAAAATCCTTCTCAGCATCTTCGAGGTGTGGTGCAGTCTTGTCCAGTTTGCTGTTGATGATTATCCCAAGGTTCCTGGTGTGGGTGCTGGGTGCTGGGTGTGGGTCTGACTTTGGCCGGTCACCAGTTAGAATCCAATGGCGAGGTGTTTTTGCACTCACTACTTCTATCTTGTCGGTGTTGTGCATGAGACAGATGGGTTTTATATGGTTAGGGACGTTGGCCATACAGGCAGTGAACTTGTTTCTTGTGTTGAGGCCTTTCCTGAGAGGAAGAGTATGAGTTGGGTATCATCGACACAGGAGAAGATGTTGATGTGTGTTTTGGATGACATTGGCCAATAGGATCATGTATGCATTTAAGAGGGTGGGTCTGAGTGATGAACCTTAAGGTACTTCACAGATGAGTTTGCGAGGTTCCAAGGAGTAAGATTCTAGGCTATCAGATTGTGTTCTATCCATTAGGAAGGAGCAGATCCAAAAGTTAGCGGGTCCTTGGCTGTCAATGCTGTGCAGGTGGCTGATGAGGATGGGGTGTGAGACCTTCTCAAATGCCGAAGAGACTTCCAGGAGAATGAGGGCTGGTTTATCTCCTCTATCAAGGATCATGTGGATGTCATCTGTGGTGGTGATGAGTGCATTTCCTGTACTGTGGTTGGACCTGAATTCAGACTGCATGGCGTTGAGGCGCTGGTGGTGTCTGAGGTGGTTGGTGAGGTATTAGCTAATTAATTTCTCAAAGACCTTTGCCGGGTATGGCAGAAGGGAGATAGGTCAGTAGTTGGAAAGCGTGGCTGGGTCAGTGGATATTTTCATGGGCAGGTGCATGACGGGGGCATAATTCTAAGTGTCTGGGAATGTGGCTGAGTCGATGGAGGCATTGAGGATGTGTGATAGTGATTTGCTGATTAGTAGGAGTTCTTTGGTGAATGTGTGGTGAGACATGGGTCAGATGGGGCCCTTGAGTAGATGGTCTTCTTGGTAGCAGTGATTTCGAAGGTGGTGATGGTGAGCCATAATGTCAGGGTTTGCTCTTCAGACGTGATGGGAAGTTGAATTGAGAATGTGACAGGTCCGGTTGAGGGTTAAAGGTGCTGTGTATGAAGGTGATTTTGTTGCAAAAGAATTCTGAGAGCTTGTTGCAAAGGTCAGGAGGCACAGTGCCATTTTTGATGATGGCGAAGATTTCCTTGCTGCTGTTAGTGGGGACGCTGATATGATTTGCAAGAGCTGTGTGGTTGATGTTCTATATCTGCTGGTTGTAGCATCTTAGGGCTGACTTGAAGATTTCTTTATATGTGGTGTTTTGACTTGTTCTCCATTTGCCCTCCATATGCTTGCAGTGACTTTTCCTGAGCCTGAGTTCCTCATGTACCAACTAGTCTGTTATTCAGGTTCAGGCTTGTCGGAAAACAGCTGATATCAAATTGTTGCGTCTATTGCTACATGCAAGATATGATGGCGGTGTGATATAAATCAGAACGTTGTTGGCATAATAGAGGATTGGAGTATTTATTATTTTTGGCTATTTTTGATATTTTAAAAGATTATATATGAACATGTAGGATTATGAAGAGAATATGTATGTGTTGGACTTGGCCCTTTTGGCAGGTTCACCCCTAAACTTTTTGCGTTTATCGTAGCCTTTTTCCCTATGTAGTGTTAGTGGTTTTAGACCCCTAGGCACTTTAGCACTGTGTCCCAGTGTAAAGTGCGTGCGCGCTCTGAGTGTGTGTGGTGAGATTGGCCTGCCCTCCCATAGGAATGCGTGGGGGATATGTGTGTCCATGGTAATTCCTTTTTTTCTTTTTTTTTTTTTTTCTTTATTTTTTTTGTTATATCCCATGGTGGTGGGAGAGAGATTAACACTGGAACCAAAATCATACAAGCATATATACATAGAAAACTGTACAGCTGAATTACATTGTTAATTAAACACGAAAACCAAAATCATACAGAAATGTATACATAGAAAACGATACATTAACTGAAGTACATTATTAATTTGTCAACCACTCTTCAAAAGGAGCCCAATTCTTAGAAGCAATTAAACGTCGTCTCTTCCCTCTGAACTTTTGTACAGAAGTCTCTAATTTAAACCAGGCCAGCATCCTGGCCTGCCAGTGACAGAAGGTGGGCAGGTCAGGATTTATCCAGAGAGACGTGATACAGAGCCTCACCATTGCCATTGCGATAAACAAGAAAGCCTGCATATATCTTGATCTTTCAGGGGCCATGGAATATTGATAGCCAGTAATTACCATTTCTGCAGAAATTTTAATTGAGGATCGAGTGATCTGCATGAGAAAGGTTTCGATTTGATTGATAAATAATGACAACTCAGGGCAGTCATAGAACATATGAAGGGAGTCTGCAGATGGGAATTTGCATCTTGCACAGAATGAGCTTTTACCCCCGCTAACAGCCCCCCATCTAACCAATTTTGCAGGCGTATAATAAAGATTGAACATGGCCATATAGCTTTGGGTGCGAAGAGTACCGGAAACCAGAACGGACCTAGCTAACGTCAATGGGAATTTTAAATCAACACAAGGTACTCCAAATTTAATCGCCCATTTATTATTATGATCGGCTAAGTCGTCTGGGAGTTGAGACAAAAAAGACTGATATAGAATCCCAATTTTTGCTTTCCTTCTTACTAATTCCACAATTGTAATTTTATCAAACAAAGTTGGGTTCAATAGGAGTTTTTTATCGAAGAAACTTCTAAATTGTAAGTATTTAAATAAATGATTAGAGTGTAGTTGAAACTTGTCTTTTAAAGACAAAAAGGAGGCCATCAGGCCAAATCTCCAATATCCCTCAGACCTTGAGAAGCCCAGATGGAGGCTACCCCCTCTTGAAATATTAATGGGAGTATTCCAGAGGCATTTAATGGCGTGTAATAATTAAGTTTAGGGATATGAAAATGACGCCGCACTTTTTGCCAAATCGCGAATAGTGCCCACGCCACCTTAAATCTGTTTTTTTTTAAAAATAGCTTGGCTCAAGAATGCGTGTTAGTATTCCTTTTGTGGCATCTCCTAATGCAATTGAATATACTGATGGTACCAGATGCAGCGGAATCTCGGCAGTCTCCCCTAATAGTGGAAGAACGAAATGTTGAATCATAGCTGTCCAGTAGTAGTATGCTAGGTTCGGGACTGACCACCCCCCACGGTCCTGCGGGAGACAGGTCCATTTGGTGGCCCTTCTTGGCTTACGATACGCCCATAAAAACCTTTGACAGATCCTTTCAGCTCTTATTAAAGTAGAATTGGAAATTAAAAGTGGGATAGATCTAAATAGATATAAAAATTTAGGAAGGACAAACATTTTAAGAATATTACAGCGCCCAAATAAAGAAAGATGCAAATTATCGAGTCTTTCTAGCTTATGGTGGAGCAGATTAGTAACAGAAGAATAGTTCAAATCCGAAATCTGCTCAACATCAGCCGAAATCTGAATACCCAAATATGTTACCTGTGCACTAATAGGGAGTTGGGATATTGGCATGGCCGATGTTTGTAGAATTTGCGTCTTTGCGATATTTAGCTTATAGCCCGAGATTGAGCCGAACTGGGCTGCCAAAGTCTCCAATGCCGCAAAAGAACTGACGACATTATCTGTTAGTACCACTATGTCATCGGCATATGCCAATGCCTTATATTCAATTCCATGAACAATAATTGGAGAAATGTTTTGGGATTTTTCTATCAAAGACAAAAAAGGATCAATAAATAAAGCGAACAAAAGGGGAGAGCAGGGGCATCCTTGTCTGGTGCTCCTACTAATAGAAAAATAACATGATTCATTCCCTGAAATACGTATTTTAGCGGTTGGGGATATATACAAAGCTTGTAGAGCCTGAATAAATTCCGGCGGTAGGCCCTTCCAGTGCAAAACAGCCCATAGGTACACCCAGGAGACCCTGTCGAACGCCTTCTCGGCGTCCAACAGGATCACCCCGAGGGGAGAATTTGTCACCTTAGCCCAATCTAGGAGGGCGATAACCCGCCTAATATGGTCAGTCGTATCCCTGCCGGGAATAAATCCATGCTGGCGAATGGAAACTAAGGGAAGAATTATTTGCGCTAAGCGAAAAGCTAAAATCCTTGAATACATTTTGCTATCAGTGTTTATTAGCGCTATGGGCCGATATGATGCAGGATTTAATTCATACTTACCCTTCTTCTTGAACAAAACAATTGTCGAATGCCGCCAGGAATCAGGGATAACCCCCGTCTGGGCAAGTTGGAAAACCTCTAGCAACTGCCGTTTAAATAAATGTGAAAAGGTCTTATAGAATTCAAGATGGATAAGATCCGGCCCTGCTGCTTTACCGTTGGAAAGAGATTTTATAGCAGCCGCAATTTCATCCCAGCTGATAGGTTCTGCGAGAATTAGATTCTGATCGGCGGTGACCTTCTGAGTATCGAGAGATTCAAGAAATTGCGCCAACCGGATTTGTTGCTGCTCAATTATATTTAACTCTTCCGTATACAAGATCGAATAAAAATCAACAAAAGTATTTACAACGCCCATAGGTGAGTCTTGGATAATGCCGGACTGATCCTTGACCCTAAGAATTTGACTAGCTACTGCCCTTTGCTGTAGGCGTTTTGCTAGAACCTTTCCAGCCCTTTCCCCCACCTCATACATTGAAGATCGAAATTGGAAATACTTGGCTGCTATATCCTCATAGAAAGGCTCCAAAAGATTAGCCTTTGCTAAAGCAACCGATTTCTGACTTATTGTTACATCCTTCCCCCTACGAATGTTGGTACTTAAATCCAGCTCTGCTTGTTGAAGCGCTGCTACTCTAATTTTGACAGTCTGTTGTTCTGTTTGCCAGCGATAGGACGTAATTCTCTTAGTTTCCCCGCGCAGGGCGGCTTTAAAAGTATCCCAGACAATGCCAACCGATGCTGTGGAGCTATTAATTTAAAAAAACTCTGGGATCCAAACCAACAACCGTTCCTGATATAATTTATCAAATAATAGTTTCCTATCAAAGGTCCATGATCTAATTTGATTAGTGGGACGGTCCCATGGAAAACTGAAAATGATGGGGTTGTGGTCAGATATAGTCCGGGGATTGGTTTGAATCTTGGTAGACCCCAGTACTTCAGTAGACATAAAAACAAAATCAATACGGACCATTTTATTGTGGGGTATTGAATAAAAAGTAAACCCATCTTGATTTGAATGATTATAATGCCATAAATCTACCAACCCATGTTCAGAAAGCAAAGTACGGATCACCTTGTAGACTTGGGGCTTCCGCCCGACATATGCACTATGCTTTATAATGTCTAGCTGACTAGGGATGTTAATATTGAAGTCCCCACAAAAAATCAATGGGTGTGGCCATGTAGCTAATTCTAAATTTAGATCCATCAGGACCTGCGGGTCATCTAAATTAGATGCATATATCGAACATACAGAGAGCGGACAATTGTTGACCAACAATTCTGCGACTAGCCATCTACCTGAATTATCCTGTTTTATCCTTTTAACCCGCCCAGCCCCGATTTTTAGAATAATAGCGACACCCCTGATGGTAGAAGTTTGTCGGGTGGAAGCCACTAAATCATAACCCGAGAATCTGAGATAGCCTCGGCTACCCCAGGGAATATGGGTTTCCTGCAGGCAGATTAAGTCCACCTGCATCACCTGTAGCATCTTATGAAAAATCCTACGCTTCTTAGAATCATTCAGTCCGCAAATATTCCAAGTTGCACAGGTCAATCTAGGACCTCCCATTAATTAAGATAAAGAGCGATACGTCTGATAGATAATTTGAGCATTTTATGGAATATGTTACTGCAATGCATCCTGAAAAATAAGTGAGTTGGCAACATCTTAAATGCATTTGAAATACACCTACTAAAATCTGTATCAGTAAATCTAGCGACCTCTTCCACCCACCACCACCACACCACCCGATGAACCCGCCCTGCCACCCTCCCCACCCCTGCTGAACCCACCCACCCACCCGAAGCCCCCCCATACCCCTCTCCCCCCATTCGGAGCACAGGACTGGAGTCCTTGTGATGGTTGAGTAAGCGTCACCCCACACTCCGCTGGACCAACAGTTTCTCCCTTACAGAAAAAGATGGGAATGATCCTGAATGTCATTAGCAAAAGAAAAAAGCTCAAGGGTTCATATATACAGAACAGGTCATCCCAAAAGACCTAATAAGAGAAAAAAAAACAATATATGATGAGACCTGCCCTACAATTGCAAGTAAGAAAAAAAAAAAAAAAAGAACATACGACAATTCGGCTACATTGAATCCAAAAATTCCTTGGCGGATATCTCCGACAAAAAGAACTTAGTCTGGGCATTGTGAATCACTTTTAATTTTGCCGGAAAGAGCAAAAACGCCTGGGCCCCTTCGCCTGAAACAGAGAGATTAGCTGGCGTAGATGCCAGCGACGATCAACTGTCTCTGCACAGAAGTCCGGACGGACAAAGAATTGGCAGCCCTTGGCAGACCGCTTTTTATTAGGTCTGGCTAGGTCAAATATGCGTTCACGGGCGAGAAAGTTATTAAAGCTCACCAGTATGGCTCGAGGATAGGGATTATTGGCGCTAGCAGAGGACAGTTTTTTCTTGGTGAATGGGAAACGATGCGCTCTCTGGATCTGAAGATTCCAGTCCCATTGGGTGACCTCTGGAAAAGCATTTGCAAAAAGCTCCACAATGAACTTTCGAGCATCATCGCCCTCCTTGTTTTCCTCTATCCCCAAGACGCGCAAATTATTCCTTCTGGCCCGGTTCTCAAGATCGGAGAGTTTCCATAGAATATCTTTGCGTTGTTCTTTAACCTCCATGACTAGATCTTTCTGTGTAGCTGTGGCATCTTCGAGAGCTGAGATTCGTTCTTCAGATGGCGGCCGTGACCTCGGCCGAGTGAGTTAGCGTTTAGCTCTGCTGGACCGCAATGGACCCCTGAACGATGGTTTTGCCCTGCAGTGCTAATATACGGCGAAATTGAAGATAAACGTTAAAAAAAACCGATACAAGCTTATGGCCCTCGTCTCTCACCTGGCGTTTATCAGACTTGCTCTATCTTCGAAGCTGCAGTGGTTCTGGCGGGTCGCTCAGCGCTCAAGCCTCAGCGCACCGTGGTCGGTGTTTCAGGTACAGCTCCTCCCCTCCAAGTCCGGCGTTTCTCCTTCAGTCTTCCCCCTGATTTTGAAGATGCCACCGAAAGCTGCCTCTAAAGCGATTGCCGCTTTGAAGTCCCGCCGCTCTACACGTAATACGCAGGACATTGACACGAAAGGTTCTGGGATTGTTTGCCAGAAAGGCCGAGTATTGAGCATGGACAAACTCTCCTCTTTGAATCCTGCAGCTGCCGTGTCTCTGGTGCCCGCTAAGGGGCAGACGCTGCCTGGGATCTTTGACAGGCTTGGTGCCAGAGAAAAGGTTCCGATGTCGAATGCAGCGGCTAGTCTATCTACTGTTATTCCGGGGGATGCTGCGCTGATTTCTAACGGCTTGGTCGGTAAGGAGGGTGCAAAGCTGCAATCGTCTAACGATTTAATGTTCCCTCATGCTGAGGTTGTTCCTGTCAATTCTGCTATATCACAGAATCTTTCTTTAAATCCATCTACTCCACCTCTTCATAACGCGAAAAGCTCTGTGCATATATTTGCTCCTGGTGATCCACCAGGCCTTATGAAATTAAGTGATACTCAAGAGGAAGCAACGCGGACTCCAGGCTCTTCTAATGCTGTATCTGCTCCGGCTCAGTGCATTCTGGGTAATGTAGTTCAACCTCCTAACATACTTATGCCTGTTACTCTGGAGCTGCCCACAGAACGACCTTATAATGCCAGGGGCTCTGAGGTCAGTGAGTCTACAGACAAGTTTTATTCCGTGTCCGACCATTCTGTGTCCGGGGAGGAGGATGATCCCGATCTTTAGTGGTCGGATAATGACAGTGATGCAACTGACTGGCGACTTAGTGAGGCCTCAAGGGATATGATAGCAGACACGGTGCGCAAGCCCCCTGGGTCTAAGGCATCTCTTCAGTATATTGAGCAAAATCTACAGGGCGACTGCCGAGAGGATCAGCCTCAACTCAATCTGCAGGATACCCCAGGCAATAGTGGTGTGGACTCTCTTGATATTCCGGAAGAGGTCTCTTTGGTAACAATATATCGCACTATAATGTTGCACAGAGAAGCGATAAGGCAAGAAAACATGCGTACTCAAGGGGTTTGTCGCAAAATGCAGAGTTCCCTGCGCCGTGTAATCAAGTCCTTCGCGGAGACCACCGCAAGGGTTGCAGAAGCTGAAGAACGTGTCCATGGTAATTCCTGATGTGAGAGGAGTGCAGGGTCAAGTTTAGTATGTGCAAACTCGTAAGAATAAATGCTATGCAATGATGTGCGCAGATTTATTATAACTATAGGAGAAGTGCCACTTCTAGAAGTTAGCATTTCTGTGTGCTGTGTGTCTGCCTGCCTGATGTGGAGTGCATGCCTGGCTTGTGATTGACAGGTGCTGGATGGTGTGGGGAATTCCAGGAGACAGGATGAGCCAGCCCAGTGGTGAATAGAGAGATCTGCATGCAGATGGGAGGGAGAAATTGCACCTGGGACCTGAATAGGACTGTGCCTTCTCTCCACAATGCTGGCTCAGCCCCCTGTGGTGCGTCTGAGCACCTAGCCCCCACCTAACAAAGGAGAGAGGAGTTGAGCAAAACAAAGTGCTCCAAAGCTCCCCAAACCAGTTGCATCTGGTTTTCTCCCAGCCCTGTGCTGGGGGAACAAAGGAAAAATGTGTATAAAAAAAGGGGCCGTGACCCCATGAAAATGTTCTCTGTTGCTCCTGACTTGAGGGGGGCCTGCTGCTGCCGGGCTCCAGGAGGAACCGCTACAAGGGACTGCCTCCCTGCTGGAGGGCCCTGTGTGTTGGCCTGCCTGGGCCCAGCCTTTGCCCCCCCTGGACTTAAACTCTAGCGCCTTGGGAGCGCTTTATTTTTGATTTCTGGAGAGCGCTTTTATTTTTATTAGGAAGAGCACTCCTGTGATTCCTGTTGCAGCGCTGGGCTGCTGCCTGGGAATCCACACTCCCTGGATACATAAAGGAGCAGGTGCTCACCCTCCATTGCGTGCAT
The DNA here is from genome assembly GCF_964204655.1 of Triturus cristatus. Lineage (NCBI taxonomy): Eukaryota > Metazoa > Chordata > Amphibia > Caudata > Salamandridae > Triturus > Triturus cristatus. The sequence goes on along the minus strand of NC_140594.1, from coordinate 674,644,404 downwards.
CTGTCCACCCTGCATATCTGCCTTATTGTAATTATAAAACTTCACGCGGGTGCCCACCCCGCAATGGCCGTTTTCTGAATGCGGGAGCCTACCCCGCGTTGCTGAAACTTTGGAGAAATCACTGCCGCGGCCGGGTAAAACTGTAAGTCAGGCTGTGCATTGCCTGAAGTGGGGTGGGAATTTCATTTTCCCGAAGGAAGCCCCGCGCCCACGCAATCCCCAGGAAGCTGGCACCGGGAGAAGAGTGCAACGTGAGGCCTGCCACCAGCCGGAAGCAGAGAGGTGCTGCTGGTCCTGGCAGGGCTCCCTTGTGACAGTGGGAGCCTCGCGGACTGCCCCAAAGCGGGAGGAAGCAGAGCCTGAGGTCCGGCGGGAGCCTACCCCACATACCAACAGAAGGAGAGGAGCGTCCCCAGACAGTCCCGGTGAGTGAGGACTGGGAAGGGACCACAGCCGCATTTTTCTACCGCCCCCACGAGGGGGGCATCTCCCATTGGCAGAGACAGGGCACTCCAACGTGGGGCATTTGGTTTCTAAGAGTCCCCCGAGTGGGGCTCCCAGGCACAGTTGTGCCCGTTCTTCCTTTGGGTCCACAGTGGCACCGCAGTTGTGGGTCGCTGCAATGTGTGGGCAGCTTGTGTTGAGAAGCCCCAGTGGGGGCCCAAGAGGCACCAGGAGTGCCAGATTGTATTTGTGCCTTTTTCCAGCTGCCCTGCGAGAGCGCAGGCAGCTGCGACCTTGGGGACAGTGTCATTTCAGAGTCCCAGAGAGGGGCTCAGGGGGCAAGCTGGTGCCCGTCATCATTTTACAGCTGCCCAGCAAGTAGTGGGCAGCTGCCACGTTTAGGCTGGTGTGACTGTGCACTTTGGCTTTTACTGCTTTTGTAGCCAGCCCTGACATTCTGGACGTTGGGCGTTTGAACCCCCTGTGAGAGGCCAGTTGGCCTGGGGTCCATTTCAGTGGGGGAGGCCCTGATTACTGCGTAATGTGTCTATGCTGGTGATACCTATGCCTAATGTGACTCAGTGTTTATGAGGTTGGCGCATCATGTATTTAATGCCTAATGCGATGATTATTGCATTGTGAGATTTACGTGGCAGGATCTAGGCCTCAGTTCAGTATTTCACCAGTAGTTACTGGTTATGCTCTACATTCATTATTTGTACTACAGTTAGTATATGTTCTACATTTGCTAATTCCACTTTGTGATTGTTCTGACAGTGGCCCCATTGGCCCTGTCATGTGTATATAATCCCCTGTAGATACTGCCCAGTGCCAGTTGGCACAGTGTATATTGTGTGATTATGATCTAGTGTGTTTATTATAATACAAAGGCTATTTTTATATATAACCTTTTGTGGAGTTCCTTTTGTGGTGTGCCTGGGGTGTTGCTGCTGTGTGCGTGCGCAAACGCTTTACACATTGCCTCTGGGATAAACCTGACTGCTCGTGCCAAGCTACCAAGGGGGTGAGCAGGGGTTATCTTTAGTATGTAACTTCCTTGCCCTGACTAGAGTGGTGGTTTCTGCCCGGCTTTGGCGCAAGCCTTAGCCAACCAGAAATCCCATTTCTAACAGTATGCTTATCCAAAGTGTGAAGTTTTGAGGAGGACACAAATGACTCTAGGGGTGACTGTACCATTAGGGAGAGGTGTTTGAGGGAGCCAGTTCAGAGACTAAATGGCGAGCTGGGTACCATCATGAATACTAACTTTTCACTACAACATTTTGGCCCTGAAGAAGCAGTGTGCCACTGCAAAACATGTGTTGGATGTGACTGTAGTGGTGGGTTGGATAATGTTGGTGATGGTGTTATTAAGATATAGAAAAGAATAACACAAAATCATTAACTGAACATCATTGAGGAATGTTATGTTTCAAGCTTGAAAAGCTTGAGAAAATGGAAGATCTGTGTGTAGTTTTTTACGTGTGCGCTGTTGTAGAAAATATTGGAGATGCTAAAAGAACGATTATGAGTATATACTTTTTAAAAATAATCTTTTGATCCTATGTTGGTACATTGAGTTTGGTTTATGTACAGCTTCCCAAGACTGTTTCCTAAGGTGTGAGTCAGTAGGGTTACTGACTTAGTGGCTGGTAGCCAGCGCAGGGCTGTTTTCATCCACTTAGCCCAAACTATAGAGGCCTTCAAGGGAGAGTTGTGAAGCTTTTACACCAGCCGCGGTCCGTGCAGGTAAGAGTGGTGGTATGGTGGGGCCAGGTGGGGTGGGGGATTTCGACTGACGACGATGACGGAAAATCAATTAATTATTTAATTTTCCTTGTGGTCAGCTGTTGAATCCCCCCCAACCCTGCCCCACCTCACAGACCGCCGCTGTTTATGACTAAACTCTAGGAGAACAGGAACTCCTCACAACCAATACCCATTTTTTCTTAAGCTTATACATTTCACTAACCAAGGACTAAAAAAACAGAAGAGGAAATAAGAAGGCAGCTTAAAGGAATGAATGTAAGGGCAGGCAAAAATAAATGACAAGCGGAATGGCAAACACCTCTATCATAAATGTATAGTTCTTAAAAATCTGATGCCACAAACCCTCTCATGTCCACGCCACAATGATACATGGTTTTCAGAGGGAGCTCAATCGTAGAAGAGAAGAACCACACAGAGAAACATTGCTAGGCTCTGAGTCAAAACTGCAAGGCCATCCTAGACTCAGTGGGAATGTTGGCCATGTAGAATTAGGCCACATTAGGTTTAGGAAACATACATTGTTTTGCCTGAAGGAGCTTGGTCTTGTAGCTGACAACTGTAAGAGGTAGAACACATTTACTCTCTTATTGTAAGCTGCCATTAGCTGTGGGCTGTGTATTGCGGAGCTCCAAGGTGTCACTGCTACGTCCTGTGTGCGTGTGAGAGGGATGGCCTTTATCAACAACATGGAAACTGAGCAGTCTGGAATGGATGAGCTTCAAAGTATTCCCTAAACACTGCAACAATATTCTTCAATCTTTGAGAGACTTGGTCCTGCTTTCCCCTTGATATGGCCATTACAAACTAATGGGGGAACCCAATCATTGTCAACATACCCGGGTATAGTATAATATGAAAAACAGACGGTCCTAGACGAATTCAGAAAAATCCAAAGGAAGAAAAATGTCTTATGTGTGGGCTGCTTAAATAATCAACAGCTAGTAATCAATACTTATAGACCAGAAATTATTCAATAATCCCCACCCTAAATGGAAAAAGAGAACACCCACAATCTTCTGTTACATATATTCATTTTTATATTTCTCAAAAAGAATGCAAGAGAATGGTAAAGACATTACCACATATGTTTAGAGATAAACGGGGTGCTCAAGGAGAGAAGTGTAGGGAGGAGAAGTGCTCGTGCTTGAGGTAAAAAGGGGGGAAGATTACAGAGTAAAGGCTGTACAACGTCAAAGTATTTTTTCAGTTTGAGCTTAATACTGGTTTTTAAGTACCACATAAACCAGTACAGTACAGGCTCTTGCTTGGGGATATGCGTCGATGTTTCGACCCGGCTTAGGCGACACCCCCACAGAGAACGCCAAACTCATTGAGAGTCGGCTATCGGTGTAAAGTTTGACCATCATCTTGAGGTCAAATTGGATGTAACTCATTGACTGATTAGAGGAACCATGCCATGATGAAGAGCCATAGCCCGAAATGCATTGGGCCATTGTAAACACCGTTATTGAACAAAGTGTGACAAAATTATCATAATGATGGAATTATGAATATCAGTCATGAATACTAATGAAAAAATTCAATACATTCAATTGAAAAACAATGTTATTAACAAAGTGTCATTTTGAACTACTTTAAATGAGTGCAAGTGGGGGACGCCCCTCAACCCAGAGGATCGCGCTTCAGGGATCATTATTGTTCATCCTTACACTCAGGAGGATTTACCCACCTGCACCACCAACCTTTTCTCACTTTTGTTACATTTGGGACACATCAGAGTGCGCTTGTCCACTTTACTTTCATTGTTTGATTATTTAAGCAGCCCACACATAAGACAGTTTTCTTCCTTTTGTGTTTTTCTGAATTAGTCTAGGACCGTCTGTTTTTTATGTTATTCCCCTTGATATAAAGCACCTTACTTGTTGAATTCCAAAATTCCTCAGACCTTCGAACCTAAAGCACCGCTTCTGCAATCTGGTGTCCATCCCCACTACTGCAGTCCACATCAGCCATTCTCCCCTCTGTTTTTAACATCACTGACTACCATGATATTTTTTTCAGCTGTGTGGTGATGTTCTCAAGTGCTGCTATCATCTCTTTCATGCCAGTACGCTCAGGAGTCACTGAATCTAGACCAGTCTTCTCATAAGGGAGAGGTGCAGTGCAGCGGCCAGAGCGGCTGCTCCAGAGCACGGGGATCGCGATCCCTGGCGCTGATGGTAGCTCAGCTCAGCATCATGTGACTCTGGGCAATAGCTCGTTTAATGTCCCCTACGGCCTCTAGCGCCTGGGTGTTGTCATGCTTCACAAATCTGGAATAATTATTATTATCAATATTTTAGTCTCCTCATCAGTTTCTCTCGATTTTTTAGCCTGTTGGTGGAAAAGACATGCTTGCCACATGCCGCTTACAGTGAAGAGCGTTGCCACACTGCTCTGTGAGCAGTAGTTAAAGAAAACTAAAATTATAATAACTAGCTGTTATTATCATTTCAGTATTCCTTTCCTGGTGCGGGGCAGGGCTGGGCTGCCACAAGAGGGCAGGGGAGTAGTGGTTTGCCCACTCCAAAGTGCACAATGACTCTTTGACCGGCCCTCTCGGGCCATCCAAACTAGTCATGCGCACTTTGCTTGCTCTGCACCCAGGCTGTATTACACCCTAGGTGCAGAACATGCCCCAGGCTCCCATTCCCTGCTGAGTGCAGATCCATGGTGCTCAGACCAATCACAACCCTGCCTTGTAGCACTGTGATTGGCTAGGGGAGTCATAAGCCTGGGTGCTCTCTGTTCCTGCTTCCAGGAGTAAGAGGCGGTGGCGGCGAGCAGACCAAGAGGCGGCGGTCGGCCAGGTGGCAGGCCTGAAGGGAAGTGGTTTTTTTTCTTTAAAAAAAAAAAAGAACCCTCCCCATCCCCCGGTAAATAGCGGCCCCCACTGCGAGCATGTACACTCAATGCTGTTAAATATGACGGTGCTTGACATCCCTGCTTTGCTGATGTTCACCTCCAAGCAGTCCAGTGCCCCTGAGGGGTCCACAGGCCGGAATTCCTATGACAGGTCAGTTGGACTCAGCCATCCACCCAAGAATCATCCCATTTAATTCCAGAGTGACTTACAACATACAGTGGGACAGTTCCCTGTAAAAGACATGTGTTTTAACTCTGCTGCTGATTTATGATACAGGCTAGCAGTCTCCAACACTGACCTAAGTAGGTTGTTGCCATCCTCCATTGTCGAATGGGGACACTGCTGCCATTTTGTACCTCATACAATAAAAAATATTAGGAGCACACTAATAAGGCAGCTGTTGATAGGAGTAGCAAGACATGTTGGCCAGGACAAGAGCCTTTAAGAGGCAGCACTCTAAAATCTAGGCTACTGTATTATGTAGACCCAACAAATCTGTCAGTGTGCAGTCTCAAATAAGGACCTTATTTGAGATTGCGCACTGACGCACTGTCAGATTTGTTGGTCAGTCAGTCATTTCAGGAGAGTTGTGCTAACCCTTTCAGTGAGCACATACAAGAACTTATTACGTCTGATTACAGTTGGTCAATTTCATTAAATGGTACCCTGTTCAGGGCATGATCCTGAAACAGCGGAGTATCTTTTTCAGCTGTCTGTCGCAGTTCTTGAGCAATGGTGCCACGCTACCTTACATTATGCCCTACGCTCAGTATGTTAAATGGAGTCACCATCACTGAAGCTCCACACACGGTCATAGAGGGTGAAGAGACCGTTCATGTAGTACTTGATAGAGATTTTCCCCTTGCTTGTAAAAAGCCCTTGACCATTAAGGCAATATCTGTTCTGACGACTTAAGACAGTTTAATTGAGGGTCACGTTCCTGCCTGAATTGTGGCTCACCTGCTACTAAGGACAGGAGTTAGATACAGTGTCAACAGTAGGTTAAACCCCTCGTCATATGTGATCCTGTACCGAGACAGTAGTAATACTTCACTGGCGTTAACACCACACAGCCATAATCATATTAAATACCAGCACGGAGAGTGTACATGTCCAATAATGGTGGCAAGAGGGGTAAGGCAGGGCTGCATTTTAGCCCCATTTTTATTTTTATTTTATATTGATGCTTTGGATACAGCATACTCTTGCAGTAATGACATCCCTAGAATTGTTTCTAATCCAGTACCAGTTTTACGTTATGCAGATGACGAGGTATTAATTTCACAAACAACAAATGGTTTGCAAAAGCTTTTAAATGGTTTTAATACTTTTATGACTAATTTAAATCTTGAAGTAAATCATCACAAATCTTTTATTTAAACTCGTGATCCTAAAAATATAAAATCAAAAAGCTTTTTTATAGGGTGTTGGACCTGATACTAGTCAGGTAGCTTTTCCCTGAACTTATGAGCTTTTTCCGCCTTGATTTTGATGATTCTCTTTTGTTGCCTCCGGGCACCTTTTCACTGTAAATATGGCATGAAAGTGCACATGCACTTCCTACCCATGTTGGGAAGTGGCGCTGATTAGATGTTTGTATGCGCACTGGTATCTATCGTGATTTAACTCATGAGCAGCTTACCATTGTAGGCCACTGCATGTGTGCACCGAATATGTGATGTTGCAACGCATGCGATACATCGCATACAATTACAACGCGGTTGTTACAACAACCGCGTTGTTACATCGCATACCATTACAACGCAAGTCGTTACAGCAACTTGCTGTAGAGGGCGCTGGATGTTGGAATAATATAATTTACTATTCCAGCTCCAGTCTGTGCAACAGTAGGGAAGGTGCTGGGTTATAAATCCAACACCTTCTGCCCCCTACAGCAAGCCGTTGTAACAACTTGCATTGTAATGGTTAGCGATGCAACAACGCGGTCATTGTAATAACCGCGTTGTAATGGCATGCGATGTATCGCATGCGATGTAAAGGATGTTTCCCGTGTGCATCTGCACCTTTGGTGTCCGTGACTGCATGTGCCACCTGACAGCGCAGGCTTGTGCGTTGCACTGACACATGTATTAGTTAAACCTGTGTCCAATCTGCTGTGCAGACTCTGGGGGGTGCACATGCACCTCTGGTGCTGGGGAATATGTGTGCCACCTGCCATAGCAGGTCAATGTGCGCTCATGTAGTGAGGAATATCTGTGTGTGTTTTCACTACTTATGTGGCCTGCTCTTCCCATAGGTTAACATGGGGAAGTGGTTGTCATTACTTTGGACTTCAATAGTGGATTGCAGTAGAGCAGCCTTGTGATGTTTCCTATCAATGGATTTGCTATGCCAAACCCTTTGCATTGGTAAAAGGAGTTCTGGCACAACTCACTTAGAAATACCACTTAAAGAATATGGATATTTCGATGCTCCAAGAGTCTTGTGGGCCATGGTGCCTGGCTCCAGAGGACAGCAGGGGTCAGGGAGCACTCCTGTGTACTTTACAAGCAACAGCCATAAACCATGGGCATCCCACGGGAACAGCAGACGTATGCCATTTGGGGGCCCAATGGGATAGATTGGAGAAGAGCGTTTTTGACACTTCGCCTCTAGGGGCCAGAACATGGCCCCACTAAAGATTAAGATCTGAATTCCATGGCCCCATGGCAGACAGGCTTACAATTTAGGGGAGACATCTGTGGTTCAAAGGCAAACCCCTTAAGCCACCCCTTACTTCAAAGAAACATGACAGTATAACTATGGGTGACATCCTTCAGCAAAGGGTGAGATACACTTGTGAGGACGTGGGACTGGAGAACCCGGACTGTGTGTTGCATATTGCCCGAGGACTCTGTTGTGCACATTGAGGATAACTGTCTGAATAGTGGCTGGCCTGGGTCTAGGGCCTGCTGAAGTGTGGCGCCCTGAAGTGTGCTCACTAAGGGCTAAACTTCAGGCCTCCTGTTCTCCCAGAGATCTCATGAACATCAAAGACCTCCCACGAGAGAGGTACACCATCTACCTGTGACATCTGCAGAGCGGTGCTCTCGGACACTGAATCCCAACGGGTAGCGGGGTGTGAATGTGGAACTTATTCTTGTGCCTGAAGACCGGATTGACTAGTGTGGGCCTCCAATAATTTTGCTTGCATCTAAGACGTGTGGTTCCTGTACTGCAGGGACCCTGACACTCATTAGTGTTGAGTTGGTGGTGAGCAGCTTCACCAGTTGCGGAACCCCGTGTGGCCCATTTCGTCATTTGTGCTGCAGTTCTCTCATGTGGCACACCGACTACATGCTTATTGCATGCGGTGTTTGATTCACAATTTGCGACCCTCGAAGGTGGGGTCATACCCGAAGTAGTGCCTCATTCTACCTCATGTGGCTCTGCTGAACTTGCTCCTGTGTGTGTGTCTGGTGCAACCTGTATAATTGTGCACCGGACGTTGTGCCATATTTCCAGGGAGTGACGAAATTGCAACTCTTTGCTATGTGTGACTGAAATTGCCTGATACAACCTATCTCAATGTACACTGGTCATTGTGTCTCATTTCCAGGGAGGTGCAGAATTTGCAACTCCTAGTGTTAGAAATCTGAAGTGCCTGGTGTGACTCATACCAATGTGCACCCGACGCTGTGCCCGGATTTCCTGGGCATGACCTGGATCATCAGATATTGATTGGGGTGCCTCCTCCTATTGAGACGCTCTCCTGTGTTATTCCCCATACAATGGTTGTTCTCTTTTGATCCTCATCACGGCGGACCAACTGCCCTGTCTACACCTGGCCCTTTCCGAAAAAATCTTGGCGCCATTTAGGAGCAAGCGAGATTGACTGGGTTGAAAAAACGTTTCCGAGACAGTTCAAATGCGGGTCAAGAGACTGAATGACTCCTATTTGTTTGAGACCTGTGGGTGAGCTTCTTGAGTAGCTGGCAAACCTACCCTTGTTTACGTCTGCCTCCGAAGTAAAACTGCTACATATTCTCACCTGCTTCCAGAGGACCCAGACTGAGTGTGACTTTGGCCACGTGCAGCCTAGTGTTTGGGTGTAGAGCTTGGTTATCCTCCGCCCGGGGGTATAGGACAATCAAGTGAACTAGAGGGTGGAGGGATGCTGGGGCTACGGAATCTGCAGAGTGTGGACTACTGACCTGCTGGGTACCATTGGCACCGCATTAGGGTGGTGAGTGCATATGTGTGTAAGAGTATTCTGTACGGACTGGCTGATACCTGTCGCACTGCTTAGTGGTACGGAGTGAGTGTGTGTTAGTGGGAGTGATTGTGCACGGACTGTCTGTTATTCACGGCTCTGGCTGGCGGTGCTGCCTCATACGTTGACTTTATGCCAAGAGTGCAATACATTTGACATTGGGTTTACCCGCGTGCCCCCAGCCTGCGATGCTTCCTAAAATTGTTCTATTTTTGTGTATGTACATAATTTTGATATCGTGCACAGCATAAGGGTGCTCTCTCTCTATTGGGGGTGGGTTGATATTGGGAATTGTCCACAGTGTCCATATTATTGATATCATAACAATGCGAGTGGGCCTAATACTGTTAGCAATATTTACGAACGTGTATTATGCACAAAAATATATGATGTTTATGTTTTAATGATTGAATATGTGTGTTGAATATAAACGTTTTTACATATATCCTGTATGTAGTCTCTTTTGTGACGCTCAGTGTATTTCTTGCGAGTGACTGCTGTGACTTTGCTTTGCACATTACCTCTGATATAAGCCTTACTCCTCAGTGCCAAGCTAACCAATGGTGAGTACGGGATGTACAGTGAGTGTAATCACCAGCCCTTGATGGATGCATTAGATTCTGCCTGACTGGGAGCATCCCTTCAGCCAAACAGAAACAGTTGGTTCCAACATTTGGCGGTCAAGCGGTGGGATAGAGCGTGCATTTGCACAGCAACGTGCGGTGAATAGTTGCACATCACAGCTTTACTAAAGCAAAAGTGCAACCTTTGTTTCTTAAGGTGTCCCTAGAAGGGACAGAGGAGTCGTCGGGGATGGGGGACTGGGCAGTGAGTACTGTGTCCTTGTTGATCTCTCTTTCTGCTTTGACTAGTTCGCCAACATGCTTGAGTCTGAGGGCCTACCTCGGGTAGAGGTTGAGCTGGCTGAGTTGGAAACCTATATGGTGGCACAGCTCAAGGAGACTTGCTGGGCGAAGGGGGCATCTTGCATGGGTATAGCCAAGAAGGCGGAATTGCAGGAAGCCTTGAGGGCTTGGGCAGAGGCACAACCTGAGGGGAGATGACCAGTGATTGAGAATCAGAGCGTTAGGAAGGGTTAGAGCCAGTCCCTGACGTACAACTTATAGAGGAGGAGGACTCTCTTTTCCCAGACCCAGGGGACCACTCCAGACTGAGCAGCAGTATGTCTTCAAGGAGCGTGTCCTCCGAGGAACTGGCGGACAGGAGGGAAGAAAGTAAATTGAAGTTAGAGCTTGCCAGGTAGGCCTTAGCCCATGCCAATTTAGACATAGAACAAGCTCTGGCTGAAAATAGGCTAGCCTTGGAAGGGAAAAAGATGGCCGAAGAGCTTAGCTTCAGAGAGTTGAAAGTTATAGCCCTACAACTAGGGCCCAACCGAAGCAATGGAAGCAGCGCCCCCCACAGTGTCTAACAATGAGAATATAGGTTGAATCCCAAAGGATATGGTCCAAGATTACTAGGTGGGGGGTGACATTGATAAGTGGTTGGCAGCATGTGAGGTGACTGTGAAGGTGCACCAAGTCCCCAGAGAAAGCTGGGAGGTAGTTTAAGCAGGTGCATGCCCCCAGTGGGGAGAGACACCTTCCTAATACTGGACATTGGTGACAGGACTAGCTACCCTGCCATGAAGACGGTGTTGGTCAACCTGTTTGGACTGACCCAGGGAAATACTGCCAACGGTTTAGGGCCAGCTGCAAGTTATCCACACAGAATGGGTCGACTTCTTAGATTACACGAGTAAGGCGCTAAAGGGTTGGGTGTTGACAATGAGGGATCGTGCATTTTAGTCCTGAGGGAGTACTTACTTCGGAACTGTTTCACCAACCTGTGCCAACACCTGGTCGACAGTAAACTGGTTGATTTCTGGATGCTTGCTGAAGAAGCAGAAGGGCCAGCATGAGAGTGTCTAAGAATATAACCAGAGAGGACTCCCAAAAGGAAGGAGGAGGTGACAAGAAGAAGGAGTCTTCTGCTCACCCTCGGAAACACTCCCTGGAAGAAGGGTCAAACCTGAGTTCCCAGTCCGGTCCCCCAAAGAAAACTGCCCTGGACCGGGGTTTCCATCTGAAGATCCCTAAGTGATATGAGCGTTATGGGTATGAGCACTGCAAAGGAGATCCCAAGTGTCCAAAACAGGCAGCCCAACCAGCTGAGGGAAAGGCTCCAGGGGTGGCAAGCATAGCCATGAGGGAGTAGGTGGCATTGGGTAATGAAGAGGAGTTTAGCGGTGTTACCCTAGAGTCCCTGGGTGACAGTGAGAGGCTTCCCTGGATCCAAGTGCCTAAGAATACAGCAAAGATTAGGCAACGGGTCACCATCAATTGGCAAGGGTAGAGGCTCTGAGGAATACAGGGGCCAGTATGATTATGTTAAGGAGTCAGCTGGTTTATCCAGAGCAATTAATCTCCCATGCCACCTACCAGGTGATGGTGGCTGACAAGAGAGAGGGTCATTTCCCGGTGGCCCAGGTGCTGTTTGAATGGGGGGTGGTGTCAGGCCTATTGAAGGTTGCTGGAAGCTCTGCCATGCCAGTGGCTTGTCTGTGACCTGTAGTACACTATCTGGAAAGAAGTGGAGAACCTGGCTCATATGGAGATGTTGTGGTTATCGAACTGGATCTGTGCTACCACACGGTCCATGGCTACCCGAAATGGGAGCCACAAGGGGCGTGAGTCTGGAAAAATGGCCCAGCCTCTTGTTCCGAAGATGGGGAAAGGACGGGGAAGGCCTCCGGTGAGATGGAGGGGAAACTGTCCGAGGCCACCCTGGAGTCTGCCGACAGGGCATTACTGTCCCTGGTGTCCTACCCGAGATTTCCGGTTGGCAAGTGGAAGGAGGCCCCACCAGTGAGGAGTTCTGCAGGGCACAGAGGGAGTGCTCCACTCTCAAGGGCGTACACCGACAAGCTGAGGCCCAAGGAGATGAATCCGGGACTCATCACCTATAATGGGAGGATGACCTTCTGTACAGTGAGTCTAATGCTCATGGCCAGGGTATTCGCAGGGCCCTGGTGGTCTCCCAGTGTTATCAGCCTTTCCTTTTGGAATTGGCCCATGACATCCCCCTGGTAAGACATTTGGGCCAGGACAAGACCTTGGCCTGACTTTGTGCTCACTTTTATTGGCACAGACTCAGGGTGTCCTCGGATACATTTTTCAGTACATGCATGCGAGGCCAGTGACAAGATGTGGAAGTAGCTTAAAGCTCCCCTGAACCCCTTGCACATCATTGACACCCCATTTGAGAAGGTGGGCATCAATATAGTAGGGCTTATGGACTCACCATTGGCTGCACAGCTGAGGTACATCCTGGTGATCCTGGTGCTGTTGGATCATGCCTCCCCGTACACAGTGGCGATCCCTCTGAGGACCACGACCACAGTCCAGAGGTGGCAAAGTCCCTGATGGGGATTTTTACCTGAGTGGGATTCCCCAAGGAAATGGTGTTTGACAAGGGCACAAACGTCATGGCTGCGTACATGCAAGCTATATGGAGGGAGAGTGGAGTGACATGAATGTTCTCTACCCTATACAGCCCCCAAACTAACGGGCATGTGGAAAGATTTGACAAGACCCTAAAAGGCATGATCCGAGGCCTACCAGAGGCTCTGAGGAAAAAGTTGGATGTTCTCCTACCATGCCTGTTGTTTGCCTAATGGGAGGTCTTTCAGAAGGGAGTGGGGTTTAGCCCCTTTAAACCCCTGTTTGGGCACCCGGTCATGGGTCCTCTGAGTTTGGTCAACAAGGCCTGGGAGAAGTCTTCCAAGAGAACTCCCTGGGATGTAGTAAGCTCCATGCTAGCCTTTCTGAGCCAAATGGCCAACTTGTGAAAGCAAGCCTCCCACAGCTTAGAAGCCAGCCAGGATGTCATGAAGGAGTGGTATGACAAGAACGCCACTTCAGTGGAATTGACAATGGGACAGAAAGTGTGGTTCATGGAGGTTGTAGAGCCAGGGGCCCCATCAGGACTGATGGGCTGGACCCTACAAGGTTGTTGAGAGGAAGGGGAGACCACGTACATGGTGAATCTCAAGACCCCAAGGCAGCTCCTCTGAGTACTGCACATTAATCACCTCAAGCCACACTTGAAGAGGTCCTAGGTTACCATGCTAATGGTGATGGATAGGGAGGAGGCAGAGGAAAGTGAGCCTCTTCCCGACCTCCTGGAGTCCCAGGAAATGGATGTGGAAGTGGAAGGAGTAATCCTATCCCCTGTTCTAACTCCTGACCAGCAGAGGGATTGTCACCAAGAGTTGGGACAGTTTCCCTCTCTTTTCTACCTTATACTGGGGATGACTCATCTGTGCACCCATGAGGTAGACACAGGTGACAACCTACCTGTCAAGAGCAAATCTTTCAGGTTGTCGGATAAGGTGAGAGAGAATCAAGGTGGAGGTGTCTAATACGCTAGACTTGGGGTTCATAGAACCCTCTAGCAGCCCCTGGTCCAATCGGGTGGTTCTAGTACCAAAAGCTGCTCCGGCAGGCACCACGCCTGAACTAAGATTCTGTGTGGACCATATGGGTGTTGACTCAGTGATCTGGATGGATGCCCATCCATTTACGTGGATAGATGAGTTGATTGACAGGCTGGGCATGGCCCAGTATTTAAGTACCTTAGACCTCACCTCCGGGTACTGGCATATCTCTCTCACCGAGGGAGCCAAGGAGAAAACTGCCATCTCCTCTTAGGAAGCACATTACCAATTCAGGGTCATGCAATTCGAACTCAAGAATGCCCCCGCCACATTCCAGAGGCTGGTGAACCAGTTCCTTGCTTCTATGGAAGCCTTCTCAGCTGCTTATCATGACGACATTGCCGTCTTCTGTAACAGTTAGGAGGATCATCTCTTTCACCTCCAGGAAGTACTTCAGGCCTTGCAGCATGCCAGCCTGACTATCAAGGGCAGTAAGTGCCAAATAGGGCACGTATTGGTGGTTTACTCTGGGCTGGAGTAAGGTGCAACCTGCAACCCCTCCAGGCCAAGGTTGAAGCTATCTTGGCCTGGGAGCTCCCAAAAACACAAATGGGTGTTGGGGCCTTCTTGGGCCTCACCGGGCACTACTGGATGTTCATCAAGGGATATGGCATCATTGTGACCCACTTGACGGAGCTGACTTCAAAGAAGCAGCCCAGAAATGTAATCTGGACAGAGGCCTGCCAAACAGCATTTGAATCCCTAAAACAGTCATTGTGCACAGCCCCTGTGCTCTGGATCTTCTCTCAGGAGTTCATCATTCAGATAGATGCGTTCAAACATAGTATCGGGCAGTACTGTCTCAACTGAACGAGGCGGCATAGACCAGCCGATAGCCTTTCTCTTCCGGAAGTTACTCCCACACAAGCAACGGTGAAGTGTGATAGGGAGGGAAGCTTTCCCAGTGGTCTGGGCCCTGAAGAAGTTGCGGCCATATTTGTTTGGCAAACGGATCACAGACACCTCAGGTGGCTAATGCAGATGAGGGGTGAGAATCAAAAACTGCTGAGGTGGTCCATTTCATTACAGGGGATGGACTTTAGAATGGAACACCTACCAGGGTCTACCACTCCAAAAATGATGGCATATCTAGGTTTTTATACCTTAGTGAGGAGAACTATCTGGATGCTGAGTAGAACCACCACAGTTTCTGCTGAGAAGGTGTATGTTGGACCTGATACTCATAAGGTAGCATTTCCCTGGGTTTTGCAGATTCCCTTATGTGGCCTCCGGTCACCTTCCCACTGCTAATATGTGTCCGCACCCTTCCTATCCGTGTTGGGAAGTGGTGCTGATTCAATGTTCTGAAACCTGGGCCGATTTGTCATTACAGACTGGCAGCTGCGCTCTTGCATCTATTGTGGTTAAACTCATGAGTAGCTTGACATTGTAGGCCGCTGTATGTGCACACCTGCACCTTTGGTGTCCATGATTGCATGTGCCACCTGCCAATGCAGGCTTGTGCATATGCACTGACACACGTATTAGTTAAACCCATGTCCAGTCTGCTGTGCCATTGCAGGTCGGAGTGCGTACCAGCGCACGTGCACCCAGGTATTGAGGAATACCTATGTGTGGCTTCACTACCTTTGAGGTCTGCTCTTCCCATAGGTTAACATGGGGAAGTGGTTGACATTACTGCGGACTGCAATAGTGGATTGCAGCCTTACAATGTTTCCTATCAATGGATTTGCCATGCCAAACCCTTTCCATTGGTGAAGGGAGTTTTGGCATTACTCGCGTAGAAATGGCAATTATAGAATATGGACATTTCTGTGCTCCAAGAGACTTGTGGACCGTGGTGCCTGGCTCCTTTGCACACCAGGGGTCAAGAGAGCATGTCTGTGCATTCCCCAAGTGACAGCCATAAACCATGGGCATCCCGCAAGAACAGCAGACCTTTGCAATTTGAGGGCCAAATGGCATAGATTGGAGAAGAGAGGTTTTGAAGCTTAGCTTCTAGGGGCCACATCATGGCACCTCTAAAGATTAAGATTTGCATCCCATGGCCCCATGGCAGACAGGCATACGATTTAGGGGAGTCATCTGTGGTTCAAAGACACTCAACAGTATAACTAACGGTACCATCCTTCAGCATAGGGTGAAATACGCTTGTGGAGACGTGGGGCTGGAGAACCCGGACTGTGTGATGCACATTGCCAGAACACTTTGTTGTGCACATGGAGGATTCCTGTTCAAATAGTGGCTGGCCTGAGTTGAGGACCTGCTGAAGTGTGCTCTCCGAGGGCCCGACCGTAGGACTCCTGTTCTCCCGGAAATCTCAGGGACATGAAAGGCCTCCTATCAGAGACCTACACCATTTACCTGTGACATCTGGAGAGCAGTGACCTCTCAAGTGCCACCTTGGCTACTAAATCCCAACTGGTAGCGTAGTGTGAGGGTGGAACTAAGACTTGTGTCTGGAGACTGGATTGACTAGTGCAGAAATTTCACCCGCATCTAAGACTTGTGGTTCCTGTATGTTAGGGACCATGAAACTCATAAGCGTTCAGTTAGTGGTGAGCCGATTGGCCAGTTGCGGGACCCCGTGTGGCCCGTTTAGTCGATCATGACGCATTTCTCTTGTGCAACATTCCCACTGCATGCTCATTGCGTGCGGTGTCAGATTCACAGGGTGGGACCCTCGAAGGTGGGGTTGTACCCGTATTAGTGCCTCATTCTACCTCATGTGTCTCTGCTGAACTTGTGCCTGTGTGTAACTAGACTGGCCGTGTGCAACCTGTATCATCATGCACTGGATGTTGTGCCTCATTGACAGGGAGGTACAGAATTGCAACTTTTTGATGTGTGGGACCTGAATTGCCTGGTGCAACCCATGTCAACACGCACCAGTCATTGTGTATAATTACCAGGGAAGAGCGGAATTTGCAACTCATCGTGTTAAAAATCTGAAGTGCCCGGTGCAACTCATACTAATTTGCAGCAGACGCTGTGCCCTGATCGCCTGGGCACGACCCAGATCATTGTATATCGATCGGGATACTTCATCCTATCAAGAGGCTCCCCTATATTACTCCCCATTCATTGGTTGTTCCCTTTTGACCCTCATTGGGGCTGACCAACTACCCTCTCCACACTTGGCCCCTCCCAAAGACATCTTGGCACCAGGTAGTAGCAGGAGAGATTGACAGGGTTAAAGGAACGCTTCCAAAACAGTTTGGAAGCGGGTCTAGAGACTGCGAGACTGCGAGACTGCAAGACTCCTTTGTGTTTTGAGACCTGTTAGTGAACTTCCGGAGTGGCTTGAACTCCCCCTGGTTTATGTCTACCTCCTAATTAAAACTGCTACATATTCCTACCCGCTTCCTGAGGACCCATACTAAGTGTGACTTCAACCTCATGCGGTCTAGTGTCCGGAAGGTGGGGTTGGTTATTTTCCATCAGGGCGGATATAGGACAATTGAGGTGAACTCGCGGGAGGAGGGAGTCTGGGACCCCGGAGTCTGCAAAGTGTTAACCGCTGACCTGCTAGGTAGCAGTGACTCCACATTAGGCCACCTGTGATTCATGGCACTGGTGTTTTATACGTTGACTTTGGGTTTACCCCTGTTGCCCTGGCCTGCGGTGCTGCTAAAAAGTGTTCTATTTTCATGTATGTACATAATTTTGATATTGTGCACTGCATAAGGGTACTCTCTCTCAACTGGGGCAGTGTTAGATTAGGAATTGGCCACAATGTGCATACTATTGATATCATAACAATACGAGTGGGCCTAAAACTGCTAGTAACATTTCCAAATGTTTTTTATGCCGAAAAGTAGATGATGTTCATGTTATAATGACTGAATATGGGTGTTGAATGTAAATGTTTTTACATACATCCTGTGTAAAGTCTCTTTTGCGAGGCTCAGTGTATTTATCATGAGTAGCTGCTGTGCCTTTGCTTTACACATTGCCTCTGATATAATCCTGAATTCTCAGTGCCAAGCTACCCAAGGGTGAGCATGGGTTGTACAGTGAATGCACTCATCTGCCCTTGATGGGAGTGGTAGATTTTGCCTGGCTGGGATATCACTTCAGCTGATTAGACAATGACGGTTCCAACAAAGGGAAAACTCCAATTGCCAAGATCTCCCATTTTAATTACTTAGGTATTTTACTTGAAGGTGATTTGACCTGGGGTCGACTAATAATTCAAGGAACTCAGAAAAGGGGGATGGTCTGTGACTTGATTATTTTTTTAATTTGCAAGAGAAGTGGGCAACAAGCCTATTAATGAGATGACTCAACTATATAAGAGTAAATGCCTTGCTGTAGGAACCTATGGAGCAGGTATGTGGGGCTATGAATCCCTGGAGAGACTGCAGGCTACTGAGAACGCATTTCTCTCTAGACTCTTATCTATCCCCAGATCTACCTCTAGTTTCAGTAACATCTTGAATTGTTTATGGGGCTTTTGGAAAATGTTGTTAAAATGACTCCACTTTTATTGTGGGTTAAAATATGGAATAGCCCTGAAGCCGGCTCTCCTATTTGTATATTGAAGGACTGATAAAATTTTAGTAACAATAGCTCCATCCTATGGCTGACCTTTGTTAGGAATACTCTTTCTAACTTAGAATTAAGAACACTTTTTGATTCTCCAGATAGTATTGGACCACAAATAAAAGCCTTATTAAAGCGACAATTCCTCACCTATAGAAAGGAGGTTCAAATGGTGAGAGCTTTTGATATGGCTACAGTATTGAATTACATATCAATTTCTCCACTTCTTGAATTGAGCCATATTTAAAATGGATAGTAAATCCAGAACATAGATTTTAGTTAACAAGGTTAAGATTAAACACAATCCATTTTTCAGTTGTTTTTCCTTGCCCTGTATCTTGGTTTGGATCTTGATTTGCATCTTTACCACAATGTCCATGTAATGCTTCTTCCACTCAAACTACTGTGACTTAATGCTATTCTGCACTTTATACCCCACTTTGAAAGTCAGAGCATTTCACATTCTACCAAGATGGATGGATGTTGTTGGGCATTGGGGAGCTACCAAGTATGAGGTCAGAGCTTGCACTGGTTTAAGCACGTATTCAGGGACATCATTCAGGCACTGTGTTTTCAGATGCCTTATTCCATAATAAGGGGTGTAGTCCTCAATCTTAGGTGTAGTTGTGTACAGGGGCCTGATAAACAATCATGTTCGGCAAGGGCAGTCTGAAACTATTGTAAAACGTTTGTTATATACTCTGTGACCCAAATAGTTTTCCAAATCATGGTGGAAAATTTGAGAAAGCGCAGCCCAACCCTCGATCAAATTGGCTGTCAAAAAAATGAAGACTAGTAATGGCAGACGAAGGTGTCTGACCGCGAGCTGGGATGACATCAGGGTGGGGGGAGCGTTAATGCCCACCAGATAAGTTATTCATGGTAACACCAATATGTAATGTATTGACAATGGAACCGATGTGTTTAAAAAAAAAATTGTTTCTGGTTCCCAGTTACATGGGATTTGTTGTACTAGAATATGCTAAATAAAAACCCGATTAAACCATTGTGTTTTATGGTTGACCATGAATAAGCCATGGATGCCTATTACTTACCACTGACAATTAAAACATAACCAAAGCATGTGGACCTTCCGAAAAACAAGAGATTAGCGCCTAAATTATGTTGAAGGCTTTCATAAAATCACAGCAAACAAGTGACTGGCAGATGTCAAATTCTTTTTTGCAGAAAGGTTTTGTATCACTTCTTAAATGGTACAGAAACTTTGCCTAATGTCATCAATTTCTCATTACAACTGTTAGCATCTCCTTCCACTGCCATGTACACAACACACACATACCAGTGTCAATTACTCCTTCAAAGATGCATTAGAGTAAAAGGGAATTGAGAGTGTGGTAAATAAAATAAATATTACCGGACTGAATTTCATGCGGAATCTTAAAATAAAGTAAAATAGCTCAAAATAACGAGAGGCAGAATCCGTGGTATAAGAGGTTTTCTAATGGGCTTTATTCCATTCAAAATGGCCGACTCGAGTCGCGGCCCTCAGGTTCCGTCACCACGAAGGTTCAGGAAGTGAAGTACAATAATTCATTAACAGACATGTATTTTTATAATAAGTTCATTACAATGAAACGAATGTAGAAGGCGTAACATTTGATAAGAAAAATGACGTGACAGTGACATAATCGAAACTAGGCGTAATAAGGAATAAAAGAAACATGATTGGTTAGAATTATCAGACATAGGTGGATCTATAAGATAATACTTGGCATAGATGCGCGCGCGGCAGCATGACGTGTAATTGACGTGCAACTAGGGGGTGAAGGGGACTTGACATTTAGCTCTACATGTGGAGACGAGAAGTCTGGGGTCAAGTCATCCTAATCCCAAATCATATCTAACATCCTATGTTTAAAGAACTATGTTATCCACAAGGAAGGACTCTCGGACAGAATCTATTCTATACTGACTGTGTGCGTGTACAAGCGTCTAAGTGTCTATATGAGATGCGAGGGGCAGAAAACTTTCCATGGCAACAGGGCTATGAATCACTTGCAGGAGGACGGAAAGGCTGAGTCCTTTGCTTGTGAGCTAAAGGAAATGTTTACCTAAATCACTGGACAGGAATGCATCGGCTGAAGAGCAAAATAGATAATTCGAAGGTGAAATACAACTTCTTGGCAGACAGGCGAAAACTAGCCGAGGCAGGCACCGTTAGCTGCACAGGGAGTAGGACAAAGTTCATGGATACAGATGCGAGCTCAAGCTGAAGCTGTCAGAGACAGAGAGCAGGGAAAGGCTTTGAGGACAGAATCGGGCCTACTTGCCTGAACTGTAAAAATGGAGTAACTTAGCCATATAAAGTCGGTGGCCTTTCATACTTAGGAATCGAATATCCAGCCCATTGATGGCGGATCTGACAGAGAACATGTTGACGGTAGACACACATATGTTTGCGTCTTAGAAACTGGAACTGGAGAGAACATACATGTACTTGTAACATGCATATAGAACCGTTGGGGTCCAAGATAGGGGACATAACTGATCAGGAAAATCCACATTTCCACATTCCCTCCTTGTCCCCTTCTTGCCCTTCACGAGACATCAATCTTCATCATTCCATCGATTTGCTCATGGAGCATCATTTCTTCTTCCTTCTTCTTCCGGCATTTTGAACGAAAACCTTGATGTGGAATACACGATGTGGCACACAGACCACAAATCGCTGGTCCACATTGCAGGCATAGACAACAACTGAAGAGCATAAGAAGGCCAATACCTAGGAAGGATAGAACTCTCCATCCCCAGGCTGATATCACACTCCAGAACCACCCGGACCACGTCCAAGTGCCTGGATTCTCGTGTATCTGGCTTACAATCTTATGAAGGCGTGTTATAGCTTTATATACAGATGGCGAATTTTCTGGTATGAATATACAGCAGCTGGATCCGATGACCCTACAAGCTCCGCCCCTATCGGCCAGGATGACGTCAAGGACAAGACGATTCTGGAGAACAACAATTCTCATCACTGATTGTTCCTCTGTCAGATTGCCTAGGGCGGCTATAGTCTCGTTTACTACGGCTTCAAGAGTCTTGGTGAGTCTGCGTATCAGCTTACTATTTGATATAGTACCTATATAGGGAAAGATACCTTTATTGAAATCTACATACTTGTCCCATGCTGTCTCAGTATAATCGACAACTGGGAGATCTCTTCGCTCTCTATTATGTACTAAATGAACATTTCGATAATAATCAGGGGGAGCTAGGAAAACAGGTGGCAAAAGGAATGCGATGTAACAGGTACCATCCCAATCTAGAGGTAGACGCATATATGCCGTCTGACCACATATGAAGTAGGAATGGCGAGAAGCTCTAAATGAAGATTTACCTTGATCACTATATTCTACTGTAGTAACGCATTGGCTATGGCCCATATGTATGGAACCAACTTTTCTTACACATAATTCACCCTTAACTGGAAATACTGACATAGTGGGCAGAATTAGTTCAACTTCGGATTTGACATTCAGAATCATAAGATTAGGCGTAAAATTACCTAATTTATACACTTCATTTTCTAAATCAGTTCCTGTTCTACTGGGGTGACCCTCCTTATTAGGGTGACAGACTTTGAATAAAACTAGATTCAGATTTCCCCATATCCAATGTTGTTGATAAACTGCTGTGTCTGGGTCTATGGAATTTAATAAACTAAACCATGCTCCACAGGAGCCATTGTGTGTGAATGGATGTGGAAAGAAAGGCAGAACTCCTTTGTTATTCTGATAGGGAGGAAGTCGGCCACACACCCAACAATTGGTCGCATTACTAGTCTGATGGGAATGATGTAACATACTAATGAATGTGTTATTGCGCAGCGCAAGTCTATAAGATAATTCATGTGGCGGTAGGTCACTAAAAGAATGTTCATCAGTTATATTGAAAACACGTTTAGAAATAGGATAATACATATGCAACAATATACTTGCAGTAATTATTAAAAAACTCAAGGAAGACAAAATTAATAAAGTCACAATACAGTGGTTACGCAGTAATTTACAATAAGCATGTCGTTTCATTATGATTCTGGACTCTACGTGATTCAGACCTAAGGGGTACATGTCAGGACAGATTCAACCGCTTCACCTTGGAGAGGACTTAAACAATCAAATCGTCCGACAGTTTAGATCTGGACCTGAGTTTCTGTTTATAACACTGAGAGTCATTCTGTTCAACAAAAGGAAGTTTTGAATCAGTCTGTGAGGGAGTGCAGGGCACAGTGTCTATATCTGAAGGTAGTCCATGAAATTTTTTGACGTGACTGGAATGAATCCACCCTTTTCGTCCCTCGATCTTCACGGCTGTTCTTGTGGTCAACAGGACCAACTTGGGTGCTTTCCACCTGGGCTCCAATTGACTTTTCCTGTCAAAATTTCTCACAAAGACAAGATTACCCGGAACAACGTCATGGGGTTTCGCCTCAGTGTTGTCGGGAAAGGCTGCAGCTACCTGTGAACGAGAAGATTGTAGTGCAGACATCAAGGAAGCCAGGTAATCTGTCAGCATATTACAGTCAACATCAGTTATTTTACGTGGTATAGGCGTCCCCCACATATTCGGTGGTCTACCAAAGATCACCTCATACGGGGATAGCCCTGTTCTAGAGTGTGCTACCATTCTCATGTAAAAGAGTGCAACTGGTAATGCTACTATCCAGTCGACACCTTTCTCTCTACATATTTTGGACAGTCTGATTTTCAGTGTCTGGTTATGTCTTTCTACGAGACCTGCTGCCTCGGGATGTCGGACACAGTGGAACTTCCACTGATATCCCAACAAGAGTGAGACATGTTTCATTAATTCGGATGAGAAAGGCTGACCGTTATCTGAATATACAACACGTGGTAAACCGTACCGTGGGAAGAATTCTCGAACTAGCTGCTTGGCAGTAGTCGGGGCAGTGTAATCTGATACGGGATACGCCTCTGTCCAACGGGAGAGAGCGCAGACAACTACGAGGACATATTTGAATCCTCGACAACGTTCCATCTGAATATAATCCATCTGGAGGACTTCAAAAGGATGGTCAGGAGGCTGAAATCCACCCTGCTCTACGGGAACACTCTTTCCTGGATTAAACTGACAACATATCATACAGGTACGAACTTTTTGTTTAGCTGCTGCTCGTAAATGTTTGTTGAACCAAATGTGCTGAATGCTGTCTAGCATAGCCTTCTCTCCTAAATGTGCTGGACTGTGAACTGTAGCTATAATGGCTTGAACCATGGAATCAGGGAGAAACCATACGGATTTCTCCTTCGTCATCCATCCTTGATCTGTCTGAATCCCTCCTAGTTCAGTCCACTTCTTTATTTCTTCTGCTGTGGCATGTGTCTGTATGTCAATTACGTCAAGTGTGGGATCCTTAATTGTCATACACTGTGTTGGTGTCTGAACTATTGGCTTTGTCATGTCTAATGTGCGATTCTGAGCAGTCTGTTTAGCTGTTCTGTCAGCTAAATCATTGCCTTGAGAAATGGTATCAGTAACCTTCGTGTGTGCTTTACATTTCATAATCGATATAGCAGTGGGTAGATGTATTGCGTCTAACAAAGCATGAATGAGGGGTCCGTGCTGAATGTGGGCCCCATGGGACGTTAGATAACCTCTCTCTCGCCACAGCACGCCGAAGTCGTGTACAACTCCGAATGCATAACGTGAGTCAGTGTATACATTAACTTTCTTATTTGTGGCTTGAATACAGGCTTGCGTTAGAGCAATAAGTTCTGCTGCTTGGGCTGACAGAGTATCTATACAATGTGTCTCAATAACTTCAGTGTCTGTTGTGACTGCATACGCGGCCACTAAATCTCCTGTACTTGCTCTCATGCATGATCCGTCTACATACAACGTCAGGTCTGGATCTAACAATGGAACGTCTGTCAAGTCTTGTCTAGGTTTCGTCTTTATTTCAATGATTTCAACACAATCATGAGCTAGTGGGTCTGTTCCAATTACAGGTAATAGTGTAGCAGGATTCAATGTATTACACCGTCGGATCTCTATGTGTGGTTGAAACAATGTCAGTTCATAACCGGTAAGTCTTGCTATGGTCAAGTGTTGCGTTTGTGTTCGGTTCACAAGAACCTCTACTGCATGTGGTACTTGAACTGTCAATGGGTGTCCTAATACTATGGCATCGCTTTGTCTGATTGCTAAGGCTGTCGCTGCCACTGATTTCAGGCATGCAGGCAAAGCCTGAGCTACGGGATCTAATGTACTGGAAAAATAAGCGCATGGCTTGCGTGATCCTGCTTGATCCTGAGTGAGTACTGACAAGGCAGTACCTTCGCGTTCTGTAACAAAGAGTGTAAAAGGTTTGCTATAACATGGTGTTGCTAAAACAGGTGCTTGACATAAAGCTTCCTTTAGGCTTTCAAAAGCTTGTGTATGTTCTTGAGTCCAAGGGAGAACAGTCGATGTGGCTGCCTCCTGTGTGGTTAACTGAATGAGTGGTTTTGCTAGAAATGCGTACTGAGGGATCCACTGCCTACAATATGAAGTGAGGCCTATGAAAGCCCGCACCTCCTTTTGTGTCTGGGGTATTGACATGTTAGCAATTAACTGGATGCGATCTGGTGTAAGCTGCCTTCCCTCCTTGGACAGCGAGTGACCAAGATAAATAACTCGCTGAACACAGAATTGCAGCTTAGAAGGGGACACCTTGTGCCCCTTGTCGGCTAGGAAATGTAAAACTGTCAGAGAAGCTTTTTCACATTCTGGCTCGCTTCTCGCGGTGATCAGCAGATCATCGACATATTGAAGCAGTGCTGTATTGACTGGCATGTATATACTGTCAAGTTCTCGTTTCAGTGCTTGGCTGTAGATACTGGGGCTTTCTGTAAATCCTTGAGGAGCGCGTGAGAATTTAAAGCTGCGCCCATTTAAACTGAATCCGAACAAGTATTGGCTTTCCGGATCTATTGGGACGCTGAAAAAGGCATTCTTGAGATCAATAACAGTAAAAAATGTTGCTTCGGAATCAATTGCTGTCAACAATGATGATATATCAGGGACCACAGGGAATTGTGGTACAATACACTTGTTTAGTTCACGCAAATCAATAACCAATCGGTACACTGGTGGAGCAGTAGGATCAGTTCGTTTAAGAATCGGAATTATCGGTGAATTACATACATTGGAGTCTGTTTCTACAACTACTCCCTGGGCAATTAACTCATCAATGATTTTCGACAAAGCCACTACAGCATCATGCGGTAACTTGTATTGTCGCATTCGTGGTAGTACCACTCCTGCTTTCAATGTAACTCGATAGGGTGTAATGTTCATGCAGCCAACATCCGTAGGGCCTTGTGCCCATAGATGTACTGGTAAAGTCTGTAGTCGGGGATCCATGTCTTCTAGACACATAGTGACCTTTAAAATCACGCAAAAACAACCTTACTCCTTCCGGAGAACAACATATTATGGCTCCTAGTGCTTTCAGAGTCTTAATTCCTAACAAATTTTCTGGACATGATTTAGTAAGCAATAAATCTGTAGTTCGTGTCAAAGGTCCTATCGTAAGTGGTAGAGGCTGTGATACTTCATTAACAATAGGTTTTCCTGAAAAACCAAGGGAAACATTTTGAGAGCCTGAGAGGGGTGCCCCTGGAACTTCACTACGTTTTATGGTTGTTCGACTTGCCCCTGTATCGAGTAAGAATTTTCTATCTTGACCTAATAATTCACTATGTACATAAGGTCCTTCTTGATCTACCGGAATCTCGATAAGCGGTAAGTCAACTTCCCTCTCTAGGCTAGTTCATGCGTAACGCTGATACTCAGGGTATTCATACTGTGCAGTCTGATACATTTGTTGTGTTGTGGTTTGTGTGGCAGTAGCAGGCAACGGTGGTGCAGCTGGCACAAACTGTATGGGTTGCTGTGAGGCTGGCATAGACTGTTGCTGAACTGGCACGGACTGTCCATGCTGCATAGCTCCTTGTTCATTCTTATCTTGTCTAACTAATCGTGGTCTCTCTTTTGCAATACCTGTAGCTATATTACGTTTCAGGACTTGACAATCATGTACATAATGGCCTAGTTGTTTACAGTAATTGCAGGTTCCTTTTACAGGAACTGCAGAATCACCAGAATGTGTCACACCCTTTTTGTGACCATCTACTGGTACTGTCTGAGAAACTAGCATTTTCATTTTTGTATCCTTCATGCGTCTATGCTCGTGTTCTTGTTCATCCCTAATTCTATTGTGATGATACTGTAACATTTGTAACATTTGCGACGGAGTGTTACTTTGCCAGGTACTCTCGAATTTCAATATTCTATTCTTCACTGGAGGCAATGCATTTTCCACTGATTTTGTCACAAATAAATGTGGATATGAGTCACTACTTGCTTTTATACCACTATTTATACCAAAACATTTTTCAAATCGAGCATAATAATCGCTTGTGTCTTCATCTTGCTTTTGTTTACAGGCTGTGATTGCACCCCAATCTTCCTTTTTTGTAGTTAATAAACGTGGCAATACCTGTACTAGTAAACCTGGTAATAGTTTAACTTTATCCCCGAGCCCTGAACCTGCAGCTCGGCCTCTTTCTTCCTCTGCTAATGCTGTCCAGTCTATCTTTTGGTCTCCCACTTCCCACTCTTTTTCTTTCAGTTTTTCATAAATGCCAGCAGGCAAAAGCACCTTTAATATCGTCATAATATCAGGAAAGGTGTACTCTCCCATCAGTAACATGTCTTTAATTTCTCGGTGGAAACCCGCTGGGTCTTTGTCATGACTAGGTACTACTTTCTTCATTTCTAATAATTCCATTTTTGATATGGGTGTGTAAACAAATACACGGTGAAACTCATTATCTTCGCCTTTTATTGGGTGCACTTCCCGTAAAGGATTTTGTCTATCCATGTAGTACGGTGCTCTTTCTCTGGGGGGCAGGGAGAGCGAATCTGGACTTACAAAAAGGACGTACTGCTTACGTGACACTAATATCTCTTTAATTAGCTTGTTACTAGAACCTCTCCATCTGTTCGTGAGTAGTTCCGTTAATATATCAGGTAAAGGACCAGGGTCAGTATGTTGGCTCTTATATAATATGAGGAGTTGCTGAATCATATAGATTCCAGCTAAACGTTGTTCATCTGTACTGAGGTTGAGAAACGTGTGTGCTACGGTCTCATCACCGTATTTTTCAGGACTAACAATCCAGTGAACGGCTGATCTGGCTAATTCTTGCTCATCCATGGAATCGAGGAGGTGATAACCTCTTCGTTCTCGTAGTATTTTATCTGCGGCTTGAAACGAATGTTCAGGAGACTTCAGATTTATTACAGGCGTCGGATACGTTCTGCTATTATTTGAACATACAGAGTGTATTGGATCAGAAAAACATCTAGTATTTTCACAAGATCTTCCTCTGCCTACATAGGCTATGGTCTCTGACTGTCTTGCAGAGTTCCCTGATTCGGACACTTCATCTTGCTCAAACTCGTCTGTTCCCAATCTCTCTTCATGAATACGCTCTATTTCTTTACGTATTTTTCGGCACATGGCTATTATACAATTTTGCTTATCGTGTCTCCCTTCTGATATATTCTGACTCCATCTTGTAAGAATAAGCATTGCATTCCGGTCTACCCCCGGACGATCTTGATTTCTGATCACACAGTTAATGAGGAAACGTAACAGTTCCCCCTGTATTTCTACTTTCTGGAATTCCATAGCTCTGTTAATACATCCTGGATCTCGTCCTGTTTGAACAAAATGATATATGTTATCCAGATGTGTAGTCATTCCCGGTAACCTTGCTAAATACTCTGCGGCTCGTCTGATACGTAATGATGCTAGGACCATTTCGTCCTCTTTACCAACCACGGGGTCATATCTACAATTTACAAGGAGTTCCTTAAGCGTACGTTCATTTACGAATTTTGGTGTACGTGAATGTGCTGACTCTTGAAAGACAAGTTTATTTATTCTAGGTGGTGTGAAAGTACTGCTAGCACCTCCCGTGGCCCCATCTGGGGCGTCGGGTGTGAATGGATTCGTTGAACGTGACACAGCAACTATGGGTGTTGATACCCCTGTAGAGTCGACTGCGGAGACAGATGCGGAAACAGATGTGCTTGCCGATGCTTGTGTCGGAACTTGCTGTTGCACGGGTGCAGATACCTGATCCTGACGTTGAACCCCTCCGCCAGACGGTCTATGTGGTGTGGCGTTAGCATACTCGGGGGCTGCATCGTCTAGATATGAGGAAAGAAAAACATCTTCTGCGGTTCTGGGAAGCCCCTTTGGATGTACCTTAATTGGAAATAATGGGGGTGGCAAGTCTTTTGGCACCTCCGTAACAGCCTTAGGCAGTCCTTCGGCTAGAAGGGGATACATACCATTCATAAGAGCATTCCTTTGCCTATTTACTTGTTCTGATTTCACTCGGATACCTTCCTCAATTAATAGATTTTCTTGAACTTTATTTGAACTTTCTTTACTCCTCTCTTCTTGTCTACGTGCTTTTTCTGTTCGTCTATGAGATTCTTTACGCCATAACTCAACAGCGTCTTTCTGTGACTGTCTGACCTTTCTTTTCCATAACTCTTCCTCCACTTTCATGATGCACTCTGCATCCCAGGTTCCCGCTGCGGGCCACCTTTGACTTTCCGGTAATCCTTTGGTATAATCTACCCATAGATCAAGAAACAATATGGCATCTAAGCCATGTTTATGGTACATGAAATGTCCTGGAGTGTCTCTAGGAGGAATAGGAACTGCTTCTTCAAGCACCCCTTTTCTGGTAGTAATCTGTCTTAACTTCGAGAAGAGCGGCATACTGACAACTGACCTGATACTTACTCTTGAACTTGCTTGATACGAGAAACACAATAATGAACAGTGAACAATGAACGATCATTCATACCACAATATGTAAGACATTTCTGAATACTTTGAACATTAAACATTAAACATTATAACAATGATCGACAATGATGACAGTCTGCCTAACTAATCACCACGCTGAATTCTTGACAATAACTGAATACTTCGGAATACTTGATATACTGCTAAACAGTACATATACACTGCTAAAACAGTGCAGACCGGATTTGTGTACCCAAATCCGTCTTGACCGAGCACAACCTATGTGCGCGTCAACATGCCTCCTCGGCGATGGTACTCACCGAGTAGCTCCTTGAAACGGAAGGCCTCAGAGAATGGACAGGACTCGATAACTGCGGACATCGGACCCTCTGGACGTCGGAATTTCGGAAAACCTGGTGGGCCTCTGTATACCTCGGATCTTGCTCTCTCAGCTAGGCTCTGGTCGGGATACTTCGCACTTCTCACCGCCTCGTCTGGGTTGATCGCAGCCTCAGTCGCCCCCGCTTGACCGGAGGGAGCTTACAGGAAATCCTGCTGGTACGCGTTTATGGTCCGTCCAGCTGTGGCAGGAGACCGGGCCTGCAACGCACCGCCGGCGCGTGAGATGAGAAAGTGTCCCTATTCGGGCGCCATTATGTGGTAAATAAAATAAATATTACCGGACTGAATTTCATGCGGAATCTTAAAATAAAGTAAAATAGCTCAAAATAACGAGAGGCAGAATCCGTGGTATAAGAGGTTTTCTAATGGGCTTTATTCCATTCAAAATGGCCGACTCGAGTCGCGGCCCTCAGGTTCCGTCACCACGAAGGTTCAGGAAGTGAAGTACAATAATTCATTAACAGACATGTATTTTTATAATAAGTTCATTACAATGAAACGAATGTAGAAGGCGTAACATTTGATAAGAAAAATGACGTGACAGTGACATAATCGAAACTAGGCGTAATAAGGAATAAAAGAAACATGATTGGTTAGAATTATCAGACATAGGTGGATCTATAAGATAATACTTGGCATAGATGCGCGCGCGGCAGCATGACGTGTAATTGACGTGCAACTAGGGGGTGAAGGGGACTTGACATTTAGCTCTACATGTGGAGACGAGAAGTCTGGGGTCAAGTCATCCTAATCCCAAATCATATCTAACATCCTATGTTTAAAGAACTATGTTATCCACAAGGAAGGACTCTCGGACAGAATCTATTCTATACTGACTGTGTGCGTGTACAAGCGTCTAAGTGTCTATATGAGATGCGAGGGGCAGAAAACTTTCCATGGCAACAGGGCTATGAATCACTTGCAGGAGGACGGAAAGGCTGAGTCCTTTGCTTGTGAGCTAAAGGAAATGTTTACCTAAATCACTGGACAGGAATGCATCGGCTGAAGAGCAAAATAGATAATTCGAAGGTGAAATACAACTTCTTGGCAGACAGGCGAAAACTAGCCGAGGCAGGCACCGTTAGCTGCACAGGGAGTAGGACAAAGTTCATGGATACAGATGCGAGCTCAAGCTGAAGCTGTCAGAGACAGAGAGCAGGGAAAGGCTTTGAGGACAGAATCGGGCCTACTTGCCTGAACTGTAAAAATGGAGTAACTTAGCCATATAAAGTCGGTGGCCTTTCATACTTAGGAATCGAATATCCAGCCCATTGATGGCGGATCTGACAGAGAACATGTTGACGGTAGACACACATATGTTTGCGTCTTAGAAACTGGAACTGGAGAGAACATACATGTACTTGTAACATGCATATAGAACCGTTGGGGTCCAAGATAGGGGACATAACTGATCAGGAAAATCCACATTTCCACAGAGAGATGAATTAAAAATAATGCTTATCATGACATCTCATTTCGATGGTTCTCTGTTGAGGGATCTTTCTTCTTTTCTTATGATGAAATGTGAAAAGGGAGGAGTGACAATGTTCGTCACTGATTTGAGCCTGATTTATGTTGGGATCCTTTGCTGAAGTTCACAAAAGCACTTCCAGTCCTTGGGCTGATTAAAAGTATAAAACGTCTTCACAACATCCATGTCATTCTTGTATTTCCATTCATCTTGTAAGTCTCAAAAAGTATATATTTTTTGTATACAGACTCATCAGATGTTATTGGATGGTCCGCCTTCATCATGGAGGCTTAGATTTCAGGAAAGGCGAGGCCAATCCTTCACCTAGGTGAGATGGGCCGGATAGAAGGGTCGCTCTTGTTTGGTTCTATATCTGTCTTTTTAGTGTAAATCTAAGAATTTGTTTTCAAGTTCGACTAGTAAGGTGCATAGTTTTTCTTAGATTTTATCTGTTTTTGTTAGATCTGCAATAAATGAATTATGAGGCGCGTGAATACTCATGATCTGAACTTTGTGGTCCATTCCGTCAGGGCTCCTGAAAGTAAGAAGTAAGATGCTGATTGGTTGGATGAGGCCAGAAGGGTGAATGTGGGCTGCACCCACAACTTTCAAAGGTTTTGTCAAAAGAATGATCAATTCAGTAACCTAGCTGACTACAAGAGGTTAATGTGCTAGCTTTGTAGGCATGTAGTTGAATTAAAGTCTCTAAAAAGTGCAGGAAAATGAACACTTCCAGAGTGGTACTTGAGAGATAGTTGTGCTTTTATTCCTGGCAAATAGGTGCAGAATAATGACCTCCAGTTCTATTGCAAATGTAGTCTTCCCCTTTCTTAATTCTGGTGTATTTTTGCTTTCAATCTAGGGACATTGTGGATAGAGTTTTCCAGATGTTCTGCGTAGTTTGATATTTGACCATCTTTCAATGTTTTTGCTTGTTTGGGAGATCGTTGATCTTGCTCAGTGGCGTAGCTAGTCCCTTGGCCACCTACGGCGGTCCCTGCATTTGTCGCACAGAGGAGGCCGCATTGAAGTGCGGAATTGGGGGGGGGATGCTGGCGATATTCCCCCATTTGACCCATGGCGGCAGCATTGAAGTGCAGGGGGGTGCTGCAGATTGCCAACGGAGACGGATGGTAAGAGCAGGGGGAGGCCAGGCCACCGCCCCCAAAACTTGTGCCCTCCCCTTGCTACGCCACTGATCTTGCTAATTATAAGCCTAACGTGTTCGGAACCTGCTTCACCACGCACACGAAAACAGGAGTTCATGTAACATGGAAGATGTTTGTGCACTGAAGAACTGGCACTTTCAGACCATTCAAACAGTCTGGGAAGTGCTGCCTTTTCTATTTTTTTAAGCTTTTGGGTGAGGCAAATAGAAAACACTTATTGGTAAACGGAATCACTGTGTCACTAATAAAATTATGCAGTTCCTTAACTTATTGTGTGGAGTGCTTTTTTGATGCATGATATGTACATCGGGGAACAACCTTTACAACGCAACTTTTACAACGCACTACACTTACAACGCATTTTTTACAACGCAACATCCACTACAACGCATTCCATTACATCGCATGACACTACAACGCATTTTTAAAAACTACCTTTACAACGCATTCCATTACATCGCATACTACCTTTACAACGCATACCATTACAATGCATAATATTACATTAAAACCCCTACACTATCCAACACTTACCCTACTGTTGCACCCCCTGGAGTTAGAATAGTAATTTTTACCCCTATACTATCCAACACTTACCCTACTGTTGCACCCCCTGGAGTTAGAATAGTAATTTTTACCCCTATACTATCCAACACTTACCCTACTGTTGCACTCCCTGGAGTTAGAATAGTAATTTTTACCCCTATACTATCCAACACTTACCCTACTGTTGCACCCCCTGGAGTTAGAATAGTAATTTTTACCCCTATACTATCCAACACGTATCCTACTGTTGCACCCCCTGGAGTTAGAATAATAATTTGTACCCCTATACTATCCAACACTTACCCCACTGTTGCACCCCCTGGAGTTAGAATAGTAATTTTTACCCCTATACTATCCAACACTTACCCTACTGTTGCACCCCCTGGAGTTAGACTAGTAATTTTTACCCCTATACTATCCAACACTTACCCTACTGTTGCACCCCCTGGAGTTAGAATAGTAATTTTTACCCCTATACTATCCAACACTTACCCTACTGTTGCACCCCATGGAGTTTGAATAGTAATTTTTACCCCTATACTATCCAACACTTACCCTACTGTTGCACCCCCTGGAGTTAGAATAGTAATTTTTACCCCTATACTATCCAACACTTACCCTACTGTTGCTCCCCCTGGAGTTAGAATAGTAATTTTTACCCCTATACTATCCAACACTTACCCTACTGTTGCACCCCCTGGAGTAAGAATAGTAATTTTTACCCCTATACTATCCAATACTTACCTTAAATGCAATTTAATATTATGCGTTGTAATGGTATGTGTTGTAAAGGTAGTATGCGATGTAATGGAATGCGTTGTAAAGGTAGTTTTTAAAAATGCGTTGTAGTGTCATGCGATGTAATGGAATGCGTTGTAGTGGATGTTGCGTTGTAAAAAATGCGTTGTAAGTGCATGCGTTGTAAAAGTGTGCGTTGTAACGACATACATCCATGTACATCACTTATACATGTTCAACAATTATGGAGGGCAAAGGTTGGCAATGCTAGGGGAGCCATGCGTCTTTCTTTGTGTAAAGCAAAGTTATCGTTAGAAAAATAACCTTTACATCAGGGAGAACAGTTTAAGAGATGCCACTTTGGTCACTGGCTTTAGAAACTAGAACAGCGCTCACCATGTGCCCTGGAGTAGAGCATCAGACCCCCCTCCCCAGGATATTGCGGCATAGATTTTCAGATTTTGCGGCAAAAAAATTTAATTTTTCAGGAATTATTGTGCTACTTTATTTTACTTGTAATCATTCCTTTTCAGCCTTAAATCAATGGAAACTGTTTTCGCAGAGTTTTCCACTTTGAAATAGGCATGTTTAAAGTATCTGAGAGTGTTTGTTTGCTATATTCTCCTTTCTGGTAACATTCTGGAGCACAGGTTAAGCCAAGCACAAGAGCACAGGGTGGCCAGTCATCCTGTTGTCTGTGGCATTGTACTAATTCCGGGCTAGCGGTTCCAAGACCCAGAGCCATCTGCTGTAGGACACAACAGTGGAGAAAACTATTGGGGAACACGGAGATGCAAGCCAAGCTTGCGTTGCTAGGGGGATGGGTCCCTTCTGAGGTGAAGCGTTATAAGAAGATCCTGGAGAATGTTGGATACATGGTGGCAAAAAACTACATTGCCCAGAAATGGGGGAGTGAGGCTGTCCCTCTGCTTCAGGATTGGGAGACAGCTATGAAGAGTTGCATGCTGTAGGAGAGCGAGGTGTACAAGGGTTGGGGTTCGCTGCAGAAATTTGAAAAAAATTATGCGGTTGCTGGGGGACGGGTAGTGGGAGCTAGGGTCAGCAGAAGTGCTAATGGGGACATCATAGGTAGGATATGGGCGGAGTACACGGAAAGACTACGGTATAAAAGATCTGCGAAGGCACCTTGACCATCTCGATGAGGAGAAGACTGATATGAACTGTATTCCCAGTAAACTCTTACCGGTATTGTAAACTGACTGAATTCATTCAGTTAATTAATCAGTCACGGGTGGGGGTTGAGGGCAGGACTGGTAAGTGGGGATGCTGTGTACAATGTGTCATTGCCCTGTCTATAACTGTTGTTTACTTATAACAAAATAATAAAAAAAAATATTGTATAAAATGAAAATACTGTCTGATTCCCAGACAAGGTCATACATATGTAGCAGCAACTTTAATACCGTACCAAGGTACTGATTTTGAGTTCTTTGAATTCTAAACATTTTTCCATGTTATACCTATGACCTTTCCCAGAGTAATCTCAGGAAATGTTTTTAGAGGTTCATTTTATCAAGCACACTTTTTTTCACAGGGAACATGTGTTTCAGTGTAGATAGAACTCTGCCTCTACAACCACACCAAGGAGAAGGGACTTTCCTTTTCCTTCTTGCCAAAGGAAAAGGACTGCCTTCTCTCATAGGAGTAGAGCTCTGACCTTTTTAAAGGGAGGAGTGGCTTGGCCAGGCTTCAGCGGTGGCCTCCATTACGGGTGGAGGAGCGTCGCTTCCCTGCTGCCAGCACAGCAAAAGTGAAAAATAAAACCGTGATAAAAATAATTGCTGTTTTATTTTTTACTGCTCCCGGCCCGAGCAGTGTTTGGGGGCAGGGCATTGCTGCTGACTGGCAGCAGCGGAGTGGCAACTCACTCCACCAGTTTACACTGCGCAAGTCAATTTGGCCGGCTGTGTTGCAATGGCCAACTTGACTTGTGCAGTGTAATCCTCTCCGCCTAGCTGTCTCAGACAGCTGGGTGGAGAGCAGGCCTCATGTGCCTGCTGGAGTGTTGAGGCAACCCGCTCCAGCCAATCCTGGCGCTGCTATCATGCTGCTCATCTGCGGCTTGAGAGCAGCGTTGGGATTTGCAGATGGTGTTTGTCTGAGGCTCCACGAGGTGCAGTCGCGCGGATGGCAGAAGAAAGTAGAATACACAAAGGAGAGTAAAGCAGGGAAGTACGTTTTAATGACCTTTTTGGCCCCCTCTTTTCCCTCTCTAAGCCTCTCCAGTGTTGAGGGTCACCGCCCGCCACTGCAAGGTTTGAGAAATACCCACAAACTTGGAGCATAAAAATAGCCAGGGCATTCCTGCGATGGAATGTCTGCTCTCCTGCCACAGGAGGAGTTTACTCACACACAAACTTCGGCGAGTAAATTCTGGTAAGAGTGCAAAAAAAACTTTTGTGAATTGCATATGCACTTGTTAAGAAGCAATTTGTTTCTGTAAGTCAGGCTTATAGACTCAAATGACTTTGAGAGTCGGGCACAGTCATTTATGGACGACCATGTAAGCATTATGGATAACCATGCGTGGTTCATGAACATAAAAGAGGTCTGCAGCACTGGATGCCATCTAGGTGTCCAGCCACAGTAGCTAATTCGGTTTCCGCCAATGCCCCCCTCCCCCATCGTGTGCAGCCAACACTGTGCTCAACAGAGAGCAGATTTATAATCCACACCTTGTGTGCCGGCTGCCTCCTCCTGTCCTTGCAGATAAGTTATATCATTCCATTCACACCCATTCCAAGTCCTGAAAAGGGATGGATTTCACCCATCGTGGGCTCTGTCTGCCTCGCAAAAAAGCACAGGGACTCGTGGAAATCTTGAGCGAGCCAGGCTGCACTGGGCTATAGGAGGTGGGAGACGGCTTGGTGGGCTGCCCCAATATAAAATAATTTGTAAACATACAGAGTTTGGGACATTTTTAGGTCTTTCTTAACTGTGTGTCTTAGCTTGAGTCATTTTTACCAATTCTTTACAATATACAAGGTGGCCTTTGGTTCTGCCCAGAGGAGTATTTTCTCTAACTTCATGCTCATTTATCATGCCGCTTCCAAAAGAGCGCTTACACTGCCATGCACGAGGGAATATTTTGCTTCTCAAAAGTGCACTAAATCATCACACATGACATTCTTTATATATAGTTCAGTCTTTGAGAAGGTTTTTACATTTTCTGTCTTTTTCTGCAAAAAAAGCACTCATCCAGGCCCTGGTAACGTCAAGACTGGATTACGGTAATGCACTTCATTTTGGCACCTACTGGAGAATCTTCAGGTAGTTCCGAATGCAGCAGCTCCCTCCCTTTTGAAACTGCCAGTCAGAGCGCATGTGTCCTCTCATTTGCACGCCCTGCATTGGCTTCCTATCAGGGAGAGAACCTTGTTTAAGGCATTAGTGCCTGTGTACGTGGCTTTATTTCTGTCTTGTGCAGAATATCTGAGAGTACGGTTCAGCTTTCATGTTCCAGCAAGAAATTTGAGATCTGCCAATGAACTACTGGCAGTGTCCCCCAGAATCTGGCGGGATGGAGCAGGAGGTAGATCTCTGGCCTATCTGGGGTCTACAGTATGGAACAAGCTCCCTCTAGCACTCCGTGCTGTTAGTAATCCAGCAATGTTTAAAAGAAAGTCTGAGAACCTGGCTTGTTAGACAGGTCTAAAACGATGAAACGCACTATCTCTTCGACCTGGGCAGTGTGCCGGGACACTCTACGGAGAGCCTGTGCACAATACAAGTCGCTTTCATCATGGTCATCTCTAACCCATAGATAAAATAAATATATATACAATTGTTTTTGTTTTTTCCCTGCTGCAGGCATTTTAAATATTTTAGTCAGGACTGTAAATGTAAGGCAGACCTACTGGCATTGCCATTGCTTAAAAAATGTACTTGATGGTGAACCCTACCCAACCCAATCCAAAAAGGGTTGGTTTCCATTTGCTTGCTTGGATAGGACAGTTTCCAGGTGCCAGCTTGGCACTGGAGAAAACAAGTCCCAATGTTGTTTCTAAGCATATATTAAAGCATATATTATATATATTATAAACCAGAACGTTTCAGGTTTCTCCTAACAGTCCTGGTTTGGGTAGATTGTCCTGGGCAGAAGAAACCTCTCGGCCTAGGACTCATGTAAGGGATTGAACACGCCATTGTGTGCATCAACGTAAAGCCATGTTTCTTTCCCATTGAGCAATTTTAGTTAATTTGCTCAAAATGGTTTTCACTGTGTGAATTTCCGCCATATTGTATTTCTACACGTCTTTTGTATTAATATGAATGAATAGTGTCTGTATATTCTACTTATTGAATCAAAAAAACTAATGAAACCAAGAAACAACATAACACACCCAACATTACACAGCCATTGTAGTTTGTATGATGACGACAAAAGCGATAGGGCACAATTGGATCCAGAAGAAAAGATGTGTGCAGCTGGGTGAGGCACTTGGGGAAATTGTTTGTCTAGTGGCGAACAGAAGAATGAGAAATCACAACCCTACCTTTATCATGGGTGTGCATGTAAAGCAGCTGCAGCTCGCCCATAGAGGGCGCTAAGGCGTCAACATACCAAGCCTGCCTTCTTCTTCAACTAGCTGCTGACATGGTGTTACACTTTTTCATGAAAACTATTTTTTATTTACAGATTAAAGTGCAGCATCATGCCAGCAGCAAAGGGGTCTCCACTGTTCCTTTGAACTGCGCATGTCAGGCGGTAGCTTCTTCAGCCCACCTCCCACATTTGCAATACATAGCCAACATGAAGCCACATGTCTGCAAATGCAGGGGCCGCTGCTATTTACCGGGGGTGGCGGGGTGGGGCGGGGGTTTGCGGAGGATTCTAAATGTAAAAAAAAAAAACACTTACTTCAGGCCGGCCACCCGGGTGGCTGCCGCCTCTCGGTCTGCTTGACGCCACCTCCCGCTCCTGGCAGCAGGAACAGGAAGCACCCAGGCTCCTGACTTCCCTAGCCAAATACAGTGCTCCAATGCAGCACTGTGATTGGTCTGAGCTCCATGGATCGGCGCTCAGGCAGGAAATGGGACCCTGAGGCATGTTCTGCACCCAGGCTGTAATGCAGCCTGGGTGCAGAACATGCAACATACGCATTACGGTTTGGCAAGCCCGAGAGGGCCGGTCAAAGCGTCATTGCGCACCTTTGAGTGGGCAAACCACTCCTACCCTGCCCTGCCCTGGCAGCCCAGCCCAGCGCCACCTCGCACCAGGAAAGGAAAACTACAATGATAATAATGCTAGTTATTATGATTTTAGTTTTCTTTAACTACTGCTCACAGAGTAGTGGGGCGACGCTCCTACGCCCTAGCAGAGGAGCCACTGCTGTGCAAATGAGGCTACGGTGGGGCCTATCACTCTTCATCCCCATATTCTATCAGAAGCCAGGATAGAGAAGGAGGGCCTTCCTCCTGCCCTATCCTTGCATCAGACAGAGCAGTTGCACGAGTTTGAAGTCCAGGAAAAGCAAAATCATGATGGCTTCTACTTGTACATTGGGCATTTGTGGGAGACAGAATCTCGGAGAAAGTATAGTGCAGAGGTCAAATGTCCCATGGTAAAATCTTATAGCATGTGTGTGCGCGTGCATGATTGTGTTTTTTGTGTGTGTGTATGGCTGTGGGTATGTCTGTGTTTCACATGACTGTGAGTGCATGTGTGCATGACTGTGTCTGTCATTGCCAGTATGCATGAGTGCGCTGCTGATGAAATCGCATATTACATCATTCATGACATGATCAGTGACATCACTGATGGCATTACTGATGTCATCTCAAATGACACACTGGAAACTCCAACTGAAGGCAACAGGCCTCATTTTGGGTCCACATTAATGTGTGTGCCTGCAGTCAACGCTGCCCAATGGCACAATTATAGCTGCGTCTGACGAGATTACCTGCTTGCCCCTCATTTGCTCTTGCAGAGCTGATTTACCTTTAGCTTTTCTAGAAAAAATGCACTCAAAAATGCATTATTTCACCTCATTTAAAAACAGAAATTCAGGGGATAAGCACGCCTGCACCTCTCCCCTCTGCAGTATGTTGTTGAAATTTGGGCAAGGAATTCCAGCCACCACTTTCAAAGATCACCAGCTGCCACTGGTGTAAAGTACTAACTCAAACAGCTGCCACTAATGTTTATACAAGCTTTAGCTATGAAAAATGTCAGCTGGAGCCTGTCACCTCTGTTTGTCAGGGCACCTTTCACCTCTCAATCTGGAGAGATGCCCAGAGACAGCGACCACAATTCCAATATTGAAAATAACCATTAATTCCCGCAAATCCCTTGTAAAAATGCAAGCTAAAATGCTTTCCAGAGAAAAGTCCAGAATATTTAAAGAAGTACGCACAGGGACGTGGTGGTAACGGGCTGGGTTAGGTAAAATATCAAAAACACATTACTGTGATAAATTGTAATG
This sequence comes from Triturus cristatus, assembly GCF_964204655.1. Classification (NCBI taxonomy): domain Eukaryota; kingdom Metazoa; phylum Chordata; class Amphibia; order Caudata; family Salamandridae; genus Triturus; species Triturus cristatus. Next base: position 674,604,477 of record NC_140594.1, on the reverse strand, counting down.
GGAGGAGGGAGAAAGAGGCTACCTGCATTCCCCGGATAGTGTTCAAACTATAGAAGGTATATGCGGATGCAGAATTCTCAGGTAACGTGACATACGCAGATGCATGGGCGATAGCTTTAGATATCAGGGCTGCCCTACAGGAGACACACCCAAACACTCTAGCACCACTTTACAGAGTTTGCCAGTGAAGCACTACTTAGTTTTCTCGTCTTTCTTACAACAGCCTCGTTTTCCCCTTTGTTCTGTAAGGCACGCCACGCGCACCTCTGGATCCAGGCACCAGAGAATGTAAGCTCTGAAAGGGATGTCCCACAGGGCCCACAGAGAGGCTCATGCATTCGATTCTGTAATTCTTAAAGCGCAGGAGGAAGCAGGCAGCTATTACAGTTCTACGGCGACATGTAGTGACGTGTGTGCGTACATCCAATAAGAAATCTCCATTTTTTTTCTGTCTGCGGGAGACCCTTTTTGCAGCTAAAAAGATAAATATTGCGGTCATCGCACGCCTCAGCTAATTTTAGATTATTTTGCGAATTACAAAACCGCTAAATCCTGGAGGGTCTCCTTAAGTTTTCTGTCGGGTAATCTCCATTTGTAAGATCCGTCCATTTATGATAAAGTCCGAATTGCACCTTATTTGGAAATCCCTATAATTTTTAATTGCACATTTTTCTTTAGTGACCACACCGTCATCCGCTCCACTCAACACGCATGCACAGACGTCACCCAAAGATTACACTGACACTTTCATTGTGGGTGAAGAACTGCTGCAGGTTTATTTCATACAACATAAGTATGACGATAAGTGGGTTATCTTACAGGCGATCCAGGGCAAGCAGCCCCTCGCTGCTCCGCCCGCCTGGCGAGCCAGCACGCACGGTGGGTCGATGCCCGGCAGTGCGGCACATATTTTCAGATCATCCTTTGGATCACGTGATCTGTCTAATACTCCCGCCCCTTTTGACGGGGGCGGAGCGTGTTGTGGCACACCCCCGGTTGGTCAGGCCCCCCAACCGCCCGAAGGACTAACGGGGCGCCGTCGCGGTCTTCCCAGAACCTCCTTCGGCTCCCGGACCTTGGCTCGGGCACCCTTACTGTGCCGGACAGGGGTACCCTTACTGTACCGCCTGTCGCAGAGGTACCCTTACTGTACCCTTCTGCCTCCAGATCGCCCTGTAACTCCGCCTGCAACGCAAGAAAAAACATTAAAACATTCCAATAGCGCGCTGCCTCCGCCGCGCAGGGTAAGCGGAAAGGGTGGGAATACGCGTGGCCAGGAGGAGCGGGGCAGGAAGCAGAGGAAGATCTGAGGGGGTGAGGCGCCTAAAAAAGGGGGACTAGCCTCGCCCACCCTAGTGGCACGCCTCCCTAAGACAAACCCCTTGGGGGCCTCCCCTCCCTGAAGCGCGGCCTCACTAGAGAGGCGGAGCAGGGGGGGGGGAGGCTCCGACGGGAGGCCACTAGAAGGCTGCCCTGCTGATGTCCCCCTGCGTGGGACGCGGGCAGCGGCATAGTGACCACACCGTCATCCGCTCCACTCAACACGCATGCACAGACGTCACCCAAAGATTACACTGACACTTTCATTGTGGGTGAAGAACTGCTGCAGGTTTATTTCATACAACATAAGTATGACGATAAGTGGGTTATCTTACGGGCGATCCAGGGCAAGCAGCCCCTCGCTGCTCCGCCCGCCTGGCGAGCCAGCACGCACGGTGGGTCGATGCCCGGCAGTGCGGCACATATTTTCAGATCATCCTTTGGATCACGTGATCTGTCTAATACTCCCGCCCCTTTTGACGGGGGCGGAGCGTGTTGTGGCACACCCACGGTTGGTCAGGCCCCCCAACCGCCCGAAGGACTAACGGGGCGCCGTCGCGGTCTTCCCAGAACCTCCTTCGGCTCCCGGACCTTGGCTCGGGCACCCTTACTGTGCCGGACAGGGGTACCCTTACTGTACCGCCTGTCGCAGAGGTACCCTTACTGTACCCTTCTGCCTCCAGATCGCCCTGTAACTCCGCCACAGCTCTGGGGAGGCTCCCGTCGCTGCCAGAGCCCCCCCTTCCTCCCTTCGCTGTTATAGGTGCCCTGCCCCTACGAGCTACTTTGGGGTATATGGACATGAAATCCTATTGTGATTTTTAATTGGGCCAAACTAGGGTCATTCTGGCTTAGAAGTGCGTTTCCAACAGCTAAGCACAGTAAAGCAGGATGGAGGTAACGTGAGAGTTAACTGCCTTCCCTACGTTTATCCACACAAGCTGACATCACGGGTGTCTAATGATGGGATGGGCACTTAAAAGCTGTGAACATCAGACGGTATGGGGGGCAACAGCCTCTGTCTTTGTACTCTCACCCAGCACACGGGATACATACGCTCACTGTCCCTGGCTGCTTCAAGTCACTGTCTCTGAATGGTTAATGCCACAAACTTGGCTAGTGACAGCATTATTGGCAAGTGATTCGTTGAGACAATCTCACCTTCCTACAGCCTGCTAATACACATCAATGAAACAGATAAAACTGCGAACTCTGCCGTATTACCTTTGTGGCCAATAACCCCTACTTTATCTTCCTTTCACGTTGTATTATTATCCTATTGTTTACTTCCAATGACCAATCTCAGCAACATCTCCTTGGATTGGCCTCCTTACTGCCAATAATGACCCAGCATTCTGGGGATCATCTTAACTACCAAATAATACAGATGTTATTAAATATTCTTGCAAGTTAAGTTACATTAACTTGGATGATGGAGTCTTATTCAAGCCTTGTTCTTCAATAGTTCATATAAAATCAAAGTAAGATAAATATTATTCAAATATTACGGTTCATTCCTGCTTTTAATTCACTTAAAATTAAAGCTTCTTTCTTGAAGACGACATGTAATTTGCACTAATTTTATGTGGAAGTCAAATCAGTTATAATAGTTAAATTGGCTCAGCACCTCCTTCCCTAATTCAAAACCTAATGCTAACCACAACAATTGTTATTGACTGATCCAACTTGAACTGCATTTGCTATAGAATTGATTTTGTAAAACGATGTAACCTTATCTCACCTTTACCCATAACTATTAGCCAAAATATCGTTAAACTTGTTGCCGTCTATGTAATTAATTTCAAAATAGTGTAATTTCCTTTTCATTAATTGTTTATTCCAACAGTATGGCTTGCTGTCACCTTGTGAAACATCCTGTGTGGTTCCACAAGCTCTGTTTTCGCATCTCTCAGTTTGTGCAATAAACACATTATGTTCTGCTCCTACAAGATTATGAAATCCATCCAACATTTGTTCTGTTATGTTATACTAAATTTGTAGGGCACACGTACCAGATTGGTTCCCTGGCGCTACTCTGGAACCTGTTGGAGTGGTATGTTACTCATATACCTGTCTAACTAGCCATGTTTTAGGAGTTTGCGGGAAGTCATGAGGTCTGTGCAGGACCTCATCTCCAGAGGTGGGGAGTTCCAATATCTGGGACCTAGTGTAATAAACCTTGTTCCCCCAAGGTGTTTCCATTTAAAGGGGGGGTCCCGGTGAACACCACAAGTAGTTTTTTAATCTTGGGGTCGTGACGTGGCGAAGGTGAACATTTCACGTCAAACACATTAATATCGTAGAATGGATAAAAGAGAGCAGTATTTTTTTTTTTTTTTTTTTTTATAACCACTTGATGTGCCATTGGCTTGCCTATTTGGCAATGCCCTTTTCTAAGGAGTACAGCTCTCAGATATCATTCACCCAACACAGGGCATCAATGGGCGACACCAAATATTACAGCTCCTTGTGCTTAATAAAATGGACCCGGTCCTTAGTTTCCAGAACACAATGCACTTAAATGTCATCTGGCCCTGGCGCCTAACAACAACTGTGATAGCATCTATCACCGTCATAAATTAAATCAACGAACTTCAAAAGGTCGCAGGAGAGGCGCCAGGCTAAGTCTCGGTAGACCAGGACACTCTGGGCTTTACCTTGCCTCCCTGTGGAACAGGGAGAATAATCTTCAAGATGTTATGTATGACCCACAAACCAAGGCCTTCAGCTTGTCTCAAAACAGCTCAGGCTGCTGAATTCTCTGTATATACCCAAGCGTGGAACGCACAATAATAACATCGATATTCCAAATCCAAACATTTAACCAATATTTGATCACGTGACTATCTTAACCACCATCAGCCTAGGCCTACTTCCTTATTAAAATGTCGCGTGGCCCGCAAAAGAGTACCTTTGAAATATAAGGCCATGCGTTTCCAACCTGAAGCCAGGAATCGAAGGAAAGCTTGTGGCCAATAGTATGAATAGTGATGGTGGCCTCTGGTTCAGGGCTTCTGGGAATGAAACATCCTTCAAGTTAAGAGTGACCACTAACTCAACTCGAGCTTGGGAAACTGCCCCATAGGTTGCTTGTATGGATTGTAGATCCACCAGCGTGTGGGCTGCAAATAAGAATTATACATTACCGGGACCAATCTGGGCGTGATGTTTGGACAACAATGCCTATATATCTTACATCAGACTCTGACCCATGCTGTGTTGGAAAGCCGTATTGTTCGGCGAAAGTGGTAGTAAAAGTAGGCAGCTTGCTGTACCGGCAAATAACAACATGTATCAATACCAATACTTGTCTCATTCAGAATGTTTCCAATAAAACTCTTCCACAAAGGAAAACATAGTACAGCCTTATAGCCCGCCGTATAAAGTGACTAGTGAGCTGCAGATTACCCTAATATGTCTGCAACACACCCTCATGCTAGACTATTTGGTACCATATATTATTTTCCAGTTTATGGTAGTGCTGGACGACCAGAAAGGTATCGAGTGGTTGCGCGCTTTTACCTGGGCACCAAATTACGCTACACCAAGGACACACTCCTTTCTATTAGGCACGGGGAGAGTAAGTGATTTTCCCAGAATCACTGCATATTGATAAGGCGCTGAGACTTCGGGCCTGGTTCTCTCCAGCATATCGTAATGGGCCATGCACTCGCTAGTTGTGCATGGACTGCATAAGTCTCAGTAGCTAAAGTTCAAACTCTGTTATTTCTGGCCAACAAACAAGTCTCATTGGGTATCCCTAGAAAATTATACTTAGTTGCCGGAAATAATTTGGTTTGTATCCTGCGCTATGCTGGTTGTAATTAATGTAATTCAGCACGCCCCTAAAAGCGTTGTAGAACTCACGCCCTCTCGCGGTAAACGGCGATGCCGGCCTTGGCGATGCTGGCGCCCTGTGCCAAAATGTTGTTGGCGCCCCCCCAATGCCGCCTCCCCCACAGATTCTCTCACTAGCCCCCTTTAACAGTTGACCAAGTTTCCATAACCACACTCTCAGATGCATTGAGTTAGTTATATAGCACCACTCCTACCAGTGTAGGGTGTCCGAGAACTTTGCATCTCACACAAAATACCGCCGAGCCAATAGATCATATGCATGTGAATCAGTGTATAGGAAATGTTACCTGAGCCAAAGGACTCAAAGTGTAGGAGACTCGTGTCTTCCCTACTGGCAGGCAGTATAGTTTAAGCTGCTTGGTGTGGAGAAGCACAAGCTCAGTCGATTTCTAGCCAAATTAACCCTCTTTGCAACATTAATAAATGTTCTAATAATGTATGCATGGCGGTGTGTATGCAGCTTTAGGATGAGCGTTCGTAGCTCACTGTCCACTATTAGGGCATAAGATATACAGTGGACATAACAATCAATGCCTCTTTTGAACGCAGTAACCTGCTGACCTATTTACATCATACGCACTCTGAAATCTAGCTGGCGCACGTTCTTTGGAGCGGGCATATTAACCCTCTGCACTAACTACACCGAAGTCAAAACCTACACTATACAAATACCTGGTCTCTCTCCAGGAGGATAACGAATAACACGAACTATCTTGACATTTATGTAAGGCCTGACGCGAGCGAGACTCGGACAGTTAAAACTTGGCTCTACAAGGGGCCAGCTACCAACTCAAAACCCTCAGTTAAGCGCGGGGGGATGATCAATAGAACCAAGCTCCCGGATGTCGAACGGCTCTGAGCTCGAACCTGGACTCTCCGATCTAAGGCGGCAGCTCACTCACTGCAATCAACCCAACCTATGGACACGGCAGTCTGGCGCAATTACCTCATTACCCACGCAGAGTCCCTAACGCATCAGTACCTCTTTTGATGAGACTGACTAAGAATCATTTCCCCCATTCTAAGTCTTAGGGATCAGGGAGGACTGGGCAATACGGCGCATGTAGTGACTGCCCTCTACAGCGTCCCTTACTGAAGCTGAGTCATCCCGGTCCTCAGGGTACAGTATGCTGAACACAGACATAAACATTCGCCTTATCCCTCCGTGCAACCAAAAGTGTACAAAGAACGGAGAAGCCCTAAGAATGTCAGACATTATCCTAAAATAGATAACATTCTTAAAACCCTTCAGGTGTAGCCAAACGTCCACCGACGATGTGTGCTGCCACATCACGGAGCGCTTTGCTTGGGCACCGCATTTAAACTCGCAGCACGCTGTTGCATCTGGGACCGTAAATCAAAAAATGTATTTGCCAATAACAAAGGATGCCTCTCTCACAAGCAACCACCCACTGACCCACGTGCATGACACGAGCCCAACTATAATCTACTCGGCACTCATCGCAGCAGGCCCGTGCACAATGCAATCCCTGGCTCCACCATCAACCTTCTAGGCAGCCAACCCCAACATGCTGCCTGTTTATATAGCGCGAATTTGACCAGAAGTTATTGGCGCGCTTTACGCGCGCGCCGTATTAAATCTCACATCCTGGCACTAGGAGCTTAGCATCATGCAAGATATATAGCGCGCATTCGGCCGGAAGGCCTTAGAGCGCTTTGCCCGATAGCCGTATTTGAAAACCTACGCCACGGCACTGGGGGGGGCTCGCATGCTGCATGTTATATATAGCGCGCCTTCAACCACAAGGTGTTGGAGCGCTTCGCGGGAGCGCCGTATATAAATCCCCCATCGCGGCACTGGGGGATTGGCATGCTGCATGTTTCGAACGCGCGGAATCGACCACAAAGGCATCGGCGCGTTTTGCGTGAGCGCCGCGTTAAAAACGCACCTTACAGCACTGGGGGCTGGGCACCACCTCCCATGCTCGAATATCCCGATCGTAAAGAGATTTGCCAATTTATGAAATTTTGACCGCGTTTCCGGGACCCGCTCCCCTCCTCATCCCCCCAGCCACGCGCTCCTGAGCACGTCACCCATAGCTTTCCAGCCCTTGTTTCTAACTGGGACATCGATTTTAAAGGCTAATGCTTCTCAGAACAGTTCGCTGCCCCGCAGCGGTCCCTAAAAATCACTCTTCAACCTGCATAAGGGCTTTAGATTAGATGTGGTGTCCTTATGAGAAAGGCGAAGTTCAGTCAGACGCGCGCACGCACACAAACACCCTTTCCACCCCCAGCTTGTTTAAAACATCATTCTCTTCCAAGCAAGTTGAAGGGTTGCAAGAAGGCGAGTTTTCATTCCGAACTTTGGAATCTTTCCAAACATGCTCCATTATTTTTTGTGAAGCAGCTTTTATGCATCACGACTCCGAGCACTAAAATGTGAGGAACGTCGCGCGCTTGCAATACGCGCCACCTCCTCAGCTTGCACATGTTTATATTAGGAAACTTATAAGTGTCGCCATAATAGGTAATTCGCTCTAATTCTCCCTATTGTAGGCGGATGCCGCAGATGCCGTCTGTGAATGTCTCTCATTAGATCACCCACCGCCTGCACCTCCCGTGATCCGCGGGCGCCCCGGTTGCTTTACAACTATGTAGCGCTGGGGGGGGGGGGGATTTGGGGTGTCTTGACGAGCACCGCAACACGTGGCAACCCAGCAGGTATTATAACGCTTAAACGGCTGAAAATTATTTGCACAATTATATGGCGCGAACTCGACCCGAAGGCAGCGGAGTGCTTCACACGAGCTCCGTATTTACACTACGCGTTCAGGCACGGAGAGACCAAGTGACCCGCCCCAACAGCACAATGAGCGGACGCGACCCCGAGGCTTGAACACTGGCACTCCGCCCCAACGTCGGGAGGCTAGCCGAGGCGCCACATCCCCTCCCCGATTTATCCACGGGTCTGACCTTTAAATATTAAAGCGCGACCCGCCGCGTACTACAGTCAAAACGTCCGTAACCCCGATCTATGCCCGAAAGGCGGCTACGCCGTCGAAGGGGTATATGCTGAGCCCTGCGCCCCTTCCCCCGGGGAGGTGGTAGGAGCGCTGACCATGCCCGACTCGCGGTCAGCGCTGAAGGCGCAATCATGTGAAACACTAGCTATTGTCACAGACCCTCATTGCAATTGTCAGTGTTGCGCCGCCGAGACCCTTGCTTGTAGACAAGCCTCGAATTCCGGTCCCCCAGAAAACGTCGACCGCTATGACTGGCCAGCCACACCATTACTCAGTGCCCGATGACGAAGTTTCCCGCCTAACACCGACCCCCCTTCGCGCCCCAAAGACTCCACCTTACGCCCCCTCCACCCGTGGCAATTCCGAGCCACAGGGCCCTCGTCACCTGGTACTGCCCAGGGACAGGGCCGGGGCGGAGTGGTTGCGGCAAGACTCACCAGCGACTCGCAGACGACAAAAGGCCAGACGACGGCGACCGGAGCGTCGAGGCGAACGGATCTCGCGTGGCCAGGAGGAGCGCAAATACGCGTGGCCAGGAGGAGCGGGGAAGGAAGCAGAGGAAGATCTGAGGGGGTGAGGCGCCGAAAAAAGGGGGACTAGCCTCGCCCACCCTAGTGGCACGCCTCCCTAAGACAAACCCCTTGGGGGCCTCCCCTCCCTGAAGCGCGGCCTCACTAGAGAGGCGGAGCAGGGGGGATGGGGAGGCTCCGACGGGCGGCCACTAGAAGGCTGCCCTGCTGATGTCCCCCTGCGTGGGACGCGGGCAGCGGCATTTCACCCCTCGACTTCCTTAATTTTAGTAATCCACCCACTGCCGTTTAAAATGTAGTATTTTTTTGTGGTGTTTTTTTTATAGTGCGAACTAGACCCGAAGGGGTCAGAGCGCTTTACATGAGCAGTTATGTTACAGATGGACACATTCATTTTTTTTTTTTGGTAAACGCAGGGAAATTAAATGATTTGCCCAGGATCACAGAATGTTGTGCGCCCCTGCAGCGACTCAAACCCGGTTCTCCAGCTCCGAGGTCGACCGCCCTAGCCGTTAGGCCACATTCTCCCCCCCCCCCCCTTGAAAAAATGTCTATTGTCACGAGCCCTATATAAAATGTGAGCGCAATGAAATTAAATACAATACACACAAATATACACTGCAACTAAAGTCTACGGTATTATGAAACCCAGAGAGCTTGATGTATGGTTAGACAGCTAAACATTCCACTTTCATAATAACTATAGCGACCACCAAAAGCAAAAAGGAAAGTTATCCAAATTCGCAGAAGAATTTATGATTAAAAAAAACGAACTGTGTAGCAAGTGGTTTTAGCAAAGACCTTCTTGAAAACCTTGCTTCTGCCCTTGATAGCTTGCTACGAGTCCTGATGTGCCCAATCATGGCTTCTGTGCAGATGAAACACAAACACTGATGCAGGTCATGTTGGGGTTGAAAAGCTAAAACAAATAACTCCTTCAGCTTAATTCATAGCACATGCTCGAGTTTAGTTCAGTTTCAGTTCAGTTAAAAAAAAGCTTCATAATAAATATACACCCTAAAAGTGTGATATATATACTGTAAATAACAAACTATTAAAACCATAGTAAAACAGCACATTATTAGTTTAGTATTCTCGAGAAATTATAATAGACTTGGCAAATAGAGGATGTGGTCCGTCGGCTGCGCTGCCGACTTTGGTGCTGGACACCAGGGTTCGAGCCTGGGGTCGCGTCCACATCCTGTGATTCTGGGCAAATCACTTAATCTCCCCGTGCCTATACATTTGCAACAAAAAAAAATACCAAATAAGACCGACAGAAAGTTAGAAACAATCAAAATGAAGATAAGAAAGAGAAATTAGCCCCCCTCAGCGTATCTGACAATTCAGTGGGCCCACAAATCACAGTGTATGCGACCACAATAATATTAGCCTTCAGAAGCCCACACAATCGATTTTCTACCCTTGATCACAAGCCTCAAAAAGGTATACACAATCGATACAATGTCGTCTGAGGCCAAAGATTGCGAGAAGTGCATTGTTTATTTGCATTGACGCAAGGAGCGTTTGATCAGAAGGCGGCTTTATGGTGCGGGATCTAGGCGTGGAATTAAAAGTGCAGAAGAACATTATTTGCAAAGTGCTCTGTGCTGATTTCTGGTTGCAGGGGCATGGTGAAAGATCCTATGTCCATTCATTGCACCGAGGTAAAGTGGCTAAACTCTGGAAGAGGTACAACCGGACCCTGAGTAGAATAAACTGTTGATAGTGCTGTGCATCTAATACCAGGAATGGCTGGGTACACCTTGCTGGTTTAAGCTCCATGTATAAGATAACAGAAGAAGACCTAAGTGCCTCACCCCACCTTATATCGTCCCAAAATGTGTAACACATACCATTAAGGGCCTTTTTACCCACGAGGCTAGGGATAAGGATGGATCTCCTGACAAATCCCGGCATCGCTGAGCCATTACCATGTCTCTAACTCCCCTCAACCAGGGAATTTCGAATCCACAGGCCAGTGACAAACAATCCTACATTTTCACTATTATTGATAATCTCATTAGTCCAGAACCTCCCAAGAGCATTATTGGGCTCGTCCTTACCTGACGCCCTATGGCAAATAGAGGTGGAAGTACTCGGGGAGAGGCAATAAACGGCAAATAAAAGTATTAGCAGTTACCTGTAATGACAGGGATGCCTGAGTAGCCCATACTCCTACCTTGTAGGATGCCATACTGGTGCATTTTGCCCATAGATAGTCAGCATGTGTGGATTTGATCTTTTAACCAGTTTGGCTGCAAAAGAGAAAAGGGCATTAAATCTCCTCGTTAGTTGGTTATTTCTAACTTCCAACTGGAGAAGCCACGAGCCTCTGCAGTTAAAGGTTACCCCTAGATAACTAAAATGACTCGGATGTTTCAGTGGGTTGGCATGTAGCTGGAAGGTTGGTTTCATATTACTTTTATGACCACAGGACATTACAAAGGTCTTGCTTATATTGATCCTCACATCAAACCCTTCCATAAAGGAGCAGAAAGCGTCCAACAGATGCAGTAGAGCTACAGCCCATAAGGACTGCGTCACTCACGCATAGCAGTTCAGGTATTGGACGCTGCCCAACCTGGGACATATCCCTGCATGTTAACACCAGAGCCCTCTCCAGTTGGTTAATATAAAGAGAGAAGAGGAAAGGCGCAAGGACACACCCTTGCCTAACACCCCTACTCACTCCAAACATCTCAGAACAATCTTCCCCCTGATCCGAACCTTACTGAGGCTTTGGAGTTTCTAAAAAAAGTCCCCTTACAGGGTTAGTAATGGATCTGTCCACGTCCAAAGTTTCCATTCTATCCCACAATTTACTTTGGTGAGACTCAGTCAAAGGTACTGGACAGATCCAAAAACCACAAAAAGCGATAACCTCACTTGGAAACTGTATACTTCCCCAAGAAGAGGGACAAGTTGAGACATTGGACCTTTGTCCCAAGCCTTCTCCTGAACCCATACTGAATGTCCGAAAAAGGTGCCAGTCTCCCCAGCCAATGCCTCAAGGCGGCAGAGTAAGAAACAGTCCAAGGCCTTCACCGTAGAGTCCAGGGGAGAAATTGGGCAATAATAACTGGGATCCTCTTGATTCCCTTTATTAAAGATCGAGATAATTAGCAAGTCAGACCATGATGGAATTGTGGTGGAGGAGCTTACCGCCCTAAAGACGTTAGTTAACAGTGGGGCCCATAATTCAAGATTACTCTTGAATAGATCTAAAGGGTCCCCTTCGAGGCCAGTGGCTTTCTCACTGGAGCTAAACCTCATAGCCTCTGTAACTTCTTCCAAAGAAGGACAGTACTTTTGAAAGAAGTGTTCCTTTGCTAAAGAAGATAGCTCCCTTCTGCCTCCCTACCCTCCCCATGTAGAATAGACTTGCCAAAGAAGGAGGCCCATTCATGACCAGGTATGGCTATTTCGATCAAGGGTTCTTCAAGGTCTTTAAGAAATGGCTGGTTTGTTACGAACCATAAGGCTTTCAAGTCATTCTTAAGGTTGGCTTCCTGTAAATGTACGATTTTAATGCATTTTTCCTGTCTGAGATATACTTCTTAAAAGCCTTCATACATTGTGCAACTTCAGGGACTGACCTATGTTTTTTATGGAGGGAGATCATTAGATCTATATGGTTTCTGCAACACATTGCATTAACCCATTCCATTCTCTTCGCAAGACACCCATTGGATGGCCTATAAAATGCTGCCTTGACAGCCTAAAATAGGGTGATAAACGCGCTCTTTATGCTAGTCGCTGCAGCCTCTGCATCTAGACAACCATCAAATGAGGTTCGAATATCTCTAACCAGCTGAGACAAAAGGGTCTCAGTGTTTTCAAACTCCCATTTGATACGAGTGCCTTTTTCCTTTTGTACACAGATATCAGTGACTTGACTGGCTGGGAAAAGCACCACATGCTATTTAGGAATAACTAGGGTTATGCTTTGGGGAAGATGTTCGCTCATTGCCACGTTGTGTAACAAATGGTCCCCTACCATGTTAGCTACACTGGCAGGTAGCAATATAAAATGTATACTAGAACCCTCAACCTTACCAACAAATGTGTTTGGAATGAGCCATTCATATTACTATATTCATTTGCAAAGCCCATGTTAAATTGAATCATCAGATGATTTATGTTATTGCCAAGCATATCATGGGAGAGGTGAAACATAGAATTCCCATCTACATCTGTGAGACCTCAGGAATCCCGATGCATAATGGGACAGAGATGAACATTAAAATCACCCCCCACAATAAACCTAACTCATTACCTGCTTTTGGTTTAAGACCGTTCAGATCAAAGTCCAGTTTGGACAAAACAAATGCTCTATCAGCTTTTGGAATGTTAATATAAAAGTTCATGATACCCAACCGTGAGCCAACCGCAAATTCGAGGCAAGGTACCTGATAAAATAGTGTGTCGGCCTTATAAAGAAAGGGTATGGCACTGACCATGGTGGAGATGTATATCACCAAACCCACCCAGGACAACAAAAAGGTGATGGGGTGGCAGCCAGATGGAATGTTTTAAACCCATTAATATGTACAGGAAGTACAGCCCAAGTCTTCTGCATGCAGATTACAGCAAAAGTACCCACTAAGTTGGACCATTTCTGATTTTCAATTTTCCCCCTTATGCTCGCCACATTGCAAAACAGGAGCGAGAATTTACAAGTAGTGCTGGTGTTGTTGGCGTAGTCGTGGGAGTCAAAAGATGTGCCAAGGCATTGAGCTGGTTGGTTGGGTACAGTACTTCCCTTTGTATAGGCCGGCCTTATATCCGATTCCTGATTTGTCTAAGTGTAAGATATATGCTGCACTTGCTATAGGGGATTCAATACAGGCATGTCACCCTCAGTTCCTTGTACTAGGTCAAGATCATCTCATTGAGTTATAATGGGTCCAGATGGCAAATTTGTCCTTTCACCGGATCTTTAGCAGAAGCTGATGTCCTACATTAGATAACCAGCTATCTGTTTCCCGCAGGAACTTCATACATGAGCAATCGGCTAAGAATTCACATTCATGATCCTTCTCTGTAGGACTGGTGTAACTGGGAGCTTACTTCACGAAAATGTCCATCTGTTTGAACGCTACTAACTACCAAGAGGTTATATCGTCTTCAAAAATCCTGGTGAATATCTCCTCTCAGGATCCTACACTTGGCACATTGAGGTTTCAAGCCCTTGGTGACAATGGGCTGGGGTAACGAGGTGGAAGCACTCGCAGCAACTCGATGCCCATGAGAAATACTGCCTCCTTGAGCTGCCAAATAAGGTTGGCTATCTGTAGAGAAGACCAGGTGGTTATTGTAATGTCTCTTCCTCTCAGAATTGGGTTAGCCTTGAATTATATTGCTTCCAAGGGTGATGTGTTGATGTGTCCAGACTAGAGCCCTCCAATGATCCAATCAATTTAAAAATCTTACTCCTATTTAAGATATCATGCTTGCCTTTTGAAGCAAAATGCGTAATAAATTCTAACTTCATAGCTGGGACTCTGACCTCGTCACAGTAGATCCAGTGATCTTGTTTTCCTGGTAACTTGCTGGGTTTACGATATTCCTAACTGGAGAAAGGGCCAGTGGTGAATTAGGCCTCTGGTCATCTATGTGCAAATTTGAAGACACAAGGTCAATAGATTGGTCTGATTGGACGCCTATTTCTGTCATTGCGCCTGAATCGTTGACAACTGGATTGGTAGGTGAGTGTAGGGAGGTGTAAGCTCTGCACGAAGGGTGGTGCGCTCATTGTGTCTTGATGGAGCAATAATGAGTCTCTCAAGGTGTGCGATGTCAAAGTGCCTCTCTGGGGTTGGCGAATCAGTGACGGGTGAACATATCCGTCACAAACAGCAGACTGGTTGTTCCATTGCTCTATTTTACATCTACATTCACCATCAGTGTTTTGTTTGAGCTTGGGTGCTGTATTGCATTGAAAAATGGGGCAGGTCTTTGTTTCAATAATACAATTTGAGCCCTGTTTATTCGTTACTGAAGGCAAGTCTACATTAACCAGGGGCACTTCAATGGGAAGAGAAATAGGCTGCGATGCCTTACACTGTGATCCGAATTGCTGCGAGTACTACGATTGGATCTTGCTTTCTAAGGCACTTTCATTCCCTTTTCAAGGGTGTTTTCACTGTCGTTTTCAGTTGTACGAACTGCTCTGTTCCTCAGGTGGTGGGGCTGGGCATCGTAGTACTAGAAGTCCAATCACAACGAGGATGGATATTGACAAGTGATTTTCCACAGTGCTCGGAGACAGGGTGAAAGTAGATATTACCTTTGTGTGGCTTGAGAGGTAGCAGCCTTCAATTGCCCCTTCCTTTGCTGCCAATGCTTACAGGTGAAATTTCAGGAGGAATAAAGTGCTTTGATGCTTTTCCCTCTGATGTCTTATCAGCCTCAGAACTAACGGAGGAACATGGCACTGCCACAAGCGGTGGTCATTCAAGCAGTCTTTAATAAATTGTTAGCCTGACTGGACTCCAGCTTGTCCTGTTGGCCTGATATGAGAAGTGGTTGCTGTATTGGAACTGTAACCCTTTCCAAAATGGCCTCCAGTGGTTGGGGTACTCTGGCGCAAGGGAGGGTATGATATGCAACCACATGGTCAGATTGAACTCTTGCAATGAGATTATTTAAAGCCAAGGGCTTGGCATAAAATCTAACAACCTGAGCAGCCTGGGCATTCAAGATATCTGCCTGCATATCAAGTTTATCTGAATGGGTCGTCAGACATGCAGAGACTACATCTGGATTGTGAAGCAGGCTGTTCCGTAGATTGGCACTCACATTGTGTGGGGACTGTTCTCGGGCTGACAGCTGCAAGATTTGTTCGGAGAGTTGCATTCTAGCCACAGGGACAAGAGATCAGAATGCCCTAGAGAGCACGGTGTATGTGCAGATGAAACACAAACACTGATGCAAGTCATGGCGAGGTGATAAACTAACACCAATAACTCTTTCAGCTTAATTCATGGCATCTGCTAGAGTGCTACTCATTTCACCTCTAGCACTTTGTAGGGTCAAGGCCAGCTGTGTCCATTATACTCCTTCCTAACCCATTTTTATAAAATTCCACAGACAACAGGAAACCAACACAGAGATAAATGCATCACAAAGGGCCTTATGCATCAATGTTGTATTTGTTTTAGGGGTCATGTTGTGTAGGCTCATGGCTGTGCATTTTATGAAGCACTTTTTAAGCAAACAGGTGTATGTTGTTCTGCGGGTATTTGAATATCCATAACTGCTGCTACATGTCTTGATTTTGAGGTTTTAAATGAGACGATGGCGGCAGGTATGGTGTACAACTGATTCTGAAGACTGTTGAGTTTTGCCTTTATGCTGAATATTTGACGACATGTTTTTACCCTGCTGGTTGTATGATCCCACACACCAACCGTTAAAATTGTTTCATAAAGTACTCATTCTGGGGGGATTGATGTTGAATTCCCCAGTTCAGTTCACCCATGCCTTAGTCAGGAGCTCCAACCCACACATTTAAGCCACAAAACTCCCATACTGGCTGACAAATGCAATTAAAGACTACTTTCATATGAGCACAAGGGTGTAGCTATGAAGAGTGCCTTTGGGGAGCGAGGGGTCATCTAACAAATGGCCACCGTATACTAGCCCCAACAGTACACATTTCCTACTAAGAATTTTCTTCCTCTGGTCAGGGACCATCCCCAACAGTAACTGTCTATTATCTCTGGGGACAGACCATCCCATGGCTGCATTCAATTAGCTAGTATGTGTCTAGCTCAGGGTACCTCCATAACATATGAAGAAAATCTGCCCCGCTTATGGAAAAGCATGGGCAGGGGGATGCTCCCCAGGGGTAAATAGCATGCGATGTATTCGGGTGAGATATACCTGCTGTACTATGTTGTACTGAAGCAGCTTGATACTCGCATTGGTAGAGATCCCCTTCACCTATTCATGTATGCCCTCCCATTTGTTATCCGACAGAGGCGCACCCAGCACCTCATGCCACCTACTATGTACCATGAAGATGCACAATGGGATATCCTCCTGCAATGCCCTGTACAAATGCGAGATCACTCTCTGACCCCCGCCATATTAAGCAGGGTCACCAGTGTCTATGATTCCTGGGGAACGTCTGCAAAGGATGGCCATATGCCCCAACCCGTAGCCACTATTGTGGCAAAGTGCAAAAACTACCCTGTACCCAAGTTAAATTTCTCCATTGCATCTGCCAGAGTGATAAATCTGTAATTGTGATACAAGTCCCAGAACGTGTCACAACCCCCGGACTGGACAGTAGCTGCTGATTGAGGACAACTGGCAGACACTTGTTGAGATCACAATAAAACGAACTATTTATCCTGGTGTTGCTGAGATCTTATTAAACGGCTTGTCTCCTCCTCAGTGAAGGTGCACTTCCTTTTGAGTGGTACCGGCTGCATCATGGAGTGTGAGGTGTCAGTAGTGAGGGACTACAAGGGTCAGATGGTAGAGCTTCGATTTTGGGAAGTACCTATGTGCTTCTTGTGTGAATGTGTCAGGTGTGTGTGATTTACATGAGGTCTAGGCTATTTCCCTATTTATTTCCATTTGGAGATACCCATTTGTAGGTGTAGATGCCTGCCTGCAGACAGAGATGTCAGCTCAGATGGTGGAGAACTCCCCAAACAGGCACATGCAAAATATGAGTGTAAATTTACTAATAGTAACTTTACCATCTTAAATCCAATAGTAAAAGACTTCACCCTCCAGATTTGAGGGAGAGCTGGAGACTTGTTTGTCAACTTATAGGTGTAAATCTGCACATGGAAATGCTGAATGCAATCCACAAAGTGATTTACAATTAG
This sequence comes from Triturus cristatus, assembly GCF_964204655.1. Taxonomy (NCBI): domain Eukaryota; kingdom Metazoa; phylum Chordata; class Amphibia; order Caudata; family Salamandridae; genus Triturus; species Triturus cristatus. The sequence goes on along the minus strand of NC_140594.1, from coordinate 674,586,933 downwards.
GTGTAGTGAATAGTGCCTTAGTACTTTAGAATGTAGATCTTAGAATGTCGAAATAAATTGTTCTCTCTCTCTCTCTCTCTCTCTCTATATATATATATATATATATATATATATATATATATATATATATATATTATCTACTGGCGGTCGCCAGTAGATAGTTATAGTTAGGACCGTGTTTCCATAGGAAATCCGCAACATTCTATTTGGAATAACTTTGGCGCCGGTTGATGAATCCTCGTGAAATTTTCAAAATAGGTGGGGCGCTTGGCTTCGCTCCTACCCTGAACGTCTCGGGGGGATTCGTCAAGCGGGGGCTGAGAAAAAAGGGGGGGTCCCAAAACGCGTTTTCCCCATGCAATTTTCTATAGGGACCTTTAGTCCAAGGTACAGCCCGAACGGCTAAACAGAATTACTTGAAATTTGGCAAAGAGGTAGTCCTCAGGTCAGGCATGTGCCTTTTGCATATATGGTGTCAATCTGTTTAGTAGTTCCTGAGAAAATCAAAAGTAAAATCACATACATATCTGGGCGGAGCCTAGCCACACATCTCATCGTGACATCTGATTGGCTGTCAGTACTTCATCCAAGAAGTGTTGGCAGCCATCTTGGGACCAATATACATGATAGCACCTCATTAAAAAGCTTTGCAGTTAATAGAAGGTTTTAAGACTTTAGTTACATTATAAATCATTTGTTGATGGTACCATACTAATTTTAGGAATTGTGGTGTGTTCTAAGGTGATTTTACCATGTGAAAAAGCCTTCTGCTGTGATATCACGAACCATGTTTGAGAGAAAACTATTTTCTCATACTTTTCCCACAGAGGTTTGGAAGGTGATCTATAAACTAAACTGAGAGCATATTTTCTGTAAATTCACATTATCTTTCTCAGTCATGTAAGAATGAAGTCTGACATTCTCAGTAAAACATGTACATCCAACAAGGGCAGAGACTGTCAGTTGATTCCTTTGTGTTCTACTGCAGCTTCCCAGAGTGCTCTAAAGAACAACTAGAGCGCTAACAGTCTTACTTATGACAAAAGTATGGCACACCTGAAGCCATCTTGATTGGAATAAAGTGGTAACACTTAAAACATTTAATTTACAAAGGAACAAAAGGAGGGGGTTCATTTTGCCATATAAATTATGATTAATGCTGCAGAAAGAAAAACTAGGGCACAAATTGACTTCTGAAATCCTCTTTTATTTCATAAAAACATTCTGACATGCAGACTGAAACATGCACTTTGAATACCAGCAGCAGACTTGCCTGGTGAGCAGTAGCTTTACTACAGTGATCTAATGAGCAACTAGAGTGCTAACATTCAGAATTTATGGAAAATGTGTGACACATCTGAATGCCTTCTTGATGGAATCAAAGTAAAAAACTGAAAGTATTTCCTACTGAGGAGACTGCAGTAAATGAGGAAATTAGGAAACTTCATCACAAATAAATCTTCCAAGATGGCCACCAGAGACAAAAAAGCCCAAATGTAGCCCAAATATCACCCAGATGTAGCCCAAGTATAGCCCAATGACAGAATGTCCCAGAGTGTTCTTAAGAACAACTAGAGCGCTTACTGTCTTATTTATGACAAAAGTATGGCACACCTGAAGCCATCTTGATTGGAATAAACTGGTAACACTTAAAACATTTAATTTAAAAAGGAACACAATGAGGGGGTTCATTTTGCCATAGAAATTATGATTAGTGCTGAAGAAAGAAAAATTAGGGCACATTTTGAGTGACTTCTCAAATCCTCTTCTATTTCATAAAAAAATTCTGATATGCAGACTGAAACATGCACTTCTAATACTATCAGCAGACTTCCATGGTGAGCAGTAGCTTTACTACAGTGATCTAATGAGCAACTAGAGTGCTAACATTCAGAATTGATGGCAAATGTGTGACATATCTGAAAACCTTCTTGATGGAATCAAAGTAAAAAACTGAAAGCATTTCCTACTGAGGAGACTGCAGTAAATGAGGAAATAAGGAAACTTCATAACAAATAAATCTCCTAAAATGGCCACCAGAGACAAAAGAGCCCAAATGTAGCCCAAATATCACCCAGATGTAGCCCAAATGTAGCCCAATGACAGAAGTGTGCAAAACAGTTATTTTTTGTGTATTTGCAGTTTTATATAGTGCATACTTGTCAGGTATTGGAGTGCTTTACATGAAAGTTGGTTACATCACACAAGATCAAATTCATTTTGGTTGTAGACATGGGGAGATTAAGTGATTTGACCAGAATCACAGAATGTTGAGCTGAAGCAGAAACTCCAACCTGGTTCCCCAGTTGCAAAGTCTGCAGCTCTGGAAGTAACACCACACCCTCTCCCCCTGGATGCAACATTTAATCAAGTGGTCAACTGGATAAAAAAACTAAGATTACAAATAATTTAAAAGTTCTTTGTCGCTATTTGAAAACTCAGAAAATATGTCCTCATTTTAGTTTTTTAGAGCACTAACCATAATTTTGATGCAAATATGACCCTCTCATATATGTAATTTCTAAAGGAAATGCTCTAGGCATTACAGTTTTGATTGCATCAAGATGACGTCAGGCATTCCACACTTTTGTAATAAATATAGAATGTTAGCAATCTAGTTGTTCATTGGGATACTGTTGAGAGGCAGAGGCCAGAGGGACGGACTCTGAAAATTGAAGGCAGGTAGGAGAGTGCAGAGGCAACAATTTGACCACACTAGGCAGGCAGGAAGGGCAGTGGCAGCACAACAGACTATGGAGGACAGTGGAAAGGGGGGCAGGGGCAACAAACCAACAATACAGGACTGGCAAGAAAGGCTGTGGCAATATAATAGACCATTGTGGGCAGAAGGAAGAGGCAGTGGTCATACAACCATACATGCCAACAGACCCGTTTCAGCCAGGAAACGTCCAATGTTTTTAAGCTCAAATGGGCTTTACTTGATCTGTTTCCTGTCTACAATCTTCTCTTTTTCAATGTAACTCAAAGGGGAAAATCAATACCCCAGTTTTATTTCAAAATCTCCCTCTTACCAAGTTCAAAATGTTCGCAAGTGTGGTATATTGGATCATGGTAGGCAGGAGGAATTGGGGTAGGGACCTGGACTCGGATAACAGAGGACAGGAGGGACATTGAGAGGTGCACCAAACTGACCCTACAGGGCAGGCATCAGGGTTTGCAGCAGCACAATACACCACACAGGGCATGCGGGACGGGAGTGCAGCACAACAATCCATAGAAAGCAATAGGGAGGGGACAGGACCATGCACATGGACAACAGACAACAGAGGGGAAAGAGGCAATGGTAGCTAGCTGACCATAATGGACAGACAGGAGAGAAAGCTGCAGCATAACAGACCATAAAGGGCAGGAGGGATGGATCAGGGGCATTACAATTGAACCGACAAGCCAGGAGGGAGGGAATAGGGGTCTGCACATGGAAAAAGAGGGCTGGGGGCAAGGGGGCAGGGCAGGAGCAGCAAGATGACCATGGAGGTCAGGCAGGATGGGCACTAGAAACAAGACACACCATGGAGAGCAACAGTGAGACTATGATGGCATACACACAGACCATGGAGGGAAGGTGGGAGGGGGTCAGGAGCAGCGAGCTGACCACACAGGGAAGGTGGGAGGGGCCATGGCAGCACAGAAGACCATGCATGGCAAGTGGGAGGGTTAGTGGCAGCACAATGGCTATGATGGGCAAGAAGGAGGGTGCAGGGGCATGCACAAAGGACCATGGAGGATAGAAGGGAGGGTCAGAACCTGGGCACAGACAAGAGAGTTCAGGGGAAGGGGCCTCACAACAGACTGCGTGGGGCAGGCAGGAGGAGCAGTTGCAGCACAACAGACCAGGGAGAGCAGAAGGGTGTGGCAGTAAAATGGACCATGGAGGACAGGAGGAAGGGGATAGGGGCATGGCATGTGGACAGGCAGGGTGGAGGTGGCAGGGACAGGTTACAGTCATCTGACAATGCTAGGCAGGTGGTAGTGGAGTGGCAGCTCAACAGAACACTCAGAGTAGATAGGAGTGGCAGGTCCATGGAACATGGTGGTCAAAAAGGATGGAGCAGGGGCATGCACAAAGACATCGGAGGGCAGGGGGAAGGAGAATAGGGGCAGCAAGCAAAGCACAGAGGCTAAGCAGGAGGTCAATGATGGGCCATAGAATTGGGCAATGGAGGGCAGGATGAGTGGACTGGTACATCATGCTAAATGCAGGGCAGTGGCAGCACATCAGACCATGCATGGCAGGAGGGAGGAGGCTAGTCCATGGATTCAGACAACAGAGGATAGGGAGGAGGTGGATGGGGCAGCAAGCTAACTTTTCATAGAAGGTGGGTATTAGGAACTTTATTGTTTTTAAAATGTGTGTCTGTGCGAACTACTTAAAATATGAACAAGTATGCAGCATAATCTCACTTTTATTCAGGAAGAAGAGGACGTTTGGGACTGTGACTCGGGGCTCACTTGGCAGAAACATCCCCTGACCCTCCACCCCCCATCGCAAAATGTAATGCCCGTGAAAAGGGTAGGTGGACGCAGTGTTATATAGAACATAGTCCTGAGAGCACGATTGAAAATGAAAACTAGATATAGTATATGGTATAAACTATGCACCAAAAAGTGTGATATAAGATGAAACGGGGCGTGAAATATAATATGCAATACATTGTGCGCAATGACAGATTCATTGGAGAGCGCGAGATAGCACAGGCACTAGAGCTTGCTATGTGATATGCGCCTTGGAGTGTAATATGCACAGGGCAGTGTTGTGTAACCTAAGTAGTCTCTAAAGTTGTAATATAAAATATGTGCTGGGTAGTGTAACATTGCATATGCACTGTGACAAAGATATGGATCCCAGATTGTAATATGTATGGCATAGCGCTGTGCTTTATAACATAGGCATCGAGGAAGGCACGTTAGATGGGGCAATATAACCCGTGCGAAGGCAAGTGTGGCATGACATATTCACGGGGTGGTGTTACAGTGCACATGGGCTAGAGAGTGTCATAGCATATGCACTAGCTGGTGGAATACAACACAGAGGTGTGTGGCACTCGGCGGGCACTGGTGGGTGTAACACAGCATTGTGCTCAGCCAGGAGCACGCTGTGACTCTCAAATGAGGTTTGTCTCCTTTCCAGAGAGTAAAATAAAAAGTATTACACATCTGGCGGTGGATGTGTGTTTTATTAACCGTGAGGGGGTTTCTTGCATAGTTTGGTCGAATTTTTGTCGAATCCCCTTTGAATGGCTTGGTGTGCATGTGTATTAAATGTGCCCGTCAATAGCTACCCATGTTTGTATAAATAAACGACAAGGGTGTCTACTTGGAGAGTACCCACCAGCGGGGGCGCCGGGATTAGGCACGGTAGGGTGTCAGACATGTCAGAGCTTCACTAGCGGTGTGAATACATTCTACGTGGATTCATTGTATGCATAGTCGCCTTTTAATGAATATCACACAAATCGTCATGGTGATAGGTACATACGGTTTGTCCAGCAGGTCCTAGGTGTTTCTATAAATATATATTTTTAGAAAAAAATAAAAAACAAAGGCCGGCCCTGGGGGATGGGGTCCCCGGGCCATAAGTGGCCTGAGGAGGGAGGAAACACAGCCCCCCTCCTAAAGAATAAAAAAATTAAAAAAAGGCCATGACCTGGGGGTTGGGGTCCCCGGGGCCGATTAAGGCCTTGGGAGGGCCAAATTAATTTTTTTCAACAAAAAAAATTAGGGTGCAGGCTCTGGGGGATGGGGTCCCCAGGGCTAATAAATTAGAAAAAGAAAGGGGGCCACACAGCCCTCCTTCTTAAAAATAAATAAATAAAACACCGGCATCGCGCCGGAGGCCACGCCCCCTCCTTGCAGCACTCTGCAAACGCGCCCCCTGGCCAGTTGTAAGTTGAGGAATTAATTCCCCTTCAATACTGAGGGTCCCTGAGGGCCAACTAGCCCAACAGGTATCTCTAGTATGCGCCAGGAAGCTGCGTTGCAGACAGGTGTTCTGAGGCCACGCCCCTTTTTACACCTCCATGCAACGCAGCTCTGTGGCGCTTACTGGAGGTACCTAGTGGGCTAGTTTGTCCCTAGGGACCCTTAGGATTCAAGGGGACTTAATCTCTCAACTCAGAACGCCCACAGGCCCTGTGGCTCATTTTTAAGTTGGGGAAATAATTCCCTTTCAATCCTGAGGGACCCTGGGGTCCAACTAGCCCACCAGGTGCTTCCAGTAAGCACCACTGCTCTGCGTTGCAGAGAGGTGGTGCAGGCCGTGCCACTTTTTACACCTCTCTGCAACGCAGCTCTGTGGCGCTTACTGGAGGTACCTAGTGGTCTAGTTGGACCCTAGGGACCCTCAGGATTCAAGGGGACTTAATCTCCCAACTTAAAACGGCTACAGGGCGTGTTTACACAGTGGGGAAGGGAGGGGACGGGGTATGAGGTGACGTGTTCAAACACTCCCTGTGGTGCGTTTTAAGAGGTAGTTTTAATCCCCTGCCCTATTATATACTAGGGGCTTACAGAGGAGGTCATGCTAATCACAGGGGGACCCCAACACATAGTGTGCCCTAGTGTATGTAGGTGTTTTCACTGTATTCTGAGTGTCTTTTAACATAGCACTGGCTCTAGGACTGGTTAGTCAGACTCAGTTACCACCAGTATCCGTCTGAAAAAGTTGAGGGTACAGGATGATTTTGCAACAAGGCTTGTTTCTGCTCTTCTTTCAGCACGTTATACTTCTTCCTGCACTTTTCTTCGTCTTTGAGGACTTCTGTTGCTTCTTTCTGCATTTCTTTTTTTTCTTTCTGTGCATTTTTCCTTCTTTCTTCACATGTCCTATCTCTGTAGGCATAGCTAGAAATTAGCATTTAAAAAACCTTTGAAATTCACTGAAAAAAACATAGGTTTCAGGCACGTTATAGCTAGGAATTAGCATTTAAAAAACCTTAGAAATTCACTGAAAAAACCATAGGTTTCAGGGGCGTTATAGTTAGCTGGACTTTTCACTCGTATAAAACCATAGAAATTCCCCCGTTATAGTTAGTTCAGCTAACTATAACTCGCGCGCCCGCAATGCACTGCTGATGACGTCACATATTACATCACTCATGACATGGTCAGTGACATCACTCATGACATCACTCATGACATCACTGATGACATCATCCTTGTGATAGAGTGGCAGACCTCCTCTCCCCCTAATATAACCTTTGATACACACATTCAAAAATAGAAATTAATATTTTCAAAACAATGGACATACCAATACCAGTTACAACAACCTATTCAGTAATTGTAAGATCCACATCCACATCCACTCATTCACCAACAGTCCTATACAGTCACTCATACATATACTCACTCATCATATGTACTCATACACCTATACATCCTGTTACACAACGCCACTCATCCATAAAGTTACTCACACACATAATCACTCATGCTAATAAAGAATCAAACATCTGTTTACCTGCATATACAGTTATACACACACCACCACACTTACTTCTACAGAAACTTACACATACTTAGTCTTTTTAACAATCACTTATAGAAACACATACTTATTCATACAGGAACTCTTTCAATCTCTCAATCTCACATATACTCACTTATATACACCAATAGTCACATATACTAGTTTAAAACATATGTAGTTACTCATAGAGACACTATTGAGACAGTCATTCACTCACTAACACACCCATGCACTACATGGAAACTGAAGACCTGGGACCTATTGAAGCCATGGCCTTTCACATCAAATTCTCCAACAATTCCTCAATGGCGGGACTACTGGTTTACAGACCCCCTAATACATTGGCCACTTATTGGCCAGTGTTATTTGACTGTATTGCCAACCTGTCTTTACGCTATTCTAATTTCACCATTCTTGGTGATTTTAATGTCCATATGGACAATGCTAGTTGCCCTCTAGCCAACCAATTAGAAGAATCCCTAAGTAGTCTTAACTTAGCGCAAAAAATATCCTCTCCTACTCACGCAGCTGGTCATACCTTAGACCTTCTCTTCACCAATGATCCCCTTCTTACAGTTGAAGAGTTGCTTCCAGTTACATGGTCTGACCACATGGTGGTCCTGTTTAGGCTGAGTTATAAGTGTGAGAACAATTTCAGCAAACCTATGATAGAAAACAGGAGGAACTGGAAGAAAGTTACGCTGCAATCCATGAGAGAAGAACTCGATAAGACCTCCCCTACTTTGTCTGGGAACCCTGATCTGGACACCTCCCTTGTCAGTACATGGGTCAGGGAAGCCTTAGACATATTGGCCCCGATTAAACCTTGTAAGGTGGTGAGGAATAAACCATCTGCACCCTGGTTCAATACGGAGCTTCGTTGCGAAAAGAGTCAATGTAAGAGACTTGAGCGTATTTGGAGAAAGAATTATGACTCCACTGCAAAAGAAGTTTATAAGATAGCCCTAAAAAAATTCCATACATTAAAACGTAAGGTTATGAGAGATTACATGGCTAAACAAATTATGAACACAGACAATCCTTCCAGAGAGATTTTCAGGATAGTGGAGGGCTTTCTGAAACCTATAGCCATTAAGAGTTCTATCACACCTTCCCTGGATCTATGTGAGCAACTGGCCACTTTTTTTCAGGACAAAATTTTGACGATCTATTCCACCTTTCCTTCAACCGGTATTCGTGATCTACCTCTGACTAGTACTGCAGCCAATTGGACATCTTTTCGCAGATTTGAGAAGGCAGCCTCTCTGAAGGAACTTCAGGAAATTAAGTCTGGCTCCCCTCTGGACCCCTGCCCGGCCAGAGTGTTTAAACTCCTAACTCCTCTTCTTAACGATTCCTTGAATTCACTCTGGAATTCTTCCTTGGAAGCGGGTATCGTCCCATCGGAATGGAAAAAGGCACTGGTCCGACCTATTCTTAAAAAAGAAGGTGTTGACCCTTCGGAACTTAAACATTTCAGGCCCATATCACTATTGCCAGCCCCTGCAAAAATCCTTGAAAAAGAAGTCCAGAGACAACTCTCGGACTTCCTTGAATCCAATAATCACCTCCATGATTCACAATCAGGATTTAGGGCTGGTTATAGCACGGAAACTGCTCTACTGGAAGTCACCGAGTCGATCCGTGAAACCCTGGATCAAGGCAGATGTGCAATGCTGGTTTTGTTGGACCTATCTGCAGCGTTCGACACGGTTTCCCATGAGATTCTCCTACATAGATTACACCGAATAGGAGTGACTGGGACCGTGTTGAATTGGTTTCAGTCTTTCTTGGAGGGGAGGTCACAACAGGTTGCCATACACCCTCATGTTTCCAGTTCTAGATCCTTGGCGCAGGGGGTGCCACAGGGCTCGGCATTGAGTCTGACGCTCTTCAATGTCTATCTCGCACCCCTTGCTGCCATCATTGAGAAATGGGGGGTACGAGTTGTCTCGTATGCAGACGACACGCAGCTGATCTTCTCCTTTAAGGAAAATATTGACATAGCTTTTATTAACTTTAAGCAATGCCTATTAAACATCTCCTCCTGGATGACTGAAAATTGTCTTAAGCTAAATGCTGATAAGACGGAGGTACTATTCTTCAACCAACCTTCTCCTCCCCGGACGGAGCTGTGGAGGCCAGCAGAACTGAACCCGCCCCCAACACCGGTAACGGCAGCTAGGAATCTAGGGGTCAGGTTTGACTCGCAACTGTCTGGCAAGGCTCAAGTCATGCATATCTCCTCCCAATGCTTTTGGAGATTGAAGACACTTAGAAGATTCCTACGCTTCCTTCCTATGAACTGTAGGAAGGCAGTGGTGCATGCCCTTATTACTTCCCAACTCGACTACGCCAACAGTTTGTATATTGGCCTTCCGGATTACTTGATGGGTAGACTGCAGCGTATCCAAAACGCTGCAGCCAGGCTGTTGAGGAATGTGCCTTTACGGTATCATATCTCGCCTCATCTGCAAAGCCTGCACTGGTTGCCGGTAAGGAAAAGAGTGCAGTTCAAGGCCCTTGTCTTGGCTCACAAAGCAACGAGAGGGGTTGGCCCCTACTATCTGAGACAGAGACTTCAGAAATATCTTCCCTCAAGAACTCTCAGATCCTGCAACCAAAATCTCTTAATCACTCCGAGGTTTAGAAAGGCTAGGACAGGTGGGCGTGCTTTCTCAGTGAAAACTACAATGTTATGGAACACCCTACCCAATGATCTCAGACAGCTGGACAGGGAACTGCCATTCAGAAAGGCCCTCAAGACTTGGTTGTTCAGAATGCCTTAGAGACCGCTGCTATCCTCTTCCTGCTCTATCCCTTGCACCTGTAGGACGCTAGCGCCGGGACACTTCCGTTGGAAGTAGCTGTCGCGCTCTATAAATATATATAATAATAATAATAATGCACACACTCATCCACCCATACAGTCCTGCACACATGCTGTCTTCAACACATACAAACAGTGAGTCACTCATTCATGCACCTATGCACTACGTAATACCCCCACCGAACCATACAGACATCAGACACTTATACTGATACTCAAAATACCAACTAATACCCTATATAGACACTCATGTAGCTACTCACCAACCCATGCAGCTACTTATACACAAAGTGAGAGACTGATACAGATATTTACATATTTAAACATTACTCACTAAGCCATGTATTCACTAAGATACACTTAATCAGTCAGTTATACAATCAACTTTTCAAAAACAAATCATCCATTTAGACACTTATATACCCATTTATTCTTCCATCGACCTTGAGATATACATATATAAATGACATCAATGATGACATCTCAAATGACATCACTGATGACATCATCCAGTGAATGTGTGTTTTTCTGAAAATTACATATGTTTTATATATGTATATCTCAAGGTCGATGGAAGAATAAATGGGTATATAAGTGTCTAAATGGATGATTTGTTTTTGAAAAATTGATTGTATAACTGACTGATTAAGTGCATCTTAGTGGATACATGGCTGAGTGAGTAATGTTTAAATATGTAAATATCTGTATCAGTCTCTCACTTTGTGTATAAGTGGCTGCATGGGTTGGTGAGTAGCAACATGAGTGTCTATATATGTTATTAGTTGGTTTTTTGAGTATCAGTATGAGTGTCTGAGTGTATGTATGGTTAGGTGGGGGTATTAAGTAGTGCATAGGTGCATGAATGAGTGACTCACTGTTTGTATGTGTTGAAGACAGCATGTGTGCAGGACTGTATGGGTGGATGAGTGCGTGCATGGGTGTGTTAGTGAGTGAATGACTGTCTCAATAGTGTCTTTATGAGTAACTACATATGTTTTAAACTAGTATATGTGACTATTGGTGTATATAAGTGAGTATATGTGAGAGATTGAAAGAGTTCCTGTATGAATAAGTATGTGTTTCTATAAATGATTGTTTAAAAGACGAAGTATGTGTAAGTTTCTGTAGAAGTAAGTGTGGTGGTGTGTGTATAACTGTATATGCAAGTAAATGGATGTTTGATTCTTTATTAGCATGAGTGACTATGTGTGTGAGTAACTCTATGGATGAGTGGCGTTGTGTAACGGGATATATAGGTGTATGAGTACATATGATGAGTGAGTACATGTATGAGTGACTGTATAGGACTGTTGGTGAATGAGTGGATGTGTATGTGGATCTTAGAATTACTGAATAGGTTGTTGTAACTGATATTGGTATGTCCATTGTTTTGAAAATTTTAGTTTCTATTTTTGAATGTGTGTATCAAAGGTTATATTAGGGGGAGAGGAAGTTTGCCACTCTATCACAAGGATGATGTCATGAGTGATGTCATTTGAGATGTCATCAGTGATGTCATGAGTGATGTCACTGACCATGTCATGAGTGATGTAATATGTGACGTCATCAGCAGTGCATTGCGGGCGCGTGAGTTATAGTTAGCTGAACTAACTATAACGGGGGAATTTCAATGGTTTTGTACGAGTGAAAAGTCCAGCCAACTGTAACGCCCCTGAAACCTATGGTTTTTTCAGTGAATTTCAAAGGTGTTTTAAATGCTAATTTCTAACTATGCCTACAGAGATAGGACATGTGAAGAAAGAAGAAAAAACGCACAGAAAGAAAAAAAGAAATGCAGAAAGAAGCAACAGAAGTCCTCAAAGACGAAGAAAAGTGCAGGAAGAAGGATAACGTGCAGAAAGAACAAACAGAAGAGCAGAAAGAAGCCTTCTTGCAAAATCATCCTGTACCCTCAACTTTTTCAGACGGACACTGGTGGTAACTGAGTCTGACTAACCAGTCCTAGAGCCAGTGCTCTGTTAAAAGACACTCAGAATACAGTGAAAACACCTACATACACTAGGGAACACTATGCATTGGGGTCCCCCTGTGATCAGCATGACCTCCTCTGTAAGCCCCTAGTATATAATAGGGCAGGGGATTAAAACTACCTCTTAAAACGCGCCACAGGGCGTGTTTGCACACGTCACCTCAGGCCCCGTCCCCTCACTTCCCCACTGTGTAAACATGCCCTGTGGCCGTTTTAAGTTGGGAGATTCAGTCCCCTTGAATCCTGAGGGTCCCTAGGGTCCAACTAGACCACTAGGTACCTCCTGTAAGCACCACAGAGCTGCGTTGCAGAGAGATGTAAAAAGGGGCACGGCTTAGACCACCTCTCTGCAACGCAGCGCAGTGGCGCTTACTGGAAGCACCCTGTGGGCAAGTTGGCCCCCAGGGTCCCTCAGGATTGAAGGGGAATTATTTCCCCAACTTAAAACGCGCCACAGGGCTTGTTTGCACACGTTAACTCAGGCCCCGTCCCCTCCCTTCACCACTGTGTAAACACGCCCTGTAGCCGTTTTTAGTTGGGAGACTAAGTTCATTTGAATCCTGAGGGTCCCTAGGGTCCAATTAGCTCACTAGCTACCTCCAGTAAGCGCAACAGAGCTGCGTTGCAGAGAGGTGTAAAAAATGGCACGGCCTGGACCACCTCTCTACAACGCAGCTCAGTGGCGCTTACTGGAAGCACCTGGTGGGCTAGTTAGACCCCAGGGTCCCTCAGGATTTAGGGGGAATTATTTCCCCAACTTAAAATGCGCCATAGGGCGTGTTTGCACACGTCACCTCAGGCCCCGTCTCCTCCCTTCCCCACTGTGTAAACACGCCCTGTGGCCATTTTTTAAGTTGGGAGATTAAGTCCCCTTGAATCCTGAGGATCCCTAGGGGCAAAATAGCCCATTAGGTACGTCCAGAAAGCGCCATTGCAGAGAGGTGTAAAAAGGGGCACGGCCTGCACCACCTCTCTGCAACGCAGAGCAGTGGCGCTTACTGGAAGCACCTGTTGGGCTAGTTGGCCCCCAGGGTCACTCAGGATTGAAAGGGAATTTTTTTCCCAACTTAAAACGCGCCACAGGGCTTGTTTGCACACGTCACCTCAGGCCCCGTCCCCTCCCTTCACCACTGTGTAAACGCGCCCTGTGGCTGTTCTAAGTTGAGAGATTAAGTCCCCTTGAATCCTAAGGGTCCCTAGGTTCAAACTATCCCACTAGGTACCTCCAGTAAGCGCCACAGAGCTGCGTTGCATAGAGGTGTAAAAAGGGGCGTGGTCTCAGAACACCTGTTGGGCTAGTTGGCCCTCAGGGACCCTCAGTATTGAAGGGGAATTAATTCCCCAACTTACAACTGGCCAGGGGGCGCGTTTGCAGAGTGCTGCAAGGAAGGGGCGTGGCCTCCAGCACGATGCCGGTCTTTTATTTATTTAATTTTATTAAGAAGGAGGGCTTTTCAGGCCCCCCTTTTTTGTCTAATTTACTGGCCCTGGGGACCCCATCCCCCAGGGCCTGCACCCTAATTTTTTTTGTTGAAAATAATAAATTTGGCCCTCCCAAGGCCTTATTCGGCCCCGGGGACCCCAACCCCTGGTGATGGCCTTTTTAAAAAAAAAATCTTTAGGAGGGGGCTGCGTTGCCCCCCTCCTCAGGCCACTTATGGCCCCAGGGACCCCATCCCCCGGGGCCGGCCTTTGTTTTTTAATTTTTAAAAAATATATATATTTATAGAAACACCTAGAACATGCTGGATAAACCGTATGTACCTATCACCATGACGATTTGCGTGATATTCATTAAAAGGCGACTATGCATAGAATGAATCCACATGGAATGTATTTACACCGCTAGTGAAGCTCTGACGTGTCTGACGCCCTACCGTGCCTAATCCCGGCACCCCCGCCGGTGGGTACTCTCCAAGTAGACAACCTTGTCGTTTATTTATACAAACACGGGTAGCTATTGATGGGCACATTTAATATACACGCACACCAAGCCATTCAAAGGGCATTCGACAAAAATTCGACCAAACTATGGAAGAAACCCCCCTCACGGTTAATAAAACACACATCCACCACCAGATGTGTAATACTTTTTATTTTACTCTCTGGAAAGGAGACGAACCTCACTTGAGAGTCACAGCGTGCTCCTGGCTGAGCCCAATGCTGTGTTACACCCACCAGTGCCCGCCGAGTGCGTCACATCTCTGTGTTGTATTCCACCAGCTAGTGCGTATGCTATGACACTCTCTAGCCCATGTGCACTGTAACACCACCCCGTGAATATGTCATGCCACACTTGCCTTCGCACGGGTTATATTGCCCCATCTAACGTGACTTCCTCGATGCCTATGTTATAACGCACAGCGCTCTGCCATACATATTACAATCTGGGATCCATATCTTTGTCTCAGTGCATATGCAACGTTTCACTCCCCAGCACATATTTTATATTACAACTTTGGAGACTAGTTAGGTTACACAACACTGCCCTGTACATATTACACTCCAAGGCACATATCGCATAGCACGCGCTAGTGCCTGTGCTATCTCACGCTCTCCAATGAATCTGTCATTGCGCACAATGTATTGCATATTATATTTCACACCCCGGTTCTTCTTATATCACACTTTTTGGTGCATAGTTTATACCATATAATATATCTAGTTTTCATTTTCAATCGTGCTCTCAGGACTATGTCGTCCACCTACCCTTTTCACGGGCATTACATTTTGCGATGGGGGTGGAGGGTCAGGGGGTGTTTCTGCCAAGTTAGCCCAGAGTCACAGTCACAAACGTCCTCTTCTTCCTGAATAAAAGTGAGATTATGCTGCATACTTGTTCATATTTTAAGTAGTTCGCACAGACACACATTTTAAAAACAATAAAGTTCCTAATACCCACCTTCTCTGAACAGTTAGCTTGCTGCCCCATCCACCTCCTCCCTATCCTCTGTTGTCTGAATCCATGGACTAGCCTCCTCCCTTCTGCCATGCATGGTCTGATGTGCTGCCACTACCCTCCATTTAGAATGATGTACCAGTCCACTCCTCCTGCCCTCCATTCCCAATTCTATGGCCCATCATTGACCTCCTGCTTAGCCTCTGTGCTTAGCTTGATGTCCCTATTCTCCTTCCCCCTGCCCTCCAATGTCTTTGTGCATGCCCCTGCTTCATCCTTTTTGCCCACCATGTTCCATGGACCTGCCACTCCTATCTACTCTGAGTGTTCTGTTGAGCTGCCACTCCCCTCCCACCTGCCTTGGATTGTCAGATGACTGTAACCTGTCCCTGCCACCTCCACGTTGCCTGTCCACATGCCATGCCCCTATCCCCTTCCTCCTGTCCTCCATGGTCCATTTTACTGCCACACCCTTCTGCCCTCCCTGATCTGTTGTGCTGCAACTGCTCCTCCTGCCTGCCCCGCGCAGTCTGTTGTGAGGCCCCTTCCCCTGAACTCTCTTGTCTGTGCCCAGGTCCTGACCCTCCCTTCTATCCTCCATGGTCCTTTGTGCATGCCCCTGCACCCTCCTTCTTGCCCATCATAGCCATTGTGCTGCCACTAACCCTCCCGCCTTCCCTGTGTGGTCAGCTAGCTGCCCCTGACCCCCTCCCACCTTCCCTCCATGGTCTGTGTGTATGCCACCATAGGCTCATTGTTGCTCTCCATGGTGTGTCTTGTTTCCAGTGCCCATCCTGCCTGACCTGCATGGTCATCTTGCTGCTCCTGTCCTGCCCCCAGCCCTCTGCCCTCTGTTTCCATGTGCAGACCCCTATGCCCTCCCTCCTGGCTTGTCTGTTCCATTGTAATGCCCCTGATCCGTCCCTCCTGCCCTTTATGGTCTGTTATGCTGCAGCTTTCTCTCCTATCTGTCCATTATGGTCAGCTAGCTACCATTGCCTCTTTCCCCTTTGTTCTCTGTTGTCCATGTGCATGGTCCTGTCCCCTCCCTATTGCTTTCAATGGATTGTTGTGCTGCACTTCCGTCCCGCATGGGCTGTGTGGTGTATTGTGCTGCTGCAAACCCTGATGCCTGCCCTGTAGGGTCAGTTTGCTGCACCTCTCCATGTCCCTCCAGTCCTCTGTTATCCGAGTCCATGTCCCTACCCCAATTCCTCCTGCCTACCATGATCCAATTTACCATACTTGCGAACCTTTTGAACTTGGTAAGAGGGAGATTTTGAAAAAAACTGGGGTATTGATTTCCCCATTTGAGTTACATTGAAAAAGAGGAGATTGTAGACAGGAGACAGATCAAATACAGCCCATTGAGCTTAAAAACATTGGACGTTTCCTGGCTGAAACGGGTCTGTTGGCATGTATGGTTGTACTACCACTGCCTCTTCCTTATGCCCACAATGGTCTATTATATTGCCACAGCCTCTCTTGCCAGTCCTGTATTGTTGGTTTGTTGCCCCTGCCCCCCTTTCCACTTCCCTTCATAGTCTGATGTGCTGCCACTACCCTTCCTGCCTGCCCAGTGTGGTCAAATTGCTGCCTCTGCACTCTCCTACCTGCCTTCAATTTTCAGAGTCCGTGCTCCTGGCCTCTGCCTCTCAACAGTATCCCACTGAACAACTAGATTGCTAACATTCTATATTTATTACAAAAGTGTAGAACGCCTGACGTCATCTTGATGTAATCAAAACTGTAATACCTAGAGTATTTCCTTTAGAAATTACATATATGAGATGGTCTTATTGGCATAAAAATTATGGTTAGTGCTCTAAAAAACTAAACTGAGGACATATTTTCTGAGTTTTCAAATAGCAACAAAAAACTTTTAAATTATGTGTAATCTTTATGTTTTTTTATGCAGTTGACCACTTGATTAAATGTTGCACCTAGGGGAGAGGATGTGGTGTTACTTCCAGAGCTGCAGACTTTGCAACTGGGGAACCAGGTTGGAGTTTCTGCTTCAGCTCAACATTCTGTGATTCTGGTCAAATCCCTTAATCTCCCCATGTAAACAACCAAAATGAATTTGATCTTGTGTGATGTAACCAATGCTCATGTAAAGCACTCCAATACCCGACAAGTCTGCACTATATAAAACTGCAAATACACAAAAAATAAGTGTTTTGCACACTTTTGTCATTGGGCTACATGTGGGCTACATCTGGGTGATATTTGTGCTGCATTTGGGCTCTTTTGTCTCTGGTGGCCATCTTGGGAGATTTATTTGTTATGAAGTTTCCTAATTTCCTCATTTACTGCATTCTCCTCAGTAGGAAATGCTTTCAGTTTTTTACTTTGATTCCATCAAGAAGGTATTCAGATTTGTCACACATTTGCCATACATTCTAAATGTTAGCACTCTAGTTGCTCATTAGATCACTGTAGTAAAGATACTGCTCACCACGGAAGTCTGCTGCTGGTATTAAAAGTGCATGTTTCAGTCTGCATATCAGAATTTTTTTAATGAAATAGAAGAGGATTTGAGAAGTCACTCAAAATGTGCCCTAATTTTTCTTTCTTCAGCACTAATCATAATTTCTATGGCAAAATGAACCCCCTCATTGTGTTCCTTTTTAAATTAAATGTTTTAAGTGTTACCAATTTATTCCAATCAAGATGGCTTCAGGTGTGCCATACTTTTGTCATAAATAAGACAGTAAGCGCTCTAGTTGTTCTTAAGAACACTCTGGGACATTCTGTCATTGGGCTATACTTGGGCTACATCTGGGTGATATTTGTGCTGCATTTGGGCTCTTTTGTCTCTGGTGGCCATCTTGAGAGATTTATTTGTTATGAAGTTTCCTAATTTCCTCATTTACTGCATTCTCCTCAGTAGGAAATGCTTTCAGTTTTTTACTTTGATTCCATCAAGAAGGTATTCAGATTTGTCACACATTTGCCATAAATTCTAAATGTTAGCACTCTAGTTGCTCATTAGATCACTGTTGTAAAGATACTGCTCACCACGGAAGTCTGCTGCTGGTATTAAAAGTGCATGTTTCAGTCTGCATATCAGAATTTTTGTAATGAAATAGAAGAGGATTTGAGAAGTCACTCAAAATGTGCCCTAATTTTTCTTTCTTCAGCACTAATCATAATTTCTATGGCAAAATGAACCCCCTCATTGTGTTCCTTTTTAAATTAAATGTTTTAAGTGTTACCAATTTATTCCAATCAAGATGGCTTCAGGTGTGCCATACTTTTGTCATAAGTAAGACTGTTAGCGCTCTAGTTGTTCGTTAGAACACTCTGGGACATTCTGTCATTGGGCTATACTTGGGCTACATCTGGGTGATATTTGGGCTACATTGGGGCTCTTTTATCTCTGGTGGCCATCTTGGGAGATTTATTTGTTATGAAGTTTCCTAATTTCCTCATTTACTGCAGTCTCCTCAGTAGGAAATACTTTCAGTTTTTTACTTTGGTTCCATCAAGAAGGCATTCAGATGTGTCACACATTTGCCATAAATTCTGAATGTTAGCACTCTAGTTGCTCATTAGATCACTGTAGTAAAGCTACTGCTCACCAGGGAAGTCTGCTGCTGGTATTCAAAGTGCATGTTTCAGTCTGCATGTCAGAATTTTTTAATGAAATAGAAGAGGATTTGAGAAGCCACTCAAAATGTGCCCTAATGTTTCTTTCTGCAGCACTAATCATACTTTCTATGGCAAAATGAACCCCCTCATTTTGTTCCTTTTTAAATTAAATGTTTTAAGAGTTACCACTTTATTCCAACCAAGATGGCTTCAGGTGTGCCATATGTTTGTAATAAGTAGGACTGTTAGCGCTCTAGTTGTTCTTTAGAACACTCTGGGAAGCTGCAGTAGAACACAAAGGAATCAACTGACAGTCTCTGCCCGTGTGTGATGTACATATTTTACTGAGAATGTCAGACTTCATTCTCACACGACTGAGAAAGATAATGTGAATTTACCGAAAATATGCTCTCAGTTTAGCTTATAGATCACCTTCCAAACCTCTGTGGGAAAAGCATGAGAAAATAGTTTTCTCTCAAACATGATTCATGATATCACAGCAGAAGGCTTTTTCACATGGTAAAATCACCTTAGAACACACCACAATTCCTAAAATGAGTATGGTACCATCAACAAATGATTTATAATGTAACTAAAGTCTTAAAACCTTCTATTAACTGCAATGCTTTTTAATGAGGTGCTATCATGTATATTGGTACCAAGATGGCTGCCAACAGTTCTTGGATGAAGTGCTGACAGCCAATCAGATCTCACGATGAGATGTGTGGTTAGGCTCCGCCCAGATATATATGTGATTTTACTTTTGATTTTCTCAGGAACTACTGAACGGATTTACACCATTTAAGCAAAAAGGCACGAGTCTGAACTGAGGACTACCTCTTTGCCAAATTTGGTGTCATTCCGTTCAGCACTTCGGGCTGTAGCTGCGTCAACAGGTCCTATGGGAAAATGCATGGGAAAACGTGTTTTGGGACCCCCCTTTTTTCTCGGCCCCCGCTTGACGAATCACCATGAAATTTTTAGGATAGGAGCGAACCGGAGCTGTCCAAAAGTTTGGAAAAGTTTGCGAAGATTCATCAATCGACGCCAATGTTATTCCAAATAGAAGGTTGCGGATTTCCTATGGAAAATAGGTCCTAACTATAACTACCTACTGGCGACTGCCAGTAGGTAATATATATATATATATATATATTCACTGAAAAAACCATAGGTTTCACACATGTTATAGTTAGCGGAAATTTTACTGATAAAAAACCAATGAAATTGCCCCGTTATAGTTAGTGCTGGCAACTATAACTCACGCGACCGCATTCCTCTGCTGATGCTAATACTGTATTTAGACACTTATTTGCCCATGTCTTCTTCCATACATTTTTAGCTATACATATATTACAAATATTTTTTTTTATAAAGACACATATGTCATCAGCAGAAGATTGCGGTCGCGTGAGTTATAGTTGCCAGCACTAACTATAACGGGGCAATTTCATTGGTTTTTTATCAGTAAAATTTCCGCTAACTATAACATGTGTGAAACCTATGGTTTTTTCAGTGAATTTGCAAGGTTTTTTAAATGCTAATTCCTAACTATAACGTGTGTGAAACCTATGGTTTTTTCAGTGAATTTGTACGGTTTTTTAAATGCTAAGTTACTTTACGCCATTCGAGGCGTGCGCGCCCACTTAACGCAGTGCGTTCCGTGCACGGTTTTTATCAACTTTAATAAGCCCTGTACATTTGGTGGCCTTCGGCCACCAAAAGCACAGGGGGTGGGGTCAATGTGGATAGTGTTTTTTTTATTTCGATTTTATAATTTCATGTTGCCAAAATATAGTTTTTTTACTGATGTAATAAGCCCTGTACATTTGGTGGCCTACGGCCACCAAAAGCACAGGGGGTGGGGTAAGTGTGGATAGTGTTTTTTTTATTTCTATTTTTTACCGTACGCTTACGGTAAGCGTACGGTAAGCGTACGCGGCGAAATTGCCGAAAAAAAAATAAAACCGTTTTTGCTCTTGGGGGATGTTTGGGGACTCCCTCAACATGACTATGTGGGAGGGAGTTGTCAAAACAGCCCCGTAACATGTTTTTGGGCATCATGTTTGATAAATAACACTCAGTGCGAGAGACAAAATGGCGGACGCCGCTTCCTGGTTTCGGCCGATTCGAATGTTTACTAAGATCTAAGAGCCAATCAGAATCGCGCTCGCGCACGCCACCGTACGCGTACGGTAAGCGTACGGTAAGCGTACCGTAAGCGGGCTCAGATATATATATTGATTTAAAGGCTATTTTCTCAGAATCTACTGAACAGATTTACACCAAACCTACAAAAGGCACTTCCTTGACATAGGGACTACCTCTCTGCCAAATTTCTAGTAATTCTGTTCAGCCGTTCGGGCTGTAGCTCGTTCTAAAGGTCCTATGGAAAAATGCATGGGAAAAACGCGTTTTGGGACCCCCCTTTTATCTCAGCCCCCGCTTGACGAATCCCCCCGAGACTTTCAGGGTAGGAGCGGAGCGTAGCGCCCCACCTATTTTGAGAAATTCGCGAGGATTCATTGACCGGCGCCAAAGTTATTCAAAATAGAATGTTGCGGATTTCCTATGGAAAAGGGGTCCTAACTATAACTACCTACTGGCGACCGCCAGTAGGTAATATATATATATATATATATATATATATTATCCACTGGCGGTCGCCAGTAGATAGTTATAGTTAGGACCCTGTTTCCATAGGAAATCCGCAACATTCTATTTGGAATAACTTTGGCGCCGGTCGATGAATCCTCGCGAAATTTTCAAAATAGGTGGGGCGCTACGCTCCGCTCCTACCCTAAAAGTCTCGGGGGGATTCGTCAAGCGGGGCTGAGAAAAAAGGGGGGTCCCAAAACGCGTTTTTCCCATGCATTTTTCCATAGGACCTTTAGACACAGCTACAGCCCGAACGGCTGAACAGAGTTACTTGAAATTTGGCAGAGAGGTAGTCCTCAGGTCAAGGAAGTGCCTTTTGTAGGTCTGGTGTAAATCTGTTCAGTAGTTCCTGAGAAAATAGCATTTAAATCAATATATATATGTGGGCGGAGCCTAACCACACATCTCATCCTGAGATCTGATTGGCTGTCAGCACTTCATCCAAGAAGTGTTGGCAGCCATCTTGGGACCAATATACATGATAGCACCTCATTAAAAAGCATTGCAGTTAATAGAAGATTTTAAGACTTTAGTTACATTATAAATCATTTGTTGATGGTACCATACTCATTTTAGGAATTGTGGTATGTTCTAAGGTGGTTTCACCATGTGAAAAAGCCTTCTGCTGGGATATCATGATTGAGAGAAAAATATTTTCTCATGCTTTTACCACAGAGGTTTGGAAGGTGATCTATAAGCTAAACTGAGAGCTTATTTTCTGTAAATTCACATTATCTTTCTCAGTCATGTGAGAATGAAGTCTGACATTCTCAGTAAAACATGTACATCCAACAAGGGCAGAGACTGTCAGTTGATTCCTTTGTGTTCTACTGCAGCTTTCCAGAGTGTTCCAAAGAACTACTAGAGCGCTAACCGTCCTACTTATGATAAATGTATGGCACACCAGAAGCCATCTTGCTTGGATTAAAGTGGTAACTCTTAAAAGATTTAATTTAAAAAGGAACAAAATGAGGGGGTTCATTTTTCCATAAAAAGTATGATTAGTGCTGCAGAAAGAAAAATTAGGGCACATTTTGAGTGACTTCTCAAATCCTGACATGCAGACTGAAACATGCACTTTCAATACCAGCAGCAGTTTTCCCTGGTGAGCAGTAGCTTTACTACAGTGATCTAATGAGCAAAAAGAGTGCTAACATTCTGATTTTATGGCAAATGTGTGACACATTTGAATGCCTTCTTGATGGAATCAAAGTAAAAAACTGAAAGTATTTCCTACTGAGGAGACTGCAGTAAATGAGGAAATTAGGAAACTTCATAACAAATAAGTCTCCCAAGATGGCCACCAGAGACAAAAGAGCCCAAATGTAGCCCAAATATCACCCAGATGTAGCCCAAGTATAGCCCAATGACAGAATGTCCAAGAATGTTCTTAAAAACAACTAGAGCACTTACTGTCTTCATTATGACAAAAGTATGGCACACCTGAAGCCATCTTGATTGGAATAAACTGGTAACACTTAAAACATTTAATTTAAAAAGGAACACAATGAGGGGGTTCATTATGCCATAGAAATTATGATTAATGCTGAAGAAAGAAAATGAGGGCACATTTTGAGTGACTTCTCAAATCCTCTTCTATTTCATTAAAAAATTCTGACATGCAGACTGAAACATGCACTTTTAATACCAGGAGCAGACTTCCATGGTGAACAGTAGTTTTACTACAGTGATCTAATGAGCAACTAGAGTGCTAACATTCAGAATTCATGGCAAATGTGTGACATATCTGAATACCTTCATGATGGAATCAAAGTAAAAAACTGAAAGCATTTCCGACTGAGGAGGCTGCAGTACATGAGGAAATTAGGAAACTTCATAACAAATAAATCTCCCAAGATGGCCACCGGAGACAAAAGAGCCCAAATGTAGCCCAAAATCACCCAGATATAGCCCAAATATAGCCCAATGACAGAAGTGTGCAAAACACTTATTATTTTGTGTTTTTGCAGTGTTATATAGTGCAGACTTGTCAGGTATTGGAGTGCTTTACATGAGCATTGGTTACATCACACAAGAACAAATTCATTTTGGTTGTAGACATGGGGAGACTAAGTGATTTGACCAGAATCACAGAATGTCGAGCTGAAGCAGAAACTTCAACCTGGTTCCCCAGTTGCAAAGTCTGCAGTTCTGGAAGTAACACCACATCCTCTCCCCTAAGTGCAACATTTAATCAAGTTGTCAACTAGATAAAAAAACATAAAGATAACAAATAATTTAAAAGTGCTTTGTCGCTATTTGAAAACCATAATTTTGATGCCAATAAGACCCTCTCATATATGTAATTTCTAAAGGAATGCTCTAGGTATTACAGTTTTGATTACATCAAGATGATGTCAGGCGTTCCACACTTTTGTAATAAATATAGAATGTTAGCAATCTAGTTGTTCATTAGGATACTGTTGAGAGGCAGAGGCCAGGGGCACGGACTCTGAAAATTGAAGGCAGGTAGGAGGGTGCAAAGGCAACAATTTAACCACACTGAGCAGGCAGGAAGGGCCGTGGAAGCACAACAGACTATGGAGGGCAGTGGAAAGGGGGGCAGGGGCAACAAACCAACAATACAGGACTTGCAAGAGAGGCTGTTGGAGGGAAGATCTATTACGGGTCAAGGAAGCTAGGGGCGGTCCCCAGAGCCCCGGGAGCCACCACAGAACTGAGCAGGAGAGTGAGTCAGGGACAAAAGGGGCACCTTAATTTGAGCCGGGGTGCCTAGGAACGCTTGCTCCAAAAATGAAGAAAACAGACATATGAGACATGGAATTGGAGGCAGAATACGATGGCAGTTTAATGAGAAGATGCAACTTCAAAGAAACCGCAGAATAGAGACATAAAGTACAAAATACAGAATCCAGATAATCATACAGCTGTCATGATATTCTCTGTATCTCAATTAATGGACTGACAGAGAGAGAGAGAAAACACATCTATAAATGCATCATGAGAAACAAGTTACACCAAGGAAAATGTTACCTAGGGACACTCACATTTACTCTTAGAGCAAGCATTCCTGCAATTACAATACAACATCTTTTAAATGCAAAAGTAAAGAGAACAATGGTTAAACATAACATGACATTTCATATAGGTAAAATAGAATAAGATACTTCAAGCAAAGCAGAGCAAGACATTTTAAGCAAAGGAAGACAAGAGCTCCCAGTTCTTGGGGAAAACCTGCACAGCCTGTTAACCTACATACAGACGGCGAGGTTGTCCGTCGATATCTGTGGGTGCTCTCTTTTTATATCATTTTGTGGGCTCCTTTGCACGCTACATCTACCTACGTATGCTACCCAAAAGCTTCGTCTGCAGATTTTACCAGACATTTCGTCATTTACCCACTTAATGCTGACAATGGACTGGGTGAAAAGGTCAGTCTCTCAGGCCAATCGCTTATCGTAAGTTCCATAGAGCAAGCAGAAAATAATGGGTATTGTACAGGAATTCAATATATTCATGTATAAAATCTCCTCAGTTCTCCTAACTTGACGCTCTGCGGTTGCCACTTCCTTAAAAGCGGGAAACCTGCCCAGGAAGCAAGTACCAGTCCAGGATGCAGCCTACTGTATGTCGACAGCTTCAGGGGGATGTTGAACTTTGATACCGAGCACGGAGCACTCGGGTAGGGTGGGGGCTACTAGTTTGGAGCAGAAGGCCTCGCAGACCTGCCTTCAGACTGCTATACACTAAAATTGCAGAGCTATGGTCAATTTAACAAAGAGGCCTACATATTGAACAGAAGGGCCTACACAGGGGTTTTATGCTGGCTGAGTGGTAAGGATGTCTCAGGATAATTATATAGCAACACAGGACCCGCTGGTCAATTTAATACGGCCTACAAATGCGGCTGGCAAGGCAAGGACAAGGGTCTCATACTTCAGGTGTGGACAGAACGGGCCAGGGGCCCCCTGTGATACAAAATCTACCCTCCTTCAAGGCTGTGGCAATGTAATAGACCATTGTGGGCAGAAGGAAGAGGCAATGGTAGTACAACCATACATGCCAACAGACCCGATTCAGCCAGGAAACGTCCAATGTTTTTAAGCTCAAATGGGCTTTATTTGATCTGTCTCCTGTCTACAATATCCTCTTTTTCAATGTAACTCAAAGGGGAAAATCAATACCCCAGTTTTTTTTCAAAATCTCCCTCTTACCAAGTTCAAAATGTTCGCAAGTATGGTACATTGGATCATGGAAGGAAATGGGATAGGGACATGGACTTGGATAACAGAGGACAGGAGAGACATGGAGAGGTGCACCAAACTGACCCTGCAGGGCAGGCATCAGGGTTTGCAGCAGCACAATACACCACACAGGGCATGCAGGACGGGAGTGCAGCACAACAATCCATAGAAAGCAAGAGGGAGGGGACAGGACCATGCACATGGACAACAGAGAACAGAGGGGCAAGAGGCAATGGTAGCTAGCTGACCATAATGGACAGACAGGAGAGAAGGCTGCAGCATAACAGACCATAAAGGGCAGGAGGGACGGATCAGGGGCATTACAATGGAACAGACAAGCCAGGAGGGAGGGAGTAGGGGTCTGCACATGTAAACAGAGGGCTGGGGGAAAGGGGGCAGGGCAGGAGCAGCAAGATAGCCATGGAGGTCAGGCAGGATGGGCACTAGAAGCAAGACACAACATGAAGAGCAACAGTGAGACTGTGATGGCATACACACAGACCATGGAGGGAAGGTGGGAGGGGGTCAGGGGCAGCTAACTGACCACACAGGGAAGGTGGGAGGGGCCATGGCAGCACAGAAGACCATGCATGGCAAGTGGGAGGGTTCAGTGGCAGCACAATGGCTATGATGGGCAAGAAGGAGGGTGCAGGGGCATGCACAAAGGACGATGGAGGATAGAAGGGAGGGTCAGGACCTGTGCACAGACAAGAAAGATCAGGGGAAGGGGCCTCACAACAGACCACACGGGGCAGGCAGGAGGAGCAGTTGCAGCACAACAGACCAGGGAGGGCAGAAGGGTGTGGCAGTACAATGGACCATGTAGGACAGGAGGAAGAGGATAGAGGCATGGCATGTGGACAGGCAGGGTGGAGGTGGCAGGGACAGGTTACAGTCATCTGACAATGCTAGGCAGGTGGAAGGGGAGTGGCAGCTCAACAGAACACTCAGAGTAGATAGGAGTGGCAGGTCCATGGGACATGGTGGGCAAAAAGGATGGAGCAGGGGCATGCACAAAGACATCGGAGGGCAGGGGGAAGGAGAATAGGGGCAGCAAGCTAAGCACAGAGTTTAAGCAGGAGGTCAATGATGGGGCATAGAATTGGGCAATGGAGGGCAGGAGGAGTGGACTGGTACATCATACTAAATTGAGGGCAGTGGCAGCACATCAGACCATGCATGGCAGGAGGGAGGAGGCTAGTCCATGGATTCACACAACAGAGGATAGGGAGGAGGGGGATGGGGCAGCAAGCTAACTGTTCAGAGAAGGCGGGTATTAGAAACTTTATTGTTTTTAAAACATTTTGTCTGTGCAAACTACTTAAAATATGAACAAGTATGCAGCATAATCTCACTTTTATTCAGGAAGAAGAAGACGTTAGTGACTGTGACTCCGGGCTCACTTGGCAAAAACACCCCCTGACCCTCCACCCCCTATCGCAAAATGTAATGCCCGTGAAAAGGGTAGGTGAACACAGTGTTATATAGAACATAGTCCTGAGAGCACGATTGAAAATGAAAACTAGATATAGTGTATGGTATAAACTATGCACCAAAAAGTGTGATATAAGATGAACCAGGCGTGAAATATAATATGCAATACATTGTGCGCAATGACAGATTCATTGGAGAGCGCGAGATAGCACAGGCACTAGCGCGTGCTATGCGATATGCGCCTTGGAGTGTAATATGCACAGGGCAGTGTTGTGTAACCTAACTAGTCTCTAAAGTTGTAATATAAAATATGTGCTGGGGAGTGTAACGTTGCATATGCACTGTGACAAAGATATGGATCCCAAATTGTAATATGTATGGCATAGCACTGTGCGTTATAACATAGGCATCGAGGAAGGCACGTTAGATGGGGCAATATAACCCGTGCGAAGACAAGTGTGGCATGACATTTTCACGGGGTGGTGTTACAGTGCACATGGGCTAGAGAGTGTCATAGCATATGCACTAGCTAGTGGAATACAATACAGAGGTGTGTGGCACTCGGCAGGCAATGGTGGGTGTAACACAGCATTGGGCTCTGTCAGGAGCGCGCTGTGACTCGCAAGTGATGTTCGTCCCCTTTCCAGAGAGTAAAATAAAAAGTATTACACATCCGGCAGTGGATGTGTGTTTTATTAACTGTGAGGGGGGTTTCTTGCATAGTTTTGGTCGAATTTTTGTCGAATCCCCTTTGAATGGCTTGGTGTGCATGTGTATTAAATGTGCCCGTCAATAGCTACCCATGTTTGTATAAATAAACGACAAGGGTGTCTACCGGCATTAGGCACGGTAGAGCATCAGACATGTCAGAGCTTCACTAGTGGTGTAAATACATTCCACGTGGATTAATTGCATGCATAGTCGCCTTTTAATGAATATCACGCAAATCGTCATGGTGATAGGTACGTACGGTTTGTCCAGCATGTCCTAGGTGTGTCTATAAATATATATTTTTTAAAAATAATAAAAAACAGTGGCCGGCCCTGGGGATTGGGGTCAAAAAAATATAATTAGGAGACAGGCCCTGGGGGATGGGGTCATCAGGGCCAATAAATTAGAATAAGAAGGGGAACCACACAGCCCCCCTTCTTAAAAAAATAAAATAAATAAAAGACTGGCATCGTGCCGGAGGCCATGCCCCCTCCATGCAGCACTCTGCAAACGCGCCCCCAACAGGCATCTCCAGTATGCGCCAGGGAGCTGCGCTGCAGACAGGTGTTCTGAGGCCAAGCCCCTTTTTACACCTCTCTGCAACGCAGCTCTGTGGCGCTTACTGGAGGTACCTAGTGGTCTAGTGTGACCCTAGGGACCCTTAGGATTCAAGGGGACTTAATCTCTCAACTTAGAACAGCCACAGGGCGCGTTTACACAGTGGTGAAGGGAGGGGACGGGGCCTGAGGTGACGTGTGCAAACACGCACCATGGCACGTTTTAAATTGGGGATATAATTTCCCTTCAATACTGAGGGCCCCTGGGGGCTAACTAGCCCACCAAGTGCTTCCAGTAAGCGCTACTGAGCTGCATTGCAGAGAGGTGGTCCAGGCCGTGCCACTTTTTACACCTCTCTGCAACGCAGCTCTGTGGCACTTACTGGAGGTACCTAGTGGGCTAGTTGGACCCTAGGGACCCTCAGGACTCAAATGAACTTAATCTCCCAACTAAAAACGGACACAGGGTGTGTTTACACAATGGTGAAAGGAGGGGACGGGGCCTGAGTTAACGTGTGCAAAAACGCCCTGTGGCCTGTTTTAAGAGGTAGTTTTAATCCCCATGCCCTATTATATACTAGGGGCTTATAGAGGAGGTAAGGCTAATCACAGGGGGACCCCAACGCATAATGTTCCCTAGTGTATGTAGGTGTTTTCACTGTATTCTAAGTGTCTTTTAACATAGCACTGGCTCTAGGACTGGTTAGTCAGACTCCGTTACCACCAGTATCCGTCTGAAAAAGTTGAGGGTACAGGATGATTTTGCAACAAGGCTTCTTTCTGCTCTTCTTTTTGTTCTTTCTGCACGTTATCCTTCTTCCTGCACTTATCTTCGTATTTGAGGACTTCTGTTGCTTCTTTCTGCACTTCTTTTGTTTCTTTCTGTGCATTTTTTCTTCTTTCTTCACATGTCCTATCTCTGTAGGCATAGTTAGAAATTAGCATTTAAAAAACCTTTGAAATTAACAGAAAAAACCATAGGTTTCAGGCACGTTATAGTTAGGAATTAGCATTTAAAAAACCTCAGAAATTCACTGAAAAAACCATAGGTTTCAGGGGTGTTATAGTTAGCTGGACTTTTCACTTGTACAAAACCATTGAAATTCCCCCGTTATAGTTAGTTCAGCTAACTATAACTCGCGCGCCCGCAATGCACTGCTGATGACGTCACATATTACATCACTCATGACATGGTCAGTGACATCACTCATGACATCACTGATGACATCTCAAATGACATCACTGATGACATCACTGATGACATCATCCTTGTGATAGAGTGGCAGACCTCCTCTCACCCTAATATAACCTTTGATACACACATTCAAAAATAGAGACTAAAATTTTCAAAACAATGGACATACCAATACCAGTTACAACAACCTCTTCAGTAATTCTAAGATCCACATACACATCCACTCATTCACCAACAGTCCAATACAGTCACTCATACATGTACTCACTCATCATATGTACTCATACACCTATACATCCTGTTACACAATGCCACTCATCCATAGAGTTACTCACACACATAGTCACTCATGCTAATAAAGAATCAAACATACATTTACTTGCATATACAGTTATACACACACCACCACACTTACTTCTACGGAAACTTACACATACTTAGTCTTTTAAACAATCACTTATAGAAACACATACTTATTCATACAGGAACTCTTTCAATCTCTCACTCTCACATATACTCACATATATACACCAATAGTCACATATACTAGTTTAAAACATATGTAGTTACTCATAAAGACACTATTGAGACAGTCATTCACTCACTAACACACCCATACACACACTCATCCACCCATACAGTCCTGCACACATACTGTGTTCAACACATACAAACAGTGAATCACTCATTCATGCACCTATGCACTACGTAATACCCCCACCGAACCATGCAGACACTCAGACTGATACTCAAAAAACCAACTAATAACCTATATAGACACCCATGTAGCTACTCACCAACCCATGCAGCCACTTATACACAAAATGAGAGACTGATACAGATATTTACATATTTAAACATTACTCACTAAGCCATGTATTCACTATGATACACTTAATCAGTCAGTTACACAATCAATTTTTCAAAAACAAATCATCCATTTAGACACTTATATACCCATTTATTCTTCCATCGACCTTGAGATATACATATATAAAACATATTTAATTTTCCGAATAACACACATTCACTGGATGATGTCATCAGTGATGTCATGTCATTTGAGATGTCATCAGTGATGTCATGAGTGATGTCACTGACCATGTCATGAGTGATGTAATATGTGACGTCATCAGCAGTGCATTGCGGGCGCGCGAGTTATAGTTAGCTGAACTAACTATAACGGGGGAATTTCAATGGTTTTGTACAAGTGAAAAGTCCAGCTAACTATAACACCCCTGAAACCTATGGTTTTTTCAGTGAATATATATATATATACACACACACACACATACAGAAATTACCCAGGAGCAGCCGCCACTGGGTGGTTATAGTTAGGAACGTGTTTCCATAGGAAATGCATTTTTTTGTGTTGCTAATAACTCTGGCGCCATTTCACAAATCTCCATGAAACGTTCCAAAAAAGTGCTTTTTTTTGCCTAGCGTGTGCATGGAAAGTTTCGGGTGATCTCTCAAGTGGGGCAGAGAAAAAAGTGGGGTCCCAAAACACATTTTCCCTATAGGAAATTAGGACACAGCTACAGCCAAAAACACTGAACGGATTTACTCAAAATTTGGCAGAAAGTTAGATCTAGGTCCAGAAAAAAGTGTCTTTTGTGTTTTGGTGTAAATCTGTTCAGTAGTGTTTGAGCAATTAATGCTCAAAAACCTTGTATATCTAGGAATGCGGAGGCTCCGTGGATCCACACAGATCTCAATTGAGATCTGATTGGCTGACAGCACATCAACCAAGAAGTGGTGGCAGCCATCTTAGAACTCGGATTCATAGTTATAACTCATGCCTTAAGGTAACTGTAACTTGCGCCCTCGCCATGCACTGCTAATTACTCTACATATTACATCACTCATGACAACTTCTTTGTCATCATTGATAATATCACTGTGCATTTTGGGAGCGCAAGTTATAGTTACCTTAGGGCACGAGTTATAGCTACTTGAGATAACTATAACTGGTGAATTTCCGTGGTTTTTCGAGTCTAAAATGTTACATTGTTACTGAACATGTCATCTAACTATAACATTGCATTCATTTTTATTTTTTTCAGTGATTCTATATGTGTGTATACATACATAGATATATTCACTGAAAAAACCATAGGTTTTACAGACTTTATAGTTAGGAATTATCATTTAAAAAACCTTAGAAATTCACTGAAAAAAACATAGGTTTCAGGGACGTTATAGTTAGTTGGACATTTGACTCATATAAAACCAGAGAAATTCGCCTGTTATAGTTAGTTGAGCTAACTATAACTCGCGCGCCCGCAATGCACTGCTGATGATGTCACATATTACATCACTCATGACATGGTCAGTGACATCAGTGATGACATCACTGATTACATCTCAAATGATATCACTGATGACATCACTCATGACATCATACAGTGAATGCGTGTTTCTATAAAATGTAAATATGTTTTATATATATATGCCAAGGTGTATTGAAGTATGAATGCATTTACAAGTGCCTAAAGAAATTATTTCGTATGTGTGTGACTGACTGTATAAGTGAGTGATTGAACATGTCTTACTGAATGCATGGGTTAGTGACTAAACTGTGTAAAAGTCTGTATTAGTCTCTCCATTGGTGTGTAAGCAACTGCATGGCTTGCTGAATACCTACATGAGTGTCTATATAGGTTATTGATTTGTTGTCTGAGTATCTGTATGGGTCCCTGAGTGTCTGTGTGGGTGGGTGGGTATATGAGTCTGTGCATAGATGTCTGAGTGGGTGATTCAGTAGTTGTATGGATTAAAAAGTACACCTGGAAAGGCCTGTATGGGTGAGTTAGTGTGTCTATGGGTGTGTTGGTAAGTGAATAAATGTCCCAGTGGTATATCTGTGACTAACTACATATGTTTTAAGCCACTATATGTGAGTGTTAGAGTATATAAATGAGTATATGTGAGACTAAGTTATTTCAAGAGTGGGTGTATAAATAAGTGTCTGCTTCTATCAGTGATTGTATAAGACAGTAAATATGTGTTAGTATTTGTATAATTAAGTGATGTGGTATGTCTAAAAATAACGAAGTTGGTGTGTATAACTGTATACATGATTAAATGGGTATATGATTCATTCTTTGCATTACTGACTAGGCGTGTGAGTAACTCTATGGATGAGTGGCAGCGTGGGACTGCATGTATAGATGTATGAGTGCATATTATAGTCCTCTATTGATGAGTAACTACATGTACAAGTGACTGGATGTGTGTGTATACCTAGGAAATAGTGAGTGCTATGTAGTATATGGCATTCTTCTGTGTATGGTTTCAAAAATAGTAGTCAGCATTTTACAATGGATGTATCAAAGTTTATATTAGAGCATCAATATGTGCATCATATTGTCACGTGGATGATGTCATGAGTGATGTCATGAGTGATGTCATTTGAGATGTCATCATTGATGTCATCAGTGATGTCACTGACCATGTCATGAGTGTTGTAATATGTGACATCATCAGCAGTGCATTGCGGGCGCGCGAGTTATAGTTAGCTCAACTAACTATAACAGGCGAATTTCTCTGGTTTTATGAGTCAAATGTCCAACTAACTATAATGTCCCTGAAACCTATGTTTTTTTCAGTGAATTTCTAAGGTTTTTTAAATGCTAATTCCTAACTAGAACATCTGTAAAACCTATGGTTTTTTCAGCGAATTTCAAAGGTTTTTTAAATATCGAACTACTATTGTGTAGTTGTCATTATTACTATTTTTTCTAACTTTTCAACTACATAAAATAAACTGCAAAAGTATTATGTAACGTAATACATTTCACAAATTACGAGTTTTTAAATAATACAAAACAATTTAACATTCAGATAACAATTTTTCTCCCTTTTTTGCTATAACCAGCTACTACTTAACTTCACTATTCACAGTGATGCCAGTGTAGTTTCATCATAAACAGCAGGGGAAAAAAATAAATCAACTAGATTGTTAAAAAAAAAAACTAATTCTTTCAAATATAATACAAAATCAACACAAATAACACATCCAATAGTACTTCAAATGTTCAAAGCTTACCTTTACGTCGTAGATTGTCTGTAAATTTACCCAATATGCCCGATAATGTATCAAACAATTCGCTTTGAAAGCATCCAGTATGAATTCCTTCAAGATCTTACGTAGTTTCTCTGATAAATTTCCCAATACGCCAGATAATATATCAAAATTTTCGCATTGAAAGCATCCAGTATGAATTCCTTAAAGATCTTATGTAGTTTCTCTGCACAATTTTCCCAATACACCAGATAATGTAGCAATAATTTCGCTTTGAAACCTTCCAGTATGAATTCCTTAAAGATCTTACGAAGTTTCTCTGTACATTTTCCCAATACGCCAGATAATGTATCAAAAGATTTGCTTTGAAAGCATCCAGTATGAATTCCTTAAAGATCTATACACCTTCCCATTAAAGCCGAATAGTGTATCTAAAATCTTTGTTTCAGAAAGGCAATCTCGGTTTCATTTCCAAGTGTGTATCATTACAGTGACTCCATCCATTATTACACTTTAAATAAACTGTCTAATGTCCACTTGTAGTAGTACTTCCATCATGGAAAACAATAGCAACTGTTGCAAAAGTTCTTCCAGAAATAGATACTTGATTAGCAACAAAAAATTTAATTTTGGTTTCCACTTTTCTTCCATTTGGTTGACAGCATTGCAGCATTAAAATCAAATATTTTCCATATCTTTGCAGGCATAATGCAGATAGCATTCTTGATTTACAACGAGAACACATCATCTCATGATCAGCTTCTTTTACTAATTTGGAAAATGGTACAGATTTGCAGACAGGTATTGTTAAATATAAAAATCGTTCTCTGTCAACTATAGTGCTTGAAGTTAATGAATACTCTTCACATTTACGTTCCCATTTGTAACTGAGTCCAAATAAACTCTCAATCTGAATTCCTTCATCTTATAGTACTCCAAGCATAACCATCAGAAATTCTTGTGCATCTTGCTGTATATTAGCACTGAACGTTAAAGATCCAGTACATGTATCCAACAGTTGGCGAATACCAGAAGCAGAATGAATCTTACTTCTATCAGTTCTCAATTCTTGAAATAAAGTGTAGAGTGCAGAACAAAGTTTTTTCCTGACTTTCCATAACTTCACCACAAACATCTTCAAGATAAAATATAACATTTAGAATGACATTACCATAGCAGTTGACACCAGAAGCATTTTCTAATTGCTATCCAACAACATCATCACTTGTTTGTATTTTCTGCTTCTTTACATCTTTTCTTTTCTGTTGATTTTCTTTCTGCTTTTCAACCATAGTTAACTCTTCAACATATTCGCGGTTTGAGCACACAACACGTTTCTGATAAATATGATATTCACCTAAATGGGGAGCATAAAGCCTTCTCAAACGATTATATTCTGTTACACAGTTAACATCAGCAATAACCTTGTTCTCATCAAACTCAGTTAAATACAAACAAGACATCGTTCTAACTCAAAATAATGCAATATATACCATTCCCTCTTTAAACACAGTCTTTCCAACATTTACCAAAGCATTATCTACACTTAAACCTTGTGATTTGTGAATAACTATTGCATATGCTAAACAGAAGGGAAACTGTTTTCTACGAACATACAAGTCTTTTACAAGCAAAAAACGTGCGGCAGAACGTGCAATCTGTCTTACCTCTGCAATCTGATCAAATTTAACTTTCAAAAATTCAATTCCATTTCGATTTTGATATTTCACAAAATCAACAACTTTCCCCATTGCTCCATTCACTAATCCTTCTTCTACATTCAGATTACGCTTCAAAATTACCCGCCAGTTTAAACGTACATCTAATTTTTTTTCTAAGCCAGCAGTTTTTGATACAGACTTCTCCAAAGAATCCAATTTAGTCTGTAGTTTTTCTGAAAGAACAATTGCTATTCCTTGATGCTCTATTTTATCAATAGCTTCAATGTGAACTATTTCTTGATTTTCCAATTTCATAAGCTCTCTGTTAAATGTAGAACACTCTTCCACTGTAGGCATTAAGCAAACATAGACTTTTTTTCTTTCATTTTCTTGTACATTACTTCTGCTGGTGTGTTTTCATTTGTAAACAAGTTCTTTAGTAGACGACTTTGAAAAGCTTCTTTACCATGTTAACTTAGAACACCAATTCTTACATCTTTTAGAATATTTGCATAATCTTCATCTCTTGCTTGTCGCATATTCTGAGTGAGTTCTTTATATTCAAAATGTAACCACAGATTCACATTTCCAATACTTCCCAGAGATTTCGTTGTGTCTTCATGTAGAAGAGTTTTAAACACAGGTTCTCCTTTTACAGGGGTTAGTTGTAGCAGATCTCCAAATACAATTAAATGTTTTCCTCCGAAGAGAACGTCGTAATCTGTTTTTAATACCTGTTGCATTCTTAAGTGTACAAAAGCAAGCATTAATTTTGAGACCATGCTCACCTCATCAATAATTAAAAGTTTCATTTTCTTCAGCACTCTTGACACTTCATAAGAAGCTTCTCCAGACCACTTCTGATATTCTAATTTATTATCATGCTCCACTGGTAACATCAATAATCTATGCAAAGTAACTCCTTTAACATTGTGTGCCGCTAATCCAGTTGGAGCTGTTACCACACAACATAAATATGAACCAGTAGTTTTTTGAAGATAACTGGTCAAAACTTTAATTAAAAAACTTTTTCCTGTCCCAGCTTGACCACTGATGTACATCAGAAGAGGTTTAAAAGATGAACACAGACATTCTTT
Organism: Triturus cristatus; assembly: GCF_964204655.1. Lineage (NCBI taxonomy): Eukaryota > Metazoa > Chordata > Amphibia > Caudata > Salamandridae > Triturus > Triturus cristatus. The sequence continues at coordinate 674,550,586 of NC_140594.1, read as the reverse complement.
TTTTTTCATGCAACAAACCATGTTCTATCCGTTCTCTCACTTGCACATATATTTCTTTCTGTTCAACATTTACTTGTTCTTCTAACTTTTCCAATGTTATATTCTCCTCGTGTGCTTGTTGCATTGCAATTTCGACTTCATGTATAGCAATCGCTGCTTCATTTTCCAGCATTGGTTGTCCAAGAGGATCTTGACTACATGGACCACTACTTTGACTATCTTGAGAACTTTCATGAGCTATTTCAGCTGTAATAGTCTTTTCCTGTTCAACTTCATCATTCAACATTTTTAAATATGTAGGGAAAATTGGACATCGAATGCTATCTTTACAAGCATTAAAAGAATCTTCGTAGCAGTCAAACTCTCCAAGTAATTCACTTTCGCTACGCCATGGTTTAAACAGCTGCACAAGTGCTAAATAGTAAAATTCTCGCTTATCTGGAGTTTCACAACTAAGTTTCTTGTGGTTTATAAGATTACCCTTTGCATGTTTTACTAAACAACCATGACATCCAAATACTGCAAACTTTGCTTCTTTTAAATTCGCTTCAACATTTCTTTTGAAGCTGTAATGTTGAAGTACTTCATACAGACATAGCTGTTCCAGATGTTGACTCCTTTTTGGATAGTATGTTTCCAACATATTAGTTTTAAGAATGTCTGTACTAGCTGGCTCATTTGCTGCTAATTGTTTATTTCTTCCAATGATTTCAACACTCTATTTCGTTTGCAGGCAAGACCTAAACTTACCCAAATGATTCCTTGTGACTTTGAATATAAACTTGAAGAACACAAGCGGTCTGAACATTCATACGATCCAATTTGTCGGTTGGAAAGCATTTTCAAACTAAAGCTGTACAATTGTTTGCTAAGACTATTCTCTTGTGCAATTTCTTCCCACTTTTATTTTTCATCTGTTTTTTCAGATTTTGTTATGTACGATGTAACATAATGTGCAACAGCAATTGAGTTATCTGCAACATACTGAATGTCCATGTTCGCATTCCACATTTTTAAAATGACTGGATTGTAGTCATTGATATACTTTGACACTTCTGTTCTTTTTAAGTTGTAGGTATTCTTTGGAGATTTCCGAGTTATTGTGTGCCTCACAGAAGAAAAAAAAGAATTTACTCTTCCTTTACTAAAATAACTACTGCCTCATCTTCCTCTTTCTCTCCAGCAATAGTTTCAATGTTTTTCTTAAAATCCAAAGGTAAGTACACCACTCTTCCTTTCAGCCCTCTTTGCAAGTCTGTTGGTGGCAGTTTACCTGTTTTAGGCTCCATCTGAATTATAGTTTGAAAAGGATGAACAGATTGAATTAGAACCGACTCATATGTATTCAATTTGGCCAGCTCCTGCGGAATAGCTACTAACTCCAACTTATTATGCACTGCTCTAGCAGGCATTTTGTTCTGTTCTAATTTGTTGTAACAATATTTACATATACATTGATCACTACCTAACTTAAATTGACCTTCAACAAAAAAGTAAGTTGCAAATTCTTCCCACTTACCATTGTTCTCCTTTTCACTTTTCAAATACAAATCAACATTCCTACTTTGACTTTTATAATGAGTACGTCGACAACAAACACAAACATAGTTTGGTATTTCAGAGCACACTACATTAAACTTTCCAATTTCTTCTTCAAACGTATCAGTGCTAATCACTTTCTCATCTCCTCCAACATCTGTCATTGTCAAACTTTCACTCTCTATGAACTGCTCTTCTGAACCAAAATATCAAATTTCAATATCATCACACTTTTTTGAACATCTGATAAAGAACCATATAAAAGACTTCCATTCAGTTCACTTAAACTTAATGCAGGACTTTTTACTTAGTACAGTTTCTTTACAAAGTTCCGCATTTCTGAATGGTGTACTGCTAACATCCTCAAATGATGAAAAACACTTTTACAAACTTTTCTTGAAAGACAAGCCAGAGAATGCCCATACTTCTCAGTATATTTACTTACATTACATAGATCTAGTCCTTGTAGCAACTTAATCTTCTGTTTTATACTTTTCTGAGTCTATTCTCGTGGAAAACACCGCATTTTATCAATGGATTCCAGTCGAATACTACAAATGCTCCTACAACTCCACTTATACACAGGAGCTTGTGGCCGTTTCCCTTGCACTTCTTCAGCTATTAACTCTTCTGCACTTTTACCATCTATTTCCTCTTTTGGATGAGGAACACCATCCTGAACTTCGTAGCAACGACCTCCAGTATCAACTGAAAATAATAAACTATTTTCCTGGAAGTATCTTTCCTCATTAAAAAAAGGCTCAGTACTAGAACTTTTTGTCCAATGTCCACTAAAGGTTTTACAAAAGTTGGTTCTGTTTTTTCTACTTTTGTCTTTCAATACTTTCACTATTTTATCCAATACTTTCAATCTCTTTAAAATCAAAATGAACAACTGTTTCAAATGGAAAGCAGTATCCACTATACTTTCAATACGCTGCTTCTCTTTGAATTGGAACATTCTTCTTTTATATTTGCAGCATGTTTTCAATAAATTCTGAATCACTCTAGATCGAAAACGTCTCTAACAAATTTCTTGAAATTGTTTTTGTCTTCGAGTACCAGATACTATTTCTTTTTCATCTTTCCTTTTCCTCGTATTTGAAATTGAACTCTGCTTCACCTTACTTGAAAAATACATCTTTTTGCTTTGTGTGATGTTTTTCTCATTAAATGTTCCTAATATTTTTTTTAAAAATTGTCTTTTGCTTTTACTCGAACAAAAAGTTACTCTACTACTCACATTTTGTTCTACTTCAAGATCTTTCCTTTTCGTCAAATATATATTTTTCTTCTCTTTTCTTTTTTTTTTTACTTCTTCTAGGCATTTCCAAATTTTAATCCAAACGAGATAATTTTCTGAAAAACAAAAAATAGATTCAATTATTTTTCACATTTCTTCACTATGTTAAAATAATACCATACAATGGCAAAACTTCCACTAACAACTTCCAGACCCAGTGCTGCAACGTGATGGAGCACGACAGATGAGCACTAGGATGACAAGTAGTGCCATAGAACATACAGCAAGTATTTATTTAATTATTTACATACTCCTTTACAATTTATATATAACTGCACTACCTCATACTTTTCACCTCTCCGCCACACCCCACCACCCCACACCACTCTCTCTGCAACCCACCACACACAACTTTATTAATAGTATTTTAAAAAATTTGAATCTATGTACTTAGAATGATATTATCAACCAAACAGCACACATACAAATTTCCATTATTACCTAACAATTTTATCAACAACTTCGCAAACATAACACTGCACCCAGGGCTTTAACTGTAGGGGGTGTCAGTGGGGATGTGACCACCAGCACTTATTTTTGGGAGCCTTGAAACGGGTCTTTATAGGGCTCTATTTTCCGACCTCACAAACGTAATCTGTTTTTTTTTCTTTATTGCACTGCAGTGACACTGTAAGAGCATACACATTGCTTACTACTTAGAAGTGCAGACATCATGCCAAGTGACTCGCATTGTAGGAGAAGGGAAATCCTTTAAAGAGAGCCATTTTCTCTCAGTATTTCCCTTCTCTTTTTGCAACGCACCAGCAACATCATCGTGGGGTGATTAGCAGACAGACCACCATGCGCGCAACGCCCATTGCCCCGGACTCTCTGACACAGCTTCCTGGGCGCACAGAGCCGCACCCGAGTACTTCACCGGTCTTCAAAACATAATTTTTTTTGTAAAGGTGCTCTGTTCTTTTTCACCCCTTTTTACAACCCCTACATGCCCACTCTGCCTGTTGCTGAAAGAATTAGGCTCCCCGAAATTTCCCTCTAGTTGCGCCTCTACAAACGACCACAACAAGGCAACTCCAGCACGAACCTGCTCTCACCTTACACACGGTTTTGTTTTAGTGCTACGAAAACACACACTTTGCCTGTCTCACTAAGTTCTCACACCCCCTCTTTACTATGAACATAAAAGCTTTCCAATACTTTTATATTCCTATACTGTACTTCACATGGAAATATAGAACTCAAGGTTCTCACCACTCCAAATTACCTCTCTGGTATACTTTCTCAAATATAAGAAGTACATGTATACAGTATCTGTCAGTCACGGCCACTTTAAAACAGTGTACCTATAAACAACTCTACAAAACGTTATGTTTCTAAATAAACGTATTACACTTAAAAGCTCCTTAACATTTCTTTCGCTAGATGTACCTTTGTTTAAAACACCACCAGAGAAGGGTGTTGAAGTATGCTCCACAAAGAGTAACTCAAAGCTTTGTTATTCTTTATTAAAAAATCTGCCTGTCAATGCTTTTCGCAAGCCTTTTCAACGCCTTAAGAGGGTAGCTGGATGAGTATAATACGTCGTATTTAAGTTCGGGGGCGGACGATGCACGGAAATAAGAACGTATAGTTGAATAAAGGGCGAGTGGATGCATGGCGAGATACATCAATGGATAGATACATAGATCAATGTATGAATGGATGAATGCAAAGACCAGTACTTAGAATAGACGGGTGGGCTGCTAAATGCTTAGGATTGATTCTGGGACAGATATATCTATGCATATATAGGCATATCGCTGCATGAATGGCACAGTGCTTACTGTAGGCGAGTGCGCTCATAGATGCTTAAGAGAAGCGGACAAACAGATTTATGTATATATATAAGTAGGAATATATCCATCAATTAAAAGATGGTTGAATGGCGCAGTGCTTAGGATGCACGGATACTGCGCTTTAATTGGGCCTGGTCTGGGGACCGGCACTTATTTACAGGCAGCCTCCAAATGACTCTCTACCAGGCTCTATTTTCAGCGCTCTCAAAGATAGTCAATTTTTTTTTTATTACACTGCAGTGACAGCATGCACATCGATGTACACATGCTTATTTTGCTCACTACTGAGAACTGGAGACATCACGCTAGGTTACCCACGTTATAGAAGAAAGGGAAATCCTTTGAACAATGTTTTTTTCCAAACCTACGATAATTGGAGAGGATTTTCTAAAGCACACAATGATACTTATCTTGATTTAGACCACGCCCCAAGTTGCATAGCCCACACCCCTTTAAGAACTTTGCCCCCCTTTTAGAGCACCCCCACCTTTTTTCTCCCACTTAGAACCCTAACTACACCATAGTAACAAACAAACAGTGGAACCTTCCATTAAAATCTACAATGGCACCAAGTTTCATAATTTTCCATCAACGCTATCAGCCTTCTATCACAGTACAAGAGTGTCTATCAGCCCAAAGAAGTCTTATCCACAGAAATGTTGTGTAATTTCTGTACCTGTCTGCTGGAACACTCATCACCAAAACTTATTAAAACAAGGGAATTTACCAGAAAAACATATACCATACCATAAAGTTATTCATAAATGGGCACACTGCCACTGCACCACCCTCTTCCCCATCCTTCCTTAATTTTACAAAATTAAAGACTGATCCACACTAAACCTAGTAAACACACTATACCAATTCAAGAACTTAATGTAAACAACCGTCTACAGGAACGCTCATGAGCAAAGCGTATTAAAACATACAAATTTGCGGGTAAAACATATACCATGCAATAGGGCACTTTATAAGTACTCCCAGTGGTACTACATCACCTTCAGTAGCTCGACATCTGCACGTTATTAAATTCTGTGTTTTAATCAGAAAAATACCCACCTCCCCCACACCCACCCGCCCTTCCTTAACCATACAAAATCAAACAGAAACCCCCACCATTCCTAGTAGCGCCACTATACCCATACAGAGGCTTAATTTTAACAGGTGTGTGCCGGAACACTTATCAACAAAAAGTATTCAAACATGCAAATTAGCGGGAAAAACATAAACAATACCATAGCACGGTTAATAAATAGGTCCACTCAAACTACATTACCTTTACTAACTACACATGCCCACATTACAAATGTCCGTCTTATAATCAGCAACATATGCACATCCCCCACCTCTGCCCATACCCATGCTTAACCCTACGAAATCAAACAACAAGCCCCTGCACTCCCGTTACCGCCAATATAGCCATAGATAGACTTAATGTCAACAGGTGTCTGCCGGAACGCTCATCAGCAAAAGCTATTAAAACTTACAATTTTGCAACTCAAACATACACCATACCATAAGACGGTTTATAAATAGTCACAGTACCACTACACCACCACAACACCCGCCCTTGCTTAACTTTATGCAATAAAAGAAAGAGCCCAAGCAAACGTAGAAGCGCCACTATAGCCATACACAGCCTTAACTTCAACAGATGTCTCCTGGAAAGCTCATCAACAAACCGTATTAAAACATGCAAATTTGTGGGTAGAACATATACCATGCCATAGGGCGCTTTATAAGTGCTCCCAGTGGTACTACATCACCTTTAGTAGCTCCACATCTCCACGTTACTATATTCTGTATTTCAAACAGCAACTAACTACCTCCCCCACACCCACCCCCGCCCTTGGTTAACAGTACGAAATTAAACAGAAACCCCCCATTCCTAGTAGTGCCACTATACTCATACACAGGTTTAATTTTAACATGTGTCTACTGGAACACTTATCAGCAAAAACTATTCAAACATGCAAATTGGCAGTTAAAACATAAACCATCCCATAGCACTGTTTATATATGGGCCCAGTGAAACTACATTACCTTTAGTAACTACACATGGCCATGTTACAAATATTCATCTTATAATCAGCAACATACGCACCTCTCCCACCCCCACCCATCCCTTGCTTAACCTTACAAAATCAAACAACGAGCCCCAGCACTCCCGTTACCGCCACTATAGCCATACATAGACTTAATGTCAACAGGTGTCTGCCGAAACGCTCATCACAAAACCTATTAAAACCTGCAATTTTGCAACTCAAACATACACCATACCATAAGACGGTTTATAAATAGTCACAGTACCACTACACCACCTCAACACCCCCCCTTGCTTAACTTTACACAATAAAAGAAAGAGCGCCAGCAAACGTAGAAGCGCCACTATAGCCAAACAGAGGCTTAATTTCAACAGATGTCTCCCGAAACGCTCATCAGCAAAACGTATTAAAACATGCAAATTTGCAACTAAAACATATCCCATGCCATAGGGCACTTTATAAGTGCTCGCAGTGGTACTACATCACCTTTAGTAGCTCGACATCTGCACGTTACTATATTCTGTGTTTCAATCAGCAACATAACCACCTCCCCCACACCCACCCCCGCCCTAGCTTAACCGTACGATATCAAACAGAAACCCCCACCATTCCCAGTAGTGCCACTATACCCATATACAACATTAATTTTAACAGGTGTCTGCCGGAACACTTATCAGCAAAAAGTATTCAAATATGCAAATTGGTGCGTAAAACATAAACCATCCCATAGCACGGTTTATAAATGGGCCCAGTCGAACTACACCACCTTTACTAGCTAGACATCTATATGTTACGAAAGTCGTTTAAACACTCTGTAGAGTGTATAGCAGGGCATGGGGAGAGTAAACAAAGTTCTAATTCCCAAACGTTTGATATACAGTCCCTTTACTGTATCTATATTAAAGATATTAAATGGAATGAATAAATTGACGAGTGTCTCAAAAGGGATAGTGAAGCTCACCATCAGTAAAACACGAACCACTTCAACACCTACATATATCCGCCACAGCGACACAGCCTGACAGATAGTATCACTTATAATCACATGTAGTTCTCTAATGTCAACAAACTCATACAGAAAATATACCGCACATTTACATTTTTTAATCTCTCACACATTTATAAAACATCTCTTCTAAAGAAGCACTCCCCAACTACTTCTATTCCATAAGAACAGACAATAATTAATATGTTTACTACCATACATTTTAGTATATCTACCTTTGTATTATTCACTAGTCAGAAACTACAAAAACTAATTACTATACCCAAATGCAAACCAGAAACAATATTCATATTTATCTCAACCTAGGATCACATGATTGAAACTATGCTTACATATAAAAGGAACGTATCACTTTTCCTATCTCCATATCCTCTCCATGTAATCTCAAAACACTGTACACAGCCCCACTATACAACAACCTACCCTGACTTACATTGAAACCTACCTCTCAGTGTCAAAAATAAGACCACAACCTGCCCACATAACATTTCTGTATTTGTTTTATCGCCTTTAACTTAATAACACATACGTCTCCTACCACCACCCCCACCCCACTATTTCCACAAAAAGTATCAGTTGCAAACGTGCAACATTTTCTTTATCTCTCCAAATACATTAGAAACTCAAATTAACGCTGTACCTCATTTTCAAAACAATACAGTCCTATAAAGATGACAAACTACATATATAAAATAGTTATATAACAACAGCTAAAATTTTATGCATATTTCTCAACCAATATCAAACAACACAATTTACTAACACTATATTACTTTGAAATAAAAAATACTTTAAAAATTAAAAACATCACCTCAAATACTTAATCAATACTATAAACACATAACACACCTTGTTCATTTCCAACTCACCTTTGTAGTTGTTATCCAGATTTCAAATGACACACGCATACAATTCTCTCTTTCTCACATAGTACACGTAAAGCTCCGACTCCATCAAGAATGATACCAGGAATGGCACAATTTCTCTGTCGCTCCACACATAAACACATGTAAAGAACAAATCAGAATACTTCATTTCTTCAACGACATTGCAAAACGTACCTCCATCGGTTAATTTTGAATTTCCCTTCCGAAAAGCTACTTATTATTCCGCGCCACATACAGGTCAGAAGTTCAACCTATTTTATCACCACACTTTCTGGAACCTTCTACGACACCTGCAGGTTAAAAGTTCATCATTTTTTTTAACCTAACGATATACTTTTGCAACATTTTATCGAACATTCAATGGCACGTGCACGTTAAAAGTTCACAATAGGGGTCAGTAGTTCATCAGCTTTATTCCCAACTCTAGCAGCACCTCACCTTACGCCCCCAGTGCCATCAGACCCGTAGGAGTCAGTGCTTTTCACTTTCCAAATACCAAATTAATTTCATACACATAAATTTACCTTCGCACTCCCTATATAACATCCCCTAAGCACCATACACAAGTTACAATGTTCTAAACAAAAGTTCCTCCAAGTAGCTATAACTACATGCTGACACTACTTGCACAGATGTGGCACAGCGGCCAAAGCACATGACTTCACAGCATATGACACACAGTTTGGGCTCACGCTTTCATCCCCGAGTCTGGCAGCAGGTCAGCTTAGCAGCCTGCGACTCTACACACTACCTCACATATTTTCCGTGCCCCAGAACTTTCAGACCAGTACGGGTCAGTAATTCGTTCTAGTAGTTATAAACACATGCTGACACTATTTCCACAACTGTACTGCAGCGGCCACGACACATGACTTCACAGCATAGGACACACAATTTAGACTCACGCTCTAATCCCCAAGTCCCACACTACCTCACCTTAGCAGCATCACACTCTAGGCAATACCTCACTTAATTTTTGTAGCCTAGCACTTTCATACCGGTAGGTATGATTAGTTCACTTTGCACCCCCTCTATAGCACACCCTGAACACCACACATAGGTTACAGTGCTCCTACCCTCCTATTTCCCACTTTTTTCACCCTTTTTTCCCCTTACTCGCTTCAACGGAATCACAAAATGGCGGCCAACACTTCCTCCTTCCATGGGACTCTAGACAATACCTCACATATTTTCCGTACCGAGGACTTTCACACCACTACGGGTCAGTAGTTCATCCTAGTAGGTATAAACACATGCTGACACTACTTCCACAACTGTACTGGAGTGGCCAGGGCACATGACTTCACAGCATAAGACACACAGTGTGAGATCACGCTTTAATACTCGAGTCGTGCACAAGCTCACCTTAGAAACATCACACACTAGCCAATACCTCACTTAATTTTCGCAGCCTAGAACTTTCACACTGGTAGGTATAATTAGTTCACTTCGCACCCCCTCTACAGCACACCCTAAACACCCCACAAAGGTTACAGTGCTCCTACACTCCTCTTTCCCACATTTTTTGCCCTTTTTCCCCCTTACTCACTTCAACGGAATCACAAAATGGTGGCCAACACTTCCTAGTTGCAAACGCTTGCTGCGCTCACAGCCAATCAGCAGCAAGCTCGTGCTCGTAACGCCTCAGCCAATCAGATGGCAGAATTCCCAAATATCGATATCTGTAAACTTCGATATTTCTCAAAAACTACTGAATGGATTTACACCAAATAAACAAAAGCGTGCTTTCTAGACCAAGACCCTTCTCCCTGCCAAATTTGGGGTAATTCCTTTCACCCGTTCGACCTGTAGCCTTGTCTAAAGTTTCCTATGGAAATTAACATTGAATAAACACGTTTTGGGACCCCCCTTTTTTCTCAGCCCCCCCTTAATGAATCACCCCCAACATAGGAGCTGATCTCAACAAAGAATTAGTTTTGAAAATTTCACAAAGATTCATCAATCGGCGCCAAAGTTATTGCTAATAGAATGTTGACATTTTCCTATAGTAACTAGGTCCTAACTATAACTACCTACTGACGACCGCCAGCAGGTAATATATATATATATATATATATATATATATTTTTTTTATTTTTTTTTCACTGAAAAAACCATAGGTTTCAGGGGCGTTATAGTGGGGAACCACCTTTACAACGCAACTTTTACAACGCTATGCTATTACAACGCATTTTTTACAACGCAAAAACTTTTACAACGCATGCTTTTACAACGCATGCTATTATATGGTAAGTACTTTTACAACGCATATACCTTTACAACGTATTATTTGAAAATGCCTTTACAACGCATGCATTTACAACGCATGCATTTACAACGCAAGATGTTATATGGTAAGTACTTTTACAACGCATATACTATTACAACGCATTTTTTAATGTTGGTATTTTAATTTAAAAAAATATATATCGTATAATTATTTTTTGTAAAAAAAATTGTAATTGATAAAAAGTGAGTAGTTTATCAAAATATTAATACTTGAGTATTTTGTCTAGTAGAAATGTTTTGTTGGATAGTTAAATTAATACTTGAGTATTTAAATATTTATAATTGAGTATTTTGTCTAGTAGAAATGTTTTGTTGGATAGTTAAATTAATACTTGAGTATTTTAATATTAATACTTGATACTTAATACTTGAGTATTTTGTCTAGTAGAAATGTTTTGTTGGATAGTTAAATTAATACTTGAGTATTTAAATATTTATAATTGAGTATTTTGTCTAGTAGAAATGTTTTGTTGGATAGTGTATTTAATACTTGAGTATTTTAATTTTAATACTTGATACTTAATACTTGAGTATTTTGTCTACTAGAAATGTTTTGTTGGATAGTTAAATTAATACTTGAGTATTTCTCAAAATAGAATGAGTTTTGTTATATTTAATTTTATACATATTACAGTGAATACTGAGAATTTTTAAAGTTAAATAAATAATTGAGAATTATTCTAAATAGAAAGAGTATTTAATATTTTATTTAAAATAAATAAGAGTGAGTAACTAAATTTTAAGACTTGAGTATTTTTTAAATATTAAAGTGTATTTCTAAAATTTATTTAGTTCATTTGTTTCTTTAAATTAAGAAACAGCATATTTTAAATTTATTTTATTTAAAATTTGTGAGTACTTTCTAAAAATATTAATAATAGAGTAATTAAGAAACAGCATATTTTAAATTTAATTTATTTTAAATTTGTGAGTACTTTCTAAAAATATTAATACTAGAGTATTTTTCAAAAATTTAAGTAATCAGATATATTAAAACTAGAGTATTTATAAGTTCCAAAAATAAAGTAAATTTTTATATTAAAAAGGAAGAGTACTTTTGGATTATTTATTAAAAAAATTAGAGAAATTTATTTAAAAAATTTATAAATATAATAATAATTTAAATATTAAAAGAGTAATAATAAATGCATTTTAAAAACAATAGTAGTTTAAAAAAAAAAAAAAACAATTACTTACTGTTTTTAAAAAAATTCCCACGCTTTTCCATTGAAGTCTATGAGCGTCTTTGTCCTTTATTTATTTTGGCAGCTTCAGAATATACAACCCGCGGAACAAGAAAAGAAGGATCAGAAAGTGAAGAAAGAGAAAGTTTTGAAGGGAAAAGACAATAGAGTCGAGGTAAGGAACATATTTAGTAAATTAACATTTAATTAGTTACAATTTTGAAGTTTAAATAACTATTAAAAAAATAATAACAGCAAACAATTATTGTTTTCAAATTTTTTATTTATACAAAACTCATGAAAAAATAAACCATATTTTTAATGAATTTTGCAATGTAAGTAACATTTTTAAAACTAAATATAAATATTTTATTAACATTTATAAACATTTATTTACAGATTAGTTAAATAAAGTAGTCCGTTATAAATTTAGATGCACGCGATGACGTAATGACGTGAACGTCGACGTAATGCGCCATTTTGCAGAGCATCGGAGGAGGAAGCAGCAGGAAGCTGATCTGCGGCCAGGTAGGAAATATTTTCATTTGTAATTGTAGAATAAACCTTTAAAAGGGATACATATATAGTGAGGAAAGAATAAGGGGAGGTTGCGGGAAAACTAATTGATTACTTAAATGTTTTTAAACATGTCCACATTAATGTCATTAATGTATGCCTATGTAGGGTCGCTAAAAGTTATTTATTTATTTAAAAAAAGTATGTAACTGTTAAAAAATTAAAAGTTACTGTTCAGAAAGTTGATTTGTTTATTTAGGAAGTAAAAAAAGTTATGTCGATCTTCATTTCTAAGTGCAAAAAAGTTGCGTACTTTCACATTTTGGAAATTAACGATTGTTATAAAAATGATGATTAAGCTGCAAAGTGCATTTCGGAATATGGTTTGAATTATAGGATTTACATATGTTTCAGTTTTGGTGATTAGTTTTGACGGTAATTAAATTGAAAATTTTCGGTAATTATATTAATGGAGTTCCAATGTAGAACAATAGTTCAAATACTATGGGACAGTAAATTTGTAGACATTGGTAGTTTTTGTTTGAAATGAAGATTTGTTTTAAATGAAAGGACCCGACTTGTTTGTTTGAAAAATATTTTAGAAAAAAAAAAAGTATGCCAATTTTAATTAGAAAAATAGTAAAATTTAATGCAAAGCAGGAAAGTAAGTTATTACATTATTTTAAAAAGAAAGAATGTTAGAAAGATTTTCCAGGTAGTCTATAGCCACACACAACGAAAATTGTTGTAGAATTGCCAATAGTCTCTCAGACATTTCCCTTGTTTTGACTGTTACTCGTGGGTTTAGACTACCTGCGAGTGTTTGTGCTATTCTCATTTCTTGGAAACTTTGCTCCTTCTTCAAAGTTGCCAAAAATGAGTAGAAGTTAGGATGTGGTTTGCCAATTGTATGGTTGAAGGAGTTATGCCATCCCTCAATGGCATTGTTTGTTTTTGCTTCTCCCTCTAAACAACTCGTGTAGCAGTTCCACCACTCCACATGGAATCGTGGCTTCCTCCTGCGACCCGATCTGCTTAGGTGTCCAATCCATGTGTCCTCAAAATAATTTAGAATGGGTGCCAATTTTTCTTCGTTACTCGTGTAATAAACAGATTCTATAATTGCAGTGTAGTACTCGTCCACACTATCGGGAGGAACAAAACAAAGTGCAGTTAATTTTTTTAGTTCAAATTGTAGTTTGCTATCCCGAGAATAATCTGCAACTAGGGATGTTTTCTGTCATTTACGCCAAAATGCCTGCGAAAAATGGAAAAAACATCCCTGAATTTGGGTATCCGTGTACGTTTTAGTGATCACATTGATCATGCTCAATTCAAAATCAATAATTATTTTTCGAGGACTTGAAGATGTTTTACTTTTAATCACTGATAAAAGTTCAGTGTATGTTGCAGAAGTCTTATCAGGTAGCAAACTATAAACTAAGGGAATTACACTATTGTTAATTTTAGCATGTATAGTGTAAATTTGAGTGAAAGGATGGGGTGTACTTTTAAACGTCCCATCCATCATCCAAATTTCACTACTTTCTAACTTAGCAAGGTTACGTGGGGTACTAAAAATTAGAATACGTTTCTGAGGGTTTTCGTTGTCATGCAGAAGGAAAGGTTCATCAGAAAAAGAAATAGAAAGATCTTGAGGAATTCTAATGTCAGAGAAAGTATGTGGTGTAGATAATTGAATGTTACTTGCCTGCTTTTGTCTCTGAATAATTCTTCTCAAATTAGGTATTATAGGCATGTTACTAGCAACATGACTGGGGACATGCTGTGCAACCTCTCTTAAAATTGATCCTGTAGAATCATTGGAGGTGCTTGCAATAGCTTTCATCTCGTTTATTGTTTCTCTAATTTCTACATCCATTGCAGAGGCAGAGTGGTTATGTTCTGTGGTTTTCACAACCAAATTATCAACAGTAACCGCTCTGCCACTGCAATGGGTAGTGTAGTATTGCACACACCTCCAATGATTTCTAGTTAAACTTATTCTTTCCTTACTATATATGTATCCACCATGGTTTAATAAATTTTTGCCCTTCCTGGATTTAATAAAGTTGGCAGCTCCCAGGCTAGACATTATCTGAAAAGAGGAGAGAAGACAAAAAAATTAGTCTGAATAAAATTATGAAATATCTAAAACATAACATTTACACCATCCATTACTTTCACTACTGCTGCACCTTCCTGGAGTTAGAATAGTAAATTGCACCCCTACACCATCCAACACTTTCCCTACTGATGCACCTTCCTGGAGTTAGAATAGTAAATTCCACCCCTACACCATCCAACACTTTCCCTACTGCTGCACCTTCCTGGAGTTAGAATAGTAAATTGCACCCCTACATCATCCAACACTTTCCCTAATGATGCACCTTCTTGGAGTTAGAATAGTAATTGTTACCCCTACACCATCCAACACTTTCCCTAATGCTGCACCTTCCTGGAGTTAGAATAGTAAATTGCACCCCTACACCATCCAACACTTTCCCTACTGCTGCACCTTCCTGGAGTTTGAATAGTAATTATTACCCCTACACCATCCAACACTTTCCCTACTGCTGCACCTTCCTGGAGTTGGAATAGTAAATAGCACCCCTACACTATCCAACACTTTCCCTACTGCTGCACCTTCCTGGAGTTAGAATAGTAAATTGCACCCCTACACCATCAAACACTTTCCCTACTACTGCACCTTCCTGGAGTTAGAATAGTAAATTGCACCCCTACATCATCCAACACTTTCCCTACTGATGCACCTTCTTGGAGTTAGAATAGTAATTGTTACCCCTACACCATCCAACACTTTCCCTACTGCTGCACCTTCCTGGAGTTAGAATAGTAAATTGCACCCCTACACCATCCAACACTTTCCCTACTGCTGCACCTTCCTGGAGTTGGAATAGTAAATTGCACCCCTACACCATCCAACACTTTCCCTACTACTGCACCTTCCTGGAGTTAGAATAGTAAATTGCACCCCTACACCATCCAACACTTTCCCTACTGCTGCACCTTCCTGGAGTTAGAATAGTAATTATTACCCCTACACCATCCAACACTTTCCCTACTGCTGCACCTTCCTGGAGTTGGAATAGTAAATAGGACCCCTACACTATCCAACACTTTCCCTACTGCTGCACCTTCCTGGAGTTAGAATAGTAAATTGCACCCCTACACCATCAAACACTTTCCCTACTACTGCACCTTCCAGGAGTTAGAATAGTAAATTGCACCCCTACATCATCCAACACTTTCCCTACTGCTGCACCTTCTTGGAGTTAGAATAGTAATTGTTACCCCTACACCATCCAACACTTTCCCTACTGCTGCACCTTCCTGGAGTTAGAATAGAAAATTGCACCCCTACACCATCCTTCACTTTCCCTACTGCTGCACCTTCTTGGAGTTAGAATAGTAATTGTTACCCCTACACCATCCAACACTTTCCCTACTGCTGCACCTTCCAGGAGTTAGAATAGTAAATTGCACCCCTACACCATCCAAAACTTTCCCTACTGCTGCACCTTCCTGGAGTTAGAATAGTAAATTGCACCCCTACACCATCAAACACTTTCCCTACTACTGCACCTTCCTGGAGTTAGAATAGTAAATTGCACCCCTACATCATCCAACACTTTCCCTACTGATGCACCTTCCTGGAGTTAGAATAGTAAATTGCACCCCTACACCATCCAACACTTTCCCTAGTGCTGCACCTTCCTGGAGTTAGAATAGTAAATTGCACCCCTACACCATCCATCAGTTTCTCTACTGCTGCACCTTCCTGGAGTTAGAATAGTAATTGTTACCCCTACAGCATGGTACATTTTTACAACTGCTGCACCTTAGAATGTTGGATAAAAATACCTTTCTCTTTCGAATTTGCTTTTCTTGCTGACTCTTCTTCAGTGGGAATGGCGTGTAGGCTGGAGTAGACACTTATGTGGTGATTGGATTTTTAATGGAAAAATAAATGTCTGGAAAAGTGAAAAAAGAAAAGAATGAGAAAACTGAACGATGTTGAGAAATGCGATTTTACAATAATTTTTTAAAAATTGTATATTTGTTATAAGTTGTAGTAGATAACACTTTCTCTAATGCTACACCAACCTTTAGTCATGAAATAAAATTCTGAATTCTGCAAATGTAACCATAATTAAATTGGTTTTTTTTTCAACATTAGTAATGAGATGGCTAGTCTAATATATTGAAGGTTAAGAAACCATGCTGAAAATCAATACCTTGTTTTGTAAAAATTGCTTTTCTGGGTGAGGCTTCTGAAGATGATTTGGTCTGTTGGCTCAAGATTTAACGTATGTGATTGAAAGAATTTTTCTGCAACGAATCAAATTGTTGTCTTTTGAAAAAAAAGAGGATAATAAAAACATTAACGTTGGTTTGAAATGTAAAATCTGAGTATCTTTCAATTAATAATGACATACAATATTACTAATACTACATGACACTGTACTAACCAATGCACCTTCCTGTAGTTGAAATACAGATATGTACCCCTACACCATAAAAAAATCTCCCTAATGTTGCACCTTCCTGGAGCAGGAATAGTATATTGTTACTCTAAACTATCCATTATTTTTCTAATTAGGTACTTTAGAGGAGTAATAATTGCAAAAGGAAGGATTAAAAATGTATAGAAAAAATAATACTGAAAAGGTAACATACCTTTTTCAGTTGTTGTTTGTTTTCGTGCCTCTAAGGTAATGCTTGCAGCAGGGTAAAGTTTTTTTTTTGATACAGATGTACTCTGGAAATAAAAAATGTTTAATAAATTAATGTTCCTTAGCCAACGTTGGTTGGAAAAAAAATACAATTTTTAAACAATATGATATATGACAAATGAGTCTGAGTAACAATTGGTGAAAGTAAACATATTACACATTTAATGCATTTTTCACAAAAAAAAAAAAGGTTACTCCGATACTATCACAAAATTACTGTAATGGTGAACATTCTAGGACTTTGAATAGAAATAGTTAACCTAGTAATTTGAATCGCTTTTTCTGATGTAGTACCCAACTGAAGTCTTATTAGTAATTGTTACTCCTGCATCATGGTATTTTTTCGTTTATGATGTAGTGAGATTGAGGTTAAAAAAAAAACACCTTTGCCATACATCACTTTAGCTAATTTTTTAAAATATATTTTACAAGTAAAACAATTAAAAATAAATTACATTTACCTTCACAATTGTATATGTCAGTCGATAACGTGGTGGTGATGCTAAATTAGGTACACCAATTGTTGAATCTCAATATATTCCCAGTTTCTGTTTTTGGAAAATAAAATACTTGTTTTAAGTTGGTGTATATTTTTAGTGAAAATAAATTAGAAACAGTACATTTTAAAAGTTATTATTATGAATTTTATTTAAATTTTTTCTGGGTTAAGAAAATATATTTTACGCAAAACCAACGTTTAAAAATATTGTAATGACTTACTAGTAGTTGCTCTATTGGAATGCTTTTACGAAAGAATTCCGTGCTCTCTCTGAGGAGGTCGCAGTGGAGGTGACAGAGGGTCAGCTTTTCACGTCTGGTCTCTCTGGTAGTTGATAATCAACTGAGTGCAAAATGGTGTCTTCCTGGTATTTATAAGTTTTACTCTGTGTCACTATTAATTTTTTTTAAAACTGCGTTCGTTGTGTTTTTTTACATACTTTGTTTTAATGTGGAAAAAGATAATTTAAAAAGGCTTTTACAAAACTATTGTTTTCATTCATTTGCTCCGTTTTGGCATCCATTTTGGAACATGTCTTTTGGTATTGTTTACATAGAAACTGTGGTAGGACAAGTTTTACAAGTGAGATGGTTAAAATGGCGCCTATGTGTATGTGTCTTATGTTTTACTTTGATAACTTACTTTCCGATGTAATTATGATAAAAATGTGTATGTACTGTTATTTAAATTTTCGTTATTTTTGTAAAACTATGAAATGTGTGAAAACGGAATTTTATGGGGGATTTTGAGTATTAATTTTAATACTCGAGTATTAATTTTAATACTCGAGTATTAATTGGGTAATGCGTTTCAGTAGATTTACGTTCAGTTTTTCTCCACATTTTAATACACTTCCCCACCCTAAAACCCCTACTTTCCCTGCATCCCGTGCCAGATTTTATTGTACTTTTAATTAAAAAAAAAAAAAAATCGCGTTGTAACGGTATGCGTTGTAATTGATTTCGTTGTAACAGCACTTTTCAGTATTTTAATAGGTTTTGCGTTGTAAGAGTATTCGTTGTAAAGTAATGCGTTGTAGTAGTACTTGCGTTGTAAAAAATGCGTTGTAAAGGTATGCGTTGTAATAGCATGCGTTGTAACGTCATACATCCGTTATAGTTAGCTGGACTTTTCACTCGTACAAAACCATTGAAATTCAGCTAACTATAATTTGCGCGCCCACAATGCATGCTGATGACATCACATATTACATCACTCATGACATGGTCAGTGACATCACTCATGACATCACTGATGACATCTCAAATGACATCACTGATGACATCATCCAGTGAATGTGTGTTTTTCTGAAAATTACATATTTTTATATATGTATATCTCAAGGTCGATGGAGAATAAATGGATGATTTGTTTTTGAAAAATTGATTGTATAACTGACTGAATAAGGGTCTATTAGTGAATACATGGCTTAGTGAGTAATGTTTAAATATGTAAATATCTGTATCAGTCTCTCACTTTGTGTATAAGTGGCTGCATGGGTTGGTGAGTAGCTACATGAGTGTCTATATAGGTTATTAGTTGTTTTTTTGAGTATGAGTGTCTGAGTGTCTGTATGGTTTGGTGGGGGGTATTACGTAGTGCAAAGGTGCATGAATGAGTGACTCACTGTTTGTATGTGTTGAAGACAGCATGTGTGCAGGACTGTATGGGTGGATGAGTATGTGCATGGGTGTGTTAGTGAGTGAATGACTGTCTCAATAGTGTCATGAGTAACTACATATGTTTTAAACTAGTATATGTGACTATTGGTGTATATAAGTGAGTATATGTGAGAGTGAGAGATTGAAAGAGTTCCTGTATGAATAAGTATGTGTTTCTATAAGTGATTGTTTAAAAGACTAAGTATGTGTAAGTTTCTGTAGAAGTAAGTGTGGTGGTGTGTGTATAACTGTATATGCAAGTAAATGGATGTTTGATTCTTTATTAGCATGAGTGACTATGTGTGTGAGTAACTCTATGGATGAGTGGCATTGTGTAGCAGGATGTATAGGTGTATGACTACATATGATTAGTGAGTACATGTATGAGTGACTGTATAGGACTGTTGGTGAATGAGTGGATGTGTATGTGGATCTTAGAATTACTGAATAGGTTGTTGTAACTGGTATTGGTATGTCCATTGTTTTGAACATTTTAGTTTCTAATTTTGAATGTGTGTATCAAAGGTTATATTAGGGGGAGAGGAGGTCTGCCACTCTATCACAAGGATGATGTCATCAGTGATGTCATCAGTGATGTCATCATTGATGTCACTGAGCATGTCATGAGAGATGTAATATGCTAATTTCTAACTATGCCTACAGAGATAGGACATGTGAAGAAAGAAGAAAAAACGTACAGAAAGAAAAAAAAGAGATGCAGAAAGAAGCAACAGAGGTCCTCAAAGACGAAGAAAAGTGCAGGAAGAAGGATAACGTGCAGAAAGAACAAACAGAAGAGCAGAAAGAAGCCTTGTTGCAAAATCATCCTGTACCCTCAACTTTTTCAGACGGATACTGGTGGTAACTGAGTCTGACTAACCAGTCCTAGAGCCAGTGCTATGTTGAAAGACACTCAGAATACAGTGAAAACACCTACATACACTAGGGAACACTATGCGTTGGGGTCCCCCTGTGATTAGCATGACCTCCTCTGTAAGCCCCTAGTATATGATAGGGCAGGGGATTGAAACTACCTCTTAAAAGGAGCCACAGGGCGTGTTTGCACATGTCACCTCAGGCCCCGTCCCCTCCCTTCCCCACTGTGTAAACACGCCCTGTGGCCGTTTTAAGTTGGGAGATTAAGTCTCCTTGAATCCTGAGGGTCCCTAGGGGCAAAATAGCCCACTAGGTACGTCCAGTAAGCGCCATTGCAGAGAGGTGTAAAAAGGGGCACGGCCTGCACCACCTCTCTGCAATGCAGAGCCGTGGCGCTTACTGTAAGCACCTGGTGGGCTAGTTGGCCCCCAGGGTCCCTCAGGATTGAAAGGGAATTATTTCCCCAGCTTAAAACGCGCCATAGGGCGTGTTTGCACATGTCACCTCAGGCCCCGTCCCCTCCCTTCCCCACTGTGTAAACGTGCCCTGTGGCCTTCTAAGTTGAGAGATTATGTCCCCTTGAATCCCAAACTAGCCCACTAGGTACCTCCAGTAAGCGCCACAGAGGTGTAAAAAAGGGCATGGCCTCAGAACACCTGTCTGCAACGCAGCTCCCTGGCGCATACTGGAGATACCTGTTGGGCTAGTTGGCCCTCAGGGACCCTCAGTATTGAAGGGGAATTAATTCCCAAACTTACAACTGGCCAGGGGGTGCGTTTGCAGAGTGCTGCAAGGAGGGGCATGGCCTCCGGTGCGATGCCGGTCTTTTATTTATTTTATTTATATTTTTTTAAGAAGGAGGGCTGTGTGGCCCCCCTTCTTTTCTAATTTATTGGCGCTGGGGACCCCATCCCCCAGGGCCTTCACCCTATTTTTTTTTTGTTGAAAAAAATACGTTTGGCCCTCACTAGGCCTTAATCGGCCCCGGGCACCCCAACCCTCGGGTCATGGCCTTTTTAAAAAAAAAATCTTTAGGAGGGGTCTGTGTTGCCCCCCTCCTCCGGCCACTTATGGCCCCGGTGACCCCATCCCCCAGGGCCGGCCTTTGTTTCTTATTATTTAAAAAAACATATATATTTATAAAAACACCTAAGACATGCTGGACAAACCGTATGTACCTATCACCATGACGATTTGTGTGATATTCATTAAAAGGCGTCTATGCATACAGTGAATCCACATGGAATGTATTTACACCGCTAGTGAAGCTCTGACGTGTCTGACGCCCTACCGTGCCTAATCCCAGTGCTCCCGCCGGTGGGTACTCTCCAAGTAGACACCCTTGTTGTTTATTTATACAAACATGGGTAGCTATTGATGGGCACATTTAATACACACGCACACCAAGCCATTCAAAGGGGATTCGACAAAAATTCGACCAAACTATGCAAGAAACCCCCCTCACGGTTAATAAAACACACATCCACTGCCGGATGTGTAATACGTTTTTATTTTACTCTCTGGAAAGGAGACGAACCTCACTTGAGAGTCACAGCGTGCTCCTGGCTGAGCCCAATACTGTGTTACACCCACCAGTGCCCGCCGAGTGCCACACACCTCTGTGTTGTATTCCACCAGCTAGTGCGTATGCTATGACACTCTCTAGCCCATGTGCACTGTAACATCACCCGGTGAATATGTCATGCCACACTTGCCTTCGCACGGGTTTTATTGCCCAATCTAACATGCCTTCCTCGATGCCTATGGTATAAAGCACAGCGATATGCCATACATATTACAATCTGGAACCATATCTTTGTCACAGTGCATATGCACCGTTAGACTCCCCAGCACATATTTTATATTACAACTTTAGAGACTAGTTCGGTTACACAACACTGCCCTGTGCATATTACACTCCTAGGCACATATCGCATAGCACGCACTAGTGCCTGTGCTATCTCGCGCTCTCCAATGAATCTGTCATTGCGCACAATGTATTGCATATTATATTTCACGGCCCGGTTCATCTTATATCACACATTTTGGTGCATAGTTTATACCATATACTATATTTGGTTTCACTTTCTCTCACGACTATGTTCTATATAACACTGCGTCCACCTACCCTTTTCACGGGCATTACATTTTGCGATGGGGGTGGAGGGTCAGGGGGTGTTTCTGCCAAGTGAGCCCGGAGTCACA
The DNA here is from genome assembly GCF_964204655.1 of Triturus cristatus. NCBI lineage: Eukaryota > Metazoa > Chordata > Amphibia > Caudata > Salamandridae > Triturus > Triturus cristatus. The sequence continues at coordinate 674,528,023 of NC_140594.1, read as the reverse complement.
GTCACAAACGTCCTCTTCTTCCTGAATAAAAGTGAGATTATGCTGCATACTTCATATTTTAAGTAGTTCGCACAGACACACATTTTAAAAACAATAAAGTTCCTAATACCCACCTTCTCTAAACAGTTAGCTTGCTGCCCCATCCACCTCCTCCCTATCCTCTGTTGTCTGAATCCATGGACTAGCCTCCTCCCTCCTGCCATGCATGGTCTGATGTGCTGCCACTGCCCTCCATTTAGCATGATGTACCAGTCCACTCCTCCTGCCCTCCATTGCCCAATTCTATGGCCCATCATTGACCTCCTGCTTAGCCTCTGTGCTTAGCTTGCTGCCCCTATTCTCCTTCCCCCTGCCCTCCGATGTCTTTGTGCATGCCCCTGCTCCATCCTTTTTGCCCACCATGTTCCATGGACCTGCCACTCCTATCTACTCTGAGTGTTCTGTTGAGCTGCCACTCCCCTCCCACCTGCCTAGCATTGTCAGATGACTGTAACCTGTCCCTGCCACCTCCACCCTGCCTGTCCACATGCCATGCCCCTATCCCCTTCCTCCTGTCCTCCATGGTCCATTTTACTGCCACACCATTCTGCCCTCCATGGTCTGTTGTGCTGCAACTGCTCCTCCTGCCTGCCTCGCGCGGTCTGTTGTGAGGCCCCTTTCCCTGAACTCTCTTGTCTGTGCCCAGGTCCTGACCCTCCCTTCTATCCTCCATGGTCCTTTGTGCATGCCCCTGCACCCTCCTTCTTGCCCATCATAGCCATTGTGCTGCCACTAACCCTCCCGCTTGCCATGCATGGTCTTCTGTGCTGCCATGGCCCCTCCCACCTTCCCTGATTGGTCAGCTAGCTGCCCCATACCCCCTCCCACCTTCCCTCCATGGTCTGTGTGTATGTCATCATAGTCTCATTGTTGCTCTCCATGGTGTGTCTTGTTTCTAGTGCCCATCCTGCCTGACCTCCATGGTCATCTTGCTGCTCCTGCCCTGCCCCCTTGCCCCCAGCCCTCTGTTTCCATGTGCAGACCCCCCTATTCCCCTTCTCCTGGCTTGTCTGTTCCATTGTAATGCCCCTGATCCGTCCCTCCTGCCCTTTATGGTCTGTTATGCTGCAGCTTTCTCTCCTGTCTGTCCGTTATGGTCAGCTAGCTACCATTGCCTCTTTCCCCTCTGTTCTCTGTTGTCCATGTGCATGGTCCTGTCCCCTCCCTATTGCTTTCTATGGATTGTTGTGCTGCACTCCCGTCCCACATGCCCTGTCTGGTGTATTGTGCTGCTGCAAACCCTGATGCCTGCCCTGTAGGGTCGGTTTGGTGCACTTCTCCATGTCCCTCCTGTCCTCTGTTATCCGAGTCCATGTCCCTAACCCAATTCCTCCTGCCTACCATGATCCAATGTACCATACTTGCGAACATTTTGAAGTTGGTAAGAGGGAGATTTTGAAAAAAAACTGGGGTATTGATTTTCCCCTTTGAGTTACATTGAAAAAGAGGAGATTGTAGACAGGATACAGATCAAATAAAGCCCATTTGAGTTTAAAAACATTGGACGTTTCCTGGCTGAAACGGGTCTGTTGGCATGTATGGTTGTACTACCACTGACTCTTCCTTCTGCCCACAATGGTCTATTATATTGCCACAGCCTCTCTTGCCAGTCCTGTATTGTTGGTTTGTTGCCCCTGCCCCCCTTTCCACTGCCCTCCATAGTCTGTTGTGCTGCCACTGCCCTTCCTGCCTGCCTAGTGTGGTCAAATTGTTGCCTCTGCACTCTCCTACCTGCCTTCAATTTTCAGAGTCCGTGCCCCTGGCGTCTGCCTCTCAACAGTATCCCAATGAACAACTAGATTGCTAACATTCTATATTTATTACAAAAGTGTGGAACGCCTGACGTCATCTTGATGTAATCAAAACTGTAATACCTAGAGCATTTCCTTTAGAAATTACATATATGAGAGGGTCTTATTTGCATCAAAATTATTGTTAGTGCTCTAAAAAACTAAAATGAGGACATATTTTCTGAGTTTTCAAATAGCGACAAAGAACTTTTAAATTATTTGTAATCTTTATGTTTTTTTATCCAGTTGACCACTTGATTAAATGTTGCACCTAGGGGAGAGGATGTGGTGTTACTTCCAGAGCTGCAGACTTTGCAACTGGGGAACCAGGTTGGAGTTTCTGCTTCAGCTCAACATTCTGTGATTCTGGTCAAATCACTTAATCTCCCCATGTCTACAACCAAAATGAATTTGATCTTGTGTGATGTAACCAATGCTCATGTAAAGCGCTCCAATACCTGACAAGTCTGCACTATATAAAACTGCAAATACACAAAAAAATAGGTGTTTTGCACACTTCTGTCATTGGGCTACATGTGGGCTACATCTGGGTGATATTTGTGCTGCATTTGGGCTCTTTTGTCTCTGGTGGCCATCGTGGGAGATTTATTTGTTATGAAGTTTCCTAATTTCATCAATTATTACAGTTTCCTCAGTAGGAAATGCTTTCAGTTTTTTATTTTGGTTCCATCAAGAAGGCATTCAGATGTGTCACACATTTGCCATAAATTCTGAATGTTAGCACTCTAGTTGCTCATTAGATCACTGTAGTAAAGCTACTGTTCACCAGGGAAGTCTGCTGCTGGTATTCAAAGTGCATGCTTCAGTCTGCATGTCAGAATTTTTTTATGAAATAGAAGAGGATTTGAGAAGTCACTCAAAATGTGCCCTAATTTTTCTTTCTTCAGCACTAATCCTAATATCTATGGCAAAATGAACCCCCTCATTTTGTTCCTTTGCAAATTAAATGTTTTAAGTGTCACCACTTTATTCCAATCAAGATGGCTTCAGGTGTCCCATACTTTTGTCATAAGTAAGACAGTAAGCGCTCTAGTTGTTCGTTAGAACACTCTGGGACATTCTGTCATTGGGCTATACTTGGGCTACATCTGGGTGATATTTGTACTACATTTGGGCTCTTTTGTCGCTGGTGGCCATCTTGGGAGATTTATTTGTTATGAAGTTTCCTAATTTCCTCATTTACTGCAGTCTCCTCAGTAGGTAATGCTTTCAGTTTTTTACTTTAATTCCATCAAGAAGGTATTCAGATATGTCACACATTTGCCATAAATTCAGAATGTTAGCACTCTAGTTGTTCATTAGATCACTGTAGTAAAGCTACTGCTTACCAGGGAAGTCTTCTGCTGGTATTGAAAGTGCATGTTTCCGTTTGCATGTCAGAATTTTTTAATGAAATAGAAGAGGATTTGAGAAGTCACTCAAAATGTGCCCTAATTTTTCTTTCTGCAGCACTAATCATACTTTCTATGGCAAAATGAACCCCCTCATTTTGTTCCTTTTTAAATTAAATGTTTTAAGAGTTACCACTTTATTCCAATCAAGATGGCTTCAGGTGTCCAATACTTTGTCATAAGTAGGACTGTTAGCGCTCTAGTTGGTCTTTAGAACACTCTGGGAAGCTGCAGTAGAACACAAAGGAATCAACTGACAGTCTCTGCCCTTGTTGGATATACTTTTTTTACTGAGAATGTCAGACTTCCTTCTCACAAGACTGCTTTGCTTCATTGAAGCGAGAGTAGGGAAACCTGCTCTCGCTTCAATGAAGCAAAGCAGATTGCTTTTTCACATGGGGAGCAGCATGTTAGCTGCACCGCATGTGGAAAAGCAATGCCGGCTCCCGCAGGAGGCGGGGAGCCGGCTGGGACTGTGGGGTGATTGGGGACCCCCCCACTGTCTCCAACGAGAGGCCAGGCCCCGGGGGATGGGTCCCCGGGGCCAGAAGTAGCCCGGGAGGGGGGCAACGCCGCCCCATCCCAAATTAAATTTTAAAATAAATAGTAATTAAAAAAAACAATGGCCAGCCCCGGGGGATGGGGTCCCCGGGGCCTTAAAGTGGCCAGAGGAGGGGGGCTATGTAGCCCCCTCCATACCAATAAAAAAAAAAGGCCCATGCCTCGGGGGATGGGGTCTCCGGGGCAAATTATGGCCTCGGGAGGGAGGCCACGCGGCCCCCTTCCCGATTAAAATTAAAAAATAAATAATAATAAAAAAAACAATGGCCAGCCCTGGGGGATGGGGTCCCCGGGGCCTTGAAGTGGCCACAGGAGGGGGGCTATGGAGCCCCCCTCCATAACAATTATTTTTAAAAAAGGCCCATGCCTCGGGGGATGGGGTCCCCAGGGCAAATTATGGCCTCGGGAGGGAGGCCACGCGGCCCCCTTCCCGATTTATTTTTTTCAAAAATAAAAATTGGTGTCAGGCCCTGGGGGATGGGGTCCCCAGGGCCAAAAAAATAGAAAAAAGGGGGGCTACACAGCCCCCCCTTCTAAAAAACAAGAAGGAACAAAAAAAACGGGATCGGGCCGGAGGCCACACCCCCTCCTTACACCACTCTGCAAACGCGCCCCCTGGTGCGTTTGCAGAGAGGGAACTAATTCCCCTTGAATACTGGAGGTCCCTGGGGGCCAACTAGCCCACCAGGAACCTCCAGTATGCGTCAGGGCGCTGCGTTGCAGAGAGGTGTAATGAGGCCACGCCCCTTTTTACACCTCTCTGCAATGCAGCTCCGTGGCGCTTACTGGAGGTAGCTGGTGGCCTAGTTGGCCACTAGGGGACCTCAGGATTCAAGGGGACTTAATCCCCCAACTTAAAACGCGCCACGGGGCGCGTTTGCACAGTGGTGAAGATAGGGGGCGGGGCCTGAGGTGATACTGTGCAAACACGCCCTGTGGTGCGTTATAAGTTGGGGAATTCATTCCTCTTCAATCGAGAGGTCCTCTAGGGGCCAACTAGCCCACCAGGTACCTCCAGTAAGCGTCACGGAGCTGCGTTGCTGAGTGTTGTAAAAAGGGGCGTGGCCTCTGAACACCTCTCTGCAACACAGCTCCCTGGCGCATACTGGAGGTACCTGGAGGGAAAGTTGGCCGCCATGGGACCTCAGGATTCAAGGGGACTTAATCCCCCAACTTAAAACACACCACGGGGCGCGTTTGCACAGTAGTGAAGGTAGGGGGCAGGGGCTGAGTTGAAATGTGTGCAAACACGCCCTGTGGCACGTTTTAAGTTGGGGAATGAATTCCTCTTCAATCCAGAGGTCCCCTAGGGGCCAACTAGCCCACCAGGTACCTCAAGGAAGCGCCACGGAGCTGCATTGCAGAGTGCTGTAAAGAGGGGCGTGGCCTCTGAAAACGCAGCTCCCTGACGCATACTGGAGGTACCTGGTGGGCTAGTTGGCCCCCAGGAGACCACAGGATTGAAGAGGAATTAATTCCCCAACTTAAAACGCGCCACAGGGCTTGTTTGCACACATCACCTCAGGCCCTGCCCCCTTCCTTTACCATTGTACAAATATTCCTCTAAAATCAGCCGAACTACGAACTCCGATTTACTCACCTGTTATCAGGAGAGAACCATGGGTTGCATCTTTTAGACAAGCAGTGACCCTGAAAAGTAATTCTAAGCGTACTTACCAGTAACTTGTATTTCCTTCCATAGGAATCCAATGTGTGGTTTACAGCAGAACAGTTTCTAAGTGTCTATTTTCACAAACTAAAAATATTCCTCTAAAATCAGCCGAACTACGAATTCCGATTTACTCACCTGTTATCAGGAGAGAACCCAGGGCTGCATCTTTTAGTCCAGCACTGACCCTGAAAAGTAATTCTAAGCATACTTACCAGTAACTTGTATTTCCTTCCATAGGAATCCATTGTGTGGTTTTCACCAGAAAAGTTTCTAAGTGTCTATTTTCACAAACTAAAAATATTCCTAAAAAATCGTCTGTATGACTTAAACACATTCTTTCAACTGTTTACAGGAGGTTGGCCAGTGCTGGATCCAGGATCCACCACTGAGTTAGAAAATGTAACGATAACACTACTTACCTGCTAAGTGAATTTTCTGCCATAGGATAACATTGGTGATTCTATGGGAAAAAGTTTCTAAGTGTCAATTTTTTAAATGCAATAATATTCCTTATAAATTACTACTGTAACCAAAGTGCTTTTACTCAACTGTTTACAGGAGATGTCCAAGGACTGAATCTAGGATCCAGTCCTGTGGTTAGAAAAGTAATCCATAAAGTAACTAATTGCATTTAATTAGAAATTCACATTGAGCTCAATGTTGCTTTGTGTTTGAAATTGTGTTGCCCATTGCAACAACTGTAACTACTGTACTTAAAAGTCTGTTGCCTATTTGCCAAGTATTTAAACTAAAGTAATTCATTCTGAGAAAGTATATTTTATATTGTAATGTATAATGTAATTATAATGTAATTATAAACAATATATCTAAAATTAAATAGTTTTAAAAATGTAGTAAATTAGTATCATAAAACTCAGTATAACAATTAATACATTAAAAATTGTCATTTACAAAACCTTTGAAATTCACTGAAAAAACATAGGTTTCAGGCCTGATATAGTTAGGAATTAGCATTTAAAAAACCTTTGAAATTCACTGAAAAAACCATAGGTTTCAGGGGTGTTATAGTTAGGAATTGGCATTTAAAAAACCTTTGAAATTCACTGAAAAAACCATAGGTTTCAGGGGTGTTATAGTTAGGAATTGGCATTTAAAAAACCTTAGAAATTCTCTGAAAAAACCATAGGTTTCAGTGGCGTTATAGTTAGCTGGACATTTCCCTCATATAAAACCCTAGAAATTCCCCCGTTATAGTTAGTTCAGCTAACTATAACTCACGCCCCTGCAATGCACTGTTGATGACGTCAAATATTACATCACTCATGACATGGTCAGTGACATCACTGATGACATCTCAAATGACATCACTGATGACATCACTGATGACGTCATCCAGTGAGTCTGTGTTTCTGTAAAGTTTTAATATGTTTAATAGATATAGGGAAAGGCCTGTTGAAGAATGAGTGGGTGTACAAGTGTGTGAATGGATGAGTTTCTAGGTGCGTAACTGACTCTATAAGTGAGTCATTAAATGTATCTTACTGCAGACTAGTGACTAAACTGTGTGAATGTCTGTATGTGTCTGTGTGTTGGTGTATAAGTGGCTGCATGGTTTTGTGAATAGCTACATGAGTGTCTATATGGGTTATTAATTGGTTGTTTGAGTATCTGTATGGGTGCCTGAGTGTTTGTGTGGGTAGGGTGTGTGTGACTCTGTGCATAGATGTGTGAGTGGGTGTTTCTATGGGTGCATGGTTTTAAGAGTGCAACTGTGATGGACTGTATGGTTAGGTGAGTGTATGTATGGGTGTGTTAGTGATTGAATGTATATCTCAGTTGTACATGTGTCAGTAACTACATATGTGAAACGCAGTGTATATGTGTGTAGGAGTATATAACTATCTATATGCGAGAGTGTGTGATTGCAGGAGTGGCTGTATGGATGAGTGTGTGCTTGTATCAGTAATTGTATAAGAGCGTCAGAATTTGTTAGTATTTTTATGAGTAAGTGAACTTGAGTGTGTTTAACTGTATAGGTGAGTAAATTGGACTGTGATTAATTATTTGCATGGCTGACTAGGTGTGTCAGTACCTCAATGGATGATTGGCGGTGTGTGAGTGTCTATATAGGTGTATAAATGCATATGATAGTCCTGTACGGAGTGACTGTAAGTATGAGTGAGTGGAGATGTATGTAGACCTAAGAGTCAATGAGTGGGTATGTAGTTATTGGTATTGGAGTATCTATGGTTTTCAAAATGGCCGTCTGAAATTTTGAGTCGATGTATCAAAGGTTATATTAGGGTGTGACAAGATGCACTAATTTATCACATGGATGACATCATCAGTGATGTCATCAGTGATGTCATTTGAGATGTCATCAGTGATGTCATCAGTGATGTCACTGACCATGTCATGAGTGATGTAATATATGATGTCATCAGCAGTGCATTGTGGGGGCACGAGTTATAGTTAGCTGAACTAACTATAACGGGGGAATTTCTAGGGCTTTGTATGAGGGAAATGTCCAGCTAACTATAACGCCCCTGAAACCTATGGTTTTTCCAGTGAATTTCTAAGGTTTTTTAAATGCCAATTCCTAACTATAACGCCCCTGAAACCTATGTTTTTGCAGTGAATATATATATATATATATTTAGATATTACCTACTGGCGGTCGCCAGTAGGTAGTTATAGTTAGGACCTATTTTCCATAGGAAATCCGCAACATTCTATTTGGAATAACTTTGCTGCCCGTTGACGAATCTTCGCGAAATTTTCAAAACTTTTGGCCAGCTCCGGTCCGCTCCTATCCAGAAAGTCTCTGGATGATTCGTGTAGCGGGGGCTGAGAAAAAAGGGGGGTCCCAAAACGTGTTTTCCCCATGCAATTTCCCTTAGGACCTTTAGCAGCAGCTACAGCCCGAACTGCTGAACAGAATTACACCAAATTTGGCAGAAAGGTAGACCTTGGTCCAGAGTCATGCCTTTTGCTTAAATCCGTTCAGTAGTTCCTGAGAAAATCAAAATCACATATATATCTGGGCGGAGCCTAACCACACATCTCATCGTGAGATCTGATTGGCTGTCAGTACTTTATCCAAGAAGTGTTGGCAGCCATCTTGGGACCAATATACATGATAGCACCTCATTAAAAAGCATTGCAGTTAATAGAAGGTTTTAAGACTTTAGTTACATTATAAATCATTTGTTGATGGTACCATACTCATTTTAGGAATTGTGGTGTGTTCTAAGGTGATTTTACCATGTGAAAAAGCCTTCTGCTGTGATATCATGAATCATGTTTGAGAGAAAACTATTTTCTCATGCTTTTCCCACAGAGGTTTGGAAGGTGATCTATTAGCTAAATTGAGAGCATATTTTCTGTAAATTCACATTATCTTTCTCAGTCTTGTGAGAATGAAGTCTGACATTCTCAGTAAAACATGTACTTCCAACAAGGGCAGAGACTATCAGTTGATTCCTTTGTGTTCTACTGCAGCTTCCCAGAGTGTTCTAAAGACCAACTAGAGCGCTAACAGTCCTACTAATGACAAACGTATTGCACACCTGAAGCCATCTTGATTGGAATAAAGTGGTAACTCTTAAAACATTTAATTTAAAAAGGAACAAAATGAGGGGGGTTCATTTTGCCATAGAAAGTATGATTAGTGCTGCAGAAAGAAAAATTAGGGCACATTTTGAGTGACTTCCCAAATCCTCTTCTATTTCATTAAAAAATTCTGACATGCAGACTGAAACATGCACTTTCAATACCAGCAGAAGACTTCCCTGGTAAGCAGTAGCTTTACTACAGTGATCTAATGAGCAACTAGAGTGCTAACATTCTGAATTTATGGCAAATGTGTGACATATCTGAATACCTTCTGGATGGAATTAAAGTAAAAAACTGAAAGCATTTCCTACTGAGGAGACTGCAGTAAATGAGGAAATTAGGAAACTTCATAACAAATAAATCTCCCAAGATGGCCACCAGAGACAAAAGAACCCAAATGTAGTACAAATATCACCCAGATGTAGCTCACATGTAGCCCAATGACAGAGGTGTGCAAAACACTTATTTTTTGTTTTTGCAGTTTTATATAGTGCAGACTTGTCAGGTATTGGAGTGCTTTCCATGAGCATTGGTTACATCACACAAGATCAAATTCATTTTGGTTGTAGACATGGGGAGATTAAGTGACTTGACCAGAATCACAGAATGTTGAGCTGAAGCGGAAACTCCAACCTGGTTCCCCAGTTGCAAAGTGTGCAGCTCTGGAAGTAACACCACATCATCTCCCCTAAGTGCAACATTTAATCAAGTGGCCAACTGGATAAAAAAACATAAAGATAACAAATAATTTAAAAGTGCTTTGTCGCTATTTGAAAACTCAAACAATATGTCCTCATTTTAGTTTTTTGGAGCACAAACCATAATTTTGATGCAAATAAGACCCTCTCATATATGTAATTTCTAAAGGAAATGCTCTAGGTATTACAGTTTTGATTACATCAAGATGACGTCAGGCGTTCCACACTATTGTAATAAATATAGAATGTTAGCAATCTAGTTGTTCATTAGGATACTGTTGAGAGGCAGAGGCCAGGGGCACGGACTCTGAAAATTGATGGCAGGTAGGAGGGTGCAGAGGCAACAATTTGACAACACTGGGCAGGCAGGAAGGTCACTGGCAACACAACAGACTATGGAGGGCAGTGGAAAGGGGGGCAGGGGCAACAAACCAACAATACAGGACTGGCAAGAGAGGCTGTGGCAATATAATAGACCATTGTGGGCAGAAGGAAGAGGCAGTGGTAGTACAGCCATACATGCCAACAGACCCGATTCAGCCAGGAAACGTCCAATGTTTTTAAGCTCAAATGGGCTTTATTTGATCTGTCTCCTGTCTACAATATCCTCTTTTACAATGTAACTCAAAGGGGAAAATCAATACCCCAGTTATTTTTCAAAATCTCACTCTTACCAAGTTCAAAATGTTCGCAAATATGGTACATTGGATCATGGAAGGCAGGAGGAATTGGTGTAGGGACATGGACTCGGATAACAGATGACAGGAGGGACATGGAGAGGTGCACCAAACAGACCCTGCAGGGCAGGCATCAGGGTTTGCAGCAGCACGATACACCACACAGGGCTTGCGGGACCGGAGTGCAGCACAACAATCCATAGAAAGCAATAGGGAGGTGACAGGATCATGCACATGGACAACAGAGAACAGAGGGGAAAAGGCAATGGTAGCTAGCTGACCTTAATGGATAGATAGGAGGGAAAGCTGCAGCATAACAGACCATAAAGGGCAGGAGGGAGGGATCAGGGGCATTACAATGGAACAGACAAGCCCGGAGGGAGGGAATAGGGGTCTGCACATGGAAACAGAGGGCAGGGGGCAAGGGGGCAGGGCAGGAGCAGCAAGATGACCATGGAGGTCAGGCAGGATGGGCACTAGAAACAAGACACACCATGGAGAGCAACAGTAAGACTATGATGGCATACACACAGACCAAGGAGGGAAGGTGGGAGGGGGTCAGGGGCAGCTAGCTGACCACACAGGGAAAGTGGGAGGGGCCGTGGCAGCACAGAAGACCATGCATGGCAAGCGGGAGGGTTAGTGGCAGCACAATGGCTATGATGGGCAAGAAGGAGGGTGCAGGGGCATGCACAAAGGACCATGGAGGATAGAAGGGAGGGTCAGGACCTAGGCACAGACAAGAGAGTTCAGGGGAAGGGGCCCACAACAGACTGTGTGGAGCAGGCAAGAGGAGCAGTTGCAGCACAACAGACCAGGGAGGGCAGAAGGGTGTGGCAGTAAAATGGACCATGGAAGACAGGAGGAAGGGGATAGGGGCATGGCATCTGGACAGGCAGGGTGGAGGTGGCAGGGACAGGTTACAGTCATCTGACAATGCTAGGCATGTGGGAGGGGAGTGGCAGCTCAACAGAACACTCAGAGTAGATACGAGTGGCAGGTTCATGGAACATGGTGGGCAAAAAGGATGGAGCAGGGGCATGCACAAAGACATTGGAGGGAAGGGGGAAGGAGAATAGGAGCAGCAAGCTAAGCACAGAGGCTAAGCAGGAGGTCAATGATGGGGCATAGAGGAGTGGACTGGTACATCATGCTAAATGGAGGGCAGGGGCAGCACATCAGACCATGCATGGCAGGAGGGAGGAGGCTAGTCCATGGATTCAGACAACAGAGGATAGGGAGGAGGTGGATGGGGCAGCAAGCTAACTGTTCAGAGAAGGTGGGCATTAGGAACTATATTGGTTTTAATATGTGTGTCTGTGCGAACTACTTAAAATATGAACAAGTTTGCAGCATAATCTCACTTTTATTCAGGAAGAAGAGGACGTTTGTGACTGTGACTCCAGGCTCACTTGGCAGAAACACCCCCTGACCCTCCACCCCCATCGCAAAATGTAATGCCTGTGAAAAGGGTAGGTGAACGCAGTGTTATATAGAACATAGTCCTGAGAGCACGATCGAAAATGAAAACTAGATATAGTGTATGGTATAAACTATGCACCAAAAAGTGTGATATAAGAAGAACCGGGGTGTGAAATATAATATACAATACATTGTGCGCAATGACAGATTCATTGGAGAGCGCGAGATAGCACAGGCACTAGCGCGTGCTATGCGATATGCGCCTTGGAGTGTAATATTCACAGGGCAGTGTTGTGCAACCTAACTAGTCTCTAAAGTTGTAATATAAAATATGTGCTGGGAAGTGTAACGTTGCATATGCACTGTGACAAAGATATGGATCCCAGATTGTAATATGTATGGCATAGCACTGTGCGTTATAACATAGGCATCGAGGAAGGCACGTTAGATGGGGCAATATAACCCGTGCGAAGGCAAGTGTGGCATGACATATTCACGGGATGGTGTTACAGTGCACATGGGCTAGAGAGTGTCATAGCATACGCACTAGCTGGTGGAATACAACACAGAGGTGTGTGGCACTCGGCGGGCACTGGTGGGTGTAGCACAGCATTTGACTGAGGTAGGAGCGCGCTGTGACTCTCAAGTGAGGTTCATCTCCTTTCCAGAGAGTAAAATAAAAAGTATTGCACATCCGGCAGTGGATGTGTGTTTTATTAACCGTGAGGGGAGTTTCTTGCATAGTTTTGGTCTAATTTTTGTCGAATCCCCTTTGAATGGCTTGGTGTGTATGTGTATTAAATGTGCCCGTCAATAGCTACCCATGTTAGTATAAATAATCGACAAGGGTGTCTACTTGAGAGTACCCACCGGCCGGGACGCCGGGATTAGGCACGGTAGGACGTCAGACACGTCAGAACTTTACAAGCGGTGTAAATACATTCCACGTGGATTCGTTGTATGCATAGTCGCCTTTTAATGAATATCACTCAAATCGTCATGGTGATAGGTACATACGGTTTGTCCAGCATGTCCTAGGTGTTTCTATAAATATATATTTAAAAAAAATAATAAAAAACAAAGGCCGGCCCCGGGGGATGGGGTCCCCGGGGCCATAGGTGGCCTGAAGAGGGGGGCAACGCAGCCCCCCTCCTAAAGATTTCTTTTTTAAAAAGGCCATTGCCCTGGAGGATAGGGTCCCCAGGGCCAATAATTTAGAAAAAGAAGGGGGGCCACACATAAAATAAATAAAAGAGCGGCATTGCGCCGGAGGCCACGCCCCCTCCTTGCAGCACTCTGCAAACGCGTCCCCTGGCCAGTTGTAAGTTGGGGAATTAATTCCCCTTCAATACTGAGGGTCCCTGAGGGCCAACTAGCCTAACAGGTATCTCCAGTATGCGCCAGGAGCTGTGTTGCAGACAGGTGTTCTGAGGCCACACCCCTTTTCACACCTCTCTGCAACGCAGCTCTGTGGCGCTTACTGGAGGTATCTAGTGGGCTAGTTTGACCCTAAGGACCCTTAGGGTTCAAGGGGACTTAATCTCTCAACTCAGAACTGCCACAGGGCGCGTTTACACAGTGGTGAAGGGAGGGGACGGGGCCTGAGGTGATGTGTGCAAACACACCCTGTGGCGCGTTTTAAGTTGGGGAAATAATTCCCTTTCAATCCTGAGGGACCCTGGGGGCCAACTAGACCAGCAGGTGCTTCCAGTAAGCGCCACTGAGCTGCGTTGCAGAGAGGTGGTCCAGGCTGTGCCACATTTTACACCTCTCTGCAACGCAGCTCTGTGGCGCTTCCTGGAGGTACCTAGTGGGCTAGTTGGACTCTAGGGACCCTCAGGATTCAAATGAAATTAATCTCACAACTAAAAACGGCCACAGGGCATGTTTACACAGTGGTGAAGGGAGGGGACGGGGCCTGAGTTAACGTGTGCAAATACACCCTGTGGTGCGTTTTAAGTTGGGGAAATAATTCACCTTCAATCCTGAGGGATCCTGGGGGCCAACTAGCCCACCAGGTGCTTCCAGTAAGCACCATTGTGCTGCGTTGCAGAGAGGTGGCCTAGGCTGTGCCCCTCTTTACATCTCTCTGCAACACAGCTCTGTGGTGCTTACTGGAGGTACCTAGTGGTCTAGTTGGACCCTAGGGACCCTCAGGATTGAAGGGGACTTAATCTCCCAACTTAAAACGGCCACAGGGCGTGTTTACACAGTGGGGGAGGGGGCCTGAGGTGACGTGTGCAAACACGCACTGTGGCGCGTTTTAAGAGGTAGTTTTAATCCCCCTGCCCTATTATATACTAGGGGCTTACAGAGGAGGTCATGCTAGTCACAGGGGGACCCCAACGCATAGTGTTCCCTAGTGTATGTAGGTGTTTACACCAGCAGTATCCATCTGAAAAATTTGAGGGTACAGGATGATTTTGCAACAAGGCTTCTTTCTGCTCTTCTGTTTGTTCTTTCTGCACGTTATCCTTCTTCCTGCACTTTTCTTCGTCTTTGAGGACTTCTGTTGCTTCTTTCTGCATTTCTTTCTGTGCGTTTTTTCTTCTTTCTTCACATGTCCTATCTCTGTAGGCATAGTTAGAAATTAGCATTTAAAAAACCTTTGGAATTCACTGAAAATACCGCAGTTTTCAGGCACATTATAGTTAGGAATTAGCATTTAAAAAACCTTAGAAATTCACTGACCATGTCATGAGTGGTGTAATATGTGACGTCATCAGCAGTGCATTGCGGGGGCGCGAGTTATAGTTAGCTGAACTAACCATAACGGGGGAATTTCAATGGTTTTGTATGAGTGAAAAGTCCAGCTAACTATAACGCCCCTGATACCTATGGTTTTTTCAGTGAATATATAAATATATATAGAGAGAGAGACTATTTCCTACTGGCGGTCGCCAGTAGGTAGTTATAGTTAGGACCTATTTTCCATAGGAAATTTGCAATTTTCTATTCCCAATAACTTTGGCGCCGGTCGACGAATCTTTGCGAAATTTTCAAAACTCGTGGGGCGCTCCAGTCCGCTCCTATCTTGAAAGTTTCGGGGGGTGATGCGTCAATTGGGGGCCGAGAAAAAAGGGGGGTCACAAAACGTGTTTTCCCCATGCAATTTTCCATAGGACACTTTAGACACGGCTACAGCCCGAACTGCTGAACAGAATTACATCAAATTTGGCAAAAAGGTAGCCCTTGATTCAGAAAGAACCCTTTTTGTTAAATGGTGTAAATCCGTTCAGTAGTTGCTGAGAAAATCAAAATCAAAAAAGTTTCGATATCTTTGGCTGCGGAGGATCCACGCACCCTCACGATCACGAGCTGCATGCTAAATGGCTGTCAACACTCCAAACCAGGAAGTGTTGGCAGCCGTCTTGTGCCTCGGTAGAACCGAGGCACAAGAAATCAGTCAAACAAACGCGAAGAAAGAGAAAAGAGGACAGGGTAGAAACAACCTGACCCCCTAGGCCTGCTTAGGGGGTCCCACAAGGACCCCCAGGCCCTAAAACATGTATTTATTTATTTTAAATCGGCAAAATCCGCGGAGGATCCGTGGATCGTGCCGAAAATTTTAAAAAACAAAGCGCGGCCTTCCGCGCTTCGTTAATATTAGCATCCGGGTGGGCCAAATCCCGGGGGCAATATTTGTATGATAATGAAGGGGCCCCCCAGCCCCGGGGACCGCCATCCCCTGGGGCTTTTGAAACATAATTGCGGGGGGGCTCACAGCTCCCCCAGCCCTGGGGACCGCCATCCCTCGGGGCCTATTAGTTAAAAGTGTGGGGGTGCTCAAAGGCCCCTACATGCCCCAGGACCACCACCTCCCCGGGGCTCTAAATATTACCATTGGGGGGGTCCGTGACAGACCCCCAAGCCCCGGGGACCACCACCCCCTGGGGCTTTGTAAATGGTGGGAGGGGGGCCACGCAGAACCCTCCTGGACCCCTGTTATGGCCCTGGGGATCGCCACCTCCCAGGGCCGGCTCCTGCAGTGTCCTGGGGTGTCCACCCCCAGGACACTGCAGTTTGCTATGGCAGGGCGGGAGCCTCGCAGCTCCTGCCCTGCCATAGCAAACATTGCTTTGGTATTTGGAAGAGAGACCAGGAAACCTGCTCTCTCTTCCAAATACCAAGGCAGATTGCTTTTCCACACGGGGAGATGCATCTTAGCAGCTCCCCATGTGGAAAAGCAATGCCGGTTCCTTCAGGATGCGGGGAGCGGGTGGGACCATGGGGGGATTGGGGACCCCCCCACAGTCCCCAATGGAGAGGGCCAGCCCCAGGGGATGGGGTCCCCGGGGCCATAAGTGGCCCGGGAGGGGGGCCACTGCACCCCCCCTCCCCAATTATAAAAAAACATTTAAAAAGAAAAAGGAAAGGCCGGCCCCGGGGATGGGGTCCCCAGGGCCATAAATGGCCTAAGGAGGGGGGCTACGCAGCCCCCCCTCCTAAAATTAATAATAAAAAAAAAAAGGCCAGGTCCCAGGGGATGGGGTCCCTGGGGCCAATTATGGCCTTGGGATGGGGGCCACTTGGCCCCTTCCAAATTTTTATAAAAAGGCGTCAAGCCCTGGGGGATGAAGTCCCCAGGTCCAAAAAATTAGGAAAAGAAGGGGGGCCAGACAGCCCCTTTCTAAAAAAAAAAAAACCAATTAGAAAGACAGACATTGTGCCGGAGGCCCCTCCCCCTCCCTGCAGCACTCTGCAAACGCACCCCCAGGCACGTTTGCAGATGGGGAACTAATTCCCCTTGAATACTGGAGGTCTCTGGGGGCCAACTAGCCCACCAGGAACCACCAGTATGCGCCAGGGAGCTGCGTTGCAGAGAGGTGTTCTGAGGCCACACCCCTTTTTACACCTCTCTGCAACACAGCTCTGTGGCACTTAATGGAGGTACATGGTGGGCTAGTTGCACCCCAGGGACCCTCAGGATTCAAGGGGAGTTAATCCCCCAACTTAAAACGCACCACAGGGCGCGTTTGCACAGTGGTGAAGGGAGGGGGCGGGGCCTGAGGTGAGATATGTGCAAACACACCCTGTGGCACGTTTTAAGTTGGGGAATTAATTCCTCTTCAATCCTGAGGGTCCCTGGGGGCCAACTAGTCGACCATGTACCTCCAGCAAGTGCCACAGAGTTGCGTTGCAGTCTTGTAAAAGGGGCGTGGCCTCTGAACACCTCTCTGCAACGCAGCTCTCTGGCGCATACTGGAGGTATCTGGTGAGCTAGTTGGCCCCCAGGTACCCTCAGGATTGAAGAGGAATTAATTCCCCAACTTAAAACGCGCCACAGGGCGTGTTTGCAGACATGTCATCTCAGGCCCCGCCCCCTTCCTTCACCATTGTGCAAACGCGCCTTCTGGCAAGTTGTAAGTTGGGGAATTAATTCCCCTTCAATACTGAGGGTCCCTGAGGGCCAACTAGCCCACCAGGTGCTTCCAGTAAGCACCACTGCGCTGCATTGCAGAGAGGTGGTCCAGGCCGTGCCCCTTTTTACACCTCTACAACGTAGCTCTGTGGTGCTTACTGGAGGTACCTAGTGGGCTAGTTTGACCCTAGGGACCCTCAGGATTCAAGGGGATTTAATCTCACAACTTAAAACGGCCACAGGGTGCGTTTACACAGTGGTGAAGGGAGGGGATGGGGCCCGAGGTGACGTGTGCAAACCCGCCCGGTGGCGCATATTAAGTTGGGGATATAATTCCACTTCAATCATGAGGGCCCCTGGGGGTCAACTAGTCCACCAGGTGCTTCCAGTAAGCGCCACTGCGCTGCAGAGAGGTGGTCCAGGCCATGCCCCTTTTTACACCTCTCTGCAACGAAGCTCTGTGACGCTAACTGGAGATACCTGGTGGGCTAATTGGACCCAAGGGACACTCAGGATTCAAGGGGACTTTATCCCCAAAATTAAAATGGCCACAGGGCGTGCTTGCACACGTCAGCTCAGCCACCCTTCCCTTCACCAGTGTGCAAACGCGCCCTGTGGTACATTATAAGAGGTAGTTTTAATCCCCCTGCCCTATTATGTACTAGGGTCTTACAGAGGAGGCCATAATCACAGGGGTACCCCAAAGCATAGTTTTCCCTAGTGTATGTAGGTGTTTTCACTGTATTCTAAGTCTCTTTTAGCATAGCACTGGCTCTAGGACTGGTAAGTCAGAGTCAGTTACCACCAGTACCAATCGGAAAAATTTGAGGGTACAGGGTGATTTTGCAAGAAGGCCTCTTTCTCTCCTCTGTTTGTTCTTTCTGCACGTCTTCCTTCTTCCTGCACTTTTCTTCGTCTTTGAGGACTTCTGTTGCTTCTTTCTACATTTCTTTTTCTTCTTTCTGTGTGTTTTTTCTTCTTTCTTCACATGTCCTACTACTGTAGGCATAGTTAGAAACTAGCATTTAAAAAACCTTCGAAATTAACTGAAAAAACCATAGGTTTCAGGCACGTTATAGTTACAAATTAGCATTTAAAAAACCTTTGAAATTCACTGAAAAAACCATAGGTTTCAGGGGCGTTATAGGTAGCTGGACACTCGTACAAAACCGTAGAAATTCCCCCATTATAGTTAGTTCAGCTAACTATAACTCGCGCACCTGCAATGCACTGCTGATGATGTCACATATTACATCACTCATGACATGGTCAGTGACATCACTCATGACATCTCAAATTACATCACTGATGACATCATCCAGTGAATGTGTCTTTTTCTGAAAATTAAATATGTTTTATATATGTATATGTCAAGGTTGATGGCAAAATAAATGGGTATTTAAGTGTCTAAATGGATGTTTTTTTTGTTGTAAAGTTGAATGTATAACTGACTGATTAACTGTATGTTAGTGAATACATGGGTTAGTAAGTAATATGTACATATCAGTATCAGTCTCTCACTTTGTGTATAAGTGGCTGCATGGATTGGTGAGTAGGTACATGAGTGTCTATATGGGTTATTAGATGTTTTTTGAGTATCAGTATGAGTGTTTGAGTGTCTGTATGGTTCGGAGGGGGGTATTACTTAGCACATAGATGTATGAATGAGTTACTCAATGTTTGTATGTTTTGAAAACAGCATGTGTGCAGGACTGTATGAGTGGTTGTGTGTGTATGAGTGTGTTATTGAGTGAATGACTGTCTCAATAGTGTGTTTATGAGCAACTACATATGTTTTAAAATAGTATATATTTGTATTTGTGTATATAAGTGAGTACATGAGAGAGTGAGGAATTGGAAGAGTTCCTGTAAGTTTGTTTTTTTATAAGTGTTGATTTAAGCGAGTAAGTATGTGTAAGTTTCTGTTCAAGTAATTGTGGCGGTGTGTGTATAACTGTTTATACAAGCAAATTGATGTTTGATACTTTGCATGTGTGACAATGTGTGTGAGTAACTTTATTGATGAGTGCGAGTTATAGTTAGCTGAACTAACTATAATGGGGAAATTTCTATGGTTTTGTACGAGTGCAATGTCCAGCTAACTATAATGCCCCTGAAACCTATGTTTTTCCAGTGAATATCTATATCTATATATATATATATATATATATATATATATTATCTACTGGCGGTCGCCAGTAGATAGTTATAGTTAGGATCGTGTTTCCATAGGAAATCTCAAAATTCTATTTTGAATAACTTTGGCGCCAGTTGACGAATCCTCGTGAAATTTTCAAAACTAATGGGGCGCTCTGCTCAGCTCCTACCCTGAAAGTCTCGGGGTGATTCGTCAAGGGGGGGCTGAGAAAAAAGGGGGGTCCCAAAACGCGTTTTCCCCATGCATTTTTCCATAGGACCTTTAGTCGAAGGTACAGCCCGAACGGCTGAACAGAATTACTTGAAATTTGGAAGAGACGTAGTCCTCAGGTCAGGGAAGTGCCTTTTGCAGGTCTGGTGTCAATCTGTTCAATATTTCCTGAGAAAATAGCATTTAAAAGCATATAAATATCTATATGCGCGCACCGTGCGCGAGCGAAATTCTGATTGGTTGATAGATGTCATTAAACATTCGAATCGGTCGAAATCAGGAAGTGTCGGCCACCATTTTGTCTGTCGCACTGAAAAGGAAAGGTGGAAAACGTGAAAAGGGGGCAGGGAAGAGAGTTCCTGACCCCCTAGCCTTTGTCAGGGGGTCACAGAAGGACCCCAAGAGTGAAAAAAACATTTTATTATTTTTGAAAAAAATCACGGGGGTGCGCGCACGGTGAAAAACCTTGAAAAATAAATAAATTAATAAATACATAACTTAGCAGTTAAAAAACCGTACAAATTCACTCAAAAATCCATAGGTTTCACACACGTTATAGTTAGGAATTAGCATTTAAAAAACCTTGCAAATTCACTTAAAAAACCATAGGTTTCACACATGTTATAGTTAGCTGGACATTTCACTCGTAAAAAACCAATGAAATTCCCCCGTTATAGTTAGTTCAGATAACTATAACTCGCGCGACCGCCACTCTATCACAATGATGATGTCATCAGTGTTGTCATGAGTGATGCCACTGACCATGTCATGAGTGATGTAATATGTGACGTCATGAGCAGTGGATTGTGGGTGTGCGAGTTATAGTTATCTGAACTAACTATAACGGGGGAATTTCATTGGTTTTTTACGAGTGAAATGTCCAGCTAACTATAACATGTGTGAAACCTATGGTTTTTTAAGTGAATATATATATATATATATATATATATATATGCACCAACTCGCCTTCACTTTCTTTTCCTCACGAAACAAACGAGCGCAGACCCAACAATTCTTGTTCTGTATTTTATTAAGCCATATCCGCCATTACGCGTTTCGGGCGATCCCGCCCTTGATCACATGACAACTCTTTGACTTATAACCACGTTATTTAAATGCAAATGCAAATGACTCAATTAATGGACATAGAAAAAAGACATTGCAATGTGGCGAAGAGGTACTTAAGACGGTAAAATAATTACCTAAATGTAAACATTTCTATTATCCATCTTTTAATTTTTTCATACAAATAAATATATATATGTACCCCAACATTGCCCCAAGGATACTATTTTCCTAAAATTCCCGAGGCATTAATATTAGCATAAATGCTTAATTCATTCCATGTATCATTATGTCCAAAATTGACATTTGACAAAAGTGCTTGCCAGAATAAAATTAAAATAAAGTGCTAATAACCCTTATACCTAATAATAAACATAACAAAATTTCAAATTTATAATTTTTATCATTTGTATCAAAAGGTGACCAATCCTAACCTCAATGCCTTAACAACCCCACTTATTAGCTCTATTGTGGGTTGAAAGGATGTGCAAACAGCAAGAGTATTTTTAAAGTGCAAATGGGTTCGGGATGACAATAAATAAGTATACAAATATGTTAGGTAGACCCTGCCAGAAATTATTCAAAAAACAATGGAAGCATATAATATACTTTCCTTTGCCAATTTCTAAAATCCATCCTAAAACATTATACATATATAAATATCATCCTAAAATTTGCCTTAAAATATCTTTTTTTCTTCTTTTCTATAGTGAAGCTCCATGATGTGCGCCCTGATGGGAAGAACCAATAGTAAAGAACATTGTTCTCCTTGTTATGTCCAATATATTATGTTATGTTACGGTTCCCCACAGAGTGATATTTGTCCTTTGCTCTACTGTTATAAGAATGTATATAAATCTTCACTGTTATTCAAACCCCTGGGGTGTTTGGAATCAAACTGCAAAATATACGTTGTTTCCAGCCTTCTCAGTTTAGATTCCCTATCCCCTCCTCTTCTTTGTGGGGTTACAGTGTCAATAACATAATATTTCAGGTATTTTGCGTCACTGTTATGGTTAATCTTAAAGTGTCTTGCAACTGGATAATTCTCATCGTTGTTGCATATTGCTCGTATATGTTGAAGGATTCTTTTATGCACAGGTAGCTTAGTGCTCCCTACATATCTTAAGTTACAACTTTAGGTGAGCACATACACTACAAATTCTGACTTACACGTAAGGAAATGCCCAATTTCACACAATTTGGACCCAAATGCTGTAATGTAGGTCTTAGTGTTAATTGCACATTTGCATGCCTTGCATGATGCACATTTAAAGAATCCCTTTCTCGTCGTCAGCCATGAGCCTTTGCTGCCAATCTCTAGGTCGCTTCTGACTAATGCCATACCCATACTATTAGTTTTCCTGAAAGTAACTGAAGGATTATTAGGTAACAATTCTCCAATTATAGGGTCATCCTTCACAATGGGCCAGCTTTTTCTCACTATCTTCCTTATTTGCTTTTCTTGACGTGAGAATCCTAAAATCAGCCTAGTATGCTCCTCTCCTCTTTTCTGGCTGGCTGAAATATCCTTATGTTTCAACAAATCATATCTAGCCAGAGACTTTGATTTAATAATGGCTGACTCAATTATTTCTGAGCTATATCCTCTGTCCAGGAACCTAATACGGCTCTCCCTTTGTTTTATGTTACACTCTTCCTCCTCACTACATATTCTTCTGATGCGGGGCATCTCCCCATAGGGGATGCTCCTAATGAGGTGTGGAGGATGTGCACTAGAGGCATGAAGTCGGTTTCCTGAATAGGGTGGTAGATAACCTATTGTTTATTATTTGGATTTGCACATCCAAAAATGTGACCTTCTCGTTGCTTATATCTGAAGTAAACTTTAAGTTGAGCGAATTGTTATTTAAAATTTCAATGAAAGATGTAGCACTTTCAACATCGCCATCCCATATTATAAACAAATCATCAATATAGCGGAGCCATGTAACCACACTCCTGGAAAACATCTGCTCATGTTGTTGCATGAGGACCAGCTCCTCCCACCATCCCATAAATAAACAGGCATAGCTGGGAGAGAAGCTGGCCCCCATAGCCACTCCCTGAATCTGTTGGTACATTTTACCATTAAACAGAAACAAATTATTATCCAAACAAAATGAAAGCATTTTAAGAAGCATTTTGTTATGATGAAAAAAATCCATTGGTCTGTTCATCAAGAAATATTCCACAGCCCTCATGCCATCATTGTTCCTAATACAAGTATATAATGAGGACACGTCAAGTGCTATCATTTGATACGTAGTTTTCCATGTGATGTTTTGCACTTTTCTCAGAAAGTCACTTGTGTCCTGCACAAATGACTTCAAATTTCTTACAAAATCTTGCAAGAAAAAATCTATGTACCTAGATAGGTTTTCTAACAAACCATCACATGCAGCAATTATGGGACGTACTGGGGGTTTATTCATATTTTTGTGTAGTTTGGGCATGAAATAAATCACAGGAATGATAGCATGTTCCTTTTTAAGGTATTTAAATTCATCCCAACTGAGTAAACCCTTACTTCTCCAAGCTACAAGTTGAGAAAACAATGTCTCTTGTGTGTCTTTAAATTTGACAGGTGAAACTCTTTTATAGCACTCTGTGTTGTTCAATTGGCTGTATGCTTCTTCCAGATATTCCTTAAGTGGCCATATCACCAAATTACCTCCTTTGTCCGAGTTACGTATGATGATCTCATGATTCTCTCTCAATTTCTTAATGAGTTGCCAATATCTCCTCTCGTGATTAGAAAATTTCTTATTGTTGGCATTATTGATGGCAATGTTCAGTCTCTTAATTTGTGCCACAATCTGTTCATTAAAAACGTCTATGGAGTCTCTTGCCATAATAGGGACAAATTTAGATTTTTGTTTAAATGGAGTCCATGGTTTGACATCCATGCCTGCAATTTGGGATGATTGTATGTTGGTTGCTCTGGCTGCCTCTTGGGACTGAATATGGGGATTTGTGGCCTGTAAGTCTCCTCTTTCCAAACTCCGCAGGTCATTGAATATCTCATAATCAGAACCACGCAGCCCATGCATTCCTGAGGTCTCAATTGCTTCTTCAGCTTGTTCAGGTCCTCCCCTGGCACTGCGTTGATGGTGGTATTTTTTCAATTTCAACTTACGTATGAATTTGTAAATATCTGCACGGGTCTGGGTATAGTTGAAATTAGATTCTGGCCAGTAGGAAAGTCCCAATGATAAGAGTTGCTTTTCTGCCAAAGAGAGATCGATTCCAGCAAGGTTGACAATAGTGTTGTTGTTTTCTGAGGTGGCGGGGTCAGCATGTTCATTTTCCATTGCTAGATCCCCTATCGGCGAGCCCTGCCTCTCCCGCGTCTCCTGACGCCTTCTCCTTGCTTTCCTACGCTCCCTTCTTCGTTGGGTTGCCCTGTTTTTCCAGGTACCTGGGTGCGTGGTCTCAATGTTTCTCTCCGGCTGCGTTTTAAAATCTCTAACTCTTCCCCCAATGTCAATTTAATATTACTTGCCTCCGATCTTATTCCCAAATTTTCTGACTCAGACCCGCTCTCCATGGCTGAGCTTAACTCAGAGGTTGAGGGGGATGCATTGGTATTAGCTTGATAATTCCTTTGGCCCTCTTTGTTGCCCATGCGTTTTTTTGCCGTATCCACCCGCATAGAGTCATACCTTCTTGCGAACGTAAATATCTGACCGTTCGCGTAATCATCCCGATCACGTCTAAACTTGTATGTTTTACGGTTCTTTATTTTTTCTTCCTCTTTCTTAAGGCGCATATTCATTTCCTCCATCATTTTCTGTTTAAATTGCGGATCCCCTTGTGGTTCAATTTCCTTTTCCAGGAGCTCTATTTTCTCTTGAAGCGCCCCTCTATCAATGTCCGCATATTTTACTAAAATTTGCACAAGTCGTCTGGATGACTCTAAATTATATTCCCCCCACTCTGCCATCAACAGGGGGTTTGGGGATTCATAACTGGGGGCAATCATTATGCAGAGACCCCTCGGAATCCTCCCGATATCTTTGGAGTGACCGAGCCTCCCACCATTTTGCTTGCTCTTGACGCTTCAATTTTTCTAGTGCTCGAAAGCTGTCCTTGAGTCCCATACCCTTGTTGGGCTCCTCATTGGTCACCTTGCTGGCCCCTTGATTGTCTTCCGGGGAGTCAGAGAACATCCCCTCAGCTGCCAATTCGCGGTCCTTGAGTATGTCCGCGGACATTGCTACGGCTTTTTTTAAAAATTATTTCGCGAGTTACCAACCCTTAATGATAAATGCTCAAAGGGGTTTCACTCCGCGATGCACACCTCTCCACCTGTTCTTTGCCACCTCGCACTGTACCTTATTAGAGTCGCCGACTTCGACCACTGCTGCTTCCCCGCCATTGTAACTCCACCGGCCCCCACTGGAACACCGGAGCAGGGAAACCACCAGAGCAATCCGTGCGGCAAAACCTCGTACATGCGCATACACTTCGGGCACACAGGGGGCTTCGTTTACTTCCGTATCGGAGATTCCTTGAGTGCCCCGGGGGTCCCCACCAGCACGCACCACGAGCCCGTAGCGCTGTCTGCAGTCGGATGCACCGGGACAAGACTTGCCACGAACGAAGCCACAACCCTGAACGACTCTTCTTGCGCTGTATCTCGTGGCGATTCTGCTACGGTGCAGGACAAGAAAAACGGCAGTCACGCCGCAAATTAGCTTCCAATCTTCTCAACAACGTTTTGTCCACACTCACAAGTAAGATTCAGCCATGGATTTTTATTCTTTTTCCACAATCCATAGGACCATGTTTACAGGGCTTAGATGAAATGCTCTACACGTTTCTGTCTCACATAGACCTTTCTCATATATATATAGATAGATATATAGAGAGAGTGAGAAAAGTACAATGGGAAATAAATATTCTGCCACTTCTATATTTTATTGTTTGGCTGCTCCTGCTTGCTATATTAATAATTCAGTATTTGGCATTGGAAGAGGGACATTGTTATCCCTGTATTTCTGTTTTCATGTGCGCCTTTGCAATCATGTCCTAGAGAAAAACTACGTGATAACAAGCACCTCACAGAAGTGCAACAGATTCCCATAGCGAAAAAATAATCATCATTATGCAATTATAACATTGTATTATTTATGTGATAAAGCCTGCATAACCTGGTTATCTCCGCACCTTTGTTCATAAAATTTAACTGAATGTTAAAACTGCTTTCTTTATTTTTTAACCTAAGTATATGGAAGCAGAAAAGTCCCTTAAAATGAATACTTAGCTGGAAAGAAAAGTGCAAGTTTTGACAGCATCCAATGTTCCTACCTCGAACCAGAAAGCACGTATTTTAGGTCCTAAACTAAGGATATTGAACTTAGCACATGCCAATACGTTCAGCATTCCTTGCTGTCATTTAGCTGGAAATTATAAAACCCTTGAGAATTGTTTTTATGATTAAGATTTTGATGCAATACTATTTCAACTCAACATTTCTATTGCTTGTCTACGCCCTGTAGCATAGCACAACTGCACGTTGCCATAGCAACAGCATCTCAAGGACCCCAGGCAGGAAGAGCATAGCGTACCAGATAGTGCACTTGACAAAAGGCCTCTTTATCACTAGATAAATTGCTGTTGCTCAGGCTGACTCATCCTTCTGCAGAGACAGAGTCATTGTTGGTGGCACAAATGACATTACTCATAACGTTCTCTATTTATGAAAGGCAATGACAGTGCTGGGTGAACACGTTACAAAGGCATTAAAAACCGAGCAAGAAACATGGTGTTCAGGATCCAGCTGTGACGAGTTAAAATGTACAGTGAACAAACATTAAACTTTTTCCCTCCTGCAGTTACTCAGTCCCTCTATCAAAAGTAAAGATAAAGGCACTATCATCATTAGCGAACAGCCATTTGTTGTTTAGTAATTTTCCCCAGATTCAGTATACATTCCATTTCATCAAATATTAGAACTTTCATATCTTTATAATCAAACATACTTAAATAAAAGAGGATTCCGATTAATACACCTAATTACACATCCTACAAATCAAGGGAATAGCCCTTAACATTAAAGTACCCCGCACTTGGAACCAATGCTCTGATGGCACCAAGCAAGCGGAACAAGTGAGCATGAACTGCCCTAGAACATCTCCCTTTTCTCTTCCATCCAAACAACCATCCATTCATCCTTTCAGCATTCCATCTATCCTTTGATAGCCATCATTTCACCTTTACATTCTGTCATCCATTAATTATTTCATCCATCATTCAGTCTTTCACTAATCCATCCGTTGTCATTTCATCCATCCATCCGTTCACACATCCATCATCTATGCATGCATTCATCCAGCCATCCATCCATCCATCCACCCATACGTCCATCATTTGATGTACCCACCCATCAATAAAACCTTTCATCCATCGATTGGTCCTTTTATCCATTCATGATTCATCCAATCATCCTTTAAGATTTCTCTTTACTTAGCCATCCATTCATACTCTTATGCCATTCATCCACCCATCCTCTTAGATTTCTATTTACTCTGCCATCCTTTTACCCACCCAGCCAGCTATCCTTTCAATTTTCCATTCACTCTGCCATCCTTTCTCCCACCCATCCCTCCATCTTCTCATGTTTCCATTTACTCTGCTGTCCCTTCACCCCAATCCATCCTTCCATTTACTCTGCCATCCTCTCTCACACACCACACCATCCATTTGTCATCTCAGATTTCCATTTACTCTGCCATTCACCCACCCACCCATCCATCCATCCAAGCATCCATCCATCAATACATCCATCCATCCACACTCTCAGATTTCCATTAACCCATCCATCCACCCAACGTTTAGCCCACTCTTCCATCCATCCATCCATATTTATTTACTTATTTGCTTATAGAGAGCCCAAATCCCCACATAAGGGTATCTCCGCGCTATGGCCGCCTAAATGAGCTGATGAGGCACGATCAGAACAGCGAGGTTTTCAATCATTTTCTGAATGCCAGGTAATCCATGCATTGACACATGTAAATGGGGAGTTCGTTCCAGTAGTGTGGGGCCAGATGGTAAAAGGCCTTACCACCGTGGCGGGATTTTTAAAGCGCAGGACTTGGAGCAGGGCTTTGGCTCCGGAGCGGAGGGGCTGGAGGGAACATAGTTAACAAATTCATCATTTAGATAGCTGGGGCCTAGGCTGTTTACAGCTTTGTATGCCGTACAGCAGATCTTAAATTTGATCCTTTTCGGTATTGGCAGCCAGTGTAGTTTTTGAAGCAAAGGGAGTGAAGCGGTTCTAAAGGGGGGCATTGGTCACCAGTCGGGCTGCGGTGTTCTGAACCACTTGGAGTCTGTTTAAGGAACTTTCATTGGCTGAAATCAGTAGCGCATTACAGTAGTCCAAGCGGCTTAGGATTAGAGCCTGGATCAAGGTTTTCCTGGTTGATAGTGGCAAGAAGGGGAAGACTTCTGAGCATGCTGAGGCCATGGAAACAACCTACAACAGTGGAAGAAGCATGATCTTCCAGTGTGAGTTTGTGGTCCAACCGAACTCCAAGGTTTTTTACCACCTGTTTGGGACATGGGGTAGGACCTAATTCCTCTGGCCATCAGCTTGGGGACCATTTCATAGTGGCTTTGCCAAATAGCATTATCTCCGACTTAGCAGCATTAAGTTGGAGAAAATTGACTTTCATCCACTCCACTATGGCGTTCATTCCTTCAGCAAAGGTGTTCTGAATATTGGAGTTGGATTTGTCAAATGAGAGGAGTAGTTGGGTGTCATCAGCGTAGGATATGGAGATAAATCCCAATTTCCTCAAAAGTATCGCCAAAGGAGTAACGTAAATGTTAAACAAGGTGAGGCTCAGGCATGAGCCCTGTGGTACCCCCTTGGTCACCCTGGTAGTCAGTGAGTGGAATGGGCCTAGGTTAACGGTCTGAGTTCTGTCAGACAGAAAGTTGGACAACCATTTCAGTACATTTCCTCTGATGCCTATGTCTCCCAATCTTCTAAGTAGAGTCTGGTGGGAGATAGTATTGAATGCCGCGGAAAGGTCAAGCAGCACCAAAAGCACCACTTGACCATTATCCAGCAACATCCTGATGTTGTCCGTGACTGCCACCAGTGCGGATTCTGTGCTATATCTGGGACGGAATCCCGATTGGGAGGGGTCCAGGCAGTTAGTGGATTCAGCGAAGCCTGAAAGGTGTTTATTAATGTGTTTTTCCAAAATTTTGGTGTGAAGGTGAACAAGAGAAATGGGGCGATAGTTAGTTACGTCTTCCGTAGAGATTTGAGGATTCTTTCTAATTGGGAGGATCTGCGCAGCTTTCCAATCCACGGGGAGGGTGCCTTCCTTCATGGAGCTGTTTAGAATAGAGCAAATGTGGCTGGCTAGTTGTTTGGACAGAGTGGTGGCTACTTTTGCAGGAATGAGGTCCAGTGGGGACCCTGATTTAGCGCAACTTAATAGAACTTCTGTCTCCTCTGTCGTGAGTAACGGGAAGTTCTCTAACATGTGAGAGATAGGCAAGGCTGGTGGGAGATCAAACTCGGAATCAGTGTGAGGATCTTTCGTAGAGTTATTTTTATTATAAATCATGTTCAATTTTCTGGGTTAGATGGCTAGCTATATTGTCACACAGTGTTTGAGATGGGGCAGATACAATGTCGCAGGCCTTAGGGTTTGTGAATGTTTTTAGGATCTGAGAGGTCCCTGCTTGTTCAAGTGTGGTTGCGATGTGTGCTTTCCTCGCGTTTTTTAAATTATTGTGGTAATGAGTTAGTGCAAACTTAAATTTTTCTTTATCTGTAGGTTCATGAGAGCGCCGCCACAGGCATTCAAGTTTTTTACATAGACTTTTCTCTAGCCGCAGGGAGGCAGAATACCACGGTGCCTGGCATCGTTTTATGTTCGTGGGGCATTGTCTCAAAGGAAATAGGCTGTCCATGGTCGATAGTAGGCTGGCACTAAAGGAGGCTAGGCGTTTTTCTACATTTTCCGATTCAGAGTGTTGAGGTGGACAAAAGGCGACTTCAAAGTGTGCTGGCGTAAGTTTATACCAGTGTCTGTAGTCTGTAATATTTGGTAACAGTCTGTGCTTCGGGGCTATTGATACGGAACTCGACCATAAAGTGGTCCGAGCATGTCAAGGGAAGCGTAGCTCCATAGGATCCATCCATCCATCCACCCATCCATTCTGCCATCCTCTCAGATATCTATTTACTCTGCTGTCCTTTCACCCTCTGATCCATGCTCTCTGATTTCCTTTTACTCTGCTATCCTTTCACCCAGCCATCCAACCATCAATTCATCATCTCAGATATCTATTTACTCTGCCATCCTTCCATCCAATTACTTTACCATCCTTTCTTCCATCCATCCATCCACCCATCCATCCTCTTAGATTTCCATTCACTCTTCCATCCATCCACCCACCCACCCATCCATCCAGTCTCTTACATTTCCGCTTACTCTAGAGTGGTAGAGGGACTGAGACCGAGCGTCGAGTTCTGAAAGACACTCCCCTATCCATAGTGGGTAAAGGTGTATTGGTCAGAATGGTACTGTTGCCTCAATGTTTACGTACTCTGCAAGGCACACATTGTGAAATCCCACGTCAATCCTTTATCAAGATTCATAAGCTTATCAGGGAGCCGTTGTGGTTAGCCTTGTGACACTCAAGTGGCGTTGGCAGATGGGGGGTATGGAATTATACAATATGGCGGCACATTTACAGCACATGGTGCACTGGTTGGACTCAGAGGACAACTGGGAAACACACCTTTTGTGGGCACTTGTGATGTGTAGGAGCTGGCCATACTGCTGATGAAGGGAGTGGGCATGCCCTCTGATACCCTGTACGTGGTCCACCAGGTGAGCCACATGTGGTGCATGATATTGAAACGGGTGCTACAACACACCCCATAAGCGGCTGACTTCAAAATATGGTCTCTACAACCCTTTCTAAAGATAACCCTTGCTTTGTCAGTGGACAGGTAGCACGCCGGAAGCTGCAAGACATTAGGTGACCACTACACAAATGGCCGCTTTCTTACTAGGCAGGAAGCTACTGATAACTTTGTGCTTGGTACTAGGCAATAAGTCTCGGTTACAGCGCGAGATATGGCCGACCTTTCCAGTGGCCCATAGCCCTCACAGGTACTATCCATGCCGTTGGTGATGGCAGGGGAAGACATCTGATTTCTATATTATGTAGGGTGCTGAGTGAGGACTGGCCACAAATACCACTCAAGATACAGGCCAAGTGGTATAGGGCAACAGAAGACACTATCTCTGCTGCAGAGTGGGAGGTGATTCATGGAGGTGGATGGACGATATCCTCTAATGCTCTCTTCAGACTAACACATATAACCATGTCCATCAGGTGTACCCAACACCCAAAATGCTGCATGCTATTTACCCTGCCCACTCAGCTGCCTGCATTCGGTATGATGGAGATGGGGTACACTTTCTACATGTGGCCTGGCTCTGCCAGACGCAGGTGCCCTATAGGCGAGAAATCCTAGATAGACTTAATGAGGCCACCGGGTGGACTATACAGCTTACTGTCAAGCAGGTGCTGTTGGGTACGATCCCCTCCCCAACTGAGAAGAAGCTGAGCTGAAAGTTTCTGCTTTTGGGGCTGGTGCAGGCAAAACGACACATCATTATAAGGTGGTTGACACTGGAGCCATCGGGCTGTGATGAATGGCCGAGGGATTTCTCTGACTGGGCTGTGACACAGGAGATGCATATGAAGCACACGGGGATAGACAATAAGCTAGAAAATGACTTATGGCCATGGTAGGCCATGTTGGAGATATTACAGGATCCCCTGAATGCCCACCCACCATGAGGGGCCACAATGAATCATTTCCAATTACTCTTTCATCCTTTCATCCATCCATCCATCCATCCATCCATCCATCCATCCATCTATCCATTCATCCATACGCCCTCCAAGATTTGCATCTACTTTGAAATCCTATCATCCACTCATGTCCCCATTGTCTCACCCACTCATCCATTAATTCTTTTACCCACCCATCGTCTCACTCATCGTTCACAGTGCCCCTTCTACAGATATACAGATTTCATATATTCATAATCAAGCCTATGTCATCAGAACTAATTAGCTTTTGTAAAACACTGATTATCAAGTTTTTTGTTGCTAGTTCTCTTACATCAACTACATTTTATGAAATATATTCACTGTCGCCAACACGTTTTGCGTTTTATTTTATTTTTTACTGTAGACTCCACTTAATTTGTTATACCATAGGAACTCAAAGGAGGGTGGGTCTTTCCATTGCCAATATGATGGAATTATGGATCTGGCAACCAAAATGACAAGAAACTACCATCACCTTGTTGCTTTCGCTGCAATTCCCCGAAGCCACCCAATAATATTGACACTGCATCCAGAGTTACTGGAATAGTTAAGCTATTATAGGCTGGTTCCAGATCTTTCTCCTGAAACAGATGTAAACATTTACAAATCCAACTAATTAAAATTCAGATTTTCCGCCTGTCACACCTTACGCATTTCGGTGAAATGTGTGGGTTTCGGTTATTCAGCTAGCCTGGAGTATAATCAGGGCCACAGGAATTATGCGATTCTGTGGCGGCGGCTTTTTCTGCAAAGCTATGGATTTGCCATTTTTTTCTTTTGTTTCTAGCTCAAATGGATGAAAAGGTACTAAAATTACAGAAACCTGTATTGTTACACAGTGGAAGGCCCCACCCAAGGTTGATTGTTCATCTTTCAAATGCTTATTACCCTAATTGGATGTTAAACTGGTACCAATGAGGTGAAACTTTCCCCCAACAGTGTTTAGATGGGAAATAATGGCAAAACTATTAAGAATTACTACCACAAAATGTGCCACAGTGGGTCAGATGATATGCCTTTTCTTGCCACATAATTTAATTAACCCTCTTAGATAATTCTAGTGGCCCTGTACAATTGCATTCTCTTATAATTAGCCCTCCATACAGCTGTTACATTACACTGACATACTTCCCAGACTATGGGATTGATCTCAAAAAGGGTCTAATTCTGCCATTTAAAAAAAAAGAGTAATTATATAAAAATATGTTTTTGCCTGCTGTGTTTGAATATTGAGAATAATCGTATGTTAACTCAAACTGGTTCGCTGCTGCATTGTAAATATATGTAATATAAGACACCAATAACTCTTTCGATATCTGGACATTTTCCAGAATATACACACATTCATCCCTAACCACAATCTTCCCAAATTTTCCATGGTGGAATAAAACGTTGGAAAACACTTGTGCTAGTTCAGAAGATGAAAACGCTGCTCAGTGACCACTCCAAACATGTACAGTCACCAAACTTTGTGTGACGGAACAGCGGTTATCCTTATGCCGTCTGTTCAGGAGGGACCTGGATCACAATTGTGTCTGTGAGCTCCGTCTCCCGTGGTCTATCCCACCAACCAGCGTGAAATGACCAAACATAAGTAAGAAAGGAAAAAAGGTGAGGAACGGTTGGCAATGCCTCACGGGAGAAACACCATGGAAGTCTGCAGACTGGTACTCGCCTGCGTCCTCAGGTTCTGTCCTCTGGTTTTTAAGTGAGTAGACACACAGCACAGAATAAAGCAATATAGCTAGTGTTGTCTAGCTCGGTTTTAGATCAGGAATGGCAGTGTTTCAGTTTGGATCCCGGTACTCCTTACAGGGTTGATATTGCTGCATGCCCGGATAAGCCATCTGGTGCACTGGCAACACGTGATACCTCACTTAACACTGTGTCTTCTTTCTTTTTCTTATTTTATCACAATTTTTGTTATGGGTTGGCAGTCGCTGATGATGAGAACCTGAGGACGCAGGCGAGTACCAGTCTACAGATTCCCATGGTGTTACTCCTGTGAGGCATTGCCAACCGTTCCTCACCTTTTTTCCTTTCTTACTTATGTTTGGTCATTTCACACTGGTTGGTGGGATAGACCACAGGAGACAGAGCTCACAGACACAATTGTGTTTTTATTAACTAGCAGGTGATCCAGGTCCCTCCTGAACAGACGGCATAAAGATAACTGCTGTTCCGTTACACAAAGTTTGGTGACTGTACATGTTTGGAGTGGTCACTGAGCAGCGTTTTCACCTTCTTAACAGGTCCACTGTTGTTTATGATTGTGTGAGTGGGAAGCGACCTGTTCTTTACCCCCTTCAGCTCCTTGATGTATATGGAAACACTTGGGCTAGCCAATATTGGTGTTTGGCTTGGGAACTTAAACTTGGAAATTTGTTCAATAGAAAATGAACTCCAATAGAGGCGAGCACCAATTTACGGTTCACCAAGCAATTAGTGCTCTAAGTTGTTAATCAAAGTTTTATATTGAAAGAACCAGAAAGACAGCAGCGAACCAGTTTGAGACTGCTTATTAGCTGATTTTTATGTTGTGTGTTTAATATGGCTAAAGAATTAGTTAGCAAAACTGTGTTTTCTGCCTTGTTACATTATCTGGGCAAAAGAGTTAGAAAAATTACTTGATAATAATGTTAAAAGACAGGCAAACCAAGCCACCCGTTCTCGTTTTGAAGTGAATGTTTTTTCAGGTTGTGAGATTTTTTTCTCCATAAAAAGCCACTAATTATCCCTTCAAAGTTAATACAAAAATATTGCTCAAATAATAGTCAGTTGAGAATTGAAAGGGGAGTAAAGGGAGAATGTTAATTTTACCAAAAGCAGCTCTACCGATTCCACAGATGAAAGGTTATGCCACTTCGCTAATGGCCTTTGTATTTGTATTTTATTTCTTAGAGGTTCAAAATGTAGTTTATACAAGCCTTCTAATTCCTCATTAATCCAGATGCCTGTATACTTTTTCAGGGGATTTGTTATAATTAGAGGCTAAAATATCTGGAAGCATATAAGCGGGAAAGTTGAATAAAAGAAATTTGACTTATTAATATTATAACTCCAACCTTTCAACAATTGGAAATCAAATTAAAGAGAGGTTCCATAGACTGTTTATCTGCGACTGTGCATACCACAAAGTCATCTGCATACAGTTTAAGTTTCAGGGAGCCGAAAGCAATGGTTTTCATCTGTGTGGTTGCTCTTATTGCTAGTGCTAATGGTTCGATATATAATGCAAATAAAATTGGCGAAAGGGGCAATCCTGTCTGGTACTGCAAGAATTATTGATCTGGTACTAAAAGAAATTTGAGTAATTGGCCAATTCAATATAGGCAAAGTTGTTGCTTCTTCTTATGGCGAGAATTGACTCCTAATTAATTGAATAGGAAACCCCATTTTAATGAACATGCAAAATTGAAATTGTCATAATAAGCAATCATGCGCCTTTTCTGCATTTATAATCAATAATGCTGCACAGATGTTAATGGCATTCACGTTATCCTTGGCCTCAATCAAAATATTTGTGTTTGTAAATAGTTGACGACTTGGAATAAATAAGCTTTGGTCTGTATGAATTAATTGGGGTATTATGGCTACCATTCTTATTGGAATTAATTTATAGTTGATATGAGTTTAAATTAACTAGGTCCTTATTTTGAAAAAGCAGATTAAAATTCCTTTAAAAAAAGAGGGGAGAATCTTTATCCAATTGGTTAGGTCCCACCCACTAGCTAGTACTAGACATAAATGTTATACCTCAAGGCAATCATTTCAGAACACTTTCTGGACCTGGGGTAGATCAGCAAACGGCTGGACCTGCTGTCCGTGACCTGAGAGGAGCTCTGAAGGACCGGACCTTCTCCCTTTTGTATCCAGGACAAAGAGGTGGACATCGGTCATTCGGCTGTTTAAACTACAGTGGTACAAGCTAAGAGAGACCTCTTTTGATGGAAGCATCCAGCTGACCAGTGGCAACTGGACCTGGGCTTCAGAAGAGTACTCCTGTGGTGGATTGAGACTTGTAGGACTAAGACGGTAACATGTTTAACCAGGGCAAACCTGGTTGATGTATCCAACATGCGCTCTATCACAGCCAGTCTCAAGTTCCGTCAAGATTTTGGTTGACTCTCATTGACAATTTGTGCTTTTTGTCACTATTTCTACATACAACATTTTAAAAATATATCTCCTGTTCCCCTTATTTATATTTTTCCATTTTGCTGTCATTTTGTTTATTACGTTTTACTATACTTTTCTATTTGGGTTCAGATTGTTATTGTTTTGCACTTTTACTTTATTACTGTTTTGGTGCTATATAAATACTTTCCACATTGCCCTAAGTTAAACCTGTCTGGTCTGCGCCGTAGCTATCAGGGGTTTGAACTCAGCTTGGCTTAGTGACTTTACGGATTCTTCCTGACAAAGGTTGTGATTATTCCTTGAAGCGGGCAGCTGCCCACCCCAAATAGTAATTCAATTTCTAACAAATATGGTTATTCAAAGGAATTTCTGCCTGTTTCAGATCACCCTGCTTAGTGTGTGAATCCATATTATGCTTCTTATTCAATTGAGCCTGAAAGACTATTACTTCATGTTATTTTGTATACCCCCAGCAATCTTCCATCAAAGCAATCCCATTGCTTTAGTCTAAAATGTTTGTATCCTTATTTTTCATGATCTTGATAAACTCATCATAGAACAGAAGTGTTTGATCTATCTTTCATGCCGAAATATTTTCCCCTGGAGACAGTAATTGCAGGTTTAGAGAGACACCTATATGATCTAAAAACTGGTTGGCAAAAAAGTACATGTATAATTAGACCAGTTTTCAAAAATGAAAACAAAAAGCTATCCTCAAAGCTGTTTGGAATCTCTTTGCAAAAAAAGTTAATTGCTGTGTTCTACAATTAACAATTCTCTAGGGCTCAAGTAGCCCAAATTCACATTTAACAATTAGGAGAGCTCATGCAACAAGGTCTGTCATGCCAGCTTTGAAAAACCTAGTATGACACATTACAAAAATTAAGGTCCCCTCCTATAATAATTGAATTTAGGAAATCTAATAAAACCAGCTTTAGTTCATAGACAGATTTTGAATGATCTTCCAGGGGGCCATAATAAGACAGTAATGACACTTTTAGCTGGTTCATTTCAGTCACATCAACTACCCATCTACAAGTTTTATCCAAGCTTTACCCTTCACAATATTCACAAAAGACCCTGGAAACTTATTTGAAGCTAAGATTGCCACCTCTCTATGTGAGGCAGAGGCTAATGAGGTAACTATCATTTTGAAGAGGAACTATAACTATTTTTTGCTCAAGGGAACATTTTTCAAATGCTTCTTCTGAGGCAACATAATAGAAATATTTTGCGTAGCAGCCCACACTAATATAGCTTCCTTTTTACATAAGCTATTTATACCATTTACATTTATTGATAATATCTTAGGCAGTGCACCACTTTTCTTCACTCTCACAACAGTTTGGTGTTTACTCAATCTGACTTATACCTCCTGCACAGAACGAAACTGGCTTAGCTGTCAATCTTGCGTGACCATAGGCTATTGGTGGACCCAGGAAGCACTAACACCCTGTTCCTCCTAGATATTTGAGCGGTTTTTGACATGGCAGCACATTTCATCCTTCTAGTGTATCTCCCCAACAAAGGGTCTGATTCCGATCTGGGTCTGAAGGGCACCGAACGCGATCCGGCTGAAAAAAGTTTGAGACGTACACATGTGTTTTCCGCCCGACTCGTACAGCTGTACTTGCGAGTCAGTATGATGCGAGCTGCATGAAAATCACCGACCGAGTCGTTTCCGGGTCCAAACCGCACCGTACATCTCGGTCGTGAGCTAATCGTGGCGTGCAATGGATGCGATTCACGATCAAGCCAGTACGATGCACGCGTCGGACAGCCT
The DNA here is from genome assembly GCF_964204655.1 of Triturus cristatus. Lineage (NCBI taxonomy): Eukaryota > Metazoa > Chordata > Amphibia > Caudata > Salamandridae > Triturus > Triturus cristatus. The sequence continues at coordinate 674,490,571 of NC_140594.1, read as the reverse complement.
GTGCGAGCCGGAGTGTCCGGCTCGCAAAAGCTCCCAGAGTCGGACTTCGGGGGTCCGCGTCGGACCCCCAACACCCACAGCCGTACGACTCGCACACAGGGGGAGACCCATGGGTCTCCCCCACACAGGCATGCACGGCACGGAAGGCATTGATGTGTACCCACTGTAGGGGGTGCACTTGTTCGAGACGTACCCATTCAGTCAATGGGAGCGCATGTACCCGTCGCGCAACTGGCTCCCATTGACTTCTATGGGAGTCCGGCCGAACTGAGTCCGACAGCATACGTGTGCATCGTACTCGCTCGGTTGGACTGTAGGGGTCCGGGTCGGTCGGAAAACACTCCGGATCCGACTCGGTCGGAGTGCTTTCCAACTCAGATCGGAATTTGCCCCTAAGTGTCACAAACCACGCTACCCATCTTCCTCCTTTTCACTCTGCCATTCAGACTGTCCCTCAAAGTGTTCCACATGGCTCATCATTGAGCCCCACCATTTTTAATGTCTGTTTCCACATAGACTGATCTAACTCAGTCTTTTGGATTCATCTCAATGACATACACCAATGACACTCAGATTCTTATTCATCCAGACACAACAACATAAGATAATTGCAAGATATTCACCAGCATCCTGTCTAAGGTGTATTAGTAGCTCTCAATGCGTTGCATTGAACAAAAGTAGCCCTCATTACAGAAAAGGTTTGAGACCGCTGTCTTAAAAGATGCTCACCAAAAATCGAAACTGATAAAGCTCAAGTGCTAATTGTAGGTAAAGACCTCTTCATCTGGACCAATGCCTGGTGGCACTCTGATCTCGACCCCTCCCACTCCAGTCACAGAGGTCAGGAATCTGGGTTTTTATTTTGAGCACTCTCTCGCACTTCTCAAGTCAACAAAATCACTTATTCATGTTTATTTCACTAGCGTCTGCTTTGCGAGATCAATCTTCCCTTGTGGCCTGCAGATTACACTTCAAGCAGTAATTTTTTCCTGGTTGTACTACTGCAACTTGCTGTACCTTGGATTGCTTTCCTCCTCTCTTGTTCATCTTTCAAGAATTCACAAACCTGCAGTTTGTCTGATTTTCCATCTTCCACATTAGGCACATTACTTCCCTATAATATCCTCCTTGCTTTGGATTCCCATACCCAGTCACATTATGTTGAAATCTCTTTGCCAGGTTCACCAAGCCCCAGTTACCATGAAAATCTTAGAATTGTTGCCTCTAGAAGTGTCACTGATCGATAAGCAGTTAGCCTTCTGCAAATGCCTGAAATCTTTCAAATTCTCATCTGCATACTAGTCATTTGGCTATCTTGCCTAATCCTCTATAGTGCCAGGATGCTCTTATGGATGACAGAATGCAGAATAGAATAGAATTCTTTTTCTGGGACCTGAAAATAAAATTACAACATGAAAAGGAAATTTGTGATTTTACTCAGATATGTAAAAAGAGATGTTTAAAACACAACTTAGAACTAAGCAAATTGAACCTCAACAGAAAATAATCAAATACAACCACAATCCATTACTACAATTACTGTTTACACAACTTAATCCACATGCTCTGATGCTGTAGTTCATTGTAAACTAGCAATGTTTTTAATTGATCAGTGCATTTCATTGAGTTTATGCTTCTTTTTCTGGATTTACCCTATTCATTATTTTAATATTATCTCCGTGTGAGGATGAAAAATGTCATTACTGTACCAAGCAATATAGTTTGAGGTTTCTTAAGTCTTACAAACCAATTTATAAACTAACAGTTACAGCATTATGACACCTACACTATTTTTGTTTTCTGTGAGAGACAAATGGCATATATTTGATTGTTGTCAGCAATTTTCCACATGCTCTTCCTTAACTTTAATCTCGACCAGATCCACAGACTGTCCACTTATGAGTGAAGGGTTTCATAAAACATCTATATTTCAATTATTTTTATTTAAAAATGTTCTCATAGTAGTCAAAGTTGACATCACCTTCTTCACTTCTAGAATTATCTGGCGGAGCAGGGCCTGATTTACAAAGGTATTTTACACTTTTGAATAAGTTTACACTTATGAGTAAGTTTACTCATTTTTTGGTGTTCATAAACTTAAAGTGTAAGTTATTTCTGTATCGCACACAGCATTTGTATCTTACGATGGATTTATGCTGGACTTACATGTCATTGAATTTGCTGATATTTCTTTTTTGGTACTTAATTTATGCCAATAAAATAATTGACAAACAAAAAAATTATTATAATAAAAACAGTAGTAAGTCCAACACTTCACATGGCCAACTGCTAGTACTGCAGCACCCCCATAGAAACTAATGAAGGTAGGGACTTTAAATATAACCCTATAGGAAATAATGTTAAATGAAATAAAATTATTTTAAAAACGTAAATACACAAATATACACTTCGGTAAAAAAAGAAAAAAAAATAGTAAATATTTATTATTTAATTATTAACTATTTAATAACCTTTTTTAATTAAAAAATAATGTAACAATAAATATTATTTAAAGTAATTAAATCTATTTTCTCTGATTACATACATCACATGTAATAATTTGTAAGGTACGTTAAAAATAATGTTGTTCTTTAGGTGGGTATTTATTTTTGATTTTAACTTCAGAAAAATAAATTTGAGTTAATTTATGAAATTTACATTAATTACAGTTTTAATTCAAAATTAATTTCATAGTTCTGTAGCATTTTATTCTGCATTTAAAGTAAGTTTCCATTAATATTTAACATAAAAATATTTTAATATTTATTTTCCAGTTAAATACATTTTTTAAATGTTCCCTACATTTTACCGTAGGAGCTCCACAGTCACGTGGAGATCTCCCCATGGCACAGTATAGGGAAAAATAAAAAAACTTAATTTTACTTGAAAATAAAGTTTAAAAATATGTTTATGCTTAATATTAATGTAGTCATCATGTGACACTCAGGGAGTCCCCTCCAAGTGCCGACGGGATGCAGTCAGTCACTGAAATGTCACAGCTATCCTGACAAAATATTATCATCAATTAATCACACTTTTCTCCATCCAGACTACCTCTACAAAGGGGCTGCTCATTCCCCACCATTAACAGATACAGTGGAGGTGGCTTATGTTTTGGACTGTTGTGCAACCTGGATATACTCTAGTTTCTTCTATTGCAATGTCACACATGCCACAAAAAATATGACAGAGGCATTATCACTCCTTGTCACTCAAGGGATAATTGAACAATAACCCTGATTTTTATTTCCTATACTGATCATACTCTTATCTGTAAAGTAGCAACATATGATTTGTGCCCTCCAGCATTCTGCCCTCTCAGACTCTAGAGGCACACTTGGTTACAGTACTGGCAACTCCTGCAATCGTCTATGTATATGTTCTAAAGTTAAATGTCTTCTACTGCACACTGCATTATCTCCAGTGCAGAATATGAAAGTGATGTGATCTGTGGGGTGTTGCATGTAGCAATACTCACCTCACTGCATTATACTCCTCGTGTCCACTTCACCTTCAATACCCTTCAGTCTAGTCAGGTTGATGATTAACTAAACATACCCCCTCTCTGGTCAAAGATACAACTCAGGTGTTGGTCCTCTCTCAGAAGCAAGACTCTCCCATTGAAGCCTTGACAGCAAATCCTGCCCTGAAATATCTTATTACTGTAATAAAAACTGTGCGGATGTGAGGAAAATGTGTTCACATTATGGATGATGTCACGCTTATTTAGCCTTAGACTTTGGCACTGTTCCTTTGAAGGAGTAGGCTGAGCTCCTAATTACTGACTCCTCCCTAGCACCTGTGGTGACCTTTTGATACAGCTACAGTTCAAACTTCTTCAGCTCCTGGGGATCACACTGTATTACGTAATTGTAAATGGATGTCAGTGGTACCCTTGAGGAAGCGTTATCCTCAGATCATGATGTGCAAGGGGATGAGTGGTGCTGGTAGGCAGTAATCCTCTTTGGAGGCTCTCTATCAACAGTGGCAGTCTTCCTCACTCCCCAAAATGACATACGTCCTACTTTTTATGCAATTACTTTTTGCTGCTTGTCTTCTGCGAATGTGTGATAATATCGTCTGGTAGGTTATCATGCAAAATTATCTTGAGGTAAATCCAGGTTGCAATAATGCCCCCGGTAATTCTGATACCATGGCCTCCAGAAAAGCCTTGTAATTCTGGATTTACTATGCAATATTTTAAGTGTAATATTACTACATTTGATTACTGAGGATCTAATAACGTGGACCTAAACATCCCACACCAACTTGAAGGCTAAATGCCTAAATTTGGGGTCAAAGCCCCAGAGAATAGTGTTTCAATACCACCTTTCAATGACATCCATGTAACGTTGACCTAAGGACCTTTTGGTTCAAGAGGAAATCTAGTACTATATTTAATAATAATCTTTAAATTGCATCTTTATAATATGTTATGTAACTAGTACTTTTGGAACTTGACATAATGCAGCTGGCTGAACACTCTGACTGTATTACGCCTCTTGCAATTCTTCTGGGACTAAAGATAAAAAGCAGAGACAACAAAGAGTACCATCGCCACTTTGGGTACTTCACTCGCTGCGGTCAATATCTTGGTGTCCATATCCCAGAGGTTGGTCTTCCTAGCTTTCTGACTTTATGGTCACTCTTGAGTGAACAAGACACAAGTTACAGTTGACCCTCAGAGTCCACTATTTTAACTTGATGCAGAGCTAAATGTCAGGGGAGATCTGAGATCCAAAAGTACAGCACAATAGATAACAGGTGCGGCCTCCATCCTTCCAAACCACAACAGGGCTATTAAGCACTAAAGAATTGCTGAAACACAATAGAACACAATTCAAATGTGTAAGTGTCATATAGGTCATTCACTGAGGCATCTTTCCAGATTATACATCCAGAATAAAACATACACTTGACTGACTGTCAGTCTTTTGTTTAAATCTTAGCTAAAGTAACTGTTTATTCAGAAAAGACAAAGGCACATACAACACTACTAACAGCACACAATGGGAGAAGGAGGGACTATAAACAGCCAATTTTTAGGTCCAACTCAAAGACACCTAAATTATGCCTAGTTGAACAAATATCAATATTTATGAGTCAGATTTAAGTATTCCTCCCCGCTTGTTATTTATAAGATGGGGAGTGCATCAGATTGAGCTGAAGAAGTGTAGGCTCTGCATGTGCTCTCTGTAATTTTCAACTAACAATGGGACACTGACTGCAATTAAAATCTCCTTCATTGGCTTAGCTTTGAAGAGAATGGTGATTGCACAGAAGGTGACGGTTCAGTGGTTTGATGTTTTCATTACTGAAAAGCAGTGGTACGCTTAAAAAAACAAATGAGTTGATGAGATGAAATCAGGCTGAGAAATAGTTTTTAGAGCTCCCTTTGGATAAAATGCATAATTTAAAGGGTTATCTAGAATTATCTGTGGGTAACTGTGAATAGCGTGTCTGTTTTTCACTAAGGAGTATTGAGTAACACTAAATAGATAAGAGAGTGAAGTTCGAGCTGCGTATTATGTCACTCATTAACCTGAAGTGAAAAACGTTCCTTTTATTTATTTTAGGCAAAGTTCAAAGTTTATTGACGGATTGAAAATATGATTTTATCATCAAGACATAAGGAGTATCAAAAATACATCATAAAAAGCATAACAATTCATCATGATAGATAAATAAAGCCCTAAAACTCCAGCAAATACACAAGTAAGACCTTATTAAAAGAATAAAATTCCTAAAATCCTTCATGGGTGGTCACAGAACACATAGATTTCCTAAAATTGAGCTAAGTCATGTTGTATGTGCGTCCCTCCCCCATGTAATAGAAATGAATCAGTACAATGGATGTGAATAGGCAGTTGCCATTGTTGCATGACAGCACAGGAAAAGTCTGTTTTGTTGTTCACTGATCCGATGTAATTGTGCTATTAGAAAAGCCAGTTGACAATAGTGGATGAGAATAGGACAGCTTTTCAACAACATACAGAATTATATATAAGTTACTCAATAATGCAGAATGTTTTTCACTGAGGAGTTCTGAATGACATCAAATAGACAACAAAAAAAGCTTCAGTTATGTTTTTAATTAGAGCACCAAGGAGAAGAGCATCCCCATCCACATTCTAGCCATCTACAATTGTAGGTTTTATGTCCCCTCATACCCCACAAAATCATCTGCCCATGCTTTCAACATATAGCCTGGGGAAGAGGGGTGATCAAGAAGCCATATATAAGATGGAATGTTCTCCAATTATTAAATACCGACCCACCCTTGGCATACTACCTGCCCCACCCTCAAATCAATAAACACCACCCATTATCCACTGAAAATTACCCACCTGTGTCCCAATCCAAATATTACATAAATATACATAAATATACCTGCCATCCAGCCACCCACCTCCACCTCACTCTGCTCCACCCCATCCCCTCCCTGCCGCTCACACATTGGGAGTGGAGAGCCTGGCCCGCACTCACAGATGGTCATAGAGAGCTGTTTGTCAGTACAAGTTTTGCCTGACAGTGTGGATCTGCACAGAATGCCACTAACAGGGGAGAAGAAAGCTGCTGCAGGCACAGCGCTGCCCACACTCTCCCACTTCTTGTGGGACTGCAGAGATTCAGGAGTTGAGGAAGAAGGTGGATGAGATCACCAACCACCATTTTGCGACTGCGAGTGAGGAAGTGGTATAAGGGAACGAAAGTGCTTTCCCTGGTGGCGCCACAACAATCCAGTGGCGTCCAGTACAGACTAAGAGACTTAATATGACTTTGGTGGTGGCAGCGCCCTGTTGCCACACCACCAAAGTCATAATGTGACCGCTCGCCAGTTTCCGACAGGAATCCAGGTTGGGCTGTCCTGCGGTGGCTGGCCCATGGTGATGCAGTGTTAATTGTGGGTTCTAAACCTTCTATTACCTTAAAAAAGGGGAGAACAGTAAGACAACAACTCTGCCCTAGCTACATACCACCGAAGGCACACCAAACGTGGTTACCATCTGTTCCTAAAGGGTTTCACAAATGTGGGATGTGCAGTATGTTGTTTTGCATTGAACAAAACAACTACATTCAAATACAACACGGAGAAAGTGTATACAATTAATCAATTTATTAATTGTAACACAAAGTATGTAATATACTGCATCAAATGCATCTGTGATAAAATATACATCGGCAGCACGGTAAGGCCTCTTAAGGAAAGGATACAGGAACATATTAGAGCCATTCGTAACAACAATATGCAGTATCCTTTGGCTGTACATTTCAATTCCATTCACAAAAATGCAGAAATGATTAACATAGGCTTCCATGGTATTGATGTAGCACAGTTGGGTCAGTGAGGCAGTAATAGAACCTCTAGAGTACGACAGATGGAAAGCAAATGGCTAATTAATTTGCGAGCTGTGGAACAGGGTATTAATGTGGAGAAAGATCTATTTCAATTTCTTTAAGTAATATCCATGTATGAACATCAGGGTTGTACTATTTGACTAATGGTATCTGAATATTGATCGCTAAACAGCAAAGAAATTTCTGAATGAAAGATGTAACTGCACATATGAAACATAAGTTGGCATTCTGACAGCGAGAAATGCATGCTGAACATCGAGTATAATATAACGTGTAGGACATAACTTTAAACAGGTTGTCGAAGATGTATATAGGTTGCGGTTAAGATTTTTATAACATCACCAAAATCATGAAAACATCGATAGCAGAATTGCGACTGTGCTAGGATGTATTTACATTATCAGCTGTAAACACATATACTGGTGCACTATGATGTGGGTTTGGGATCACTGTTTTTGTCTCTTCTTTTGGGATTGGCTACATACTATTGCATCTGTTCTCCTTTCTTTCCTATTTCTTAGTTACTAACAAATGTAAGAACTACCCTAGAGTAATAGGCAAAATAAGGGAGTTTGGTTATTTTAAGTGAGTATCCATAATTAGGGATACATTGTGCATCGTATTTTATCCTGACAAGGGCTTACACCTATTCCGTAAATAGTGTGAATACATATATCACTTTACGGATGGTATAAATATATCAATGACGTGGTGAAATAGGAAGGTTAATAAGGTCTGCTGTACAAATTGGTGAGTGATAAGCTATGATAAAAAGTTTTTCCCGCACTTAAACAACACAGGGAACTTCAAACGCACATAGACAATAATATCAAAGATAGCGATATGAGCTGTGCGGTACTTGAGATAATTTTATCACATTCTTTGAGTTTTCGATTGGAGACACACTAAGATGGCCACCAAGGTGTGCCATTCATTGGAAGCTTGGATATGGAGTGTCCGATGCTTACGTTCATTATCCTATGGACATAAGAACCCTTTCTGATGACGTTAGTGTGCCTGACACAGAAAACGCGGACACGCTAGTGGGAATCGTCTTTATTCACGGTCTTAGGACTTAACGCGGCTCTTGACTTATACCCATCATAGTAGACGGAGGACACTTGGATTTTAACGCACATACATTGTACATGGGAACTGATGTGGGGCCATTTATTTTCGTTATTTTTAGATGAAACGTATTATGGTTTCGTGAGGACGCCCGTTATATGATACCAAGAACATTGTACTTGTATACATATTTGGTGAATGGGGATTCTACATTAAATCCTCCAATAAATGAAATCTGGGTAAGTTAATATAGTGCAAAAACAACAGTTGAATATAGTGGCACGTCGTTCAAACAATATAAATTCATATATTCTTGGAACCCACTTATGTGTGGTGTTAATAAAAGATATTACATTTTAATATATTGCAGACATATGGACTCGGGTGACTGCCTTTTAAAGGATATCTATCAGATGTATGAACATTCTGGTGACACTATAAGGAAAGTACTGAACAATAGTGAGGTGAGAATAATGTGGAGAGACTCACTATTCTATCTGTCTTTTCACATTAGGTTTTCTTTGAATTCGCATACATGTTGAATTGTAGTTTGCGGTTTCCCTATTCCTATCCATCAGATTTACCCACAAAAAAGTGTTTTTAATCATGGCACTCTGTGTTTATCATATGGTGGCGTGCGCACAAATAGGTTGGCACACTACTTTGATGTGGTGGGCGTGGCTATTAGAGACGTAGTCCTACTAACATAGCTTTGGCTTGGTGGTGGCCCTATTTGCACACTTAGATTGTGTCTTTATTTCTTCTTATTGCTTATATAGTGGTATTTTACACTGGTTTTTAAATACTAAAGGTTGTGTTTTGTCAGATTGTACAATAAGTGGCTACAACATTGCTCTTTTTTGTATGGTAATTGCGGCTCTGAGGAAGCCCGTTTGGGCGAAACGTGCGTCGGCTGTGGTATTTTTTGAAAGAAATAAAGATTGAACTGGGTTGACTCCACAACTGTGAATATTAATTTGGGACTTGGTCTGTTGACGTAATATATATATGGAACTCCGTACAAAGACACTTTGGATGACTCTGGTCACAGTGCTTAAATGCATTTCGGATAAAAGCAACAATTGGAAGGTGTGCTCGGATGTCGTTGTCTTAATCTGGCATCTAGACTACTTTGGTAAGCCCGGTAATTTGATACCAAAGGTGGATGGGTATCTGACATCTTGGATTCACCCGAAAACAAGACTCATCGCTTGTGACATAACGGCATTTATAACTTTTGGATACTTATTGAAGTGCAGATTTATTGAAGCATATCCATCACAGTGTGTTCATAAACCAAATGTGACATGCTGCATATTTTGTTAGATTGCTTAAAACTCAAACAACAGCGGAGACAATAGTTGTGCCCAATATTCTTGAAATATGAAATAGGACCCGAGGGCATGCCGTAGAATTTGTAGCTGAGATGCGTTTTTTAGATAGAGCATGTGCTATTGGAAGATTTATGAGGGCTGTTAGTGCAATGGATATGTTTTATAACATTATTAGCAGATTTTATTGAAGGATATATTTTATCTGAATAATTTATATATGGTTTTTATCGCTACATATTTATTTTATCACCTTTTATTGCTGTATTGTTTAAAGACCACTGGTCTAAATAAACATATTCTTGAATTGACTTGTAAGAGGTGCCCTTATTTGTTACAATGGTGGTCATGTAAATAGCCAGGCTGCAAGGGAAATCAACAGACAACTTTGCATGATCTGAGGCACCACAGAAATACCATCATCATATAAATCTTTATTTCGGTCCGTGGACCTTAAAAGAACAATAAAAAACCACAGTATATAAAAAAACAGATTTAAAATACTAAAAACCCAATAAAACTGGATTAAATTGAAACTATACATGTGAAAAAATCTATCAGCATTCAGTTCATTTTTCGGTTTCAAAAAGAACCTTATACGCTCGCCACATAGAGATTAAAAAACATGATACAACATATACGATTGGCATCTGGGTATTATATTTCAGAAGTCTAAGAAGTATACTATCAGAAGTTAAGAATACTTAGCGGTTCCAAAACACGGTCCAAAGGAGTCTGATTCCTGGTAGCAAAGAAGCCATTCAGCAATCTGAAATGAAGTAAGTTTTGAGTAGCAATGGGTTGTGCTCTCATTTACCTTTTGCACTGTAAATTGTAAAATGGCCCACGGAGAGTGCCCTGGCCAGTGCTAGATCTTGTACTGTTCACATAAGTATGTACACATGCCATTCTCTGTCTCAAGGGATTGGTGCCACTAATGCAGCTAATGCACCAATCATGGTCATCTTTGGGGAGGAGCCAAGATGGCGACCGAGACGGCAGCGTAGATTCCCGGCTCCGTGAACCTCCACATCCCGCACGGATATCCTGTACTAGATCCTTAGCTTGCGCCATGGGATCGTGTTTGTGAAGGAGAGTGGCAACCGATCGTGTGACTCCGGGGTTTCTGGCTACTGTACCGCCTGAGAAATCTGCGGATGAACTTTGCGGCCCGTGCAGGCCCGGAGCCGGGACCTCGAGTGGACGCCTTGGCCGGGTGGCAGTTTAACAACAACGGCCTGTGGGGACTGGGTGGAGTCGGTCCACCGGAGCGGCGCTGCCCCCGGCCTGCATCTCGCCGCGGCCGCTCCCGTTGCTAAAGTGTAGTGGATCGAGGGCATACCCGGGGGTGCAGTTCTCAGACTCTTCGGTGTTTGCCCCTGCCTTTGACGGTGAGCTGCCCGGACACCGCTCCTAGCTCGTCCTGATCCTTGCAGACTGCTCCCGGATGTTCGCGGCTGCTGGTCCTTGGTGGAGACGACTGTTGCCCGAGCCACGCAACGGCTGAATTTGTGCCTGCCCCCGGACCCCTGTCTCCGGCGACGTGGACCCCGAGGTGCTTGTCCCTGGGTCCCGGCCCCCATACGAGCCGGGCCTCCCCCGGCGGCCATTTTGTTGCGATGCAGCCTACTATCCTGTCCACCGGGTCGCAGCAGGATTGGGAGTGTGTGACTTTTGGGAGTGTGGCAGAGCGACCGCGGGGAGCAGTGCTGGGGTACGGCGACCTCCTCGAGGCCCTTGGTGCCCTTCATTTCTCCTTGGCTCGTGGCATCGAGGTCTTGGGGAGTAAGATCGACGGTGCGGCATCAGCGTTGGGACAATGGCGGCATGCTGGTCCACAGTTACACAGGGACTTCCCACACTGCACACGGGAGGATAATGTCGCGGCCATCCCTGCGAATAGTGCGCAGCCGGACACTCCGGACAGTATGCTACCGTATGATCGGCTGACTGAGGGTTTGATCTGTTCCGGAGGTAGTGGTTCCGAGTGGAAGGTGGTGGCCTCGTCCCGTGCACGACCTCCGGTGACCCAGGGACTTTACCAGCAATGTCTGTCTACTTTGGATGACTCAGCCTTCCCGGACCTTGTGTGCAGTGCAGATCCTGGGGCAGCATTGGGAAAGACGTCCCTCCGAGATGCGGACTGTGTTGGCGTTCTGAGACCTCCACCCCACCTGTGTGCGTCGCTTCCCGGTTGTTTTGGGACATCCCTTCACCTTGGAACATCGGACATGGCGCTGGGTCAAGGGGTAGGCATGGGCAGCATCGCCAGGAGTGGTCAGGGATGAGGCTGATCCCTCGGGGTGATCAGCTGGTAGACGGGCGGACTCATGGTTGTGTACTCCCAGGACATAGCTACTAGCATATTCGGTGCGCAATGCTCCCCATTCCCCCTTTTGTTATGGTCGATTTGGTGCTACTTATTGTTTGCTGTTGGGATACCTTACTGTGCGGGAGGGAGAAGCCGGGGGTCTGTTCTGAAGGCCCTCCTCCAGTTTATTATATTTTCTCCACCCCCCCGCCTGGTGGGGTTCTTTCTTATTCCTTTTTCCCTGTTTCTTCTATATTTCGGGTCTAGTTCCAGGGCGACAGGCACACTGCTGGGGGGAGGGGCCATACTCATTTGCAGAGGTGCAGGGTGGGGGGTTGGGGGGGGGGACTCTTTTCTCTCCCAGTCTTTCTCTCCTTTTCCATGGCCTCCTTTTTCTTTTTCGTTTCTTCTTGTTTCTTCTTTTCTGGGATCAGCGTGGTACGCCTCTTTTGCTGTGAACCGTTGCCTCTCCGTGTGTGCCACAGTTTCCGGGGGTTCTCTGGGCGTAAGGTATGGGAGCCTGCAGGCGCAACTGTTTTTGATATTCTTCCCCATCATATCCTGTGTTTGCGCCATGGACTCAATAGATTGCTGTTTATTGCTAACGTCTATCATGCGGCCTGCCCTTTATCGCTGTTGGGAAATTGTTTGGCACCTGATCCTATTGTTTTGTTTCATTATAAAATGAAAAACCCCTTTCTCCTGGTGTCCTACCTGCGCGGCTCCCGGGCCGAACTAACTTAATATGAAGATTTTGCTACCGAGGTGCCGCATGTGCTTATATTTGACCTTATTGCTCTGATTGCTTAGCGGCCGGCCCTGGAGGGTTGTAGGCCCATACTTGTCAATGATGGAAATTTCAATAAAGGTTTTTCAAAAAAAAAAAAAAAAATCATGGTCATCTTTGCATGACCAGGATTGATGCAGAACTCCATCCGCTGGTCAATGGCCTGCATTAGTGCCTAGGGATTCATCCCGGATGGCCCTCTTGGTTACGCTTGACATGCATTTGCATCCACGTAGACCAAACCACCTTAAAAGCAGGCAGGAAACTTTCAAAATCATCATAGCAAATGTAGGGTGAAGAGTCATTCTGAGGAGAGACTCAGAAGCCCTTATACGGTATTGTCTGTTCTATCAGCAGTGAGTTTCCATAGATTTTAAGCAGCATTATCCTCTCGCTATACAGGAAGATGGGCAGAAGCAGCCCAAAATCACACAGATCTATATACATAATGGATGTAGAAGCTAGAAGACGGTTCCATAAATCATTAAACAATATAGAAAATTGGAAATAATGTCAGTAGTTCATTGGGAATTTGGATTAAGTGTTTAAACCACCTAAGTGATAATTTCACCAGACACGAACAACCATGACTGTATGCAGCATTTCTTGACTTAGGCTTTTATAAATCTGATTGACCGCTATAAATGAAGTTGGAAAAATCAAGGACAGTTCCATATCTGATCAATTTCATGCCATTGCATGGATATTCTACGGAGCGAGTGAAGTATAGTTATGATTAGTTATGGTTATAGTGAGGGTTATGCCTGTGCTAGATTTTGAACACACGTTAACTGAAGTTTCTTTTCATGAGGAGACTTCGTAAGATGGTTGTAAAGTGGTTTGCACTGGTTAAAAGTGGACATTAGTATATAGCTATAGATTTAAAAGATGTGTTCTCTATGATATCCTATATTGAAGTGTACGTTTGACTGTAAATTAGGAGGAAGAGTATTCCAAAATCTGGATGTTACAATGTAGAAAGATTTATTATCATAGCTTGAAGTACATACTGTTGACATTTTAGATAAAACAATTTGCTCAGATTATAACTGCCTGATTTATATCATGCAAATAGTTTTTTTAGGAAATCAGACTTGCTTGTATAAATAGCTTTGTGGATTATAGGCATTGCTTTAAACAGAATATTTTTGTGAACTAAATGCCAGTGTCATTTCCTATGAATGGGTGATATAGATTTGTATTTGTTTAGCCCGCACCCTGCAGCAGCATTTTGTACGACTTAAAGCATCAAATATAAGTTGACCATGTTACACAAACATACACTATGATTTCCAAGTGCAACTACATTAAATGTCCTATTTATTAAGAACAAGATATCCCCTTTACCTTTCTTTAAATGACTCCATGAAAATAAATTGCTTGGAAATTCCAATGAAATGAAACAAGCAAATCAAGAGGTATGATTTGGGGGTTGAAAACAGCAGAGCAGTAAAAGTATATTTGGCGCAGTATGCTGATTGAGTTACATGGAAAACAAACTGACTCCAAATGATGGAGACCCTGTATTGAGAAAATTAAGTGGTATGTCAAAATATCAAGAAAAAATAGCAATTTATGGGAATATTGACCCAAAATATTGACTACAACTACTTTATCATGATATGCATTTATAGGGAAGCAAAGACATTGGACCAGATGTACAAACCCAAATACTGGTTGCACACCCTACGATTCAGCCAATCAAATGGGTTCTGACTGCTAAATGGCTTTTTAGAATTTACTATACCCAAATTGCAATTAGGAAGGTTATGGATCAATGATTTACATCCCCAATTTCGGTTGCAAACGATTCATAGGTTACTGGTTGCTCAAAGAAGATGCTAATTCATTGGCAAAAGGGGAAGGGTCCACTTAATGAATGTAAAAAAAGGTTTATTTGGGAGTGGGTAGAAAGAAGGCCCCTGCCCACTCTTGAAGTAAAAAACATTTAAAAAATATGGTTCCAGTAACAAAATAATCCGGAACTGGAGCTTAATGGGAGAATAATTAGTGACGGAAGCACTATGGGATAAGCTGTCTCTTGCTAAGGTCTTCATTGTAAAGGATAAGAGGTGTGGGACAAGCACACAGCAGGTTCCCAATTAATATCAGTGCCAAGTGCATCTTGTCATAGGCATTTGCCAGCATTCTGGAATCATATGGACCCCAGAGGAAATTTGTAGAAATGATTGTTCAACTGGAAAACGTGGACTGGATTCTGCTACAACAGTCCTGAAGGCAGCTTATTTTTATTGTTTTATTACCATGCTTCAAGGCAGCAAATCCAAAGCAACAGAGGATACTTTTCAGCACTCTATCAGATCTCATGGATTATTTTCCAGCTCCAGCACCCAGATATGCTAAGCATAAGATGTTTGGTGTTCAGAAAAGATACCTCGCCCAAATAAAAAAATCTTATCTGAGGCAAGCTATCAAGTTTCAGCTACCTTGGTCACTAGCTGGTCAGTCTATATAACATGCAACTTCATGGAAGATGCGCTGACAGTGGTTTCGTTTTTTTGCATTTGCCATATGAGAACATTGAACCTCTTTTTCAGTGCTTTCCTATGAGGCCGTTTTTGTTTTCCTGATTATTGAGACATTTTTCATATCATGTTTTTGTGTGTGTTTTTTGTTACCTTTATTTGGGCATTTAACTCTCTTCATTTCTTAACTGTGTTGTTGTTTGTCTAGTTCATGCATGTATAACACATGCAGTTTATTTAAGGGAGGCCTTACTAAGCAGGTCTAGTTACAAAGGCTGAGCCAGAGATTCTAGTTGATGATTCTTCACAGAAACCAATTAAATGTAGCTGGTCAGAACATATTGGGCCTTGTGAGTCTCCGGCAAAGCTCACATCAGGACTTTGGTGTCACAATCGTGTAACCTAATATCAAGATTTCTTACAAGTACTCAACTTCTTGGCGCGTATGCTTCTGTCACCTGTTGGCTACTGATGCGTCTTCACCATACTGTTACTAGCATGGAAACTGGAAGTTTTGGGCTGTGTTGTGTGTCAGCTGCAGTGGACTTCTCCATGTCTTACTATGTTGTTTTCATGCAGAGGCACCGGTACCATCAACATTATGTGAAGGATACTTTTAGCGTGATGCTAAAATTGTTTTATGTATCACATATTTTTGTTGCAATACATATTATATTGAGATATTTTAAGTTCCCATTTTATGGAGTTTCATAGTACTAGTCACAATAACGGTATGCCATTCAGTGGCATTGGTGTTTAGACAAAATATCGGGAAATAATATTGTGTGAACAAAATTTGTGTCACGAATATCAAAGAATCCGTTGTAATCCCTTGTCTAGAAAAAATTCTTTTTTTCTAGATACCCCTCACCCACCAGGGTTGCCCCTAGGTGGCATGCTTCATCATTAGGGTTCCTCTCAATCCTCTATGGATTGAGGCTTGCTGCGACTTGTGAATTACATAGGAGCACTTTTTATTGTAGACTGTTTCGTGCAGTGATGTGTAGTGGAAAGGGAAAGAAAATCTAAAAATACCTTACTACTTGGCCACCGTTTTATTCCCCCCGCTAGTTAGTATGGTTAACATTCAGGGTCATTTACTGAGAAGAAACCTGACCTTAATGCGTTTGGTTTTCTCAGTAATGTGTTTTTGTCAACATGTTTCGAGCTGTTCCCCTAATAGCTCTTCATCGGGACTTCACGGGGTCCAGCCCCGTGTGTACCACTCTTAGTGAATCCTGTAATAAGGACACAAACCACTAACCCTTTCTGATGACGTTAGTGGGCCTGACACAGAAAACGCGGACACGCTAGTGGGAATCGTCTTTATTCACGGTCTTAGGACTTAACGCGGCTCTTGACTTATACCCATCATAGTAGACGGAGGACACTTGGATTTTAACGCACATACATTGTACATGGGAACTGATGTGGGGCCATTTATTTTCGTTATTTTTAGATGAAACGTATTATGGTTTCGTGAGGACGCCCGTTATATGATACCAAGAACATTGTACTTGTATACATATTTGGTGAATGGGGATTCTACATTAAATCCTCCAATAAATGAAATCTGGGTAAGTTAATATAGTGCAAAAACAACAGTTGAATATAGTGGCACGTCGTTCAAACAATATAAATTCATATATTCTTGGAACCCACTTATGTGTGGTGTTAATAAAAGATATTACATTTTAATATATTGCAGACATATGGACTCGGGTGACTGCCTTTTAAAGGATATCTATCAGATGTATGAACATTCTGGTGACACTATAAGGAAAGTACTGAACAATAGTGAGGTGAGAATAATGTGGAGAGACTCACTATTCTATCTGTCTTTTCACATTAGGTTTTCTTTGAATTCGCATACATGTTGAATTGTAGTTTGCGGTTTCCCTATTCCTATCCATCAGATTTACCCACAAAAAAGTGTTTTTAATCATGGCACTCTGTGTTTATCATATGGTGGCGTGTGCACAAATAGGTTGGCACACTACTTTGATGTGGTGGGCGTGGCTATTAGAGACGTAGTCCTACTAACATAGCTTTGGCTTGGTGGTGGCCCTATTTGCACACTTAGATTGTGTCTTTATTTCTTCTTATTGCTTATATAGTGGTATTTTACACTGGTTTTTAAATACTAAAGGTTGTGTTTTGTCAGATTGTACAATAAGTGGCTACAACATTGCTCTTTTTTGTATGGTAATTGCGGCTCTGAGGAAGCCCGTTTGGGCGAAACGTGCGTCGGCTGTGGTATTTTTTGAAAGAAATAAAGATTGAACTGGGTTGACTCCACAACTGTGAATATTAATTTGGGACTTGGTCTGTTGACGTAATATATATATGGAACTCCGTACAAAGACACTTTGGATGACTCTGGTCACAGTGCTTAAATGCATTTCGGATAAAAGCAACAATTGGAAGGTGTGCTCGGATGTCGTTGTCTTAATCTGGCATCTAGACTACTTTGGTAAGCCCGGTAATTTGATACCAAAGGTGGATGGGTATCTGACATCTTGGATTCACCCGAAAACAAGACTCATCGCTTGTGACATAACGGCATTTATAACTTTTGGATACTTATTGAAGTGCAGATTTATTGAAGCATATCCATCACAGTGTGTTCATAAACCAAATGTGACATGCTGCATATTTTGTTAGATTGCTTAAAACTCAAACAACAGCGGAGACAATAGTTGTGCCCAATATTCTTGAAATATGAAATAGGACCCGAGGGCATGCCGTAGAATTTGTAGCTGAGATGCGTTTTTTAGATAGAGCATGTGCTATTGGAAGATTTATGAGGGCTGTTAGCGCAATGGATATGTTTTATAACATTATTAGCAGATTTTATTGAAGGATATATTTTATCTGAATAATTTATATATGGTTTTTATCGCTACATATTTATTTTATCACCTTTTATTGCTGTATTGTTTAAAGACCACTGGTCTAAATAAACATATTCTTGAATTGACTTGTAAGAGGTGCCCTTATTTGTTACAATGGTGGTCATGTAAATAGCCAGGCTGCAAGGGAAATCAAGAGACAACTTTGCATGATCTGAGGCACCACAGAAATACCATCATCATATAAATCTTTATTTCGGTCCGTGGACCTTAAAAGAACAATAAAAAACCACAGTATATAAAAAAACAGATTTAAAATACTAAAAACCCAATAAAACTGGATTAAATTGAAACTATACATGTGAAAAAATCTATCAGCATTCAGTTCATTTTTCGGTTTCAAAAAGAACCTTATACGCTCGCCACATAGAGATTAAAAAACATGATACAACATATACGATTGGCATCTGGGTATTATATTTCAGAAGTCTAAGAAGTATACTATCAGAAGTTAAGAATACTTAGCGGTTCCAAAACACGGTCCAAAGGAGTCTGATTCCTGGTAGCAAAGAAGCCATTCAGCAATCTGAAATGAAGTAAGTTTTGAGTAGCAATGGGTTGTGCTCTCATTTACCTTTTGCACTGTAAATTGTAAAATGGCCCACGGAGAGTGCCCTGGCCAGTGCTAGATCTTGTACTGTTCACATAAGTATGTACACATGCCATTCTCTGTCTCAATGGATTGGTGCCACTAATGCAGCTAATGCACCAATCATGGTCATCTTTGGGGAGGAGCCAAGATGGCGACCGAGACGGCAGCGTAGATTCCCGGCTCCGTGAACCTCCACATCCCGCACGGATATCCTGTACTAGATCCTTAGCTTGCGCCATGGGATCGTGTTTGTGAAGGAGAGTGGCAACCGATCGTGTGACTCCGGGGTTTCTGGCTACTGTACCGCCTGAGAAATCTGCGGATGAACTTTGCGGCCCGTGCAGGCCCGGAGCCGGGACCTCGAGTGGACGCCTTGGCCGGGTGGCAGTTTAACAACAACGGCCTGTGGGGACTGGGTGGAGTCGGTCCACCGGAGCGGCGCTGCCCCCGGCCTGCATCTCGCCGCGGCCGCTCCCGTTGCTAAAGTGTAGTGGATCGAGGGCATACCCGGGGGTGCAGTTCTCAGACTCTTCGGTGTTTGCCCCTGCCTTTGACGGTGAGCTGCCCGGACACCGCTCCTAGCTCGTCCTGATCCTTGCAGACTGCTCCCGGATGTTCGCGGCTGCTGGTCCTTGGTGGAGACGACTGTTGCCCGAGCCACGCAACGGCTGAATTTGTGCCTGCCCCCGGACCCCTGTCTCCGGCGACGTGGACCCCGAGGTGCTTGTCCCTGGGTCCCGGCCCCCATACGAGCCGGGCCTCCCCCGGCGGCCATTTTGTTGCGATGCAGCCTACTATCCTGTCCACCGGGTCGCAGCAGGATTGGGAGTGTGTGACTTTTGGGAGTGTGGCAGAGCGACCGCGGGGAGCAGTGCTGGGGTACGGCGACCTCCTCGAGGCCCTTGGTGCCCTTCATTTCTCCTTGGCTCGTGGCATCGAGGTCTTGGGGAGTAAGATCGACGGTGCGGCATCAGCGTTGGGACAATGGCGGCATGCTGGTCCACAGTTACACAGGGACTTCCCACACTGCACACGGGAGGATAATGTCGCGGCCATCCCTGCGAATAGTGCGCAGCCGGACACTCCGGACAGTATGCTACCGTATGATCGGCTGACTGAGGGTTTGATCTGTTCCGGAGGTAGTGGTTCCGAGTGGAAGGTGGTGGCCTCGTCCCGTGCACGACCTCCGGTGACCCAGGGACTTTACCAGCAATGTCTGTCTACTTTGGATGACTCAGCCTTCCCGGACCTTGTGTGCAGTGCAGATCCTGGGGCAGCATTGGGAAAGACGTCCCTCCGAGATGCGGACTGTGTTGGCGTTCTGAGACCTCCACCCCACCTGTGTGCGTCGCTTCCCGGTTGTTTTGGGACATCCCTTCACCTTGGAACATCGGACATGGCGCTGGGTCAAGGGGTAGGCATGGGCAGCATCGCCAGGAGTGGTCAGGGATGAGGCTGATCCCTCGGGGTGATCAGCTGGTAGACGGGCGGACTCATGGTTGTGTACTCCCAGGACATAGCTACTAGCATATTCGGTGCGCAATGCTCCCCATTCCCCCTTTTGTTATGGTCGATTTGGTGCTACTTATTGTTTGCTGTTGGGATACCTTACTGTGCGGGAGGGAGAAGCCGGGGGTCTGTTCTGAAGGCCCTCCTCCAGTTTATTATATTTTCTCCACCCCCCCGCCTGGTGGGGTTCTTTCTTATTCCTTTTTCCCTGTTTCTTCTATATTTCGGGTCTAGTTCCAGGGCGACAGGCACACTGCTGGGGGGAGGGGCCATACTCATTTGCAGAGGTGCAGGGTGGGGGGTTGGGGGGGGGGACTCTTTTCTCTCCCAGTCTTTCTCTCCTTTTCCATGGCCTCCTTTTTCTTTTTCGTTTCTTCTTGTTTCTTCTTTTCTGGGATCAGCGTGGTACGCCTCTTTTGCTGTGAACCGTTGCCTCTCCGTGTGTGCCACAGTTTCCGGGGGTTCTCTGGGCGTAAGGTATGGGAGCCTGCAGGCGCAACTGTTTTTGATATTCTTCCCCATCATATCCTGTGTTTGCGCCATGGACTCAATAGATTGCTGTTTATTGCTAACGTCTATCATGCGGCCTGCCCTTTATCGCTGTTGGGAAATTGTTTGGCACCTGATCCTATTGTTTTGTTTCATTATAAAATGAAAAACCCCTTTCTCCTGGTGTCCTACCTGCGCGGCTCCCGGGCCGAACTAACTTAATATGAAGATTTTGCTACCGAGGTGCCGCATGTGCTTATATTTGACCTTATTGCTCTGATTGCTTAGCGGCCGGCCCTGGAGGGTTGTAGGCCCATACTTGTCAATGATGGAAATTTCAATAAAGGTTTTTCAAAAAAAAAAAAAAAAATCATGGTCATCTTTGCATGACCAGGATTGATGCAGAACTCCATCCGCTGGTCAATGGCCTGCATTAGTGCCTAGGGATTCATCCCGGATGGCCCTCTTGGTTACGCTTGACATGCATTTGCATCCACGTAGACCAAACCACCTTAAAAGCAGGCAGGAAACTTTCAAAATCATCATAGCAAATGTAGGGTGAAGAGTCATTCTGAGGAGAGACTCAGAAGCCCTTATACGGTATTGTCTGTTCTATCAGCAGTGAGTTTCCATAGATTTTAAGCAGCATTATCCTCTCGCTATACAGGAAGATGGGCAGAAGCAGCCCAAAATCACACAGATCTATATACATAATGGATGTAGAAGCTAGAAGACGGTTCCATAAATCATTAAACAATATAGAAAATTGGAAATAATGTCAGTAGTTCATTGGGAATTTGGATTAAGTGTTTAAACCACCTAAGTGATAATTTCACCAGACACGAACAACCATGACTGTATGCAGCATTTCTTGACTTAGGCTTTTATAAATCTGATTGACCGCTATAAATGAAGTTGGAAAAATCAAGGACAGTTCCATATCTGATCAATTTCATGCCATTGCATGGATATTCTACGGAGCGAGTGAAGTATAGTTATGATTAGTTATGGTTATAGTGAGGGTTATGCCTGTGCTAGATTTTGAACACACGTTAACTGAAGTTTCTTTTCATGAGGAGACTTCGTAAGATGGTTGTAAAGTGGTTTGCACTGGTTAAAAGTGGACATTAGTATATAGCTATAGATTTAAAAGATGTGTTCTCTATGATATCCTATATTGAAGTGTACGTTTGACTGTAAATTAGGAGGAAGAGTATTCCAAAATCTGGATGTTACAATGTAGAAAGATTTATTATCATAGCTTGAAGTACATACTGTTGACATTTTAGATAAAACAATTTGCTCAGATTATAACTGCCTGATTTATATCATGCAAATAGTTTTTTTAGGAAATCAGACTTGCTTGTATAAATAGCTTTGTGGATTATAGGCATTGCTTTAAACAGAATATTTTTGTGAACTAAATGCCAGTGTCATTTCCTATGAATGGGTGATATAGATTTGTATTTGTTTAGCCCGCACCCTGCAGCAGCATTTTGTACGACTTAAAGCATCAAATATAAGTTGACCATGTTACACAAACATACACTATGATTTCCAAGTGCAACTACATTAAATGTCCTATTTATTAAGAACAAGATATCCCCTTTACCTTTCTTTAAATGACTCCATGAAAATAAATTGCTTGGAAATTCCAATGAAATGAAACAAGCAAATCAAGAGGTATGATTTGGGGGTTGAAAACAGCAGAGCAGTAAAAGTATATTTGGCGCAGTATGCTGATTGAGTTACATGGAAAACAAACTGACTCCAAATGATGGAGACCCTGTATTGAGAAAATTAAGTGGTATGTCAAAATATCAAGAAAAAATAGCAATTTATGGGAATATTGACCCAAAATATTGACTACAACTACTTTATCATGATATGCATTTATAGGGAAGCAAAGACATTGGACCAGATGTACAAACCCAAATACTGGTTGCACACCCTACGATTCAGCCAATCAAATGGGTTCTGACTGCTAAATGGCTTTTTAGAATTTACTATACCCAAATTGCAATTAGGAAGGTTATGGATCAATGATTTACATCCCCAATTTCGGTTGCAAACGATTCATAGGTTACTGGTTGCTCAAAGAAGATGCTAATTCATTGGCAAAAGGGGAAGGGTCCACTTAATGAATGTAAAAAAAGGTTTATTTGGGAGTGGGTAGAAAGAAGGCCCCTGCCCACTCTTGAAGTAAAAAACATTTAAAAAATATGGTTCCAGTAACAAAATAATCCGGAACTGGAGCTTAATGGGAGAATAATTAGTGACGGAAGCACTATGGGATAAGCTGTCTCTTGCTAAGGTCTTCATTGTAAAGGATAAGAGGTGTGGGACAAGCACACAGCAGGTTCCCAATTAATATCAGTGCCAAGTGCATCTTGTCATAGGCATTTGCCAGCATTCTGGAATCATATGGACCCCAGAGGAAATTTGTAGAAATGATTGTTCAACTGGAAAACGTGGACTGGATTCTGCTACAACAGTCCTGAAGGCAGCTTATTTTTATTGTTTTATTACCATGCTTCAAGGCAGCAAATCCAAAGCAACAGAGGATACTTTTCAGCACTCTATCAGATCTCATGGATTATTTTCCAGCTCCAGCACCCAGATATGCTAAGCATAAGATGTTTGGTGTTCAGAAAAGATACCTCGCCCAAATAAAAAAATCTTATCTGAGGCAAGCTATCAAGTTTCAGCTACCTTGGTCACTAGCTGGTCAGTCTATATAACATGCAACTTCATGGAAGATGCGCTGACAGTGGTTTCGTTTTTTTGCATTTGCCATATGAGAACATTGAACCTCTTTTTCAGTGCTTTCCTATGAGGCCGTTTTTGTTTTCCTGATTATTGAGACATTTTTCATATCATGTTTTTGTGTGTGTTTTTTGTTACCTTTATTTGGGCATTTAACTCTCTTCATTTCTTAACTGTGTTGTTGTTTGTCTAGTTCATGCATGTATAACACATGCAGTTTATTTAAGGGAGGCCTTACTAAGCAGGTCTAGTTACAAAGGCTGAGCCAGAGATTCTAGTTGATGATTCTTCACAGAAACCAATTAAATGTAGCTGGTCAGAACATATTGGGCCTTGTGAGTCTCCGGCAAAGCTCACATCAGGACTTTGGTGTCACAATCGTGTAACCTAATATCAAGATTTCTTACAAGTACTCAACTTCTTGGCGCGTATGCTTCTGTCACCTGTTGGCTACTGATGCGTCTTCACCATACTGTTACTAGCATGGAAACTGGAAGTTTTGGGCTGTGTTGTGTGTCAGCTGCAGTGGACTTCTCCATGTCTTACTATGTTGTTTTCATGCAGAGGCACCGGTACCATCAACATTATGTGAAGGATACTTTTAGCGTGATGCTAAAATTGTTTTATGTATCACATATTTTTGTTGCAATACATATTATATTGAGATATTTTAAGTTCCCATTTTATGGAGTTTCATAGTACTAGTCACAATAACGGTATGCCATTCAGTGGCATTGGTGTTTAGACAAAATATCGGGAAATAATATTGTGTGAACAAAATTTGTGTCACGAATATCAAAGAATCCGTTGTAATCCCTTGTCTAGAAAAAATTCTTTTTTTCTAGATACCCCTCACCCACCAGGGTTGCCCCTAGGTGGCATGCTTCATCATTAGGGTTCCTCTCAATCCTCTATGGATTGAGGCTTGCTGCGACTTGTGAATTACATAGGAGCACTTTTTATTGTAGACTGTTTCGTGCAGTGATGTGTAGTGGAAAGGGAAAGAAAATCTAAAAATACCTTACTACTTGGCCACCGTTTTATTCCCCCCGCTAGTTAGTATGGTTAACATTCAGGGTCATTTACTGAGAAGAAACCTGACCTTAATGCGTTTGGTTTTCTCAGTAATGTGTTTTTGTCAACATGTTTCGAGCTGTTCCCCTAATAGCTCTTCATCGGGACTTCACGGGGTCCAGCCCCGTGTGTACCACTCTTAGTGAATCCTGTAATAAGGACACAAACCACTAACCCTTTCTGATGACGTTAGTGGGCCTGACACAGAAAACGCGGACACGCTAGTGGGAATCGTCTTTATTCACGGTCTTAGGACTTAACGCGGCTCTTGACTTATACCCATCATAGTAGACGGAGGACACTTGGATTTTAACGCACATACATTGTACATGGGAACTGATGTGGGGCCATTTATTTTCGTTATTTTTAGATGAAACGTATTATGGTTTCGTGAGGACGCCCGTTATATGATACCAAGAACATTGTACTTGTATACATATTTGGTGAATGGGGATTCTACATTAAATCCTCCAATAAATGAAATCTGGGTAAGTTAATATAGTGCAAAAACAACAGTTGAATATAGTGGCACGTCGTTCAAACAATATAAATTCATATATTCTTGGAACCCACTTATGTGTGGTGTTAATAAAAGATATTACATTTTAATATATTGCAGACATATGGACTCGGGTGACTGCCTTTTAAAGGATATCTATCAGATGTATGAACATTCTGGTGACACTATAAGGAAAGTACTGAACAATAGTGAGGTGAGAATAATGTGGAGAGACTCACTATTCTATCTGTCTTTTCACATTAGGTTTTCTTTGAATTCGCATACATGTTGAATTGTAGTTTGCGGTTTCCCTATTCCTATCCATCAGATTTACCCACAAAAAAGTGTTTTTAATCATGGCACTCTGTGTTTATCATATGGTGGCGTGCGCACAAATAGGTTGGCACACTACTTTGATGTGGTGGGCGTGGCTATTAGAGACGTAGTCCTACTAACATAGCTTTGGCTTGGTGGTGGCCCTATTTGCACACTTAGATTGTGTCTTTATTTCTTCTTATTGCTTATATAGTGGTATTTTACACTGGTTTTTAAATACTAAAGGTTGTGTTTTGTCAGATTGTACAATAAGTGGCTACAACATTGCTCTTTTTTGTATGGTAATTGCGGCTCTGAGGAAGCCCGTTTGGGCGAAACGTGCGTCGGCTGTGGTATTTTTTGAAAGAAATAAAGATTGAACTGGGTTGACTCCACAACTGTGAATATTAATTTGGGACTTGGTCTGTTGACGTAATATATATATGGAACTCCGTACAAAGACACTTTGGATGACTCTGGTCACAGTGCTTAAATGCATTTCGGATAAAAGCAACAATTGGAAGGTGTGCTCGGATGTCGTTGTCTTAATCTGGCATCTAGACTACTTTGGTAAGCCCGGTAATTTGATACCAAAGGTGGATGGGTATCTGACATCTTGGATTCACCCGAAAACAAGACTCATCGCTTGTGACATAACGGCATTTATAACTTTTGGATACTTATTGAAGTGCAGATTTATTGAAGCATATCCATCACAGTGTGTTCATAAACCAAATGTGACATGCTGCATATTTTGTTAGATTGCTTAAAACTCAAACAACAGCGGAGACAATAGTTGTGCCCAATATTCTTGAAATATGAAATAGGACCCGAGGGCATGCCGTAGAATTTGTAGCTGAGATGCGTTTTTTAGATAGAGCATGTGCTATTGGAAGATTTATGAGGGCTGTTAGTGCAATGGATATGTTTTATAACATTATTAGCAGATTTTATTGAAGGATATATTTTATCTGAATAATTTATATATGGTTTTTATCGCTACATATTTATTTTATCACCTTTTATTGCTGTATTGTTTAAAGACCACTGGTCTAAATAAACATATTCTTGAATTGACTTGTAAGAGGTGCCCTTATTTGTTACAATGGTGGTCATGTAAATAGCCAGGCTGCAAGGGAAATCAAGAGACAACTTTGCATGATCTGAGGCACCACAGAAATACCATCATCATATAAATCTTTATTTCGGTCCGTGGACCTTAAAAGAACAATAAAAAACCACAGTATATAAAAAAACAGATTTAAAATACTAAAAACCCAATAAAACTGGATTAAATTGAAACTATACATGTGAAAAAATCTATCAGCATTCAGTTCATTTTTCGGTTTCAAAAAGAACCTTATACGCTCGCCACATAGAGATTAAAAAACATGATACAACATATACGATTGGCATCTGGGTATTATATTTCAGAAGTCTAAGAAGTATACTATCAGAAGTTAAGAATACTTAGCGGTTCCAAAACACGGTCCAAAGGAGTCTGATTCCTGGTAGCAAAGAAGCCATTCAGCAATCTGAAATGAAGTAAGTTTTGAGTAGCAATGGGTTGTGCTCTCATTTACCTTTTGCACTGTAAATTGTAAAATGGCCCACGGAGAGTGCCCTGGCCAGTGCTAGATCTTGTACTGTTCACATAAGTATGTACACATGCCATTCTCTGTCTCAAGGGATTGGTGCCACTAATGCAGCTAATGCACCAATCATGGTCATCTTTGGGGAGGAGCCAAGATGGCGACCGAGACGGCAGCGTAGATTCCCGGCTCCGTGAACCTCCACATCCCGCACGGATATCCTGTACTAGATCCTTAGCTTGCGCCATGGGATCGTGTTTGTGAAGGAGAGTGGCAACCGATCGTGTGACTCCGGGGTTTCTGGCTACTGTACCGCCTGAGAAATCTGCGGATGAACTTTGCGGCCCGTGCAGGCCCGGAGCCGGGACCTCGAGTGGACGCCTTGGCCGGGTGGCAGTTTAACAACAACGGCCTGTGGGGACTGGGTGGAGTCGGTCCACCGGAGCGGCGCTGCCCCCGGCCTGCATCTCGCCGCGGCCGCTCCCGTTGCTAAAGTGTAGTGGATCGAGGGCATACCCGGGGGTGCAGTTCTCAGACTCTTCGGTGTTTGCCCCTGCCTTTGACGGTGAGCTGCCCGGACACCGCTCCTAGCTCGTCCTGATCCTTGCAGACTGCTCCCGGATGTTCGCGGCTGCTGGTCCTTGGTGGAGACGACTGTTGCCCGAGCCACGCAACGGCTGAATTTGTGCCTGCCCCCGGACCCCTGTCTCCGGCGACGTGGACCCCGAGGTGCTTGTCCCTGGGTCCCGGCCCCCATACGAGCCGGGCCTCCCCCGGCGGCCATTTTGTTGCGATGCAGCCTACTATCCTGTCCACCGGGTCGCAGCAGGATTGGGAGTGTGTGACTTTTGGGAGTGTGGCAGAGCGACCGCGGGGAGCAGTGCTGGGGTACGGCGACCTCCTCGAGGCCCTTGGTGCCCTTCATTTCTCCTTGGCTCGTGGCATCGAGGTCTTGGGGAGTAAGATCGACGGTGCGGCATCAGCGTTGGGACAATGGCGGCATGCTGGTCCACAGTTACACAGGGACTTCCCACACTGCACACGGGAGGATAATGTCGCGGCCATCCCTGCGAATAGTGCGCAGCCGGACACTCCGGACAGTATGCTACCGTATGATCGGCTGACTGAGGGTTTGATCTGTTCCGGAGGTAGTGGTTCCGAGTGGAAGGTGGTGGCCTCGTCCCGTGCACGACCTCCGGTGACCCAGGGACTTTACCAGCAATGTCTGTCTACTTTGGATGACTCAGCCTTCCCGGACCTTGTGTGCAGTGCAGATCCTGGGGCAGCATTGGGAAAGACGTCCCTCCGAGATGCGGACTGTGTTGGCGTTCTGAGACCTCCACCCCACCTGTGTGCGTCGCTTCCCGGTTGTTTTGGGACATCCCTTCACCTTGGAACATCGGACATGGCGCTGGGTCAAGGGGTAGGCATGGGCAGCATCGCCAGGAGTGGTCAGGGATGAGGCTGATCCCTCGGGGTGATCAGCTGGTAGACGGGCGGACTCATGGTTGTGTACTCCCAGGACATAGCTACTAGCATATTCGGTGCGCAATGCTCCCCATTCCCCCTTTTGTTATGGTCGATTTGGTGCTACTTATTGTTTGCTGTTGGGATACCTTACTGTGCGGGAGGGAGAAGCCGGGGGTCTGTTCTGAAGGCCCTCCTCCAGTTTATTATATTTTCTCCACCCCCCCGCCTGGTGGGGTTCTTTCTTATTCCTTTTTCCCTGTTTCTTCTATATTTCGGGTCTAGTTCCAGGGCGACAGGCACACTGCTGGGGGGAGGGGCCATACTCATTTGCAGAGGTGCAGGGTGGGGGGTTGGGGGGGGGGACTCTTTTCTCTCCCAGTCTTTCTCTCCTTTTCCATGGCCTCCTTTTTCTTTTTCGTTTCTTCTTGTTTCTTCTTTTCTGGGATCAGCGTGGTACGCCTCTTTTGCTGTGAACCGTTGCCTCTCCGTGTGTGCCACAGTTTCCGGGGGTTCTCTGGGCGTTAGGTATGGGAGCCTGCAGGCGCAACTGTTTTTGATATTCTTCCCCATCATATCCTGTGTTTGCGCCATGGACTCAATAGATTGCTGTTTATTGCTAACGTCTATCATGCGGCCTGCCCTTTATCGCTGTTGGGAAATTGTTTGGCACCTGATCCTATTGTTTTGTTTCATTATAAAATGAAAAACACCTTTCTCCTGGTGTCCTACCTGCGCGGCTCCCGGGCCGAACTAACTTAATATGAAGATTTTGCTACCGAGGTGCCGCATGTGCTTATATTTGACCTTATTGCTCTGATTGCTTAGCGGCCGGCCCTGGAGGGTTGTAGGCCCATACTTGTCAATGATGGAAATTTCAATAAAGGTTTTTCAAAAAAAAAAAAAAAAATCATGGTCATCTTTGCATGACCAGGATTGATGCAGAACTCCATCCGCTGGTCAATGGCCTGCATTAGTGCCTAGGGATTCATCCCGGATGGCCCTCTTGGTTACGCTTGACATGCATTTGCATCCACGTAGACCAAACCACCTTAAAAGCAGGCAGGAAACTTTCAAAATCATCATAGCAAATGTAGGGTGAAGAGTCATTCTGAGGAGAGACTCAGAAGCCCTTATACGGTATTGTCTGTTCTATCAGCAGTGAGTTTCCATAGATTTTAAGCAGCATTATCCTCTCACTATACAGGAAGATGGGCAGAAGCAGCCCAAAATCACACAGATCTATATACATAATGGATGTAGAAGCTAGAAGACGGTTCCATAAATCATTAAACAATATAGAAAATTGGAAATAATGTCAGTAGTTCATTGGGAATTTGGATTAAGTGTTTAAACCACCTAAGTGATAATTTCACCAGACACGAACAACCATGACTGTATGCAGCATTTCTTGACTTAGGCTTTTATAAATCTGATTGACCGCTATAAATGAAGTTGGAAAAATCAAGGACAGTTCCATATCTGATCAATTTCATGCCATTGCATGGATATTCTACGGAGCGAGTGAAGTATAGTTATGATTAGTTATGGTTATAGTGAGGGTTATGCCTGTGCTAGATTTTGAACACACGTTAACTGAAGTTTCTTTTCATGAGGAGACTTCGTAAGATGGTTGTAAAGTGGTTTGCACTGGTTAAAAGTGGACATTAGTATATAGCTATAGATTTAAAAGATGTGTTCTCTATGATATCCTATATTGAAGTGTACGTTTGACTGTAAATTAGGAGGAAGAGTATTCCAAAATCTGGATGTTACAATGTAGAAAGATTTATTATCATAGCTTGAAGTACATACTGTTGACATTTTAGATAAAACAATTTGCTCAGATTATAACTGCCTGATTTATATCATGCAAATAGTTTTTTTAGGAAATCAGACTTGCTTGTATAAATAGCTTTGTGGATTATAGGCATTGCTTTAAACAGAATATTTTTGTGAACTAAATGCCAGTGTCATTTCCTATGAATGGGTGATATAGATTTGTATTTGTTTAGCCCGCACCCTGCAGCAGCATTTTGTACGACTTAAAGCATCAAATATAAGTTGACCATGTTACACAAACATACACTATGATTTCCAAGTGCAACTACATTAAATGTCCTATTTATTAAGAACAAGATATCCCCTTTACCTTTCTTTAAATGACTCCATGAAAATAAATTGCTTGGAAATTCCAATGAAATGAAACAAGCAAATCAAGAGGTATGATTTGGGGGTTGAAAACAGCAGAGCAGTAAAAGTATATTTGGCGCAGTATGCTGATTGAGTTACATGGAAAACAAACTGACTCCAAATGATGGAGACCCTGTATTGAGAAAATTAAGTGGTATGTCAAAATATCAAGAAAAAATAGCAATTTATGGGAATATTGACCCAAAATATTGACTACAACTACTTTATCATGATATGCATTTATAGGGAAGCAAAGACATTGGACCAGATGTACAAACCCAAATACTGGTTGCACACCCTACGATTCAGCCAATCAAATGGGTTCTGACTGCTAAATGGCTTTTTAGAATTTACTATACCCAAATTGCAATTAGGAAGGTTATGGATCAATGATTTACATCCCCAATTTCGGTTGCAAACGATTCATAGGTTACTGGTTGCTCAAAGAAGATGCTAATTCATTGGCAAAAGGGGAAGGGTCCACTTAATGAATGTAAAAAAAGGTTTATTTGGGAGTGGGTAGAAAGAAGGCCCCTGCCCACTCTTGAAGTAAAAAACATTTAAAAAATATGGTTCCAGTAACAAAATAATCCGGAACTGGAGCTTAATGGGAGAATAATTAGTGACGGAAGCACTATGGGATAAGCTGTCTCTTGCTAAGGTCTTCATTGTAAAGGATAAGAGGTGTGGGACAAGCACACAGCAGGTTCCCAATTAATATCAGTGCCAAGTGCATCTTGTCATAGGCATTTGCCAGCATTCTGGAATCATATGGACCCCAGAGGAAATTTGTAGAAATGATTGTTCAACTGGAAAACGTGGACTGGATTCTGCTACAACAGTCCTGAAGGCAGCTTATTTTTATTGTTTTATTACCATGCTTCAAGGCAGCAAATCCAAAGCAACAGAGGATACTTTTCAGCACTCTATCAGATCTCATGGATTATTTTCCAGCTCCAGCACCCAGATATGCTAAGCATAAGATGTTTGGTGTTCAGAAAAGATACCTCGCCCAAATAAAAAAATCTTATCTGAGGCAAGCTATCAAGTTTCAGCTACCTTGGTCACTAGCTGGTCAGTCTATATAACATGCAACTTCATGGAAGATGCGCTGACAGTGGTTTCGTTTTTTTGCATTTGCCATATGAGAACATTGAACCTCTTTTTCAGTGCTTTCCTATGAGGCCGTTTTTGTTTTCCTGATTATTGAGACATTTTTCATATCATGTTTTTGTGTGTGTTTTTTGTTACCTTTATTTGGGCATTTAACTCTCTTCATTTCTTAACTGTGTTGTTGTTTGTCTAGTTCATGCATGTATAACACATGCAGTTTATTTAAGGGAGGCCTTACTAAGCAGGTCTAGTTACAAAGGCTGAGCCAGAGATTCTAGTTGATGATTCTTCACAGAAACCAATTAAATGTAGCTGGTCAGAACATATTGGGCCTTGTGAGTCTCCGGCAAAGCTCACATCAGGACTTTGGTGTCACAATCGTGTAACCTAATATCAAGATTTCTTACAAGTACTCAACTTCTTGGCGCGTATGCTTCTGTCACCTGTTGGCTACTGATGCGTCTTCACCATACTGTTACTAGCATGGAAACTGGAAGTTTTGGGCTGTGTTGTGTGTCAGCTGCAGTGGACTTCTCCATGTCTTACTATGTTGTTTTCATGCAGAGGCACCGGTACCATCAACATTATGTGAAGGATACTTTTAGCGTGATGCTAAAATTGTTTTATGTATCACATATTTTTGTTGCAATACATATTATATTGAGATATTTTAAGTTCCCATTTTATGGAGTTTCATAGTACTAGTCACAATAACGGTATGCCATTCAGTGGCATTGGTGTTTAGACAAAATATCGGGAAATAATATTGTGTGAACAAAATTTGTGTCACGAATATCAAAGAATCCGTTGTAATCCCTTGTCTAGAAAAAATTCTTTTTTTCTAGATACCCCTCACCCACCAGGGTTGCCCCTAGGTGGCATGCTTCATCATTAGGGTTCCTCTCAATCCTCTATGGATTGAGGCTTGCTGCGACTTGTGAATTACATAGGAGCACTTTTTATTGTAGACTGTTTCGTGCAGTGATGTGTAGTGGAAAGGGAAAGAAAATCTAAAAATACCTTACTACTTGGCCACCGTTTTATTCCCCCCGCTAGTTAGTATGGTTAACATTCAGGGTCATTTACTGAGAAGAAACCTGACCTTAATGCGTTTGGTTTTCTCAGTAATGTGTTTTTGTCAACATGTTTCGAGCTGTTCCCCTAATAGCTCTTCATCGGGACTTCACGGGGTCCAGCCCCGTGTGTACCACTCTTAGTGAATCCTGTAATAAGGACACAAACCATGCACTCCTAATGCACACTGTCTACTTACGGTTCTAATGATTAATCTGTGTCTGTAATTAGAAAGCAAAAATATATAACAGTGACCTGTCAGCCGTGCTGGCAGGTCACATTAGCACGATTGTGCATGCAACTATCAAAATACCGCACCCGTATATTGCGGGTGCTCATATGTCTATCCTATGTGCTCATATAGTGTGTCATGAACATGCCCACACTGTAATGGGTGACACCACTCGTAAAATAGCTCTCGTGAAACAAAACACCACATGACAGTACAACATAAAACATAGAAATGATAATCCATGTGACGTACTTCTGTAGATGATATATTATTGGATCATGGTCAAAGCCAGGGGTAGAGGGGCTTGTAGTCACACTCTAAAAAGGGGAGGAGGAAAAAACAACATCTATATATCATGTACTCTTGTTGCTGCTTAACAGGTGGGTTGAGTACTCCATCTGTAGGAAAGAAAGAAGAAGCCCCCCGCAACTTACTTCGTCAATGCCGCCTCGGGTACAGTAACCTACTTTTCTCGCTGGGGATCCCATACTAACTGGTGCATGGGCCGTTTCCGTTTATAAAGCCCTTTCCTAACCAGGCGAGGAGAAAAAAAGGCCCTGTCATTCTGCTTCGTAGTATTAGACCACTCGGTTAGTTCAAAATGGCTGCCGTTGCCAGAGTAGTGGCAGCGCCATGTTGGGAGAATTTCAATCATGCAAAACATTTAGGGCCAGATGTAGGTGGCCAAATACCGATCGCTAACGCTGAAATTCGCACAATTCTGTGCAGCTTCCGGATGGAGAAGGGCAAAAAAAAAGTTTCAGAAAACGTGAAAAATAAATAAAGCATGGCACGTTGGCCGCAAAGCGGCAAATAAATAAAATAAATAAATCAAGACACTGTGACCAGGTTAGTTTAATTTATTCTCACGCAAACACAGTAGAGCCACTTTACAGGCGATACTTTCGACGGGCGCAGCAAAATCTCCGCGAGCACTCGAAATTTCGCGTTTTCGCTGAGATTTCTTGCCGTTTCGCGGAATTTTGCAAAAGGCAACTTTGCAAATTCCGCCCACCCCTATACATCTGAGGTTGGGAATTCTACCGGCAAAACAGCACTTTCCACCATGGAAACGTTTAGACGCAACAACAAACTGCAAACTTTGTGGTGACCCTATAGAGAATATTCTGCATTTATTGTGCATTTGTAAGGGTCTAGACAAGAATGAAGACTATTACTAAAGCCACTCTTGAATCAAAGACAGATTCGAACATGTAGACAGGCATTGAATGCTTGTTTTGAAGGAGGAGACATCCAGTTAGCCTGTAGGCTAGTCCGCTTTATGAGCATAGCAAGAAAAAAGTTAAATCCAGTAGCCAACTGACAAACTGGTCATAAATCTGTGAATATTGCCAAATCTAGAACAAGCTGTATAATCTTTTATGGGCAAAAAATCAAACTGATCTTAAAAACTCCTCATCGACACCCTGAAGATCACACTAGCCTTCTATATTAGTTCGGTCATTGCTTTTAGGGCCTAGCACCTAGAAATTAGCATCAATCTAATAACTGTCAACTTGAAATCTGACGTTTTTTTCATTGCACTTTAATGCTAGGTTTCATATTTTATTTCCCTATAGTAGCATAAACTCCTTGCAAATTTAAAATGGGTTTGAAATCAACCTCACTGTGATGAAATAGGTTGTTTTATGTGTTTTGCACAGGTGTTTTATCATGTAGCTCATTGCAAAGGTTTTTATTAATCACGATATAAAGGTTATTACTATTTACTATTTACCCGAAGGTGGTGTGTCTAGCATAGTTTGGTTCCTTTCTCTGTTGGTTCCTGATTTCAGGCGTGTATGTACCAAAATGTCTCTCAAATTCCTCCCCCTTCTGTGGGAGAACATTGGTTTTGGGATGTTAAGTTGCCCACTGTTCAAAATACGCCAGTATTTTCAAATGATTTTGATTACCCGATCGGAGGCTATGTTAAAGGTAGTTATGCAGATTGGTCTCTTGTCTTCAACAGTCTCTGTTTCCAGCAGAGAATATCTGTGATTACTCCCTGCTCGTTTCTTTGCTTAAGACACCAACCTTTTCTTAGAATCTGTAAATTGTAAATGTGTACTGACAAGCTGCAGGCTATTATCACAAACTGGTGTATTTTACAGGAATTTTTCAGGCGTGAAGAAAATGTAAATAATCCTGTATAATTCAAAATGCATATAAACGTGTGATCCCACTTGAGATATGTGTCAAGAGAACACATTATCAATCATGAAGTGGCACAGAACATTAAACTGCCTCAAACCAACTTATTTAGAACATATTTTACCTGAGACGCTTTCTCTATTGTATGAGACCAAGTCGACTGTGACTGCCTGTCACATCCTTGCGGGCACCAGTCAAACATTGCAGAAAATATGTCTAGCATTTATCAATCTTTGTGATGCAATTAAATTGAGATAACATTTCATAATGAAACATTTGATGGTTCTTTCTTTAAAGTGCAGTCATGCTAGAATTTTGGAAAATGGTTTCTGTCTGCAGATGTCTGGGTAACGAAGTCACTTTTGATTCAACACATGTCAGTAAAGTGTCTGGGTAAGGGTGACAAAAACCAAAGAGAGTCAGAGTCACACTGTCAAAAGTGAAACCAGATATTTATTGAGAGGAAAAGACATTTCTTTAAATAACCCTCATCCACCAGGGTTACCCCTTGGTCGTATACTTCATCATTGGGGTCTTCCAGTTCGGCTGAGAAATGGGGCGTGCTACGACTGACGGTATGTGGAAGCGCTGACAGTAATAGGAACTATCCAGATGAGAAAATAATAGGAGGGGGGGGGGGTTGGAAAAAGAATTAGAAATACCTGGCTAGTAGGAACATTTTATTTATTTGCACCTCTAACAGGTATGGTTAAAACAAGGGGAAAAACAAGAAACACTATGGGGTGATGTCCCTGGGTTTCTCTGGTCAACTAGTTTCAGGCCGACCCCGTGGTTTTTCTTCAGAACCAAATAAGTCTACTCTCTGATACCACTCCTTTCATCTTAAAGTTCACTGCATGCTGGTTAAATAACAAAGAGATATACAGCACCTAAATGGTATTTTTCTTGGAAACCGTGAGGATACATAGAAGAAAAAGAGAAATGATTAATAAAATATGGCGCTGTGGCCATATTGCATATGTTATATTTTAAACATTCCAACCATTGTGGGCATTTGTGATGTATTTTTCACTAAGTTAGGTGAGCACATCTAGTGATACCACAAACAGTGAGGCACAGGACACACACATATATATTCTCATGGACATCAAAATATATCTGCTTGTAATGGGCAAAATTGCATACATGTTGCAAGCCTCATTTAGGTATCATGAGTCCAAACAGGGGAAGAGGGACACCTGTAGTCACACTCTTTTTCAGAAGGAGACAAGTTGTTTCAAATTAAAGTTAAAATAAGTGAGCTGTAAAAAGGACTGAGAAAAAGTGGGGCAGCGATCGCCCATTAACTTACTTCATCAAGGCTGCTCCCTCG
Source organism: Triturus cristatus (assembly GCF_964204655.1). Lineage (NCBI taxonomy): Eukaryota > Metazoa > Chordata > Amphibia > Caudata > Salamandridae > Triturus > Triturus cristatus. Next base: position 674,453,915 of record NC_140594.1, on the reverse strand, counting down.
CTCTAGGGAACAGGCCCACCCGTGGCTCCGAAGATGCCAGCGGGTGATGCCGACCCAGATTCAATCATTCTTAGCTGGGCAGATGTTGACGCCCTTGTGTCAGCTGAAGACTAGGATGCCGACCGGGATAAAATGGCTGCTCTCAGTGGAACAACTACCTAATGCGCATTCCCAACGCAGTGGGTTCACGTCATCAGATGACATCGAACCATTCGGGGATTGAAGAAATTCTTTGTGTGAAAGTGGCAAGAAATTATTAAAAGAAACTAAATTGTACAAAAAGTACAAAAGTACATATAGCAGAAAATTTGAGAGAAGGGAAAGAAACATAGTGAATGTTTTCCTCAGAACCCTATATGTTAAGTTTGATCTCTCCGAAGAACCGGTGTGCATGAAACAAAAACCAGCATTGTCAGGTTAAATAATAGAGAATTTTCTATAACAAATATTGGTAAAATATGAAAAATATTTTTGGGAAAAATATTTCATGAAAAATATTTTCTTTTGCGCAAAACAGTCCAAATGTCGAACACATGGTATGGAAAAATAATATGGGAAATAGTGTGGAAAAAGGTATGGAACAAATTTTGTAAGGAGAAATCGTCTGCAGAAAAGATATGGAGTAAAAATATACATAGCATAGTATGGACTTAATGCATTATATAGTAGACGTTTCTTATGCAATATACCATGTCTGGTAGTGGTCACAAAAAATCTATGTTATATAGTACTGATGGTATGGAAAATCATGTCAACTGGCACCAAAAAAAAGACCACCTATGTGGAAAGGGTGTCATCAGGTGGCAAGCTGCAAGAGCAAACACAATCTGAAACATAGAAGTCTAACAGTTTGCAAAACAAACATAAAAGAAAAAGACTAAAAAGATGAGGAGCAGCATTCTGCAAATTGAGCTTCTGATAATGCAAGAGGGGCATTTGCCCTCAGTAGACTAAGATCTCCACTATCTTGCAAGACAAGCACAATTCACTATAACATGGCCTTGGCTTTGCCATATGTAATATGCAGTATACTCATTTGCATTGGGGGCCACGCAGTGCGCAGAGTTTTGGAGGAGAGAAATAAGATCTCCTAGGCCTTCTGAGGGAGTACTTCTTCAGATTATTGCAGTTACTACAATCTACGACTCAAATGTTATGCACCAAAATTTGGAACAGTTACATTACCCCTTTTTATGGTCTGGCTTGACAGCGTAGTGTCGCCAGAAAATTATGTGAGGATAACGAGAGAGAAGCTTCAGCTCCAGCCACATGTTAGGAGTCAGGAGTACATGTTCTGATTAGGCAGAGGTTGTGTGCTTCCACAAAAAAGTGCCTGTTTAGGCAGAATCTGTGTGCTTCCACAAAAACAAAGTGCTTGCCCTCCACACAGTTCAGTTTTGATAATTCTGTTTATTTATTCAGCTGCCAAAGCTTGAACGTCCGGGATACACACATGACACTGGAATGCTATAAGTGTGTTAGATAACTAGATCATTTATGTTCTTTTTGTCTGGCACCAGCATAGATGGGAGGAGGGCAGTCATTAACCTACATGGAGTTTTAGGTCTGGCTTGACAGTGCAAATGTCACCTGACCTTTTAACCTACACCTGAATTATTCTACAGATCTGTACTTCGACACAAATGCATATCTATTCACATACTATTTACTTGTGATGCTTCACTTTATCATACAGCATTCCTTTAATGCCAGACGTATTGGCATTGCCAATGCATCTTTCTCCATTGAGAGCCTTTGGATTTAGCACAATTCTAATATGCTTATCAGAGGAGTATCTCAGCCAATAATATGTAATTCGAGTTAGATGTCACAAGACCCTGTTCAGCTTCACCAATTTATTTGACTATTTCTCAGATTTATCGCACCCTCATTATCAACTTCCCCAGTTCACTGGACCACCTTAGGACCTGCTGGGAGGGTTGGATGGGCTCTGTGGAGGGCGAGGACTGGCTGTATGCTCTGATGGCCTCTCATGAGCTTACCACCTCCTCTAGACTACGACTCATACAGAGCAACTATCTTTACTCTGTATACCTTTCCCCTCTCCGCCTGTACCGGGCAGGCTTTTGTCACACTTCCACATGCCCTCGGTGCAGAGCTGATCAAGCTGATTTCTACCATATGGTATGGACCTTTGCTGCGGTGCGCCAGTACTGGACATGGGTGACCCGGGAGTTGTTGGAGGTGCTGGGATGGGAGGTCTCCATTTCTCGCTTGTTGGTCCTCCTTGGGGTGTTTGAGGGCTCTGGCGGCAAAAGGGCTAAGAGGGCATTCCTGGGCACAGCCCTTTTAGTGGTGAAGCGGGACATGGCTGCACGATAGATGGCCCTGTTGTGGTGGAGACTGGGTGTAGATTTGTGTGTGCTGCAGGAGCCTGTGGTCTTTGAAGCCTGAGGCTGTCCCCAGAAAAATGGTCCGGTGTGGGAGAAATGGCTGCATGAACTTGCTTTATCAGATGTGGATCTGTGCTGGAGGATACTCTGTATGCTTACCGCCTTATAACTACTGGTTGCTTTGCCTTGTATGGACAGTTTACCTCTCTTGGTGCAGTATCTTGTGTGTGCCATATACTCTGTTTCACCAGCCCAGCAGGATTCAAATTCAATAAAGTTTGTTTATCAAAACAAAAAACCTTGCAAACCGGACCCCAGCTTGGGGCTGCTTCTGCAAGGTTGCTGCCAGGCCCCAATGTCAATATGGGCGTGGCTTAGTCCTCCGATCCGCGTTGCCTACTGGCAAGAGCTTTGATGCCCTTCTTTACATGGCAGATTGGTTTGATTGGTCTGATTGACAAGCGGCCCCTCCTAGACATATTGTTGGTCTCCTTTTCCAAATATGGAGGGGGGCACGAGCATGCACACACTAGCAGTTTTATACTGCGCTATATACACAACGAACAGTGCACCATCCTGGTTGTCGATATGAAGAGAGATGAATGATTTGTCTATTCGCCTCCTCACCATTCCTATATGGAGGGGGCACAAGCACGCATTTGCAGTGGTTGCAGCTTCAGCAGGGCAAAGTACTCCTGAAGCCAGATGTTGAATGAATACCAGGTAAGTGTAAATGAATGAGAAGTACAGAGGTAGCTGTTGATGTTTTTTGGACTGTATTGGTGTATTATTATTATTATACCCCTCCAAAGGGGCAGCAAATGAAATGGTACCAGATGTCTCAGGGCACTGCTGGGAGGACTCTGCACCCACCCCTCCTGTCTCAGGGCACTGCTGGTAGTGATAGGCACCCAACCCTCCTGTCTCAGGGCACTGCTGGGAGGACTCTGCACCCACCCCTCCTGTCTCAGGGCACTGCTGGTAGTGATAGGCACCCACCCCTCCTGTCTCAGGGCACTGCTGGTAGTGATAGGCACCCACCCCTCCTGTCTCAGGGCACTGCTGGGAGGACTCTGCACCCACCCCTCCTGTCTCAGGGCACTGCTGGTAGTGATAGGCACCCACCCCTCCTGTCTCAGGGCACTGCTGGGAGGACTCTGCACCCACCCCTCCTGTCTCAGGGCACTGCTGGTAGTGATAGGCACCCACCCCTCCTGTCTCAGGGCACTGCTGGTAGTGATAGGCACCCACCCCTCCTGTCTCAGGGCACTGCTGGGAGGACTCTGCACCCACCCCTCCTGTCTCAGGGCACTGCTGGTAGTGATAGGCACCCACCCCTCCTGTCTCAGGGCACTGCTGGTAGTGATAGGCACCCACCCCATCTGTCTCAGGGCACTGCTGGGAGGACTCTGCACCCACCCCTCCTGTCTCAGGGCACTGCTGGTAGTGATAGGCACCCACCCCTCCTGTCTCAGGGCACTGCTGGGAGGACTCTGCACCCACCCCTCCTGTCTCAGGGCACTGCTGGTAGTGATAGGCACCCACCCCTCCTGTCTCAGGGCACTGCTGGTAGTGATAGGCACCCACCCCTCCTGTCTCAGGGCACTGCTGGGAGGACTCCGCACCCACCCCTCCTGTCTCAGGGCACTGCTGGGAGGACTCTGCACCCACCCCTCCTGTCTCAGGGCACTGCTGGGAGGACTCTGCACACACACCTCCTGTGTCTGGCCAGCACCTCAAAGCAGTCACATGCCACAGGCCACTGACGCCACCTCAGCAGAGTACACAGACACACACAGGCACAGGACATTCACCTGCCATTGCCAAATGCAGATACAAACCTCACTGCACATGTGCCACTAGATCGGGGGGGCTCACAGGTGTGGGGCTGTCTCTGCACGTCAGACACACAGCACTGCTCCCTGCTCACATGAGATGTGCAGGGCATATCCAGGCCTCATGCATCTGGGGTGGTCCACTACACATATGCACCCACACAAATGACATTGGACTTACACACACAGATGTCCAGGGGACGAACACATCATGTGGACACTCTCAGCATAGGTACAGTGGACAAACACACATCTGTAGGCACAGTCAACTGTCACACTGGGGTAACCACAGAATCACCGGAGGACTGTAGTAGCCCCATACCCTGGAGGATTAGACAGGCACAATGTGTAATGCCACATGCAGTGAATGTCACAGTAAACACAATGCAAGTGAGGAGAGCAGACATGCACCACAGCATGCTCTGGCTGGGAGACATCAGGCATCCCCCCCTGGGACCCCCCCTACAGTACATGGCATGTGTGTCACACCAGGACACAATGCCAGAAGTCACAGTCACAACATAGGGACAGTCTGTGCCAGTGGCCTATGCACTCACCTGATACCCTGGTCGCCCATACAGCATGGGGTACTGTGGGAGGATCACATCCAGCAATGCCATGTTCTCCTCCAGGGTGAATGGCTGTGTCCTCTCCACAGCCCTTGACATGGTTCCAGGGAATCAGTAGCAGCAGCTGGGTCGACGAATTCAAAGATGTGCAGGCAAGTACTCCCTCATGGGACCTGGCTGCCTTATATGTGCCTTCCTGCCCTGTCTCATGCACAGGAGTACAGAGTGATTGGTCACTCACATTTGCATCCTATGTTTCCACCAATCCCTTCAAACCTAGCAGTCTGTGTGTACTCTATCGGTTTCATTCTCCTGCATGATGTCAGCTCCACAAACACATTGCAACAAAGTAGATTAATTCCAACTGACTTCTGCTGTGCACCTTCCAGAAGAAAATCGAATTTTGAACTTGGTCTCCATGACAACCAGCATGCATGTAGGCCTTAATACTTGTCCCTCATGTGTCCCCTATGTAATTTGGAGCTTCACACACAGGTACGGTGCGTTCCGGGGCCCTAGGGCACCCCAAATGCATTGCAACGGCCCGTACACGCGTGCCTACGTTCACTATCACTATGGGTGTGCTTGCGTATGCGTACTCGTAGTGGTACGGGCCGTACACACGCCTGTACGCTCCCTATCACTATGGGTGTCCACGCGTATGCGTACTCGTAGTGGTACGGGCCGTACACACGCCTGTACGCTCGCCATCACGATGGGTACACATACGGCAGCACTCCCATAGTGATATGGGAACGTACACACGCCCTCTTCGCAGCAGTACAGCGGTTTTCACACATCACAGTGGTGACAGGCGGCACACAGGTAGGGATAGGGCGGACATACTTGTCCATGGATGGACATACTTGTCCATGAATGGACATACTTGTCCATTAATTGACATCAAGGCATCGTCTGTGCATCACTACATGTGTGGGGCACAGGTGTGACTGCCTGTGATGTGGAACATTACTCCTGAGTCGAGAAGGCACCAGATGTATGATTAGATGTGTACAGATGTACTGTGTGATGGTGCTATGTGTGCCAGGCATGCCCTTGACTCCTTTGACATGTGTGCATGTCGTACTGCACACTTGGGGTGAGCGGCACTGGCATGGCACGGACACCAACACACGGAAGTGTCCCCTGATGCCCGGTACAGGGGTCATGACACCTGACTTGTCACTACCCACGGTGCACAATGTGACTATGTCATGTATGTGTGGGTGCTTCCCATCAGGTTGATGTTGGAGCACCCTCAAAAGCTGCAGCCGTTGCAGCAACCAACATGTGTCTGTGTGTAGATTGTCAGTGCACACTGTTCCGCACACCATGCCACATGTGGTATCGGATGTGAGGTGCACATGTATGCATGGGACACGGAGTAGCGTGACAAGGACATGTCAGCATCCTCACAAGGAATGTGTGGTGAGTCATGACATGTGCACCTTCATGGCAAGGTGTGTGGGCTGTCCTAGTGTAATGTCATGTGACCTGTGGCTCCAGTGTTCCGCTACCAGTCTCTGCAATTGGCATCCTACGGCTGCTGATGTGTGGGCGTATGTCACTCCTGACTTGCATCTGGCTGTTCACTTGCACTGGGACACAGCTATTCCCATGGTGTGACATGGGGAGGTTCTCAATCTCCGTGTGTAGCTGGGTCTTGGTAGGAGTGTCACCTTGCATTCATACGTGTCCTGGCCATGTAGCACATACCTGACTCCCTATGTAGCATGTGTGTATTGACAGATTAACATGTGCTCAGTACACATGATTTGTTGTCGTAGTGCACTCACTCTTCCTTGTCACTTCCAAATTACTGCAGAGCGCCGCCTCTTGCCCGACCTATTCCGGACTTGGCTGCCATGCAGGAGAATGACAGCATCCGGCTCTACCGCTTCACCCAACCGTTGATTCTGGAGTTGATGGCGAGACTGGCACCACACCTGCAACCGCAGCACAGGTATCCTACGGCACTGACACCCCAGCTGAAGGTAATGGCTGCCCTACATTTTCTTGCCACGGGTACCTTTCAAAATACCATATCTCATGTTGGTGGCATGTCCCAGAGCATGTTCTGCCGTGTGCTGCATGATTTCTTAGAGGCCATGTTGATTCACCTGGATGACTTCATCAAGTTCCCAACCCCTGAACAGATGACTGAGGTCAAACGTGGATTCTATGCCCTGGGAGGGATGCCCCATGTCATTGGGTCCATAGATGGGACACATGTAGCTTTGGTACCACCACACGCACGGGAGGTGGCGTACCGCAATCGAAAGCACTACCACTCCATTAATGCCCTTGTGGTGTGTCTGTCGAACATGGTGATTTCACATGTCTGTGCTCGTTTTCCAGGATCAGCACACGATGCCTACATCATGAGGCGTAGCAGGATGCCTGAAATGATGATGCAGCTGCGCAACGAACGGGCATGTGTTGTTGGTGGGTACAGTCTGTCTGTCCTGTATTTTGCATAACCTACCAGCACGACCGCTTCACCAGTTCTAACGATGTCCATGTGCTTCCCATGTAGGGGACGCTGGCTATCCCAACATGCCTTGGCTGCTCACACCTCTCCGCAACCCCATCACGCCGGCCCAGCTCCGCTACAACACCGCCCATGGCCGGACAAGGCGAGTGATCGAGAGGACGTTTGGCCTGCTGAAGAGCCGATTCAGGTGCCTCCACAAGACCGGCGGCGCACTCCCATATGCCCCGGCGAAGGTCTGCAAGATCTTCATGGTCTGCTGCATGCTGCACAACATGGCAGTTGAAAGAGCTGTGCCACTCATCCTGAATCAACATGACGAGGACCATCCACCCGTGGAGGACGAAGGGCTTGGCAATGGGGCTAGTGATGTGGAGGATGTGGAGCCGCAAGAGGACATCCGGACTCGGCTCATACGCGACTTCTTGGCTTAGTGGTGAGTACCAGTGTCTGAGTGTGCACGCATTGGTCCCCGTGTGGCATGTGTTGTGATGTGTGTGTCCACCTGCATGTATGGCACGTGAGTCAGAGGTGTGTGTGGGTGTGTCACTGGAGTGATGGTGGCAGTTATGGTTGTACTTCCCCAGTCATAATTGTGAACTAGCATGTTGTCATCCATACATGTGTCGAGTAAATGCACATGCAAGTGGCTGTGCTTTTTGTGGCTGACTTCTTGTGTGTCTCTCTTCCCCAGGTACTTGCGCATGCCGTCTGCTGGTTGCATTGTTGTGGCACTGCTATTCCTCATGGACATGACATCGTGGGCTGACTCCGCGTTACAGGCACGGACACGTTTGGAAGTCTCCATGGGGTAAGGGATGCATCTGGGGTGTATTGGGTGTGGCAGTTGTTCACGATGTATGCACACTGCCCCTGTCGATGTTTGGTTCCTCTGCAGCCATGTCGCATCCCCATGGGACACGACATGCAGCTGTGTACACCTGAATAGATGGTCTGCCTGGTTGACAGTCATCAGTGATGGGATAGCGGATTGTGATGATGGCATCAATGTGTGTGACACTGCCCTCGGCCACATACGGTTAGCATTGGCTTGACATGGTGTGGGACTTCGACATCAGCGGATCTATGGTGTATGGCAGGCTCTCCGTGTGCAGCTGTGGGTATTTAGCTGTTAGCCGACGCTTGTGTGCCAGTTCCATGGCGAACACGCATTTGTGCTGCAGAAGGGGGGTGCCAGTGTTGGACCCACATGTTACTCCACATGACGTCTCCATGTGTACTTCGAGTTGCCTCTGCAATCCCGAATACATGACTAATAAAGGTGTCCCTATGCCTCCAAGGTGCCTCTTCTCAGTCAATGCTGGTGTGTTGCCACGGTGCATCCAGCCTGTCTGGCATGGTATTCCCTGATTGTGGCTATGTGTCAATGTGTCGAGTAGCAAGATGCAAGCTGTGTGTGGGCTGAGACTGTGTATTGGGCATGATGTCCATGACTGTGTGGGTATTGTGACATGTGCCATCCCCATGCATCCAACTTTGGCCAGGCCTTCATTCTCTGCATCCACCGGACTCAAGCTTGCAGGACATGGTTCTGCCACCTGTCTACACATACCTGGGTGCCACCCAGGACACTGGACTGGATCCCTGACCTCTGCGCATGACTGTTGCTGTACTCAATGTGTCTGTCAGCACGGTTGTTCGGCAACCCCCTCAGCTGGTTGGGCCCATCACGGGTGTGTATGGTGCTCCATGTCTGTCTTGCCTAATACACTGTGACCCATGTGTCCTGTGCCAGACTCAGGCCCCAGGGTGTGGATGGTTGAAGACAAAAGATGACTCAGGCATGTTTAGACTTTACAAGACACATGTTAGGTAATAATGCTACCAGCAGGCATCTACTCTTCATAGTGTGATTTATTATTGGGGGGGGGGGGGGACAAAGTGAGGGGCTTTCCGGGATTTTGGAATCCAAAGTTCAGTAGGGGAGTTGGTGTCCTTGCCATTGGAAATCCTCATAGTCCATGCCACAGTCTTTGTCAACATTGGTCAGCCAGTGACCAGCAGGGCCATGTGGCAGAGAATGTCTCTTGATGCTGTGATGCTGTTGCTCCAGTGGGCCAGGTGCCAGGCCAGGTGTCCTGGGAGATGGTGATGTTGCGCCGACCCTCACGGTCCTTTCCGTGGACGACCCGGCCTCCTGCGGGGACCCTCAGCAGCAGGCCGTGACGACATCTGGGATGCTCCGTCGGATGTTTCCTCCTCCTCCTCCTGATCCCTCCCTGTGGGTGGTGATGTTCTCCGCCTTCTGGCACAGGGAGGGTCGGCCATGTTGTCAGCCATCCGACGGAGTGTAGCGTGAATCCCCTGGAATGCCGTCACTTGCTCAGCCTGTCTGTCCTCCATCCTCCGTTGGTGTTGCAGTAGACAGGCATGTAGCTCCGCATGTTGCTGGGCCTGCTGGGCCTTGATCCCCTCGAGTACGGACACAACCTGGGCCATGCCCGTGGTGTCCTGCCGGTATGAGTCCAGGATGTTACGGACATGGGAAAATACCGGATCCCCAGCCAACTGGTCAGGCTCGCGCCTCCGCCGTCCTCCACTCCCACCACCCCTGCCCACTTGCGCCTGGCCTGCCCTTGTGGGCACATCGGGTCTCCGGGACCCCTGAGGGGTGGCATTGGCGTTGTCGCCTGCCTCCTCCTGGGTGCCCGGGACACCGTGTCCCTCCTGGCGAGCCTGGCTGCATTGTGGTGTTGGGGCAGGGATCCTGGGTGTCTCCTGGGATGTGGCAGGAGTGGGGGTGGTGGTTGGCACAGTTGTACCTGACGCAGGTGCTGCAGGTGGTTGGACACCAGAGGGGCCAGGTCGGTCGGGGTCGTCCACAGAGTGGTGAGAGTGGTCGCTGCCGGTGGGATCGGGCTCCTGCAGATCCGGGTCCTGTGAGGCTTCCCCCCCAGTGTTGGGGGGTGAACCACGACGTTGACCTGTGTGTGAGAGAGACAATGTTAATTTTGGTCCATGCAACATCCATGTTTCATCAGTGTCAAAGTTGGCACTTTTCCTCTTGGAATTGGGATCTGTCTTGCATTCCACTCACAGTGCACTTGTGCATGGGTGTGTTCCTTGTGCACCACTTTTGCCCTTTTCACTATGTGTGGCACGGTCTTACTTGCTGCGTCAAGTGTGACTGCAGTCAGCAGTGGAGTGGGCAGGTGTGGCGAGCCATGCATTGGCGCCTTCCGTGTAGCACTGTACATGTGCACATGGAGTGGATCCACACACTTATATGATCCAGGTAGCTGTCGTTGTGCTCGTGAACAGGTTGTGACATGGCCCTGTGTTTTGCCATGGGGAAGAGGGGGGGTTCTGGGACTGGCCACCCTTGTCTACATGCACGCAGTCTACCTGCTGACGAGCAGACATTCGCACACGCCACACGGCTGATTTGCTCTCCCTGTGTCTCGCTCCCTCTGTGTCCCCCTCTCCCTCCCTCTCTGTCCCCCTCTCCCTCCCTCTCTGTCCCCCTCTCCCTCCCTCTGTGTCCCCCTCTCCCTCCCTCCGTGTGTCAGCCTCCTCCCTCTGTCCGTCTCCCTCCCTCTCTGTCCCCCTCTCCCTCCCTCTGTGTCCCCCTCTCCCTCCCTCTGTGTCCCCCTCTCCCTTCCTCCGTGTGTCAGCCTCCTCCCTCTGTCCGTCTCCCTCCCTCTCTGTCCCCCTCTCCCTCCCTCTGTGTCCCCCTCTCCCTCCCTCTGTGTCCCCCTCTCCCTCCCTCCGTGTGTCAGCCTCCTCCCTCTGTCCGTCTCCCTCCCTCTGTGTCCCCCTCTCCCTCCCTTTGTGTCCCCCTCTCCCTCCCTCTGTGTCCCCCTCTCCCTCCCTCCGTGTGTCAGCCTCCTCCCTCTGTCCGTCTCCCTCCCTCTCTGTCCCCCTTTCCCTCCCTCTCTGTCCCCCTCTCCCTCCCTCTGTGTCCCCCTCTCCCTCCCTCTGTGTCCCCCTCTCCCTCCCTCCGTGTGTCAGCCTCCTCCCTCTGTCCGTCTCCCTCCCTCTCTGTCCCCCTCTCCCTCCCTCTCTCTCCCCCTCTCCCTCCCTCTGTGTCCCCCTCTCCCTCCCTCTGTGTCCCCCTCTCCCTCCCTCCGTGTGTCACCCTCTGTCACCTCAGCCCAGCTTCCTGGGCACACACTGTTAGCAGATCTTTGAGTGGCCCTTGGCTTGTTGATGTGAGTTTGTTTCTGATCTGCAGGCACCCATTGGGTGTGATGTGTGTCTGTGCGCTGCTGCTGTGGTGGTGTGTGCTGCAACTCTTTCACAATGTTGGCTGTTCATTAGCTGCTGTCATGTGCAAAACAGTGCCTTCACCCCCATGTGTTGATGCAAGGCGTCCGGCATTTGCTGGCAAGTCATTCCTGTGTTGGGACACACTGTTTGTCTGGCTGTGACCTAGGCCATATGGGCAGAGGGCATTGTTGTCTGCTTCTGAGTTGCACTTAGTGATTTTTGTGGCCCAGCCTCCCGCCATCCGGGTTACCGTGTCATGTGTTGGTGTCTTCTGTGGCCTGTGACTTGACATTGTCCAGCTGGGTGCATGGGGCATGGTGGCAGCAGTGGCATGTGCGTGCTCATGGAGTGTGGTTGAGTCATGCGATGGCTTGTGGTGGTTGCGTGCCTGTTAGTGATTTTGGTTGTGGATGCCGTTCCCCCCATGTGAGGTGCGTTGTTTGTGTACTCACCCGGGTCTCGGAGTCCCTCTAATCCTTCGACTGCCTCCACCGGCAGTATGGCCATCACCCTCTCCTCCCAGGGCTGGTAGTGTACGGGTCTGCGGGAGGGCCCTCCTCCTGTGGCGTTGGCCTGGTCGTGTTCCTCCTGCCTCTTGGCTCGGACCCTCCTCCGCAGATCGTACCACCTGTTCTGGCATTCCTGCCTGGTCCTTCTGGTGTCCGCAACAGCATTCACAGCATCGACGATGGTCTGCCACATGGCTGTTTTTGCTGCCATGCTGGTGTTTCTGACCAATGTTCCAAAGATCTGTGGCTCGACTCTGAGGATTTCATCAACAAGGACCTCCAACTCTCGGTTACTGAACTTTGGATTCTTGGTGGTGGGCATGGTGAGGGGTGTGGGTGTGGATGGTGGGGGGGGTGTGTGGATGTTGGGGGGTGTGTGTGGATGGCTGTGGCTGTGTGTGTGTGAATGTGATGAGGGTGTGTTTGTGAAGGTGGTTGTGTGAAGGTGTGCAAGTGTAAGGTGTGATGAAGCTTGTAGTATGGTGCTGTGGTGTCTGGCAGCAGTGAGTCTGTTGCAAAGGCTCATGGTTTGTGTGTGTGGGCCCTTTTTATTGGTCCATGGGTGGGTGTGGCTGTGTTTGAAGTTTGGGTGGGTGTGTTATAAGTAGTGGTGGTGTTTTGGGCCTCTGTTTGTCTTTGGCAGTTGCAGGTCAGTGAAGGTGTTTTTGTAGTGTTTGTTGGCCATGTTTAGTGGCTTTGTGCCATTCGTATAGTGTATTATTGTGTGGTTTTGTTTTGTCCTGGTTGTGCACGTGCGTTTTGAGCGTGTGTACGGTGTGTACATGGGCCATTTGGTTGTACGGTGCTGTCCTTGTGTGTGGGTTGGTACGACTCGTACATGCGGTTGTGATGTTGGGGCCTAGGGTGCGCTCCGTACTTAGGAGGTTGTGTTGGGGGTAGGACCGGAACGTACTGGGATGTACATTGACGGTGGAACGACACGTACACGGGTGGGGGTTCGACACGTACACGGGTGTACATCCAGGGGGGGGGTGTACATTGAACGGGGGTACGACTGGAACGTACTGGGGTGTGGGTACACGGTGGTACGACACGTACAGGGGTGGGGGTACGACTCGAACTTACTGGGGTGTAGGTACACGGTGGTACGACACGTACAGGGGTGGGGTACGACTGGAACGTACTGGGGTGTGGGTACACGGTGGTACGACACGTACAGGGGTGGGGGTAGGACTCGAACGTACTGGGGTATGGGTACACGGTGGTACGACACGTACTGGGGTGGGGGTAGGACTCGAACTTACTGGGGTGTGGGTACACGGTGGTACGGCACGTACAGGGGTGGGGGTAGGACTCGAACGTACTGGGGTGTGGGTACACGGTGGTACGACACGTACAGGGGTGGGGGTATGACTCGAACGTACTGGGGTGTACATTGACGGTGGTACGACACGTACAGGGGTGGGGGTACGACTCGAACGTACTGGGGTGTGGGTACACGGTGGTACGACACGAAACAGGGGTGGGGGTACGACTCGAACTTACTGGGGTGTAGGTACACGGTGGTACGACACGTACAGGGGTGGGGGTACGACTGGAACGTACTGGGGTGTGGGTACACGGTGGTACGACACGTACAGGGGTGGGGGTACGACTCGAACATACTGGGGTGTGGGTACACGGTGGTACGACACATACAGGGGTGGGGGTAGGACTCGAACGTACTGGGGTGTGGGTACACGGTGGTACGACACGTACAGGGGTGGGGGTACGACTCAAACGTACTGGGGTGTACATTGACGGTGGTACGACACGTACAGGGGTGGGGGTATGACTCGAACGTACTGGGGTGTGGGTACACGGTGGTACGACACGTACAGGGGTGGGGGTACGACTCGAACGTACTGGGGTGTGGGTACACGGTGGTACGACACGTACAGGGGTGGGGGTACGACTGGAACGTACTGGGGTGTGGGTACACGGTGGTACGACACGTACAGGGGTGGGGGTAGGACTCGAACGTACTGGGGTGTGGGTACACGGTGGTACGACACGTACAGGGGTGGGGGTACGACTCGAACGTACTGGGGTGTGGGTACACGGTGGTACGACACGTACAGGGGTGGGGGTACGACTCGAACGTACTGGGGTGTGGGTACACGGTGGTACGACACGTACAGGGGTGGGGGTACGACTGGAACGTACTGGGGTGTGGGTACACGGTGGTACGACACGTACAGGGGTGGGGGTAGGACTCGAACGTACTGGGGTGTGGGTACACGGTGGTACGACACGTACAGGGGTGGGGGTACGACTCGAACGTACTGGGGTGTGGGTACACGGTGGTACGACACGTACAGGGGTGGGGGTACGACTCGAATGTACTGGGGTGTGGGTACACGGTGGTACGACACGTACAGGGGTGGGGGTACGACTCGAACGTACTGGGGTGTGGGTACACGGTGGTACGACACGTACAGGGGTGGGGGTACGACTCGAACGTACTGGGGTGTGGGTACACGGTGGTACGACACGTACAGGGGTGGGGGTACGACTGGAACGTACTGGGGTGTGGGTACACGGTGGTACGACACGTACAGGGGTGGGGGTAGGACTCGAACGTACTGGGGTGTGGGTACACGGTGGTACGACACGTACAGGGGTGGGGGTACGACTCGAACGTACTGGGGTGTGGGTACACGGTGGTACGACACGTACAGGGGTGGGGGTACGACTCGAACGTACTGGGGTGTGGGTACACGGTGGTACGACACGTACAGGGGTGGGGGTACGACTCGAACGTACTGGGGTGTGGGTACACGGTGGTACGACACGTACAGGGGTGGGGGTACAACTCGAACGTACTGGGGTGTGGGTACACGGTGGTACGACACGTACAGGGGTGGGGGTACGACTGGAACGTACTGGGGTGTGGGTACACGGTGGTACGACATGTACAGGGGTGGGGGTACGACTGGAACGTACTGGGGTGTGGGTACACGGTGGTACGACACGTACAGGGGTGGGCGTACGACTGGAACGTACTGGGGTGTGGGTACACGGTGGTACGACACGTACAGGGGTGGGGGTACGACTGGAACGTACTGGGGTGTGGGTACACAGTGGTACGACACGTACAGGGGTGGGGGTACGACTCGAACGTACTGGGGTGTACATTGACGGTGGTACGACACGTACAGGGGTGGGGGTACAACTCGAACGTACAGGGGTGTACGTACACGGTGGTATGACATGTACAGGGGTGGGGGTACGACTCGAACATACTGGGGTGTGGGTACACGGTGGTACGACACGTACAGGGGTGGGGGTACGACTCGAACTTACTGGGGTGTGGGTACATGGTGGTACGACACGTACAGGGGTGGGGGTACGACTGGAACGTACTGGGGTGTGGGTACACAGTGGTACGACACGTACAGGGGTGGGGGTACGACTCGAACGTACTGGGGTGTACATTGACGGTGGTACGACACGTACAGGGGTGGGGGTACAACTCGAACGTACAGGGGTGTACGTACACGGTGGTATGACATGTACAGGGGTGGGGGTACGACTCGAACATACTGGGGTGTGGGTACACGGTGGTACGACACGTACAGGGGTGGGGGTACGACTCGAACTTACTGGGGTGTGGGTACATGGTGGTACGACACGTACAGGGGTGGGGGGGTGTACATAGACGGTGGTACGACACGTACAGGGGTGGGGGGTGTACATGGACGGTGGTACGACACGTACAGGGGTGAGGGTACGACTCGAACGTACAGGGGTGTACATACACGGGTGGGGGTGTACATACACGGGGGGTACGTGTCGGACGTACGGGGGCTGGGGGGAGTGTTGGGCGCATATGCGGGCACATGTCTCCATGGTTGCTATGGGAGTTCGGTGCGGACGGTGTTTTTTCCATACGGTTGTAGCCTCGGACGCACGGGATGGATCGTGATTCCTCGGTCGGACTTCACCTTTCACATTTGTACGGTAAATCGTACGAGGACTGTCGGACACATTTTCCGACCCGAGGACGTGTGGGGAAATATTCCCAATGCGGTTCGTATGGACTTTTTACCATGCGAATCGTGATTGCCAGTTCGTACGGCACTTGTACGATTCGTACGGTAAAAAGACCGGATACGAGTCGCAAGGGGAATTTTTTTACCGGATCGTAATCGGCCCCTCTGTGTCCTTTTTGCTACCACCCGTGTTTTTGGCACCTGCTTCCTACCACAAAGACTATAAACTGTACAATGACATTTCTTAGAGCCGATCAAAGAGAACAATAAATCATGATGAGGTGGATCAAACTGATGCTGCACTGCAGCAATATGTTGACTTTAATTTGAGACTGTTCTTCTTTGTTGGTGCGGCCTTAAACAGCAGAAAGATAAGGCGCTTGACACGTGTTGTAGAGGCTGTAACCAATCAGACAGCCATGGCACTTGGAAATATCACAGGAGAACTACAAATTGCGAAAATTGTGGCCCGATGCTCTGTTCCCTCTGTATTTCTACCTGTACCTCATGTATACCAGCTAAACAAAATGCCAAGAATGTAAATGCCCGACTAGTAACAGACCAAGAAATTAGTGAGTTAATGATGATTGGCGTCCATGATATCTTTCATGCTCCTTCTAAATCATAGAGATGTCTTCAGCTAATTTTAAAAGGGCCGTCAGTGGAAATGAAAAATAATTGTTGTTTACATGCGCTGAAGCCATCTTGGTTGTGGCGTCCATTTTGTTAGCCATGTGATTCTTCCGTCTTCACTGTCGGTTGCCTTTCTATTCTGCTTGAGTCATCAGCTTTAGTTTACTCCTTCTATTCTAAGCTCAAGCAATGTATGAGCTCAGAGAGGGTCTGTAGCTGCTAGAATGCACCTGTTTGAAAATGTAACTGTCCATCATGTCTTACTGATGTAAGCAGTTATGTTTCCCCTCCCACTTTGCTGACTAAGTGATATCCATTTGCCCGTGTTTGTCGATAACTATTTCTTTGAAGAACTGTACCTTCTATTTGAGTCTATATGCTTACTCCGCAACAAACACAGTATATAAGATTCATGGTCTGTGTATTCAAGCCACTACCTCCTGGAACACTTGAGGGTGTTGCATGGACGTGGTCTCACTCATGAGTGAATAAACTTGTTATTTTTGAATTCCAGCTTCAGTGCCAATCCCTTCTTTGTTGGTTTAAGGACCCGTGGACAGATAAGGGTGAACCCCTGCACCGGTGGACCCCTAAAAAGGCTAATTTCCAAAATCTGACCTCACCACGGATCGCAGTCATGGCATGCCGCGTGATAGAGCAATGGGGACCTGGACTCTGCA
This sequence comes from Triturus cristatus, assembly GCF_964204655.1. Classification (NCBI taxonomy): domain Eukaryota; kingdom Metazoa; phylum Chordata; class Amphibia; order Caudata; family Salamandridae; genus Triturus; species Triturus cristatus. The sequence continues at coordinate 674,436,619 of NC_140594.1, read as the reverse complement.
GCCAAAATCCATCCAGCACAAGACACCCGTATTATCATCTTCAGCTTGAAGAGCTAGACGAAACAGTCAGCATTAATATATGTGTATCCAGGCCCTTATTTAACATCAAAGGAGAACTCTTGCAGGTATTAAAGCCATTTTGCTAATCTAGGTGTAGCTCACCAGCTGCCTTGGTAGAAAATAACTCCACTAAATGTTTGTGATCAGTATTTCCTCAAAAGGCTACCCCAAATGAAAGTTTGTACCATTAAAGTGCACAATAGCCCACCAACAGTCTGTAAGTCTTTCCAGACCCCCGATGAGCACGAAAAGCAAGCACTACTACTCTCATTTCTTACTTGCATCAGAACCGCACCCAAGCCATACAAGCTAGCATCAGTCATTAAAATTTACCGATTATTAATTTTGAAAGGCTTAAAATCCACTGCTTTCACAACATCACCTGTGATTGGTTTGAAAGCACACTCAAATTCCTGAGTACACTCAAACTTCATATTTTCCTTTTAAAGTTGCCATAACTCCATGTTTCGGTGAACTGGGCGAGCGCAAGGCAACGCTTTTTGTTCCTGGCTGAACAGCGCTCCAATGAGCGTGTGACAGAACGCAAAGGGAGAGAGGAGTTGGCCTAATGGCTAGGGCGCTCGACCTCAAATCTGGGGAACTGGGTTCGAGTCTCGGCAATGACGCTGAACATCCTGTGATTCTGGGTAAATCCCTTAATCTCCCCGTGCCTAACAAAAAAAATTAATGTGTCCTCACGTAATGCAACTGGTGCTATGTAAAGCGCTCTGATACCTGATTCGGGTCAAGTTCACGCTATATAAAACTCTGCAAAAAAAAAGTCAAAATTGAAGAATAGCCCAATTATCACCACAACACAAGGCATGTCTCATTGCTTGAGTTACCTGCTTCAGTCATCCTCGGGATCACACGATCCCTCGTCATAGTCTTGACACTGTAACAACAACAACTCTGCCTATACCTTGTTAAGACACCGCTGAGGCCGTTCCTGGAAGTCAGCATGGGATGCTGGAGGACACAAACTCCTTGTCACTAATAACACCAGGATTGAAGGACACTTTTCTTAAGATCTGAACAAGTGTTTACCAGCAGTCCCCAATCAGCAACAACTGCCACTGCTGAGAATCCTCACTTCCCTTAACCCTCTGTCCCTCTTTTTTCCAACCTTCCATTTACATAAGAATTTAGTTGTGTAATAAATAACAACAGGCAACAACATAGTTTGTCACATTACAATGCCAATTGAGCAAAGGCGGCAACCTTGTGGCAGTAAATTACTGACTTAATAATGCATTGAGGTAGGGGGCACGCATCGTTGAAGACATTAAGAAGTAATGACAGAATGAGAAAAGGTCTCCTCGATTTTATTTTATTTATGCAATTATAGAGCGCATGGTTACACCTCCAGTGTGTCCCCGTGCTAGTAGCAGACTTTCAGATGACAGAAGATAGAAAGTATAGCGTTATCCACTCAGCCCTTGGGCAGATGACAGGAGATTTCGAGAGTCTATTTTGGTTTGATGGTGAGGAAGAGCCATGTCTTTAGACTTTTAAGGAAGGTGGCTTCACAGGGCTCTGTTCTCATGTCTACTGGTAATGTGTTCCAGTGCTTGGCTGCCAGGTATCTAAAAGAGCGTCCACCCATCCTAGCCTTCCGTATTCTCTGTACATTTACTAGTGCTCTTCCTTTGGATCTAAGGTTCAGGCTAGGTTTGTAGGATGTTATCATTGTTTGGAGATACCGTGGACCTTTTTTCAACAAAATTCAGGTGGCAGAGGTTGTTTCTAGAGGCGGTTCTGTAGGCTGTGTCCATCGCACAAGCATGGAGGGGTGTGTCCTCTTCACCATGCTTTCTGACCTGCTATGTGGGCTGCCTGTTCCTCAGAACCCAATGCAATACCAAAGGGGATGATGGACGGAGCATTTGAGCAAATCAAACACTCACCCCGAGTCAACTGATCTGGGTTTAATCCATCATCATTCTTTAGCTCACACCACCACCCCAGTTCAGACATGGCCATATGCAAATCAGTCTGACCCTGTGCCTCATGGGAACAGTCCAGCCCGAACTGCCAAGCCATGTCTTCCCTGGTCCGGAAACAAGCATCCTGGGACCGTTTTCGGGTTCATAACCCTCCTCAGCCAGGCTATCTTGAATCCAGTGGCAAAGTGAGCAAGGGACCCACGTCTGGGCATACCCTGCCAACTTAGGGCGAACAAAGCAATAAAAAAGGGGATGATGGACGGAGCGTTTGAGCAAATCAAACATTCACCCCCAGTCAACTGATCTGGGTTTAATCCATCATCATTCCTTAGCTCACTCCACCACCCCAGTTCAGACATGGCCATATGCAAATCAGTCTGACCCTGTGCCTCATGGAAACAGTGCAGCCCGAACTGCCAAGTCATGTCTTCCCTGGACCGGAAACAAGCACCCTGGGACCGGTTTCGGGTTCATAAACCTCCTCAGCCAGGCTATCTTGAATCCAGTGGCAAAGTGAGCAAGGGACCAACGTCTGGGCATACCCTGCCAACTTAGGGCGAACAAAGCAATACCAAAGGGGATGATGGACTGAGCGTTTGAGCAAATCAAACACTCACCCCCAGTCAACTGATCTGGGTTTAATCCATCATCATTCTTTAGCTCACTCCACCACCCCAGTTCAGACATGGCCATATGCAAATCAGTCTGACCCTGTGCCTCATGGGAACAGTCCCAATGCCAGGCCAGGTGAGAAATCCACACACCTTTATCCCAACTACTTCTCATTGTACCACTTATGGTTCTTTGTCCTACCCATATACTACACAGATAGGCACATATCCAAACACATATCTATCATACACAGGGACTAAAATGCCCTCTCTTAAAACAGTAAACAGTATATATTATTCTTCACAAATTATTTCTGTTTCTTATATAGTCCATGTTACAAGTGTTTTGATTGCTATTGCGGGGGCAAGTGTATTTCCATCCACGTTTCGGCAACACAGAGGGCTTCTTTCAAAACTTGTCCAAACAACTCACACAGGTATGTTAAAATGATATATGGCACTATAAAAATACATTGTATTTAAATAATATTTTGTTACTTGCCACTGAACATCCTGTGATTCTGAGCAAATCACTTAATCTCTACATGCCTAACAAAAATTAATGTGTCCTCATGTAACGCAACTGGTGCCATGTACAGCGCTCTGATACCCGATTCGGGTCAAGTTCGCGCTACATAAAACTCTGTAAAATAAAAAAAATAAAGGAAAATCTGATAATCGCTTGGATGTTGATAATCTTTGGCAATGGAAGGGTCACTTATATTGTTAACGGAGCTATTACAAGAGATTTGTATATGCCTTCCTTATACTCATACCAAGGTCCTGTGCTATACTCCCATCCAGTGCCCTCCATCACATGTCCCTCTGTTCCAAGCTCTGTACTAACACATGGACTACTCACAAACAGCAGACGGATGGTAGAAACTGGCGAGTCTACAGTCTGCTCTTTTGTGTTCAGTGTTACTATATATATATATATATATATATATATATATATTCACTGAAAAAACCATAGGTTTCAGGGGTGTTATAGTTAGCTGGACTTTTCACTTGTACAAAACCATTGAAATTCCCCCGTTATAGTTAGTTCAGCTAACTATAACTCGCGCGCCCGCAATGCACTGCTGATGACGTCACATATTACATCACTCATGACATGGTCAGTGACATCACTCATGACATCACTGATGACATCTCAAATGACATCACTGATGACATCACTGATGACATCATCCAGTGAATGTGTGTTATTCTGAAAATTAAATATGTTTTATATATGTATATCTCAAGGTCGATGGAAGAATAAATGGGTATATAAGTGTCTAAATGGATGATTTGTTTTTGAAAAATTGATTGTGTAACTGACTGATTAAGTGTATCATAGTGAATACATGGCTTAGTGAGTAATGTTTAAATATGTAAATATCTGTATCAGTCTCTCACTTTGTGTATAAGTGGCTGCATGGGTTGGTGAGTAGCTACATGGGTGTCTATATAGGTTATTAGTTGGTTTTTTGAGTATCAGTCTGAGTGTCTGCATGGTTCGGTGGGGGTATTACGTAGTGCATAGGTGCATGAATGAGTGACTCACTGTTTGTATGTGTTGAACACAGTATGTGTGCAGGACTGTATGGGTGGATGAGTGTGTGTATGGGTGTGTTAGTGAGTGAATGACTGTCTCAATAGTGTCTTTATGAGTAACTACATATGTTTTAAACTAGTATATGTGACTATTGGTGTATATATGTGAGTATATGTGAGAGTGAGAGATTGAAAGAGTTCCTGTATGAATAAGTATGTGTTTCTATAAGTGATTGTTTAAAAGACTAAGTATGTGTAAGTTTCCGTAGAAGTAAGTGTGGTGGTGTGTGTATAACTGTATATGCAAGTAAATGTATGTTTGATTCTTTATTAGCATGAGTGACTATGTGTGTGAGTAACTATGGATGAGTGGCATTGTGTAACAGGATGTATAGGTGTATGAGTACATATGATGAGTGAGTACATGTATGAGTGACTGTATTGGACTGTTGGTGAATGAGTGGATGTGTATGTGGATCTTAGAATTACTGAAGAGGTTGTTGTAACTGGTATTGGTATGTCCATTGTTTTGAAAATTTTAGTCTCTATTTTTGAATGTGTGTATCAAAGGTTATATTAGGGTGAGAGGAGGTCTGCCACTCTATCACAAGGATGATGTCATCAGTGATGTCATCAGTGATGTCATTTGAGATGTCATCAGTGATGTCATGAGTGATGTCACTGACCATGTCATGAGTGATGTAATATGTGACGTCATCAGCAGTGCATTGCGGGCGCGCGAGTTATAGTTAGCTGAACTAACTATAACGGGGGAATTTCAATGGTTTTGTACAAGTGAAAAGTCCAGCTAACTATAACACCCCTGAAACCTATGGTTTTTTCAGTGAATTTCTGAGGTTTTTTAAATGCTAATTCCTAACTATAACGTGCCTGAAACCTATGTTTTTTTCTGTTAATTTCAAAGGTTTTTTAAATGCTAATTTCTAACTATGCCTACAGAGATAGGACATGTGAAGAAAGAAGAAAAAATGCACAGAAAGAAACAAAAGAAGTGCAGAAAGAAGCAACAGAAGTCCTCAAATACGAAGATAAGTGCAGGAAGAAGGATAACGTGCAGAAAGAACAAAAAGAAGAGCAGAAAGAAGCCTTGTTGCAAAATCATCCTGTACCCTCAACTTTTTCAGACGGATACTGGTGGTAACTGAGTCTGACTAACCAGTCCTAGAGCCAGTGCTATGTTAAAAGACACTTAGAATACAGTGAAAACACCTACATACACTAGGGAACATTATGCGTTGGGGTCCCCCTGTGATTAGCCTTACCTCCTCTATAAGCCCTTAGTATATAATAGGGCATGGGGATTAAAACTACCTCTTAAAACAGGCCACAGGGCGTTTTTGCACACGTTAACTCAGGTCCCGTCCCCTCCTTTCACCATTGTGTAAACACGCCCTGTGTCCGTTTTTAGTTGGGAGATTAAGTTCATTTGAGTCCTGAGGGTCCCTAGGGTCCAACTAGCCCACTAGGTACCTCCAGTAAGTGCCACAGAGCTGCGTTGCAGAGAGGTGTAAAAAGTGGCACGGCCTGGACCACCTCTCTGCAATGCAGCTCAGTGGCGCTTACTGGAAGCACTTGGTGGGCTAGTTAGCCCCCAGGGGCCCTCAGTATTGAAGGGAAATTATATCCCCAATTTAAAACGTGCCATGGTGCGTGTTTGCACACGTCACCTCAGGCCCCGTCCCCTCCCTTCACCACTGTGTAAACGCGCCCTGTGGCTGTTCTAAGTTGAGAGATTAAGTCCCCTTGAATCCTAAGGGTCCCTAGGGTCACACTAGACCACTAGGTACCTCCAGTAAGCGCCACAGAGCTGCGTTGCACAGAGGTGTAAAAAGGGGCTTGGCCTCAGAACACCTGTCTGCAGCGCAGCTCCCTGGCGCATACTGGAGATGCCTGTTGGGGGCGCGTTTGCAGAGTGCTGCATGGAGGGGGCATGGCCTCCGGCACGATGCCAGTCTTTTATTTATTTTATTTTTTTAAGAAGGGGGGCTGTGTGGTTCCCCTTCTTATTCTAATTTATTGGCCCTGATGACCCCATCCCCCAGGGCCTGTCTCCTAATTATATTTTTTTGACCCCAATCCCCAGGGCCGGCCACTGTTTTTTATTATTTTTAAAAAATATATATTTATAGACACACCTAGGACATGCTGGACAAACCGTACGTACCTATCACCATGACGATTTGCGTGATATTCATTAAAAGGCGACTATGCATGCAATTAATCCACGTGGAATGTATTTACACCACTAGTGAAGCTCTGACATGTCTGATGCTCTACCGTGCCTAATCCCGGTAGACACCCTTGTCGTTTATTTATACAAACATGGGTAGCTATTGACGGGCACATTTAATACACATGCACACCAAGCCATTCAAAGGGGATTCGACAAAAATTCGACCAAAACTATGCAAGAAACCCCCCTCACAGTTAATAAAACACACATCCACTGCCGGATGTGTAATACTTTTTATTTTACTCTCTGGAAAGGGGACGAACATCACTTGCGAGTCACAGCGCGCTCCTGACAGAGCCCAATGCTGTGTTACACCCACCATTGCCTGCCGAGTGCCACACACCTCTGTATTGTATTCCACTAGCTAGTGCATATGCTATGACACTCTCTAGCCCATGTGCACTGTAACACCACCCCGTGAAAATGTCATGCCACACTTGTCTTCGCACGGGTTATATTGCCCCATCTAACGTGCCTTCCTCGATGCCTATGTTATAACGCACAGTGCTATGCCATACATATTACAATTTGGGATCCATATCTTTGTCACAGTGCATATGCAACGTTACACTCCCCAGCACATATTTTATATTACAACTTTAGAGACTAGTTAGGTTACACAACACTGCCCTGTGCATATTACACTCCAAGGCGCATATCGCATAGCACACGCTAGTGCCTGTGCTATCTCGCGCTCTCCAATGAATCTGTCATTGCGCACAATGTATTGCATATTATATTTCACGCCTGGTTCATCTTATATCACACTTTTTGGTGCATAGTTTATACCATACACTATATCTAGTTTTCATTTTCAATCGTGCTCTCAGGACTATGTTCTATATAACACTGTGTTCACCTACCCTTTTCACGGGCATTACATTTTGCGATAGGGGGTGGAGGGTCAGGGGGTGTTTTTGCCAAGTGAGCCCGGAGTCACAGTCACTAACGTCTTCTTCTTCCTGAATAAAAGTGAGATTATGCTGCATACTTGTTCATATTTTAAGTAGTTTGCACAGACAAAATGTTTTAAAAACAATAAAGTTTCTAATACCCGCCTTCTCTGAACAGTTAGCTTGCTGCCCCATCCCCCTCCTCCCTATCCTCTGTTGTGTGAATCCATGGACTAGCCTCCTCCCTCCTGCCATGCATGGTCTGATGTGCTGCCACTGCCCTCAATTTAGTATGATGTACCAGTCCACTCCTCCTGCCCTCCATTGCCCAATTCTATGCCCCATCATTGACCTCCTGCTTAAACTCTGTGCTTAGCTTGCTGCCCCTATTCTCCTTCCCCCTGCCCTCCGATGTCTTTGTGCATGCCCCTGCTCCATCCTTTTTGCCCACCATGTCCCATGGACCTGCCACTCCTATCTACTCTGAGTGTTCTGTTGAGCTGCCACTCCCCTCCCACCTGCCTAGCATTGTCAGATGACTGTAACCTGTCCCTGCCACCTCCACCCTGCCTGTCCACATGCCATGCCTCTATCCTCTTCCTCCTGTCCTACATGGTCCATTGTACTGCCACACCCTTCTGCCCTCCCTGGTCTGTTGTGCTGCAACTGCTCCTCCTGCCTGCCCCGTGTGGTCTGTTGTGAGGCCCCTTCCCCTGAACTTTCTTGTCTGTGCACAGGTCCTGACCCTCCCTTCTATCCTCCATCGTCCTTTGTGCATGCCCCTGCACCCTCCTTCTTGCCCATCATAGCCATTGTGCTGCCACTAACCCTCCCACTTGCCATGCATGGTATTCTGTGCTGCCATGGCCCCTCCCACCTTCCCTGTGTGGTCAGTTAGCTGCCCCTGACCCCCTCCCACCTTCCCTCCATGGTCTGTGTGTATGCCATCACAGTCTCACTGTTGCTCTTCATGTTGTGTCTTGCTTCTAGTGCCCATCCTGCCTGACCTCCATGGCCATCTTGCTGCTCCTGCCCTGCCCCCTTGCCCCCAGCCCTCTGTTTACATGCGCAGACCCCTACTCCCTCCCTCCTGGCTTGTCTGTTCCATTGTAATGCCCCTGATCCGTCCCTCCTGCCCTTTATGGTCTGTTATGCTGCAGCCTTCTCTCCTGTCTGTCCATTATGGTCAGCTAGCTACCATTGCCTCTTGCCCCTCTGTTCTCTGTTGTCCATGTGCATGGTCCTGTCCCCTCCCTCTTGCTTTCTATGGATTGTTGTGCTGCACTCCCGTCCTGCATGCCCTGTGTGGTGTATTGTGCTGCTGCAAACCCTGATGCCTGCCCTGCAGGGTCAGTTTGGTGCACCTCTCCATGTCTCTCCTGTCCTCTGTTATCCAAGTCCATGTCCCTATCCCATTTCCTTCCATGATCCAATGTACCATACTTGCGAACATTTTGAACTTGGTAAGAGGGAGATTTTGAAAAAAAACTGGGGTATTGATTTTCCCCTTTGAATTACATTGAAAAAGAGGATATTGTAGACAGGAGACAGATCAAATAAAGCCCATTTGAGCTTAAAAACATTGGACGTTTCCTGGCTGAATCGGGTCTGTTGGCATGTATGGTTGTACTACCATTGCCTCTTCCTTCTGCCCACAATGGTCTATTACATTGCCACAGCCTTGAAGGAGGATAGATTTTGTATCACAGGGGGCCCCTGGCCCGTTCTGTCCACACCTGAAGTATGAGACCCTTGTCCTTGCCCTGCCAGCCGCATTTGTAGGCCGTATTAAATTGACCAGCGGGTCCTGTGTTGCTATATAATTATCCTGAGACATCCTTACCACTCAGCCAGCATAAAACCCCTGTGTAGGCCCTTCTGTTCAATATGTAGGCCTCTTTGTTAAATTGACCATAGCTCTGCAATTTTAGTGTATAGCAGTCTGAAGGCAGGTCTGCGAGGCCTTCTGCTCCAAACTAGTAGCCCCCACCCTACCCGAGTGCTCCGTGCTCGGTATCAAAGTTCAACATCCCCCTGAAGCTGTCGACATACAGTAGGCTGCATCCTGGACTGGTACTTGCTTCCTGGGCAGGTTTCCCGCTTTTAAGGAAGTGGCAACCGCAGAGCGTCAAGTTAGGAGAACTGAGGAGATTTTATACATGAATATATTGAATTCCTGTACAATACCCATTATTTTCTGCTTGCTCTATGGAACTTACGATAAGCGATTGGCCTGAGAGACTGACCTTTTCACCCAGTCCATTGTCAGCATTAAGTGGGTAAATGACGAAATGTCTGGTAAAATCTGCAGACGAAGCTTTTGGGTAGCATACGTAGGTAGATGTAGCGTGCAAAGGAGCCCACAAAATGATATAAAAAGGGAGCACCCACAGATATCGACGGACAACCTCGCCGTCTGTATGTAGGTTAACAGGCTGTGCAGGTTTTCCCCAAGAACTGGGAGCTCTTGTCTTCCTTTGCTTAAAATGTCTTGCTCGGCTTTGCTTGAAGTATCTTATTCTATTTTACCTATATGAAATGTCATGTTATGTTTAACCATTGTTCTCTTTACTTTTGCATTTAAAAGATGTTGTATTGTAATTGCAGGAATGCTTGCTCTAAGAGTAAATGTGAGTGTCCCTAGGTAACATTTTCCTTGGTGTAACTTGTTTCTCATGATGCATTTATAGATGTGTTTTCTCTCTCTCTCTGTCAGTCCATTAATTGAGATACAGAGAATATCATGACAGCTGTATGATTATCTGGATTCTGTATTTTGTACTTTAGGTCTCTATTCTGCGGTTTCTTTGAAGTTGCATCTTCTCATTAAACTGCCATTGTATTCTGCCTCCAATTCCATGTCTCATATGTCTGTTTTCTTCATTTTTGGAGCAAGCGTTCCTAGGCACCCCGGCTCAAATTAAGGTGCCCCTTTTGTCCCTGACTCACTCTCCTGCTCAGTTCTGTGGTGGCTCCCGGGGCTCTGGGGACCGCCCCTAGCTTCCTTGACCCGTAATAGATCTTCCCTCCAACAGCCTCTCTTGCAAGTCCTGTATTGTTGGTTTGTTGCCCCTGCCCCCCTTTCCACTGCCCTCCATAGTCTGTTGTGCTTCCACGGCCCTTCCTGCCTGCTCAGTGTGGTTAAATTGTTGCCTTTGCACCCTCCTACCTGCCTTCAATTTTCAGAGTCCGTGCCCCTGGCCGCTGCCTCTCAACAGTATCCTAATGAACAACTAGATTGCTAACATTCTATATTTATTACAAAAGTGTGGAGCGCCTGACATCATCTAGATGTAATCAAAACTGTAATACCTAGAGCATTCCTTTAGAAATTACATATATGAGAGGGTCTTATTGGCATCAAAATTATGGTTAGTGCTCTAAAAGACTAAAATAAGGACATATTTTCTGAGTTTTCAAATAGCGACAAAGCACTTTTAAATTATTTGTTATCTTTATGTTTTTTTATCTAGTTGACAACTTGATTAAATGTTGCACTTAGGGGAGAGGATGTGGTGTTACTTCCAGAACTGCAGACTTTGCAACTGGGGAACCAGGTTGAAGTTTCTGCTTCAGCTCGACATTCTGTGATTCTGGTCAAATCACTTAGTCTCCCCATGTCTACAACCAAAATGAATTTGTTCTTGTGTGATGTAACCAATGCTCATGTAAAGCACTCCAATACCTGACAAGTCTGCACTATATAACACTGCAAAAACACAAAATAATAAGTGTTTTGCACACTTCTGTCATTGGGCTATATTTGGGCTATATCTGGGTGATTTTGGGCTACATTTGGGCTCTTTTGTCTCCGGTGGCCATCTTGGGAGATTTATTTGTTATGAAGTTTCCTAATTTCCTCATGTGCTGCAGTCTCCTCAGTCGGAAATGCTTTCAGTTTTTTACTTTGATTCCATCATGAAGGTATTCAGATATGTCACACATTTGCCATGAATTCTGAATGTTAGCACTCTAGTTGCTCATTAGATCACTGTAGTAAAACTACTGCTCACCATGGAAGTCTGCTCCTGGTATTAAAAGTGCATGTTTCAGTCTGCATGTCAGAATTTTTTAATGAAATAGAAGAGGATTTGAGAAGTCACTCAAAATGTGCCCTCATTTTCTTTCTTCAGCATTAATCATAATTTCTATGGCAAAATGAACCCCCTCATTGTGTTCCTTTTTAAATTAAATGTTTTAAGTGTTACCAGTTTATTCCAATCAAGATGGCTTCAGGTGTGCCATACTTTTGTCATAATGAAGACAGTAAGTGCTCTAGTTGTTTTTAAGAACATTCTTGGACATTCTGTCATTGGGCTATACTTGGGCTACATCTGGGTGATATTTGGGCTACATTTGGGCTCTTTTGTCTCTGGTGGCCATCTTGGGAGACTTATTTGTTATGAAGTTTCCTAATTTCCTCATTTACTGCAGTCTCCTCAGTAGGAAATACTTTCAGTTTTTTACTTTGATTCCATCAAGAAGGCATTCAAATGTGTCACACATTTGCCATAAAATCAGAATGTTAGCACTCTTTTTGCTCATTAGATCACTGTAGTAAAGCTACTGCTCACCAGGGAAAACTGCTGCTGGTATTGAAAGTGCATGTTTCAGTCTGCATGCCAGGATTTGAGAAGTCACTCAAAATGTGCCCTAATTTTTTCTTTATGCAGCACTAATCATACTTTTTATGGAAAAATGAACCACCTCATTTTGTTCCTTTTTAAATTAAATGTTTTAAGAGTTACCACTTTAATCCAAGCAAGATGGCTTCAGGTGTGCCATACATTTATCATAAGTAGGACGGTTAGCGCTCTAGTAGTTCTTTGGAACACTCTGGAAAGCTGCAGTAGAACACAAAGGAATCAACTGACAGTCTCTGCCCTTGTTGGATGTACATGTTTTACTGAGAATGTCAGACTTCATTCTCACATGACTGAGAAAGATAATGTGAATTTACAGAAAATAAGCTCTCAGTTTAGCTTATAGATCACCTTCCAAACCTCTGTGGTAAAAGCATGAGAAAATATTTTTCTCTCAATCATGATATCCCAGCAGAAGGCTTTTTCACATGGTGAAATCACCTTAGAACATACCACAATTCCTAAAATGAGTATGGTACCATCAACAAATGATTTATAATGTAACTAAAGTCTTAAAATCTTCTATTAACTGCAATGCTTTTTAATGAGGTGCTATCATGTATATTGGTCCCAAGATGGCTGCCAACACTTCTTGGATGAAGTGCTGACAGCCAATCAGATCTCAGGATGAGATGTGTGGTTAGGCTCCGCCCACATATATATATTGATTTAAATGCTATTTTCTCAGGAACTACTGAACAGATTTACACCAGACCTACAAAAGGCACTTCCTTGACCTGAGGACTACCTCTCTGCCAAATTTCAAGTAACTCTGTTCAGCCGTTCGGGCTGTAGCTGTGTCTAAAGGTCCTATGGAAAAATGCATGGGAAAAACGCGTTTTGGGACCCCCCTTTTTTCTCAGCCCCCGCTTGACGAATCCCCCCGAGACTTTCAGGGTAGGAGCGGAGCGGAGCGCCCCACCTATTTTGAAAATTTCGCGAGGATTCATCGACCGGCGCCAAAGTTATTCCAAATAGAATGTTGCGGATTTCCTATGGAAACAGGGTCCTAACTATAACTATCTACTGGCGACCGCCAGTAGATAATATATATATATATATATATATATATATATATATATATATATATATTCACTGAAAAAACCATAGGTTTCACACATGTTATAGTTAGCTGGACATTTTACTGATAAAAAACCAATGAAATTCCCCCGTTATAGTTACTGTAGGCAACTATAACTCACGCGACCGCAATCCTCTGCTGATGCTAATACTGTATTTAGACACTTATGTGCCCATGTCTTCTTCCATTAAATTTTAGCTATACATATATTACAAATATTTTTTTTTTCATAAAGACACATATGTCATCAGCAGAGGATTACGGTTGCGTGAGTTATAGTTGCCTACAGTATTTATAACGGGGGAATTTCATTGGTTTTTTATCAGTAAAATGTCCAGCTAACTATAACATGTGTGAAACCTATGGTTTTTTCAGTGAATTTGCAAGGTTTTTTAAATGCTAATTCCTAACTATAACGTGTGTGAAACCTATGGTTTTTTCAGTTAATTTTTGTACGGTTTTTTAAATGCTAAGTTACTTTACACCATTTGTGGCGTGCGCGCCCACTTAACGCAGTTCGTTCCGTGCGCGCACGGTGCGCTTCGCGCACCGTGCGCGCACAGTGAGCACGCGGTGCGCTTCGCGCACCGCGTGTCCACGTTACGCTAGATGGGCCATGAACGCACGATGCGCTTCGCGCACCGTGCGCACATGGAGGAAACATATGATGAGCATTGTTGTGACTGGTAAAATATATGTTTTGTTTGGGTGATATAAGCCATGCACAAATGGTGCCCTACGGGCACCATTTGCACACGGGGTGGGGAGAATTGGGATATTTTTTTAATTATTTGCTAGCGTACGCGTACGGTAAGCGTAATCGGCGAAATTTACAAAAAAATTTAAATTGCCTTTTTTCACTTGGGGGATCGTTGGGGACACCCCCCAACATGGCTAGGTGCTTGGGAGCTGTCTAAACAGCCCCTTTACATGTTTTTACACTTTGTTTATCCTCCCCCCCTCAGAGTGCGAGAGACAAAATGGCGGCCGCCGCTTCCTGGTTTCGACCGATTCGAATGTTTACTAAGATCTAACGGCCAATCAGAATCGCGCTCGCGCACGTCACCGTACGCGTACGGTAAGCGCACCGTAAGCGCACCGTAAGCTGGCTCAGATATATATATTGATTTAAAGGCCATTTTCTCAGAATCTACTGAACAGATTTACACCAAACCTACAAAAGGCACTTCCTTGACCTGGGGACTACCTCTCTGCCAAATTTCATTAAATTCTGTTCAGCCGTTCGGGCTGTAGCCCTGTCTAAAGGTCCTATGGAAAAATGCATGGGAAAAACGCGTTTTGGGACCCCCCTTTTATCTCAGCCCCCGCTTGACGAATCCCCCCGAGACTTTCAGGGTAGGAGCGGAGCGTAGCGCCCTACCTATTTTGAAAAATTCGCGAGGATTCATCGACGGGCGCCAAAGTTATTCAAAATAGAATGTTGCGGATTTCCTATGGAAACGTGGTCCTAACTATAACTACCTACTGGCGATCGCCAGTAGGTAATATATATATATATATATTATCTACTGGCGGTCGCCAGTAGATAGTTATAGTTAGGACCGAGTTCCCATAGGAAATCTGAAAATTCTATTTTTAATAACTTTGGCGCCGGTTGACTTATCTTCCTGAAATTTTCAAAACTAATGGGGCGCTCCGCTCAGCTCCTACCCTGAAAGTCTCGGGGTGATTAATCAAGCGGGGGCTGAGAAAAAAGGGGGTCCCAAAACGCGTTTTCCACATGCATTTTCCCATAGGACCTTTAGTCGAAGGTACAGTCTGAACGGCTGAACAGAATTACTTGAAATTTGGCAAAGAGGTAGTCCTCAGGTCAGGCATGTGCATTTTGCTTAAATGGTGTAAATCCGTTCAGTAGTTCCTGAGAAAATCAAAAGTAAAATCACATATATATCTGGGCGGAGCCTAACCACACATCTCATCGTGAAATCTGATTGGCTGTCAGCACTTCATCCAAGAAGTGTTGGCAGCCATCTTGGGACCAATATACATGATAGCACCTCATTAAAAAGCATTGCAGTTAATAGAAGGTTTTAAGACTTTAGTTACATTAAATATCATTTGTTGATGGTACCATACTCATTTTAGGAATTGTGGTGTGTTCTAAGGTGATTTTACCATGTGAAAAAGCCCTCTGCTGTGATATCATAAATCATGCTTGAGAGAAAACTATTTTCTCATGTTTTTCCCACAGAGGTTTGGAAGGTGATCTATAAGCTAACTAAGAGCATATTTTCTGTAAATTCACATTATCTTTCTCAGTCATGTGAGAATGAAGTCTGACATTCTCAGTAAAACATGTCCATCCAACAAGGGCAGAGACTGTCAGTTGATTCCTTTGTGTTCTACTGCAGCTTCCCAGAGTGTTCTAAAGAACAACTAGAGCGCTAACAGTCCTACTTATGACAAACGTATGGCACACCTGAAGCCATCTTGGTTGGAATAAAGTGGTAATTCTTAAAACATTTAATTTAAAAAGGAACAAAATGAGGGGGTTCATTTTGCCATAGAAAGTATGATTAGTGCTGCAGAAAGAAAAATGAGAGCACATTTTTGAGCAGTAGCTTTACTACAGTGATCTAATAAGCAACTAGAGTGCTAACATTCTGAATTTATGGCAAATTTGTGACACATCTGAATGCCTTCTTGATGGAATCAAAGTAAAAAACTGAAAGTATTTCCTACTGAGGAGACTGTAGTAAATGAGGAAATTAGGAAACATCATAACAATTAAGTCTCCCAAAATGGCCACCAGAGACAAAAGAGCCCAAATGTAGCCCAAATATCACCCAGATGTAGCCCAAGTATAGCCCAATGACAGAATGTCCCAGAGTGTTCTAACAAACAACTAGAGCGCGAACAGTCTTACTTATGACAAAAGTATGGCACACCTGAAGCCATCTTGAATGGAATAAAGTGGTAACACTTAAAACATTTAATTTACAAAGGAACAAAATGAGGGGGTTCATTTTGCCATAGAAATTATGATTAGTTCTGCAGAAAGAAAAATTAGGGCACATTTTGACTTCTCAAATCCTCTCCTATTTCATAAACAAATTCTGACATGCACTTTGAATACCAGCAGCAGACTTCCCTGGTGAGCAGTAGTTTTACTACAGTGATCTAATGAGCAACTAGAGTGCTAACATTCAGAATTTATGGCAAATGTGTGACACATCTGAATGCCTTCTTGATGGAACCAAAATAAAAAACTGAAAGTATTCCCACTGAGGAGACTGCAGTAAATGAGAAAATTAGGAAACTTCATAACAAATAAATCTCCCAAGATGGCCACCAGAGACAAAAGAGCCCAAATGTAGCCCAAATATCACCCAGATGTAGCCCAAGTATAGCCTAATGACAGAATGTCCCAGAGTGTTCTTAAGAACAACTAGAGCGCTTACTGTTTTACTTACGACAAAAGTATGGCACACCTGAAGCCATCTTGATTGGAATAAACTGGTAACACTTAAAACATTTAATTTAAAAAGGAACACAATGAGGGGGTTCATTTTGCCATAGAAATTATGATTAGTGGTGAAGAAAGAAAAATTAGGGCAAATTTTGAGTGACTTCTCAAATCCTCTTCTATGTCATAAAAAAATTCTGACATGCAGACTGAAACATGCTCTTTTAATACCAGCAGCAGACTTCCGTGGTGAGCAGTAGCTTTACTACAGTGATCTAATGAGCAACTAGAGTGCTAACATTCTGAATTTATGGCAAATGTGTGACATATCTGAATACCTTCTTGATGGAATCAAAGTAAAAAACTGAAAGCATTTCCTACTGAGGAGACTGCAGTAAATGAGGAAATTAGGAAACTTCATAACAAATAAATCTCCCAAGATGGCCACCAGACAAAAAAGAGCCTAAATGCAGCACAAATATCACCCAGATGTAGCCCACATGTAGCCCAATGACAGAAGTGCAGACTTGTCAGGTATTGGAATGCTTTACATGAGCATTGGTTACATCACACAAGATCAAATTCATTTTGGTTGTAGACATGGGGAGATTAAGTGATTTGACCACAATCACAGAATGTTGAGCTGAGGCAGAAACTCCAACCTGGTTCCCCAGTTGCAAAGTCTGCAGCTCTGGAAGTAACACCACATCCTCTCGCCAAGGTGCAACATGTAATCAGGTGGTCAACTGGATAAAAAAACATAAAGATTACAAATAATTTAAAAGTTCTTTGTCGCTATATGAAAACTCAGAAAATATGTCCTCATTTTAGTTTTTTAGAGCACTAACTATAACTTTGATGCAAATAAGACCCTCTCATATATGTAATTTCTAAAGGAAATACTCTAGGTATTACAGTTTTGATTACATCAAGATGACGTCAGGCGTTCCACACTTTTGTAATAAATATAGAATGTTAGCAATCTAGTTGTTCATTGGGATACTGTTGAGAGGCAGAGACCAGGGGCACGGACTCTGAAACTTGAAGGCAGGTAAGAGTGAAGAGGCAACAATTTGACCACACTGGGCAGGCAGGAAGGGCAGTGGCAGCACAACAGACTATGGAGGGCAGTGGAAAGGGGGGCAGGGGCAACAAACCAACAATACAGGACTGGCAAGAGAGGCTGTGGCAATATAATAGACCATTGTGGGCAGAAGGAAGAGGCAGTGGTAGTACAACCATACATGCCAACAGACCCGTTTCAGCCGGGAAACGTCCAATGTTTTTAACCTCAAATGGGCTTTATTTGATCTGTCTCCTGTCTACAATCACCTCTTTCTCAATGTAACTCTAAGGGGAAAATAATACCCCATTTTTTTTTCAAAATCTCCCTCTTACCAAGTTCAAAATGTTCGCAAGTATGGTACATTGAATCATGGTAGGCAGGAGGAATTGGGGTAGGGACATGGACTTGGATAACAGAGGACAGGAGGGACATGGAGAGGTGCACCAAAGTGAGCCTACAGGGCAGGCATCAGGGTTTGCAGCAGCACAATACACCACACAGCGCATGCGGGACGGGAGTGCAGCACAACAATCCATAGAAAGCAATAGGGAGGGGACAGGACCATGCACATGGACAACAGAGAACAGATGGGAAAGAGGCAATGGTAGCTAGCTGACCATAATGGACAGACAGGAAGAAAGCTGCAGCGTAACAGACCATAAAGGGCAGGAGGGACGGATCAGGGGCATTACAATGGAACAGACAAGCCAGGAGGGAGGGAATAGGGGGTCTGCACATGGAAAAAGAGGGTTGGGGGCAAGGTGGCAGGGCAGGAGCAGCAAGATGACCATGGAGGTCAGGCAGGATGGGCACTAGAAACAAGACACACCATGGAGCGCAACAATGAGACTATGGTGGCATACACACAGACCATGGAGGGAAGGGGGAGGGGGTCAGGGGCAGCTAGCTGACCACACAGGGAAGGTGGGAGGGGCCATGGCAGCACAGAAGACCATGCATGGCAAGCGGGAGGGTTACTGGCAGCACAATGGCTATGATGGGCAAGAAGGAGGGTGCAGGGGCATGCACCAAGGACCATGGAGGATAGAAGGGAGGGTCAGGACCTGGGCACAGACAAGAGAGTTCAGGGGAAGGGGCCTCACAACAGACCACGCGGGGCAGGCAGGAGGAGCAGCTGCAGCACAACAGATCAGGGAGGGCAGAAGGGTGTGGCAGTAAAATGGACCATGGAGGACAGGAGGAAGGGGATAGGGGCATGGCATGTGGACAGGCAGGGTGGAGGTGGCAGGGACAGGTTACAGTCATCTGACAATGCTAGGCAGGTGGTAGGGGAGTGGCAGCTCAACAGAACACTCAGAGTAGATAGGAGTGGCAGGCCCATGGAACATAGTGGGCAAAAAGGATGGAGCAGGGGCATGCACAAAGACATCGGAGGGCAGGGGGAAGGAGAATGGGGCAGCAAGCTAAGCACAGAGGCTAAGCAGGCGGTCAATGATGGGCCATAGAATTGGGCAATGGAGGGCAGGAGGAGTGGACTGGTACATCATGCTAAATGGAGGGCAGTGGCAGCACATCAGACCATGCATGGCAGGAGGGAGGAGGCTAGGCCACTGGAATCAGGCTATCCTGGCTGACGAGGGCTGAAAGCCCGAAACCGGTCCTAGGATGCTTGTTTCCAGTCCAGGGAGGACCTGGCTTGGCAGTTCGAGCTGGACTGTTCCCATGGGGCACAGGGTCAAGACTGATTTGCATATGGCTGGGTTTAAACTGGAATGGCATGGTGAGCAAAAAAACGATGGATTTAGGCCCAGATCTCTGTACTGGGGTGAATGTATGACATTGTTCTGCATTCTGTCCATCAATTGTTGTTTTTGCATTTGTCACCCCGAGTGGGAAGGGTATGCTCAGACGTGAGTCCCTTGCTCTCCATGCCACTGGAATCAGGCTATCCTGGCTGACGAGGGCTGAAAGCCCGAAACCGGTCCTAGGATGCTTGTTTCCAGTCCAGGGAGGACCTGGCTTGGCAGTTCGGGCTGGACTGTTCCCATGGGGCACAGGGTCAAGACTGATTTGCATATGGCTGGGTTTAAACTGGAATGGCATGGTGAGCAAAAAAACGATGGATTTAGGCCCAGATCTCTGTACTGGGGTGAATGTATGACATTGTTCTGCATTCTGTCCATCAATTGTTGTTTTTGTATTTGTCACCCCGAGTGGGAAGGGTATGCTCAGACGTGAGTCCCTTGCTCTCCATGCCACTGGAATCAGGCTATCCTGGCTGACGAGGGCTGAAAGCCCGAAACCGGTCCTAGGATGCTTGTTTCCAGTCCAGGGAGGACCTGGCTTGGCAGTTCGGGCTGGACTGTTCCCATGGGGCACAGGGTCAAGACTGATTTGCATATGGCTGGGTTTAAACTGGAATGGCATGGTGAGCAAAAAAACGATGGATTTAGGCCCAGATCTCTGTACTGGGGTGAATGTATGACATTGTTCTGCATTCTGTCCATCAATTGTTGTTTTTGCATTTGTCACCCCGAGTGGGAAGGGTATGCTCAGACGTGAGTCCCTTGCTCTCCATGCCACTGGAATCAGGCTATCCTGGCTGACGAGGGCTGAAAGCCCGAAACCGGTCCTAGGATGCTTGTTTCCAGTCCAGGGAGGACCTGGCTTGGCAGTTCGGGCTGGACTGTTCCCATGGGGCACAGGGTCAAGACTGATTTGCATATGGCTGGGTTTAAACTGGAATGGCATGGTGAGCAAAAAAACGATGGATTTAGGCCCAGATCTCTGTACTGGGGTGAATGTATGACATTGTTCTGCATTCTGTCCATCAATTGTTGTTTTTGCATTTGTCACCCCGAGTGGGAAGGGTATGCTCAGACGTGAGTCCCTTGCTCTCCATGCCACTGGAATCAGGCTATCCTGGCTGACGAGGGCTGAAAGCCCGAAACCGGTCCTAGGATGCTTGTTTCCAGTCCAGGGAGGACCTGGCTTGGCAGTTCGGGCTGGACTGTTCCCATGGGGCACAGGGTCAAGACTGATTTGCATATGGCTGGGTTTAAACTGGAATGGCATGGTGAGCAAAAAAACGATGGATTTAGGCCCAGATCTCTGTACTGGGGTGAATGTATGACATTGTTCTGCATTCTGTCCATCAATTGTTGTTTTTGCATTTGTCACCCCGAGTGGGAAGGGTATGCTCAGACGTGAGTCCCTTGCTCTCCATGCCACTGGAATCAGGCTATCCTGGCTGACGAGGGCTGAAAGCCCGAAACCGGTCCTAGGATGCTTGTTTCCAGTCCAGGGAGGACCTGGCTTGGCAGTTCGGGCTGGACTGTTCCCATGGGGCACAGGGTCAAGACTGATTTGCATATGGCTGGGTTTAAACTGGAATGGCATGGTGAGCAAAAAAACGATGGATTTAGGCCCAGATCTCTGTACTGGGGTGAATGTATGACATTGTTCTGCATTCTGTCCATCAATTGTTGTTTTTGCATTTGTCACCCCGAGTGGGAAGGGTATGCTCAGACGTGAGTCCCTTGCTCTCCATGCCACTGGAATCAGGCTATCCTGGCTGACGAGGGCTGAAAGCCCGAAACCGGTCCTAGGATGCTTGTTTCCAGTCCAGGGAGGACCTGGCTTGGCAGTTCGGGCTGGACTGTTCCCATGGGGCACAGGGTCAAGACTGATTTGCATATGGCTGGGTTTAAACTGGAATGGCATGGTGAGCAAAAAAACGATGGATTTAGGCCCAGATCTCTGTACTGGGGTGAATGTATGACATTGTTCTGCATTCTGTCCATCAATTGTTGTTTTTGCATTTGTCACCCCGAGTGGGAAGGGTATGCTCAGACGTGAGTCCCTTGCTCTCCATGCCACTGAAATCAGGCTATCCTGGCTGACGAGGGCTGAAAGTCCGAAACCGGTCCTAGGATGCTTGTTTCCAGTCCAGGGAGGACCTGGCTTGGCAGTTCGGGCTGGACTGTTCCCATGGGGCACAGGGTCAAGACTGATTTGCATATGGCTGGTTTTAAACTGGAATGGCATGGTGAGCAAAAAAACGATGGATTTAGGCCCAGATCTCTGTACTGGGGTGAATGTATGACATTGTTCTGCATTCTGTCCATCAATTGTTGTTTTTGCATTTGTCACCCCGAGTGGGAAGGGTATGCTCAGACGTGAGTCCCTTGCTCTCCATGCCACTGGAATCAGGCTATCCTGGCTGACGAGGGCTGAAAGCCCGAAACCGGTCCTAGGATGCTTGTTTCCAGTCCAGGGAGGACCTGGCTTGGCAGTTCGGGCTGGACTGTTCCCATGGGGCACAGGGTCAAGACTGATTTGCATATGGCTGGGTTTAAACTGGAATGGCATGGTGAGCAAAAAAACGATGGATTTAGGCCCAGATCTCTGTACTGGGGTGAATGTATGACATTGTTCTGCATTCTGTCCATCAATTGTTGTTTTTGCATTTGTCACCCCGAGTGGGAAGGGTATGCTCAGACGTGAGTCCCTTGCTCTCCATGCCACTGGAATCAGGCTATCCTGGCTGACGAGGGCTGAAAGCCCGAAACCGGTCCTAGGATGCTTGTTTCCAGTCCAGGGAGGATCTGGCTTGGCAGTTCGGGCTGGACTGTTCCCATGGGGCACAGGGTCAAGACTGATTTGAATATGGCTGGGTTTAAACTGGAATGGCATTGTGAGCAAAAAAACGATGGATTTAGGCCCAGATCTCTGTACTGGGGTGAATGTATGACATTGTTCTGCATTCTGTCCATCAATTGTTGTTTTTGCATTTGTCACCCCGAGTGGGAAGGGTATGCTCAGACGTGAGTCCCTTGCTCTCCATGCCACTGGAATCAGGCTATCCTGGCTGACGAGGGCTGAAAGCCCGAAACCGGTCCTAGGATGCTTGTTTCCAGTCCAGGGAGGACCTGGCTTGGCAGTTCGGGCTGGACTGTTCCCATGGGGCACAGGGTCAAGACTGATTTGCATATGGCTGGGTTTAAACTGGAATGGCATGGTGAGCAAAAAAACGATGGATTTAGGCCCAGATCTCTGTACTGGGGTGAATGTATGACATTGTTCTGCATTCTGTCCATCAATTGTTGTTTTTGCATTTGTCACCCCGAGTGGGAAGGGTATGCTCAGACGTAAGTCCCTTGCTCTCCATGCCACTGGAATCAGGCTATCCTGGCTGACGAGGGCTGAAAGCCCGAAACCGGTCCTAGGATGCTTGTTTCCAGTCCAGGGAGGACCTGGCTTGGCAGTTCGGGCTGGACTGTTCCCATGGGGCACAGGGTCAAGACTGATTTGCATATGGCTGGGTTTAAACTGGAATGGCATGGTGAGCAAAAAAACGATGGATTTAGGCCCAGATCTCTGTACTGGGGTGAATGTATGACATTGTTCTGCATTCTGTCCATCAATTGTTGTTTTTGCATTTGTCACCCCGAGTGGGAAGGGTATGCTCAGACGTGAGTCCCTTGCTCTCCATGCCACTGAAATCAGGCTATCCTGGCTGACGAGGGCTGAAAGTCCGAAACCGGTCCTAGGATGCTTGTTTCCAGTCCAGGGAGGACCTGGCTTGGCAGTTCGGGCTGGACTGTTCCCATGGGGCACAGGGTCAAGACTGATTTGCATATGGCTGGGTTTAAACTGGAATGGCATGGTGAGCAAAAAAACGATGGATTTAGGCCCAGATCTCTGTACTGGGGTGAATGTATGACATTGTTCTGCATTCTGTCCATCAATTGTTGTTTTTGCATTTGTCACCCCGAGTGGGAAGGGTATGCTCAGACGTGAGTCCCTTGCTCTCCATGCCACTGGAATCAGGCTATCCTGGCTGACGAGGGCTGAAAGCCCGAAACCGGTCCTAGGATGCTTGTTTCCAGTCCAGGGAGGACCTGGCTTGGCAGTTCGGGCTGGACTGTTCCCATGGGGCACAGGGTCAAGACTGATTTGCATATGGCTGGGTTTAAACTGGAATGGCATGGTGAGCAAAAAAACGATGGATTTAGGCCCAGATCTCTGTACTGGGGTGAATGTATGACATTGTTCTGCATTCTGTCCATCAATTGTTGTTTTTGCATTTGTCACCCCGAGTGGTAAGGGTATGCTCAGACGTGAGTCCCTTGCTCTCCATGCCACTGGAATCAGGCTATCCTGGCTGACGAGGGCTGAAAGCCCGAAACCGGTCCTAGGATTCTTGTTTCCAGTCCAGGGAGGATCTGGCTTGGCAGTTCGGGCTGGACTGTTCCCATGGGGCACAGGGTCAAGACTGATTTGCATATGGCTGGGTTTAAACTGGAATGGCATGGTGAGCAAAAAAACGATGGATTTAGGCCCAGATCTCTGTACTGGGGTGAATGTATGACATTGTTCTGCATTCTGTCCATCAATTGTTGTTTTTGCATTTGTCACCCCGAGTGGGAAGGGTATGCTCAGACGTGAGTCCCTTGCTCTCCATGCCACTGGAATCAGGCTATCCTGGCTGACGAGGGCTGAAAGCCCGAAACCGGTCCTAGGATGCTTGTTTCCAGTCCAGGGAGGACCTGGCTTGGCAGTTCGGGCTGGACTGTTCCCATGGGGCACAGGGTCAAGACTGATTTGCATATGGCTGGGTTTAAACTGGAATGGCATGGTGAGCAAAAAAACGATGGATTTAGGCCCAGATCTCTGTACTGGGGTGAATGTATGACATTGTTCTGCATTCTGTCCATCAATTGTTGTTTCTGCATTTGTCACCCCGAGTGGGAAGGGTATGCTCAGACGTGAGTCCCTTGCTCTCCATGCCACTGGAATCAGGCTATCCTGGCTGACGAGGGCTGAAAGCCCGAAACCGGTCCTAGGATGCTTGTTTCCAGTCCAGGGAGGACCTGGCTTGGCAGTTCGGGCTGGACTGTTCCCATGGGGCACAGGGTCAAGACTGATTTGCATATGGCTGGGTTTAAACTGGAATGGCATGGTGAGCAAAAAAACGATGGATTTAGGCCCAGATCTCTGTACTGGGGTGAATGTATGACATTGTTCTGCATTCTGTCCATCAATTGTTGTTTTTGCATTTGTCACCCCGAGTGGGAAGGGTATGCTCAGACTTGAGTCCCTTGCTCTCCATGCCACTGGAATCAGGCTATCCTGGCTGACGAGGGCTGAAAGCCCGAAACCGGTCCTAGGATGCTTGTTTCCAGTCCAGGGAGGACCTGGCTTGGCAGTTCGGGCTGGACTGTTCCCATGGGGCACAGGGTCAAGACTGATTTGCATATGGCTGGGTTTAAACTGGAATGGCATGGTGAGCAAAAAAACGATGGATTTAGGCCCAGATCTCTGTACTGGGGTGAATGTATGACATTGTTCTGCATTCTGTCCATCGATTGTTGTTTTTGCATTTGTCACCCCGAGTGGGAAGGGTATGCTCAGACGTGAGTCCCTTGCTCTCCATGCCACTGGAATCAGGCTATCCTGGCTGACGAGGGCTGAAAGCCCGAAACCGGTCCTAGGATGCTTGTTTCCAGTCCAGGGAGGACCTGGCTTGGCAGTTCGGGCTGGACTGTTCCCATGGGGCACAGGGTCAAGACTGATTTGCATATGGCTGGGTTTAAACTGGAATGGCATGGTGAGCAAAAAAACGATGGATTTAGGCCCAGATCTCTGTACTGGGGTGAATGTATGACATTGTTCTGCATTCTGTCCATCAATTGTTGTTTTTGCATTTGTCACCCCGAGTGGGAAGGGTATGCTCAGACGTGAGTCCCTTGCTCTCCATGCCACTGGAATCAGGCTATCCTGGCTGACGAGGGCTGAAAGCCCGAAACCGGTCCTAGGATGCTTGTTTCCAGTCCAGGGAGGACCTGGCTTGGCAGTTCGGGCTGGACTGTTCCCATGGGGCACAGGGTCAAGACTGATTTGCATATGGCTGGGTTTAAACTGGAATGGCACGGTGAGCAAAAAAACGATGGATTTAGGCCCAGATCTCTGTACTGGGGTGAATGTATGACATTGTTCTGCATTCTGTCCATCAATTGTTGTTTTTGCATTTGTCACCCCGAGTGGGAAGGGTATGCTCAGACGTGAGTCCCTTGCTCTCCATGCCACTGGAATCAGGCTATCCTGGCTGACGAGGGCTGAAAGCCCGAAACCGGTCCTAGGATGCTTGTTTCCAGTCCAGGGAGGACCTGGCTTGGCAGTTCGGGCTGGACTGTTCCCATGGGGCACAGGGTCAAGACTGATTTGCATATGGCTGGGTTTAAACTGGAATGGCATGGTGAGCAAAAAAACGATGGATTTAGGCCCAGATCTCTGTACTGGGGTGAATGTATGACATTGTTCTGCATTCTGTCCATCAATTGTTGTTTTTGCATTTGTCACCCCGAGTGGGAAGGGTATGCTCAGACGTGAGTCCCTTGCTCTCCATGCCACTGGAATCAGGCTATCCTGGCTGACGAGGGCTGAAAGCCCGAAACCGGTCCTAGGATGCTTGTTTCCAGTCCAGGGAGGACCTGGCTTGGCAGTTCGGGCTGGACTGTTCCCATGGGGCACAGGGTCAAGACTGATTTGCATATGGCTGGGTTTAAACTGGAATGGCATGGTGAGCAAAAAAACGATGGATTTAGGCCCAGATCTCTGTACTGGGGTGAATGTATGACATTGTTCTGCATTCTGTCCATCAATTGTTGTTTTTGCATTTGTCAACCTGAGTGGGAAGGGTATGCTCAGACGTGAGTCCCTTGCTCTCCATGCCACTGGAATCAGGCTATCCTGGCTGACGAGGGTTGAAAGCCCGAAACCGGTCCTAGGATGCTTGTTTCCAGTCCAGGGAGGACCTGGCTTGGCAGTTCGGGCTGGACTGTTCCCATGGGGCACAGGGTCAAGACTGATTTGCATATGGCTGGGTTTAAACTGGAATGGCATGGTGAGCAAAAAAACGATGGATTTAGGCCCAGATCTCTGTACTGGGGTGAATGTATGACATTGTTCTGCATTCTGTCCATCAATTGTTGTTTTTGCATTTGTCACCCCGAGTGGGAAGGGTATGCTCAGACGTGAGTCCCTTGCTCTCCATGCCACTGGAATCAGGCTATCCTGGCTGACGAGGGCTGAAAGCCCGAAACCGGTCCTAGGATGCTTGTTTCCAGTCCAGGGAGGACCTGGCTTGGCAGTTCGGGCTGGACTGTTCCCATGGGGCACAGGGTCAAGACTGATTTGCATATGGCTGGGTTTAAACTGGAATGGCATGGTGAGCAAAAAAACGATGGATTTAGGCCCAGATCTCTGTACTGGGGTGAATGTATGACATTGTTCTGCATTCTGTCCATCAATTGTTGTTTTTGCATTTGTCACCCCGAGTGGGAAGGGTATGCTCAGACGTGAGTCCCTTGCTCTCCATGCCACTGAAATCAGGCTATCCTGGCTGACGAGGGCTGAAAGCCCGAAACCGGTCCTAGGATGCTTGTTTCCAGTCCAGGGAGGACCTGGCTTGGCAGTTCGGGCTGGACTGTTCCCATGGGGCACAGGGTCAAGACTGATTTGCATATGGCTGGGTTTAAACTGGAATGGCATGGTGAGCAAAAAAACGATGGATTTAGGCCCAGATCTCTGTACTGGGGTGAATGTATGACATTGTTCTGCATTCTGTCCATCAATTGTTGTTTTTGCATTTGTCACCCCGAGTGGGAAGGGTATGCTCAGACGTGAGTCCCTTGCTCTCCATGCCACTGGAATCAGGCTATCCTGGCTGACGAGGGCTGAAAGCCCGAAACCGGTCCTAGGATGCTTGTTTCCAGTCCAGGGAGGACCTGGCTTGGCAGTTCGGGCTGGACTGTTCCCATGGGGCACAGGGTCAAGACTGATTTGCATATGGCTGGGTTTAAACTGGAATGGCATGGTGAGCAAAAAAACGATGGATTTAGGCCCAGATCTCTGTACTGGGGTGAATGTATGACATTGTTCTGCATTCTGTCCATCAATTGTTGTTTTTGCATTTGTCACCCCGAGTGGGAAGGGTATGCTCAGACGTGAGTCCCTTGCTCTCCATGCCACTGGAATCAGGCTATCCTGGCTGACGAGGGCTGAAAGCCCGAAACCGGTCCTAGGATGCTTGTTTCCAGTCCAGGGAGGACCTGGCTTGGCAGTTCGGGCTGGACTGTTCCCATGGGGCACAGGGTCAAGACTGATTTGCATATGGCTGGGTTTAAACTGGAATGGCATGGTGAGCAAAAAAACGATGGATTTAGGCCCAGATCTCTGTACTGGGGTGAATGTATGACATTGTTCTGCATTCTGTCCATCAATTGTTGTTTTTGCATTTGTCACCCCGAGTGGGAAGGGTATGCTCAGACGTGAGTCCCTTGCTCTCCATGCCACTGGAATCAGGCTATCCTGGCTGACGAGGGCTGAAAGCCCGAAACCGGTCCTAGGATGCTTGTTTCCAGTCCAGGGAGGACCTGGCTTGGCAGTTCGGGCTGGACTGTTCCCATGGGGCACAGGGTCAAGACTGATTTGCATATGGCTGGGTTTAAACTGGAATGGCATGGTGAGCAAAAAAACGATGGATTTAGGCCCAGATCTCTGTACTGGGGTGAATGTATGACATTGTTCTGCATTCTGTCCATCAATTGTTGTTTTTGCATTTGTCACCCCGAGTGGGAAGGGTATGCTCAGACGTGAGTCCCTTGCTCTCCATGCCACTGGAATCAGGCTATCGTGGCTGACGAGGGCTGAAAGCCCGAAACCGGTCCTAGGATGCTTGTTTCCAGTCCAGGGAGGACCTGGCTTGGCAGTTCGGGCTGGACTGTTCCCATGGGGCACAGGGTCAAGACTGATTTGCATATGGCTGGGTTTAAACTGGAATGGCATGGTGAGCAAAAAAACGATGGATTTAGGCCCAGATCTCTGTACTGGGGTGAATGTATGACATTGTTCTGCATTCTGTCCATCAATTGTTGTTTTTGCATTTGTCACCCCGAGTGGGAAGGGTATGCTCAGACGTGAGTCCCTTGCTCTCCATGCCACTGGAATCAGGCTATCCTGGCTGACGAGGGCTGAAAGCCCGAAACCGGTCCTAGGATGCTTGTTTCCAGTCCAGGGAGGACCTGGCTTGGCAGTTCGGGCTGGACTGTTCCCATGGGGCACAGGGTCAAGACTGATTTGCATATGGCTGGGTTTAAACTGGAATGGCATGGTGAGCAAAAAAACGATGGATTTAGGCCCAGATCTCTGTACTGGGGTGAATGTATGACATTGTTCTGCATTCTGTCCATCAATTGTTGTTTTTGCATTTGTCACCCCGAGTGGGAAGGGTATGCTCAGACGTGAGTCCCTTGCTCTCCATGCCACTGGAATCAGGCTATCCTGGCTGACGAGGGCTGAAAGCCCGAAACCGGTCCTAGGATGCTTGTTTCCAGTCCAGGGAGGACCTGGCTTGGCAGTTCGGGCTGGACTGTTCCCATGGGGCACAGGGTCAAGACTGATTTGCATATGGCTGGGTTTAAACTGGAATGGCATGGTGAGCAAAAAAACGATGGATTTAGGCCCAGATCTCTGTACTGGGGTGAATGTGTGACATTGTTCTGCATTCTGTCCATCAATTGTTGTTTTTGCATTTGTCACCCCGAGTGGGAAGGGTATGCTCAGACGTGAGTCCCTTGCTCTCCATGCCACTGGAATCAGGCTATCCTGGCTGACGAGGGCTGAAAGCCCGAAACCGGTCCTAGGATGCTTGTTTCCAGTCCAGGGAGGACCTGGCTTGGCAGTTCGGGCTGGACTGTTCCCATGGGGCACAGGGTCAAGACTGATTTGCATATGGCTGGGTTTAAACTGGAATGGCATGGTGAGCAAAAAAACGATGGATTTAGGCCCAGATCTCTGTACTGGGGTGAATGTATGACATTGTTCTGCATTCTGTCCATCAATTGTTGTTTTTGCATTTGTCACCCCGAGTGGGAAGGGTATGCTCAGACGTGAGTCCCTTGCTCTCCATGCCACTGGAATCAGGCTATCCTGGCTGACGAGGGCTGAAAGCCCGAAACCGGTCCTAGGATGCTTGTTTCCAGTCCAGGGAGGACCTGGCTTGGCAGTTCGGGCTGGACTGTTCCCATGGGGCACAGGGTCAAGACTGATTTGCATATGGCTGGGTTTAAACTGGAATGGCATGGTGAGCAAAAAAACGATGGATTTAGGCCCAGATCTCTGTACTGGGGTGAATGTATGACATTGTTCTGCATTCTGTCCATCAATTGTTGTTTTTGCATTTGTCACCCCGAGTGGGAAGGGTATGCTCAGACGTGAGTCCCTTGCTCTCCATGCCACTGGAATCAGGCTATCCTGGCTGACGAGGGCTGAAAGCCCGAAACCGGTCCTAGGATGCTTGTTTCCAGTCCAGGGAGGACCTGGCTTGGCAGTTCGGGCTGGACTGTTCCCATGGGGCACATGGTCAAGACTGATTTGCATATGGCTGGGTTTAAACTGGAATGGCATGGTGAGCAAAAAAACGATGGATTTAGGCCCAGATCTCTGTACTGGGGTGAATGTATGACATTGTTCTGCATTCTGTCCATCAATTGTTGTTTTTGCATTTGTCACCCCGAGTGGGAAGGGTATGCTCAGACGTGAGTCCCTTGCTCTCCATGCCACTGGAATCAGGCTATCCTGGCTGACGAGGGCTGAAAGCCCGAAACCGGTCCTAGGATGCTTGTTTCCAGTCCAGGGAGGACCTGGCTTGGCAGTTCGGGCTGGACTGTTCCCATGGGGCACAGGGTCAAGACTGATTTGCATATGGCTGGGTTTAAACTGGAATGGCATGGTGAGCAAAAAAACGATGGATTTGGGCCCAGATCTCTGTACTGGGGTGAATGTATGACATTGTTCTGCATTCTGTCCATCAATTGTTGTTTTTGCATTTGTCACCCCGAGTGGGAAGGGTATGCTCAGACGTGAGTCCCTTGCTCTCCATGCCACTGGAATCAGGCTATCCTGGCTGACGAGGGCTGAAAGCCCGAAACCGGTCCTAGGATGCTTGTTTCCAGTCCAGGGAGGACCTGGCTTGGCAGTTCGGGCTGGACTGTTCCCATGGGGCACAGGGTCAAGACTGATTTGCATATGGCTGGGTTTAAACTGGAATGGCATGGTGAGCAAAAAAACGATGGATTTAGGCCCAGATCTCTGTACTGGGGTGAATGTATGACATTGTTCTGCATTCTGTCCATCAATTGTTGTTTTTGCATTTGTCACCCCGAGTGGGAAGGGTATGCTCAGACGTGAGTCCCTTGCTCTCCATGCCACTGGAATCAGGCTATCCTGGCTGACGAGGGCTGAAAGCCCGAAACCGGTCCTAGGATGCTTGTTTCCAGTCCAGGGAGGACCTGGCTTGGCAGTTCGGGCTGGACTGTTCCCATGGGGCACAGGGTCAAGACTGATTTGCATATGGCTGGGTTTAAACTGGAATGGCATGGTGAGCAAAAAAACGATGGATTTAGGCCCAGATCTCTGTACTGGGGTGAATGTATGACATTGTTCTGCATTCTGTCCATCAATTGTTGTTTTTGCATTTGTCACCCCGAGTGGGAAGGGTATGCTCAGACGTGAGTCCCTTGCTCTCCATGCCACTGGAATCAGGCTATCCTGGCTGACGAGGGCTGAAAGCCCGAAACCGGTCCTAGGATGCTTGTTTCCAGTCCAGGGAGGACCTGGCTTGGCAGTTCGGGCTGGACTGTTCCCATGGGGCACAGGGTCAAGACTGATTTGCATATGGCTGGGTTTAAACTGGAATGGCATGGTGAGCAAAAAAACGATGGATTTAGGCCCAGATCTCTGTACTGGGGTGAATGTATGACATTGTTCTGCATTCTGTCCATCAATTGTTGTTTTTGCATTTGTCACCCCGAGTGGGAAGGGTATGCTCAGACGTGAGTCCCTTGCTCTCCATGCCACTGGAATCAGGCTATCCTGGCTGACGAGGGCTGAAAGCCCGAAACCGGTCCTAGGATGCTTGTTTCCAGTCCAGGGAGGACCTGGCTTGGCAGTTCGGGCTGGACTGTTCCCATGGGGCACAGGGTCAAGACTGATTTGCATATGGCTGGGTTTAAACTGGAATGGCATGGTGAGCAAAAAAACGATGGATTTAGGCCCAGATCTCTGTACTGGGGTGAATGTATGACATTGTTCTGCATTCTGTCCATCAATTGTTGTTTTTGCATTTGTCACCCCGAGTGGGAAGGGTATGCTCAGACGTGAGTCCCTTGCTCTCCATGCCACTGGAATCAGGCTATCCTGGCTGACGAGGGCTGAAAGCCCGAAACCGGTCCTAGGATGCTTGTTTCCAGTCCAGGGAGGACCTGGCTTGGCAGTTCGGGCTGGACTGTTCCCATGGGGCACAGGGTCAAGACTGATTTGCATATGGCTGGGTTTAAACTGGAATGGCATGGTGAGCAAAAAAACGATGGATTTAGGCCCAGATCTCTGTACTGGGGTGAATGTATGACATTGTTCTGCATTCTGTCCATCAATTGTTGTTTTTGCATTTGTCACCCCGAGTGGGAAGGGTATGCTCAGACGTGAGTCCCTTGCTCTCCATGCCACTGGAATCAGGCTATCCTGGCTGACGAGGGCTGAAAGCCCGAAACCGGTCCTAGGATGCTTGTTTCCAGTCCAGGGAGGACCTGGCTTGGCAGTTCGGGCTGGACTGTTCCCATGGGGCACAGGGTCAAGACTGATTTGCATATGGCTGGGTTTAAACTGGAATGGCATGGTGAGCAAAAAAACGATGGATTTAGGCCCAGATCTCTGTACTGGGGTGAATGTATGACATTGTTCTGCATTCTGTCCATCAATTGTTGTTTTTGCATTTGTCACCCCGAGTGGGAAGGGTATGCTCAGACGTGAGTCCCTTGCTCTCCATGCCACTGGAATCAGGCTATCCTGGCTGACGAGGGCTGAAAGCCCGAAACCGGTCCTAGGATGCTTGTTTCCAGTCCAGGGAGGACCTGGCTTGGCAGTTCGGGCTGGACTGTTCCCATGGGGCACAGGGTCAAGACTGATTTGCATATGGCTGGGTTTAAACTGGAATGGCATGGTGAGCAAAAAAACGATGGATTTAGGCCCAGATCTCTGTACTGGGGTGAATGTGTGACATTGTTCTGCATTCTGTCCATCAATTGTTGTTTTTGCATTTGTCACCCCGAGTGGGAAGGGTATGCTCAGACGTGAGTCCCTTGCTCTCCATGCCACTGGAATCAGGCTATCCTGGCTGACGAGGGCTGAAAGCCCGAAACCGGTCCTAGGATGCTTGTTTCCAGTCCAGGGAGGACCTGGCTTGGCAGTTCGGGCTGGACTGTTCCCATGGGGCACAGGGTCAAGACTGATTTGCATATGGCTGGGTTTAAACTGGAATGGCATGGTGAGCAAAAAAACGATGGATTTAGGCCCAGATCTCTGTACTGGGGTGAATGTATGACATTGTTCTGCATTCTGTCCATCAATTGTTGTTTTTGCATTTGTCACCCCGAGTGGGAAGGGTATGCTCAGACGTGAGTCCCTTGCTCTCCATGCCACTGGAATCAGGCTATCCTGGCTGACGAGGGCTGAAAGCCCGAAACCGGTCCTAGGATGCTTGTTTCCAGTCCAGGGAGGACCTGGCTTGGCAGTTCGGGCTGGACTGTTCCCATGGGGCACAGGGTCAAGACTGATTTGCATATGGCTGGGTTTAAACTGGAATGGCATGGTGAGCAAAAAAACGATGGATTTAGGCCCAGATCTCTGTACTGGGGTGAATGTATGACATTGTTCTGCATTCTGTCCATCAATTGTTGTTTTTGCATTTGTCACCCCGAGTGGGAAGGGTATGCTCAGACGTGAGTCCCTTGCTCTCCATGCCACTGGAATCAGGCTATCCTGGCTGACGAGGGCTGAAAGCCCGAAACCGGTCCTAGGATGCTTGTTTCCAGTCCAGGGAGGACCTGGCTTGGCAGTTCGGGCTGGACTGTTCCCATGGGGCACATGGTCAAGACTGATTTGCATATGGCTGGGTTTAAACTGGAATGGCATGGTGAGCAAAAAAACGATGGATTTAGGCCCAGATCTCTGTACTGGGGTGAATGTATGACATTGTTCTGCATTCTGTCCATCAATTGTTGTTTTTGCATTTGTCACCCCGAGTGGGAAGGGTATGCTCAGACGTGAGTCCCTTGCTCTCCATGCCACTGGAATCAGGCTATCCTGGCTGACGAGGGCTGAAAGCCCGAAACCGGTCCTAGGATGCTTGTTTCCAGTCCAGGGAGGACCTGGCTTGGCAGTTCGGGCTGGACTGTTCCCATGGGGCACAGGGTCAAGACTGATTTGCATATGGCTGGGTTTAAACTGGAATGGCATGGTGAGCAAAAAAACGATGGATTTAGGCCCAGATCTCTGTACTGGGGTGAATGTATGACATTGTTCTGCATTCTGTCCATCAATTGTTGTTTTTGCATTTGTCACCCCGAGTGGGAAGGGTATGCTCAGACGTGAGTCCCTTGCTCTCCATGCCACTGGAATCAGGCTATCGTGGCTGACGAGGGCTGAAAGCCCGAAACCGGTCCTAGGATGCTTGTTTCCAGTCCAGGGAGGACCTGGCTTGGCAGTTCGGGCTGGACTGTTCCCATGGGGCACAGGGTCAAGACTGATTTGCATATGGCTGGGTTTAAACTGGAATGGCATGGTGAGCAAAAAAACGATGGATTTAGGCCCAGATCTCTGTACTGGGGTGAATGTATGACATTGTTCTGCATTCTGTCCATCAATTGTTGTTTTTGCATTTGTCACCCCGAGTGGGAAGGGTATGCTCAGACGTGAGTCCCTTGCTCTCCATGCCACTGGAATCAGGCTATCCTGGCTGACGAGGGCTGAAAGCCCGAAACCGGTCCTAGGATGCTTGTTTCCAGTCCAGGGAGGACCTGGCTTGGCAGTTCGGGCTGGACTGTTCCCATGGGGCACAGGGTCAAGACTGATTTGCATATGGCTGGGTTTAAACTGGAATGGCATGGTGAGCAAAAAAACGATGGATTTAGGCCCAGATCTCTGTACTGGGGTGAATGTATGACATTGTTCTGCATTCTGTCCATCAATTGTTGTTTTTGCATTTGTCACCCCGAGTGGGAAGGGTATGCTCAGACGTGAGTCCCTTGCTCTCCATGCCACTGGAATCAGGCTATCCTGGCTGACGAGGGCTGAAAGCCCGAAACCGGTCCTAGGATGCTTGTTTCCAGTCCAGGGAGGACCTGGCTTGGCAGTTCGGGCTGGACTGTTCCCATGGGGCACAGGGTCAAGACTGATTTGCATATGGCTGGGTTTAAACTGGAATGGCATGGTGAGCAAAAAAACGATGGATTTAGGCCCAGATCTCTGTACTGGGGTGAATGTATGACATTGTTCTGCATTCTGTCCATCAATTGTTGTTTTTGCATTTGTCACCCCGAGTGGGAAGGGTATGCTCAGACGTGAGTCCCTTGCTCTCCATGCCACTGGAATCAGGCTATCCTGGCTGACGAGGGCTGAAAGCCCGAAACCGGTCCTAGGATGCTTGTTTCCAGTCCAGGGAGGACCTGGCTTGGCAGTTCGGGCTGGACTGTTCCCATGGGGCACAGGGTCAAGACTGATTTGCATATGGCTGGGTTTAAACTGGAATGGCATGGTGAGCAAAAAAACGATGGATTTAGGCCCAGATCTCTGTACTGGGGTGAATGTATGACATTGTTCTGCATTCTGTCCATCAATTGTTGTTTTTGCATTTGTCACCCCGAGTGGGAAGGGTATGCTCAGACGTGAGTCCCTTGCTCTCCATGCCACTGGAATCAGGCTATCCTGGCTGACGAGGGCTGAAAGCC
Organism: Triturus cristatus; assembly: GCF_964204655.1. Lineage (NCBI taxonomy): Eukaryota > Metazoa > Chordata > Amphibia > Caudata > Salamandridae > Triturus > Triturus cristatus. Next base: position 674,401,286 of record NC_140594.1, on the reverse strand, counting down.
CGAAACCGGTCCTAGGATGCTTGTTTCCAGTCCAGGGAGGACCTGGCTTGGCAGTTCGGGCTGGACTGTTCCCATGGGGCACAGGGTCAAGACTGATTTGCATATGGCTGGGTTTAAACTGGAATGGCATGGTGAGCAAAAAAACGATGGATTTAGGCCCAGATCTCTGTACTGGGGTGAATGTATGACATTGTTCTGCATTCTGTCCATCAATTGTTGTTTTTGCATTTGTCACCCCGAGTGGGAAGGGTATGCTCAGACGTGAGTCCCTTGCTCTCCATGCCACTGGAATCAGGCTATCCTGGCTGATGAGGGCTGAAAGCCCGAAACCGGTCCTAGGATGCTTGTTTCCAGTCCAGGGAGGACCTGGCTTGGCAGTTCGGGCTGGACTGTTCCCATGGGGCACAGGGTCAAGACTGATTTGCATATGGCTGGGTTTAAACTGGAATGGCATGGTGAGCAAAAAAACGATGGATTTAGGCCCAGATCTCTGTACTGGGGTGAATGTATGACATTGTTCTGCATTCTGTCCATCAATTGTTGTTTTTGCATTTGTCACCCCGAGTGGGAAGGGTATGCTCAGACGTGAGTCCCTTGCTCTCCATGCCACTGGAATCAGGCTATCCTGGCTGACGAGGGCTGAAAGCCCGAAACCGGTCCTAGGATGCTTGTTTCCAGTCCAGGGAGGACCTGGCTTGGCAGTTCGGGCTGGACTGTTCCCATGGGGCACAGGGTCAAGACTGATTTGCATATGGCTGGGTTTAAACTGGAATGGCATGGTGAGCAAAAAAACGATGGATTTAGGCCCAGATCTCTGTACTGGGGTGAATGTATGACATTGTTCTGCATTCTGTCCATCAATTGTTGTTTTTGCATTTGTCACCCCGAGTGGGAAGGGTATGCTCAGACGTGAGTCCCTTGCTCTCCATGCCACTGGAATCAGGCTATCCTGGCTGACGAGGGCTGAAAGCCCGAAACCGGTCCTAGGATGCTTGTTTCCAGTCCAGGGAGGACCTGGCTTGGCAGTTCGGGCTGGACTGTTCCCATGGGGCACAGGGTCAAGACTGATTTGCATATGGCTGGGTTTAAACTGGAATGGCATGGTGAGCAAAAAAACGATGGATTTAGGCCCAGATCTCTGTACTGGGGTGAATGTATGACATTGTTCTGCATTCTGTCCATCAATTGTTGTTTTTGCATTTGTCACCCCGAGTGGGAAGGGTATGCTCAGACGTGAGTCCCTTGCTCTCCATGCCACTGGAATCAGGCTATCCTGGCTGACGAGGGCTGAAAGCCCGAAACCGGTCCTAGGATGCTTGTTTCCAGTCCAGGGAGGACCTGGCTTGGCAGTTCGGGCTGGACTGTTCCCATGGGGCACAGGGTCAAGACTGATTTGCATATGGCTGGGTTTAAACTGGAATGGCATGGTGAGCAAAAAAACGATGGATTTAGGCCCAGATCTCTGTACTGGGGTGAATGTATGACATTGTTCTGCATTCTGTCCATCAATTGTTGTTTTTGCATTTGTCACCCCAAGTGGGAAGGGTATGCTCAGACGTGAGTCCCTTGCTCTCCATGCCACTGGAATCAGGCTATCCTGGCTGACGAGGGCTGAAAGCCCGAAACCGGTCCTAGGATGCTTGTTTCCAGTCCAGGGAGGACCTGGCTTGGCAGTTCGGGCTGGACTGTTCCCATGGGGCACAGGGTCAAGACTGATTTGCATATGGCTGGGTTTAAACTGGAATGGCATGGTGAGCAAAAAAACGATGGATTTAGGCCCAGATCTCTGTACTGGGGTGAATGTATGACATTGTTCTGCATTCTGTCCATCAATTGTTGTTTTTGCATTTGTCACCCCGAGTGGGAAGGGTATGCTCAGACGTGAGTCCCTTGCTCTCCATGCCACTGGAATCAGGCTATCCTGGCTGACGAGGGCTGAAAGCCCGAAACCGGTCCTAGGATGCTTGTTTCCAGTCCAGGGAGGACCTGGCTTGGCAGTTCGGGCTGGACTGTTCCCATGGGGCACAGGGTCAAGACTGATTTGCATATGGCTGGGTTTAAACTGGAATGGCATGGTGAGCAAAAAAACGATGGATTTAGGCCCAGATCTCTGTACTGGGGTGAATGTATGACATTGTTCTGCATTCTGTCCATCAATTGTTGTTTTTGCATTTGTCACCCCGAGTGGGAAGGGTATGCTCAGACGTGAGTCCCTTGCTCTCCATGCCACTGGAATCAGGCTATCCTGGCTGACGAGGGCTGAAAGCCCGAAACCGGTCCTAGGATGCTTGTTTCCAGTCCAGGGAGGACCTGGCTTGGCAGTTCGGGCTGGACTGTTCCCATGGGGCACAGGGTCAAGACTGATTTGCATATGGCTGGGTTTAAACTGGAATGGCATGGTGAGCAAAAAAACGATGGATTTAGGCCCAGATCTCTGTACTGGGGTGAATGTATGACATTGTTCTGCATTCTGTCCATCAATTGTTGTTTTTGCATTTGTCACCCCGAGTGGGAAGGGTATGCTCAGACGTGAGTCCCTTGCTCTCCATGCCACTGGAATCAGGCTATCCTGGCTGACGAGGGCTGAAAGCCCGAAACCGGTCCTAGGATGCTTGTTTCCAGTCCAGGGAGGACCTGGCTTGGCAGTTCGGGCTGGACTGTTCCCAGGGGGCAGGGTCAAGACTGATTTGCATATGGCTGGGTTTAAACTGGAATGGCATGGTGAGCAAAAAAACGATGGATTTAGGCCCAGATCTCTGTACTGGGGTGAATGTATGACATTGTTCTGCATTCTGTCCATCAATTGTTGTTTTTGCATTAGTCCATGGATTCATACAACAGAGGATAGGGAGGAGGGGGATGGGGCAGCAAGCTAACTGTTCAGAGAAGGTGGGTATTAGGAACTTTATTGTTTTTAAAATGTGTGTCTTTGCGAACTACTTAAAATATGAACAAGTATGCAGCATAATCTCACTTTTATTCAGGAAGAAGAGGATGTTTGTGACTGTGACTCCGGGCTCACTTGGCAGAAACACCCCCTGACCCTCCACCCCAATCGCAAAATGTAATGCCCGTGAAAAGGGTAGGTGGACGCAGTGTTATATAGAACATAGTTCTGATAGCACGATTGAAAATGAAAACTAGATGTAGTATATGGTATAAACAATGCACCAAAAAGTGTTATATAAGATGAACCGGGGCGTGAAATATAATATGCAATACATTGTACGCAATGACAGATCCATTGGAGAGCGCGAGATAGCACAGGCACTAGCGCGTGCAATGCTATATGCGCCTTAGAGTGTAATATGCACAGGGCAGTGTTGTGTAACATAACAAGTCTCTAAAGTTGTAATATAAAATATGTGCTGGGGAGTGTAACATTGCATATGCACTGTGACAAAGATATGGATCCCAGATTGTAATATGTATGGCATAGCGCTGTGCGTTATAACATACACATCGAGGAAGGCACGTTAGATGGGGCAATATAACCAGTGCGAAGGCAAGTGTGGCATGACATATTCACGGGGTGGTGTTACAGTGCACATGGGCTAGAGAGTGTCATAGCATACGCACTAGCTGGTGGAATACAACACAGAGGTGTGAGGCAATCGGCGGGCACTGGTGGGTGTAACACAGCATTGGGCTCAGCCAGGAGCACGCTGTGACTCTCAAGTGAGGTTTGTCTCCTTTCCAGAGAGTAAAATAAAAAGTATTACACATCCGGCAGTGGATGTGTTTTTTATTAACCGTGAGGGGGGTTTCTTGCATAGTTTGGTCGACTTTTTGTCGAATCCCCTTTGAATGGCTTGGTGTGCGTGTATAATAAATGTGCCCGTCAATAGCTACCCATGTTTGTATAAATAAACGACAAGGGTGTCTACTTGGAGAGTACCCACCGGCGGGGGCGCCGGGATTAGGCACGGTAGGGCGTCAGACACGTCAGAGCTTCACTAGTGGTGTAAATACATTCCATGTGGATTCATTCTATGCATAGTCGCCTTTTAATGAATATCACGCAAATCGTCATGGTGATAGGTACATACGGTTTGTCCAGCATGTCCTAGGTGTTTCTATAAATATATATATTTTTAAAATAATAAAAAACAAAGGCCGGCCCCGGGGGATGGGGTCCCCGGAGCCATAAGTGGCCTGAGGAGGGGGGCAACGCAGCCCCCTCCTAAAGAATTGAAACTAAAAAAAGGCCATGACCCGGGGGTTGGGGTCCCCGGGGCCGATTAAGGCCTTGGGAGGGCCAAATGTATTTTTTTCAACCAAAAAAATTAGGGTGCAGGCCCTGGGGGATGGGGTCCCCAGAGCCAGTAAATTAGAAAAAGAAGAGGGGCCACACAGCCCTCCTTCTTAAAAAAATTAAATAAATAAAAGACCGGCATCGCGCTGGAGGCCACGCCCCCTCCTTGCAGCACTCTGCAAACGCGCCCCCTGGCCAGTTGTAAATTGGGGAATTAATTCCCTTTCAATCCTGAGGGACCCTGGGGGCCAACTAGCCCACCAGGTGCTTCCAGTAAGTGCCACTGCTCTGCGTTGCAGAGAGGTGGTGCAGGCCGTGCCCCTTTTTACTAGGCCTAGGCTAAAGTTCCATTCGGCTTGCGGAAATTGCGATAATTTGACATTTTCGCGTTCCGCGGAGAGCGCGAAAATGTCAAAATGTCCGCATTCTGCAGCTTAGCGATAATTTGTTTCTTGCTCGCGCTGTAAAATAATACATTCTCGCGCGCGCGCGATCGCCTTACCTGAATCCCCGCGTTCGCCGACAAGTTTTCCCGATCCGGTCGCGTTCTCCACGAGCTGTTGGATTGTTGGTAGCCATTTGCGCTGTCTCGCGACAGTTCGCGCCAGCAGTAATGTCATTGGTCGCGCGATCACGTCTTTCTTCTCGCGATCATGCACCGCGAGAAGAGTGAAAACAAGATGGCCGCGCCCGCGAGCAACCTCATGGGTAAGTTGGCGAGCCGCGACCGCGCAGAAAATACCGCGAACGGGCGGGAAAAAAACTTCCGCATCTTCGCGATATTTCCGCGTGTTTGCGGAGATTTTTAAAATTTTTGCGATAATTTGCGAAAGTCACTTTCGCAAATTCCGCCCACCCCTACTTTTTACACCTCTCTGCAATGGCGCTTACTGGACGTACCTAGTGGGCTATTTTGCCCCTAGGGATCCTCAGGGTTCAAGGGGACTTAATCTCACAACTTAAAAAACGGCCACAGGGCATGTTTACACAGTGGGGATGGAAGGGGACGGGGCCTGAGGTGACGTGTGCAAACACGCCCTATGGCGCGTTTTAAGTTGGGGAAATAATTCCCCTTCAATCCTGAGGGCCCCTTGGGGCTAACTAGCCCACCCGGTGCTTCCAGTAAGCGCCACTGAGCTGTGTTGCAGAGAGGTGGTCCAGGCCGTGCCACTTTTTACACCTCTCTGCAACGCAGCTCTGTGGCGCATACTGGAGGTACCTAGTGGGCTAGGACCCTAGGGACCCTCAGGATTCAAATGAACTTAATCTCCCAACTAAAAACGGCCACAGGGCGTGTTTACACAGTGGTGAAGGGAGGGGACGGGCCTGAGTTAACGTGTGCAAACAAGCCCTGTGGCACGTTTTAAGTTGGGGAAATAATTCCCCTTCAATCCTGAGGGACCCTGGGGGCCAACTAGCCCACCAGGTGCTTCCAGTAAGCACCACTCCGCTGCGTTGCAGAGAGGTGGTCTAGGCCGTGCCCCTTTTTACATCTCTCTGCAACGCAGCTCTGTGGCGCTTACTGGAGGTACCTAGTGGTCTAGTTGGACCCTAGGGACCCTCAGGATTCAAGGGGACTTAATCTCCCAACTTAAAACGGCCACAGGGCGTGTTTACACAGTGGGGAAGTGAGGGGACTGGGCCTGAGGTGACGTGTGCAAACACGCCCTGTGGCGCGTTTTAAGAGGTAGTTTTAATCCCCTGCCCTATTTTATACTAGGGGCTTACAGAGGAGGTCATGCTGATCACAGGGGGACCCCAACGCATAGTGTTCCCTAGTGTATGTAGGTGTTTTCACTGTATTCTGAGTGTCTTTTAACATAGCACTGGCTCTAGGACTGGTTAGTCAGACTCAGTTACCACCAGTATCCGTCTGAAAAAGTTGAGGGTACAGGATGATTTTGCAACAAGGCTTCTTTCTGCTCTTCTGTTTGTTCTTTCTGCACGTTATCCTTCTTCCTGCACTTTTCTTCGTCTTTGAGGACTTCTGTTGCTTCTTTCTGCATTTCATTTTTTTCTTTCTGTGCGTTTTTTCTTCTTTCTTCACATGTCGTATCTCTGTAGGCATAGTTAGAAATTAGCATTTAAAAAACCTTTGAAATTCACTGAAAAAACCATAGGTTTCAGGCATGTTATAGTTAGGAATTAGCATTTAAAAAACCTTAGAAATTCACTGAAAAAACCATAGGTTTTAGGGGCGTTATAGTTAGCTGGACTTTTCACTCGTACAAAACCATTGAAATTCCCCCGTTATAGTTAGTTCAGCTAACTATAACTCGCGCGCCCGCAATGCACTGCTGATGATGTCACATATTACATCACTCATGACATGGTCAGTGACATCACTCATGACATCTCAAATGACATCACTAATGACATCACTGATGACATCATCCTTGTGATAGAGTGGCAGACCTCCTCTTCCCCTAATATAACCTTTGATACACACATTCAAAAATAGAAACTACAATGTTCAAAACAATGGACATACCAATACCAGTTACAACAACCTATTCAGTAATTCTAAGATCCACATACACATCCACTCATTCACCAACAGTCCTATACAGTCACTCATACATGTACTCACTCATCATATGTACTCACACAACTATACATCCTGTTACACAACGCCATTCATCCATAGAGTTACTCACACACATAGTCACTCATGCTAATAAAGAATCAAACATCCATTTACTTGCATATACAGTTATACACACACCACCACACTTACTTCTACAGAAACTTACACATACTTAGTCTTTTAAACAATCACTTATAGAAACACATACTTATTCATACAGGAACTCTTTCAATCTCTCACTCTCACATATACTCACTTATATACACCAATAGTCACATATACTAGTTTAAAACATATGTAGTTACTCATAAAGACACTATTGAGACAGTCTATCACTCACTAACACACCCATGCACACACTCATCCACCCATACAGTCCTGCACACATGCTGTCTTCAACACATACAAACAGTGAGTCACTCATTCATGCCCCTATGCACTACGTAATACCATCCACCGAACCATACAGACACTCAGACACTCATACTGATGCTCAAAAATCCAACTAATAACCTATATAGACACTCATGTAGCTACTCACCAACCCATGCAGCCACTTATACACAAAGTGAGAGACTGATACAGATATTTACACATTTAAACATTACTCACTAAGCCATGTATTCACTAAGATACACTTAATCAGTCAGTTATGCAATCAATTTTTCAAAAACAAATAATCCATTTAGACACTTATATACCCATTTATTCTTCCATCGACCTTGAGATATACATATATAAAACATATGTAATTTTCAGAAAAACACAAATTCACTGGATGATGTCATCAGTGATGTCATTTGAGATGTCATCAGTGATGTCATGAGTGATGTCACTGACCATGTCATGAGTGATGTAATATGTGATGTCATCAGCAGTGCATTGCGGGCGCGTGAGTTATAGTTAGCTGAACTAACTTTAACGGGGGAATTTCAATGGTTTTGTACGAGTGAAAAGTCCAGGTAACTATAATGTCCCTGAAACCTATGGTTTTTTCAGTGAATTTCTAAGGTATTTTAAATGCTAATTCCTAAATATAACATGCCTGAAACCTATGTTTTTTTCAGTGTATATATATATATATATATATATGAGAAGAAAAGGGTGCCCCCGTTATGAGAAGCACACACAGGAGGCACACGTAGTTCAGGGAAGGCTTCTGCAGTCACCGCGCCACCTTACGCGTTTCGGGCAACGCCCTTCGTCAGAGGTATGTTGTGCGCGGCTCACCAAACACACGACTTCAAGTATTTCCCCTCTTTTCTTTCAGTTACAGAATACAACTCAGGTGAGTGCATCCACAGCATTATGGGACTTGGAGTTCATCACATTCGACCCAGGTGGGCTGCTGGTGAGATACAGTTCACAGTTCTTAAAAACACGATGCTTACACTTTGAATCCTTCTCCCTCCTCCTGCTCCATTCGCCGCTATCGTTTCCAATTACAGCGGAGCCAAAAAGTATGGCGGTGCTCCTCCCGACCTGGGCTTGGCCGTTAATATGAGAAGAAAAAAAAAAAAATGGATGCACTCACCTGAGTTGTATTCTGTAACTGAAATAAAAGAGGGGAAATACTTGAAGTCGTGTGTTTGGTGAGCCGCGCACAACATACCTCTGACAAAGGGCGTTGCCCGAAACGCGTAAGGTGGCGCGGTGACTGCAGAAGCCGTCCCTTAACTACGTGTGCCTCCTATGTGTGCTTCTCATAACGGGGGCACCCTTTTCTTCTCATATATATATCTATATATATAGATTATCTACTGGCGGTCGCCAGTAGATAGTTATAGTTAGGACCCTGTTTCCATAGGAAATCCGCAACATTCTATTTGGAATAACTTTGGCGCCGGTTGATGAATCCTCGCGAAATTTTCAAAATAGGTGGGGCGCTACGCTCCGCTCCTACCCTGAAAGTCTCGGGGGGATTCGTCAAGCGGGGGCTGAGAAAAAAGGGGGGTCCCAAAACACGTTTTTCCCATGCATTTTTCCATAGGACCTTTAGACACAGCTACAGCCCGAACGGCTGAACAGAGTTACTTGAAATTTGGCAGAGAGGTAGTCCTCAGGTCAAGGAAGTGCCTTTTGTAGGTCTGGTGTAAATCTGTTCAGTAGTTCCTGAGAAAATAGCATTTAAATCAATATATATATGTGGGCGGAGCCTAACCACACATCTCATCCTGAGATCTGATTGGCTGTCAGCACTTCATCCAAGAAGTGTTGGCAGCCATCTTGGGACCAATATACATGATAGCACCTCATTAAAAAGCATTGCAGTTAATAGAAGATTTTAAGACTTTAGTTACATTATAAATCATTTGTTGATGGTACCATACTCATTTTAGGAATTGTGGTATGTTCTAAGGTGATTTCACCATGTGAAAAAGCCTTCTGCTGGGATATCATGATTGAGAGAAAAATATTTTCTCATGCTTTTACCACAGAGGTTTGGAAGGTGATCTATAAGCTAAACTGAGAGCTTATTTTCTGTAAATTCACATTATCTTTCTCAGTCATGTGAGAATGAAGTCTGACATTCTCAGTAAAACATGTACATCCAACAAGGGCAGAGACTGTCAGTTGATTCCTTTGTGTTCTACTGCAGCTTTCCAGAGTGTTCCAAAGAACTACTAGAGCGCTAACCGTCCTACTTATGATAAATGTATGGCACACCTGAAGCCATCTTGCTTGGATTAAAGTGGTAACTCTTAAAACATTTAATTTAAAAAGGAACAAAATGAGGTGGTTCATTTTTCCATAAAAAGTATGATTAGTGCTGCATAAAGAAAAATTAGGGCACATTTTGAGTGACTTCTCAAATCCTGGCATGCAGACTGAAACATGCACTTTCAATACCAGCAGCAGTTTTCCCTGGTGAGCAGTAGCTTTACTACAGTGATCTAATGAGCAAAAAGAGTGCTAACATTCTGATTTTATGGCAAATGTGTGACACATTTGAATGCCTTCTTGATGGAATCAAAGTAAAAAACTGAAAGTATTTCCTACTGAGGAGACTGCAGTAAATGAGGAAATTAGGAAACTTCATAACAAATAAGTCTCCCAAGATGGCCACCAGAGACAAAAGAGCCCAAATGTAGCCCAAATATCACCCAGATGTAGCCCAAGTATAGCCCAATGACAGAATGTCCAAGAATGTTCTTAAAAACAACTAGAGCACTTACTGTCTTCTTTATGACAAAAGTATGGCACACCTGAAGCCATCTTGATTGGAATAAACTGGTAACACTTAAAACATTTAATTTAAAAAGGAACACAATGAGGGGGTTCATTTTGCCATAGAAATTATGATTAATGCTGAAGAAAGAAAATGAGAGCACATTTTGAGTGACTTCTCAAATCCTCTTCTATTTCATTAAAAAATTCTGACATGCAAACTGAAACATGCACTTTTAATACCAGGAGCAGACTTCCATGGTGAGCAGTAGTTTTACTACAGTGATCTAATGAGCAACTAGAGTGCTAACATTCAGAATTCATGGCAAATGTGTGACATATCTGAATACCTTCATGATGGAATCAAAGTAAAAAACTGAAAGCATTTCCGACTGAGGAGACTGCAGTACATGAGGAAATTAGGAAACTTCATAACAAATAAATCTCCCAAGATGGCCACCGGAGACAAAAGAGCCCAAATGTAGCCCAAAATCACCCAGATATAGCCCAATGACAGAAGTGTGCAAAACACTTATTATTTTGTGTTTTTGCAGTGTTATATAGTGCAGACTTGTCAGGTATTGGAGTGCTTTACATGAGCATTGGTTACATCACACAAGAACAAATTCATTTTGGTTGTAGACATGGGGAGACTAAGTGATTTGACCAGAATCACAGAATGTCGAGCTGAAGCAGAAACTTCAACCTGGTTCCCCAGTTGCAAAGTCTGCAGTTCTGGAAGTAACACCACATCCTCTCCCCTATGTGCAACATTTAATCAAGTTGTCAACTAGATAAAAAAACATAAAGATAACAAATAATTTAAAAGTGCTTTGTCGCTATTTGAAAACTCAGAAAATATGTCCTTATTTTAGTCTTTTAGAGCACTAACCATAATTTTGATGCCAATAAGACCCTCTCATATATGTAATTTCTAAAGGAATGCTCTAGGTATTACAGTTTTGATTACATCAAGATGATGTCAGGCGCTCCACACTTTTGTAATAAATATAGAATGTTAGCAATCTAGTTGTTCATTAGGATACTGTTGAGAGGCAGAGGCCAGGGGCACGGACTCTGAAAATTGAAGGCAGGTAGGAGGGTGCAAAGGCAACAATTTAACCACACTGAGCAGGCAGGAAGGGCCGTGGAAGCACAACAGACTATGGAGGGCAGTGGAAAGGGGGGCAGGGGCAACAAACCAACAATACAGGACTTGCAAGAGAGGCTGTTGGAGGGAAGATCTATTACGGGTCAAGGAAGCTAGGGGCGGTCCCCAGAGCCCCGGGAGCCACCACAGAACTGAGCAGGAGAGTGAGTCAGGGACAAAAGGGGCACCTTAATTTGAGCCGGGGTGCCTAGGAACGCTTGCTCCAAAAATGAAGAAAACAGACATATGAGACATGGAATTGGAGGCAGAATACAATGGCAGTTTAATGAGAAGATGCAACTTCAAAGAAACCGCAGAATAGAGACCTAAAGTACAAAATACAGAATCCAGATAATCATACAGCTGTCATGATATTCTCTGTATCTCAATTAATGGACTGACAGAGAGAGAGAGAAAACACATCTATAAATGCATCATGAGAAACAAGTTACACCAAGGAAAATGTTACCTAGGGACACTCACATTTACTCTTAGAGCAAGCATTCCTGCAATTACAATACAACATCTTTTAAATGCAAAAGTAAAGAGAACAATGGTTAAACATAACATGACATTTCATATAGGTAAAATAGAATAAGATACTTCAAGCAAAGCCGAGCAAGACATTTTAAGCAAAGGAAGACAAGAGCTCCCAGTTCTTGGGGAAAACCTGCACAGCCTGTTAACCTACATACAGACGGCGAGGTTGTCCGTCGATATCTGTGGGTGCTCCCTTTTTATATCATTTTGTGGGCTCCTTTGCACGCTACATCTACCTACGTATGCTACCCAAAAGCTTCGTCTGCAGATTTTACCAGACATTTCGTCATTTACCCACTTAATGCTGACAATGGACTGGGTGAAAAGGTCAGTCTCTCAGGCCAATCGCTTATCGTAAGTTCCACAGAGCAAGCAGAAAATAATGGGTATTGTACAGGAATTCAATATATTCATGTATAAAATCTCCTCAGTTCTCCTAACTTGACGCTCTGCGGTTGCCACTTCCTTAAAAGCGGGAAACCTGCCCAGGAAGCAAGTACCAGTCCAGGATGCAGCCTACTGTATGTCGACAGCTTCAGGGGGATGTTGAACTTTGATACCGAGCACGGAGCACTCGGGTAGGGTGGGGGCTACTAGTTTGGAGCAGAAGGCCTCGCAGACCTGCCTTCAGACTGCTATACACTAAAATTGCAGAGCTATGGTCAATTTAACAAAGAGGCCTACATATTGAACAGAAGGGCCTACACAGGGGTTTTATGCTGGCTGAGTGGTAAGGATGTCTCAGGATAATTATATAGCAACACAGGACCCGCTGGTCAATTTAATACGGCCTACAAATGCGGCTGGCAGGGCAAGGACAAGGGTCTCATACTTCAGGTGTGGACAGAACGGGCCAGGGGCCCCCTGTGATACAAAATCTACCCTCCTTCAAGGCTGTGGCAATGTAATAGACCATTGTGGGCAGAAGGAAGAGGCAATGGTAGTACAACCATACATGCCAACAGACCCGATTCAGCCAGGAAACGTCCAATGTTTTTAAGCTCAAATGGGCTTTATTTGATCTGTCTCCTGTCTACAATATCCTCTTTTTCAATGTAACTCAAAGGGGAAAATCAATACCCCAGTTTTTTTTCAAAATCTCCCTCTTACCAAGTTCAAAATGTTCGCAAGTATGGTACATTGGATCATGGAAGGAAATGGGATAGGGACATGGACTTGGATAACAGAGGACAGGAGAGACATGGAGAGGTGCACCAAACTGACCCTGCAGGGCAGGCATCAGGGTTTGCAGCAGCACAATACACCACACAGGGCATGCAGGACGGGAGTGCAGCACAACAATCCATAGAAAGCAAGAGGGAGGGGACAGGACCATGCACATGGACAACAGAGAACAGAGGGGCAAGAGGCAATGGTAGCTAGCTGACCATAATGGACAGACAGGAGAGAAGGCTGCAGCATAACAGACCATAAAGGGCAGGAGGGACGGATCAGGGGCATTACAATGGAACAGACAAGCCAGGAGGGAGGGAGTAGGGGTCTGCACATGTAAACAGAGGGCTGGGGGCAAGGGGGCAGGGCAGGAGCAGCAAGATGGCCATGGAGGTCAGGCAGGATGGGCACTAGAAGCAAGACACAACATGAAGAGCAACAGTGAGACTGTGATGGCATACACACAGACCATGGAGGGAAGGTGGGAGGGGGTCAGGGGCAGCTAACTGACCACACAGGGAAAGTGGGAGGGGCCATGGCAGCACAGAAGACCATGCATGGCAAGTGGGAGGGTTAGTGGCAGCACAATGGCTATGATGGGCAAGAAGGAGGGTGCAGGGGCATGCACAAAGGACGATGGAGGATAGAAGGGAGGGTCAGGACCTGTGCACAGACAAGAAAGTTCAGGGGAAGGGGCCTCACAACAGACCACACGGGGCAGGCAGGAGGAGCAGTTGCAGCACAACAGACCAGGGAGGGCAGAAGGGTGTGGCAGTACAATGGACCATGTAGGACAGGAGGAAGAGGATAGAGGCATGGCATGTGGACAGGCAGGGTGGAGGTGGCAGGGACAGGTTACAGTCATCTGACAATGCTAGGCAGGTGGGAGGGGAGTGGCAGCTCAACAGAACACTCAGAGTAGATAGGAGTGGCAGGTCCATGGGACATGGTGGGCAAAAAGGATGGAGCAGGGGCATGCACAAAGACATCGGAGGGCAGGGGGAAGGAGAATAGGGGCAGCAAGCTAAGCACAGAGTTTAAGCAGGAGGTCAATGATGGGGCATAGAATTGGGCAATGGAGGGCAGGAGGAGTGGACTGGTACATCATACTAAATTGAGGGCAGTGGCAGCACATCAGACCATGCATGGCAGGAGGGAGGAGGCTAGTCCATGGATTCACACAACAGAGGATAGGGAGGAGGGGGATGGGGCAGCAAGCTAACTGTTCAGAGAAGGCGGGTATTAGTAACTTTATTGTTTTTAAAACATTTTGTCTGTGCAAACTACTTAAAATATGAACAAGTATGCAGCATAATCTCACTTTTATTCAGGAAGAAGAAGACGTTAGTGACTGTGACTCCGGGCTCACTTGGCAAAAACACCCCCTGACCCTCCACCCCCTATCCCAAAATGTAATGCCCGTGAAAAGGGTAGGTGAACACAGTGTTATATAGAACATAGTCCTGAGAGCACGATTGAAAATGAAAACTAGATATAGTGTATGGTATAAACTATGCACCAAAAAGTGTGATATAAGATGAACCAGGCGTGAAATATAATATGCAATACATTGTGCGCAATGACAGATTCATTGGAGAGCGCGAGATAGCACAGGCACTAGCGTGTGCTATGCGATATGCGCCTTGGAGTGTAATATGCACAGGGCAGTGTTGTGTAACCTAACTAGTCTCTAAAGTTGTAATATAAAATATGTGCTGGGGAGTGTAACGTTGCATATGCACTGTGACAAAGATATGGATCCCAAATTGTAATATGTATGGCATAGCACTGTGCGTTATAACATAGGCATCGAGGAAGGCACGTTAGATGGGGCAATATAACCCGTGCGAAGACAAGTGTGGCATGACATTTTCACGAGGTGGTGTTACAGTGCACATGGGCTAGAGAGTGTCATAGCATATGCACTAGCTAGTGGAATACAATACAGAGGTGTGTGGCACTCGGCAGGCAATGGTGGGTGTAACACAGCATTGGGCTCTGTCAGGAGCGCGCTGTGACTCGCAAGTGATGTTCGTCCCCTTTCCAGAGAGTAAAATAAAAAGTATTACACATCCGGCAGTGGATGTGTGTTTTATTAACTGTGAGGGGGGTTTCTTGCATAGTTTTGGTCGAATTTTTGTCGAATCCCCTTTGAATGGCTTGGTGTGCATGTGTATTAAATGTGCCCGTCAATAGCTACCCATGTTTGTATAAATAAACGACAAGGGTGTCTACCGGGATTAGGCACGGTAGAGCATCAGACATGTCAGAGCTTCACTAGTGGTGTAAATACATTCCACGTGGATTAATTGCATGCATAGTCGCCTTTTAATGAATATCACGCAAATCGTCATGGTGATAGGTACGTACGGTTTGTCCAGCATGTCCTAGGTGTGTCTATAAATATATATTTTTTAAAAATAATAAAAAACAGTGGCCGGCCCTGGGGATTGGGGTCAAAAAAATATAATTAGGAGACAGGCCCTGGGGGATGGGGTCATCAGGGCCAATAAATTAGAATAAGAAGGGGAACCACACAGCCCCCCTTCTTAAAAAAATAAAATAAATAAAAGACTGGCATCATGCCGGAGGCCATGCCCCCTCCATGCAGCACTCTGCAAACGCGCCCCCAACAGGCATCTCCAGTATGCGCCAGGGAGCTGCGCTGCAGACAGGTGTTCTGAGGCCAAGCCCCTTTTTACACCTCTCTGCAACGCAGCTCTGTGGCGCTTACTGGAGGTACCTAGTGCTCTAGTGTGACCCTAGGGACCCTTAGGATTCAAGGGGACTTAATCTCTCAACTTAGAACAGCCACAGGGCGCGTTTACACAGTGGTGAAGGGAGGGGACGGGGCCTGAGGTGACGTGTGCAAACACGCACCATGGCACGTTTTAAATTGGGGATATAATTTCCCTTCAATACTGAGGGCCCCTGGGGGCTAACTAGCCCACCAAGTGCTTCCAGTAAGCGCCACTGAGCTGCATTGCAGAGAGGTGGTCCAGGCCGTGCCACTTTTTACACCTCTCTGCAACGCAGCTCTGTGGCACTTACTGGAGGTACCTAGTGGGCTAGTTGGACCCTAGGGACCCTCAGGACTCAAATGAACTTAATCTCCCAACTAAAAACGGACACAGGGCGTGTTTACACAATGGTGAAAGGAGGGGACGGGGCCTGAGTTAACGTGTGCAAAAACGCCCTGTGGCCTGTTTTAAGAGGTAGTTTTAATCCCCATGCCCTATTATATACTAGGGGCTTATAGAGGAGGTAAGGCTAATCACAGGGGGACCCCAACGCATAATGTTCCCTAGTGTATGTAGGTGTTTTCACTGTATTCTAAGTGTCTTTTAACATAGCACTGGCTCTAGGACTGGTTAGTCAGACTCAGTTACCACCAGTATCCGTCTGAAAAAGTTGAGGGTACAGGATGATTTTGCAACAAGGCTTCTTTCTGCTCTTCTTTTTGTTCTTTCTGCACGTTATCCTTCTTCCTGCACTTATCTTCGTATTTGAGGACTTCTGTTGCTTCTTTCTGCACTTCTTTTGTTTCTTTCTGTGCATTTTTTCTTCTTTCTTCACATGTCCTATCTCTGTAGGCATAGTTAGAAATTAGCATTTAAAAAACCTTTGAAATTAACAGAAAAAACCATAGGTTTCAGGCACGTTATAGTTAGGAATTAGCATTTAAAAAACCTCAGAAATTCACTGAAAAAAACATAGGTTTCAGGGGTGTTATAGTTAGCTGGACTTTTCACTTGTACAAAACCATTGAAATTCCCCCGTTATAGTTAGTTCAGCTAACTATAACTCGCGCGCCCGCAATGCACTGCTGATGACGTCACATATTACATCACTCATGACATGGTCAGTGACATCACTCATGACATCACAGATGACATCTCAAATGACATCACTGATGACATCACTGATGACATCATCCTTGTGATAGAGTGGCAGACCTCCTCTCACCCTAATATAACCTTTGATACACACATTCAAAAATAGAGACTAAAATTTTCAAAACAATGGACATACCAATACCAGTTACAACAACCTCTTCAGTAATTCTAAGATCCACATACACATCCACTCATTCACCAACAGTCCAATACAGTCACTCATACATGTACTCACTCATCATATGTACTCATACACCTATACATCCTGTTACACAATGCCACTCATCCATAGTTACTCACACACATAGTCACTCATGCTAATAAAGAATCAAACATACATTTACTTGCATATACAGTTATACACACACCACCACACTTACTTCTACGGAAACTTACACATACTTAGTCTTTTAAACAATCACTTATAGAAACACATACTTATTCATACAGGAACTCTTTCAATCTCTCACTCTCACATATACTCACATATATACACCAATAGTCACATATACTAGTTTAAAACATATGTAGTTACTCATAAAGACACTATTGAGACAGTCATTCACTCACTAACACACCCATACACACACTCATCCACCCATACAGTCCTGCACACATACTGTGTTCAACACATACAAACAGTGAGTCACTCATTCATGCACCTATGCACTACGTAATACCCCCACCGAACCATGCAGACACTCAGACTGATACTCAAAAAACCAACTAATAACCTATATAGACACCCATGTAGCTACTCACCAACCCATGCAGCCACTTATACACAAAGTGAGAGACTGATACAGATATTTACATATTTAAACATTACTCACTAAGCCATGTATTCACTATGATACACTTAATCAGTCAGTTACACAATCAATTTTTCAAAAACAAATCATCCATTTAGACACTTATATACCCATTTATTCTTCCATCGACCTTGAGATATACATATATAAAACATATTTAATTTTCAGAATAACACACATTCACTGGATGATGTCATCAGTGATGTCATCAGTGATGTCATTTGAGATGTCATCAGTGATGTCATGAGTGATGTCACTGACCATGTCATGAGTGATGTAATATGTGACGTCATCAGCAGTGCATTGCGGGCGCGCGAGTTATAGTTAGCTGAACTAACTATAACGGGGGAATTTCAATGGTTTTGTACAAGTGAAAAGTCCAGCTAACTATAACACCCCTGAAACCTATGGTTTTTTCAGTGAATATATATATAGATAGATATATTACCTACTGGCGGTCGCCAGTAGGTAGCTATAGTTAGGACCACGTTTCCATAGGAAATCCGCAACATTCTATTTTGAATAACTTTGGTGCCGGTTGACGAATCCTCGCGAATTTTTCAAAATAGGTGGGGCGCTACGCTCCGCTCCTACCCTGAAAGTCTCGGGGGGATTCGTCAAGCGGGGGCTGAGATAAAAGGGGGGTCCCAAAACGCGTTTTTCCCATGCATTTTTCCATAGGACCTTTAGACACAGCTACAGCCCGAACGGCTGAACAGAATTACTTGAAATTTGGCAGAGAGGTAGTCCTCAGGTCAAGGAAGTGCCTTTTGTAGGTTTGGTGTAAATCTGTTCAGTAGATTCTGAGAAAATAGCCTTTAAATCAATATATATATCTGAGCCAGCTTACGGTGCGCTTACGGTGCGCTTACCGTACGCGTACGGTGGCGTGCGCGAGCGCGATTCTGATTGGCCCTTAGATCTTAGTAAACATTCGAATCGGTCGCAACCAGGAAGCGGCGGCCGCCATTTTCTCTCTCGCACTCTGACAGGGGGTTTGATCAACCAAGTGCAAAAACACGTAAGGGGGCTGTTTACACAGCTCCCAAGCACCTTGCCATGTCGAGGGAGTCCCCAACGACCCCCCAAGTGAAAAAAGGCAATTTTAATTTTTTCGAAAATTTCGCCGATTACGCTTACCGTACGCGTACGGTAAGAAATAATAAAAATTAAAAAAAAATTATCCACATTCTCCCCTCCCCGTGTGCAAAAGGGGCCCGACGGGCACCTTTTGTGCATGGCTTATTAAAACTTAATCAAAACATATATTTTACCTGTCACAACGATGCTCATCATATGTCCTCCATGTGCGCACGGTGCGCGAAGCGCATCGTGCGTTCATGGCCCATCTAGCGTAACGTGGGCACGCGGTGCGCGAAGCGCACCGCGTGCTCACTGTGCGCGCACGGTGCGCTTTGCGCACGGAACGAACTGCGTTAAGTGGGCGCGCACGCCACAAATGGCGTAAAGTAACTTAGCATTTAAAAAAACGTACAAATTCACTGAAAAAACCATAGGTTTCACACACGTTATAGTTAGGAATTAGCATTTAAAAAACCTTGCAAATTCACTGAAAAAACCATAGGTTTCACACATGTTATAGTTAGCTGGACATTTTACTGATAAAAAACCAATGAAATTCCCCCGTTATAGTTACTGTAGGCAACTATAACTCACGCGACCGTAATCCGCTGCTGATGACATATGTGTCTTTATGAAAAAAAAATATTTGTAATATATGTATAGCTAAAATTTAATGGAAGAAGACATGGGCAAATAAGTGTCTAAATACAGTATTAGCATCAGCAGAGGATTACGGTCGCGTGAGTTATAGTTGCCTACAGTAACTATAACGGGGGAATTTCATTGGTTTTTTATCAGTAAAATGTCCAGCTAACTAGAACATGTGTGAAACCTATGGTTTTTTCAGTGAATAGATATATATATATATGTGTTATGTATTTCTCATATTAGTGTAATATAATATGGACAAAAATCAAGTTTTAATATCAGGTCTAATGGACAAACAGCTGAGCCACATATCTGTGAACTAATGTTATCATAAATCGCTATGTTTGTCTGCCTCCATATATACAGCAAGGAACCTATTTAGTTCCTTTCTGTATGCACGTGAACAATCGGTCTGTTTGGACACTTCTGTCTCTCAGCCTTTCTCCTTTCCTTGCAGGGTTCCTCGGGTTGTCGCTTAGTCCTACGCTCTTCAATATATATATATATATCTATGTAAGCCCGCTGGCTGAACTAATTAAATCTTTTGGTTTTTCTCTTACATCTTATGCTGACTATTCTCAAATCGTTGTCTCCCCAGCGAAAGGATTATCTGACACAGAAACCAACGTTGTAACTGTATGCGAGTGGTCAGCGAATGGATGGCTGAAACTGCCTATAGTTTAATTCATACAAGACCGAGTTGCTTCTCTTCGGACCTCAGTCTTCCTTTTGGAGGCCTACCTGGTGGACCAAAGAGTTGGGCACTCTTACCACGCCGGTCAATAAATCTCAGAAGTTGGTGTTAAATCACAAACTTTCCTACAGCGACAAAGCCAATGCTGTTATGTCTAAGGCCTTCTACACGCTTAAGATCATCACAGTTCCTCCCGTTCATTCCATTACAGCTCCAGAAAACAGTTGTTACTTCGGTAGTGCTGTCCAGTCTTGATTACTGCAACAACCTGTATCTTAATGCACATCAACATGTTCTCAATAAATTACAAACCTTTCAAAATGCTGCTGCGCTTCTGCTTCTTAGGATCCCTAAAACCAATCGGTGTCTAAGTCAATGAGTACACTTCATTGGCTACCAATCAGACAAAGAATTATCTTTAAAACTCTTTGTGTCGCTTATTAAGACTTAGATGGGAATGAACCTATGTTCTTGCGAAACAGTTTCAACTGGTACATTCCCAACAAGCCACTCAAAGCATCGAATGCCAAAAAGGTGATCTTGCCCAAATTCAAATGCATGGCCGGGGGGTGGGTACGGGGGGCTTCCTCTCGATATCAAAACTTTGCCAAATCTCCTTGCCTTTAGCAAATCCTTGAAGACCTGGCTATTTAACTCTTTATAATCTGTTCCTCGGTCTCAACAGCACATGGTAGCCCAAGCCACCTTTGGGTATTCATTGCGCTCAACAAATTCAATTAACATAACATAACACATTCACATATTCACCTATGTACTTATTGTACGTAACCATTGAATGCGTTATCCTTTTTCTCTGTATCTAACCCTCTGTCATGTCATTGCAATGACAGAAGAGCCATGCTGTTTTAATTTCACTTCTTTGCATGCAGGAAATGTGATATTTTTAATGTTGTGCGATTCCAACATGAAATTGTACATTCATGATTTAGGTGTTTTGATGACTCATTTCTCGTGTCATATGCCTTGCCTTTTTGAGCCCCATCATGGCATTCGTTTCTTCAATTATTCATGTATTCATTAGCATTTACGTACATGTCACAGTGCATGATTTTGAGTTATGAGCAGGAATGTGTGTCACAGGCTATTTAGGAAGTTGCTAATTCTGGCATGGTTTTGGTGCTAATGTGAACATTAACTGAGGCTACAAAAAAGGGACTTCACCACAGACATCATCTAAAGATTGCTTTGCCTTCTATTTTACTCGTATGTTACCAACTGTTATCGTTTTCACATGCATTGCCTTTATTGTACTGACCTTCATGCTATATCTGCAATTATACTTATTGATTTACTTTGCACTACAACTGGTTCTGATATTTTAATAAAGCCTTGAAAAAATATAATGTGGATTTCTTGGGTGTGCATTGCATCCATCAGGGAAAGGTGTTCCAGTAACTGCCCACAAAGACATAAAAGATACTCCTCGGTGTCTCTGGCAGGATTGCTCATTATACTATATGCATCATGTTCAGGTAAGTGAGGGGAGATGCGCGGGTCACGCTTTTTTATATTTATTTTATCCTTTTTCTTGGTCAATCTGGTAAGTTGGTTCAAACCTGTACTTGCCTGAGGACCAGAAAAATTATAACTGGGCCATATTTACAGGCAGGCCTCCGAGAACAGTATCACTCTGGTTATACCGCTTTTGCCAGCTGCAGTTTAATAGCCGCTAATAGCTTCTGAGGGGCCCCATTATAACAACACACAGAGAGTTTGACCGAATTAGAGTGCATAAAACCCTTTCAGTTTATGGAACACTGCCCTTTCCAACTAGCTGGGGATTCCAATGCCACATCCAGAGCCGACGGCCATGTCCGAGTCCTGAGGAGAACCCTACAACCACTAAGGGTTCGAAACGCCTTGGCTTTTTGAGTACGCGGTATCTTCAACAGGGGCGTGCCATTAGAGATCTAGCTAAATTCTTCCCCCATCTAGGCAACACCCAGACAAATGTGTGTAACCCCATTGCTCCCTCAAAGGCAGGACAAGTTAGAGCAGCCCTGAATAGGCATAATGTCCGCTTTGTGCTCATATATGTTACTTTGTGTTGTATGAATTTTCCACTTTAATGTTTTTTGTTGTCATTTGTGCACAATGTTGTTGTGTTGTATATACTGAATTTGAGTATGTGTTAAAATGAGTTTTGTATGCCGCTATTCCAACTAAGTGCTTTCCATTCTAAGACGTGCACAATTGAGTTTGATTGTTTTGTGTATAAAATATTATAAATTGAGCTTAATAAAGCTGAGGCACCTTTGAATTGTTGGTCTATGGTGCCCATTGAACTCATGGTCAATAGTCTTCTTGGACATTTTGTCTTGTTTGCAATTAGTATGGTGGTCCAGTCCAGGCAGTTAAGGACCCAAGTCTTACTTGTTTATACTATCACTACCATAAGAGCAGCAAGTGCATTGGCACTGGGGTAATGTTGTGAGGGACCACTGCACCCTGATTAAGGAAATATTACTTGCAAAAGGGGGTGAGGAGCCATTTTCCTTGCTAGAACTGGGGCCCAAATCCATCTTGTTGCACAGGGAACAGATCCCAAGTAACAAGGGGGAGAGATGTGAGGCTTTTTCCCATTTTTTGACACAAATGGGCAGGCACCATGCTGTGGGCCTCAGGCCTAGGAGTGATGGTCCAGTAGTGTGGGCAGAGGAGTCTATATGATTTGTGCTGCTGGTGCAGAGCAGGGGCTCAGGTGTGTGAGGGCCCGACTAAACTTGTATTATGGCTGTTTTACCATCATTCCTTACTTGTATTTGGGCTCAGTGAACCCTTGCTGTATCAGTGTTGCTTTGGGCATTGAACTAATGCCTTAGAAAGGAGAAAAATGAAGTAGAGGAGACACCTTACCTTTAGCTTCAGAGAGATGGCTGAAAGGAAGTTTAACAAAGGGGTAAATGAGGCTTTAGCTCTCATTAGTGAGGCAAGTGTAGTGGCACTTGGGCCCAGGAGTGTGAAGGGCCCACTAAATCACAGCTAAAACACAATAACTGTCTTACTTTACAATCAAAACATGGTGAGTAAGATTAGGGCTGAAACACCCATGCTGCAGAGGGGGCTACATGAGAGCTATTTTTTTCTGTAAAGGGCAGAGTATGTTTCAAAATCGGACTGATGACCAGACTTGGTGGGGAAAGGGTGAAAGAGGCAGAGTGGATAGCCTTCTACTCAGGGCTTCAGCTATCATTAATGCAGACAGTGCAGTTGCATTGGGGCCCAGGAGTGTGAGGGGTTCACAGGACCCAAAATAATGGGAGTAGTGTAAATGTGTTTAATGTATTTTCTCATGTATAACTCTCACATTTAGGAGCCGATTACGATGTCGGTCAGAAAGCCTCCGACCACTTGTCGGAAGCATTCTGAACACGGTTGGACACTTTCCGACCGAGACGGTGGGTTTGCAGTCCGGTGGTCGGAACATAAACCGTCCGGTCATTCCAATGCTGTTCCGACTGGCTCTCGGAGTCTTCAGGCCGGTCGGACCCGCACCGTGATCCCCTATGGTGGCATTTCCGCCGCCTGGATTACAATGTAGATTTCAGAGAGCCTTTCCACGCTGGTCTTTCTGACAAGGCTGTCAGAGAGCGACTTTGGGGACCCCTAGCAGGCCCTCCTTGTCTCCACGGCCTACGGTTGGTGGCTTAGGGGGTACCTAGCGTGCCCCCCTGTAAATCCCTGCACTGTGTGGCAGGCACCATGGGGGGCCTGCCACAGGGTGCAGGGTTTTTCAAGCACCCCCATTTCTTTATGGGAGCCTGTATTACGCCTGGTTAAGAAATGGGTGTATGCGGCCGAACAGTGTTCGGTCACATCGTAATCAGGCGATCGGAACCGCTGACCGTAGTTTGGTTGGTCGGTCCCGAGGCCACAACGGTGTCAGTCGGAAGCAATTCTGACCGACATCGGAATAAGCCCTTTAGTGCGGCATATGATACACTGAAAAAGATCCCTGAAATTATCTTATACGTTCACCCCTTCACTACCCCCACGTCTTTTCACAAAGTTTTGGATGGGGCCTGACTTCAAAAGATTTTGGGTGGGGGGGGGACTCAGAGTAAAAAAGTTTGAGGATCTCTTAGCTGACGTCAAGGGGTACAATTGCAAAGTAAGCATCTGTGTTAGTAGCAGGTGACATGTCATTGCATATAAGCATTAATTCCATGTGTTCATCCACTAATACTTTCATTTGTTTAATTAAGCTGTCAAATGTCTAATGATTTTTATTTTTGAGTAAACAGATTTTATTGAAATTTTTCACAGAGAATACAACAAGCTACACAGTTAGCATATCGGAAAAAACGATACAGTGTTTGACCATGGTACAAGCCATCAAATGGCATAATGTAGTGGCACAAAGCAACACCAGTACCCTAATCCTTAAGCGGTATCCCAGGTGATTTGAATAAGCCATTTCCCCCATACTCAACCATGCTTAAGGGAACAACCCCAGGCCTCGTAGACCGGTCTTTCCTGCTGTTCACTCCACTTCACCCCTGTCGGCACTGTGACAGGATAGGAGGGGTGGGATTCTTCCAGCTAGTGGCAATGCGCCGTTTTGCAACCATAAGGGCCATGCTCAAGAATGTCTGATCAACCCCTCGTACCGCCAGAGCCCTTGAGGATCCCCAACAGAAGCACCAAAGTGAAAAGGAAGACCTCCCACCCCAAAACTTCTGCTATCTTTCCCACCATTGCAGACCAAAGCTCTTGATTCTTAAGGCATAACAAAACAATATGATAGAAATCGGCGGGAGCAACACCACAGCAGGGGGGTAGGTGGGTTCAAGTAGGAGGCCTGCACAATGTAATCTAGCTGGGGAAAGGTAAACACCATATAGGTAATAAGTTTAAATCAGGCGCACCCTGGAAGAGATAGTAATAATCTTGGGTGCCATCAGTGCATCCCGCCAGTCGTCATCCGCAAAGGCACCTATCCAGTTCTCACATCAGGTTTGAAAGTGGTCTAAAGTACCTGGGGATTAATGGTCAGTGTTCGGTAATTTTGGAGATCCCACCTTTGACCAGTGCACCCATGAGGAGCTTCGCTTCCAGCGGGCTGAACTCAGGGAGAGGGTCAATCTGAGAGGCATTGGATTGAAGGGCATGCCTCATTTGAAGTATTTGTAGAATTGCTCATTGGTAAGGGCATAGGTGTCTTGAAGTTCTTGGAAGGATCACATGTGTGTCCCTGACCAAACATTCCCCAGATGTGAAATACTGAAAAGGACCCACCTTCCAAAGCCCTGCAGTGCCGCCACCTCCCACAACCAGGTACAGTGCCAGAGGAGCATTTGTTGTGTGAGTGTTGTAACCCAGCGAGTGTGGGGTAGGGCAGCCCTCCAATCCAGAAGAACCTTTTTGGTCACCGGGAGACTCAGCCCGCTTGCCACATCTCCACTGCAGCACAAGCAGCTGATCACTAGGGAGTGGAGAGCCACCCCCTGGCCAGAGAGAGGGAGTGCAGTCGATGGACTCGGTGATCATCACATGTTGCTGGAGATAGTGCGGAAGAATCTTGCATGGCCTCCCCATGGCTAGGCGATAGCAAAGGGAAGAAAGAGGCCAGGCCATGGCCACCAGGCCAGAGTGGACTGCTTAAGGGGTGCGAGACCGCATAGCAGCAGCAGAAGGCATGGAAAGAGGTTTTCAGGCGGCCATAGTTGTGAGGGGACAACTGTAGGGGAAATGCCCCCAATTACATGGCGTTGGACCCTGGGGGGGATCATCAGTCACATTTGGCAAAAAGTAAAAAATGTACTCAGAAAGTGTGGTTTTCATTATTTGGTGTAAATCCATTCAGCTGTTTTTGAAAGCTTTGCATTAAAGAGGTGCTCGGGTGGTCACGAAAAGGTAAAAAAGATTGTGATATCTGGACTGTTGGTTTTCAGGAAATGCTCTGATTGGCCACTTTAAATGGGACTAGTCATTCCTGATTGGATGGCCACAACCTGAACAATAGTTTGTGGTAGCCATCACAGGTTTCAACGACATGGTCCCTGCAACCTGAAAATTAATTAAGAAAATATAAGAGGGGAAGGTGAGCACACCATGACCCCAAGTGGCTTGTGGTGGGTCCCAAAGGGTCCATTCTTGATTGGCTGATGCCAAATAGACATTTTGTGGGAGCATTCTGGGACATTGCCCATATTGAAATGCATTGTATTGAATGTCTCATAAAGGTTATGGATGGTGCGCCAGAAGCTATAATTAGAGGAAAGTTTATATATGTTTTCACTATCTTCCTCAGCCAAGGGAGAATAAAGTCTGATATTCTGAGTAAAATGTACATTTAAGAGCAGCAGCAGACTTTTAGTTGATTCCCCAGTGTTCCATTGCAGCCTCCCTCAGTGTTCTAATGAAAAACTAGTGCGCTAGAATTCTGTATTTATAACAAAACTGTGGCTCACTTGAAGCCATTTTGATGGAATCAAAGCTGCAAAAGTGTTCTTTAGAAATTAGCAAAATGAGAGGGTTTGTTTTCTCACAGAAATTATGGTTAGTGCTCTATAAAGCTAAAATTATGACACTGGTCCTAGGATGCTTGTTTCCGGTCCAGGGAGGACCTGGCTTGGCAGTTCAGGCTGGACTGTTCCCATGAGGAACAGGGTCAAGACTGATTTGAATATGGCTGGGTCCAAACTGGGGTAGCACAGTGAGCAAAAGTACAGTGGATATAAACCAGATCTCTTGACTGGGGGGGGTGAATGTATAATTTAGTCAGCATTCCGTCCATTAATTATTTGCGTAACACTTTTTGCCCTAAGTAGATGGGTATGCCCAGACGTGGGTCCCTTGCTCACTGTGCCACTGGATTCAAGCTAGCCTGGCTGATGAGGGGTACTACCCTGAAACTGGTTCCAGAATGCTTGTTTCCAGTCCAGGTAGGACTTGGCTTGGCCGTTCGGGCTGGACAGTGCCAGTGAGGAACAGGGTTAAGACTGATTTGCATATGGCTGGGTCCAAACTGGGGTGGTCTAGTGAGCAAAAGAAAGATGGATTTAACCCAGATCTCTTGACTGGGAGTAAATGTATGATTTATTCAGCATTCCGTCCATCATTTGATTGCATAGCTCTGTTTAGTTATGGGCTCAGATGAGCCGCTTTGTGAAAACATTTGATCAAGCATCTTAAAAAACTACTGCCTGAACTTGACAACATTTCTCTTATCTTCGTACTCATCTCAGATGCAGGCTGTACGTTAGCATGTTTCATTTAGGGTCTGCAGTAATAAGGTAGTTTTCCCGCGGCACCCTTTCTGTGCAAAAAGATTGCTTTGATTTGGAATATGTGCAAATTAAAATTATGCAAATGTGCTCATTGTTAGTAAATTCCATCCTAAAGGATTCTGGCACATTTTGGCTGGAATAGCTAAGCCATTACTAAGAACCCCTTGTAACCTATTTACATTTTAGATTGCAAGTTGTGTTGGTTATTCCATAACTTTTCTTCAGCAGCAAAACAACTTCCATAGGCGTGTTTGAAAATTACTGATAAATGTACTGTATTACTGAGTCATCTCTTTGTATTAATTTCAAATACCCCTAGTATATTAATAGTGTAAAAATATCTGGTAGCCGTATTACTGGACATTGTTTCTACCCAGCTCATTTAACACTGACTTTATAATGAGGGACAAATCAGGGGGGTAAAGCCACAACCAGAAAGAAATTGCCAGATTTAGAATAGATTTCTAAATGAGGGTCCATTGATCCTGTATCTAAAGGAATTAGCTGTATATTAGTCTCTAGAAGCCATGACAGGGGGCCCAGCACAATATCATGTTAGTAATATGATTTACAAATGATGTGCTCGTGACCTGCCGGAAACAAGATTTTTCCAATATCATCTGATGACCTAATTTAGAGTTTGACGGACGGGATCCCCCATCAGGAATGTGGCATGAGTCCGGTCCGCTGTATTACAAGCACATTATAGCCAGTGGCAGCTCCGCCGCAAAGGCTGAGGAGTGTCGCCCCACTGCTCTTTGAGCAGTGCAAAAAATATAAACAAAATGATAATTACAAGAAGTCAGCATTTTACTTTTCTATGCAGGACTCAGAGTCAGGTCGAAGCGGAGAGGGGATGAGCTCGCCAGAGCAGAGCAAGGATTGGTTTGCACTCCCTAAGTGTGCATGACTGTTTGGCTGGCGCTCTTGGGCTGGCCAAACAGTCATGTGCACGTAGGAAGTTCTCCACCGGGCTATGTTTCACAGTCCAGTGGAGAACATGACCAGGCTCCCAGGCACTGCCTGAGCAGCCAAACAGGCCGCTCAGACCAATCACGATGCTGCTCATGTCTAGGTGCTGCTGGTGCTGAGAGAAGAGGACAGAGGAGAGTCGTGTGGCGTCGGAGAAGGTACGTTTATTTTACTTATTTTTCACCCCCCTCCCCACCACCCCTGTTCCGAGGCAGCCACCTCTGATTATAGCCTATGGCACTTGTAACATGATGCACGGGATATCCATTAAGAACGATGTTTCGATAAAATTGATGTAGGACGAAACTGTAACATAGCATCAGTATGATTATCCAGCAGCATGCTGGGAAGTCATTTGATCATTCACCTCCTCCCTGTTGGAATTGCTCCTTCAATCCATCTAATCCTGAAACAGGGGAGAGAGGCGAAGAACATCGATTAATCAAAAAAAACAAGTTTTGCTTCTCAATGACACCACTCTACCTGCTTGACCAATAATCCCCCTGCAGATTGTTTGTCAGCTCGTCTCTTTCTCATTCTGGGTCTTCCTCCTGGAGAGGCCTGAGGCAATTCATCACAGAGGGTGAAAGCAATGTCCCGCTTTCATTTGCTGGTCAGAAAGAGTGATCCTTTTTAAAGTATTCCTCGCTTCTGTCTTCCAACTCCAAACCATATGAGTCAGATAGAAGTTTTAATCCAGCAAAAATAAATTAAAGGCTGTTATTTAAAAAAAAAGACAGAAAAAAGACTGCTTGCTTTCATGGATTTTCCTTTTTTGTGTTCAGCTATACGAATTCTATTTTGCAGAATTATTTATTGTTGGAGATGATGCACTTACAGTCAGACCTACCGTGGTTAGAAATTATGTTAAATGTTTCACAAGAAACAGGGCTTAATTTCGAGTACAGTGGAAATACTGCCAGAAATACTGAAGGGCATATGTACAAGGGAAGTGGCGGAGAGAGGCATTAGCCTTCCTGGCTTAACGCCTCCATCCGCCACATCAGAAACGCAGGGCTGCATCATATAGGAAGAAGTGTGGCGCCGCAGCCAGGGCGACTGACGCCGGAATCTGGGGATCACAGTTCGATCCCCGGTGCCGGAGGCAGATTAGCCCAGCACCATGTGACTCTGGGCAATAGCTTGTTTAATCTTCTCGACGGCCCCCAGCGCCTAGAGACCCTTGCGGGTAATTGTTCGCGCTTTACAAATGTGGATTATTATTATTATTATTTACGAGAATATGGTGCAGCCCTGCGTTTCCCCCTGCGCTGGCGCTGAACTTAGCAGCCTAGCGCCAACGCAGGCCCCTTTGCGCCATAGTGCAAGAGTGTATGCGTGCAGAGGAAGATTATTTATGTGCATGATGGCCTACCTTCCTGCACATAAACAATCTTTAAATGCCGTTTTGTAACTACTATGTGTGCTGCACACACAGAAGTTGCAAAACAGCACTTTAAAAAAATGATTGTTTAAGTGCAGGAAGGGGGACCTTCATGTACATAAACAATCATTGGCTTTTGCTGTTTTCATGTGTGCTGCACAAGGCAGCCCACATGAAAACAGCAAAAATGAGGATAAATGAAACACTTCTCATTGTGCCAGGGTAAGACCAGGTTTTCCCTGGTCTTAATTCTAGTGCTGCCTCCTATTTACGCCTCACTTGTAAATAGGAGGCAGCATCAGAATTAATGGGTGTTGCAGTGGAAAGCCCACAGCAACACCCATTGCCCCCCCCCCTTTCACGCTAAGTATAGCATGAAAGGGTGCCTTATTTACAAGGTAGAGTCAAGCCACGTTAAGTGGCTTAACGCTGCCTTATAAATAAGACGAAGCCCCTATCGCCACAGGAACGTTGCAAAAAGTGACGATAGGGGCTTGTACATATGCCCCTGTATCTCCATAAAGTTCTCCGATATTACCTCAAATGACATAATAAAACCATGTAGAAACTCTATTCGATTTAAATGTGTTCCATTAATGCTAAAACTGACAGAAATAATTCATAAATATGTATACATGTGGGAAACGGTGCCATCCTAAAAACAAACAAAAAATCATAAGGTAGGGCTTAAATACCAGGCATAAACGTGCTGCCACCAGCTCCTGCTGTATGTTATTTCAGGCCAAATCGTAACTTTTTTTTATTTCGATATAATTGTGAACTGAACAAGTTTTTGTCGGAACTGTATTATGACATCCTGGATGGAAGACCTACCAATGCTCACACAAGGTTGATCAATTCTATGGATTTACAACATTGACAAGTTATTCTGCCATTTCTTTTTAGGTTTTAGGGAAATTTGCCACTTCATGTTTCGGTATTGATCGAATATTTCACTGCCCGTTGACAAACACTTTAGCCATCATTTTGAGTGCATCGTGAATCCTAATTGGGCTGGTACATAAGCAACTGGCCAAATCAGAAATTACAAGTGATGCCACTGGCCATTTCACCAGCTAAAGGTTTATTACATTTCTGGATGGAAAACAAGCTAAAAGGAGTTGTCCAGATATCTAACTTTTTCCCAGGGTTAACCCCTTACTGCCTAACTGTGCACCTTTTTAAATGTTAATTTCTCGCAAAATACTGAATAGATTTCCACCCAAAAAAGCACACGTTCTAAGAAAAATCCTAACTTTGTGCCAAATTTGGGTTAATACTGTTGAGCTGGTTTTTTTCTGTATCAGTGAGCAAACATTCCTAGGGGGATCAAACTACGAAATGACACCTTTGAGAGACGCCCATTTTTTCTCAGCTCAGGAATTTATCATGAAAGACTCAAACTGGATGAAACTTTCCCCCCACATTTTCATGCAGATTTGGCAATTGGCATCAAAGCTCTTAGGAAAGCAAGAAAAGCCTTTCCTATGGAATCTCATCTCTAACTGTAAATACACTGACACTATTGCAGCCAGTGTAATATATACGTAATTTAAAAGACAAATTAACTTACTTAGTTTCACATTGTTTCTTATGAGTACTACTGCTTTGTTTTTTCTATAGCAACATATTGCAGTACCTGTGAGTTGCCATGCTTGGTGCTAGAATAATTGCAAGGCTGGCCTGGAGAACATTTGCGACTGTTTTAAGACCTTTAAAGCCGTAGTAACTTTGGAAGTTGAGTTTGTGAACAGCAACGTTCTTAATCTTTTGGATATGTATTTGTATTATCACGTACCCCCATAAACCTCTGCTCTTATTCCCCTAAAGTCTTCAAATTTTTGAGTAATTATTCCCCATTTTCCTACAACTACTCCTGGTCCCTGCCACATTTCCAAGTAAATCATATACTTTCATGAGTGGAGATCTCCTCCACGTTGGTGGAAGTCTCAGCATAGAAAATATAGAAAAGGCAGAGGTCTCTGCATGTAGCTTTGTGAATATCATTTTGTAGTACATAAGTATGAATGAACGAATGTATGAATGAATGAATTCTTTAGTTGTGTGGTTAATCAAAACCATTACAAAATACAATGTTAAAAACTTTTGGGGGTCGAAGAATAAATATATGTGCAGGACATTGTTAAAATCGCGTGAATTTTTTTTTATCCTTCTTTTATCAAAAACAGGCGATATAGCAACAGGATTTTAAGCTAAGAGAGTCAGTAGTTCAGACAATGACCCTGACATTTAGGTGCCGCTGGACTGTGTACCGCACTCAGCCTCTGGGGACTTGTCCTTCAGTATTACATGGGTATGGTGAACAAATTTCCCAAAGTTGGCCATATGCTTCACAATGTCCAGAGTGTAAAGCTGTTGGACTGCTTTCTTTGCTGTACGGGTGCCCAGTTGGAGAAGAATAGGTCTAAGATGGATTCTGCAAACTAGCCGCAGAGCAGGGCAGCAAAGTAATATGTGGGCCAGGGACTCTCTTTTGTATTTGCAGAGGCGACACTCTGTAATGCCCAGCCGTGCTTTCCCAGTTGGATATAATTCTTTTAGGGGGAGTGGGCGTAGTCTGGCTGCTAGGATCCGATGTAAGGCTTGTCTCCCCAAGGGCTGCGTGAGGTGGGGTTTGTGGCTAAGCAGTATGTAGGGGAGACTTTGGGTCTCATGAAAGTCTCTGGCTGCCAAGGGTTCCATGTCCAGACTGTGAGAGTGTAATCATAATTGCTATTTTTATTGTTGATTTGATGGTAGCGTAGTCGATTATGCTATGGGTCCCATTTCTCTGTGACAAGTTGCAGAAGGTCTTTGGCTGAAGCAAGACAGCTGGACCAAGGGTTGCTAGGTTGTAGGAAAATGAATTTTGTGACAGCTTTCATGGTATTCTCCTGAGCCACCATTGTTAGATAAAAGTATTTCGTCAGAGCAGCCAGCTCTTCTAATTTTTGTTGGTTGAGATCGAATTCCAGATGAATCAAGGTGTTTTTAGTACAGGCTGGTAAACAAAATATCTTTTTGTAAGCTATACAATGTATTTTTTCCAAGTCCTGTGCAAACTTCCTTGGAAATGCCTGTTGCGCGTAGTTGAGGGGCGGTAGTAATTTGGCCCTCAATACTCTTTGAATGGCCGTAGTTGTTGGACTATCTAAGATGGCATATAGTTTACAGAGGGCATAGGTGACCATCTTTCCTTTCTGCTGCAGTTTGTGGACGTGGGCACGTGGGTGACCTGTTTAGCTAAACCTGGCCCCAAGGTAGGTATAGGTTTGTACACAGTCCAATCAGCGGGCGAAACCTCCACTTTGCTTGTGTTTTTTTCAGGTATTGGCCGTAAATCACTATTTTGGACTTACTTGGGTTAGCAACCAGCTTGTTTTGGGCGTTATATTTGGAGAGAACTGTATGTGCTTTTTGAAGTCCAATTTTGGTATGGTCCAAACGAGCCAGGTCGTCGGCATATTGCATCAGCTGGATCTTTGTGTGGCCGATCCTGGGGGTAGCTAAAGTAGCTTTGTGCAAAGCTCGGCCCATGTCCGCGGTGTACAAATTAAATAGCATCTGTGCCAGGATGCATTCCTGCTTTAGCCCCCAATCTGTAGCGATTTTCTCTGAGGCAGACTCCCTGGAAAGTTTGACCCTTACCTAGGTTCGAGAATACAGCGATCTAATTGCTTGTAATAAAGACGAGCTGATGTTCCAGCGTGCCAACTTCTGCCAGAGGATGGTACGGTCCACCCCATCGAAGGCTGCTGAATGAGGCAGGCGAAGAGCAGCAGGGAGCGATGGTCAACGCTTGTTGGGCTAAATATGAGATGGCAGTAATGTTATCTACGGTAGAGCCCCCTGGTCTGAACCCGGTGTGGTAGAAGGGCAAAAGACCTTCAGTGCAAACCCAATCAACTAGTTCCACCAAAAGTGTACTTGCGTAGGCCTTGCCCTCGAGGGCAATCATCCAGTAGTTCCTGGGATCGGTGTTTGTCCCTTTTTTGAATATTGGTTGCAGCAGTGACCCCCTCCAAGAGTCTGGGACATCCTCCAAAAGCCTACATTCTGCATATAGCTGTGCCAGGTTATCGGACCAATAGTCCATGTCCACCCTGAAGAGGGAGCCAGACAGACCGTTAGGGCCGAGCGCTCCGTTATGCAACATATTTTTTAGGGTGGTGCAGACTGCTCCCTTGCCTGGAAGAATTAGATCGGCCGGGGATACGGTGAGCTCTGCTGTGATGCTGCTAATTTCCTCCCCCGGTGTTGTAGAACTATTTGGAGAAGATGCATTCAAATCGTCGGTGTACAAAGTTTTCACATGAGCTACCCTGATGCGTGCATCGAGTGGATTCTCTCTGTGGGAAGTCCCATGGAATAGATTGTTCAGGTATTTCCAGAATTCTTGGGACTTGCACGGCGCCAGCAGCTCAAAGATATTCAGCCATTTTGCCTCAGTAAATTTGCGTTTTGCCTTCCAAACCTGTTGGGAGTGGGTCTTTGCTGCTAATTTAAATTGCTTTTTGGCAGACTCTGACCCAGTTTTTTAGTACTCTCTTCGTCTGGTGTTTAGTTTTTTGGCACATTGCTTGATTGCTGGAACTTGACCCAGAGTATATGTTGGGTTTATGTAGTTCTGTAAGTGGTGCTCCCACGGAGCAACAAAGCTGGTTCGTATGCAAGTTTGTCCCATTCACCTATGAGGCCCCAATTGTTTGGGCCGGTCTTCCAGCCGATCCATGTCGATTTCCATGAGTCAAATTCGTTAATTGGCGTCTGCCCCCATTTGATTCTTTTAAGGATCCTGTGCTGTTCTTCACCCTTGGGCGCTCCAATGCAGCGGAGAGTATGACGGGGTTCCGCTGTGATAGTTAACTGCAGCATTAAGGCAGCATGATTGCTTTCGCTCCGTGGGAGCACTGCATAATTTAGCATATGTTTTTGTAGCCTCTCACTTAATGGAATATAATCTATAGTGGTCTGATTGTTGTAGGTGGGTACATGAATTACCCCTGGTTTGGACTTTATAGCCAGAGAGTGAGTTGTTGCCAAATGATATGCCTGAATAAGGGCATTGAATCTCCCAGTACTCCCAGAGGGGTTACCGTCAGATGAATTCTCCCCTATTTTGTGCGTATTAAAGTCCCCAAGAATGATAGGTTCCATGGATGCAAATTGTGGGAGCAGCGTTTTGATCTGTATGATCAGCCGAGTAAGCTTGTCCTTAGAACCCTGCCCGTGGGGATTGTGGTATACATTAATAAGTATTGATAATGGGGCATCAACTGTGTTGAGGTCTTTCACAGTGCCAGCTATGAACATGTCAGAGGGGTTCTTTATCTCTGTAAAGTGTAGTTTCAGGGCATGCTTAATAAATATGGAGATACCCCCAGAGGTTTCCCCAAATACATTTTCTTTGGTTGCGGGTTTGAAGTAATCTGCGTAGCCTGCTAATGGGATGGCTGCGGTTGCCCACGTTTCTTGGGCACAGATTAAATCCGCCCCTTCAAGGAATGTGATTGCTGCTGGACTTTGCAGTACCTTGGTCATCCCTGCTACGTTCCAAGTCATAATACTTAATGGTTGGACGCTAACTGGTGAGCATCTATGCTGGGTAATGCCCATCAACACTTAGTTGGCATTTATTCAAGTTCAAGGCAACCCACCCCCAATAGGCCGAATTTGGGGAGGGTGGGGCTCATAAGGGTGAGAGGGTTTTGAGAATGGAAGTGCCTGCTGTTGCTATGTCCCAGAGCGTGTTACTCCCCCTCTGCCTAGAAACAAATTTGGGGAGGGTGGGGTGCATAAGAGGGAGAGGGTTTTGAGAATGGAAGTGACCTGTTTCCCCCCACACAAACCATCAACCCTGCACTGGATTTTGATATTTGCTTGTACAACAGTACCTTCCCCACGGCGGATCCACTTCAGTATGCTAACCGTGGGTGGGTTCTTTGTGGGTGCCTGTTGAATGACTGGATACTTCTTCTGTTCCAGCCTCCGCAAGTCGATTCCCCATTCTGCAAATTGTTCTTTTTCAATGAGAATGCTATCGGCAATGTCCGGGTTGGCCCAAGTTCCAATGGTTCGTTCCTTCACTGATTGTGAGGGCAAGGGACAATTTGCACCCTGACAATGTCCCTGATTGTAATATGAGACAATGTCTGTGTATGTTGGAGGAGTGTCAGAATATTTGTTCTGTTAAGAGAATCGAGGTAACCCTTCGAAATGCACTATGGGGCCATGCTCGTTTTTGCCGAGTAACCTCCACCTAGTGATACCCTGTTTGACCAGGAGAAACAGCCATTATGGAGGGGCCTTTGTATTGTGGGAATTTTTAAACTTGCGGGAGGCCTGAGAGGCTGAATTCAGTCCCTTGGTGTGATCTTGTAGGTTCTGTTCGAATGGGGGCGGCGTTGGACTGGTTAAGATGTGATGTTGATTGCCCATTGAGGTTGCACAGGCTTTTTGTTGAATTTTCTCCATGTCTGAAATCACCCTGGGTTCTGATGGATGCTGGAGCCCGATTTAGGGGCCAGGTGGTAGCAGTGTTCCCGGTCGAAAGGCCTTCTGCTAAGTCAGCGCCCACCACACTGGCCTTCCTATTTTTGTTTACAGTTAGGTTTGTGGGTGCTGATGAGCAGTGCTGATTCAGTGTTGGATCAAAGCCTGCTGTTGCTATGTCCCCAAGCGTGTTACTCCCCCTCTGCCTAGAAACGCCCCCAGGGGCGGCCTCCGCAATTGAGGGCAGATGGGTTGTGTGCGTGGTCAATGGGGCTAGTACTGATGGAGGTTTAATGTGGGGATTTTTGCAGAGTATGGGGAAAAGGAATTGCTTGTTTTCCGGTTCAATTGTCCGATTTACTGCAAAATTTTTTTGTTTTAAGGCTGTTAAATTTCGCTGGGGGTTTCTTGATAGTAGACTCTTAGCATGTTTGTTTTGCTTTTCAAGACGTTTCTTCTCCCTCCGCATTATTGGCGGGGCAGACTGAGATACTTCCAGCTGGCTTGTGGGCCCTGTGTTGTTGGGGGTGAGATCTCCTGTGGTTACTCCCTCCCATCATTCCCTCTGGGTATGAGGGGGGAGGGCTGAGTTACTGTGCTTGTTGGCAATTGGTGTGATTGGATTGATTCCGGGTCTTCGTCCCTGGACACTAATATTAGGTCCTTTGTGCTCTTCTCCATGCTAGCGGGGTCTCAGCGTGATCTAATGCTGAGTTTTAGTTCCTTCACCAGCGAGGAAAGTACCGTTGGGAGCAATGACAGTTTGTCAATTAGATCTGGGCACAGACATTCGGGAGACAGAGTTGGAAGGGTGGGGTTATCACTGATTGCGGCCATCTTATTGATTTTCTTGGCCATCTCGGCCAGTTTTGTTGCCATAACTTGGAGGGTGTCCATTTGTAGTTCAAGCTTCTCCGATTGCCATGTTAACACGTTAATGGCGGTGGAGAGGGAGATGCTGACTGAACTTAACAGATTGTCCTGTGCACATGAAAGTTCAAATGGCAGGAGCGATGGTGATCTATGTAGAGAGTCACTTGTCTCAGGCTCAGACTCAAGGGATGGTTCTATGGTGATGCATGGTCCATCCTTGCTCATGTGAGTTGTTACTCCCTGTAACAATTCAGCGGTGACCGGGGTGTAGAGGGTGTCAGCCGAAATTGTTAGACTTTTATGAGGGCTACCGGTGTCATCCAGCAACCCCCCCCAGCTGTTGCGATGACCGGGCCCCCTTCCTGGTTTGCTACATATTTTGATGTATGAGCGTCGAGTAGAGCTGGGGAAGCTCCCAAATTGTGGCCAGACTGGATCTTTTCTTCCACCCCTAGGTGGTGTAGATGTAGTAGACCGACGGGGTGGCTTCATTCCCGTTAGTGGGGGTGCTGGTCCTGTTTCATATTCACCTGTTGTGGTGTTAGCCTTTGGGCGTTCCTCTTTTACAGTTGTGGCTATGGGGGTCGTTGTGACTGTGAAAGGCTCGGAGCCCTTGGAGGCCTCGTCGTCGTCCGTGTGTATAAGTGTGGAGGTCGTTGTGACTATGAACGGTTCAAAACCGTTGGAAGACTAATCGTCCCCATTTTCCGCATCCAGGTTTGTCCACACTGGGCTGCTCGCTACGGAGGCGGAGCCCTGGGCCCTTACCCAACTGCGCAGATCGTAAGATTTGCCAACCTTGGGCTGGTCCTTGGGCTGGTTGGGAGCCCCTCCTTAGCCGCCTTGTTGGTAAGCATGTCCGCAGCTGTGGGCGTGGGGTACTGTTTTAGTGTTGGCAAGCGGGCACTTTTTTGGGACATTGCGACACCTATAACCGACCTCGAGAAGGAGGAGGGGTGCCAGTGGTCCTGTGAGGAGGGGTGTTTGTGTGGGAGAGTGCTCAAGGGGCTTGGTGGAGGCCAGTCGGTGGAAGGATCGCTAAAACAGACCAACGGTGAGGCAGTCCGGCAGGGGGGTGGAAATGTAAGATGTACTAAGCAGCCCCCTCTGGCCCCCCTGATACGGCCCTTACCCTTGCTGTTCCACACCCTGCCTCTCCGCAACGCAAAGTGGGTGCACACGCTCACAGGCCACCAGAAGGAAAAAGGGTACCTTATCCAACTCCAGGTCCCGAAGGGGAAGAGGGTACCAGCCCGCGGGCGTGGCGTTAAATTGACATGGTTGATGAGGGCGACAAGTCGTATGTCTCCGGTCTTTCCCTGGCTCCTGTCACCTTCCCGTAGGTCCCTTATTGGCAAGAAGCAGATGATGGTGTAAGAGGCCCGGTAAAAGCCTCATGGATGACGCAGTATAGAGAGACGCCAAAGGAGGGGTAAGCGGGGCTCACTGGGCGTAATCGCAGGCCGAACCCAAACCTAGTTCTGCAACCTCCGCGATGCAGCCAAGGGCCCATTCTTGCTGCCGCCACCCGCTAAAGGCGGCCACGCTCGCCCCTTCCCGGGCCCCTTTGATAACTGCTACTGCCGTTGTTTAAGATGGTGAAATGCGGGGGCGGATTCGCGAGGGTGAAACTCCGAGCCACAAAATGGCTGCACTGTCATCTGCCTGGGCACTTGCTGGTACCTGCTACTGCCGTTGTTTGAAGTGATGAAATGCGGGGGCTGATTCACGAGGGTGAAACTCTGAGCCGCAGAATGGTTGAACTGGCGGTGACTTGGCTCGGCTCGGCATCCCACACGGCGTCCCACTGCTCCGCTTGTCTGTGCTGCTTGTGCTGCTTGTGCTGTCTCTGCCTTCGTCCTCCATACAACATTCATAAGTAGTACAACTGTAATAGTACTTCACCTATTACAAAATGCAGTTTGTGGCTAGGTCCCTCAATGTCCTACTAATACACATTTATTATAGCCACGCTTTGCAAGCAAATGCCCGTAGCATACACTGTTGGCGCAAGATTCTGAGTTGCACATAACAGCATAACTTTACACATGAGGAGTCAGTAGGATAATTCTCACTCACAAAGATAAAAAGGGCTGGTCAACTGTACGCTGCCACCACCACTGTATGTGCTAAATCCAGGAGAGGTACATATGCCTCTGTCCACTGTTAGGGCGCACTTTGTGCACCTCTACAGCTTACAGGATAGGTCCTGGACATAACATTTGTCAGGAACAAAGTAGATTAGTTTGACACCAGGGCATCCTGTGTGTTGCAGCACATCTTATACTTGGCCTGAAGAAATATGATCACATCGCTCCCATTCTGATGAAACTCCATTGTGCACCATCTTCAGAACCAGCTGCTTCATTTACAAAGTCATCATGCCAGCAATCCCACTTATCTCGCAGGCAATCCCACTATCTTTGGTGGTTCTTGGAACAGATGAAGCCAGGGTACCATCAGACTGCAGACGAAGAAGTATAAAAAGGAAAAAAAGGCAGCAGGACTTTTCCATCAAGGCACCCAGGATCTGGAACAACATCCCCATAGCCGTCCGCACCCATGCTGCTTGGGTTTAGGGAAAAGTCGAAGACACATCTCTTTAAAAAATACAGCATGCATATTGTGGGGGACTTGCCACCTCAGATATTCTCTCCTACTATATGGCATCCCACCTGCTGGTCCTGAATGAATGGTGGTATGGCGACAGGTCGGATCCGGCATATAGCCTTGAACGCCGCCTAATGGGTGATCACTCGCTCCACACCCTCCTCTATTCCGCTCCGCTGCGACGGCTACTACCTAGTGTGACGCAACTGGTCTTTCAGATTTGGAGGCAGGCGCTGCGGAGGACGGGGTGGTGGAATCGCCTTACGGGGGAGACTCCGCTCTGGGGAAATGGGGGTCTGCCGCAGCTGGCGGCCCTCCCCGGTTTTCGGGACTGGGATGCGATAGGGATTTCCACCCTGGGTGACGTTATGAAGGGGCCCATTCTGAAATCCTTCCAGGAGCTTCAGAAGGACTTTCAAATGCCGCGTACCCAATTCTTTAAATACCTGCAGTTCCGACATGCTCTTTCCCCAAGTCTGGTGGGGCTTGAGGTGTTGGACGATTTTAGTCCAATTGAGGCGAAGGTGTTCATGGGGGACCTACGAGACCACAAGATTTCGAGAATATATCAGTCCCTGGTAACTCACTGCTCCCCGTCGTTGCAGCACCTCCGAGAGGTTTGGGAGGGGGATGTGGGTCAGCTGGAGGAGGAGGACTGGACAGAGGCTCTGGCCTCGCCACGCGGGGCGGCTGTTGCTGTGAGCCTTCGGCTCATCCAGTTTAAGTATTTGCACAGAGTCTATTTCACTCGAGTTAGGCTGTATAAGGCGGGCCTGGTGGCCTCTCCGCATTGCCTCCGCTGCCTGACTGCTGAGGGGACGCTGCTCCACACGATATGGGACTGTCCTGTGTTAACTAGGTTCTGGCGGGGGGTCTTGACCTGTCTGTCGGAAGTGCTGGGGTGGGATCTCCCACGGTCCCCCAAACTGGTGCTCTTGCATGTGATGGAGGATATAGGGGGCAATGTCTATAAGCGCCATCTGATGCTCCTGGGTTTTACGCTAGCTAAAAGAGATATAGCGAGGGCGTGGAAGGCGCCAGTTGCACCGTCCATATCTGTCTGGAAGACCGGTCTCGATTTTTGTATGGGATTGGAGGCCCCCATCTATGTGGCGCGGGGCTGCCCCCGTAAACATTATAAAATATGGAAGCGCTGGGCAGACTACAGGGGACTAGATTTAGAGCCCATGTTGGAGGAATAGTTGGGTGGGGGGTGGACCGTCTCCTTCCAGCCCTACAGAGGCATGGCACACTGGAGTGCCGGGCGCAGCCGAGCTTGGGGGGTATGGGTCATGGACGGCACAAAATAGTGGTTGAGCATAGATCTGCTGCCTTGACTGGATGGACAGTGCGATGGGTGGGGGAGGGGGGTGGGGGGTGGTGTTATGTTTTTTTAAGGGAGGGGACTGCATTGGTTCTGCATGTCTCTTTTGTAATTTACACACGATATCTCATGAGGAAAATGTCAAAGCTGGTATGTTGTCTTCTGATATGGCTGAAGTCTCTGGGTCACGGAGCTTCGCATGACGTGTCTTTGACGAATAAAATTTGTTTACAAAAAAAAAAAATACAGCATGAAAGTGCTGTAAGAGTACACGTTTCCTCCCCTAACCCAGCTACCTCTCCTGTCACTTGTTGACTGTATTCTTGCCTTTGGCCCTCTACAAGGCTTTGCTGGCTGTTTGATCGCTTTGCTCTATAGAAATACAACATACCTACATAAATGCATACATACAGACATCATACATACAAATGGGATTATATTCTCATCCGTGTTGAAGGTCCTGTTGGAGCAGAAATCAGATTTCCAAGTTGTGTGATAATGATTGCACCTCTGCTCTCTTCCTATGAGTAGACTTAGGCAGGTAAAACCTAACAACGTTTATCAGAGAAAAGTTTTGCAAAAAGAGGCAAATGTGAATTTTGATATGATAAAAACTGAATCCACATATTTTACTCACATCATAGAGTAAAAAATTGGAATAGGAGGTACTTGCTGCGCCTGGTAATACTTGCTTCTTCAGGATTAAAAGATCCTTCACGAGTGGAGACTTTGAATTGGAGTCTATAGCAACCAGGCTTCTGAGACTGGTCTTAGAGCAATCAAAGAGAGACATACCGGTACGGTGTCCTGTAGTCTCAGTGCGTGGCTTTGGTCGTCATATTGTCCTTCAAGAGTCACCCAAATGTGATACATTGCTACAAAGACTGAACTAAGGAGCTGATGCTGCTATGTGGGCACTCATTGATTGCATCTCTGCATGGCGTGCCCAGAGTACTTTGCCTCATTGACCCATCTGCTGTCTCAATCAA
This sequence comes from Triturus cristatus, assembly GCF_964204655.1. Lineage (NCBI taxonomy): Eukaryota > Metazoa > Chordata > Amphibia > Caudata > Salamandridae > Triturus > Triturus cristatus. Next base: position 674,359,383 of record NC_140594.1, on the reverse strand, counting down.
TCAGTTCTTCTGTGCTGGTAGCTGATATTGAGGCAGGTGTAGCCAGTACATCTATTCCTTCATCCACCAGCAGTGCTCATGAATTGTTGAAGTATCAATTGTTCCGAATGGAGCATTCCATCTAAAGAAAGACTCCTCCTATTCTCTTCATCACTTACTTTACCCCTAGCCACCCTCCTCAACAACCTCAACATCTGCATCCTGCCATTAGCCACACCTCAGAAGCTCTTGGTTTTAGTGGTCAGGCTCTTAAAGCAACTCTAAACATGGTTCCTAGAGCAAAGTGTTAGAACATCCAGCCATGGATGGAAATTGACCAGTTTCTGTCCAGTCCAGAAAAACTGCAAGATTTTGGAAGTGAAAAAAGATTCCCCTCATCTTGCTAGACTTAAAGCTCCAAAAGCAGAAGCCCTGTTCAATAAACAAAACATCTTAGCACAAATTTCACAGTTAAATCAGTCTAAAACCTCAGAAAATCTTTTCACGCATCAGAGGCATAGAGAGAATTACGATGGCTGGTAGTCGGTACATTCTAAATGTCTCTGTATAACCCATTGGATGTTTTACGGACTCAAAGAACCCTGAGATTGCGAACCTTTTGCGTCCATACACCCCATTCCAAGCACTTAATTCAGGAACTCTCTGTCTACTGAGTTACTCATGAGAGAAGAGGATTCGGATCTGAAGCCGAAAACTTTGACGCGTAGTCACTAAACTCCGGAATGCTGTGACCTTAATCTTTGGGTTATTGGGCATCAGGGTATCTCATTGCCAGAAAGCCTCATATTTCTTTGCCCACTTAAAAAAAAAAACAATAATAATAAAAAATATTAGTTTTTTAATTATTATTATCATCATCACTATTAATACAATTATAATAATAATAATAATATGGTTATATGGATAAAGCGTGACTAATCACCGAGGGGTACCCAGGCGCTTGAGCAGTGTGAGGGTCGTCTGCAAGGGCTAGTCGAAGAGTCAGGGCTTCAGCTTCCTGCGGAATTCCGGAAGCATTCTTAATATTATTATTATTACCTTTATTATTAATATAATTATTATTGTTATGAAATACATAATCTCAAATCGTTTAACGTTGGAACATTAATCATTTCAGCTCTTGTTTTTTAAGAAATCATAGGAGGAACTTATCCTAGTACTGTGGAGGGTGGAGTTCTAAACCTTAGGTTTACAGCCTAAGAATAATTGCTTGATGTTTTATTTTTTGAAGGGAGAGAACACATTTTAAGGAGTCATCTCTCATCCAAAGAATGGAGCACCTTGATCCATTTACTTTGGTTCTGTTCCCAAAGGTTGGCATGTCAACCTAGTCGGGTTCTCCTCTTGACCCCATTCCATCTTGCAGATGGAAAGAGGCTATGACCGTACTTGCTTCTCCTATGTTGGAAGTCTTCAATGGCTCCCTAGTAAATGGCTTCATGCCATCAGAGTGGGAAATGTGTTGATAGTACCACTTCTGAATGAAACCTAATGCAGACCCAGATGTCCTGTTTAGTTTTAGACTGATCTCCCTGCTGTCGTTACCAGCAAAGATTCCGGAAAAACATGTGAATAAGCTTTTCTCCATTTTTATTGAGCAAAATCAGATTCTACCCGTTGCTCGGTGTGGCTTTTGGCCATCTCATAGAACGGAGACAGATTTGCTGTCAGTGTTGGATAATTTTCATTTGTCAGCAGACAGGGCCATTCGTACATCACTTGTGCTGTTGGACCTATCAACTGCATTTGATACATAATCACACTTTATTGTATTAACCAGACTTCTGGAAATTGGTATCTGTAGGAACGGGAGTCAGTGGTATCAGTCCTATCTGGAGGAAAGGTGTCAAGCAGTCTTTCTGCCTCTATTCATGTCAGACTTTAAGCCATTACACCAAGGAGTGCCTCGAGCACCTCTGTTACGCCAGACCCTTTTTAATTTCTACATTCATCCTTTGGCCCAATTAATCTGATCTTTTTGGCTCACCTTCATGAACTATGCAGATGACACCCAGCTATTCATTGCCATGGACAGGTTAAGTGCCACCCTGTGAGTCTTTGGATCATTGTATGGAGGTTTCTTCTTAGTTCAATTATAATACTCTAACATTTAAGTCCAACAAGACTGAGGCACTTTGGAAAGAAGTAATTTGGATAACCATTCACAACTAATTTGCCCTTTCCAAACTGACTTCTGGCCTGTGCTTAATTTAAGCTGGTGGTTTCCGGTGCCCTGCACTGGCACTTAATGACAACCTGCCACATGGTGGTGCTCTTTGCCTAATTTTGAGCACAATAGTTCTTTAATAATTCAATATGCATTAAAATTACTAATACTTGCCACTCAAAGCTATAAGAATAGGTAGGGCGACTGGTATTAGACGTGTTTAATGTATATTAAAAGTCTGAATTGTTACACTTATAGGAGTGTAATGGGTAGAAGTTGCGTTGGTACTGTCATTGGCAGTGTTGGCAGGAGCAATGGGTGGTGTAAGCTGCGAGGGCCTCCTAACAAAGGCCCTGGCACTTATTTGTTGACAAATTAAGCACTGTTCTGACCCCCATCTTAGGCTACTTCTCATTGTCCAGCAAAGTCAGGCTTTTACCTGGAACCAGAACTATCACTTGCAATGCAGGTTAGTGACCTGCCGTTCACATGTTTTCATCTATTGAGGACAATTAAGACGATCTTGCCGTTGCTTCCTTCCCAGTGCCTCTCATCCAGTCATCTGTTTCTGGACCGCCCTTGCAGACTTACTCAAAAATTGCAGAGCATTCATAATACTGCAGGAAAATTGGCCTGGAGCCTTCTGTGCTCTGCAGCTGCCTCTTCTGCTCTTAACAGTCTATACTGGCTCCCAGTGAATCAAAGAATCGTCTTCAAATTACTTTTAGAGCTATCCGTGGGAAAGGCCCTCATTAACTTACTGATACATTAAACATCTATGTCCCCCCCTCGCCCCCTTCGGTCCAGAGATGCTTGTGTACTGACTATTCCAAATTTACAGCAGGTCCTCTGCAGGGAGAAGGCCTATCCAGTTGCAGCAGCTGAACTTAGGACTGATATCTCATTCACTCTTTGAAAAACACATGATTTGCTGCACTTCAGAAAAGACTTAAACACCTGGCTGTACAGGATCAAATGCAAAAACAACAGTTGATGGACAGAATGCAGAACAATGTCATACATTCACCCCAGTACAGAGATCTGGGCCTAAATCCATCGTTATTTTGCTCACCATGCCGTTCCAGTTTGAACCCGGCCATATGCAAATCAGTCTTGACCCTGATCCGGGCTGGACTGTTCCCATGAGGCACAGGGTCAAGACTGATTTGCATATGGTCATGTCTGAACTGGGGTGGGGTGATGAGCAAAATAACGATGGATTAAACCCAGATCTGTGACTGGGGGTGAATGTTTTGCCAATGTGCAACATTCCGTCCATCATCTTTTGTGTTTTGCCGTTTGCCCTATGTGGGATGGGTATGCCCAGACGTGGGTCCCGTGCTCACTACGCCACTGGAGTCAAGCTATCCTGGCTGAAGAGGGGTGAAACCCCGAAACCGGTCCTAGGATGCTTGATTCCGGTCCAGGGAAGACATGGCTTGGCAGTTCATGCTGGACTGTTACCATGAAGCACAGGGTCAAGACTGATTTGCATATGGCCATGTCTGAACTGGGGTGGTGTGGTGAGCAAAATAATGATGGATTAAACCCAGATCTGTGACTGTGTGTGAATGTTTTGCCAATGTGCAACATTCCGTCCATCATCTTTTGTGTTTTGCTGTAGAGGATCAAACCCTATCTCTAGTTAGTAGTGATATTCTCAGCACCAGGGCACCTTTTAGGTATTTGTGTTATTTACAAAATTCATGACATAACACAACACATCACAACATCACAAAATAAAGCATAACATTACATGAGTAATTATGTAGCAGGGTACTGACAACTGGAGTAAAGTGATCACATTTTCTTGATCCAGCGACCGACCTAGCAGCAACAGACGTGGCGACCATGAGACAGGCCAACTGTATCTTGTCATTTCCAGCAAAAGGAGTTTCTGTAATCTAATTTTGAGAAGACTGAGAATGTGACAACTTTTTTAAACACCTTCTTTTGGATTAAAGAATTTGATCCACATTAGAGTCTTAGCAGGTACAGTACTTTATTAGCTATGTAATTTAGGTGTATTTGAATTTTTTCAATATTGAAGTTTGCATATTTTGCTCGAGGATTGCATCACAAAAGTGATGCAGACCGTAAAATCTTTATTTTGGGTTTACAACCATTGCACTGGAAATTTGTCTAAAAGTAACCCAGAACAGTACTTTGTGCTGTTTTGCATTACTTTGCATCAAGGGGACATTCCATGGTTAGTGCATAGGCATTCTCATGCAACCACCGTTATTTTTGACGCAAAGCCCCGACTACTAACAATGGTAGACAGGGATTTGTGTAAAGAATTAGCACCTCTTTGAGGCAAGTGTTAAAAAGGTGAAATGTTTTTGTTTCTCCAGACTTTCCTGACATTTCGTTTGTGCTGCACTGTACAGCACATATCAAAAGTGGAAGAAGTTTTAAAGTTTGTGTAGGCATAGCCTTTTGAATTGGAAGAGAGCCTTACTGTACAAAACCCATGCTAGACTTCAAGCAAACAACTTTGACTACGGTGTGCATGGTACTACGCGATTGTGTGCCAGCGTTAAGGAGGGGAGGAGGAGCACCATATTTAGTAGATATGCAAAGTCAGAAGCAGTGCATGACAATGATGCACCTGAACGCTATCTTGACGGAATCTAAGCTGTAAAACTGAAAACATTTCCTACAGAGTACAGTTAGCTCCCTGAACTTAAACTGGTAAATTTTAGTGGTTTTTTTAAGCGTTAGATTTTAACTAATTTCAGCACCTAACAATAACATCACTTTAACCTTTGTTTTTTTTCAGTGCATTTCAGTTTTTTTTTTACTTTAAGGGGAGATCTTATTACCATACATAACTAGAACCTTTCTTTAACCTTGCATTTTTTCAGTGAATTTCAGGTGTTTTTTTCTATAGACAACCAACACCCCATTGTGCACTGCCTTTGGCCATGCAAAGCAGGAAATTGGCATAGGGTCCACTCCACTCCCCTCCCCCCCAGGCAGCCAACGCACCCCTTTGGATGTGCGTAGTGGGGGATTGTCCATAGGCCCTGTGCCCGTTCCTGTCGTGGGCAGACAACTCATTCAGCAGTGCTCCATGTGTTGGCCCTGTGCCCGCCCTGTGCGTAATCCATTGTGAGTGGTCAAGCTCAACTGTGCATGGCCTGCACTGTGCTGGTTGGCCAAAAGATCTGCTGTCGCAGCGGCTCCTGCCATATTTCCGTCCTCAACTTGTTGCCCCTGCCCTACCCATCTACACTCCATTGTTAGCTTGCTGCCAGTGCCCCTCCTGCCTGACCCCGTTGTCTGTGTACTGCCCAAGTCCCTTCCGCCTATGTCTGTTGTCAGTTTGCTACCCCTGAACCTCTTGCCTGCCGTCCGTTGTCACCTTGCTGCCCCTCCTGCCTGTACTCTGTTGTCTGTGTTCTGCATGTGCCTCTCCAGCCTGCCTTCCATTGTCCCTGCACTGCCACAACCCTCCTGCCTGCCCTCCATGGTCATTTTGCTGTCCCTGACCTTACTGTCTACCATCCATTATCCTTGCGCTGCCCCAGCCCCTCTCACCTTCCCTCTGTATCAAGCATGCTGCCCTGGCCCCTCTTTCCTGCTCACTAATGTCCATGTACTGCCCTTGTGCTTGCCCTTTCTTGTAATCTTGCAGCCCCTGCCCCTCCTGCCTGCCCTTCATGATCTGTCTGCTGCCCCTGTCCCTCCAACCTGCCCTTGATGGTCTGTCTGTTGCCACTGCCACTCCTGCGTGCCATCTGTTATCTGTGTTCTGTCCCTGCCCCTTTCTGCCTGCCCTTCATTCTACATCTGGTGGCTCTGCCCCTTCCTGCATGCTCTCCATGATCAGCTTGCTGCTCATGCCCCTCTCACCAGCCCTCCATTTGCCATGTGCTGCTCCTCCCCCTTTTTGCTTGCCCTTTGTGGTCCACTTACTTCCTCTGTGCCTCCCTCCTGCATTTGTCCATTTGCTGTCCCTGAAACTTCATGACTACCCTGTGTAGTCTGCATTCTGCTCCCGCCCTTTTGACCTGCCCTTTGCGATCTGCTTGCAGTGTTTCCATTATGTGCTCTATCTGGTACTACCCTGCCACTCCCATCTGCCCTCCCGGGCCAGCTTGCTTGCCTAACCCTCTTGCCTGCTCTTTATTGCCCATGTGCTACCCCTGCCCATCCCGCTTGCCCACTGAGATCAGCTCGCTGCACATGCCCCCTACTTGTGTCCTCTGTCATCCATGTTGTGCCCCTAGCTCTCCCATCTATTCCCTCTGGGCAGTTTGAAGCCTCTGCCCTCTGTTGTCCTTGACCATCCTGCCTGCCCTCTGTTGTCCGTATACTGCCTCTACCCCTTCTGTCTGCATTCTGTGGTCATTTTGGTGCCCATTCCCCTCCCATCTGTCCTCTGTTGTACATGTACTACCCCTGCCCCTCCTCACTGCCCTTTGTGAGGAGGGGCAGGCCCCACCTGCCTTTTGTCCATGGTCAGATTTTTGCCTCTCACACCAGCCCTCCATTATCTGTGTGCTACACTTGACATACCGCTTGCCCTCAATGGTCTGGCTTGCTGCCCCTCCCACTTGCACTGCATCGCACAAATGCTCCCCCTGCCCCTCCCACATGGTACCATGCTGCCTCTACTTGTCCTCTGAGGGCAGCTTCCTACCCCTGCCCCTCTCTGAATGCCCTATGTGGTCTGTGTGTTGCCCTGTTGTCAGCTTGCTGGCCCTGAACCTCCCACCTGCCCTAAATAGTTAGCTTTCTGCCCATGCCACTCCTGCCTGCCCTCTATGTTCTTCATGCTGCCCATGCCCACTCCTGCCTTCCTTCCATGGCCAGCTTGCTGCCCCAGTCCTTCCTGCATACCCTCTGTTGTCCATGTGCTGCCCCTGTCCCTTCTCGCTTGCATTCCCTGCCTTGACTGCCTCTCCTGCAACTGGCCATCTCACACTGCATGGACAACTTGCTGCCCATCTTCTTCCACCATCCTCTGTTGTTTCTGTGCAGCATCTGCCCCCTCCTGCCTGCCTTCTAGCCATGGCCTGTTTGCAGCCCCAGCACCCTGCTCCTGCCCTCCTTAGTTAGCTTGCTGCTCCTGCTTGCTCCTGATTTCTTTCAGCTGGTGGCATAACCATGGACATTAATGAAGAATTTTCACCATAAGTTTTCAGTTGCAAGCCATTTTTAAGCTGGAAAATAATGAATGTGATGTGTATTTGAGTATGTTTGGTATGCTATGACTGTATGTGAGGTTAGTACAAATGTGATTATGGTACGGGGATATATTTAAAATTGTTGTTTGTATGTATTTATTGCACTAATCATTTCAAATTTGTATATTCAATAGAAGTATAAAAATGTTTCATCACTTTTGAGTTGGTACATATGGACACAGAACACATTATGGTGTTCTTACCAATCTAAAAAATGCAATTGAAAAAATAAGATTGAAAAAATATACAGGAGAAAATAATAAACAAAAAAGAAATGAATGTATTTTTGTAAGATTTTCTCTGATACTTTATAATCAAGGGATAGCCCGATAGAGCTAGCTGTGGCCGGAATATAATTAATGTTGGTCGAGTGGGAGGTGTATGTATATGTATACTTCTGTTTTCCCCTTTTCTCCCAGACCACATAACTAAAACTATGGGGTACCTTTGTTTTTGTGTGCTCCAGCTTCTCCCACATGCCCTTCATCAATGCCTCTATCCTGTCCCATCTAGTCTCCGAGGTGTGTCTGCTGCCCTAGCTTCACCCCACCTGCCCTCCATAGTCGGCTCGCTGCCCATTTCCAGGCCATCCACCCTCTTTTTGCCGTGTGCTGTCCAAGTCACTTCCACCTACCGTCCGTTGTCTGTTTACTGCCCCAGAACCACCTAACTGCCCTTCATTCTCATGTACCGCCCCTGCCCACTTCAGCCTGCCCTCTGTTATTTATCTGCTGCCTTTACACCCTCATGCATGCCCTCTCCCTCTTGATTCCGTAGTCAGCTTGGTGCCATGCCCTCCCTCCTGTCCGCTGCTGTCTGTGTGATGCCTCTACCCCTCCTGTCTGCCCTCGGTGGACAGCTTGCTGTCCCTGTTCCTTCTGCCTGCCTTCTATTGTCCATGTGTTACGCCTATTCTTTCCCATCTGCTTTCGGTGGTCCATCTGCTGCCCTTGCCCCTCCATCCTGCCCTCCCTGGTTAGCTTGCAGCTACTGCTAATCCCGGCCATTCTGTCTGCCCTCCATAGTCAGTTTGCTCCTCAAGCCCCTTTGTGCCTGCCCTCCTTCATACTGTCCTGCCTGCCCTCTATGGTCTGTCGGCTGCAGCTCCCCTCCCTCCTCCCCTCTATGGTCTTCCTGCTGCCCCTGCCCCTTTCTGTCTGCCCTCCATTCTTCGGCAGGTGCCACTGCGCTTCCGCCTGTCCTCTGTTGTCCGTGTTTTGTCCCCACCCCTACTTGTATGCCCTCTATTGTCCATCTGCTGACCCTGCCCTTTCCCGCCTGCTATCTGTGGTCAGTTTGCGGTCCATGCCCCTACCACCAGACCTCCATTCTCTATGTGCTGCTCAGTGGCGGATGGTATTGGATAGTGGAGGGGGGCAGGGAAAGGTGGGGGGGTAAGGAAATAAAAATAAAAAAACATACTTGATTATCGCCGTTGCCTTCGCCAGCCGCTGCTGGAACCAGGTAAAGGAAGCACCCAGGCTTCCAGATGCCCCCAGTCAATCTGATGTTGCTGATAGCATCTTCGTGATTGGTCTGTGCACCATGGTTCGGTGCTTAGACAGAGGCTGGGACCCTGGGCATGTTCTCCACCCAGGCTTTAATGCAGCCTGGGTCGAGCACATTCAAAGTGCGCATGACTGTTTGGCTGGACGGAGATGGTCGGCCAAACAGTCATGTGCACTTAGGTGCAGCAATAGCCACTCCTCCCTCTGGGTCAAGGTACCCAGCCCTGCCCTGCCCTAACCTGGCGACAACAGTAATGAAAAAAACAAAATGTTTTATATATTATATTTTATATATATCATATTTTAATTTTATCTTTTCCATTGCACTGCTTCACAGCAGTGAGGTGATGCTCCTCCGCCTTAGCGGAGGAGCCGCCGCTGGTGCTGCTCCTGCCCCTGCTTGCCTACCAACCGTGGTTCACTTGCTGCCCCTGTGCCTCCCTCTGTCCCTCAATTGTTCATCTACTGTCCCTCTCCCTTCCCACCTGACCACATAGTCTGCTTGCTGCCCCTGCCCTTTCTGCCTGCCCTCTCTGATCTGCTTGCTGCCATTGTCCATGTGCTCTATTGTCCATGTGCTGTCCTGTCCCTTCCGTCTGCCTGACATGGTGAGCTTGCTTCCCCTTTACCTCCCTGCCTGCCTCCATTGTGTGTGTGCCGCCCCTAGCCTTCCTGCCTACACTCCATGACCCGTCTGTTTCTCCTTCCCCTTGTTCACCATGAACAGCTTACTGACTCTGCACCTCTCTCCTGCACTTCATGGTCTGCATGCTGCAATGCCTCACCTGTCTGTTCTCCGGTGTATGTGTTCTGCTCCTGCCCCCTCCTGCCTTCCCTTCATGACCAGTATGCTGCCCCTTGCCCATCTCACCTGCTCTCTGTGGTCAGCTTGCTGCCGCTCCTGCTTGTCTGTGTGATGCTCCTATCCCTTCCCTCCTGCCCTTCGTGGCTCATCTGCTGCCCCTCCCACCTGCCTTTGGTGGTAGCTTGCTGCCGCTTCCAGCTGCCCCAGCTGTCTGCCTTCCGTTGTCGGTCTGCTGTTTTTGCCCCCCCATCAACCCACACCCAACTGACTCTGTGGGGAAGCTTCCTGCCTTGCCTTCCAGCCTATCTTCCATTGTCTGTGTGATGTCTTTGCCACTCCTACCTGCCCTCTGTGGTCAGATGTATACCCATGCCATTTTCCTCTTTCCTTTCATGGCCCATCTGCTGCCCGCCCCTCCAGCCTGCCTTTATGGTTATCTTGCAGCTACTGCTAATCCTGCCTATCCTTGGTTGTCCAGGTACTGCCCATGGTACATCCTGCTGCCCTTCACTGTCCAACTGCTGTCCTGCCCCCATCCTACCTATCCTCCATGGTCAGGTTGTTGCCCCCAGCTTCTAGCTGCCTGCCCTCTGTGCTCTTTCTGCTGCACCTCCACTGTCACCCACCCTCTTTGGTCAGCTTGTTGCCCCTGCCTCTCCCCCTGCCCTCCACGGCCAGTCTGCTGCCCATGCCCCCTCCCCTCCATGATCCATCTGCTGTTGCTGCACCTCCCGCCTGCCCTCTGTTGTCTGTGTTTTGCCCCTCCCCTACCTGCCTGCAATCCATTGTCTGTACGCTAACTCTGCCCTTTCCCGTCTGCCCTTCATGGTCAGCTTGCTGCCCTTGCCCCTCCCACCAGCTCTCAATTTTCGACATGATGCCCATGCACCTTCTTGTCTGCCCTTGTGGTCCACTTGTTGCTCCTGGGCCTCCCTCCACCTCTCTGTTGTTTGTCTACAAGCCCCTTCCCCCCTGCCCTCCATAGTTCGCTTGCTGATCTTGCCATCTGTGACCTGTTCTGCATGCGCTCCATTGTACATGTACTGCCCCACCCCTCTAGCCTACTTTCCATGATCAGCTTCCCGTCCTGATCCTTCATTGTCTGTGTGCAGCCCCTGCCCAGATGGCCATCTTAATGCACATGCCCCTCCCAACTGCCCTCTGTTGTCCATGGTGCACCCCTACCTCTCCCACCTGCTCTCTGTGGGCAGCTTGCTGCCCCTGCCCTCCCTGCCTGCCCTCTGTTGTATGTGGCCTGTACCTGCCCCTCCTGTCTGCTTTCAGTGGCAATCTTGCTTCACCGCCCCTGCCTGTCTTCTGCTGTACATGCGCTTTCTGTGCCTTTACTGCCTGCCCTCCAGGCTCGGCTTATTGCCCCTGAACCTCCCACATGCCCAACTTGCCTTTGTGCTTGCCCAGCCCTCCTGGATTCCTTCATGTTCTGTGTGCTGCCTTTGACCCTCCCACCTGCCCTCTGTGGTAATCTGCTGCCCTGGCCACCCCTGTCTGTCCTATGGTCTATGTGCTCCCTCTGCCCCTCCCGATTGCCTTGAGTGCTCATAATGTTGACCTCCCCTTCCTGCCTGTCCTCCATTGTCTATGCTTTCATTGCCTCACCTACCTTTGCTTGGGGGTTTATGTGCTGCCCCTTCTGCCTGCTCTCCATGGTCAGCTTCCTGCTCTTCACACCTGTCCTCTGCTGCATGTATATTGCTCATACCCTCCTTCCTGCCCTCCATTGTCGGTGTGCTGTCTCTAAACCTTCAGCCTGTCCACAGTGGTTAGCTTATTCCCCTTGCCCCTCTCTGCTTGCCTTCTAATTTGCCTGTGCTGTCCCTGTTCATGCCACTCCTGCCTGCACTCTATGGTCTGTGTACAGCCCCTACCTCTCCCGCTTGCCCACCATGATCAGCTGGCTGCCCATGCTCCTGCCTACCTCCTCTCCATTTTTTTGTGCCGTTTTTTGTGGTTTATGTATGTTTTTATATTTATAAAGCGCAACACTTATCCCCAAGGGATTATCACAACGCTAAGTAGTTGCCTCAACTAACCACTGAGCGAATACACTGAAGAAGGGGTCTCATATCATACATTAGCGCTGGATGGCGCAGGAAAACTGACACATCTCTACAGATGCGTCACTTTCTTGTAAATCTCACCCTCAGCGAGCGGTAACCTTGGAGAATGGCTTTTTATCTTCTTTTTAACTTATACTTTTTTCTCTCGTACATCCCCATTCCATTTCTGAATGGTTAATCCTGGTCCTGTCATGCCTAGTGCTTATGTGGACGATGGATGTCCTCACTAGTATACTGTGAACCTGGGGAAGTGGAAAGATAGCTCAAAAACAAACAAGGAAACTCTTTCATCCTCGGTTTCCAGGGTGCCTGCTTTTGAAAGAAGTGTAAAGTCAAATAATGTGATTAGCAAAGACTGCATAAGCACAAACATGGCCAAACCTAGGGCACTGATCATAGGGTCTATAATGAATTCAAATGAAGCTAGGCATTTACCATCAATAATAAAATGTAATACAAATGATATATGACTGCTGAAGCAGAATAGCCTCTGAATGCACTTTGCCTGCAAAATAATACAATCTTGTTTTTGATATAGAGATGCACTCCGAGCTGGCATTAAGCCTATGGGCCTGATTTGGATCTAGGTGGACGGGTTACTCCATCACAACTGTGACAGCTATCCTGTCCGCTGAAATATAAATCTCATTATATCCTATGATATTTATATTTTGGCAGGCGGGATACCCGTCACCGTTGTGGCGGAGTAACCCGTCCGCCAAGCTCTAAATCAGGCCCTAAATCTTTAAGGCCACCTCGCACAGTGTAGACCTCAGAAGATCGAAGCTTCTTTATAGCCCACACTCTCAGGATATTAAATTAATGTATAAGGTATGTACACAACAGATGTGCTCTATAAGCGGGCCACTGGAATTATGCAGTAGGGAAGGACCAAATTATATGACAGGGTTGACTAAATAATGCACCAAGAAAAAGCTAAATATTTTGCACATTTTGCGCTTGTATTACTTCATTTTTACATTTTCTTCATTTTGTCATTTTTACACAGGTCAACACCTGGACAAAAGTTTCACCTCATTAGTAACAAAAAACGATCAGCACCCACTATTCTTTGATTAACTCCAGTAATCCATCAAAATCGAGATAGAGTTACAATATTGATTCAGTCTAAACAGGTGTTCTGAATCACATTAGATAAATAGCGATCAAATGTATGGAGACGCTTTTATTGATTTTGAAATCCTTTATTCTTTACAAAATTGATCCTCCAAAAGTAGCCAATGCGTTTCATCCCATCTTGGGACTTTTTCAGGGCCTATGTGTAATTCAATAACTTCCGTGTTTCAGACACATATTGTTTCTTTTCTACGGTTCAAATAGAAAAGTTGTTGATCTTTACAATTCAAATATTAATCATCGATCCTAGGTTGCAATTCAGTTAATCTAAAATACGTTCTGGCCCATGATGACCACCACACCAGTTCAATTGATTAGTAGTTGTGCATGGTTAATCTCCACGTGCAATCCCTCTGGAATTATTCAAAGAATAGTGGGTGCTGATCGGTTTTTTGTTTCTGATTGTGTGGATATTCTCCACTGATTAGGAGGCTTTCTCCCCTGATCATAGCACCACTTAGACACTACTCCTACAGTGTAACAGGTGCGGTATTTAATGTCTAACGTCTCCGTTGTAAATCGTTCACCTCATTAGTATCAGTTTAACACCCAAATACAGCTTTAAGAAACAGAAAGGGGACCAGTCAGCCTTGACAAAGGGTCTTCTGCTGCATGGCAACAGTGCCACCACGTTTTTAGTAACTTTTTATCTCTTTCAACAACATAACAGTTTTTGTTAAAGTGTTAAAATATTATGTTAACATCTGCAGACTATGCAGAAGTTGATGGATTATGTGGAAAATGAGGCACATCCACATTTATGCAGCAAAGGCTGTGGCTGCAAAATTGTATAATTAAGTGGCCCTGCCTATAGGTTATTATAGGTAGCACTTTAGTTAAATAGGTCTTAACTGGAACGGCACCATACTCAGCATCAACATGAGCCATGCTACTAGTCAATGATTTTTTGTGTTTCACATCACAGCAAAGACCTGGATCAGACGCCCCATGCAACTCCAGACCATCACCTCACTTCCGGAACCCCAAATGGCCCTCAAGACCTGGCTGTTCGAATATACCTCTGGGTTCAGCAAGCGCCTGGATACCCTATCAGGTGATTAACAGCGCTTTATAAATCCTGATTGATTAATTGATCGTTTTGTAGACTCTTAGACTTTAGATAAGCTCAGTTTATCATAAATTAAAATTCCAGGACTGACAGTAAAGAAAAGGCGAGCTGATGCATAAGTCATTCAGGATGTTCAGTGCCTTTTTACAAGCCGAACATAGCATGCCGCGCCCAAAGTATAACATTGCCAAACACTCAGTAAACAATCATGGTGGAAATATGCAACCATTTTGTCAATGAGCATGCAGATAACATGGATACAGCATAAACAAAAGGAGTGCAATAACCTATCTTTGCAAAACTCCATCCCTACATTAAATGAATGAACTCAATTTATTCATGGTCACATTTACCTTAATCCGGTGTGACTGCAAAGATTGCTTATAATTAAGGCTCCCGGTTGTTACACATACAGAGTGAAAACGGTTTCTTTCTTTGTATGTATTCATGAATAGAAGTGGAAAAATACTAAAGTGACTCTGGTATTTTACTGACCTCTGCTGCTCGCTTTCTATCAAGAAAATTAAATAGAGGCAGTTGCCAGAAAAAGTCCCTTTGCAGAAAGCAATTCTGATATTCTACTGACCTCTACTGAGTGTTTTCTATCAAGAAATTAAAATAGAGGCAGTTGAACAAGCAGAAAGCAGTTCTGGTATTTTACTGACCTCTACTGGTCGTTTTCTATTAAGACAGTTAAATACAGGCAGTTGAACAGAAAAAAGGTCCCTAAGTGGTAGCAGAATAGTCCTAGGGCTGATCTCCAGAGCCCACAAAGTACAAGTATATGCTAAAGTATGCTAAAGTATATACAAGAGGTCTTGAATGATCGACCTAAAAATAGAGCTGCCACCCTGTATAGCTTAATTATGAGCAACGGGCACAAAAACAGTAGCAGAGGAATGCTCCTTTCAAGTGTGAGGGCCGCTTCAAGTAAAATTCATTGCAGTCATTAATCGTCGCCACTACATTTCCCACAGTCCTTTGGGGCAACTTGCTGGTGTGACGAGCAGTGTGCGACCTATTCTTCCACAATTTAAACGGCTTCCTTGAGCTAACGGGCTGACGAGCCTTGGTTCTGCACCTGCGCGCCAGGAGAGTTACTTGACCTGCTTTTAATTACATTTTGGCAGTCCACGCGGCACCCCTTTACACTGACCTGCTCCCTGCTGACGAGAGGCAACTACCTCGAAACACGTGTCCAGGGATGGCTAACGCAACACATACTGTTCTATTTACATTTCGTGGCATAGGCATACCCGCCGTCGCCACTACATTTCCCACAGTCCTTTGGGGCAACTTGCTGGTGTGACGAGCAGTGTGCGACCTATTCTTCCACAATTTAAACGGCTTCCTTGAGCTAACGGGCTGACGAGCCTTGGTTCTGCACCTGCGCGCCAGGAGAGGTACTTGACCTGCTTTTAATTACATTTTGGCAGTCCACGCGGCACCCCTTTACACTGACCTGCTCCCTGCTGACGAGAGGCAACTACCTCGAAACACGTGTCCAGGGATGGCTAACGCAACACATACTGTTCTATTTACATTTCGTGGCATAGGCGTACCCGCCGTCGCCACTACATTTCCCACAGTCCTTGGGGGCAACTTGCTGGTGTGACGAGCAGTGTGCGACCTATTCTTCCACAATTTAAACGGCTTCCTTGAGCTAACGGGCTGACGAGCCTTGGTTCTGCACCTGCGCGCCAGGAGAGGTACTTGACCTGCTTTTAATTACATTTTGGCAGTCCACGCGGCACCCCTTTACACTGACCTGCTCCCTGCTGACGAGAGGCAACTACCTCGAAACACGTGTCCAGGGATGGCTAACGCAACACATACTGTTCTATTTACATTTCGTGGCATAGGCGTACCCGCCGTCGCCACTACATTTCCCACAGTCCTTTGGGGCAACTTGCTGGTGTGACGAGCAGTGTGCGACCTATTCTTCCACAATTTAAACGGCTTCCTTGAGCTAACGGGCTGACGAGCCTTGGTTCTGCACCTGCGCGCCAGGAGAGGTACTTGACCTGCTTTTAATTACATTTTGGCAGTCCACACGGCACCCCTTTACACTGACCTGCTCCCTGCTGACGAGAGGCAACTACCTCGAAACACGTGTCCAGGGATGGCTAACGCAACACATACTGTTCTATTTACATTTCGTGGCATAGGCGTCCCCGCCGTCGCCACTACATTTCCCACAGTCCTTTGGGGCAACTTGCTGGTGTGACGAGCAGTGTGCGACCTATTCTTCCACAATTTAAACGGCTTCCTTGAGCTAACGGGCTGACGAGCCTTGGTTCTGCACCTGCGCGCCAGGAGAGGTACTTGACCTGCTTTTAATTACATTTTGGCAGTCCACGCGGCCCCCCTTTACACTGACCTGCTCCCTGCTGACGAGAGGCAACTACCTTGAAACACGTGTCTAGGGATGGCTAACGCAACACATACTGTTCTATTTACATTTCGTGGCATAGGAGTACCCGCCGTCGCCACTACATTTCCCACAGTCCTTTGGGGCAACTTGCTGGTGTGACGAGCAGTGTGCGACCTATTCTTCCACAATTTAAACGGCTTCCTTGAGCTAACGGGCTGACGAGCCTTGGTTCTGCACCTGCGCGCCAGGAGAGGTACTTGACCTGCTTTTAATTACATTTTGGCAGTCCACGCGGCACCCCTTTACACTGACCTGCTCCCTGCTGACGAGAGGCAACTACCTCGAAACACGTGTCCAGGGATGGCTAACGCAACACATACTGTTCTATTTACATTTCGTGGCATAGGCGTACCCGCCGTCGCCACTACATTTCCCACAGTCCTTTGGGGCAACTTGCTGGTGTGACGAGCAGTGTGCGACCTATTCTTCCACAATTTAAACGGCTTCCTTGAGCTAACGGGCTGACGAGCCTTGGTTCTGCACCTGCGCGCCAGGAGAGGTACTTGACCTGCTTTTAATTACATTTTGGCAGTCCACGCGGCACCCCTTTACACTGACCTGCTCCCTGCTGACGAGAGGCAACTACCTCGAAACACATGTCCAGGGATGGCTAACGCAACACATACTGTTCTATTTACATTTCGTGGCATAGGCGTACCCGCCGTCGCCACTACATTTCCCACAGTCCTTTGGGGCAACTTGCTGGTGTGACGAGCAGTATGCGACCTATTCTTCCACTCATTAATGTTGAGTGTTTGTATTGGGGCCCATCTGCATTTCTTTTCCCTGAGCTGGCACACATTCCATGAGCGGTCATGGCTGAAGTGGGTGGAGCTGTCTGACAAGTTGGGTTTCGAGAGGCCTCAGAGCACATAGTTTTTGAAAAGGAAGACACATTTTTAAATTTCTCCAACTAACTTGGCGTGAACACTTTTTTGGCTCACTGCCCCAACCTCTCAAGCTTTACTGCTGCCTCTGATTATTATCTGCACGGCATTGCAGGAAGTGGATGCGGACTACTTAAACAAGACATTAACGTAGATTATGTAAGGGAGGCCGGAAGGGCCGGAGCTGCAAGTGTCGTAGCTCTCAACCATTCACAGCAGTTTGGACAGTGAGAGCAAGGCCTGTCTAAAGGCATTGTGTACAATTGACCATCACATAATTCCCACACACCAACTATTCAGGGCTAGATTCAGAAAAAAAAAGATTGATTTTACAGTCGTTTTTGTGACAATAATATCACTTCTTATAAAACAATGCTACTAATTTTATGAAACTTATTTCATAATTTGCAGTCAGGCGTTCTAGGTTTCAATCTGTCTCCTGAATGTGAAACTCTGACATTAGCAGAACAAGGTCAACCCAGGAATGTTTCCTATGCAGAGCAATGGAACCAGTGAGTTAGGCACTTGCTTTTAAGGTCTGTATTCAACGTACAGATTCAGCATAAATCACCCACAGCAGACTTGACGTTTCATCCTTGATTAGATGTATGTATTGAGTACTTTTGACGTCGGTAACTGCTATTTCCAATAATATGGAATATTTCAATCACTTCATAAAAGTTGTTTGATCAGGTGTGCTTACAAGGAAAGTAAATGCAAGGATGTTTCCAAAGTTAGCAGTAGAATCTGCTTTCACATGGAATGCCAATGACCCTGAACATTTATGTAAAGATATCTGGTCATTGATATGTATGTCCTACATAATGTTTAGCTGTTTTGTAAGATAATGAAATGACATCATGAATTTTGTCGAAGAGGAGTTCAACAAATACACAATGCACAATATTCCACATAGAAAGATTAGTGGTAAAGCATAGTTGCAGTCTCAGAGTAGGAATGGGCAACGTTGTAGAATATTTCTTTAAATCTCATGACCATGTCAGCATCATCTGCCAATCGTGAGCAGGTTATCAGTCTCGCTATTTGCATTGGCTCTTGAAATACATGTTCTATTATTTTAAGGTTTTTGGGTGCGTATGATGTTTCTTCATTTTGTGCACATATAAATATATATATAACTCTTTAACATATATGTGCAAGTGTGCATTGTCTGAATGAATGTGGAAAGACACAAGCTGTAGCTCCTACTTTTCCCAGTGCACAAAATAAACACGAATTAAAACAGTTAAAGTGGCTAAAAATATATATGGATAAATGCAGACGTAAATGTCATAAAAGACTAAAAAAATCTAGGAACCCTGCCTAAAATCACAAAATGCTCTTGCGGCGCCCCGATTTTTCGTCGCTTTTCTTACAAATGGGCTTTAGCCACAAGGATAAAAGCTGTTCAAGAATCTACAAAGTGTAACAGTATGGATTGACTTCTAAGGTTCTGGCAATAGTAAAAGATATCAGGCCTAATTTAGATATTGGCGGGTGGCCTGTTTCTCTGTTAGGGTGATGGAGTAAATGACTCCGTCGCCCTGACGCAAGTTCCGCCTGCCACATTGAGAAATGACTGCCAAGCAGGCAGTCCTTTCTTAACCTCTTCGGTGCCCATGACGAGCTGGACTCGTCATGGGCCGCGATTGCGCTGTGCCCATGACGAGTCCAGCTCGTCATAAACCCCGCCCGCTAATGTAACGGCCGGCACAGGGCGGGGAAAGGGGCGGGCACTGAAGGGGTTAAAACATTGGCAGGTACCACCGTCACAGCGGTTCCCATCAATGCTTTGTGAAGTTTGTTGCACAGCTCTGACAACATGTTGGAGCCCTGCACCAAACTGGTTTTCTTTTATTTTTGAAAAAGAAAATCCTGAAGGGGTATTTTCTTTTTGAAAAAAAAAAATGCTGCCCTCACCATGGAAGTCCTCTCCCATGGCGAGGGGAGATTTAGCAATTTTCATTGATCCTGTTGGCCAGGGTTTTCCTGGCAGTGACCGGCAGTGAAAAATTACCTCTAATTCCACCCATCTGAATCAAGTGGGCAGAATTAGAGGTCTGCCTCCCGGCTCTTACTCCCCAGGCCCGTTGGAAGGGGTTTAATCACAGCAGAGATGGGGTACTTTCTGCCGTGATTTAACCTGTGGTCTGCCCACACCTAAATCAGGTGGGCGGACCTTTATCTTGGCGAAATGTATACTCTGTCACAGTTGCAACAAAGTATACATTCTGCACAAATATAAATCAGGTCCATATTACTGTCTTCAGTGATATGTTCTTGCATATTCCAGTATGAGTCAATGCGATAACATCAGCTACTTCTGCCTACTTTTTCAGTCGCTCAAGCAGTATCCCAGCAAATGTTTTCGTAAGTGGGCTCAGCATGTCTCAGAGCCTATAACTACATTGATTAGCTGTAGGATCTATTGGTAGGACAAGTTTTATAAACTGAAAAAAGCATTCCCACTTTCAAATAGGCTAGCACCAACATGGGCACTAATGTTCAGAAGATCTTTTTCTTATACCTATGAGATTTTTAAATTGCTGCTTCATCCTTCTTTGGTTTGTAATTAGCATTTCATTATTACACATACTAATTCAATATATACTTCGGGATCAATGCAACACTTGCTTTAGTATTTCTGATCAAACCAATATTGTTGACGCTCGTTGGTTGGCCACTTCATATCAATAAGCCCTACTCTATCAGTAGAACACAAAATACACTTTCTCATTGAGCTTGAACAATCCACTATAAGTAGGGTCAGTCGAACTCTGTGAATCTGTGGCGTCTTCGCATAATTATGAATTAGCCACTCCTGCCACCTAATCCATAATCTGCTTTACAATCTGCTGATTTTAACAATAAACAATATTTGTTGCTAGCTTAGACAAACCAAAAGTTAGTAAATACTTAGCAATATGTATTCCTGCACAGTAGAAACCCCTTCACAAAAGTTGGCTGAGCAGTTTTCAGTTGCTTATTGCTGTATTTGGTTGTTTAACAGGTGTCATTGAGGTGAAATCATTGCCCAAATAGCGTAAACATGAGCAAAAATGTCAAAATAATGAAGTAATACAATCACAAAATGTTCCACATTATGCTGCATAATTTGCCTGCTCTTGCCACTTAATCTAGTCAACCCTGCAGCATAATTAGGTCCTCACAGCAGTCAGTGCTTTTTGAGGCACAAAAATACTCGTTGTTGAACCTGGCACTCTGTGCATGGTCACCCTCAAACCTTTTGCCTTTTTCCCTCCACTTTTTGCTGAATTCCTTTTTGTTGGCCTTAGGACTCTGCACACTTTACCTTCTAACAAGTGCTAAACCGCTTGGGCTTACTCCCTAACACATGGTTAAATTGGTCTACACCCAATTGGCTTATTTAATTTACTTGGAAGTCCCTTGTAAAGTGATATATCATATACCCATGACCTGTAAATTAAATGCTACCAGTGGGCCTGCAGCACTTATCGTGCCACCCACTTAAATAGCACCATAAAACACGTCCCAGACCTGCCTCTGTGGCCTGAATGAAGATTCAAACTTCATTCAGACCACAGATTGGGGGTACTTCGATGGGGAGCACTTTTGCCCCTAGTGTGGCCGGGCTCTACGTCTTTGAATTTGAGAAGAAATTCATACTCAATGAACAGAACCCTTTCTCTTCACATATCACGTTCTGGAAGAGGTACATCGATGACCTCCTTGTCATCTGGCAAGGACCGAACGATGTTCTGTCTACTTCATTTCGTGGATCAACACCTGTGATCACAACCTGAAGTTCACCCACACAAGGGACCCCAACAGTATGGTGTTCCTTGATGTCATAACCACAAAAGAGAACGGTTGTCTAGAAACAAAGACCCACCACAAACCTACTGCCAAAATATTAGATATGAGAGCTTCCATCCAAAACCGCTAAGGGAGAATCTGCCCTATAGCCAGTATCTCAGGCTGCTCCGCAACTGCAGCAAGACCACAGATTACTGTACCCAAGCAGT
The DNA here is from genome assembly GCF_964204655.1 of Triturus cristatus. Lineage (NCBI taxonomy): Eukaryota > Metazoa > Chordata > Amphibia > Caudata > Salamandridae > Triturus > Triturus cristatus. Next base: position 674,338,096 of record NC_140594.1, on the reverse strand, counting down.
GGATCTCACCAAAAAATTGACAGACAGAGGGTACCATGAAAGAATACTGAATAAATGCCAAAAAAGAGCCCAGAACCAACCGAGAGATGCCCGGTTGGAAGACAAGAGAACTGTAGAGGATGAAATACCACTCACTTGTGTCACCACATATAGTACGGCGTCCAACCAAGTGACACGATCCATCAACAAGCATTGGGGCATCCTAAAAACAGGGAACTTACAGTTGGAGAAACCTCTGTTCTCCTTCAAAAAAGCGAGGAGTTTGAAACACTGCTTAGTGAGCACACGCCCAAGGAACAAAGGACGGGATAACCCACCACCTGTTCTAAACGCATGGGGCCTACCAAACATCGTGGGCCACTTCCCATGCGGGAATTGTAGTGTGTGCCACCTCACCCGTAACACACAAACACTCACACTGGAACCTGGGAAAGTGTGGACACAACTGGCACATACAAATTGCAATAGTGCCAACATAGTATATTTGATTACTTGCCCGTGTAGCCTCCAATATGTTGGCATGACGGAAAATTAAACAAACAATCTGTGAACACCGCAGCACGATCAGGTGTAGGAAAGTGACAACAAGACTCACAGAACATTTTCTTCAGGCCAACCACACAACCAATGACTTGAAGTGGACAATAATTGAACAAATCAAAACTCAAGATAAAAGCCTACAACCTCTTTTTGAAAAGGAGCAACGTTGGATCTATAGACCATCTACACATAGAAACGTGACTACCAGAGCCTCATTAGGGTCCTTGAGAAAATCGTAATACTGTTTGAAACAATGGGGTGAATACTAAATATGCACAACTACCAGACCAACCACAAATTCCATCAGAAAATTCAATCACGTATGTTTTATACATATGGCCAATCAGTTTACCTGCACACGACATGCATTGTCCTTGGCACACAACCACACTCCTAATGCCTTGATCATTACAGCCCGTGGTACTTTCCCTTTTAACAAGTATTCTGCCGTGGCTCACCAGGAGAGTTGCATTCACATTTATATGATGTCATAATATTTGTATCCACCCGCCCTTGGGAGTTCTATCCCCGCAATTCATCATGTAACGCAGACTATGCAGAGCGCTTACAGCGATTTAGATGATGTCATAGTATCTCTATCCGTAAGCCCCTGCAGAGCTTTTTGTGAAGGGTGATCGATCCCCGTAATCCACCGTTTAGCCCAAAATATACAGTGTGCTCACAGCGATGTAAAAATAGACATACAGATTTCATTTTCAGTCACAACCCGGTTGCAACATTTATTGTCAATCCCTTGAAAGTCTCGCTATACAAACTGAGTGCTCCCTGGAATAGCGTCTCCACCCAATACTGGGCCACACCCCCACTGACGTGTTCACGTGTCACCGTGACCACATCACCACGCCTTCCATGATGTACCCGGAAGAAGTCTGACACCAGTCCTGGTAAAATAGCGAGGAAATGCACACACGGTGATCCTCGGGTCACCGTGAAGGGTCCCCACAATTGGCGTACAAGCGGGTGGCATGGTTTGACAAAGTAAGTTATCTTGGCAGAATGCAGGTGGGCTCCGCTGCTCAACGAACCACTTTCAAGGTATGTGATATGCGATCGCTGGAACATAATGACTCGCTTACTTCCTTAGAGTGTGACTATAGCCAGCACCCCGACCCCGGCTTCCATGAGGCACGATATAATTGCGTCTCGAGTAAACCTTTATTTTCCCTTGTGTTCCCATTGGCAGTTCTTTTTAAGTGCATAATAAGCATGCATTCTTTCTTTTCTAACTGGAAACCCTCACAATACATGCAGGCTCTAATCACTGAATTGAGCATGTAGACACCCACCATATTAAATGTTGTATGGGAGTTGTAATATCAAAAACGGGCCAATTACTAGCCCACAGTGAATGTGCGACTGGCAGTTATCATTCACTGGTGTCTTACAAGACATAGGGCACGCCACGCATGGTATTCACTAATCACTATATACAGCACATGTATTTCAAACGTTAAATACATTGAGTCCTGTATGGGAGGAGCACTAACTACCATCTCTGAGCCAAAGCACACGTAATTGATTTAAAATGCGTGTGATTGTTTGTTTGTCTTTCAGAATTTCCCTTTCAACAATTGATGAGAGGGCGTTGTTTCAGAGTGACCAAGGGTTGGGTACACCTTAGCGCGTGTATACCACTCGGGGCACACAGCTAGGTCCTGAAGAAAACCTGGTAATATCGCTGATAGGTTGAAACATGTAGACCACTTTCACATTTTACCACCATTAAGATACCTGAGGTCAATCTAACCGAGCACGATATCTTACACTGTATTTAACATTGTCCAGTTGCCGCATATTAAAGTTTTGTAGGGATTTAAATCTGGCCAATTTTTAATTCACTTGAGTTCACTCACTTGCACCACTGCTGCTAAAAAACCCTGCTCCACTGTAATCAGGTGTTGAAGCACACCGGGGTAGCATTTGACTATTCTGGTGGGATCCCAATGATGAAGCATGTCACCAACTAGGTTGGTGAGTGAGGGGTCTTTTTAAAAAAGGAGAACTTTTCCCCTTTTGTGCACCTCTCTTTATACCATGTGGACATCTTTTTGTCCTCAGGGTATACTCCTTAATTTGTTTGATATATATACTGAAAAGGGGACCAGGAGTATTCCCTTCAACGCCCTTTCTCTTTCATTTGTTGATTGATGAAGATTCAAACTACCATGTGGACGTGAAAAGAAAATCCCCTTGCCAAGCCTTAAACTTCTATTTTATTATGCATGTCACCCCTAAGGTAGGCCCTAGGTAGCCCATGGGGCAGGGTGCTATGCAATTAAAAGTCTGGACATGTACTTTTATGTTCTACATGTCCTGCTAGTGAAAAACTAGATTTGTTTTTCACTACTGTGGGGTCTGCCTCTTCCATAGGATAACATTGTGGATTTTTTATAAAATTTTATAAGCTGTAATTTCCAACTGGGAGCATGTAGGTATGTCATGTTTTGTGTCTTAACAATTGTAATATAAAAAACATTTCATGGTAAAGTCGGGTAAAGCACAGCCACACTTGCAACTGAATAAGGAGTGCTTTGCGTTCACACAAAGGTCCTGTCACCTCCAGTCAGGAAACTCCATGCACTTCAAAGTCACTGTCTAAAAGCTTCTTCCACCTCCTAGAACTAGGGCACCAGGTTATAAACATTGTACCTTCAACACCAACTTTTCAGTACACTTCTGGACCCGTGGGTACTCTGCCAGGAAGAAGGACAGCTGTGCTGCTGTAAGGACAGTCACTCTGCTGGCCTGCTGACCTATTGCTGCTTTCCTGAATTGCTGCCTTCCTGCCCTGCCATTCTCCTGCCTGGGGAAGAAGAACTGGACCCTGCACCATCATCTTGAACCCAGGCTACCGGAATGACTCCAAGGGCTAGTCTGCTGGCCTCCTGATGGGAGCCTCAGGGACAGAAGGGGCTCCCTAACATCCTGCACCAGCACCATGACCCAGCTGAAGTGAGTTCCTGACCCTCAAGTGGTCACTCTCAGGTCTTGGACCCCTGGTGTGGCCTCAGAGAGCTGTATTGACGTTTTTTGGCTCTTTGTGACTGCAAACAAGCCAGTTCGTGCTAAAATCTCATCACCCATGCCACCATTCAACACGAAGCTCCGGCGGCCGCCTCTTTGTGCTATAGCTTCGGATTTCATGGAGACCGCCAACAGGAAGCTCCAACAATGCTAACAGCAACGCCTGCTCTTCGCACTACTCTGGCTGTCGTGCATGACGCTTCCCCTCGTGGCCCCCTTCCCTGCGAACAGGGCTCTCGGCACAAATTTGACACAGTCAACTTTCGGCTGGACTAATCTGGTGACTGTAGCTGATCTGCACTCCATTGCGGGTGCCCTGAACTTGTGGCTTTGACTTGGCCTAGCACCACCAGCTATCCATTATTGGTGCTTTTAACTAAAAGTTTAAAAAGTCATAATTGGATTTTTGTTGTATTGGTGCCAAATAATGTATTACAATTTACTCTATTTTTCTAAATCGGTGTGGAATTTTTTCTGTGTTGTGTTTCCACTTTATTACTGTTTGTGTGCGGCATAAATACTTTATACATAGCCTCTAAGTTACGCCTGACTGCTTTTTGTGCCAAGCTACCCAGGGTTATGGACAGGTTAATGTAGTGACTATTTGTAGTTGATCCTGCAAGGAATTGTGGCTGTTGCTTGACCATGGCTCACGCCCCAGTAAACCAGCAACCCAATTTACCACACTTGTGTTTTACTTTGATTTCTGCTGATGCAAAATAGAAAATGCGGCTAAAAAAAAAATTTACCCAAATGGGGGAAACAGTTAGTTATTGTATCCCAGCCCCAGACATGCCGTTACTGTGTGTCTGCCTCAGATGAATCTAAAATAAATTGGTTTATTTACACTCAGGAGTGGCAGATGGATACTGTTTGTTGCAGAGCCACATACGTTTTTTTACAATTAAAATGCAAACCTCGTTCAAAATATTAAAAAAATTAAATGGGTGCTACGAAAGTCCACATTTGGAATGCACTGCCAAGTTTGAAGTGCAGACGCCATTTTGACAGAGAAGGCAGCATGGAAACGCTCCTCTGAGTCCTGTCAGAGAGGACGGTTTGTATTCACCGATGAAAGTACTGAGAATGACACTAACCGCCTTCAGATCGTGCAACCTCTGGTCCAAAAATAAAAAGCTATTTTTAGACGGAAAGGTGGCATAGAAATATAAACCTTGTTGCAGATGAAGATTCATTTCCAAACAACTAATCAAACGAAGGCAATGCGCTGAAGGATTTTAAAGCCTTCAGGGTACAGATGCGCGTGCAGGGTTGAGTCATCCAGAGAATATGATAACGAGAGGGTGATTAATGAAGTGAAGTGATCTCCCTTGAGCTTTGCAGATTGCAGTTGATGCGTCATCGGTTCTAGGTGATGCTGCTATGGGTTTAGGTGATGTTCAATAAACAGATAACAGGTCCTAGGGCTAAAATCATAGATGTAATTAGTAAAAATTCATACATTTTTTGGGTAAAACCAATTTTGGTAGCACATTTTTAAATTCATTTTTCGTAGTAACAAATACACTCGCCTACATCCAGAGGCTGGTGAGAAAACCGGATCCCCCATGTAATCTTACCTGGGTATCAGAAGTTAAAGTGTAAATAATAAGTCCAACGTACCTTTCCCTCCACCCCTGAATCCGTTCATAATAGGTAGGAGCAAGCTAGAGAGGCACAGCAGGTCAAGAAAGAGTCAACATTCAGTTACCCAGTGGGGTGGTGCTCCTGGCAAAATAATACCAGCTCTCCCAGATGCATTATGGTAGATGCAGTTGGTGATTACAGTCGCTTGAACTTACCCACTGTTAGTTGAGAGTTTGCTATATGTTGGTGCAGCGAGAGTTAGTGTCTCTGGACATGTATTTCTGGACTCTTGGCCATCATCAGTGGGCAGTAACCTGTAGAATGAAATGCTGCTCATTGTCTCAGGTTAAGTACCACTCTAGAACAGAGGTGCATCCTACAGGCTCATCAGCCCTGCAGAGTGACTTGAAAGGGTTCACCATAACCCATGCCACTTTGCTGATGGTATGTGTGAAAAAACAGAAGGTAAACAAGCTCATACAGGGCATGATTTATAGTGTGCATTGTGTGTTGTATACCAAAACTGGTAAAACTGGTAAATGTCCAGTCATTTCTTATTTATGATAAGTGAACCATAACTAACCTTCAGCTGATGTTTCTCCTCGGTGAATATATATTGTACAATATAATATCTATATATAAATGATGTAATCTAATATATTAATATTGTTTTTTTGAGGATTTTATTTTCTGGAATGAAATAAAGTTTAGACTTAATACACAATTGTACAGAAATTGAATAAAATTATAATCTCTTACCTGTGATATAGTGACTCTTGCACTGTAATTGTACTTATGATATTGTGGTCAATCCCAGAGTCCCTATGAAATACCTCCCAATATAGCGACTGCCAATGTGTCACAACACTGAAAAAAGAAACCGTGTTCTTTGTGGGTGCACCTTTGTGGGTGCACCTTCAGGAAGAAAGCACTAGCTTCCCTAATCTTCCCGTGCCTCACCCAGGCCTTGCGCCAAAGCCTGATCCACGAGCGATAGAGGCCCAGACCTGCCCCCTGGCACACCCTGTGAAGGTGGGGAATGGAGGTTGGGTCTGTGGTTTCCACTGCCAGCCCTGACTCTGTGTAGGGAGGGTGCCACGAGTGGATGTCACATCATGCCAGGCATTGGGGTTAAACAATAGATTTGAACTGTGAGGGGCGTTCGCTTGAGGTAGCAGGAGGTCACCTGGTAAATAGGAATGTTTACTAAGAAATATGGGCAGGAGGGAAAAGCAAACAAAGAAGATCTTAAGGGGAAGTAGGGTTTCCTAATGACTCCTTGGTAGCTGCACAACCTCCATCTTGCTGTGATCAGGTTTGCTTCAGAAAATACGTGTTTTTGCAGGGCCCAGGAGAAAGAGAAAGAGGACAGGGTTAGACACTGGTTAATAGGAGGTGACAGCTGGGGCGAGTGGTGTGCCAATTTCCTTTTTTAACAACAACTACTGCATTTATAACCGTGACAAGGTATACCTTCCTTAGTTCCAGTCAAGCCTGGCAGAATTTAAGCCCAGTATTCCTTCCTTCCTAACCCAGATATCTAACCCAAGCTATTCCTTCCTTGCCCAAAACCTTTAAAAACAATTGACTATATTTGCGTCTCTAATTCTTGGCCACATAATGAGTAGAAGAGGGTGTTGCGTGCCCATACCTACCACCTTCGTCACAGCACGTGCTACACTTCTCCCATTCCTTCTTCCCAGGTGTCTTCTAATGCTATCACATACAAGGGCCAGACTTCTACTTTTATTTATCCCCTACCACATCCATACCCAAACTTAAACAGAGCCCAAACCATCTAACACCTACTCGCCCCCTGTTCCAGTATCAATATTTGTTATACTGATAATGAATTAGGGAGAGGGTGTTGAGGGGCTGAAAGGTGTCAGTTAGGGGAAGGGAGGGTCACTGAAAAGTTTATTACAATTTTCCTGTCAAGGGTCGTCAAAATATCATGCGACCAGTAAGCTAAATTCTGTGGCATGAAAAGTCCAATTAATTATGCTTTATAAGATAATGCCTTTTTCTGTGGCAGTGTAACTCTATAGTTTAGTATTTTTTTAATACACTTTCATGGTGTCTGATTAAAGCTTCACCTCATTAATTCATTCTTTTAAACGTTTTTTTAATCCGTTTGAGCAAAAATCTTTCTTTAATTATGCAGGTGTTGGTGGATAAATTAAAGGCACGTACCACAAATAGTAATTATGCTTAAAAAATTCCAGGGATGCAGAATCACATAATTGCAGTGTCTCAACGTAGTACAACCCTCAACGCTACTTGACTGGCTATACAAACGTGTTTGGAGTGGGCATCAGAATTCATGTTGTTTAATTTTCCCTCACACCAGCATTCGACGTTCACCCTTCATGACTTGTCACTTGAGCCCCGGCCCTTCCATTAGTAACTGCCCTTCCCTCCGAAGTCACCACTAAGTAGAAGAACCCATAGAATAGATGCCGAATTTCAAACAGTGGCATAACATAAGCTGCCGCAGCCCCCGCGGTGCAGGGGGTGGGGGTCCAAACTCCACCGAGCCCCTAAGCAAAAGTGGTAGGTGGTGAGCAGGGGAGCGGTCCCCCTCCCTGTGATGCAGCGGAGTTTACCAGCTCTACACATTCACACACACAACACTCATTTGGGCCCATATACAGTCATACATGCAATGACCTGGCAAATATCCACTGGTCATACATTTTATTTTACCCTAGGAAACCTTTACACCAGTATTTTTACGATTCCTGTGTCCTGAGTAAATGAACGTTCGATAAGATCTAGTAGTAGATTAGAATAGGGAGGAAAGACAATAATACATTTAACTTTATTTTAAAGAACCACAGACTCAGAAGGAGTTTTAAAAGTTTATCTGAATTAATAATTTTGTGAGTCAAATCAAAATACACGTAATGACAGCACCTGAGGAGAGAAAGAACAGAGAGCAAGTACGGAGCAATTACCCTACAGATATATTTACCTAGAATGGTGTGAGGACCCCGACATCTCAGAGTCAAGGATTCAGGACAGGTTCGGGACAGGGAAAAGTGACCTCTTCTAGTGTAACGCCAGTGTTACACCCCTCTCTGGTGCTACTCTCTCCGGCTCAGGCTCGTCCGGACCCCTTCCTAGATGTGCCTCCTCGGTTGTTCCGTGAATTTCCCTGGTGTTGGATTCTTCAGTCGGATTGCAGCAAAATCGGGCAGCATCTCAGCATAGCATCAGCATCTCAGCATCAAGTGTGTCTAACTATCTAGAACTTACCGCTGTTATACCAATTCAAATGTATGATCAACCCCCAAATGTTTCAATTCCATGTTCACCCGTAATTTTGATTGGGCCAAGCAGTGAGGTGAGGACATCACACCATACCAAGTGCAATACTTTTCTTTAGTCTATTGACTAATTCCCCGCCCCTTAATTTTAATACCCACAAGCTTTATTCCCACAGATATTTCATATGTGGATCGGTAAGTCTAATTTACAATGTTTCTTCTCCTCCCTCTTGTAGGGTCAAAAATTTGGTTTCCCATGTCCTTGCTGCGCTTGAGTTTGGCAGCCAGTCAATTTAGTTCACTTGTTCAGTGCAAGCAGACGTTTTACGCATGTGTAGAAGTCACACGGAAACAGAGACGCGGTCACCCTCCAAGGCCCAAATGGAAACTATTGATAAAGTCAAACGACAACCCATTAGACTACAAACTTAAGTGAATTCACTGTATACCACTTACTTCTACTCTAACCCCATCTACTTAATAAATCTTTTGCATTAATGGCTTAGTGGAACTTACTTGCATAGGTTAGTTTCAGCACAGCATGTGCGTTAGTGCATTACTTTAAAGCGGCCATTTTAGAAACTACTGCGCAGCTGCAAAGTTTCCCCCCAAGTGACAGAAAACGTCATACTACGTAGATGTAGTAGACGCATTCGCAGAAGAATTCCCGCGTTTTAGCGGCCATTTTAGGACACTCGGATTACTTATTAGTGAAGGACATAGGAAAGCGTCCCCTAGATACAATAATGTTGAATGTGGTGCACTGTTAGTACTCACGGACAGGTTGATTATAGTGTTACAGGTTATTCGAGAGGATTGCATACGAGCAAGTTTCTTTTTATGAGAAACCTTGCTTCATCAATCCCCTCTCTGAAGGCATTTTATGCCATCACTAAATTCTATTAAATCAGATGCCAACTTTAGCATTCTACCATTTCGATGTCTTCAAATCTTTTATTCTTTCCCTTATCTTTCTTAAATTGTGACCGTTTCATTCTTTTGTAGATATTTCCCTTCAATTCTTCAAGTCTTATTTTTTCTAATTTTCTTTTCCTACCTTTCTCATTCACTTCGTACTTTTTTCTTTTCCCACTGCATTTGCGACAACACATTATAATTAGAACTAGCAAAGTTATGCCCATGATTGGCAATAATATTTGACCTAAAATACCTTTACCTTTGTTAGAAAACCAACTACTGAGGGTAGCAAAACTATTTGTTTTTTTCTTCCATACACTGTCAACCTCCAGTGGTTTCAGTTCTTCTTCCAAATGTGTATTATTTTTAATATATCTTCCAATCTCTACACTTTTGTCAGGTATATACGTGCAACACATTTGCGCTTTCAGCAATTTACAGACTCCACCCTCCTTTGCCAATAAGATATCAAGGGCAAGTCGATTTTGCAAAACCATAGATCTGACTGCAACTAATTCTGTATTGATCAGTAGAAATCCTCCAGCAGTGTAAGTTGATAACCGATCAACTTCTGTTGACAATTGACAAATTGTCCGAGAATTTAGCAGAACCCCCGCTGAAGGTATCAATGCACTAAATATATCATCTATATTTCAGAAAAACTAGCTCTTTTATATCTAGTTAGTCCACTACTGTCATTATTGCTTCCAGTGATTCTTTAAACATGATAGACTTTAGGGAATACTATTCTGAAATAGCAACTCCCATACCAGTGATCAGGTAACCTAAAATAGGCTTTATTTCCACAAATACAATAAATCAGTTCCTCCTTTTAGTCCTCAACCCCCAATTACTAAGAAGTTATGTTCACATTCACTGGAACCAATAAATACATTGTTATAGTCTGTTTTAAGTCTATGGAGACAGATTTTCCCTTTCTTTTCAAAGTCCAGAGACATAGCAGCATGAGTCTTGACAGTTAATAAAAGGTCTTCCCTTGCAGCCCTTTTAGGTATCTGAGGTTTCGGTTCAGAGGCTCTTCTTTGGAAATCCTGTCTCCTATTTTCTACTAAATTCAAAAATATATTTTCTTCTTCATGCAATTTACAGGTTAAGTTGCGTTTATGTGCATGAGCTATATCTAATGTCTTCTTTATCAGAAAATATTTACCCATGAATTGTGAGTCTCTAGTACTAAGGACAGAGTTCATGCTCTTTCGCATGGGAACTTCTGAAAATATTACATCTACATTTGAATAATAATACTGCAGCTTTCCAGTTCTATAGAATAAAGTAGCTAGTACTCTACATGAAATACCATAGGTCAATGGTAAATGATAAGTTACTCCTTCAGCTACTAAGCTTGGCAATTTCATGCAAACGTAACAATCACTAACTTCCATAGTTTCTACATACTGTACTAAGAGATTTGCATAGACATTTAAATCAGTTTCATTCTTATCTACAGTGTGGTGGAAATCTAGCTCATCTGGTGTTTCTTAGTCTACTCTATCTCCTTTAAGGTTTGCAACTTCTGTGTGTGTGTTAGTACTATTTTGTTTGTCAGTAACCATCAGATAGGGAATAGCTATTGCTAATATCACCCATATTGTGAGGACTAATATTAAACTACATATACAGATCCTACAACACTTCTTTATACAGCTTTGTTTTGGTTTTCCAGCAACACTATTATCAGACATCTTGGGCAAGAAGATTATATCTTCTTAACTTCAGAACCTTGTATGAGATAACACCTTATGCATCTTTCCTCTTTCAGGTCGGTCTCACTTCTTCTTTAATTTGTTCAACACTCAGTTCTTCATCACTTTCTTCTTTTAAATCGAGATTTTCAAAGTCTTCAAGAATAACATATGTCCATTCAGGACCCTTGAACTTGTTATTCAATGTCTTCAATCTTTAACTCTTTCGTTTTGGGATTACTTTGGAAGGTCCAGATTGACTAGTTACTTCATTCACTTGATCAGGTTCTTCATTGATTGTCTTAAGTCGATATCTCAGTCTCTTGATAATTCTTGGCCAATTATCAACTTTTCGACCTTTCTTAAACTTGACTGCACTGCCAGGTTCTTCTAGACTCCTTTTATTTTCTTTAGATTTTGGCACAACTTGATCAGCTTCGTCTTAGATTTCCTCACTATCTGACCTTGTCCAGGGCTTATTATTTCGGCCTGTTCTGCCTGGATGGGTTCATCTACCTTAATCTGACCCTGTTCAGGATTGGTGATGTCTGGTTTTTCTTCTGTATCCTGAACTTGTGTTTCTATGTCTTTCTGGTCCTGCTCAGGTCTTTTTACCTCTTTACCTTCTTCTGCCTGAATGTTTTTTCTAAGTCCTAACTGTCCCTCCTCAGACTCCGGAACAATGCTTTGAGTTTCTTCAGTCTGAGTATATTATCTGTTCCTGCTCAGGCTCCCTAACAGTCGTGTTCCTACTTTCCTGATTGACTTCTTCTATACCTGTCTGGTCCTCACTCTCCTCCTGTCTATCTAACTGTGTTTGACTTCTAGTTCTTATGAGTACTTCAGGTATGTCCACCACTGGGATCTAGTCGTCCTGATAAGTGCTCGGTTGATCTTGGGCAGCTACTTCAGGGTCTTCTATAGGAAGTTCTTCAGCTGCGCAACCTTCAGCACCACCAATTTCTGGTTTCAATTGTATCTCTTCTTCTTCAGGAGCTGGTACCCTTTTGATATGGCTTGCATGGATCCAATTGGGCAATCCTTCACACTTTACAGCTGTTGAGGTAGTCAGAATAACTTGATGCGGTTTATCCCACCTTGGTGCTAGGCACGATTCTCGAGTGTGATTCTTCACAACTACCCAATCACCGGGTTTCAGATCATGTAAGTGGCTCAGCTGTCTGTTGAAAGCGTCTTCCCCATCCTGGTGAGAGATAGAACGCACTCTGTCAGCCAACTCTTTGCAATACTCCAATACCAAGTCATTAGTTATATTAAACAGCTTGTGTCCTGGTAAACATGCTTGTCTCATTGCTCTTCCCATGAGTTTTTCATGGGACTCAATCCAGTATTTCTGTCTGGAATACTTCTGAGTCCCATCAGAACAAAAGGCAAAGCATCTGGCCATTCCAGGGGGGTGGATGCACACACCTTTCCGAGTCTTGACTTGATTGTGCCATTCAATTGTTCTACCACTCCAGAAGCCTCTGGACGGTAAGCGCAGTGCAATTTATGTTCGACTTTGAACGCTTCACAGATTAGTTGAATTATTTCATTATTAAAATGTGACCCTCTATCTGATTCAATCATTACTGGAAAACAAAATCTAGGAATTAGTTCTCATAATAAAAGTTTGGCCACTGTCAAGCTGTCATTTCTTCGGGTCGGGTATGCTTCCACCAACTTTGAAAATAAACAAACTATGTCAAGTACATATTTCAACCTTCGACAAGCAGGCAGTTGAATGAAATCTAACTGGAGTCTCACAAAAGGTCCCTCTGCCTTTCCACTCTTTCCCATGCAGACCACAGTTTTCCTGCCAGGGTTCATTTGTTGACATATTAAACATCTCTGGCAAAGGCTCTCTGCTACATTCCTGAACTTTGCGTTAAACCAATCTTGTCTAAACAGTCAAATCATTGCATCCCTGCCCACATGTGTGTCTCCATGGTACATTCTAGCCATTGGTGCAAGCATACAGTCTGGCATGACTGGTCTACCATCATAACAAAGCCACACACCATCTTCTGCCCTTCTTTAACATCCTATTTTCACCAACTCTTCCTTTTCTCTCATGTCTACTGCATCCTGCAGTCCTTTCACCTCCTCCCAGGTTTCCACTCCTGCAAGTAGCATAAGTTAGCAGCTGATTCCACAAGTTTAGATTTTCTGGTTTAAGACAATTTTATGCCTTGCTCAATGTTGAGCAACCTGGTCAGCATATCGGTTACCGGCTGTCACATAGTCATTTCCTGATTGGTGAGCAGCACACTTAACCACGGCTACCTCTTTAGGTAATTGAATTGCCTCTAGTAATTCTTTCACAAAAATTCCATTTTAATAGGGGTCCCTGAAGAAGTCAGGAAATCCCTCTGCATCCAAAATCATGCACAACCCCATAGCCATATTGACTATCAGTAAATATGGTTAATCTCCAATTTTTCCCAATTTTGCATGCTTTAATTAAAGCTATCAATTCAGCAACTTGCGCAGATCTGACCTCTGGTAAATAGGATGCTTCGACTATTCCAGTTAATGCACATACAGCGTAAGCAGCACTTAATCCTCCCTCCTCATGTCTCATACAGGAGCCGTCTACAAACAGCTCATGGTCTGCATTTTTCAAAGGTTCCTCTTGTATGTCAGGACGTGGTTTGGTGCTAAGTTCGGTCACGTCAATACATTCATGCTCAACCTCATCTCTCACTTCTTCTGCATAAGGATCAGGTAGTAAGGTAGCTGAATTAAGAACAGTACACCTCACTATTGTCAAATTTTCAGCACAGAGTATTATTCTTTCATATTTTGTCAACCTACTGGGAGTTAGGTACTGTGTTGGGTCCTGGTCAGTAAAATCACCACGGCATGAGGAACATACACCTTCACAGGGTGTCCCATCACAATTGACTCACTCTGTTCTATGCTTACGCAAGTTGCAGCCACAGCTTTCAGGCAACCTGGTAATGCACAGGCCACAGGATCCAAGGTAGCAGAAAAATAGGCCACTGGCCTTCTCATTAATCCGTGTCTCTTTGTTAAGACTGAAAGCGCACAATTAACCCGCTCATAGCAGAATAATGCAAATTCTTTTGAATAGTCGGGCATGCCCAAAGCAGGTGCTTCACACAAACATTTGCGCGATTTCCTAAAAGATCTTATACTTTCCTCATCCCATTCTATAGGATCCTTTGCTCTCTTTCTGGTCATTTTTATCAGAGGTTTGGCTAATAAAGCAAACCCTACAATCCACTATCTACAATATCCTACAACTCCAAGGAACATTCTTATTTCTTTTTGGGTTCACGGCAACTGCATTTGTCTTATTATTCTGACTCTTTCGGAGGTCACCCGTCTAACTCCTCTTTCTATTTGATGTCCCAGGTATTTAACTGAATTTTTACAGAACTGGAGTTTTTCAGGGGACACTTTATGTCCACCGTTTGCCAAATGATTTAACAATGCAATTGAATCAGTAACACAGTCCTCTCGTGTGTTCGATGCCACCAATAGATTGTCATTATACTGCACCAGGACTGACTCTCTGGGCAATACGAGAGATTCAAGGCTTCTTTTGAGAATCTGATTAAAGATTGAAGGACTTTCTGTGTACCCTTGAGACACACAATTCCAAACATAAACATGCTCTTAAAATTTGAACGAAAATAAGAACTTGCTATCTGGATGCAGTGAAATGGAAAAGAATGCATGACATAAATCGATCACTGTGAACCATCCTGCTTTCAATGGTATCTGATAAAGAATCACAGCTGGATAAGCCACTACTGGACAGCATGGTACAACAATCTTATTAATTTTCCTGAGGTCTTGAACCACCCTATATTTCCCGTTCGGTTTCTTAATGCCAATTATGGGTGAGTTACAAGGGCTACTCATTTTTTCTTCCAAGATACCTTGTTCGACCAATCGCTCTATCTCTGTTGCGACACCTGCCTTTACTTCTGGACTCATTTTGTATTGTCGTGTGTTTGGGTAAACAGCACCTTCTTTCACAGTCACTTTTACGAGATCTACATTTGCCATTAATCCTATTTCTTTTCCAGTAAAATCCCATATTTCTGCATTTACAGTCAGTTTGACTTCTGCAGGTAATTCATTTTGCGTCATCATTGAATATAATTTATTTACTTGTGTTCCCTTTTTAGCTAACATGAACTTGTAAACTCCATCTTCATCTGGGGTTTGTATTGCAACACCATCCGGTGTGCAAAATATAGAGCAATTCATTTTGCACAACAGGTCTCTTCCAAGCAAGTTTACAGGGCTTGAGTCGCAGACCATGAACTTATGCATTTCTTTAAAATGACCAATTCGCACCTCCATGGGTTCTAGGATTGGAGTCCTAATCTGTTTGTTTGAGACACCTACAACTTGTATGTCCTCTCCCGAGAAGGGCAGGTAAGGAATGTATGCTGTTCTCACAGTAGACCTTGTAGCACCAGTATCTAACTAGAAGGTCATATAATTTCCCTTTACTTTACCCTCTATGTAAGGGCCTGACTGATCTACCGGTAGGGATGCGCCAAGTACACACTCCCCTTCCTCCCCCCTCGGGCACCGTCATTCCTGATCATAATCAATCAGTGGGTCCTGCAAAAGAAACTGAGATGTTACAAAAATCTTCTTACCACTTCCTTCTGGAAATCCGGCGTCCAAACTGTACTTGGCTTGACTCACAACATTTGATTTAAGGGCAGGTGGCAATTGACTCTGAAGATCTATACCCTGTTGTTGATGATTCATTAACACCTCATTCTGTGTCTGTGGATTTAATTTTCAATTCGGGCGTTATTAACTTGTATGGCTTTACACTCGTTCTTCCAATGCCCCAACTTCCCGCACCCGTGACAAGGGAATTTTATCTTTGCCTCTTCCCGATTTTATCTTCCCCTTGGCTTTCCCCCATTATTATCACTTTGATCTTGTGCTCTTCCCTGATTTTCTGATTGTTCATTTAATTGGAGCTCTTGCTGTTCAGCTAATTTTACGTGATCCGACATTACGTTTTCTTCTAAAGCTTTTCGTTTGCTATCAATTTCGTCCCCACAATATTTTGCATATTTTAAAATCTCATCAATGGGCTTTGACTGCCAGCACAGCATGTGCTGCTTAATCATTTGAGATATATCCAGTCTCAGCCCAGACACAAATCGATACACAAAATGAGTCATGTCTTTATTTTCTAAACTTTCACACCCACTATACTCTTTGAACACCTGTAAAAGACATTCATAGTAGGCATGTACAGACTAATCCTTTTCTTGAGTTGTTCTGTCTATCTTTACCCAATCGGTTTCTTTCGGGGGAATTTTACTCTTCAGAAAGGTGATTACCTGATGATACTTTTTCATTACATCCTCTGATGGGGCTCCTGTTTTTGTGTCTCTTGGATATTCCTCACTAGCCCAATCCATAGTAATCTTACATTCTGTCCACAAATCTGCAGGTACTACTATGTCAAACAGACCATCCAGATCCTTCAACAAAACCTTTGAAACTTTCACAAACCTCTCAACTTGTCTGTACCACTCTACTGGTTTTTCTCTCAATTTTGGGAAATCATTTGTAAAAGACAAAATATCCTGTCTAGTCCATGGCACATGTACGTACCCCCCTCCAGGTACTTCTCTCATCGGATACAACCTGTCACCCTTTTCCGTTTCTCTCATGACATATTCAGATGTCGTTCGATTTACCTGTGCTTCTTCCTTTTTCTTTGCCCATCTAACTTTCCATCTTTCAAGATCTCCCCACTTTTGCAACAGAAATAACAATTCCCTGATCTGCAACTCCCTTCCAGACACATTCATGTTTTCCAAATCCTTATCGGAGAATTGTGCTCTATATGGTTTCTGCAACACCTTTGATTTCCCTATGTCAATTCCCATTTCCGATGCCAAATTTGTCAGTTTTTCATGAAATACCTTGGTGTTTCGTGTAATGCTTCTACAAATAAACAGTAATTCTTCTTCACTGTATGTGTTTAGCCTGTCTAGACCCACATTTCCAGCAACCATTTCTTCCAATTCCACTCTCAATTTAAAAATGTCTAATATCTTTGGCTGAGACTTTGGCTTCTCTATTTCTTGAGACCATCTCTCTATATCTTCTGGGGTTACTATTGTGGCACTTCTAGTTCCTGATGATGTTCCTAATCTAACTTCCTTTCAACAACTGGGCAAATTTATTTTCTGGGTCTCCATTATTGGCTCTCTTATAGGCAAATCCATCAATGATATTACTGATACTACTTTCACTTGCTTGATCATCTATTATTACCTTTTCTTTTCTAGGTTCTATACTTGGGGTAGGCATTACAGGAACTTTAGGACAATTTGATTTTTCTCCATATAATGGAACTACCGGACCTATTGTAAATGGTATGGTCAATACTTCAAAATGTGCGTTTAGCTGAGCTATCCTCTGAATCAATTCATCTCTGTTTTTATTTATTGCTTCTTTTTCCTTTTCTTGAAGTACCCTGTCTGCGGTGTCATGTACTTTCTGTGGAACCAAAGGTGTTCCTATCATCGGGGCACTGTGGATCATTCTATTGAACCCATCATTATAGGGTGGAGGACTTTTCATCAATACATCCTCTAAATACCCTTCTTCTGTTTCTCCGCTATCTATCATGTTTAAGTGCTTGGTCTTCTCTGTACATTTACTTTACATCTGCTCTTCTTTTGTTAACATAGGATATGTGAAGGGATGTGCCTTGAGATGGATACAATCCTATCTCACAGGGAGACAACAGGTGGTTTCTTTGCCCCCTTTTACCTCCAGTAGGACCTTGGTGGAACATGGGGTCCCCCAGGGATCGGCCATCAGCCCCATCCTTTTCAATATTTATCTGCAGCCATTAATCCCTATTATCAAAGCGCACGGGATTGACCTTATTAACTATGCGGACGATACCCAACTAGTGTTCTCACTGGAGGGAAAGGGTGCTTTGACTATGGACAACTTCCAGAAATGTATGTGTCAGACTTCGGACTGGCTCAGGGCTAACTCCCTGCAATTCAACGGAGGCAAGACTGAGGTGATCTACTGCCCCCCAGCAGGAGTAAGAGATATGCCTTTTGACCTCAGAATGGCCCCAGAAGTGGAACCCATCGTCCCCGTGACAACGGTGCGGAATCTGGGGGTCATGTTTGACAATGATCTCCAAATGGCTTCTCAAGCTAAAAAACAGTGGGGGTGTGCTTTGCTCTCATGAAAGCCCTACGGCAGATTCTACCTCTCCTGCCTGTGGAGAAACGACCTCTGGTGGTCCGTAGTATCATCCTGAGTAGGCTGGACTACTGCAACTCTCTGTATCTAGGAGCTCCTCTTTACATCTATCAGAGTTTGCAGAGGGTCCAGTCTATGGCAGCCAAACTGGCGCTGAATAGGAAACGTGGTTCCTCAACCACGATGGCGCTTCAAGAGCTTCACTGGCTTCCTATGAGGGAAAGGGTTAAATTTATATCCCTGTGCATTGTCTACAGAGCAGCACACGGTCTTGGCCCTATTTCCCTGCAGGAGAAAATATCCTGGTACAAACCTCAAAGGACTCTCCGCTCATCGAATGCCTTCTTGCTAAACACTGGCAGGATCAAGAAGGCCAGGATGGGAGGTAGGGCATTCAGTACAGTGGCCCCGCGACTTTGGAATGAACTCCCTCTGAATATTAGACAGGCTAACGCCTTGATGGATTTCAGGCGAAGTTTGAAGACCTGGCTCTTTCCTAGGGAGGGGCTTTTGGCCTCTTAATCCCCCATTCCTTGATCGGCCTCTGCTTCTCTATCTCTCCTCGTTTTTTTCTGTCTCGTTTTTTCTGTCTCTGATGTTATACACTTTGTTGGTTTAAAAGTTTCTCTCCATCACAGTCCGAGCGCCAAGATACCCGTTGGGTGATAGTTGCGCGGTATAAGCACAAAATACAAATACAAATACAAATAAACCCTCTGCCATCATGGCCTGTCTCCATTGTTTCATTTGACTATCTCTAGTCTCTCGGGGAAATTTCGGGTAATATTTGCTTAAAGTCCTGTTGCTTCTGGGTCTGTCACGTTCAAAAGCTTCCATTTTTCATTCTTCTAAAGCCTCATATTGAGTCAATCTAGGTCTGGGTTCTAACTCATTCATTCATGTTCTTAAATTGTACAATATTCTTCCATTAAAGCTTCCGTACTCAGGAAATGCTAATATATCATCATCCTTTCTGTATTCTATCCAATTTTCTAACCATACACAGGTATGATAGCCTCTCTCCACCATCATGTATGATGCAGGCATATTTGGAGGAGGAATGAGAATCCCCTCTCTATTCTTAATGGGTTTGTCCTTTTTTAAATAATTCTTAACCTTTTGCATAAATGTCATTTTTCTCTTTTCTCCGTACATTGCGTGCTTGTGCTGGTTAAGGTACTGCTCGTAAGCAAACCCTACAAATCTTCTATCTGGTCGAGTCCCTGTTAAGGTTGGATCATACATGCAGTTTCCTATATCTATTATTATTCTCAGGATCTCTATTTTGATGACCAATCAAACACTTGCTTTAATTCTAATAATTCCCCAATACCAGCACGTTTTCTAGTCTGCGGACCAATCAACTTTTACTCTGCTCGCTCGCTCAGCCAATGCTTGCGTGGCTTTTCTGTGACGTCAGTCTTACTCCTTACAACTGACCCCTCCTTTACAATTTTGTATCAACTACACGCCCGCTGTTTCAACCAATCCCAGCGCGGCTCTCAGTGACGTCAGTGCAGCACCCGCAACTGACTCCTCCTTCACAAGGTAATGCGACAACTTATTTTCTCACAAAACTTTTCACACAATTTAATTAATTAACAACGTATAAACATTCGCTATTGTGTCTGACCCACTAATTCAAAGAATAGTAAGATTTCTTTCACTGCGAGTAAAACCCTTCCGCTTACTCTTCACACACTACGAGTAAAACCTTTCCGTTTACTCTTCACACAAGCATCAGAGAACCTGTTACTCCTTCAGTATTACCCTTTCTAGGTGATATAATACCAAAATTTCACCAGCGAACTCCTCGCTATCAATTATTCTCACTAACATATAAGAAATTTTCCCTAAATTAGTGCTTCCAGTCCTGCGTAACTTTCAGCACTTTCTCGATCCAGGCCGATAACCTCACTGCAGTGTGGCTTCCATTTACCACCCGCTATTCAATATTACCGGGAACTTCCAGACAACATAAAACAATACATAACGGGTTTTGGTTAAAACATAAATCAACAATTCAAATTCCAAATACACTCCTCACCTAACTAACTATACTAACCATCCTCTGCTACCAAGTAAAACTGATGCAGCGGAGTTTACCAGCTCTACACATTCACACACACAACACTCATTTGGGCCCATATACATTCATACACGCAATGAGCTAGCTAATATCCACTGGTCATCAATTTTATTTTACCCTAGGAAACCTTTACACCAGTATTTTTACCATTCCTGTCTCCTGAGTAAATGAACTTTCGATAAGATCTAGTAGTAGATTAGAATAGGGAGGAAAGACAATAATAAATTTAACTTTATTTTAAAGAACCACAGACTCAGAAGGAGTTTTAAAAGTTTATCTGAATTAATAATTTTGTGAGTCAAATCAAAATACACATGAATATACCAGAAATCTCCATCAGGAAAATAGTACTGTTTAGCTTATAATCAGTTTGCATTAATACATTCTTGCAATGACAGCACCTGAGGAGAGAAAGGACAGAGAGCAAGTACAGAGCATTTACCCTCCAGATATATTTACCTAGAATGGTGTGAGGACCCCGACATCAGAGAGCCAAGGATTCAGGACAGGTTCGGGACAGGGAAAAGTGACCTCTTCTAGTGTAACACCAGCGTTACACCCCTCTCTGGTGCTACTCTCTCCGGCTCGGGCTCGTCCGGACCCCTTCCTAGATGTGCCTCCTCGATTGTTCCGCGAATTTCCCTAGTGTTGGATTCTTCAGTCAGATTGCAGCAAAATCGGGCAGCATCTCAGCATAGCATCAGCATCTCAGCATCAAGTGTGTCTAACTATCTAGAACTTACCTCTGTTGTCCAGTCTCTTGGCTCACAAAGATTATTTAATCACGCAATGGCGCGAGCACGCAGAGGACGTGCGCAGCGGGCGCGCCAAAGGCAAGCCCGTCTGCGCCCGTCCGCGATCGTTCCGCGATCAGCACCAGCCCCCCTGGTCAAGGAAAGTCAGGTATTCCTTTTAAATCGCAATATAATAGCACGTTTTTAAAAAGTATTAATTCCCAAATCAATCCTATTAATGGGGCTTATCCCTGCCTCTGTATTAATCTTGAGGGTGAGCCTGCGAAGCATCTTAAGGGATGCCCAGGGTGTGATATTAAAATTCCAGAGCTCTTATTTCAAACCATAGACCCTCCTAAAACTCAAGCAAAGTTAAATAGGGAGCTGAATACGTCTATTTGGAAATGCGTCCTCATGAATGTGAGATCACTAACCAAACGTAGCTTGGAGTGTGCATCATTTATAGAGGATGAAGGCATAAAGATTGCTTTCATCACAGAATCTTGGACAGATAGTGCCTCAGGCCCGGACTTAGTTAAAGCCATGCCTCTTAACTATGTATGTTATACCTTAAATAGGCCCACTGGAAGAGGAGGTGGTTTAGCTGTCATCTACTATTCTTCGCTGGCAGCTGCTTTTAATCCAGGAGGGGTGGAAGGCTGCGAGGTTTTGGACTTCTCCTTTCATCTCTCCCCTCAGTACATCTTTCAAGGCTCTTTGATATACAGACCACCAGGCCCTAGAAGTGGTTTTTGCATCCAGGCAGGAAAATTGGTGGAAAGTAGTATTACCGGCAGCTCCTATACTGTTTTAGGTGATTTTAATTTTCATCTGGAAGCCTCTTCAGACACAGATACAGCAAATTGCTAGATCTGATGATGGGCAACAATTTAGTGCAGTTGGTGACTGGTGCGACCCATCAGGCAGGACACACACTTGATGGTATCTTTTCCAACAACCCACAATTGCAGGTTTCGTCTATTCTTCCGCTACTTTGGCGGTTCTTTTTAACCTTACCATTCCTGAGCGACATTTACAAAAACCAATGAAATAAAACTGATGATAAGAGCATGGAATAAGGTATCAGCTGAAGATCTCTCTAAGGTCCTTAATAATATCTTAATTACGCCTCCTAGTAATCTTGACAAGGCCGCACGTTTTTACTCTAGTTGGTTAGAAGATGCAGGTCAAAAACTAGCTCAGAGTAAAATGTGTCATTTTACAAGACAAGTACCATCTGCCCCTTGGTATTCACGGGATCTGAGGGACCAAAAACTGATCTGCAAGCATCTTGAGAGAAAATGGAGAAAGAACAATACAGATCGTGACAAGGAGGAATATAATCATGGACTTGCTAAGTAGAAACAGCTGATCCACAACGCTAAGGCAACTTTCTTCTCTATGAAGATTAACAAAGCAAAAAACTCAGTAAGGGAACTATTTAATACAGTTACTAACCTGGCTAATCCGGGGGCTACTACCATCACACCTAGTCAGGGACTTTGTGACAATTTGGCTAACTTTTTTTATGAGAAAGTGAATGTCATTTTCTCCTCCTTTTCTCATGTTAAATCTGAGACGACACTGAACAATGCGGATGACCACATTAGAAAATAAAGTTCACCTGGATCAATTTGTTCAGCTTACAACTACTAACACTTTTAATCTTATGATGTGGGTCAAATCCGGCTCCCCTTTAGATCCCTGCCCTACATCTATCATAAAATTAGCGGCAGAACCAATTTCTCGAGTTCTTACCCCCATTTTTAATACTATGTACAAAGAAGGTTACTTACCATTAGAATGGAAAAAAAACCTCCATCCTGCCTCTTTTCAAGAAACCAAATTTAGATGTAAAAGATCCCAACAGCTTTAGGTCTACATCTAGACTACCGCTACCGGGCAAAATTGTTGAGAGAAATCTAAATACGCAACTTAGTTTGTATCTGGAGGCAGTACAAGCTCTGGATCCCACCCAGCACGGCTTTAGAGGCGGCCATAGCACAGAATCGGCTCTTTTGAAATCTACTGAAGAGATCCGAACCATTTTAGATAAAGGAGACAAGGCTGCTCTCATCATGTTAGCTCTCTCAGCAGCATTTGACACGGTCCACCACGATCTGCTGATGGACCGGCTGTGGGAGATCGGTGTTCAGGGCTCTGCATGGAGACTCCTGAAATCCTTTCTCACTAATCGGAGTCAGTCAGTGTCTGTAGGGGAATTCTCATCTGAATCCTTTTCTCTACCTTGTGGGGTCCCACAGGGGTCTTCTTTAAGCCCGACTCTGTTTAATGTATATGTGTCCTTCCTGGCGCCACGCATTCAGTCATTTGGGTTCAGTTTGACTTCTTATGCCGACAACACTCAAATTGTGGTTTCACTACAAACAGATGAGGGGCATAGTATGGCCAGTCAATTTAGGGACTGTATGAGCTCCGTAGGGAATTGGATGGTCAGAAACTGCCTTAAACTGAACTCCAGTAAGCCGGAGGTGGTCTGCTTTGGCAATGCCCCCACGTTTTGGACCCCTGATTGGTGGCCTGACACCTTGGGTCCTCTTCCCGCACATAGCAAGAAGGTAAAAAATCTGGGAGTTTGGGTGGATCACAAGCTCAGTTTTAGTGACCAAGTAAATTCAGTGTCTTCTGCCACGTCTTTTGCGTTAAGGTCCTGTAAGAAAATTCTCCCGCTCCTACCTGTAGAGTGTCATCAAACAGTAGTTACGGCACTTACTATGTCTAGGCTGGATTATTGTAACAGTCTGTATCTCAATATCCAGGAGGGAATAATGAATAGATTGCAACTCTTGCAGAATGCCGCCGCTAGGCTGCTATCAGGCATCCCTAAATATGCTTCAATCTCTAAGGAGATACGGAGGCTTCATTGACTACCAGTTAGAAAGCGTACCCAGTTTAAGGCCTTGTGTTTGGTCCACAAGGCGATTCATGGAACAGGCTCAGCGTATTTAAAAGAGCGGCTATTCTGGTACACTCCTGCTAGATCGCTTCGGTCATCGGCAGCTAAACATGTTTATGTTCCTTTGGTAAGAAAAGCTTCCTGGGGTGGCAGAAGCTTTGTAGTTAATGCAGCCAAAGCCTGGAACAATCTCCCACTACACCTTAGAGGGCTGGCCAATCTGTTGGCTTTTCGCAAAGCTTTAAAAACGTTGCTGTTTACAGAATAATTCTCGTCTTCGATGCTGAGTTTTTGGTAGATCTCACACAGCGCCAGGACACCCTCGGGTAACAGCAGCGCTCAATAAATGTTATAAATAAATAAATTATACCAATTCAAATGTATGACCCATCCCCAAATGTTTCAATTCCATGTTAACCCGCAATTTTGATTGGGCCAAGCAGTGGGGTGAGGACATCACAGCATACCAAGTGCAATACTTTTCTTTAGTGTATTGTCTAATTCCCGCCCCTTTATTCTAATACCCACAAGCTTTATTCCCACAGATATTTCATATGTGGCTCGGTAAGTCTAATTTACTATGTTTCTTCTCCTTCCTCTTGTAGGGTCAAAAGTTTGGTTTCCCATGTCCTTGCTGGGCTTGAGTTTGGCAGCCACTCAATTTAGTTCACTTGTTCAGAGCAAGCAGACGTTTTACGCATGTGTCGAAGTCACATGGAAAGAGAGACGTAGTCACCCTCCAAGGCCCAAATGGGAACTATTCATAAAGTCAAAGAAGAACACATTAGAATACAAACTTAAGTGAATTCACTGTATACCACTTACTTCTACTCCAACCCCATTTACTTAATAAATCTTTTGCATTAATAGCTTGGTAGAACTTGCATAGGTTAGTTTCAGCACAGCATGTGCGTTAGTGCATTACTTTAAAGCGGCCATTTTAGAAGCTACTGCGCAGCTGCAAAGTTTTCCCCCGAAGCGACAGAAAACGTCATACTACGTAGATGTAGTAGACGCATGCGCAGAAGAATTCCAGCGTTTTAGCGGCCATTTAAGGACACTCTGATTACTTATTTCATAAAGTTCTTTTCGATACGTCTGAAATTTTTGGGCCACCTTCTCTTGAAAATACTGACTGATCTCAGATTTTGCCACTGCTAGTTTACACATATGTTCAGCCAATTTATTTCCTGAATCTCCTTTATTAATTATTTGGACATGTTCTACTTCTAGTTTGGAAAGATTATTAATAAGTCGATCAGTCTGTATCTTACGTTTTTTCCGTGCATGAGCTACAAACCCGATCACTTCTCCCCTCAGGGCGGCCTTAAAAGTATCCCAAACCACCCCTCGGGATGCACTATACACCTGTTGCAATCAAAGAATATCTGAGTCCAATATTTAATATGAGTACAGAACTCTATATCTAGTAGTAGCTTTTTATCAAAAGTCCAAGGAGTCTGTCTATTGATACCCTGAACCTCCTTAACTTCCAAAACTAGGGGATTATGATCAGAGTATAGCTGTGGAAGTATTTTATATCCAGATTATCAAGCATTTAACTAGGGGCTAAAAAATAATCTAATCAAACACATTTTTTATGGGGGTGAGAAGAATATGCAAAGCCTGGATCATTTTGTTGTTTTTCTATCCAGACATCGACTGATCCATGACTATTTTTAAGAGCAGAGAGTGCTCTATATACTTACCTACATAAGAATTTAGAACTCTATCTCCATCTAAATGTAAATTAAAGTCGCCACATATTATAAGCGATCGCGGCCAGTGAGCTAGCTCAATTTCCAATTCTTCCCAGATGCACGAATCATCCAGATTTGATCAAACACACTCACCACCGTTAAGCCCGTTAAGCCCAGGGACAGCTCTACTATTGCCAATCGACCCCATTTATCAGATATTGTTCGGAGAGCCATCCCGCTTTGTTGCTTCATATAAATTGCCACCCCTCTCGTCCTAGATGTTTGAGAAGAGCATACCACTAGATTGTACCCTCTAAACTCAAGAAGAGCTTTATTACCCCAAGCGATATGCGTTTCTTGTAAGCATAACACGTCAAGATTCAACATTGTAATTATCTCAAAAACCCTTGCTTGTTTCACTTTATCATTTAGACCACCAACATTCGATGAACAAATCGTATATTTAACCCTATTTTAACAGTATAAATACCTTAACTAACCATTGCCAACATTTCTGAGATTCCTTCATAATACTGCATTTTCCATTATATATACATATGCATACATCTGATTACCATTTTTTGTTTTTGCACACACCCCAACCCCAACCCCGGCATCCCCTATTACCCTCCCTCGCTCCCCCCCTTCGTGACCCCAGTAATCATCACCCCCTTCACCCCCAGTGATCCACTCCCCCCCTCCCACCCACCCGTCACCCATTACTCTGGAAAAAAGGGCTTGTGACACTTGCGATGCGGAGAGACTTACACCCCAGTATCCTCTCTGTTCATTTTCATATTTTCATATTATACTATTTCAGTGGATGTCTCCATATTAACGATACACAGGATGGATATACATATTGCTTTAATTATATTACCTTATTCACATATTCCTGATCATAGATATTTTAACTATTCTAATCTCAGACTCTTAGCTTTGTTATTTCACACTGTATTTCACGTATTTCCCTATATATTATGGATATTTCATAAGGTGTTCAAATATTCTTTGGCTTGTATTTCAGATACAAAGAAGCGTGTTTGACCCTTATTCAAAACTTTCAGTGTTGCTGGATTCAGCAGAAAAACCTGTGCACCTTTAATCTGAAAGGGACTTATGATTTGTCTCAGGTGCCACCTTCTCTCCACTGTATGATGGCAAAAATCCGGTCTCACAAAAAATTGGATCCCTTTACCTTTTCGCTTCCTATCAGGTCGTGCTAAGTCATACAGTGCTTGACGAGCCAAAAAATTGTTCAGATTGATCAGGATTGCTTTTGGGCGACTTTCTGTTTGACCATTTTTAATAACTGGTCGTTTGAACGGAAATCTATGGGCTCTCTGTATCTCATTAGCCCAGTTCTATGTTGTTAAATCCGGGAAAGCCTCAGTAAATAGTTCCTGCACAAACTTGCGAGCACCTGCCCCTTCTAATCCTTCTGGTATTCCCAATACCCTGAGGTTATTTCGTCATAGCCGGTTTTCCAAGTCCACTATTTTAAGTTGCATATCATCACGATGGGAGGTTATCAAATCCATATCAGCTCTTTGTACCACCACGTCATCCTCTAGAGCAGATATCCGCTGCGTTAATTATTTCCGTAAATTCATTACAAGTCTTTGTGATTCTCCGAACTGTATTTTGAAGTTTGCGGCAGGCATTGTGTGTCTTCTGATTTTCCATGCGTGTCTCCGCTCTATGTTCTAATATTGACTGGTGACTTGAAATCAGTGAGACTTCATCAATATTAGGAGGTAGCGCTGTAGCTCCCAGAAGATGTTCCTCAACACCTTGTAGATCAGGTGTAGTTTGTGGGGAGAGAGATATTTCCCACGTCAAACTCTTGCATGTCCCAGATTGAGTTGTCTCTGCATTTGTTATCTTTTGTATCGCGGGTTTCGTCCACACCATAGTAGCATCTAAGTTTTTTTCTTCCAGTATTGAGTCTAGTGTTGAGTCATTATGCTCACTCCCTAAACTCGTTATCGAACCCTCTAGAGACCCTCCTTTCAGTCCTTCATCTTGATCCTCATCTGAGCATCTGATGGGTCTGAAAGTGAGTAGAAATGTTCACCTGAGTCACTCTCACCACTGGGTTTGATTTCTTTCACTATATTCAATCCTAGTTCTGGGTCATCGCTAATAAGGGAATCAAGAGCCAGGTGGTCTAAATCTTCTGCAGCTTTATCCTGACTCTGTACTACTGGCTCTATCAATTGTACCACATTGTCAAACTGTCCAACAGGCAAACCTTCTCCTTCTGGTTGTGGGGTGATTAATTGGCTCGCTAGTTCCGCTTGAGGTTTTTGATGATACAAAATATTATGAGATTCTTCACTATTCCCAAGGCCATCTGCTGGCTCTACTCTTTGTATTCCTTTCCCTTGAATCTCATTTGTAGGTAATGTCTTAGTTTTTTCTTTTCTAGATGTTGCAAACATTTGAGGTACTTTCTTATTTTTTCCCTCACTCATGTATTTATCTCCATAATTAGGGCAGTCTAGTTCTCCTACTGCCCCCTCCAAAGCCATTTTCTTAATGCTTTCTCCTTTCTGTAAATCCTGTGATCTATTGCCCACCGAGGTATCCGACATCCCTCAACTTTTGCCACCACGTGCAGTTTTTGGTGGCATCTTAAAGTATTTACCCGCTCTCTTATCCTCATCCTCTTAAGATAGTGCCTCTGGCAGTTTGAAGCTTTAAAGTTTATTGTGTGTGCCGCTTTATTTGGAGCAATGCTTTTACTTAATGGTGGGGCCAACCCCAACTTGCAACAAAAAAAAATGAAGACTGCACAACCCCCGGTGCACTCACCCTTCCTTCTCCACACAACCGACTAAGTCCTCGATTCAGCGCTCCTGAATTACGGAAGCGGCAAACCACGCTTCACTCCTTCAACCGACTTCAATGCAACTGATTACAGCCTGCTGCGGCGTCCTCCGTCGGCACCGGTGATTCGGACCAGCTGACACACCTCCCTGCAACTCAGCCCGGCTTCGATCTCAGGGCTCTCGATTACAGCTCCTTCAGTTTTTTCCCCGTTTATTTTGTACAAAACTCCATCGTACAAAAATCCACTCAGCTAAGCTTCGCTATATGCTGCTTCGATATCCACCCGTGCTTGATCTTTTAGAAGTCTCCGCACATGATTTTCTGCAAACAGAGAGGAGCCGCTGCGGAGCTCGTCTCTCACACGTCCATTAATTAATTGTTAATTCAGTCACTAGTTAAACAAAAATAAATTGAAATCTACACACATCTCTTAGAAAAAAAGTTTCAATACTGAAAACGTTATTGATACTGCCAGATGATATAATGGGTCTGACATAACATTACTATAACAACACCAGCAGAGGACTATGCTTAAAAACAAAATAGATGATAAATGCCCGGAGCCACTCTAGGGCCAATGTGACCCTTATGTGAGAGGCTAGCAAAAACAAATACAATTATTGAATGAGCAGAAGTCTAGCCGGCCCTATCACTATGACTGAAAGAGTCAAAATTAATTGTAAAAAAATGATAAATGAATGTGATGTTGTTCCAGTGCCAAAGGGGTCCCTTTTGGAGACTAGCAGAATCACATTAATAAATGATAACAACCACACCCATTAGGGCTCAATCAATATGGCAGATAATTTTAAAAACTATTCTGAAAAATGGAAAATAAGCAGTTGTACCCAGTAATGGCTATAGAATCCTAGTGACAGCTAAGTTGAGACTGGCAAATATTGATCAAAGTAATTACATAAGATCACTATAGACTACACAGACTGCTACAACGAGCCATCATGCACACTAATACGACACATATAGAAACAAGCATTGGCAAAACCAATAGGTCTGGCCTTCTGTCAATTCTTATTTTGTTTTGTCATGGTTTTTGTAAAATGTTATTGCTTTTGGAATACGCCAGGCCCTCAATAAGCAAAAAAAATCATTTGTTACAGGCGAAAAAGCTTGTTTGGTGTAAAAAAAAGCACATATTACTAAAGTACTCTCTAGCACTGAAGGGAACTACTTTGTGTGTGGATGTGTGCTCTGTGAAATGGCAAGTATGCTATAACTCATTGTTAAGTCAGCCAATGGCTGAAGTGTGCTGATACATAGCCCCTTAATGCATTCTAGAGTGGGTGGAAAGAAAATGTAAATGACACCAACCACAGGCTAATGAATTAAGTCTGGCTGAAACCCCTATAAGTAACTATGGAATTTACAAATGTTGGTTAAATCAAGGGGTCTTGTCTAACACAGATGTAAAAAAGTCAGTCTGGCATTGCCCTTTAAAAAAGAAGAATAGTCTTGCTATCACAATGGTAGCACTAAAGTAATTATAAAGTAAAAACAAAAGCACTGGCACTCAAAATACCTAGGTTGTTCGTGGATGTGCTCCTTGTGAGAGAGAAACATCCAGTCACTCAAAGTGTCATTAACTAATGCTTAACTAGGCTGACCCACTGCCCCAGACCATAAGCTGTATTGGGTGGAAACAAAATGTGAATGACCCAACAACAGACCAATGGATGAAGAGCAGTGACTGAAAGTCCCTATATGGGAGCATATTATAAAGATTTTAGTGAAATCAAAAGGTCTTGAATAATGCCAGACCTAAAAATTAAAAAATAGCAAACATCTTTTGGCTCCTAAAGGGCTATAACATGTATGCAACAGAAAACTTTTTAAAGTGACAGAAAACAGTTAATAATCAAACACCAGACACACAAGCTGAATTGGTATGAGCACATGGCTTGGCAAGGAAGAAGGGATGGAGAACAAACACAAATTAGCCACCTACACACTGATTTCACAAAGTGATGCATGAGCTCAGGGATTGGCAAGGAAAATTGCATGGAGAACAAATACAAAATGGCCACCTGTGAGACACACTGTCACTTCACAAAATAGTGGATGAGTTCATGGCAAGGAAAGGATAGGGATGGAGAACAAAAAACAAATGGCCACCTATAAGACACACATGAGTGTGACCGGGTGAGGACAACGAAAGAGGAAAGCAATAATAATCTGGACTGGGGAACTACAAACTCCTCTTTTTCCCCTCTTGTTCTTTCCCCACAGGACGAGTGGAATTCACCGTCCCCACCGCTTCAGGACACATATGGGAATAACCAAGAAGGTCCCTTTAATTGGGAAGCATCAGAACACGAAACTCCGCCCCCTGATGACATCACAGAGTTCCCAGTGTTCATGACCAGGGAAACCTGGAAGTCCGTGTGTTCAAACACCGGAGAGAAAGCAACCGCTGGAGACTCGGCTGCGACATTTTGCGGAGTGGCGTCCCTTGGGGAAAAGAAGATTCTGGAGGAAGTTCCTGCCACTACAAAGGGAGTTCCTGGAATCCCGACGGCAGCCAAAGGAGAAATACACCACGATATGACCCTCCACGCTCCAGGAGGAGTGTGGCTAACCAAGGTACGGAGACAGTTTGTGGATTGGATAGGAGGGCGGGATAGACGAACAGTGTAACAACCGGGTCCCTCTCTCTGTCACCCACCTCCACCTTTTTCCCTAAGCACTTTTCACTTTTTCATAGATGTGTGACACGGTGTTTGGTGCTCCTTCACTCCCGTCCCTAAAAGCGTCCTTAATAGTCACGCCCTCATATCGGTTCTCCTGTTTTCTTTTCCCTACACCACCACGGAGTTCCCTGGGACCAGACGCCAGCGGAGCAAGAAAGAAGACTAACTCGGGAAGAAAAGAAAACCCAAAACCCGGTTAATGCTAGTTCTCATGTGTGGAGAAGGAAGCAGTTCTTGAGCAAAATAAAACCTTCACTAATCCATCATAGCCTCCATTCCGTTCTTCCCACCCCGCAACATTTGGTGTCAGAGGTGGGATTAGAAGGACAGTCCATCAGTAATCCCATGATGGACGCACTTATCCAACATTTAGTGAAGGGCCAAGAACGTTTGGAATGGGTGGTAGAGAGGCAAATGTCATCTGCCCAAGCCGACTGCGACACCATTAAGGACTCCATATCCGCCCAAATCGAAGGGTTACAAAAAGCCATTACGGATTCCTCCGCTCCCCCTCAAAGAGAAAGCAGACGTACAGTGCATGCACCCTCGGGAATCTCTCTGCAAAAATATGTGACAGGTGAAGATCCCGACGCATTCTTGTTAAATTTCGAACGTGCCGCCAGAGCCTGTGGTTGGGCTGAAGACCAATGGCCCTTCTTTTTGGCCCCTTTGCTGACTGGGAAAGCCCAGTCAGTTTACCAAGTAGCTAATCCAAATGGGAATACTCCCTATCAGGACATTAAGGATGTTATATTAGACCACCTCGGTCTAGATGCGGAAGCATACAGGGTACGCTTCATAAAAGAAGGAAGCCGGCCGGGAGAAAATCCGAACATTCTATTCTTCCATCTTAAAACAGCTGCTGACAAATGGTTAAGACTGGCCACAAGTACAAAAGAAGAAATTATGAATCGGGTGTACTTGGAGCAGTTCCTCGAGGCTCTCCCTTACAGCACACAGAGGTGGTTGAAACAACAACCCCACCTCACCTTGGAGCTAGCCATTGAAATGGCAACGACTTATTCTAAAGCTCAACCACGTACCCCAGAAGGATGCGTAGAGAAAAACCCCAGACCCAACCCAATGAAAAGTGAAAAAAAAACATGGGCACTAGACCTACTGTGCTCCAAACCTAGCCGACCTGATAACCAGCCTATCCGAGGACCACAGTGTTTCAAGTGTGGCGAATGGGGCCACATAGCCAGACTGTGTCCCAAACATAAATCCACTGAAGAACCCATGGAAATTGGTTATCTTCCAAAGTCCATCCTTTATACAGCTGAAATGGGGACAATATTTTACGTGAGTGTACAGATGAATGGAAGAAAGATAAAAGTGCTTTTAGATTCAGGATGTAGACAATCAGTAGCACAAAAACACCTCATAACTCCCTCTCAATATGTCCCTGACACCATGGTGCACATTAGGTGCGTGCATGGCGACGTGAAGCCCTACCCTCTAGCCTCGGTAGTACTAATAACACCCCATGAGATCTCCTGTAGTGTCCGGATGGGGGTGGTGGAAGGTCTGCCGAAGAGTTGCTGTTGGGAACAGATAACCCTGAATTCTTACGGTTATTCCGACATAGTTTGGGGAATAGGGATACCTCGCAAATCAGTCAGGATAGAACCCAACAATCGAGTCCTGCACTCACTTCCCCCGAACTGTGGTTAATGGACAGAAGTTTCCGGTTTGCCCATGCAAATGATGCCACTTTATTCAATGCCTGGGAATCCGCACACGCCAACCAAGATAACCCATTCCCCTCCTATCCTCATTTCTTGATCAAGGATGATCTACTTTACCGCAAAGGTAGTGCAGAGGACCCAGAGCAACTAATAGTCCCCGTGGCTTTCAGGGAACAAATATTATTTTTCTCCCACTCACATCTCACAGTAGGACATACAGGGACCCAAACTGTGTTAAGGCATTTCTTTTGGCCAGGAGTATACAAAGACATTAAGATCCATTGTCAAACCTGTGAAGAATGCCAGAAGATAAACACTCAAAGGACGCCAGCTGTACCCCTACAACCCATTCCGGTAATAGGTAATCCCTTTGAGAGAGTCGGAATGGACCTGATCGGGCCCTTACCCCAGACCCAAAGAGGAAATCAATAAGTCCTAGTGGTAGTAGACTACGTCACAAGGTTTGCGGAGGCTTTTCCACTCAGAGCTCCGACTTCCCGAAACATCGCCGATAAACTGCTGGAACTCTTCTCGAGGTTAGGATTTCCCAGAGAGATCCTAACCGATCAGGGAACACCGTTTGTATCTCGCCTAATGAAGGAGGTCTGTCGTGCTCTAGATCTACACCACCTAAGGACTTCTGTTTATCACCCTCAGACGGATGGTCTTGTGGAGAGATACAACCGAACACTCAAGACAACCCTGAAGAAGATGTTATCAGTTGATGGTAGATAATGGGACCGTTTGTTACCTCTGGCGCTATATGTGACAGAGCAGTCTGGGTTGCTCATCGTTCGACCTTCTCTATGGTAGACAGCCCAGATCCTTGCTAGAGATGACGAATGAAGCATGGGAACGGGAACCAGAAGAAGAGAACAAAGGAGTATTAGAGTACACCCAGCAACTTAGGTCCAAGATTTGGAAACTGAGAGATCTAGCCTATACTCACCTGGAAAAAAATAAAGAGTAGCAAAAAACTTACTACGACCGGGGGGGAAAAATGGAGAAGGTTAACCATAGGGGATTGGGTCCTGGTGTTACTACCCTCTTCGAAAAAAAATATTTTCTCTGAATGGTTGGGCCCCTACAAAGTTGTGGGAGTCATCGGAAATACTTCCTATCAGGTCCATATTTCTCCGAGTAGGAAGCAAACATACCATATAAATTTATTTAAAAAGTGGTTGGGGCCCTTGCCAAAGTCAGCGCACCTAACTCTTCCTACTACTGATATAGAAGACACCACACTCGCACACCTCGTGATCAACGATGAACTCACCGAAACAGCTAAAGCTGAACTGCATGATACACTGCTTCCCTTTTCTCATCTTTCTTCCGACATCCCTGGTAGAACAACTCTCGCTGAACACCGCATTATAACCCCACCAGGAAAGACATTAAAACAACGACCACATGGGATACCCGCAGCTAAAAGAGTGGCAGTGAAGAAGGAGGTGCAAGACATGCTACGTCTAGGAGTCATACGTCCATCGGTGAGCGACTGGTCTTCGACTATTGTGATGGTACCGAAGCCAGATGGTTCAATTCGATTTTGTATGGACTTTAGGGCTCTAATGCCATCTCCGCTTTCGATGTCTACCCCATTCCTCGAATAGACAAACTTATCGAGAAGTTAGGGGACGCCAAGTTTATAACAACTTTGGACCTAACTAAAGGTTACTGGCAAGTTCCCCTGAGAGAGGAAGACCGTAAGAAGACTGCATTTTCCAAGGATTAAGGACTCTATGAATTCAACGTCCTGCACTTTGGACTTCACGGAGCTCCTGCTACTTTCCAAAGGTTGATGAACACAGTCCTTCAGAACCATCATTCCTTCTGCTCTGCATACTTAGATGACATAGTGATTTTCAGCCGAACCTGGGAGGAACATTTAAACCACCTTCAGATAGTCCTCCACGCCTTGAATCAAGCAGGCCTACATATCAACTCCAGAAAATCCAGAGCGGCCTATCAGAAGGTGAAATACCTAGGGTACATCCTTGGCCATGGTGTAATCGCCACTCAGTAAGAAAAAGTCCAGGCCATAGCAGAGACCCCTTTTCCCTCCAATAAAAGAGACCTCCGGGCATTTATGGGACCATTGGGGTATTATCGACGTTTTATTCCTCAGTTTTCTGAAGTAGCCGCTCCCCTGACCAACCTCCTCCGCAAAGACGTCCGGCCCCAACAGTTCCTCAAACCAAGCCAAGAGATGCTAGGGGCGTTTCAAAGTCTTAAGAAAACCATCACCACAAGTCCAGTCTTGTCATCACTCGACTTTGATAAACCTTTCATACTCCACACTGACAACTCTAACTATGGGTTGGGGGCTGTGCTATCTCAAATCTCTGACTCAGGGGTAGAACATCCCATTTTGTACATAAGTCGGAAACTCTTTCCTCGAGAAGTAAAATACCCCACAGTAGAGAAGGAATGTATAGCTGTGAAGTGGGCAATAGACAAACTCAGATACTATCTTGAGGGTAGACCATTCACTCTGTACACTGACCATGCCCCGTTACAATGGATGTGTTGAAATAAATCCCAAAACCCGAGAGGGCTGAGATGGTTTTTAGCACTGCAGCCCTTTTCATTCAAAGTCCGACATCGAAAAGGAAAAGACAATGGGAGTGCGGATTACCTCTCCCGGGTATTTCCTCTCCCCAATTGGGAGATTCCTAGAGAGGGGGTGTTTGACCAGGTGAGGACAACGAAAGAGGAAAGCAATAATAATCTGGACTGGGGAACCACAAACTCCCCTTTTTCCCCTCTTGATCTTTCCCAACAGGACGAGTGGAATTCACTGTCCCCACCGCTTCGGGACACATACGGAAATAACCAAGAAGGTCCCTTTAACTGGGAAGCATCAGAACATGAAACTCCGCCCCTGATGACATCACAGAGTTCCCAGTGTTCATGAGCAGGGAAACCCGGAAGTCTGTGTGTTCAAACACCGGAGAGAAAGCAACCGCTGGAGACTCGGCTGCGACATTTTGCGGAGTGGCGTCCCTTGAGGAGAAGAAGATTCTGGAGGAAGTTCCTGCCAGTACAAAGGGAGTTCCTGGAAACCTGACGGCAGCCGAAGGAGAAATACACCGCGATACGACCCGCCACGCTCCAGGAGGAGCATGGTTAACCAAGGTACGGAGACAGTTTGTGGATTGGATAGAAGCGCGGGATAGACGAACGGTGTAACTACCGGGTCCCTCTCTCTGTCACCCACCTCTACCTTTTTCCCTAAGCACTTTTCACTTTTTCATAGATGTGTGACACGGTGTTTGGTGCTCCTTCACTCCCGTCCCTAAAAGCGTCCTTAATAGTCACGCCCTCATACCGGTTCTCCTGTTTTGTTTTCCCTACGCCACCACAGAGTTCCCTGGGATCAGACGCCAGCGGAGCAAGAAAGAAGACCTGACTGGATCCCGGAAAGGACTAACTCGGGAAGATAAGAAAACCCAAAACCCGGTTAATGCTAGTTCTCTTGTGTGGAGAAGGAAACTGTTCTTGAGCAAAATAAAACCTTCACTAATCCATCATAGCCTCCATTTCGTTCTTCCCACCTCGCAATAATGAGTTTCACATAATGGTGAATTAGAACAATTCTAGTTAGAAGGAGGCTTGTAGGACAAAGGGAAATAGCACTCTGTCATGTATCACCTTCCCTCTCCCTTACCACCAATATTGTAGGTAAAGGATTGCATAAATATATAGACCAAAAATAAGTCTAATCCCTTCCACTCACCAAGGCACCACTGTCAGGAAATGCCTCTTTTTGCATATTCAACACGCCCATTTTTTGGACTGATGCTGCTGTTTTTTTACTCTAAGAGTGCACTGAGAGTGCTAACCAGACCTAAGTGCCAGTGTTCTAACCCCTTACAAAATGTGTGTCAAATTGGATGTCCCCAACTGGCAAGTGCTGACTTACTAATAAGACCCTAGTATATGGGACTCAGGGTACTAAGGTCATGTAAGGCAGAGTGTCTACCCAGGGCTGCAGCACTGTTTATGCCACCCTGTGTGTGATAAAGTACAAAGGGGCTCCCAGCCTGACACTGCAGACTGATAAGGCAGTTGTCACACTGCCATTTGGACTTTGCTATCGCAACCAATGACAAAGCCACCACTTCCCTTAAAAAATATATGTCTGCCCTAAGGAAGGTCTATAGAGCCCTAGTGAAGTTTGGAATGTGCCTATGGTGCCTGGCTTGGGGACAAGTTGATTCCCGGCCCTAGATCAAAGTAGTGACTCCAAAGATCAGTTGGATTATCCACTGAAATTAGCTCCAGAGACCCAAGAGCTGAAGAAGCTCAAACCGGCAAAGAAGTACCCACTTTGAAGGATTCACTGCTGACCGCTGCCGAGCGCACCAGAGACAAATCCGAGATTGCCAAACGTTGCACCGGAGTCTGTTGTACCTGGTCGTGCTATCAAAGTCCGGATTCATCGCTCAAGAGAGACTCTAACCACCAGCAAAAGATCTCCTTCTGACTGCTGTACAGGGAGTACGGTAGCCCGGCTACAGCTAACCTTCTACTGTCGGCCCATCTCACCCTTGGACAAAGGAGTCACCTGCAACTCACCCCCCATTTACCGCATAGCATCAGGAGCATCTTTAAGCATCTTTCCTGCCTGCATCCCCAGCATCAGGACCACTCTATAATAGTCTATGGCGGTCATTCTCTACAGGCTGTAACTGGACTGAAGAGGATTCTGAATGCCAGGTAACTGTCCAAGGTATCTTTACTGGCCCCCTAGAACTCCATATTGCAGATTCGGTCACCCATGCCAGGCCAGAGTCGAACTAACTCTTTCAAACTTTTCAAAACTTTGCAAACTGTTGTTGACCAATGCTTGTTTGCGGTTGCATTTTAAAAGTGCTAAAAGTCTCTAAAATCTGTTTCTCCAGAACCCTTTAATGGATTTTGCTCATCAAGGTCTCCAAAACTGTATAAAAATATCATCTATTTTTATAAGTTGATGTCCAATTTCTTTGGTGTTGTGTGACATTCTTATTTCATTGTGTGGTGCTGTTAAATGCTTTACACTAAGTTCCTTTTAAAAGCCTTGCTGCTCAAAGTCACAACCACCTAAGTTTGAGATAAAGGTTGTACCGATGAACCTGACTGAACCGAAGACAGTTTTTGTGAAAACATTGCGCGATAAGGCCCCAGAGCCATATCATTAATACACCCAAATCCTGACAACCACCAGTAAAACAGAAATGAGAATGTAAAATGTGAATTACGATGAAAAATGATAACAGCACAGCAACGTGCAAACTTCCAAAAATCAATTAAAAGAAACTTTAAAAATGCCTCAAACACAAAGAGCCAAATGCAACAATTACCGATACCGCAGCCAAATACTTTTAAAAGCTGCAGAAACTGATCATTAACCAATCATTTCACATGCACACGAAATGGTGGACATGCACATGGGAAGGAAGGAGGCTGGAAACAAAGGAAAAAGGCTTGCTGCATTAGCCTGGGCTCCTGAAGTTCCCTCCTCCAGCCACCAAAAAGTGTATGTAGACAAATCGTGACCTAAATTTGGAATAAATTCAAGGTTATTCAAATGTTCATAAAATATCTCTTGCACAGCAGCAATGAAAATGGTAAAATCATAAAAGTAAGTGAGAAAATTATAATTAGCCTATTTCAGACAATGCCCCAATTAGTAACACATGATAGTATAATCTCAAATCCGGACAAAAAATAACAAAAAGACAGAAATGTACCCATCACTCCATAACACTTATTGCCCTTACACTCTTATTCTTAATCCTCATTTGGGCCTGCTCTGCATCGCATAGTCCAAACTGAAGGACCTCCAGAGACCAGCAAAATTAAATAAAAATAAAGACATGGGGTAAAACATACTGGTGTAAGTAATCCCTCAAACATCAAATATTTTGCACAAAACTAAACTGCTTTTTCTTCATTTTCTAAAATGCATAAAAAATCCAAGAGTGTATGAGGCAGCAGAAATTGCAGACAAAGTATGAGTGCTGCTTTCCCTCTAGAACCCAAATTTAAAAAATCAAGGAATCAACAAAAACAGGGATGGGTCTTCAAGTAATGAAGACTCTATTGCTGCTGTATGTATAGTAGCAACCTTTGTATAGCACTTCTCCAGTTAAAGAAGATGGATTTCATGCTAAAATGTCACCCAAAGAGTCTTCACAAGAACAAAATCAACTCAAAATCACTTTTTCTAAAAAGTCTGTACTGGTGTAAAAAAAACTGTTCAGCAGCCACTCGTGTTCAGTAAAGCCTTGTAGGTTTTTTTGCAATACGTTTTTTACCTGAACAAAATGTATTTTATTTGACGCAGCGCTACGCATTTATCATTTTTACTGTGTTATCTAGGTCCAGGCATTGGTGAAGGGGTAGGAAGGTGTTGCAGCCAATGGAAGGTGGACTTGTTCTCTTGGTTTTCCATGCCTCCTTTTTTTGCTGCATATGTGGGCGACCACCATTTTGTGGCGCTAGTATGTGTGTACACGTGTGTGTGTGTGCATGTGTGTGGTGGCCTTTTTGTCTTTGTTCTCCATGTTTCCTTTGCTGGCAATGTGGTGAGCAACCACTAATTCTTGGAGCCAATGTGTTTCTGATTATTGATAATTTTGTTACAATTTTCAAATCATTTTGTAGCTGAATTGATATTAGAAGCCTGTGCCATTTTTGTTCATTTTGTGTTTTATCCTAAAATATTTCCTGATTTATTTATTTCTGTGTATGGCAGATTGTAGGAGTTTGTAGTACACAGTGGTTGATTTGAATTAATTTATCAGAATTGTGTCTGCCTCCTATAGGAGAACCATGGGCCCTGGAGGGACACCAGGTATTTTATGTTCCTTTATTTGATTTTTTCCTGCCGCCTGATTCCCATAGGGTCCCTATGGGACTAGAGGGACACCAACGTTTTGTTAATTATTTTTTTCAATTTTTGCCTGTCTCTCTTACTTTCAATAGGGGAGACAATTTTCACTGCAGGGACACCAGGTATTTTTCGATTATTGTATTTGATTTTTGCCTGCCGACTCTCATAAGGGTCCCCAATAGTCCCCCCAGAGGAACACCAGGTATTTTATATTTAATGTATTTGAGTTTTGCCTGCCTCCTCCCCTATCACCCATAAGGACCCCATGGGCCCTGGAGGGACACCAACTTTTTATGAATTAATTTATTTGATTTTTACCTGCCTCACATTCCTCCTATATAGGCCCAATGGGCCTTGCGGCGGCACAAGTCATGTTTATATCAATTTACTTAATTTTTGCTGCCTCCCACAATAGCCACTTGTGGGGGCATTCTGTATTCTAATACTAGTCTCAATATAAACAGTACCATATTTGTGTGGCTGGTCCTAGTGACCGTGACAGAAAACATTCCTACACACCCCCTGAAGACATCACACTACATCCAGCAAAATCAATGATTTTGTTTACAGTGTGGGTAACTGCTGAATATAGGCCCTAGTTTAGCCACCACCACAAGAAACCTACCAAACTCACGCATTTTTTAAAGCTAGATGTCAGGGTGAAGTCCAAGGTGCGGTGACTGATGTGGATCCCATAATGTTTTCTTACCCACGAAGCTTTTCAAATTGCAAACTTTGCTTAGAAACATGCATTTTCTTCACATTTCTGTGAAAGAAAGTTCTGGAACCTTCAGGGATCCATACAATTCCAACCACCCAGCATTCCCACACTTCTTCTGATAAAAATGATACCCCACTTTTGTGGCTAGACCTGAGACCCTATTACACAAAACTCCCCAAAATACAATGTGTCATCAAAAACACTGTGGGTTAAACAACCCAGTAGGGTGATGTGGGTAGTTGATGGATTTTGGCCCACACTCTGCCGCCACCAAGTAAAACCTACCAAACTCAGACATTTTTGACAACTAGACACCCAGGAGAGTCAAGGGTAGTGTGACTTGTATGAATCTCTTTGGGTTTTCTTTGCCTAAAAATATACATTATTCTAACTTTTCTGTTTGAGAATGGTATGGAATCTATGGGATTCACAAGATTCATGCCACCCAGCGTTCCCACACTTGTTTTGATAAAAATGCTACCCCACTTGTGTGGCTGGGCCCAGTGCACACAATTGGAACATATCAAGCGAGGGACAGTAGGAGATCTATAGTTACTTATATGACTGCCAGTCCTGTCAGCGTTACAGAATGCAGACACGATGCAGAGCCTCTGAAATGAAATGTTTGGATGAAGGATAAGTAATCCATGATCTTCTCAACAGCCCACAGTATGACATTGCTCACAAGGGACACTTACCAATACTGTAGTTTGTAATTTCTTAAAGGAACTACATGTTTTGCTAGAGTGATTACTTTGGTGTCCAGTAATTCCAATATTCAATGTTATGAGATATATATGATTCTTTGAAACGTCCCGCAACGGGCCCCCAACTTCAAAATCCACATGCCTGTTGCCGCCACGGAAAGGCTGCCTCCCGCCTGCATCCTGATATGGATGGCGGAGTCTAGCAGACACCGCCACCATATTAAACCCTTTTCCGTCCGGTCGACTCGTCGACTGGGCGGAGAAGCAGTGGACGGTCTTCCCGTCCGCCGCGGTACCCCCGCCATACTAATATGGCGGTGGGAAATGGGTGGCGAGGAAGGATGTAGGGCAGATCGCCACCGCCAATGCGGGCGGTGGCGATCCGCCCTACATCCTAATGGACCCCTAAGCATTTACATGATAAAGGGCTTATCCCATGGTTCAAACAGTTCACAATTGCAACTTGAACAGAAGCACTAGGCCTTTGCGTCAGATTAGAGTCACGAACCACGAGCATGGGGCTAGTTACATCATCAGAGCCTGGTTTCCAACAAGAAGAGCCCTTTCTATGGCTATTGATTTGCCATTGTTACATCAAATTGAGACTGCTTTTTTTAACTTCAGGTTTTAATCGACATATTCTGTGTAACTGGAAAGTTTATTATCATTAACATGTTATTTTTTAGTATCTTATGGCATAAATATGCTAATGAAGAGATGTATGACAGATTGCGGTATATGCACTGTCTCACTCAACACTTGTACAGTGCCTTCACTAGCAACATCTTTCAATTTATAAAGTTTCTTGCTTTACAGTCTTTTGCCTATAATATATGTTTCTCAAATTGCCCATAATATATGTTTTTCACATTTTTTCTGTGTTGGTCATTTACTGTAAAAAGTTTTTTTTCTGAATTCACATGCCTCCATTCCCAAATTATGCGTATGCTTTAATGAATCCGAAGGAACATTGTTCGCTAATATATTATTCAATTACCCTTGTTCCCAACAATGTTGTGTTGTCCACTTCTCATTATGTGTGGATGTGTCCCTACAGCAGTGTGATCCCAGTTGAGCTGATCTTATCAGTTCCCAAGAATGTAGCTAATTGTCTACCTCTGGTTCTCCCTGTGAATAGTAAAAAGGCTATGCAGCTCACAGATTAAGTAGCCAGCATATATTCACAGGTCATGGCCACTGTTACCTTCCCTAGCAAATTAATAAGCCGTGTTTCACTTTAGCAGGGTAATGTAGGTGCCCAGAGACTGCTCATTTTGTGATGTGCTTCGTCAATGTGAATGAGGTGAGTTGGAGAAAAATGGAGTGTAAGGAGATATGAGTGAGGGA
The DNA here is from genome assembly GCF_964204655.1 of Triturus cristatus. Lineage (NCBI taxonomy): Eukaryota > Metazoa > Chordata > Amphibia > Caudata > Salamandridae > Triturus > Triturus cristatus. The sequence goes on along the minus strand of NC_140594.1, from coordinate 674,295,457 downwards.
AAAAGCACACAGGAGAGAGCAGGAAAACACATGCACTCCAGTGGCGTGCTGGAAAAACAAACTAAATGGTAGTTCCCTAAAAGAGAGCGATGGAGGAAACCAAGTCAGCCAATCAAAAAAATGATTAAAAGGCCATGCCCTAGTGGAGGGACAAACACAAGATCAGAAGGAAAGGAATCAAATAATAAGCAAGTGCAAAAGAGTGACAATAAGAACGTGCAATGATAAGCTGTGGGCAGGCTGTAAGTTCACAACAGGTTAGGACCATGTCAATAGGTTTCTGCCTCCTAAATGTCGTGACCCTAACTGTTCAGGGGTAAACATCAGGTATAGGAGCTCCCTTCTACCCATATCTAACAGTGTGACTTTGGGTGTTAGTGTCCTATTAAGTCTTTTAGGGTGCATGGAAGAGGGGGAAAGTATGCAGTGTTACACCTTGCATACATCATGTGCTGTTCTGGTCATATGACAAGCACTGGCTACTAAGCAGGCCAGTTGGCTGTAACTGGTGTCTTAAGGGACTATGTAATGAGTGTCCTCTGACACTGGCTCACTGCATGGTATTTAAGCACACCACACCACTCCTCAGCTAGCACAATAATGGAACCCACCATTCAGTATGGCACAAAGGAGCAACACAATGATTGGTAGCAGAAACGCCCAGGACTGACCAGACAACATGATGATTGATGGCTAATCAACCATAAATATCGATATATTGTAGCTAAAGGAATGTTTTTTCCCCTAAGTTGCTGCAAAATTAAAATACTCCCCACGTTGATCCAAAGCTTCACTGGCAACAAGCAAGCGAAGCAAGTGAGCCCGATGCACTTGAGAAGAGCTCCCTTGTTTCTTCCATCCAAGCATCTCTCCATTCATCCTTTCACCCTTCCATCAACCCGCTGATATCCATCATTTCATCTTTACGTTCTTCCATCCATTCATTCATTCTCTCATTCATCATTCAACCTCTTGCCATTCCATCCATCCAGTGCTCATTCCATCCATTCCCCTGCTCCCACATCTATCATCTATGCGTGCATCCACCCATACATCGATACACCCATACATCCATAATTTGACTTATCCCTACAGCAATAAAGCATTTCATCCATCAATTTGAAATTGTATCTATCCATTTGCCTGTCCATTATCCGTCCATTCTCTCAGATTTCCATTTACTTTGAAATCCATCCGCCCTATTAAATTTCCATTTACTCTGCCATTCATCCTCTCAGGTCTCCGTTTATTGTACCATCATTTCACCAACCCATCATCCAGCCTCTCAGATTTCTATTTAGCCTGCCATTCTTTCAACCACCCATCCATGCATTAATTCTTTCAGATTTCTATTTATTATGCCATCATTTCACCCACCCACCCATCCATCCACTAATTTCCATTCACCCTACAATCCTTTCAATCACTCATTCATCCATCCTCAGATGTTCATCAACTCTGCCAGACTTTCTCCAGCCATGCAATCATCCATGCATCCATCCTCTCACATTTCCATTTACTGTGCCATCCATTCATCCTCTCAGGGTTTCATTTACTCTGTCATCCTTTCATGGACCCATCCATCCAGCTTCTTAGACATCCATTTCCTCTGCTATCATTTCATCCAACGATCAATCCATCCATCCTCAGATTTCCATTTACTATGCCACTTTTCATATCCTCTCAGACTTCCATTTATTTTGCCATCCTTTTACCCAACCGTCCATCCATCCACTGAGATTTCCAGTTGCTCAGCCACCCTTTCATTCATCCATCTAGCTATCCTGTCACCCACTCATCCAACCATTCTTTCACTCACCGATCATCTCACCCACTCATCCATCCATCCATCCTTTTATCCACCCATCCCTTTACTCATCCTTTCCTCCATCCATCCTTTCACCCACTCATGCATCTACTGTCAATCCTTTTTCCCTTTTCCATCAACCCATCTTTCTTCTTTTTAGTGTTAATGGGTCATTGATAGGGAACTGGTAAATCGATATCTGGTTCACCTGGTGATTTCGCATTCTACCTCGTGTTTCACATGAAGGGTTTAGCTGCTTGAAGCTGTTCTCAGGGTCACATCAGAGTTACAGGCAGTGCTTCATTTGTAAAAGAATAAGTGATGGGCACACATTTTTGCTCAGAAGACTGCCAGGGCCACTGTGGCATGTCGGGGTTGTATATTTTTTATTTCAACTCATGCCTCTTTCTTTCACCAACATATTCTCCCAGTCTCTTTATCTCAGTCTTGCAGGTGTTTCTTATTTTCAATCTTTCCCTCCCCAACCCTGCTGCTGCCTTTCTCTCTCTTGTTCTGCGTCAACAACCGAAAATTAAGAATAACTCCCAGTCTCCAAAAATAGATGCGTGCCGGAGGTCCCCAATTGCGACCACCGGCTGAAATTAACCACTGGCTACATTTACATACAGGTCAACTCGCAACGTGGCCCCTATGTATTTTTTTGGGTAAAGTTACTTTTAAAAAGACAGAAATACAAAACAAATACAGGTTATCGATGGTAAACTTTTTAATCCGTTCACTGCAGGAAACTGCTCCCAAGTTTTTGCGCAGGGCCTCCTGAAGTCCCATTGACATTAGGATGTCAATTAGTGAGCGCCGACGCTCCCCAGGCCGCATCACCCGAGCTATTTCGAGCAGAGGAAGAAAGCAGCAGGCGCGCACGGCAACATCCCATTCCGTCCACGTGCGCTGCTCTCCGTCAGAATTTCTCGGTCTCGGTAGAGGGTGACTCAGAGCTTCTGACTGCAATTCTAAAAACCTGCGTGTGTTTTGACTTTAAATTCAGCCGAGTGACGCAAAACCGTATGCCACGGTAATGACAGCTCCAGGCAGCTGCCTCCCGGGGGACCCCTGCTCTTTGTACTTAAGTCAATTTAATCAAACTGTTGCTGTCATACAAGATAGATATCGCCTCCCATTCATGCCGGGGTCTGAATGAGGCTTCCATATTTATTCACATGTCATTACTTGAGAAGATGTGGTTTGAGAAAGACAGTAAACCCCTTTCAGCGACCAAGGGCCGCTCGTGATTATGCAAAGCAGCTCATTTTGAAAACAACTGTTTTGTTCCAAATGCTACATTAAAAATGCAGCGCAGCAGATCGAGTAGAAACGTAGGTGACACCTCTATCAAACGACGGCTAATTTAGGAAATGCTAATCGAAATTCACATTTTTTTTACATTAAGGTGGGTCTCCAGCAGCACGTTCCAAAACTGGTGAATTGATGTTTACTGCCTAGGAAGAGCCTGAGATCACGGACAAAAACAAGATTTAAAAGGAGGAGGATCATGGCTGACGTGTCTGCGCACAAAGACCGACCTGAACCCGCCGAGCAAAAAGCTCTCCACACAAACACTACTGTCTTGCACGTCATTCATATGTGCGTCATTATTAGAGGTCAGGCCTTAGTGTTACCACTTATAGAATATACAAGCTAGCAAAACATCCTAGTGAGAAACCATCCCTCTGGTTGGTGACGTGTGAGGCGAAGATGTTTAAAGTGGCTGGCTTCGAAGCTTAGAATGGGAGGAAGGTTGCACATTCACGCATTTCTAAGAGAATGTCTCCTTAGAATTCTCTTTAAATGAGTTCAAATTATTTTATTGTATGAAGGTCACATATATTCACATTCAGTGCTTTAAATGGTAAAAAATAAGTGCGGGTACTCATTAGAATAGAGGCGTGGTACTCATTAGAATAGAGGCGTGGCAAGTGGGCGGGGCGAAGAGCAATATATGATCGTACCTAATGACTTCTGTAGCAGTTGCAGCACATGTCAAAACACCCGAGAAATGTGTTTATGGCACTAAAACAGATTAACTCCTTACACATAATTAGCTACATGCTCCTCCGAAGCAGAGCGGAATCTGCCGTAGAGGAGAAACCTAACCTGCGCCTGCCGTGCTGTGGATCAGGGTACCGGTACTCTCCCTGGCTACAGAGAAGTGCCGGTACTGAGGGCAAAAAAAATCGGAAGTGCCGGTACTCAGTACCGGTGAGTACCGGCCCATTTAAAGCACTGTTCACATTCAAATCAAGTGGGTAGGGTAAGGCGAAATATGTAAGCTGGAAATAAGGTTAGGGGATTAGACACTGCTCTAAGGAGGGCGGGTCCGAGTGAAAAAACGAAGGGGCATATTTACAATGCCCCTGCGCCACCGGAGCGTCACATTCCTTGAGGCTCCGGTGGTGCACAATGCTGAGCCGTATTTAGAAGGCCACTCAAAGCCACCCTGCGTTGTTTTTCATGGCTTTGTAAATATGACCCCCTTTCACGCCTTACTCTGCGTGAAAGCGTTCCATGGGTGTTGCTGTGGGCGTTCCCATGCAAAACCCATGGATTCTGGTGCATTCCCAGATTTACAAGGTTTAGTAAATCTGAGAATGAGTCAGATTCAAACACCTTCCCAGGGGAGGCGTTAAAGTGGTGCAACAAGGAGAAATACGTCGGGCCTGATTTACAAGAAAGTACGGCAGCACGGCAAAGCAAGCCCTTTGGCTGGCCCACACTGTGGTACTTTCAAATTACAGGGATTCAACAAATTTACAATAACATGTCGCATTCCGGTGCTCTCCCCTGCGCTGGCACACAATGGGCTGCCATGCGTAGACGCAGGCACCCTTGCACCATGCTGCAAGGATGCCTGTATCACAGGGATGATTGTTTATGTGCAGGAAGGGTTCCCTTCCTGCACATAAACAATCTGAAATGGCGTTTTTCAACTTATCTGTGTGCTGCTGCAGTACACATAGAGCTTGCAAAACATCATTTTTTTAGTATGATTGTTTATGTGCAGGAAGGGATACCTTCCTGTACATAAACAATGACCAGAGGGGATTTCCTCATTCTATATGTGCTGCAGAATGCAGCACGCATAGGAAGAGGAACAAATTAAGAGAAATGAATACATTTCTCCTCGTTGCACATCCATACGCCTCCCTTGGGGAGGCGTAGCATTCAGACGCATTTGCAGGTTTACGATTTCTCATAAATCTGGAAATGTGTCAGGTTCCATGGGTGTTGCGTGGGAACACCCACAGGAACCCCCATGGAACACCCCTTTCATGCAAAGTGCTGCGTGTAAAGGGGCCATATTTACAAGGACAGGAAAAGCCACAGGAGTACCCTCCTGCAGAAAAACAATCATCCCTGCAACACAGGCACCCTTGCACCATGACTACATCAATCTATTTTTGGATGTTGACTTCTTTGAGGGAATTATGCACCAAACAAATATGTGTGTTGAACAGTTTCTGAGGGAGTATGGAGGCACTTTTAGGCCTCATTCTAGGGCACACCGGGGGACTCCTACTTCACTTGGTGAGTTGAAGAAGTTTCTGGGCCTTTTGCTCAACGTGGTGATAGTGCACAAACCAAGCATGCAGTCTTACTGGTCTACTCACAGTTTGGTAACACCCATATTCGCATCGCTCATGAGCAGAGATCGTAGTTTGCAATTGCAGCGTATGCTGAAGTTCAATGATAATTCTGCTGTGTTGCCCAAGGACCATCCAGACCATAACAGGTTGTTCAAAATTTCTCCTGTTGTGGAACATTTGTCTGTCAGCTTTTCAGAGATTTATACTTTTAGAAAGAATGTAGTCATTATTGAGTCCTTGATCCTGTACAAAGCATGGCTGCTGTTCAGGCTGTACATACAGAGCAAAGAGCTTGAAATACAAACGCTGTGTGAGAGCTTTACTGGTTATATATACAGCCTGAGAGTGTATACAAGAAAAAACTCTGCTCGAAATCCTGTGTGTTGTCCTTCCACACTAGGAGTCATGGCAAAGATTGTATGGGACCTTGTCCAATTACTCCTTCTTAAAGGGTATAACCTGTATGTGGACAACTTCTATAACGGAGTAGAGCTAATCAGTGAGCTGTACATAGCTGATTCTATGGCAGGCAGTACAGTTCAATGTTGCCGATAAGGATTCCTGCATGAACTTGTTTGTAAGAAGCTCCAAATATCCCAGAGCACTGTGTTGTGTTCCAAAGAACTTCTCGCAGTCAAATATTCCAATAGCCAGGATCTGTACATGCTCACTACAATCCATGATGACAGCACTTGTCCCGTCACTGTTTGTGGTCAGCTAGCCGAAGTTCACAAGCTCACCTGTATACTTGAGTACAACATTTACATGGACGGAGTAGATAAGAAGGACAAGGAACTTCAGCCACACAACCCAAGTCGTAAAACTCGCACATGGTATAAAAAACTGTTTAACCACCTGATACAGCGGGTAACAAACAATGAGTATGTTGCTTACTTTCAAATTCCCACAGGAGACCACTTCTTTCCTTAACTTTCAGTTGACTCTCATTAAAAGTCATCCTGCTTAAGAAGCAGTAGCCTCCACTTCATCTGTTGTAGAGGACATGGCAAAGCTGCAGAATCGCCACTTTGCAGATTGCAGAAGCGTGTTGATATCCGCAGTGAACAGCTTAGGCAGTCCTATGTTTTCCATCTTGCTTTACGTTGTATGATACAAAAGTAAAGTATTGGGAAATTGACTTTGGTGGAGTGGTTCTAGTCCAAGGACTCCCTTGACCTTGGATTGATCCCCTCGTGTTATGAGCAATAGGCCCAGCAACCCAAGTGCAGAAGCATTTTTATCAGGACAAGTGGGGTACCATTGAGTGGTAGGAATTTTGTGGATTCCTGCTAATTTTCAAACGTTTCCATCATAGAAATGTAAGAAAATGTATGATTCTGGGCAAAGTTTAAGGTTTGTAGAGCCTCGTGGGATCCAGGTTAAGCACACCACCCTGGACTCACCTGGGTGTCTAGTTATTAAAAATGTCTCTGGTTGGTAGTCTTCCATAGTTGGCATCTGAGCACAGCCCCAAATTCCGCAGTTACCCCTATCATTGATCTCTCATAGTAGTGCTTTATGCCTTTTGTGTCGCTGTCTTTAGGCCCACTTACACAAGTGGGTACTGTTGTTATCGGTAGACGTACGGGAACTCTGGGCATTAGCACATTTGTGGATTCCTGCAGACTCTGGAACATTCCCACATAGGAATGTTAGTAAAATGTGTGTTTTTAGCCAAAGTTTGAGGTTTGCAAAGGCTTCTGGATAAGAAAACCTCGTTAGAGCCATGCAAGCATGCACCCTGGACTCTGTCAGGTGTCTAGGTTTCTGAAATGTACAGTTTCTATATGTTTCCCTAGGTGCCAGCTAAGCTAAGGCCCAAAATCCACAGCTTATTACATTGCAAAAAAGTGTTGAATTTCAGTGGAAAAAAGATGATGTGTCCATGTTGCATTTTGGGCCTTTTCTTGTTGTGGGGTCTAGGCCCATACACAGCAGTGAGGTACCATTTTTTGTTGGGAGACTTAAGGGAATGCTGGGAAGTAGGAAATGTGTGGCTCCCCACCGATTCCAGAGCTTTCCATTACAGATATGTGAGGGAAATGTGTGTTTTTAGCCAACATTTACGGTTTCCAAGGGATTCTGAGTAAAATGACCTGGTGAGAGCTACATAAGAAATGCCACCCTAGACTCTCTTGGGTGTCTAGTTTTCAGAAATGTGAAGGTTTGGTAGGTATCCCTGGGCAACGACTGACCTAGGGACCAAAATTCACAGCTAACTAAATTGCAAAAGTAGGGTTTGTTTTCAGTGGAAAAAGCTGATGTGTCCATGTTGCATTCTGGGCCCACACAGACATGTAAAGTACCATTTGTATTGGGAGAGTTGGGGGAGTGTTGCGTGGTGAGAAATTTGTGGCTCCCTGCAAATTTCATAATGTTTTATCACAAAAATATGAGGAAAATATGTATTTGTAGCCAAAATATGTGGTTTGCAATGGCTTCTTGGTAAAAACACCAACCACAGACACCATACACTCTAGACACCCAGGGGTGTCTAAATTTCCATAAATTCCTGGGTACGGTAGGTTTTCCTGGGTTGCGACTGAGGTATACCCAAAATCTGCACTTACCCACATTGTACATAAAGGGAATGGACTCTGCTAGATACAATATGATGACCTTAGGTCATGTTTTAGGGTTACCTTTTTTCCACGAGACTTGTGGGAACACAGAATAGTAGAATATATATCACCAATATTTGCATTTTGCAAGACATTTTGCAAAGTGCCCTCTGGATCACAAGCTGGCATCAAATACAGAGATGTACAAATAACCACTGCTCTTAAGCTCAGCATCTGGTGTACATTTCAGAAATCCAAAGGTTTCCTTCATACCCACTTTTCACTCTTTATATTTTACCATATGAATTACTCAATACTAGGCCTGGATGGTGAACTCCACTCCATTCGCGGAGTTTTCAGAGTTTTCCTCACTCCGTGCTCCGCAGAGCTCGTGGAGTGCAGAAAAGTCTTCTCCATGTAGTGCAGTGGAGTTTTTTCCTCGCTGATGAGTGCGAGCTGCCGGTCAGGTAGAATTTCTACTCGAGCAGCAGGAAGATCAGCACAAACTGCAGTTTGCGCTTCACTCCGCCACTTGCAGAACTCCAAGGATTTTTTCTGCCAGTTAGCGAAGTTCCGCGAACTCCGTCCAGGCCAACTAAATACTCGATACACAAAGAAACATTATTTTATTGTACAGCTCTGTTGTTGGCTCTGATACCTCAGGTTCTTGGAGAACCTACAGACTCTATATAGCCCTGCAACAAGATGAGTCCAGCAGACATACAGGTGTATTGCTTTTGTTACTTGGACATTGTAACAAAAAGTTACAGATGAAAAGGTTGTCACAAGTGGCTGTTTTTCCCTACATATTTTCATATTTTTTTTATTTCAATAGTTACTTTCTTCGGGAAAAACTTGAGAGATCTACATAAATGACCCCTTGCAGAATGTTGTCTACTTTTCTGAAATATATAGCTCTCCAGCATCACCCATGGGTTTTCACACCTGTTTGCATTACAAACTAAAAGTAGGTTGAAAGTACAGAAACAGTGGCGTAGCTGGGGGGTGGTCCACCCAGGGCGGCACTGTTTTTGGGGGCGGCGGAGGTGAGCAAGTCATGTCTGTCGACTACCACTATCCCCTGCCCCCGAGAACAAGTTGTCCTTCGGCCACAAGACCCCTCCCCGGAACAAGGAATCCGTACACCGCCATCACGCTGTTACCTGCACTAGGTGGAAAATGTAGGTTCCACACCGGGTGGCAGCAGGCCTAACTACGCCACTGTACAGAAATTCAGAAAAATTAGGCCCCCCTTAAAAAAATGCAAAAATTGTGGTAAAAAATATTTTTTGATAAAGCTCTTCATGTTCCTGAAAGCTGAGAAGATGGCGATTTTAGCACAGTAAAGCTTCTGTTGAGATCATTTTTAGGAGAAAAAAAACAGAAACTTTTTTGCGGGATACAGTTTCCCATTTTCCTACAATTTAGCTATATTTTGGCTATTTTCTCAGTCCCCTCTAGGAGAATCCACAAACCTTGGTAACCTTTAGAATCTCCATGATGTTTGCAAAAAGGTTGAAAAGTTGCCATGGATACTTTATGTAGAAAAAAGTTATGGAGGCCTAAGCATGAAATACCCTAAAAAGCTACAAAAAAGGGTTTTGCACTGGGGTGGAAATGCCTCAGCAGTTTAGAGGTTAAGGGTCGTCAGACTCACTCACTCAGAGGTAGGTCAATCATGAAGGAACTCTGCATAGTGCATTATGTCCCTGCAGCCAGACAAATGGGCCTTCTGGCAGCTTCAATACAGACAACATTTCTCTGCATATTCCTTTAACGGGGTTTGTAGAAAATGTAAATTCTGCCACTCAGGAAAGACTTTGTCTTCAAGCCTCACATTCCCCTTGACCAAGATTCTAGATTGATATCCTATGATGGCTAGATGTCATGTGTTTCAAGATCGGCAGAGGCATTTTTGACAAATACCCAGAGATTGAGTCGTACTCCAAAATGCTGGGTGGGGATTGCTGATATGAAAACAACTCATCCTACTACCACTTTGGCCACCTCCCAGCATTTCACCAATCCACTAAAGAACCCCATGACACGTTAATACACCCCTAAACACAATATACCTCAGCATAACATACAAATTTTATAACACTCAATACAAGCACACCATTTACAGAACAGCATCTGAACACACCGTCGAACATTATGCTACCCTGTACCATATTGCACTTAGTCACGCAACAGCAGTCTATACAAATCATAATCCTCATAAAAACATTTTCATACAAAATACATCTCTAACATCACATCATATCACATCACATTGCTGCACATCACATAATGTATGACAACCACTACATATTTTAAAATGGACCTACAGCACCATACCAGCTAATCATACACCTAGAAAATGCACATAAGGTACAGTTCCTAAAGGTGCACAAGACAGTATAATATTGTTTACTGGATTTGCCAGGACAGTCCTGGTTCTTCATTATCTTGTCCCGGCAGATTTTGACAAATGTGTCTCATGCCCCATTTTTCAGTGAACTGAACTGAAAACAGTGAAAGGTATGTATTTATTGGTTCCAGACCAGGACTGTTTAGCAACTCTTATCAGAAAGCAATGTAATCAACAGATAAAATATTGGGATTAAAAAATATGTTATTTACTTAGTACCTAGTTGACTGTGTTTCTGTGTTGATGAGCGCTGTAATTCTGTGCCCCAGGGCTGATGTAAAATTGTAGCTCTTCTTGACTTGATTCCTGAGCATCCTTGACTACATTTTCAGGGTGAAAAGTGAGTCAATCTGCTCCCCTGCAACCTGTATCTTCAAAATCCTGTCATCACCAGCATGACCTGCCTTTGCAAGTAAGGTCCATAAGAGACTCCACACAGTCAGGGTGACAAAGAAGTGCAAATCCGCCTTTTTTGTATTTTGCCACTGAGTTTTTGCCTTTATCTGGATCCTACTTTATGCTGATATTCAGACTCTTTCCCCTGTGTCACTTCTATTCAGTGCCAGAGTGTGTGTTCTCTGGATTTAAAATGGTATTGGTAATATGTGTTTCACTCAAATGGTCAATTTATCTTTTCTGTAAGGACATTGTAGGTGGTGCAGAAATTGTGCTAAGGGTGTGGAAGTTAAATGTCATATGTGGGATGCAATGTGTATTTACAGCACCCACATTTATGATGATAATATATGGCTTCCAGAACCACTGTTGTGCTCTGGCTGGACTGCAGTTTAAAGCTTCAATAACACATGGTAAGGAAGAGTGCCTTGGCCATGCAACAAAACCTATTTTTATTGATTATTGAGTCACCCATTAAGTGCACCTTGTAAGTCCAGAGGACTGCATTCCAAAAAATAAAAACATGGCAAAGTATATATTTAAAATATTGCCATCAGAGTGACTAAAGGTCCAAAAGCTATTTTTACTGTGGATGTTAAGTCTGTTTTTTCCAGAGATCGGACTATCTCTGATTAAAATATTTATTATTTATTTATTGTAGAGAGGCATGGCCAAGGCCTAAGACATGGAGGCGCCCCGAGCCCACCTGGGGTACTGGCTCACCCTGGTCCTTCCTTGGAGGAATAGCCCTAGTTGAGGGAGTGGCTCCTGCAGGGCCCCTGCTAGAGATCGACTCCGGACACCTGTAAAGGAGTTAAATCCAGGCCCTTGTGAGGAATGTGGCATGGTCTGAGCTCGAGGAAGCAGCACAGGCCTGCGGTGGTAAATGGGGGTCCTGGTTTGTGCCAAGATGAAGAGGTGCACTAAGGACGTTTCTGGGCTCCCTCCCAGTCACTGACTTTCTGCCATGAGATGAGAAGGGGACTTCGAGATCACTGGAGGTACAATCCTCAAAATAGCAGCTGTGAGGTGGGGCCCCCTGTGAGCACAGGAGTGGTCATCGGTGAAGACTTCAGTGGACCCCTGGGACCTGGAAGGGAATGTAGGACTTCAAAGGTTCCCCCATCTACTACTGACAAATCCTTGGGTTTCCCCCGAGATCGGTTGGCTTTATCCTAAATTGGGCACGGGAGAGGTGCACACACCTGAAAAATGGGGCCTGGTGGGCTCCTCTAATAGCTGAGCTTTTGAAACCTTTGGGTCTTGGGGATGGAGACAACAGGCACTGGCTACCCCATATGCACTCAACAGAAATGAAAAAGGCAAAGAGCCCAGAGAGAGACTCTAGGTCGTCATAACACAGCGGCGCAGACCCATCAGTGATAGCTGGTGAGACCACACCTACTCAACTATGGGGGAGGCAGTCGATACCCCTGCATCGCTTGATCCTCTAAGAGCGCATCCTGAAAACACTCCACCCCCGCTACCATTCCGCTACCATTAAAACCTCATGGTGTGGAGAAAAGTGGTGTTAAGGTGCACTTGATTACACATGATTTAGGCTCTCCATATTGAGAGATTATACACGTAGCTTGACAGGAGAATGGGGGACATTGCTGGCCTCTCTGAGAATCTTGTCCTCGGGAGAACATTTTGGGTGGCAGACCATCATTCATTTTGAAGTCCATCAGCCACACCAGATCACCACAAGCACTCTTCCCTTCACCTCAACTCCCAGAAACATGTTGTAGATCTGATAAGCCAGAGATAGTTGTGCATTACTTATACCCCCCGGGATCCTCCAGCAGATAGTCATCTACCTCAATGGCTCCAACTCAATCGGGGGAATTTTGGAGTGGGGCTCTAGATACCCTTAGGTTGTAGGTCGTTTCAGACATCAAACATTAGCCACTTGACGTAACCCCCCACCCTCCCCAGTTCTACAGCTGAACTCTGGATGCCCATGGTGGGGAGGTTGACACTTGAAAGACTCTAGCATTAAGGTGCTGCTTTTGCCTCCCAGCACCAAGCACAAGACAAATGACCACGGTGGCAAAGGGGGTGAGGAACATAGAGGGTCCGAAGGAGACCATCCACAGTCACTCACTAGGGACCTCCTTCTCCAAGTCTTATAAGAACTCAAGGCAGATCTTATGGGAGACAAAAAAAATCCCTCAATAGACTTACAGACTATCCAATGTGACGTCAATGAACTTGGTCAAAGGATGGCCCAGGCTAAAACATACATCGTCAAACACTTAAAACAAATATAGTACGGCAACAACAAATCCTTCAGCTTGAAGACCAACATATTCTACTGCAAGCAAAATGTGATGAACTAAAAAAAATATATCTCATCAAAATAATATCTGCATCTGGGCCATAGCCAACAACGTCTCTGGCATCAACCTACCAAAATCTTTTCACCTATTGCTCCTAGACGTGTCAAAGTCAGACCTAAGTGGGTTTACAATGTAACCATAGTGTAACGGTAATTGACCCACACAGCACTGAGGAAACCTACCGTAGTTCTAACTATAGGAGAGTAGTTTAAGGAGATAGATTTACAGTCAACACTTTTCAGGAATGGTCACACACAACACATATGCTGAAACGGAATGTGTCAGGTCTTTTCCCTAAGACTGGAGACCATGTGCTATGTGTGCTATATGCCTTGATTATATATACCTCATCTGACTAGCACTTCTTTTTACAGTCTCCTTAGTTTAGAACAGAAGAGCTACACTCAGTGACAAAAGTCACTGATGGCTCAAAGAGGAGCTGGTTTCAGAAGTTTCCCATTTTTAATCGAAGGGCAAATTCTGAGCTTGGGATCAACGTTCACATGAAAGAAGCCAACTGCTGAATAGGAATCTCTTATGATTAAATATTGATTTTTTTAAATCATGAATATTAAAACCAATATTCCTGAATGTATGCTTCTGCTGAAGCAACTTAAAGTCCAATATGTGTTGAGCACAATATTGACTGAAGTTCTCAATTATTAATCGGCAGTCAGAAGCTGTATAATTGTTAATCCTTATAATGGGACATCAAAAATGATTTTAGGAATTCACCAGATAAGATCTACAGGCACCATCTATAACATTACTCAAAGGATGAAAGGGAGAGGACAGCACTCTGGTTGTCATAACAGCACCAGTTATCCCAGTTGCATTATGGTAGATGCAGTTCAGTATCAGAGTAGGTTTAATAGATCATTCTAGATGTGTAATATCTCTGAACACGTGCTTATGGATTCTTGTCTATCATTGCTGGTAAGCAACAAGTAGGTTTGGGGCTGCTTGAAATGCTGTTCATTCTCTCCCAGGTTAATTACCACTCCAGAGCACAGGTGTATCGTACAGCCTCCTCAGCCCTGTAGCTCCAGGAAGAGCTTAACAACCAATGGAGGAGAGGAGCACACTGATTGGTAGAACAGCATCAGTTTTCCCAGATGCATTGTAGTAGATGCAGTTCAAAATTACAGTCATTTCGAAAAATTCACAAGTAGTAGAGTGTTCATTACTCGAAGAGTAGCGTCAATGGCTTGCATTACAGCTCATTTCAGCGCCACTTCAGGGGCCTGAATACAAATTGGTAGAAGAGCAACAATTGCTGCCACTTGCCTTTCTCATTCAATGACCTTTGGGTAAAGTTACATAAAAACAATCAAATATTTGACGGGTTTGCTATTTTTTGAGGAAAACAACTACAACATTAAAGTAGCACTATAGCCCGCTGACGAGACCATACTGGTTGTTAAAGGCCCTAAACCCAAGGGAGAGGTCTTTAAAAATGGTATAGCCTGAGGCGGAAGGGCTATAAGGCTATTAGAACATTCCACCCCCCAAGGGTAGAATGTTCTAAATTAAAAAGGAAGAAACATGAAGAGAAACATTAAAGGTTGGAGCTCCGGGCTTATATCTGCCTTATAATCCCAGAGCTGCTCCATTTTCTTCAATAGAGCTCTCAATATTCCAATGTTCTAATACCTGTTAATAATTACCAGCACAGTCTCAAATGCCCAGTCTCATGTAATAGAATGATGAAAACCCTTATGCCCAGAGCAAAACATAAAGCTGAAAGACATTTCACCAAATTAATCATGCTACACATCAATTAAAGATTCAGTAGAAATGCTGCCCCTGGGTGGCTGACTCTGAGATGAAAATCAATATTATTTAATTTGCATTCTCCAAAACTTAATTAGCTACCTTCTTTTTCTAAACTGGAACATATCCCATTCAGCAATTACTCATTCATTTGGAACCAGATGCAACAATGTAGTCCTTCCCCCATTCAGCCTCCCAGACCCATTTTTCCTAGATTAATAGTGTTCTTGGCTTCTGCTGGGGAGGCAGTTAAACCTAATTTTGTTCCATAAAAATGAAGCAATTCTGCTTTGCTCTCCTGTGCACCACTGATGTTTATGACAACAAATCACAGTTAAGATTTGCTTTCACATGTTTGGCAAAGAAAGTCTCAGGAATCATATTGTTCTCTTAGCACAGACCTCGTGACGTGGGCAAATAAACACAATGAGCACAGAGGAAGTCCTGCTGTTAATGTACGATCTGATTTCATTTTTCATGTTTTTGTGTGTTTTTTAATGCAAACCATAATCAAAGGTACTTCAACGTTAAAATGTACATACAACTATTAGAGCTCTCCATTTGCAACTTGGATCTGAATTGCATATGGATAAACTGACTTTTCTTTATTATGTCTCCAAGAATTATGGAAGTTTTAGTAATACTGATTGATTACATGATACACAATCAAAAAAATGCCGACCTAAATAGGTAGTTCTCCAGTGAAATTGAGGACAATGCATAATGGATTGTCTTAGATAATATTGCTAGCAATTGATCTAATAAAGCCATCTTCATTATTATTACATCTGTAAATAGCATTATAATACATGGGCTTCCGTAATCCCTCTATAAATGCCAGTATCAAATTTCTTTATCAGCGACCTGTGACATACTCAGTCGCCGAATATAAAAAAAGACGTCAAAACTCGCCTCTTAGAAGTGATTACAGTTGAGTACTGACATCACACTGCCAGCAACCGAGGTGAAAGACAGGTCCGGTCACGGAGCATAATTGAAGCAGTTGTGTGTTTTTTATAAACAAATCTGACTTCAAGTGGACTGTTACTAATATCTGTTTGCATCAAATTACTAATAGGTTTTTGATGTGTTTAATTTTGCACTAGAGGTTTTATTTTTATACTTCATGTTTGCAAACACGCTCGAAAGAGGTAATCACAAAGGTTTTAAGTGGTTTGTGGAAAAGGTGATTGGGTGACCATGTATTATATGGATTAAAGTACCCCCTGGCATACATGATAAGCATACTACAAGTCACCTCGAAGTTTCATAACCTTACAAAGGAACTCGGCCTTCAGCCTTGTTCATCTATATGGTTATGGAACTACTCAGTGAATTGCAGTATCCTTACAATCCATGGTAGGGGTACTTTCTCCCTTTATAAATCACTAAATTACTTACAGAGACAAAATAAACAAGGCTTGGGCTTCCATTTAGAAATCTAAACCATTCTAACTTTGAGCAGCTCTGCCTGGATCCTAATATTAAGGCATAGTCAGTTCAGTTCAATTAACTTTATTCAATTCAAAAGAATCATAAAAGTTTACAAGAAATTCATACGTTCATTTTAAAATACAAAATGTTTTAAAATACAGAAGGTTTTAGCAGACAATACACAAAAGTTAGCACCAATATAGATAAAAAACAATAAAACTATTCATAATTCATATCGTTTCCTAATTAAAAGAGCAATTCTAATAAAACTGAGCACAGAGCTACAAATAGTGGCAGTTGATAATGACCTCAAATGTTCGAAACCTTCTTTTTAAGTACAGGGGCGAATATCCTGTAAAATAGGATTAATGAAATGGGCTCTTGGGTCTTTGTAAAGTGAACAAAAAAGCATGAAATGCTTTGTGCTCTGTTGGGCTGCATTATTACATGGGCAGGGAGGAAGTCTCTCACACCACCCCCCCCCTGTTTCGGAAAAGCCACAAGAAAGTGCAGTACATTTAAACGAAATCTCGTCAATAAAAAACGCCAATAACCCTGAGTGGTAAAAGATAAGTAGAATTGTTGTTGTTTCAAAGCTACATATTCCAATGTATTACTATCCTGTCTAGACAAACTTAAAACAGTATGATATGCATTCTTAATGACCATCTTCATATTAGGTTGGATAGACTCCGGGTTTTCATAAAAATTATCAAGGCCTATCTTATGAAAAGTTTCCTTGACATAGCGTAACCATGGAACTGCCATTGCATTGTCAAGGTTCATGCAGTCTCTTAAAATGCCTCTTGAAAATGACAGATCTTCTGAGGTCCAAATTTCCCCCCATAAAAGCAATGGGGAAATATGGATTCTGTCACTTACATATTCTAAACCCACCCCAGAATGGCAGAATAATGTTTGAGAACTGCTGGGGATAGATAGGAGGTGTTTTTTAAATGTATTCTCCAATATTTGAATCTGGGCACTTTTATGATATCCCCATACCCCTGCCCCATAGGTGGCTTCTGACAGGCATTTCGATTTGTACAGTATTTTCATTTCAGCTATTGGCTTATGGCCAAGTTTACTGGCAAATCGAAAAAGCCCCTCTATGGTTCTACTAGTTTGTTGCAATCTAGATGTAATCAAGTGATCCCAGCTCAACTTTTAATTAAAAAGATTCCCCAAATAAGTGAAATTTGATACTTTGTCAATAGCTGTGCCGTTGACCATATAATTACGTGCTTTAGTTTTATTTGGGCCACACACCATGATAAAAGATTTCCAAAGTTGACCTTAAGATCCAATCCTGACATGAACTCATTAAAAGCATTCAAACTTTTTTGTGAGCTGTTTGCCGTTAAAGTCATCAGCACTGTGTCGTCCGCATAGGACAATAAGGGTACCTGTTTGCCATCTATTCTTGGAAAGTCCTATCTTTGTTGTAATAAAAAATGTTCCAGACCATTTGTATATATTAAGAATAGGAATGGAGCCAATATACAGCCCTGGCGTATGCCCTCAGTTGAGGCAATTGGCTTGGTCTTTTCGCAACCTGGGCCATACCGGATGGCTACAGAGGTAGCTGCATGCAATCTACGCAGCAGGATGACAAGCGGTTCCTCGAATCCCATAGTGTCCATTAATACCCTACAGCTTTGATCGACACACTGTGTCGAAGGCACAAGACAAGTCCATGAAGGCCTGATGGATCGAAACACCCCTGGCCTTCATGTACTTGCCCATAATCATAGACAGGTTGAGGCACTGCTCAATTGTTCCCCTTCCCTTCCTGAAGCCATATTGGGTGTTCACAATAATACCCGAAGTATTGGCCCATGACTCCAAACGTGCAAGGATTACACTCCCCAGCAGCTTACAAGATGCATCTATTAGGGAAATCGGCATATAGCATTTAGGGTCATTTCTGTTTCCCTTTTTAAAAATTGGCGCCACCACGGCTTCTTTCCATGTAGATGGAATGCAACCCACAATTAGAGCTTTAAAAACGTTAAGTAACAAAGGTGCCCAAATTTGTGTGTTGTTTTTAAATAAATCCAGGGGCACACCATCTGGCCCTGGTGCTTTTAGGGGAATTCCTTTTCTCAATGCACCCTCTACTTCACTCATGGAAAGTGATGAACTAAGCTGTTGCGCAGTCTGCATGTTAAAGGTTATGTCGTCCTCGCACTCACTTAATAAGACACCCTTTGGGTTGAATATTTTGGAAAAATGGGCCTCCCAATCGACCCCCATTATGTTGGTTTCCATGGTCCTAGTGTCATCACTAAAAGGTGGGTGATTTAACACCTCCCAGAAACTCCTAGAATCCTTCAGAGCGCTTGCTCTTTCGAGGTCATCCCAAGCCTGCTTTCTCAATTTGTCCTTTCTCTGTTCAATAACGTTTTTATAAGTTTGCCTGGCTGTTTTTATGGTGTCCCTATCACGAGGAACTACGTGTAGCGCCTTCTTCAGTCTAGTTTGAGCTGCAGAACACTCAGCATTAAACCACCTTATTTCTGGGTGACTACCTTTTCTTCCTGGTTTAAACATATTCTTGGCCACACCCTCACAAATGATTTCAAAACTCTGTATTATTGCATCTGGCTGTGATGTTTCATTTAAACAGGTCATCACTTGCGTTAAATTAGTTTTGATAATAGACTCCTCAAAGACCTTAGGATTCATCTTTTTCCATTTTAGCCTTATCCACTGGTTATGGTTGTATTTCATTAGACAATCAAAATTCTTGCCCTTTCGCGCCACAGTGTGTAAGGATACAGTAGGAAGGTTATGGTCACTGGCTGGGGTTGGTTCAACCACAAAATCATCAACGAGGTGTGTATATCTACTAGAGATCAACATAAAATCGAATGTACTTACACGACCCCCCCCCCCCCCCCGAAATGTTGGATATTGCACAATTGAAGTACTAGTACTAGCCAGGGTATCAATCATACGTAGGTCATTAACCACAATAATAGAATTTAACGCATCACCCTGTATAGTGTGCTTAAAATGTGTCATTATTGGTATCAACTAGCCCACAAGCCTTACTCTCACTATACTGACATAAGGTGCAGTTAAAATCTCCTACCCACATAACACACAAAGGGGAGACCTTCCCTGCCACCCTAACAATCTCCATATCAAGGGAATCAATAACATCGGAATTCTTTGTATCAAAGATATTGTAGTACCAGTTGACTAATAATAAAGGTACATTGATCAAATTAAAACACAAGGTCAGCTGGTACC